>NC_136068.1:1429220304-1430673643 GCF_964261635.1 Lissotriton helveticus | reverse complement strand
TTCACTTTATATAAAGCTGTTATGGAGATTGTTGTAAGTTTTGCATGTCCAATTGTATGCTCAAATAAACCTATTAAACTTAAAAAGAAAATATTCCTGCATCTGTATGGAAACGGCAAAGCAATGAAGGACGTTATGCAAATATGACATCACAAGACCTTAGCTACCACAGTAGAGGGTGGAATGGTCCATCACACTTTCAGGGTTTTCTGATTCAGCCATAATTCTTTCCAGACTGTATTACCCAGATGTGCAGAACACTGGCTTCCGTTGATACTCTGACCTACATCAGCTGCCAGTGGATGCATGCTTCACATTTAAAGTACATAGCATCACCTATCAACAGGTTTACGGATCAAGGTTCCCTTAAAATCTACATGCTAATAGGCTCAATGTCAAGAACTCTAATATCCACATTTGATGCTTGCATTTTAGTGCCAAATTCTGTTAAGACAAAGTTAACGGATGCAGCTTTGTCGGGCAAGCCACCACACAGTGCAAAATCCGTCCTCGTTACCACGGAGTGCACAGCTAAATCTGCTAAACCTCCTCTAAAAAAGTAAGACCAGTGGGGCATATTACCAAGCAATAGCGATAATTATCGCTATTGCTTGGTTAGAGACAAAAATTTACCGCTGAGCTGCGGCGATTTTTATCGCAGATAAACCTTGGTATTACCAAGGTTTATCGCAAATGCGATAAAAAACGGCCGCAATGCATGAATATCGCTGAAAAGTCAGCGATATTCATGCATTACCGAGCTAATTCTCTTAGCCATGTTATCCACCTCCCATTGGATAACATGGCTAAGAACTGCTCAGGGCAGGTGTTAGCTTTTGGAGATATTCGCGCTTAGCGCGAATATCTCCAAAAGTTGGTAATAGGAGATAGCGATGTTAGCGACTGTTTCCAGTCGCTAACATCTTGGCACGCCCACTTTGCATGTCATTAGTGATAAATATCACTGACATGCAAAGTGGGGCCCAAGGTGGTCGCTATCTCCTACTAGCTGTCGCTAACTGGTGTTAGCGACAGCTAGGTAATAGGGAGATAATTTTATCTCCGCTTTCTTGGCTTTTAAAGCCAAAAAAGCGGAGATAAACCTCCTTGATAATATGCCCCAATATCTTTAAAGTTTCATGTGGCTATGCCACTCTAATTCGATTCTGAATTCATCTCCTTCTCTGACTTTGCCCTCGCCTACACCATCATTCTTCTCCCTCGAATTGTATCTCATTCATGATTGTTGCACGGCGTTCTGATGCATTCCATTCTGTGTTTAGGGTGTTACAAATATATAACACATTCATAAAGTAAATAAATGCATTGGGAAGGCAGGTAGTTGTGCCATATCATCTCAAGAAAAACAGTTGTACTTGATTCATAAGGAAATTTTGGATAACCACACTCCATGGAGACACATCAATAGGGTTCTCATGGCTAAGGGAGAGGCACAGCATTTGATTAACAATTTTAATTATACCTAGGACCTATCTGGAGAATGTACCCAACCAACACTGTGAAAACAGCTTTTGCGCATTTTGCCATGTGAGGGCACTCTATTTCATATGTTTGAAGACATTTTTTAAAATATGTTAAGCACCCTTCTCTGTCGGCTCCCAAGGCACACTTTAGGGGTGGTTTACTAAATATAAAAAGTAGGTTTTCCTACATAACAAAGGCAATTTTCCTTTCAATGAGTCACTGCAGTGCTCCTGGCAGTCAAATATTTTTGTCATATATATTAATGGTGTAAATGCACCATACTACCCACATATGAGATTTGAGTTCCTTTCCACTAGTGCAATGTGTGCAATATCTATCGTGGCCTTAGAGGAAAGTTAAATTTACTAATTGGCTGAAGCCAATTTTAGCCTTGCCATTTTAGGGCCAGAGCACATGCTCTGTGGTACTGAATAGTAATGCCACAAGGTTCCATATCATGAAATAGGGTCCGGAAAAAGTTGAAATATCTGGGGAAACTGTGCAGGAAAGGTGCATTTCTTAGATTGTGACACAGCCTGTTGTCAAATTTATGTGAATTTGAACTTTCATGGTTGCCCTAACAGTCATGTACTGTAGGGAATTTTACCCTAAGAAAAAGGGGGTTTGCATGTTATTTTCCATTCTGGGCTATGTAACCTGTATTACATAGATTTAGGTGCAAGAATATCAACCGTAATAATACATTTCTCCCCCCTGGTGTATTTCACAATTGAATCAATTCTACTAGTATTGAGAAACTTTCTTTTGAAAGGGCAGAATAAAAATGTCTTTGGGAGCGCTATGTGGTTCTCTGCTTTTAGATTGTTTTACCTTTAAAATAGTACAAGTAATTGAGGTAGAGTAATATGGCACACACTAAAATTTTTTACTTTTGCACTTGTAGTTAATCTACCATTGTGATGAAGTATTAGTGTGTCACTGTGGGCCCGATTTGCATATGTAAACTTACACTTTTGTGTAAGTTTACAAATGTTTCCTATTTAAAAAGGTATATTCCGAGTAGTATCTTTATGACTACAGAGTCTCACCAATAATGGCAGAGACTCCACACATAAAAACACAGAACACTCTGTAGTAGTTCAATCTGTGAATGGATTTTTGAGGATTTATTGTATAGACATAGGCTGCTTTTCAGCGCAGACTTCTTAGGAAACAGTGTTGTGTCAGCAGACTGTTCTCCTTCAACTTAACCTCTACATTCCACACTAGAATATAATACAAGAACTATATGACATCACTTAGGATACTACATTATTTTCCCCTTCACCAAACATCTACAACTTAAACAAGGTAAAGAACATGCACTATCTACAAATGCAATACGGGAGTCTCAGTCATGAACTAACATTTTTAATAATAAAGATCAGGTAATAAAAACATGCCTGTCATGATATAGAGAAGTTATGCATGCTTATTATGCGTATGACAACTATGAACGACATCTAACGGAACCTAATGGGCAAGTTCCTTCTGCAATTACTTCAGTAAGGAAATACCTCAACTCAGCTTTTCTTGGTGACCATAGAGGGTTACCCACAATCCTCCACCTGCGGTCTCTTTACCTCAACTAATTTGTCCTTACCTTCACAACTTTCTCAACATTCCACCAACTCCATCCACTTACTCTAACTGCATTCCCACTCACTTTTTAAAAATATATTTTATCGGCATTTATTCTGAAAAATACACGACAATTGTCACAACTGTAGAACATGTGATGGGCGGAGTGGAAGGAGAGGTGGAGGGGAGAGGGAGGAAGGAAAGGAAGGGATGGAATGGAATGGAATACACACTGTGTCGTTATGGTGAATATCATTAGACAGCATTGAAACAGTTCTTCTTTCACACATGACTCCAAACAAAAAATTCAGCAATGCGGGTAGAGGGCCTCAGTACTGCGCTGGCATTCCTCAGCCAGAGACACAGAAGCAGTGGTAAGGAAGGTGGGCACCACATCCCAGCTGTTTGGGTGAAATGTCTGAGACCTTATTGTGTGTGGTTGGCGGAGCATGATAAGGCAGAGGGCAGTGGGCTAACTTCAGGTGCAGATCTTTGTGGAGAGGCTCCAGGTGAGTCCCTGCTGCGCATGTATGCAAGAAATGGTTCCCAAATATCATTGGGGCGAGATTGCGGGGAATCAAATCCCAGAAATTGGAAAGTTACTCGGCCACGGCCCATGCAGGTAAGAGCGGTGGGGCTCGGTGGGGGGGGGGGGGTTTCGACAGACGATGAAGAGGGAAAACTATTTATTTATTTAATTTCCCCTCGTCATTGGCCGTTGAAATCCACCCCGGACGGGGGGTGATTTCAACGGACTTCAATTTAAAGAGAGGTCAGCAGACCACCATGTCTGTGATTGCTTTTAAATAAAGTAATATATATATTTTTAGATGCCACCCGTTTTCTTTGAAGGAAAATAAGATGCATTTAAAAAGAAAAAAATTAAACCTTGAAGTTGAATTTTTTAAGAGGAGGCAGTGGTTCAGGGGACCACTGCCTACTCTTGAAAAATATATGTAGCTGCATTCTCAAAGGGGAAGTGGTCCCCTGGCTATCCCTTTCCCTTTGCGAATGGGTTACCATCAGTTTTAAACTGGTACTGTTTTACGATTGGAATTCAGTCCCAAAACAGTATTACAGGCCATACCGATTCAGTATTTGGAAGGGACGCCCTAAACACTCTCCTTCCAGATACAGAATCGCAAAACCAAAATGCGATCTGTTGCTGCTCTTTCACTGGCAAATTTGGCAGTATAAGTGCTGAAGAGCAATAGACATTTAAACAATCGACATGTAAGGGTGGGTGCCTCTACTTTCCAAATATTGTGTGTGCTCTGCGAGTGTGTGAGGCAGCAGTCAAGGCTGACAGGGGCTGCCAAAATAGGCACATTTCCTATGGTTTGTAGTGAGTAACTCATTCACTTTAAGGCCTGAATCATGCTGATCCCAAATATTCCAGATCTTCTACAATATTCTTATTGGCTGACCCAGTTTACAGTAATTCAATGAGAGGAGAAGACAATATCTGGGAAAGATAGGGCTATAGGCAACAAATCAGTCGTAGACCGGGCAGGCAAGCGCGGTGGGCCCTTGGGGCTGGGGCAGGGAAGGGCGCGGGGGAAGTCAACAGACAACGGCATGGGAAAATAAATAGAACCGTTGTCTATCAACTCCCCGCCAGCCAAAACCCACCACACTTACCTGCACCGGCCCTGACTGCAAAAAATGCTGTCTCTGATCCTTCCTTCACTGACCACTTCCAGCCACTTTTGCCAGCTCGCCTTCGTATATTCTCCTGCTCCATTCTATCAGACCACAGTCCTTATCGAGATCCCGGTGCCCACTTTGTGTTCGTGCTTGGCCTCCTAAGGGTCTGGAGGTGGCGATCCCGTCTGAGACATGTGGTAGGCATTCGTAGATTTTCTAGTTATAATGGTCATATTAAGGGCCCAACTATTACATACTGTGTGCATCATACTGACATTCTTGGTAATATAGGGCTAATAGGGGACATTCATTTCATAGCGTAGGCATTCAATGCAATACTTTGGCTACCAAAGGCACTAAAAAGGGCTCCACCTTTGACAAAATGTGAACTCCCTGGATGACATTTCACTATACCTAAAATAATACAGATTGTCCATTTATGACATACGGTGGGCATTAGTGTAGATTATCTGGCTGTCACGATCATAGTAAGGGCTCATCTATCACAGACTGTGGGCATTCATGGTAGCATTCTGGATGTCCAAGACATACTGGAAACCCATTCACTACATAATGTGGACGTTCATGCCAACATTCTGCAAACAGCAAACAAAATGGTGCATCCTTGGCATAATATGGGCTTCAGGGTGAAATTCTCACTATCCCTTGCGTAATATGTTCCCATCTATCAAATGTTGTGGGCACTCAGGGAAGCATTCAGCCTATTAAAGGCATCATAGGGGCCCAAGACTGACATATTGTGGCCATTCTTGACAAATTGTGGTACTCCATTGCCTAATGTGGGTCCTGGCACAACAGTGCCTAACAATAACCGACTGTGGCGATTCTTGATATGATTGTAATGTCCCATGCACAATGGTGGTGAAAATCACAACTGTAACATGTACGTCTTTGTTTTATGATTATGACGATAAATAGGTATGAAAGACAGAATCTGTCCTGCAGTGGAAGCCTAAAATGTAAATGGTTGGCAAACATGACACACAGAAGAAGTTTGGGAACCAACATGTATTAGCTATAAATTTAATGATGGTATTTCAGAACAAAAATACAGTACCTTGATGAAATTCACAAGCTTTTGATGGGGGCGGGAGAAGAGTCAGCTTATAGTGCAAAATTAAAATGTGGTGCCTCATACTGAAATATCTGGAGATTTAGAAGCCGCTATGCTGGATGATTGTATTTCTAAATAATAAATAATTACAAACTAATATTTCAGGGTTACCGTTTTACCGTATCTGGTTGTTTGGTTACAGACGGTACTTACTGCTAAGAATGCTAGTTCATTACTTGTTTGGAGGCATTTCCTCATCTATATTATCAAATCATTCTACACCATTATTACTAATGCTGTCTGAGGCCTGAGCTCGTAAGTGGTGTTACGTCCTTCTGTCTGATCCGGTAAGCTGGATGTAATTTAGCTGTAGTATTACATTACTGATTAAGACTGTGGGATTCGTCTACGGTTGGTTTCTACGACCTCTTATTGCATAGTTTGTATAATTTTAGTTTCATGTTCATTTTGTTTATTATTTTCCTTGGAGAGTTCCCTCAGCATACGCTCCTGAGTATGTACTTATGCCTCTCTACTTTACCAGCCATCACTGGTAACATGTTATCAACACAAGTGCTCATTCTTTTTTAATTCAACATGTATGTACTTTTATGGTTCACTAAGTTTTATTTGGTGTCATACTTGAACATATATTCAGAAACATAAGCAGGTACAGATGAATTCAAGACCACATTTTCAGCACTGAATCTTTTACAAGTATTAATAACACGTCTACTGCCTGGTTTCTCAAAATTCAATAGTGCATGCGTTTTTCACCAGGCTGGTAAACTTAACAAAGAACACCTACATATCTTAGTATGTGGCAGAGAAAAGCAGACTTTCATTTGGTCTCATTTTGAGCACCTTAATCTATCAAACATACACCAAGCAACACAAATCAATTAATTTAAATATTTCTCAATTTATGCTGGTGGTTGCCAGTAGTGGGCACTTTTGGAGGCCAGAACCCTTTTTGTACCATCCGGCGTTGACCCAAGAGAAAGACAAAGAAAGCCATTAAAAAGGGAAAAGGAGTACGATGAACAGGGGAATAACTACCAAATGTGCAGCAGAACCAGTCTCACCAGCGCGCGGGCAGCTCAGCCTCGTTGCTTGCATTAAGTCACTTGGGGGCATATTATCCAGCCTGGGCGATAAAATTATCGCCGCTTTATCGGCAGAAAACTGCAGATAAAGCGGCGATAATGAGCTTGATAATATGCTCTATGGAATTCCAATTGAAGCCCGTGTTAGAGTCTTCACATCTAACATGGGCTTCGATTGGAATTCCATAGAGCATACTATCAAGCCCATTATCGCCGCTTTATCCGCAGTTTTCTGCGGATAAGGCGGCGATAATTTTATCGCCCAGGCTTGATAATATGCCCCATGGTGCCCTTGTTATGCACTGAAGAGAAAGATAGAACAACGCTGACAAAGATGGAATAAAAACGTGCAGCAAGAATAAGACAATGAGACAATGAGTGCAAAATACTGCAAGAAAGAGCCGGGCTGGAATCGAGAATAAGCAGCTTTGATATTTAGCAAACCTGGCATATTGCATCACTGGCAGTAGGCTGCAAAGAAACAGTGTGGGACTCTGCTCTTAAGCAGAAGACATGAATTCTACTCAGTAAGCTTGCAATGTCACCTCTTAGTATGAATGCAAACCAGATACTTCTTTGTAGCTGCTTGTCGGTGGTGAAAGTATCTTAATGTAAAAGCTGAGAAATGTCCATATAATTGATTCAATTACTAGTTCCACTCATTCAAATGTAAAACTTTACTTATTTTGAAAATAATTTATTTCAGTTTAAACACACATTATAAATATTTTGTAAATGTATATTCACTGTTACAACTATTTTACCCATGTTTAATAATATTTCCGACCTATCTCTAAATTTACAAAACAAATATTAGGATTTATACTAATATTATTGCTCACAGAAATCTTTCATGGATTCATTGCTTCTTCCTCATTACATCAAAATATTTCATAAACCAGATAGGACTACATTTTTCCAGGTAAGGATATTTCTGAAATAATCAAATAGAAAACTGACAAATGATTTAATCCCTCTAATACAGTGGTATTTT
Source organism: Lissotriton helveticus (assembly GCF_964261635.1). Taxonomy (NCBI): domain Eukaryota; kingdom Metazoa; phylum Chordata; class Amphibia; order Caudata; family Salamandridae; genus Lissotriton; species Lissotriton helveticus. The sequence goes on along the minus strand of NC_136068.1, from coordinate 1,430,665,755 downwards.
ATTTATTTCACTCAGCGTCTTGCCAAGTATCCTCTTTTTCACATATTGGATCAGTTTCAAAACATACAATCTATCACTTTCTTTCACACTTAGACCCGAGGCAGATGAAATAAATCACAGTGAGCACATAGAACCTACAAAATGGTGTGAGGAAAACACATTGAGGCGGATATATATACATTCTGATACAGAAGTTCCTTTTCTATTGTTGATCACCTCAGCTGTATTTCAAGTTTCTTTCACATATAGATTCCGAGTCAGTTTATGTCACAGCAGCTTTCTTCTGATGGAATCAAAGAACCTGCAAAATAAACATTTCACAGCTTCTTTTTCACATATACCCATTACTATGTAAATACATTTGATCCGCATTGTATTAGTGACATCCAAATAGCTTCTCCACATGACACCTACTCCTTGAAAAAAATGCCAGTGTCAAAGAAATTGCTAAACGTCTGGTTAAATAGGGTTAACACATTTATAGCAGTCTGAAGACCCTCTGACTTAGTCACTGATAAAAGCCCAGAGTAAGGTATATTGTGAAAAAACGTCCTAAATCTGAATATCCTTGCATATCCTCGAGTTCAAACCCTTCAGTTTACCAACCATGGCCTGATTTTAGTTGGTTGATAGGGGGAAATCCTGTAATTCCTAGAAGGGATAAATCCAGTTGAGAATCCGTGGGTGGAATTTCCTTCACCACAGGCATAGTAGTATGAAGGTAAAGTCACCAGTTCATTCTCCATTATCACTCAAATCTAAATCCACCCCTACATATTTTCGTCCACTCCCAAAATCATTATATTTCCTTCTTAAATAATCATTTCTTTTATCACTAACTTGATGACGCCTCCAGAGATTGTTGAAGCCCATCCAACCTCTGATCCACTGCTATGAAACCAGTTCACATAAGAGATAACTTAATTTGTAAACTTGGGCAGGAGCATTCTTGCCTGACTTTAACTTGATGCGCCACTTTGAAGGGCACCACTTTGAACTGCACCCTATTAAGGGTCCAATCAGTTCTGCTTTAAACATTTAGGTAGGGCTCCAGCTGTTTGGGTGTCTACCACCAATGGGGAATTCCAGGACAGTGGCTCGGCTACTTGTAATTAGGGCTGAAAGATTACAATTTTTTGGATTTATCAGTGAATTCTTCATATGTCAAATGCTCTCGCTGGATTCAGAGGACATTTTTCAAATTGTGTGTTTATTTATTTCATCTAAATGTTTTTGTAAGGCATTCATACCACCAAAGAAGCTTCAAATCGCTACCAATTATGGACGTGGGGGTGGTAGTCAAACTGAACAAGGTCATTAGGAGACCAATGTTTGTCAGAAGAGGGAAGTCTTTGGACATTTGTGGAAGGATAAGACTGATTTCAGATGTCACCAAAGAGAGCAAATAACTATTCAAAGCTATCTGTGTATTCCAGCAACCGAAGTACATCCCGGGTCTTGGCATTAACTTCCAAACAACTTTGAAAAAGAGTAGCAGAATACATGAGCAAAAATGATAAAGATCTTGAGACATACAAACTACTGAAAACAGGTCAGAGCCCTACCACATTACTAATGGCTACCAACCATGACCATAGTAATCCACCTACCAAGCATTCATTTAGACAACTAATAATAAGATAAATAAAGAATTAAACTTTTCTGTCAGTATCAGCTGATCTCATACAGACCCAAATCCACTATTTAACTTTATGGCCATTAACAAATCTACCTCTGGACCACACCAGTTGGAGAGATCATCAATACATTACTATCACCGGGAAAATTCCCCAGTATATTAAAGAACATCCTGTATTAAATCAATCTTGAAGGAGCAAGGACTGTACCCAGAAGACTTTCCAAACTACAGGCCCATACCTAGAGGATCATTGAAAAAGCAACTCTTTTCCAGATTTTAGAATAATCTTAGACAAACAGCCCCTTTATATCCAATTGGCAGTATTCATACTTAGAAAACAGAGCAAATCAATGCCTATTATAATCTGAGAGGACCTCAAAGACTCTATTGATTCTGCTGCTAGTGCTCTAATAATTTTACAATACATCTTATCTGCTTTTTGTACTATTAACCACCAAGTGCTACCCAAAAAGAATAGTACTAAGAAGAATAAAGCCACACCTCACCATTTTTACCCTAACCCCCCTCACAAAATGTTGATGTCCCCCAAGATTGCACATCTACTCTTCAATATATTCCTGATATTCTCTCTGGGCCATTCAAACCTCTCATAATAAAATGTTATATCTGTGCTGATGAAACTAAGTATTTTCAAACCGGAAGGAAAAATCAGATCTTTGGACTTCAAAACTTATTGTACAAACTAACTTCACATAACTTTAAGCACATTTTCTCGCAAACACAATACCTGGGCAGAGAAGGGGCCCACACATTTTCCCCTGCAAGAAGAAAATAATGGTGGAGGTCTTTTGGACACGAACGTGTAAATCAAATAGCACAATCCTGTTATTCCACCACTAGTTTTCTGTTTGAGGCAATCTGATCCTTAGAACCTAGCAGGTTAAAACAAGAGGCATTCAACATCTAACAAGAACTACAAACCTTTGCTAAAGTAGGCTTCTTTACAAACAACATGATTCCCGTACCAAGTAAGAATAGGAATCCCCAAGCACCACCATGAACATACTGGGTGAAGTGTGCCTCGTCTCTTATACTTACAGTTAAATGATGTGGTATGTTCCTAAGGTACTACCAACATTCAGCATACCATGTGTCTCTTTTATCTATGGCTGAATAATCTGTTCTATCCCTGAGGGGCGCCCAACCATGGCCGCCGATCCTTTCCTCATTGATGTCACCTAAAGAGGATGAGCATAGATGAAGATCCTTAACCCAGTCCATGTGCTCACTCTCTCTTCCTATTTCCTCACTCCCGGCCACTTTCCCCATCTGCACACATGAGCCTCAGTAGAACAAAACTGCTTTAGTTTTATATATCCTTTTGAGAGCTCAACCAGTATTAACCAGGTATAGCAATAAACGATGGTAATTATTATGTTGGCAAAAGGGAAATGCTACTTACATCCCCATATTATTTGTATTATCAACTTGTGCTACAGAAGCTTGGCATCACAAACAATGCCATAACCTGGAGACTCAAAGGAATACCAGCAATGGTTTTCCTAGGAAAACAACATGAACAGTACCCCAGATATGAATCTTCAATGCAGACAGAAGGTACATTTATTTGGATCAGTTGGATATGAAGTAGCACAAAGGGTTGTTCTTAAAGAATACAGAAACTTGCATTTTTCCATAGTTTGTTTTTAAGCCAGCCAACACCTTGGGGTTCAATATCTCGAATAAAAGAGAATACAAGAGAAACTATAAAGTTACCTATAAGTACAGGGGGCTGTGTGGCGTGGGGTAATGTGGGTGCCCTTTGGTATCCACATTTTGTACAGAATGATACTTACATCAGAAGATTCTGCCAAAAATTGACAGTGATAGGAAGTGAAACATATAAGTTCATTGAATGTATTATGAATTTAATATGTGCTAGCTTACATAACAAACAAAATGTAGTTGTGTTCCCTACACTAATTTTTTAACTGTAATGAATGAATGACTTATATTTCAATTAAGGACCGTCACATATAAGTGAAAGAACAACGCATATGCTTTCGGGCAGTGACTTAGATATAAGGGTAGCACAGAAGGCACTCTCCATCATCATAGTACATCAGCACAATTGACTGAATTTTCTGCCATAAAATTCCAACCCTACATCAGGCAGGGCTCCAAGATAGAGGAATCACACAATTGATGTAAAACCCAAGACACAGCAACATGCAATATTCATGCTCCCCTGGTTGCTCCTGTAAACTGGTTCCTTTAAGGAGAAATGAGCCTTCCTACTGGAGTTAATCTGAGCAGTGTTTCCAGACACATAGAGTTGCTGACCAGTAGGTATAGGGAAACAAAGCATTTTAAAACCTCCAGTAAGGTATAAATAGTAATTTTTAGTCATTGACATAACACCAAGAAAAACTTTAAATTCTGCAACTACTGACGACTTGTGCAATATCTCTCATTTCTAAGGCAAAGGATGCCATAGATATTATCTTTTTGATGCATTCACATATTCAAAACATACATACCCCATTGGTACCCACGTGGGAGAGAATGCTTTGGAAATTATTAGAAAATAGGCAAAAGGTTAATTAAAAGATACTTGTCAGATACACGTTATTCCCTTTGTCCCACCAAAGGAAAATTGGTACAGAAAAGATCATACTCCACAAAAATATAGATATGTCACATATGAAACTGTACAAGTCCAGACACACTTCTTTAAAGAACACTACAGCACAATGCAGTAACAATCCAATAACCAGCTATATCTCCTATCACTAGTTGACTGTGTGCTTGCCTTTGATCTTGTACAGCACTATTTTGCCTTTTTAGCTAGATTTGCACTGTACAAATCTCACATAAACACAGGTTATTCTGCACAGCTGCAGTTAATTAACATTATGAACTTTATTTATATTTAAGGCTCCACACTTGCTCTACTTACGGGCATCCTACATGCTACAGAATATCCCATCCAGTGCCTGAAGAAATAAAATCACATCACTCCCATTCTGATAAAAATCTATTGGCTTCACTCGCTGGCCCACACCATCTTCAAAACCAGCTGCATAATTTAAAACCTTTCACAACCAGCACCGCCATTTATCTTGCAGACGAGCTCACCATCTTTGGTTGTTCTTGGCAGACCTGCAGCCAGAACAGCATCAGTCTGCAGACTAAGAAATGTGAAAAAGAAAGTGCAAGGCAGCAGACTTTCCATCTATGCATCCAGGATCTGTAGCCACAGCCGATATCTATCAGGAATGCCCAATACTGGTCTAAATTTTGGAAAGGGTTGAAGACTCACCTCTTTAAAGAACAATATATCAGACTGCATTAACTATTAACAAACCACATACGTTTCCTGTCACTCGTTGACTTTATGCTTATCTATGACCCTGTGTAGTGCTCCGCTGCCTTTTGGCTTTGTTCGTCCTATAGCCATACCACTTACATGCCTACCTCACAGTCACCCTAGTAGCCTGACTTCATGCCAGGTCAGTCCAGCAATAAGACAATTTATATGATGGTGAATTGCAATGCATACTTTATAGAGAGATCATATAGGGGTTAATGGTTCAATAGCTCTAATAAATGGGAATATATGAGGGAAGGTAAAGGTACTTAGAGGTACATCCAGTGTAAAGTAAATCTTTGATCGGAATACCACTCCCCATGAAGGCAATCTCAGTGGTAGTGCAATTAAACTGCTTTGGAGTTGGCATTATTTTAAATACACCAAATACTGCTCTTATTTTTGGTTTTATAAATGACAACAGTCTTTATAAAACTGTTCAACAGCCACTGTTGTCTGTTAAATCTGGAAGTTGGCTACCGAAATGTATACAGTATTTATGCACTGTCATGAAACACCTTTTGAATGTGCCCTTAGCAGTATTCCTCCGACGGTGCTTTGGTAACCATATTCACTTCTGCAAACATTGAGGCGCTGTTTGTGTTATGTCCATTAACAGGAAGGTCCATCAAGTTGTCTGTAGTGCTGTGGACAGTTCCAATATACATATCCCAAACCTGCTGTGCAGCTGCACGTGCCGGCATCTTGTGTTTAGTGTTCAAGGTTCTTTCAAGATTCCTCTTCTTGTGTTTGAATTCTAGAATGGTTTTCGTATATCTGTTAATTGTAGTCACAGAGGCGGCCATGCAGTTGGTAAAGGATCCCCATGCAAGACTGAAAAAGAAAATCTGATGAGAAACGAGAGACTGAATGGTTATACATATGTCATTAGATCCAGTGACTTCAGCATTTTCCACTTTATTATTTAAGGAAAATAAAACATATTTGATCAGATTGCAAGACGACACGTACATCATATACGATAATCTTCTCCAGTAAAGAGCAAATACATTAAAATGTAGTGTCAGAGGGCCTTATTGTGAACAATCGCAATAGTTCACAAAATGTTACCCTTAGTCAATTTGATGTATAGGTCTGCATGGTAAGCAATGGTGCTCTCCTTCAAAAGTCAAACGATGTAAAGTACACTAGTGCTGTGATATAAGCCACAATACCCCCTCGTTTAACAGCTAGTTATTAAAGTGCATAAAGCAGACCCTCCAGTGTTTCGCTATTTGTAAAATTATTGCAAAATCAGCTGATGACTGCAATATTTATCTTTTTGGCCGCAAAAAAAGATCTCTGTCAGACAGGGAAAAAATGATGCCATCTTATTGGCTGTATGCACACACGTCACTACGTGAAGTGGTACAGCTGTATTTGCTGCCTGCTTCCTCCTGCCGATTTAGGAATTACAGAAGCGAAAGTACAATTGTTTCCATGATTGCACAGGCCGCCTCACAGAACAAAGGGGGAAACAATGGTGTTGAAAGAAAGAAAAGAACGATAGTAGCACTTCCCTGGGCGCTAATGTGTTTGGGTATGAATAAAACCAATCTGACCACTTTGCGGCCAATTTGTCTTATTTGAACATCTTGTGTTCTTTCTTTTGTTTCCATGTCCCGAGGCAGCAAATTGGAAGGTAAAACTGTCTGAAAAAGACGACATTTTCGGCAATTTGTTTTTTCGTTTTTAAATCCATTTCACAGGGGAACGAATTGAGGAAATGAGAGGAAAAAGAGGAAAAGCAGTGGTGGCTGGTGTCTTTTGAAAGTGGTAGGGAGTAAAAAAGCTATTTCCAACTTTCACAGCATGAGCGCGGCAGCCACAGGGTCCCACGGTCTGTACTGCAACATGTAAAAGCAGAAATCCTGGGACCAATTCTGACCAATTCTGGCTTCCCCTTGAGTAAAATGTGTGATCCTAGGCAAATATTTTATTTCTCCAAGCCTCCCTTTTCTTCGCTATAACATATAGAAGCACCTTAAAACACACAAGTTATGGTCTGTAAAAAGACGTTATGTTTGATTTAATTGAAATTAACGTTGCGTCAATTTAATGTTCATGTATCACAAGGAACTAGGCCACATATGTGCAATGTTTCGATCCAAAAGTTAGCTGGAATACATGCCTGGGAGTATAAATTTATAGAATTCCCTGCTTATACTGGTGTGCTGTAGGTTCCACAACAGATAGGATCCATTGAGCACAGGGCATAGCACTGGAGTCTCAGTAGACAAATATTTCAGCTGCAGAAAAAGTCAGCAATATAATTTCTACATTTCATCATAGCTAGATCAACTTTCCTGTATGTTCCCATCATGCTCTGCAATGAATTCAGCTCCTTTCTGCTGCACACCCCAGGACCTCCACAGAGCCCTGCCTCGAGCTGCCCATCAGAGCGATCCCTGGACATGAGCCAGCCAGCGGAATGCAGAGTACAACGTGGCAGGAGAAGGGGAGGGCACAGGCTGTGTCCAGGTGGTTGAACACACGTTATCGACCCCATTAATGCTGAACAGTAAACTGAAGATGTGAATTAGAATGGAAGGCTAGTGTATTGCAGTCCTATCCGATTTCCACATTTTGTAGCACTCATAATGCAAATGATAAAGTTCCACCTAAACGTTTTAATCAACTACAGTAATTATGCAAAACCGTTTTAACCTTAAAATATACAGAAAACAAAACCAAAAAAGACACAGCGTGAAGGGATGATCGTCATCGTGTATTCATTACTGCTGTGATTCTTTGTGAGTAGATTTCTAGACCTCTAATGCTGTGGTCGAGGTTGCTTTGTGCCGAAGGGCTAGTGCCAAAGTAGCTCTTGTGATATTGTTTCTATTAAATAGTATGAAAGCTGCGCCGGAATTGGATGGACAAAGCAACACAGTGCTCCAGTTAACCCCTTCGGTGCACATGACGGAGCGGTACCGTCAGGAGCCACGGTGGGCATGTGCTCATGACAGAAACTCTCCGTCATGGCACCCACCCATGGAGGAAGCGCTGGGGCTCCCCCCATGGGCAGCCCATCTAGCCCCCACAAAGGGGGATGGCAGCGGAAGACCCACCCAGGCAATCCCATGACATCAGCACGCATAGGGTGCGCCGACGTTATCAGAAGCAGACAGACGCACTGGAAGCCTTTGCTTCCAGGGGGGGGGGGCAGAAAACAGCAACAATCACGGAATGCAGTGATTGTTTTTTTGTTTTTTTTAATGGAAGTGACCCGTTGGGCAAGGGTCGCTTCTAAGGGGGAGTAAAATTTACCAATAGATTTTCTGCCCCCCTGGGGACAGATCGGCCAGGTTTTTTGGCCTTTCTGCCCCCAGGGTGTGGCAGAAAACCCTCCAGAGACAGGGAATATTTAAAGTAGGTTTGGGGGCAATCCCTTGGGCAAAGATCGCACCTCAGTTTTTTGGGACAGTAGTGGCTGTTTTCTGCTTCCCCGGGGGCAGTTTGGCCCATTTTTTAGGCCAATCTGCCCCCAGCTGATTGGTCAGCCCTATTTGAAGACCCAGTTGCCTGGAGAGGGGCAGTGGGGGAGAGTAGAAAACCCACTTGCACCAGGCATGTATATATATTTATGTTTCGGCATGGCCCTTTGGGTAACAGTTGCACCAATGGGATGGGGCATTAGTTATTATTTACTATTGGCTGTTTTTCTGTCCCCCTTGGTGGTAGATTGGCCATTTCAGTAGTGACATAGCGTGTTATATTGTTAATTGTTTTATTTCTTGTGAATTGCAATTGTAATGCTTTACTTCTCCTTTTTATTTTAGTTCGAGGCTTTTGACTGATGTTCCAGGTTGCGGTTTAGTTACAGGTCGTTCTGCAATGTGTGTAGCTGCATGTGTTTGGTAAGAAAATGTTTTTTGTACTATTTACTCTAAATGAGTTTCATTTCCCTGCATGAATGTCTTTTTGTAAATGGTGTAATAATAGCTGAATGTTTAGCTTCTGTTTTATTGAGTGTGGTAAACATTTTGCATTTGTGCTTGATGTGTATTTTGTTGTCTTGTGAGTAATTGGTTTTGTTTTATCTTTCTAGTGGGATAGTGTTGTTTTTTGCTGTGTCTCTGCAGAGTAGGTGCTGGTGAGTGTAGCTGACTCTTGCAGGTGAATCATATAGTTTTTGAGTATATAGATCCTTTGATAAAGGCACACATGTTTTTACTTACTTATTTTACACAGTGTTGGTTGTTGTTGACTTGTGTGCAGTCTCCTTTCTTAGTAAGGATAATGGCTATCCGTAGGATTACCTCTCAGCAGGTTGTTGGTATGCTTTTTGAGTCTTCCTCTGACCATGGTTCAGAGACTGACTCTGCATCTGAGGCAGAGGAGAGAGTGGAAGATTCAGGCAGTGAGTTTTCTGTCCACGAGGAATCATCGGATGATGTAGCTACTCTCAGAGTGGATGAAACTACTCTTAGTGCAGATGAAGTGCCTGTTTTATAGGAGGACATTTATGTGCTGATAGTGCAGCGAGAGGCATCTGGGCAGCAGCCTGGGGCTGCAAGACTTCCCGTTGGAAGTGCTGACCTCTGGGTTGCCCCAGGCATGGTGCAGCCAGCATTGCCAGACTTTACTTGTGTTCCAGGGTGTAGAGTGAACACTGAAAACTTTTTGCCGATGATTTTGTTTCAGTTGTTTATGAACGATGTATTTTCGGCTGAGATTGTTGAGCAGACTAATTTGTATGCTGAAAAGTATATGAGAGACAACAGTACCAGCCTTAGGCTACACTCTAGAGCTACCACTAGACTCCCACAAATCTGGATGAGTTGAAGTAGTTCATGGGGTTAACTTTTTGGATGGGCTTGCTAAGGAAGCCATCAATGTCTACATATTGGTCTACTAGTCCCTTGATGGTAACAACTATATTTCTGGTAGTCATGAGTTGTGATAGGTATTTGCTTCTGCTTCGGGTGCTGCATTTTTTCAATAATAGTTTACCGTTGCCACAAGATCGCCCTGATTTTGACCGTCTTTTTAAGAGTCAGCTTGTTATTGATCACTTTGTAGATCGATTATTTGAGAACTGTGCTCCAGGGAAAGAGATAGCAGTGCATGAGTCTTTGGTCTTGTTCAAGGGCCACTTGGTTTTTAGGCAATACATTCCTAGTAAGAGGGCACGCTATGGAATTAAGATGTATATGCTGTGTGACAGTAGTACTGGATATGTCTCTAATTTCAGGGTGCACACCGGTAAAGATTCCAGGATTAACCCCCCTGGTTGTTTTGGAGTGACTGAGAAAATTGTGTGGGAACTTGGTAGAGGACTTTTTAACAAGGATCACCATTTTTATGTAGATAACTACTACACTGGTGTGCAGTTGTTCAGGGAATTGGCCAAAGTGGACACTGTTGCTTGTGGCACAATCTGCTCTAACCATAAAGGTTTCCCAAAAGAACTGTGCGGGGACAGTGCAGTGCGTAGCGAGGAACTTCTAGCAGTGAAGCTTTCAGACAGGAGAGATGTGTACATGCTGACTTTCATCCATGATGAAAGGACTTCACCTGTGACTGTGTGGGGTCAGGTTGCTGAAGCGCGCAAACCCGGGGTGCATTTTAAACTATAATAGGCACATGGGTGATGTTGATAGAGTAGATCAGAGGTTGGAACCGTACACTGTGCTTCGTATGGCCTACATTTGGTATAAGAAGTTGGCTATCCATCTTTTCCACTTGTAAACCTTTAATGCTTTTGTTGTATTCAAGGATTGTTGTCCTGAGACAATGATGACATTTGCCTAGTTTCAGGAGTCTGTAATAGGCAGCCTTGTTGTAGTGGAACAGAAAAGTGTTCCTAGAGTTGGAGTGGTGGAGGATGTGGCTAGAGTGAAAGATTGCCACTTTCCTGATCACATTCCTCCCACACCCTCAAAAGAGGAGTAGGAGATGTAGATTCTGTTGGCGAAGAGGTATGCGGAAGGAATCTCGTATGTAATGCCCCGAGTGTCCTTCTAACCTTGTGCTGTGTATGCCTGATTGTTTTAGAATGTACCACACGCAAAATAATTTTTGGAAGCATCCATGAGTGGTAACCTGAACTGCCTGGTCTGCATTGTTTTATATTTTTTGTTTAGTTTCAAGGTTGGAATTTGTGCAATGTATTTAGTTTCAGATTTTGTGTTAGTAGATTTGTATCTATTTACACTTTGTTTGTGTTTTCTTTTTTGTATTAAAAAATCCCTAAATGTGATGGTGGTGTGTGTAGCCTAGCGCTTGGCTGGTGGTGTGCGTGGACTGGTGCTTGGCTGGCGGTGTACGTGGACTGGTGCATTGCTGGCGGTATGCGTGGACTGACGCTTGGCTGGCGAGGTGCGTGGCCTGGCGCTCGGCAGGTGGTGTGCATTGACTGGCACTTGGCTGGTGGTGTGCATGGACTGGCGCTTGGCTGGCGGTATGTGAGTAGTGACTTGCTGCTGGTCATTACACACACTGCTAGTTAAACGCCAGTCCACGCAATCCATCAGCTGGTGTGGTTGCTGTGCCAGGAATGTGGGCTTCTGACAGTTGTAGGAAAGTGAGTTGCTGTTGCAGTAACCCCCCTCAACTTTTGCCAGACTTTTACTTGGTGTGCCCTGGGTCCTTGCCAATCAGGTTCCCAGGGCCTGTGTTCTTTCCTCAAAACTAAACCTAATTGGCATCTCAGGCCACAGGTTAGCCCCTGCAAAGTGGAACCACAAGTACCGAGGGTGCTGAGCCAGAGAAGATCACTAGGGCTGCAGCACTTATTGCGCCACCCTTAGAGGTCCTGTACCACTACACACAAACACTGCCTTTGCAGGCTGTATGTTTTGGTGCAGAACGAAGTGAAGAGTCAACATGGCACACATCCCTGTGTGCCATGCCTACAACCCACTGTCCTGGCATAGATCATTCACCCCTCTAGTTGGGATGCACTAGGCCAGTTGTGAGGGTACAAGTGCATGAGCCTTGTACTCCAACCATGTCTCTGTCCATTCTTAGATATTGTAAGTGCAGTGCTGCCATTAAGAGTATATGGTGCTGGGAGGTTGTCATTATGAACTCCACAGACCATAATGGCTATACTGTAAACTGAGACGATTGGTATCAAACTTCCCAGCACATTAAACCCACACCAATGCCAGTGTGGGATGTAATGAAAAATGCACACAGAGGGCATCTCAGAGAAGCCCCCTGGAAGCTAACCCACCTCTAATATCCCAAATGAGTGGCTGCTTAGGCTGCCATCAACAGACATGTTTCTGAACCCCTGGGTCGAGAGCCTGCTGCTCTCGGGGGCCTGAAACAATGCACATCCTGGTATGAGGTGCCAAGTATCCTCTCCCAGGGTGGGCAGGGTTCACGAGTAGGTCACCCCGGCGATCCTGAACCGAGATCCGATGAAGCCTGACTTGCCTCAAGCCTCCAGCCAATGCATGCAGTCTAAATTCAGAAGGCCCCCCTAACCGCGACCAGGAGCTGGTATGAAGATCCAACCCCAAAAGGCAACCCTGCACCCGACGCCCCACGGCCTTGTGTGACCAAACCAACGGTGCCTAACTAACCCCTAACTTCCCAACGTACCTCTCGAAGTGGTGGTCCCACCCAGAAGTCCTTCGTCTCCCAGCCTGCATTGCTTGTGCAAACCAGAGGTTCTTGATTGGAAACCACAGGGCATCCAACGTCAAAAAAGCACTCTGCAACCGGCAACCTTAGTGCCACTGAGGGTGCACCCTTTGTGCTACTTTGTTTCCCCATTTGCCCTGACCTAAAAGCTAGGAGCTTTGCTCCCACAACCCAGTGGCCTGCTTGCCAGCATCCACCAACCAGAGACCCCCTATTCCCCATTGGATAACATTGGGCCTCAACACTCTGCACCCGCCCACCCTAGTGCCGCTGAGGGTGTAACAAGAGGGTGTCACTGACCCTGGGGGACCCCTGAGTCTAACCCCAGAACCTTAACTCCCACAGTCGATAACTTACCTTTGAACCGATAACCTGTTTTTCCTCCATCGGAAAGCATTGATAATTTTCTTCCAAAAAGTTTGTAAGTGGGGAGTTTTGAAATCTAAAGATATTCTTAAAAAATCGCACGAATGACCAAAACGTATTTACTTGCCTGTTTGTAGGAAATGTCCCAGTGCTTAATCTAGGTAACCAGTACTGAGTTAGAAATGTAAAGTAAAAAATATCTTACCTGTAATTTACTGAAAAAGCCTCTTTATTTTAATGTACTAATTTGCTAAGCATTGCAACCTACTGCAACCCCTGCAAATCAAACAAAGTACAATTCCTAATGCATTTTCAAACCGTTCTAGATTCAGCAACTTATTACTGTAAAGTATTTAATGTTTACCTGTTCCAGGCTTGCTTGGTTCTAAAAATAAAACAACAGTAAATGTTCATACAAAAAGAATTGGCCTAGAGTTCAGTTCTTTAGTGTGTACATTCAATTGCTGACTAAGTGTGTACATCAAATGCGTAACTCTATGCTCTGATACTGCCTTACTGCTTGACCACTCTACCACAAATAGAGAGTACGTTTTATCTAACTTTAGACTTTGCCTACCTCTGGGGTCGCCTGGACTCTATACACACTGTACCTCATTTTGTTGTAGTATATCTACAGCCAGTTTCCTACAACAGTGCATTTAATTTTTGGGAAATCTCTTTTTAATAACATTTTATAAACTGAACCATCACTCACCCACGTGCCAAATCCAACCAGTATGTGTGTGTGCTTGAATAATAGATGGCTATTTCGGAGTGACTAAACTGTAAGTTATATATCAATTGTATAATTTAGATTTATTTTTTAAGGAGTAGTTAGTTGAATATGGAAGTAGAATTAAAAGTTTAGTAAAGTTTTCATTAGTTACATATTTGGTGTTCTCTGTAGAGATATCATAGAGAAGAAGAGCGGAAAATGCCCGGTGCCCGTTACGGCCAGTCCGGCCCTGTCTTGTTGGCTTTAGGACTCTGTGCACTTTTCCACTGCTAACCAGTGCTAAAGTGCATGTGCTTTCCCCTTTAAACATGGTAAAATGTGCTTGCACCCAATTGGTACATTTAATTTACTTGCAAGTCCCTAGTAAAGTGGTCCTATATGTACCAAGGGCCTTTGAGTTAAATGCTGCTAGCGGCCTATTGCACCCATTGTGCCACCCACTTAAATTTCATTTAAACATGTCTCATTGTAGCTTGTCTGTGCAGTTTCAAACTGCCATTTTGACCTGGCAAAATAAACCTTTTGCCAGACCTAAACCTTCTTTTTCAATGCATAGAAGTCATCCCTAGGGAAGGCCCTAAACAGCACATAGGGCAGGGTGCTGTGTATTTAAAACTGTGGACATGCACTTTTAACTTTTACTCTAAAATTTGTGTTTCACTACTGCAAGGCCTCCAAATCCAATAGGATAACATTAAGTTAATTGATTACATTTAGTAAGAGATCATTTTTAAGCAGGTAGGAATGTCGGGATTGGTGTCTGAAGTATTGTAATTCAAAACCATCGTTAATGGTAAAGTCAGATTTTAAGTCAAGTTCTGAAAATGCCACTTTTAGAAAGTTACAAAACCAGAAACGTTGTCACGCCCCCTAGACAAGATGCACTGCGATGCAGAAAAGTTGCATAAATCAACGGACAGGAATCCGAATTAACATAATCTCGATATTTTATCCATTTTCTCCATGTTTTATCATTCAAAGTAGGCTCCTGAGAGAACATAATTACTTGGACTTTGACAAAAATCAAATTTCCGGTGAGCTTCGCCGGAGTACGCTCCATTTATCACAGGCCAAGTGGGGGGGAAGAAGCAGCACGAACAAAAAAAATATATATGTATAGGAAATTTGGGGCCACGGAGCTCCGAATCACGGAGTCTCAATGTGGAGGGATCCATGGAGGATTGACAAGCCAGATGTGTGAGTGAAGGCCCATTGGTGGGGCTTGAAACGTCTCAGACAGCGGCACATAACTGAGGCACACACTACAGGACCTACGAATCAACGTGGATTCATTCGAGTCGCCCATTGGAGGGCTCATATTTTTAAGTGGGAGGTGTGGCCTCTATGACAAAATGACTGTCGCGCCTCTGAAGAGTGCAATGAGCACGAAACGAATCCGGCATGAATCGACAGGCATGCCGTAAACTGGATCCACCCGCCGATCCGGCTTTTACCTCATGTAGGTTGCTGCAGTGGATGTCAGAGTGCGTCTCCAACTGGTGGGAACCTTGGAGCTTTGCTTTATTCATGGCCTCCCAGCCGCGGGAGATGCACCACCCAGAAATTTGGGGCCATGGAGCTCCGAATCACGGAGTCTCAATGTGGAGGCATCCATGCAGGATTGACAAGCCGGATGTGCGAGTGGAGGCCCATTGGTGGGCTTGAAATGTCTCAGACAGCGGCACATAACTGAGGCACACACTACAAGAAAGTGATGGATAGGGGAGGGGTAAAAATTACTTTTCCCATTCCAATTAGTGCAACAGTAGGGAACGTGTTGCATAGCGTGGAGATCAAATGTACTATTCTCGCTCCAATGAGTGCAAAAGTTGGGAAACTATTGGATAGCGGAGGGGTAACAATTACTACTTCCACTCCAGTGAGTGTAACAACAGGTAAAGTGTTGGCTAGAAAAGCGATAAAATTTACTATTACTACTCCAGTTAGTGCAACAGTAGGGAAAGTGTTGGATTGTGGAGGGATAAAAATGAGTATTCCCAGTCAATTCAAAATTAAAAACAAACAAAATATCAGCCTAAAATATTTAAAAAACTAAATAAATTAATTAAAAATAAATTAAAAGAATATATAAATATGTTAAAAATTCCAATACAAACATTTAAAACCTTTAAAAACATATTATAATGTTAAATACATATCACAAATACCTACAAATATTACATTAAATAAAATATAAAAATATTTTTCAAACAAATACTTTTAGTTAGAAAATATTTATAAACAAAAAATTATTACATACATTTATTTTATGTACATCCTACCCTATAACACCACATAAGTCACAACCCACATCTTACATAAAAATAAAATATACTTCCATAATCAACATAATTAATTATCAATTAAATAAATAGTATTAATTAAAAAATAAATAAAACACATACAAATTAATTAACTTCCCACCCTTCACCCCTATAGACCCCACAACCCACACCTAAAGTTTATTATACAATTTCCATATTTAATTTTCAATACGTTAATGAATGTTGATTAACAATTAATTATTAGTTCAAAATAAGTTACTTCCCACCCTTTACCCATATAGACCCAACAACCCACACCTAAAATGAATTACACAATTTACATACTTAATTTTCAATTAATAATTAATGATTTAAAAAATAATTATTAATTAATGAAAAATACATGACTTCCCACCCTTTACTCATATAAACCCACAACCTGTACCTAAAATATTTACACAATTAACATAATTAATTACCAGAGCTGGAGGTGGCAGGAGGCGCACAGCGCTGAAAAGGCAGTGAGGGTCGGAGCGCCCCTTGGCTTGGAGGCAAACCTCGGCATCAGTGGAGGAGCAGCCAGATGGTGATGAGAAGCTGAGGGCCCAGCACTGGATAATCAGGGGTGGTGGCCTACAACTGAGAGAAAGCTACAGCTGAAGGGGTGCCGAGAAGGTTGCTGCTGGTCATGGGTGTAATGTGCTCCTTATCTACTTGGTGACAGCAGTGGAGGTCTCACTTGGCGACAGGAGCTGAGGGTGTGGGGATCTGTGCTGGGGGTGCCTGGACCCTCCCGGAGTTGGTGGCATGGATCAGCCACAGCCATGTGTCTACACTTGGCCTAAAGAGGTGTCACCTTTCTGTAATGTGCCTGGGAACACGGCGAGAACGGTGCCGGTTGACCCTTAGCAGAGGGGCCCGTTTGGTGCCTCGCCAAGTGAATACTGGAGGCGTGGTAATGGCTGCCAATGGCGCTGTAAACGGGGCGACATGACTGGGCCCCAAGAGATATTATTGAAAACCCCTATCCGGTCCTTGTGGAGGCCTGACCATGATGGACAGTGGCGACCTCCCTTACACGCTGGTATGGGTCAGCAGCGACACTGAGACCTTCACATGTGAGTCCACCACATGAAGAACAGGGAACAGCACACCTGGGGATTGCCCGATTGCAGAGCCAGGAGATGTCGGCTCCTCGTTTGGAGAGGGTCCCCTCGTGACAACCCCAGCGACACGGATTGTCATGCAGAAGACATGCCAGGTGACAAAAATGCCTAAGCCAAAGCGGAAATCAGGGGCACACAGACTGCTAATAGAGAACACTCGCCTGTAGCGCAGGAGAGATGTGGCATTAGGAGCACTGACTAAAATGATTCCCTTCATGCACACCTGGACAGAGTGCTGGTGGCCATCGCCGATACCAAAAACACCCTCTAAGCAAGACACTGGGACAATCTCGGTGTGTCTGGGACTATGTGTCCTGGGACTATGTGCCCTATCCAGGGCGAAGAACTTTGACAAAAGTTCCGGGGTCACAACGGAGCGCAGACACTTTTCCTAGTATATTACCATGTCGGGTCCCTTCGCCTGTTCCGGAATTCCTATGAGCCTAATGGTGTGTCTGTGGTTGCGGCCTTCCGCGTTCACCGATCGCCATGCAAGGATTGCTGCTCTAGTGGAGAGGTCATCTATCTTGGCAGCGGGTACCTTGTGTTCTGACTGTATCTCAGATATGGTGGAATCAGTTTCCCAAACTGTGTCTGCTTTTAGTATTAGTCAAAAGCGTCTTGGTAAATGATCAGGACAATGCTAATCCGAAGGAATTAATTCTGGAGGGAGATGACAGGCAAGTATACTGTCCACTGCATTTAGTAACAATGAAGGATCAGCAATTTCTAATGCGATATTCTTTGTGACCTGGTAAATGGATTTCCTTCTAGAGGGGGATCATAGGCCTATGCACTATTCACCGCATTGCACAATGTCGTTCGGATTAGCATTGTCCTGCTCATTCACCACAATGCTTTTGAATAATACTAAAAGCTGCTTGTAAGACTTCTCCAGCTTTTTACGCTTTCACCATTTGAACAAATATGATGAGGCAGTGATTATGCTGACCCGAACTCAACTTCCCAATAAGGAAAACTGAGTAGGATACACTCTGGTTAACCTTAGGCTGTCTCCCTCCTCCACCCAGTCCTGATGAAGACCCGCTTTGACTAATCAAGAGTGCAGATATTGGATTGAAACGTCGACAACACTTACTGGTTTAGATCAAGGCTTTGTCTGCAAGCAAATGAATTTGTATAAAGCAGCATAGTCATTGTATATTCTGGCCAACCTTTTTCCCTTGTACATATATTTTTTATCAACTTATTCATAATCCACTTCTATCACTGAGCACAAAATGTCACCTAATCACTTATCACCTTGAACTTTTGCCACTGTGTTGACAGCCTTTATATTGATATGTGGGTACAAATAAAGGATGCAATTTAAATAAAATAACGCAATACCCCATAACCTTTTGTCATATTCGTTTGTGTGAGTTTTGTGTCTGTTCAATAAGTCATTTTGGAGTCATAAAAGATTGCATAAAACTACTTAGAAAATTGAATTCTCTGTATTAAGTAATAGTTTTGCATACCCGACAGGACCATTGTTTTGTTTATAACTTGTATGGTGCAGAAGCGCACAAACAATATATGTTCCACTATGGTACTTTTCTTTTCTCTTTTTTTTCTTAGCTGCTTATCCACCATCAAACTTACCAACCAAAAAATGTTTGCACTATTGACAGAAAATATATTGCTATAAACTGTAATTATTGTGTAAAACTTAATAAACAGTTTTTTTTTTTTTTAAAGTTCTCACTGAGCACCTTATGAAGACTTGGACCTTGAGATGGTAAACTCTTGACCGGGAAGGACCAGGTCCTTAAATGCGGCCCAGCATCAACTTGTGGCTTTGACAAAGTCTAGCGTGACCACATAACCACAAGTGGCACTTTGTGCATGTTGGCACAATTTCATCAGAACGGTTTAAAATTAATATCTCTAGTTCGACTGTGATTGTATTTTTGTTGTGTTGGTGTCATTTTATTCATAAAATGTTTCTCTTTTTTCCCGGTGTTTTATGTAGCTCACACTCGATCCGAAGGTTCCGGTATCAGTACGCCTTACATGAGCACCAGTTGTGTTACACAAGGACACATTCATCTTTGTTAGGCACTGGACGATTAAGTGAATTGTCCAGAATCACAGGATCTTAGGCATCATTGCAAAGACTAAAACCTGGTTCTCCAGATTTGAGATCAACTGCCGTAGGCGTGTGTTTTTAATTTATTAGTGTTTGAGTGCTTCAATAATACTTTACCCGTTGCCTCTAAGTTAAGACTGACTGTTTTCTGTTGCAAGCTACCAGAGGGTTAAACACTGCTTACTTTACTGTCTTTGTGGTTCATCTGGCATCAAATAACCCAATTTGTTGCAGTTGCAAAGTGTCAAATTTGCAATTTTTGTAATATTATATTTCCCCACCTCCCTATTTTATTTTGGAAAAAGATCTCTAAGTCCTACTTCTCATGCAAAAATCTATTATAATAGGACTGAAAACTCAAACTCCCTGCTGCAACCAGCTTACACATTGGTTGCTGTTTCCCAATTTTTGGATCCCTGTTCAGTTAACCCCTTCCATGCTCATGACGAGCTCAGCTCGTCATGCAGTACAGTGCTCCTGTGCTCATGACGAGCTGAGCTCGTCATGACCACAACCGTTTTTATTGCTGTCCAGCACAGCAGAGGAATATGTGCAGCAGCCATGTGGTTCAAGAAAAACGTGTCAACCCAAGTATCTATTATAAGCGATGACTGAATCATTTCCGTTTTTTATAAAAAATAACTAAAGTAAATAATATGTTTTGTTGCAGATTGTAACACTTATTATATAATCATTCCTCCAATAATTGTTGCCATATGGGATATGACCAGACAATTTTTGAATGCTGTAATAATGTTTATGTTTATGTTTTGTAAATCGCATGGCTGCTCGAGGGCTTCCCTATGCTGGTGAGTGGGGGCCACTAGTGAATTAAAGAGGAAACAGCCAGGCCTTGAGTTTTTTCCTAAAGGAGAGTTCATTTTGCAGCAATCTGAGGTCAAGTGGGAGCTCATTCCACAGCTTTGGTACCAAATGTGCAAATGATCTTTCTCCCCATTTTGTCCTTTTGACTCTGGTTGTACTGAGGAGATGTAGTTGAGAGGACCTTAAAAGTCGGGTTGGAGCGTAAGCAGATACCAGATTTCGGAACCTTTTGATTCTTGCATCGATCAGCAGCCAAAGGAGCTGCTTTAAGGATTCTCTTATGGCGACGTAACTTTGAACCTTTAGCAGGAACCTTGCTGCTGCATTTTGCACAACCTGAAGTCACTTTATTACATATTTAGGCGAGCCTGGTAAAGAGAGTTGCCATAGTCCAAGCGCAAGACTATAAGGGACGGAATAACTGTTTATCTTAAATGATCTGAATTCAGTGCTAGTATCTTCCTGATCATCCTTAGTAGCCCGAAGCAGCTTCCAAATAATTTATTTGCTTGGTAATCCATTGCGAGGGTGCTATCCAGCCAGATTCCTAGATGTTTTATAACAGATTTGAGGTAAAGAGGGTTGCCCATACTGCTTGGCCAGCAATTCGGTGGTCTAAGTATGACCAGGTTACCGAATATCATTATTTCCGTCTTGTCTCTGTTTAGCTTTAAGCAACAGTTCGATATTCAGTGGGCCACTTTAATCCAAGCAGGTTGACCAAACGTTGGTTTCTTTGATTGGGCCCATTAGTCATAGAGACAATCAACTGGGTGTCATCTGCATAGGAGACAGCCGAACTGCCAAACGCCTGCACAAAAGTGTGCATGCTGAGAGTGGAACTGGAACTGGTACTGAGAGATAACGGCAGCATGCCCTGCAACCTATGAACTTTGTTTTTTTTTTTCCCTACTGACGATTGAGGAATCATGAAACACGTGTCCAGGGATACGAATTGGAAATTAATAATGCAGCACTGGCTATGAACACTTTGAACTGAGTATTGAGCGAAAAATCAAGAACTACATGAACAATCATGCAAGAGGTAATTACGTTGGGGCATGTCAGCGGTGCGCTCCCACCCCCAAATAGTTTAAAAATGCCGTAGAGCTGACGAGCTCGGGAGCTTGCGCCTGCATGCTGAGAGAGGAACTGGAACTGGTCCTGAGAGATAACGGCAGCATGCCCTGCAACCTATGAACTTTGTTTTTTTTTTTCCCTACTGACGATTGAGGAATCATGAAACACGTGTCTAGGGATACGAATTGGAAATTAATAATGCAGCACTGGCTATGAACACTTTGAACTGAGTATTGAGCGAGAAATCAAGAACTACATGAACCATCATGCAAGAGGTAATTACGTTGGGGCATGTCAGCGGTGTGCTCCCACCGCCGAATAGTTTAAAAATGCCTTAGAGCTGACGAGCTCGGGAGCTTGCGCCTGCATGCTGAGAGTGGAACTGGAACTGGTCCTGAGAGATAACGGCAGCATGCCCTGCAACCTTTGAACTTTGTTTTTTTCGCTACTGACGATTGAGGAATCATGAAACATGTGTCTAGGGATACGAATTGGAAATTAATAATGCAGCACTGGCTATGAACACTTTGACCTGAGTATTGAGCGAGAAATCAAGAACTACATGAACCATCATGCAAGTGGTAATTACGTTGGGGCATGTCAGCGGTGCGCTCCCACCCCCGAATAGTTTAAAAATGCCATAGAGCTGACGAGCTCGGGAGCTTGCGCCTGCATGCTGAGAGTGGAACTGGAACTGGTCCTGAGAGATAACGGCAGCATGCCCTGCAACCTATGAACTTTTTTTTTTTTTTTCTACTGACGATTGAGGAATCATGAAACACGTGTCTAGGGATACGAATTGGAAATTAATAATGCAGCACTGGCTATCAACACTTTGAACTGAGTATTGAGCGAGAAATCAAGAACTACATGAACCATCATGCAAGAGGTAATTACGTTGGGGCATGTCAGCGGTGCGCTCCCACCCCCGAATAGTTTAAAAATGCCGTAGAGCTGACGAGCTCGGGAGCTTGCGCCTGCATGCTGAGAGAGGAACTGGAACTGGTCCTGAGAGATAACGGCAGCATGCCCTGCAACCTATGAACTTTTTTTTTTTTTTCCCTACTGACGATTGAGGAATCATGAAACACGTGTCATGGGATACGAATTGGAAATTAATAATGCAGCACTGGCTATGAACACTTTGAACTGAGTATTGAGCGAGAAATCAAGAACTACATGAACCATCATGCAAGAGGTAATTACGTTGGGGCATGTCAGCGGTGTGCTCCCACCGCCGAATAGTTTAAAAATGCCTTAGAACTGACGAGCTCGGGAGCTTGCGCCTGCATGCTGAGAGTGGAACTGGAACTGGTCCTGAGAGATAACGGCAGCATGCCCTGCAACCTATGAACTTTTTTTTTTTTTTTTCTACTGACGATTGAGGAATCATGAAACAGGTGTCTAGGGATACAAATTGGAAATTAATAATGCAGCACTGGCTATGAACACTTTGAACTGAGTATTGAGCGAGAAATCAAGAACTACATGAACCATCATGCAAGAGGTAATTACGTTGGGGCATGTCAGCGGTGTGCTCCCACCGCCGAATAGTTTAAAAATGCCTTAGAGCTGACGAGCTCGGGAGCTTGCGCCTGCATGCTGAGAGTGGAACTGGAACTGGTCCTGAGAGATAACGGCAGCATGCCCTGCAACCTTTGAACTTTGTTTGTTTTTTTCGCTACTGACGATTGAGGAATCATGAAACATGTGTCTAGGGATACGAATTGGAAATTAATAATGCAGCACTGGCTATGAACACTTTGACCTGAGTATTGAGCGAGAAATCAAGAACTACATGAACCATCATGCAAGTGGTAATTACGTTGGGGCATGTCAGCGGTGCGCTCCCACCCCCGAATAGTTTAAAAATGCCGTAGAGCTGACGAGCTCGGGAGCTTGCGCCTGCATGCTGAGAGTGGAACTGGAACTGGTCCTGAGAGATAACGGCAGCATGCCCTGCAACCTATGAACTTTTTTTTTTTTTTTTCTACTGACGATTGAGGAATCATGAAACACGTGTCTAGGGATACGAATTGGAAATTAATAATGCAGCACTGGCTATCAACACTTTGAACTGAGTATTGAGCGAGAAATCAAGAACTACATGAACCATCATGCAAGAGGTAATTACGTTGGGGCATGTCAGCGGTGCGCTCCCACCCCCGAATAGTTTAAAAATGCCGTAGAGCTGACGAGCTCGGGAGCTTGCGCCTGCATGCTGAGAGTGGAACTGGAACTGTTCCTGAGAGATAACGGCAGCATGCCCTGCAACCTATGAACTTTGTGGTTTTTTTCCCCTACTGACGATTGAGGAATCATGAAACACGTGTCTAGGGATACGAATTGGAAATTAATAATGCAGCACTGGCTATGAACACTTTGAACTGAGTATTGAGCGAGAAATCAAGAACTACATGAACCATCATGCAAGAGGTAATTACGTTGGGGCATGTCAGCGGTGCGCTCCAACCCCCGAATAGCCTGCACAAAAGTGGCAAGCTGTCGAGTGTATTTGTTAAACAGCGTAGGGCTAAGTGAAGATCCCTGTGGCACACTACATATAATTGGCAGGAAGTCTGAGTAGTAGTCTTTTTCGACAACTTGATAAGATATGTTTTCCACAAAAGAGATGAGCCAGTTCATCGCTTTATTCTGAATTCCTACTTTCCTTCGTCTATCTTTTAGGACAGCATGATCAACGGTGTCAAATGCCACGCTCAGAGCGAGCAGTAGGATAGGGGCAGAACCGCCATTATCTAATAGAGCTTTGAGCTCCTCTGTCACCACCAGAAGTGCTGCTTCTGTGCTATGCTGAGAACACAAGCCCATCTGGGTGGGGTGGAGAATGTTATTGTCCATGAAAAAATTGGCTAATGTCCAATTGAAATGTTTCTCCAGAAGTTTGAAGAGAAGAGGAAGTAATGAGATGGGTCACAGATTACAGAGTATAGCTGGATCATGATGGCTTTTTTTCAGTAAAGGTCAGATTACAGCATGCTTCCAGTGTTTTGTGAGTGTATCGCTGTAACTTTAAGATCACTCATCATTTCTGCTTTTAGAAATCCAATTATAATGATTTAATAACATCTTTTTAATAATTTATGTTTTATCATGTCATTTCTATTTGCTTTTTATTCTTCTGCCTATTTTAACACTACATATATCATTAGGTGAAATGTCTCTTCGTTATTATCAAATCTTAAAAGACATTTTCAGTATTTCAGTGTCGATTCAGTTATACAAGACAAGACCAAAAAACCCAATACTTTCATGTATTAATCATTCACATAATCCAGGTTATTCAAAACTGCCTCCTGCTTTTTCACAACAACGTGTGCATACAGTCAACAGCTATTTTATTGAAGAAGGGCTGGGAATTCAGGAGCATATTTACAAGAACGGACATATCAGCATTGATGTGTCAGATCTCTTGTCCCTGCTGCAAATGACCTAATGACGCCATGGATGCACTGTATTTACAATACAGTGCTCCATGGCACATAGATACACAAATGCATCAGAAATTCTGCCCCATCTTTTGGTGCTAAAATGGCACATTGCTGGTGTTGGTCGTAAGACTGATGCAACTCCCACAATGCGCCAGAACACAGAGGGGTGTCCCATGTTTGAAGCCCTGCATCAATCTTTGCAGCTGGTTTGAGAAGGCGTAGGGATTTTGACACAGTCAAGTCGTAGAGTGATGTACTGAAAAGTTGAACATTTCATTGCATCAGTCCTACGTGGCTTTTAATGTGGGAACACCTACCCTGCATTCATTATACCTGGTGTAGGCATAATGTGACACAGGCCTCTACAAACTGATGCTTTGGGCCCAATGTATCAGTTTGTAAATATGAAGCAGTGTGAAGCAGAGATTGCGCCACCACTGCGTAAAAAAATGATGCTGCTCCGTCGCTAGCTCCTTGTACATTTGCCCCTCTGTTTGGTCATAGCCATCATTTTTAACATCACAGAGAGCATTATCACTCAAATTTTGAAAGTTGTGTCCTCAAAAATGATCCCAAACATCAGTTTAGGGGGCTGTCATTTGGTTGCTTATCTCTCCACTTTCGGCTGCTTTGCCAATAACCTCTGCGCGGGTCCTGCTGATTGTTCAAAAATGTATTTGGTTAAAAAGCAGGTCGGGCGTGTACATCAATTAGAAACAGAGGGGTAAGCACCAGATACTTTTTTGTGGCCCTGCCGCAACCCTTCATATACCAGCCGCAGGAGCCATGAAGGAGTAAGAAAAGAAAGTCCTCAAATATTTCCCATCTTTCTGCAAATTGAAGTCAGTTATGGGGCTAAAAATGGGGCAAATGAAGGCGCTTTGATATTATTGTCTGCCAAAAGGTGCCTGGTGTCAGTTTTGTTTCCACTGACATTTTGGTGACTTAGTGATAAGTTGGTAAAATATTTTACCATTAATTTCACAGAAGACAAGAATTTGATTCTCCAAGGTTCTGCATACCTATTTTATTTATTTATTTTATTTTATTTTGGGTTTTATAGAGCGCATAGCTGCCCTAGGGCTTCCCAGCGCTAGTGACCACTGTCCTGTGGGGTGAGGAAACAGAGGGGAGGGCTCAGGGGAAGAGTAGGGTCTTTAGTTGTTTCCTGAACCTGAGGTGATTGTGTTCTTGCCTCAGGGAAAGAGGAAGGGCATTCCATAGTCTGGGGGCGTTGTACGAGAACAGACGGCCGCCTGTTCTGGACTTCCTGATTCTGGGGACGTTTGCAAGGGAAAGGGAGTTTGATCTTAATTGTCTACTAGACTGTTGTTTTGTCACAAGTGGCCTAAGGATGGGAGGGCTTTCATTGTGCATAATTCTATGAGCTATGCACAGGGATTTGAAGTTGACCCGTTCCCTTACTGGCAACCAGTGCAAGCTTCTAAGAGCTGGTTTGGCCGAGTTCCTTGCTGCGGTTCCTGTGAGGATTCTGGCGGCCGCATTTTGTGCACATTGAAGTTTGTGGACTACAGAGGCTGGGGCCCCCAGATAAAGGACATTGCCATAATCCAATCTGGAGTTCACCAGCCCCTGCATTAGGAGCTTTCTGGAATGGAGGGGGAGTAGATGTAGAATCTTTCGTGCCATCTTTATAAGGCCGAAGCAGGTTCCCGCGGTTTTCCTAGCTTGAGTCCTAAAACTGAGCTCCTGGTTCAGCCATATCCCAAGGCTCTTTACTTCGGGTTTGGGGGATGGCGGGGTTCCCATGCATGGTGGCCAGGGAAGGGGAGTGGGGATTTTCTTAGGGTTTCCCAGGAGGAGTATTTCTGATTTCTCCCCGTTCAGTTTTAATCGGGAATCGCACATCCACTGGTGTACCTTTTCCAGACAACTGAATAGATTAGGGAGGGCGTTGTCTGATTGGTTGAGGGAAACGACCTAGGTAAATGTAGATATAAATTATGACTTTTGGAAGGAAAAAACACATTCAGGAATGGTTGAATTTCCCCCTTGCAAATGGGAATTATCTTAATTGTTTGTGTACTGTTGCTGTTGGCTTTTTGACTCTGTGCATTTGGACTGCTATCTAGGGCGGGGTGCATGTGTTCTGACCTCCCATTTTTTTTAAATTGCTTAAACTTCTAATTGACACATTCAACTTACCTATAAGTCTCTAGTATAATGTACAAAGGGTACCCAGGGGCTGTATGTGAAATGGTAAAGAGGACTGCAGCACCTACTGTGCCATGAAAAGCAGTAACAGTGAAAACATGGCTTTAGACCTACCATTGTATCCTGATTGTGACCCAATTAACATGTCTAAACCTTCCTCATCCCTAAGTACACCCAGTAGATCATATGGCTGAGTATTTAAACATAGGACATGTAGAAAGGTAATATTAAATATGAGCTTAGACTAACTAGCACACATAAAAGGATATTTTCACTGTAGCAAGGGTGGCTGTTCTAGTTAGAAACACTGGGATGCATAAATACATGTAATAATGCTATCTTTGGCTAGGAAACTACTAGGAAGATCAATCAAAAACTCTTGTAATATTTATTAAAAGCCCAATGTATTGGTGGTCAGACTTTTAATACATATCAAAGAAAAGGAACTTTTAGAAAATTACCTTTTCTCTGCCAAAATCCTCTGAGGGCTAATTTGCATTATCCTCCAGTTACAGCTCTCTGAGTGCTCAAGCCATTAATGACGTGAACAATGCTCCCAGAGCAGCAAAGGCCTGGGTGTGGAGAGGTGTTTCTGTTCTTCTGGCAGGATGGTGATTTGGGCAGTTCTCATGAACTTGATTAACTTCAAAGAGGCCTGGCTTGTCAAGGGCAAATGTTGGTTGACACCTGCACAGGTTCCTTTTCTTCAGCTCCAATCCCAGTAGGAATGGGCTGCCACCAAAACTGGTTTGAATTGGCCACAGTGGAGTGGTTACTTATTTCCCTGTCCACACCTTTGGGGTGGGAACACAGGCTCTAAACAAGGAAAGAAGTGTTTCACCATCTTATATGTAGGTAAAGAGGGGAACTCATTGTTTGCAGTGGGGCAAACAGGAACTGCAGCTAAAGAGGGTATAGGTGCCCCAGGATGATTTTCCCTATTGGTTTAGAAGGCGCCGGGAGTAACCTCCAGCCTCAAGTTAGTGCCGGACATAAATGTAGCATCCCATGGCACACTCCTCTGAACACTCTGAGCCTGAGCAAGAACAGAGGAAGGACTGTATCTGCTGTTTGAGACCTGTGAGGAGACCTGAGGGCTGGGCCCGCTTCAACATGTACCCAGGACCAGGAAGTGGACTCCAAGAATTAGTTTGCTGACCTCCTGTTAAGCTACCAGTTAACAGTTGAACTACCCTGGAGCCTGCTCTGCTGGTGACTTCTGTTGGAGGGAGTACTGCCCTCTGAGGGCCAGATGTAGGTAATTCGTATTTACCGATTCATAAATACCGAATTTTACCGATTCGGTATTTATGAATCGGTAAATATGAAGGTGGGAGATGTAGGTATTTTTAAAAAACTGAAATACGGAATCGTTAATATTCGGTATGTGAAGCCCATAGGAATCAATGGGAAATACCGATTCGGTAATTACCGAATCGGTAAATACCGATTCTGCCAGGGTGCAGGGGGTGTCACTTTGACACCCTCTAGCACCCCAAATACAGGCACCCCAAATACATGCCATGTGACAGACAGACATGCCCTTAGGGCATGTCTGTCTGTCACATGGCATAGATGTGCATGCACACATGTGCATGCACACCTGGATTCGGTATTTTACCACCCAATTGGATTGGGTGGTAAAATACCGAATCTGTAAGGCCTTTGGGACTCAGTAGAGTCCCACCTACATCTGGCAGTTACCGAATCGGTAAAAATACCGAATCTGTATTTTGGCCCCCTACATCCCAAATACCCATTTACCGGTTGGTAACGGCCGAAATCGGCCGTCACCTGTCGGTAAATGGCCACCTACATCTGGCCCTAAGTGTTGTTCCTTAGGTTGTGGGATCCTTACCTGTAGCAAAGTGTACTCCTCCCAACATCCTAAAGAACCTGAGACTTAACTTTTTTGGCTATAAACATGTCTGGACGACCAGGACAAACCTGCCAAGTCATTCCGACCAAGGTAGATTGCCACTGGGCAGAAGATTCAGGCTTCTCCGACTCAAACTTTTCCATAGCAACAAATATGTTTCAACACCACCTGGCAGGAAATATTTCTGGTCTCGTGGAGACTTCTTATTCAACAGCTTGAAGCTTTGCCCCGATGGAAGATTCAAAGCTCTAAAAAAGTGACTATGTGTCAACGTAGAAAATATGACCTGGCAAATGCACCAAAAGTATCCGTTGAGCAAGAGAACTTCCCTGGGTACGAATTTTTAATGTTATGCTCTGAGCTTTTCCTGCCAAAATAAACGGCATCACTATGACCTCATCAAACACCTATCTGACATCAGGGAGCCCTGTTTGGATACAGCTTAATGCCCTTCCCCACTCTTTACAGTCGGCAGACCATCATGTTTCTGCCAGTAGTATGCCTTGTCACTGCACGGTGGGAACTTTGGACCAACAGCCCAATGGACATCCAGTTGCCAGTCTAAATACCTCAGACCATCCACCTTATTAAAGTTGGACAATCTGAGTTCGTTTTCTCCCTGTTTGGGGTTGTGAGTAAAAGCCTAGTGATCCTGAACAGAAATAATAAAAACAGCTTCCACATCCTGGAAAAACTCTCTAAGCACCATTATTTTTGTTCTTCTGTAAAAAGTCACACTTTGGGAACCATTGCCACTGCTTAGAAAACCTTAATTGCCTTCAGAGGAGCTGCAGTCGTGGCACCTCCTCTGAAGGTATGAAGATATCTGGGTAGAGATCACTAAATATAGGTGACTATAATTGCCAATGCAGCAGAGTGTATTACTTCACTGCCCTGTTTAAGCAAAATACAGCCACTAGCCCAGTAAAGAAGCTAAAAGTTTACTTGTGGATCTGGGATTAGCTCACATGGGCATTCCACCAGTATGGTGCAAATGTATTTGTGTACTCAAATATGCTCTTAGAGGTGGGTTAGGCAATGTTTCAGGGAGGGTCAGCCTTTATAGGCAAAAGAACACTCACAAACTGTCAAGTATGGGTATTCACCAACATTTTCTAGAAAGATTGACTCTCTGAATATGTCTGCGGGTTTAAAAGAAGGTGTAAATGCGGGTTTGGGGTGTAAATGTGAAGCACATGGCACCAAAATGTACAGAGGAATTAAGAAAAGAGTTTCTCTGTGGATGGGGGATCTATTTAAACCAGTATAAAACATAAATGGTTCAAAGGCAAAATGCAAAGTTGCTTTCTATTTTTGCATATAGAAATTTACAACTAATACAGTTCCATATGCATATGTATATGTGTTAGGTTTGGGAATAAACGCAGTAATCTAAAACTGTTGCATGTTCTGAAGAGTAGTCTTAGACTGTGATGCTACTCATTCCATAGAGTAAAACCTTGAAGAGTAAATGGTAATGGGGTAGATTGTAGACTGGTGTGAAGGGTGGATTTCTTTTCGCAGATGTGCCAAGCAGGAATATTTGCTCATTTGAACTATACACATTCTATTTCCCAGTTTGGGAAAAATGTCCTTCCTAGCTAGGTTAGGCTGACCAGAACACCAGTTTAGAAGTCCAGAGCGTTCATTTAATCAATTGTGATAGTAAAAATGTCTGCATGGAATTAAACTCCCCCTATCCAGAATGGACCCTGGAGAACTGATGACAACTATTTCCATTCGACAGAAGGGGGGTGGGAGCACACTGCTTAACCTCCCAGCAGAGTTCGCCCCTTAGCATCCTGGTAAATGCAGTTCAGTTTAAAGGCTTACTTGAATTTTCTAGAAGTATTTCACCAAAGTTGGTGCAGGTTAGTACTGTCAATCGCTAGACACATGTCTCTGGATATTATCCTTCATCAGTTGACATAAAAACGAAATTCAAATTCATCTGGGGTTGCTCGGAAGGCTGCCGCAATCCCCTCAGGTCTCTGTACATCTCCCTGGTGCACAGGTGCATCTCTAAGAGCTCGTCAGCTCAGTGGCTCAAGGGAGCCTTTTTAAACAGAAGTGGGGTGGGAGCAAAAGGCCTCACCTCCCAGCACAGTTCGCCCCATAGCATCATGGTATTACGCTCCCACAATGTTCAATATTTGGCACCTATTTCTATTACTCTGCCACTGTGCTAAATGTTCGGCACCTGTTTCCATTACTCTGCTACTATGTTTAGCACCTATTTCCATTACTCTGCCACTATGCCCAATGTTTGGCACATTTAGCGCTGACATTCTTGCCGTGGTTTTCCCCTAACTTTTTTTCCTTCAGGCATCCTGTTTTGTTGACTTAATTTTTTTGGGCCATAGGACTCTGCTCACTTTACCACTGCTAAACAATACTAGAGTGATTAAAACATGGTAGAATTGGCTTATGCCCAATTGGAGATTAAATGTACTTGTAAGTCCCTAGTAAAGTGCCATTATCTGTATCCAGGCCCTCGACATTAAATGCTAGTAGTGGGTCTGCAGCACTAATACTGCCACCCACTTAAGTAGAGAGTCTCAGGCCTGCCATTGCAGCCTTTAAGGGAAGTTTTAAACTGCCATTTCGACCTGGCAAAATAAACCTTTTGTCAGATCCAAACCCTGCTTTTTAATAAATATAAGTCACAATTATGGTGGGTCCTGGACAGCCCAGAAGACAGGGTGTGATGTATTTTAAAAGCTGGACATGTACTTTTAGGTTTTAAATATCCTAGTAGTGAAAAACTCTTCTGCAAGGCCTACATCTCCCAAAGGATACCATTGGAGTTACCTTATTACATTTGATAAGCTGTAATTTCCAAATGGGAGCAGACACGCAGTTCATGGTTGGTGTCTTTTGAATTGTAATAAAAAATCCTAACTTATGGTGAAGTCGGATTTTAAATAACAATTTTGAAAATTCCATGTACATAAAGTTGGCATATTTCTGCCTTTGTCATTTGGTACCAATAGCCTGTGAAGAAGGTCTTTAGAGGGACACACCACGCATGGGCTTTTGTAACAATTTTTATTAATTAAAACAATAAATTTACTTACTTACTACAGCATTTCTCTGTGTCACTTGACTGGGTGTAGTTGACAATTTAGCTTTGTGGATTCCTCCTAGACAACCACACACAATAGGGAGCTTAGGTGTGCCTGAATGGGCCATCACTGGCAGGGTGGGAGGCAGGAGCTGGCCCAACCCCACTTAAACTTGAATGGACTGCGTTCTGCCTCCACACAAAGGACTGCATACCCCATGTATATAGTATGGAGCCATGGCCAAGAAGGTAGGGCACCTGCACTTTGAAGGAATGCCTCTAGAAGCTTCTTTCCTCTTTAAAGGCTCAAATGGGCATAAATATTGGAACTCAGATGTCCAATCTTTCGGATGACTGCTGAGAATGACTGTTGCCCCACTGTGCTGACCTGCTGCCTGCTGCCCTCCTGAAGGACTGGACCTGCATCTGTTGGACTCAGGATCCCAAAGTGACACCAAGGGCTAGTTAGCCGGCCACTTTACAACCAAAAACATTGAACCCAGAACTGGATGCTGCCATCTGTGAGTCTACCCTGCCAAGTGGTGCCACCCTAGTCCTGGACCCTTGGAAGTGGGCCTAAGGTGCTCTGCCAGTCTCTATGGATCCAGTGGACCTAGTGCATCTCCTCTGCTGTAAGGCACAACCCCGAGCAGAACCATAAAAGTACTGCTGCTGCACGGATCAGCACAGCCACAATGACCTGCATAACATCACAGCCCATTACCTCATTAGAATTGCCATCGTTTGATGCATCCTTGGCACAGGCCCTTGCTTCCATTGTCGATAGCAGCCTTGACAATGATGCCGGACTCTGCATCGCAGCTTCTGCGAACCAACACATCACTCCGACTGCGCAATGCAACCTCAGTGCCAGACATCACATCGCAAGCCCTCATTGATGGGATCCTTGATGATGACACAGGACCTGTCATGGCAGCCTTACGGCAGAACTGATGAATTGCTTCCATTATACAATGCATCTTTGCCACGGATCCTTGTAACACCACGCAAACTGGCATTTAACGTACTTTGTTCAGCAGGCCTAACTGACTTCCTGTATCCAGCTCTCTGTACATCGTGGTCGGCCTTAGCTTGTGACTTTGTCCTGGTCTGATGTGATGAGATATCAACAGTTGGCGATTGGTGCTTTTTGGTGCTATTTTCACTTAAATCTCGAAGCCTGTGTATTTACTGTTGTTCTGATTGGATGTTTGTTATTTTAATCTTATTTTATTTATTACAAATAACTCTATTTAGCTAACATGGTGCGGGATTCTTTATGTGTGTTGTTTTGCACTTTATTACTGCTTGAAGTGTTTTGCAAATACTTTTACATTGCCTCCAACTTAGGCCTGACTGCTCTGTGCCAAGCTACCAGAGAGTTGAGTGCGGGTTAATTTAGGATTTACCTGTGCCTCACCCTATGGTTGTTGCTTGACCAGGGCTTACATCCCAGTAACCCAACAACAGGGTGACAGAAAAACTCAGCGAGATTCTGTGGAATTCCTCCAATGAGTGGAAAATATACAGCTTGCGCTGCCTGCACTGCAATTTAGTACCGGGAGTGAGAGCAGCGCTGAAAATCAATGCAAACAGCACTATAAATTGCACAAGAGTGTGCTGCTATTACAGTTGATTTTCCTGCTGATAGAGTAGAAAATCTATTTGAGCAGCGCCAAATCTACTTGAACCACAGCCCTCTGATCATGACCTCTCACAAATGCTAGCAACTGCTGGTGTTAGAAAATCGTGCTAGAGGACGCCAAATCTAGCTCTCGCTCACCAGCTCACATATTCTGGAGCCTTGTAGGAGAAAACGTCTGCCACCAAGTGATTGGCAGAATTTTGCCAGAAATCTGTGTTAAAGAGTAACACGGACTGGCCAAAATTCTGTCAATTCTGCAGATGGAACGGAATATTTTGCTCACCCCTACCAACAACCCAATTTCTTACAGGCACCTATTTCCATTAATCTGGGAACATGCTCTATATTTGGCACCTGTTTCCATTACTCTGTCATTATGCTCAATGTTTGGCACCTATTTCTATTGCTCTATCGCTCTGCTCAATGTTTGCCACCTATTTCAGTTACTCTCCCACTATGCTCTATTGCAAGTCTTGGATTCTGTGGGGCATATATATTAGAGGGTAGCATCATGTTTCACCACGCAATGTGGTAAATGCATGAGACAAACCTCTAAGACAGATTTATAAAGCCACACAAAGCCACTTTTGGTGGCTGAGTGGCTTCCTAAATCTGGAGTTGCGCAATGCAGCACAAATCTCTGTGTTTCACTACTCTCCACTGGGTAGGCATTCCATGAGTGTTGCGTGCATGTTCCCACTGAACTCCCATGGATTTTGATGCATTCTCAGATTTAGGAGAACTTGAAAACCTGGGAATGTGCCAAAATCGTATGCCTTCCCCAGGGGAGGTGTATCAAGGAGAAATTCCTTTATTTCTTCTCACTACTTCCTCTTTCTATCTGTGCGGCATTCTATGGCACACAAAGTAAAAGGAATATGCCTCCCGAGATTTGATTTCTGCAGGAAGGTGTCCCTTCCTGCACAAAAAACTCCAGCTATAAACACAGGCACCCCTGCACCATGGTGCAAGGGTGCCTGTGATGAGGCTAGGCTGCCCAATGTGCACCAGCAACCAGGGAAAAGGCACGAATGTGCCGTATTCTCTTAAATGATGCATTGCGGACCTTTCCCTATGGCTCAGCACAGTGCAACAAGATGACTTGATGTGCTACGCCAAAGTTTCATAAATATGCCCCCTAGTATCTAGGAAGCTTATATTTGGCATTTTTTCAATCTGGAACTTACTTACTGTAGCATGTCCTCACACTGAACACAATTCAGTTAACTAGTTGATGCGAAATGTATATGATGGCATGTGTACTTTGTAACAAAGGTTAGGCTGTCCAGTTCACTCTCTCTTGCTCATAAAAACACATAATTAGGGACATCATACTCTGGTCCTCAGCTTTTCTTTTACATAACATTATTTTCCAGTGGCAGACGGCACTTTTAGCAGTAAGGGGGCAGACAGGGTACACACGTGCACACACATATCCATTCACAACACTCACTCTCAAATAGTCATATAAATACATGAGGAATACACATTAAAAAAAATCACACTTACTTGCTTCAGCTCTGCCTTAGATGTCTCAAGAAGGTTGGGACTGTTACCTTCTCTTATTGGCTGAACTTAGGTCAGCCAATGAGAGAATACAGCTATCCCTATCTTGTCACAGATTGGGACGGGATCATTGAGAGTTGCTGACCCCACTCCACTCTGTGATGAGGTGTAACTGATTGACACTCCGTCCTGACCTTTCAGGGATTAAAACTGAAGCACCAAGGTTTGAGGAAATCAGCAATGCTTCCTCTAATCATGAGGGGTAGGGCCTTGAGGTTCTTTGTCAGGCAAATTAGATCACTCCCACAGGTGATATGACATCTTAAGCCTGGCAAAGTTCACCTCAGGCAGACAGGAACCTGTGCATTTAGCGCATACCTAGTTCCTGACTGCCTGGCCTGGGCAAGAAGAGTGTCTATCAGGTTGAACTTTGCTCAGCCTGACAGACACTCTTCTTGATGTGTAAACAGTAAGGGGGTGTGGCCCATCCACCCGTTAGGACGGGGCCGCAGCTGAGGTTTTTCTGTGTTGTTGTCCAATTTGGTTTAGATGATGTGATGTAAGAATACAGCTTTCAAACTGCATTGGGTTTGAAATCACAAGCCAGGAATGTAAAATATTACCCCTAGTAATGAAAGGTTGTGTGGTATTTTTAGGAATCAACCAGCAGCTAATGGAGTGTTACATTGGAAAGCTTTTTTAATGATAACTGGAAACTTAAAATAGAAGGAAATACTGAATACAATAATGAAGTTATATATCTCTCCAGTAATAGCTTCAAAAACATATACATAACATCTCCACAATAGGTTAAAATAATGACTTCTCTATATAACATACCACGCCTCATAGCAGAATACTATATTTGAAAGCTGCAAAACATGCTACAATTTTTTTCTTTGATTCTAAGCAATCCTAAGAGTGTGTCATGCGTTTTTGATAAATATAACTTGTTTTTATTCTTATTACTTCATTTCTTGAATCTTGATGCATAGTTATAGGGATGTTCTATGAGTTGCACTTGATCATGTGCAATGGTAGGTTGTTTTGCATTTAGATATTAACTGGAGAAATGTTTGGTGTACAGATGATCAAATGTGCAATGTTTAGTTGGTGTGTAGGTGGATGGGACAATGTTTAGTGTGTAGATGATCATACCACTGTGGGTACTTGAAATATAGATGATCAAGAGAGCAATTTTTAGTTGGCAGGTGTATTGATGATCACTGGGTAATGTTTGGTGTGTAAAGGATCATGTGGCAAGGTTCGCTTAGTGTGATTTCTCCCCGTTCAGTTTTAATCGGGAATCGCACATCCACTGGTGTACCTTTTCCAGACAACTGAATAGATTAGGGAGGGCGTTGTCTGATTGGTTGAGGGAAACGACCTAGGTAAATGTAGATATAAATTATGACTTTTGGAAGGAAAAAACACATTCAGGAATGGTTGAATTTCCCCCTTGCAAATGGGAATTATCTTAATTGTTTGTGTACTGTTGCTGTTGGCTTTTTGACTCTGTGCATTTGGACTGCTATCTAGGGCGGGGTGCATGTGTTCTGACCTCCCATTTTTTTTAAATTGCTTAAACTTCTAATTGACACATTCAACTTACCTATAAGTCTCTAGTATAATGTACAAAGGGTACCCAGGGGCTGTATGTGAAATGGTAAAGAGGACTGCAGCACCTACTGTGCCATGAAAAGCAGTAACAGTGAAACATGGCTTTAGACCTACCATTGTATCCTGATTGTGACCCAATTAACATGTCTAAACCTTCCTCATCCCTAAGTACACCCAGTAGATCATATGGCTGAGTATTTAAACATAGGACATGTAGAAAGGTAATATTAAATATGAGCTTAGACTAACTAGCACACATAAAAGGATATTTTCACTGTAGCAAGGGTGGCTGTTCTAGTTAGAAACACTGGGATGCATAAATACATGTAATAATGCTATCTTTGGCTAGGAAACTACTAGGAAGATCAATCAAAAATTCTTGTAATATTTATTAAAAGCCCAATGTATTGGTGGTCAGACTTTTAATACATATCAAAGAAAAGGAACTTTTAGAAAATTACCTTTTCTCTGCCAAAATCCTCTGAGGGCTAATTTGCATTATCCTCCAGTTACAGCTCTCTGAGTGCTCAAGCCATTAATGACGTGAACAATGCTCCCAGAGCAGCAAAGGCCTGGGTGTGGAGAGGTGTTTCTGTTCCTCTGGCAGGATGGTGATTTGGGCAGTTCTCATGAACTTGATTAACTTCAAAGAGGCCTGGCTTGTCAAGGGCAAATGTTGGTTGACACCTGCACAGGTTCCTTTTCTTCAGCTCCAATCCCAGTAGGAATGGGCTGCCACCAAAACTGGTTTGAATTGGCCACAGTGGAGTGGTTACTTATTTCCCTGTCCACACCTTTGGGGTGGGAACACAGGCTCTAAACAAGGAAAGAAGTGTTTCACCATCTTATATGTAGGTAAAGAGGGGAACTCATTGTTTGCAGTGGGGCAAACAGGAACTGCAGCTAAAGAGGGTATAGGTGCCCCAGGATGATTTTCCCTATTGGTTTAGAAGGCGCCGGGAGTAACCTCCAGCCTCAAGTTAGTGCCGGACATAAATGTAGCATCCCATGGCACACTCCTCTGAACACTCTGAGCCTGAGCAAGAACAGAGGAAGGACTGTATCTGCTGTTTGAGACCTGTGAGGAGACCTGAGGGCTGGGCCCGCTTCAACATGTACCCAGGACCAGGAAGTGGACTCCAAGAATTAGTTTGCTGACCTCCTGTTAAGCTACCAGTTAACAGTTGAACTACCCTGGAGCCTGCTCTGCTGGTGACTTCTGTTGGAGGGAGTACTGCCCTCTGAGGGCCAGATGTAGGTAATTCGTATTTACCGATTCATAAATACCGAATTTTACCGATTCAGTATTTATGAATCGGTAAATATGAAGGTGGGAGATGTAGGTATTTTTAAAAAACTGAAATACGGAATCGTTAATATTCGGTATGTGAAGCCCATAGGAATCAATGGGAAATACCGATTCGGTAATTACCGAATCGGTAAA
Organism: Lissotriton helveticus; assembly: GCF_964261635.1. NCBI lineage: Eukaryota > Metazoa > Chordata > Amphibia > Caudata > Salamandridae > Lissotriton > Lissotriton helveticus. The sequence continues at coordinate 1,430,627,872 of NC_136068.1, read as the reverse complement.
TACCGATTTCTGCCAGGGTGCAGGGGGTGTCACTTTGACACCCTCTAGCACCCCAAATACAGGCATGTTTGCCATGTGGCACACAGACATGCCCTAAGGGCATGTCTGTCTGTCACATGGCATAGATGTGCATGCACACATGTGCATGCACACCTGGATTCGGTATTTTACCACCCAATTGGATTGGGTGGTAAAATACCGAATCTGTAAGGCCTTTGGGACTCAGTAGAGTCCCACCTACATCTGGCAGTTACCGAATCGGTAAAAATACCGAATCTGTATTTTACCGATTCGGTAAATTTACCGAATCGGTAAAATTGGCCCCCTACATCCCAAATACCCATTTACCGGTCGGTAACGGCCGAAATCGGCCGTTACCTGTCGGTAAATGGCCACCTACATCTGGCCCTAAGTGTTGTTCCTTAGGTTGTGGGATCCTTACCTGTAGCAAAGTGTACTCCTCCCAACATCCTAAAGAACCTGAGACTTAACTTTTTTGGCTATAAACATGTCTGGACGACCAGGACAAACCTGCCAAGTCATTCCGACCAAGGTAGATTGCCACTGGGCAGAAGATTCAGGCTTCTCCGACTCAAACTTTTCCATAGCAACAAATATGTTTCAACACCACCTGGCAGGAAATATATCTGGTCTCGTGGAGACTTCTTAATCAACAGCTTGAAGCTTTGCCCCGATGGAAGATTCAAAGCTCTAAAAAAGTGACTATGTGTCAACGTAGAAAATATGACCTGGCAAATGCACCAAAAGTATCCGTTGAGCAAGAGAACTTCCCTGGGTACGAATTTTTTATGTTATGCTCTGAGCTTTTCCTGCCAAAATAAACGGCATCACTATGACCTCATCAAACACCTATCTGACATCAGGGAGCCCTGTTTGGATACAGCTTAATGCCCTTCCCCACTCTTTACAGTCGGCAGACCATCATGTTTCTGCCAGTAGTATGCCTTGTCACTGCACGGTGGGAACTTTGGACCAACAGCCCAATGGACATCCAGTTGCCAGTCTAAATACCTCAGACCATCCACCTTATTAAAGTTGGACAATCTGAGTTCGTTTTCTCCCTGTTTGGGGTTGTGAGTAAAAGCCTAGTGGTCCTGAACAGAAATAATAAAAACAGCTTCCACATCCTGGAAAAACTCTCTAAGCACCATTATTTTTGTTCTTCTGTAAAAAGTCACACTTTGGGAATCATTGCCACTGCTTAGAAAACCTTAATTGCCTTCAGAGGAGCTGCAGTCGTGGCACCTCCTCTGAAGGTATGAAGATATCTGGGTAGAGATCACTAAATATAGGTGACTATAATTGCCAATGCAGCAGAGTGTATTACTTCACTGCCCTGTTTAAGCAAAATACAGCCACTAGCCCAGTAAAGAAGCTAAAAGTTTACTTGTGGATCTGGGATTAGCTCACATGGGCATTCCACCAGTATGGTGCAAATGTATTTGTGTACTCAAATATGCTCTTAGAGGTGGGTTAGGCAATGTTTCAGGGAGGGTCAGCCTTTATAAGCAAAAGAACACTCACAAACTGTCAAGTATGGGTATTCACCAACATTTTCTAGAAAGATTGACTCTCTGAATATGTCTGCGGGTTTAAAAGAAGGTGTAAATGCGGGTTTGGGGTGTAAATGTGAAGCACATGGCACCAAAATGTACAGAGGAATTAAGAAAAGAGTTTCTCTGTGGATGGGGGATCTATTTAAACCAGTATAAAACATAAATGGTTCAAAGGCAAAATGCAAAGTTGCTTTCTATTTTTGCATATAGAAATGTACAACTAATACAGTTCCATATGCATATGTATATGTGTTAGGTTTGGGAATAAACGCAGTAATCTAAAACTGTTGCATGTTCTGAAGAGTAGTCTTAGACTGTGATGCTACTCATTCCATAGAGTAAAACCTTGAAGAGTAAATGGTAATGGGGTAGATTGTAGACTGGTGTGAAGGGTGGATTTCTTTTCGCAGATGTGCCAAGCAGGAATATTTGCTCATTTGAACTATACACATTCTATTTCCCAGTTTGGGAAAAATGTCCTTCCTAGCTAGGTTAGGCTGACCAGAGCACCAGTTTAGAAGTCCAGAGCGTTCATTTAATCAATTGTGATAGTAAAAATGTCTGCATGGAATTAAACTCCCCCTATCCAGAATGGACCCTGGAGAACTGATGACAACTATTTCCATTCGACAGAAGGGGGGTGGGAGCACACTGCTTAACCTCCCAGCAGAGTTTGCCCCTTAGCATCCTGGTAAATGCAGTTCAGTTTAAAGGCTTACTTGAATTTTCTAGAAGTATTTCACCAAAGTTGGTGCAGGTTAGTACTGTCAATCGCTAGACACATGTCTCTGGATATTATCCTTCATCAGTTGACATAAAAACGAAATTCAAATTCATCTGGGGTTGCTGGGAAGGCTGCCGCAATCCCCTCAGGTCTCTGTACATCTCCCTGGTGCACAGGTGCATCTCTAAGAGCTCGTCAGCTCAGTGGCTCAAGGGAGCCTTTTTAAACAGAAGGGGGGTGGGAGCAAAAGGCCTCACCTCCCAGCACAGTTCGCCCCATAGCATCATGGTATTACGCTCCCACAATGTTCAATATTTGGCACCTATTTCTATTACTCTGCCACTGTGCTAAATGTTCGGCACCTGTTTCCATTACTCTGCTACTATGTTTAGCACCTATTTCCATTACTCTGCCACTATGCCCAATGTTTGGCACATTTAGCGCTGACATTCTTGCCGTGGTTTTCCCCTAACTTTTTTTCCTTCAGACATCCTGTTTTGTTGACTTAATTTTTTTGGGCCATAGGACTCTGCTCACTTTACCACTGCTAAACAATACTAGAGTGATTAAAACATGGTAGAATTGGCTTATGCCCAATTGGAGATTAAATGTACTTGTAAGTCCCTAGTAAAGTGCCATTATCTGTATCCAGGCCCTCGACATTAAATGCTAGTAGTGGGTCTGCAGCACTAATACTGCCACCCACTTAAGTAGAGAGTCTCAGGCCTGCCATTGCAGCCTTTAAGGGAAGTTTTAAACTGCCATTTCGACCTGGCAAAATAAACCTTTTGTCAGATCCAAACCCTGCTTTTTAATAAATATAAGTCACGATTATGGTAGGTCCTGGACAGCCCAGAAGACAGGGTGTGATGTATTTTAAAAGCTGGACATGTACTTTTAGGTTTTAAATATCCTAGTAGTGAAAAACTCTTCTGCAAGGCCTACATCTCCCAAAGGATACCATTGGAGTTACCTTATTACATTTGATAAGCTGTAATTTCCAAATGGGAGAAGACACGCAGTTCATGGTTGGTGTCTTTTGAATTGTAATAAAAAATCCTAACTTATGGTGAAGTCGGATTTTAAATAACAATTTTGAAAATTCCATGTACATAAAGTTGGCATATTTCTGCCTTTGTCATTTGGTACCAATAGCCTGTGAAGAAGGTCTTTAGAGGGACACACCATGCATGGGCTTTTGTAACAATTTTTATTAATTAAAACAATAAATTTACTTACTTACTACAGCATTTCTCTGTGTCACTTGACTGGGTGTAGTTGACAATTTAGCTTTGTGGATTCCTCCTAGACAACCACACACAATAGGGAGCTTAGGTGTGCCTGAATGGGCCATCACTGGCAGGGTGGGAGGCAGGAGCTGGCCCAACCCCACTTAAACTTGAATGGACTGCGTTCTGCCTCCACACAAAGGACTGCATACCCCATGTATATAGTATGGAGCCATGGCCAAGAAGGTAGGGCACCTGCACTTTGAAGGAATGCCTCTAGAAGCTTCTTTCCTCTTTAAAGGCTCAAATGGGCATAAATATTGGAACTCAGATGTCCAATCTTTCGGATAACTGCTGAGAATGACTGTTGCCCCACTGTGCTGACCTGCTGCCTGCTGCCCTCCTGAAGGACTGGACCTGCATCTGTTGGACTCAGTATCCCAAAGTGACACCAAGGGCTAGTTAGCCGGCCACTTTACAACCAAAAACATTGAACCCAGAACTGGATGCTGCCATCTGTGAGTCTACCCTGCCAAGTGGTGCCACCCCAGTCCTGGACCCTTGGAAGTGGGCCTAAGGTGCTCTGCCAGTCTCTATGGATCCAGTGGACCTAGTGCATCTCCTCTGCTGTAAGGCACAACCCCGAGCAGAACCATAAAAGTACTGCTGCTGTACGGATCAGCACAGCCACAATGACCTGCATAACATCACAGCCCATTACCTCATTAGAATTGCCACCGTTTGATGCATCCTTGGCACAGGCCCTTGCTTCCATTGTCGATAGCAGCCTTGACAATGATGCCGGACTCTGCATCGCAGCTTCTGCGAACCAACACATCACTCCGACTGCGCAATGCAACCTCAGTGCCAGACATCACATCGCAAGCCCTCATTGATGGGATCCTTGATGATGACACAGGACCTGTCATGGCAGCCTTACGGCAGAACTGATGAATTGCTTCCATTATACAATGCATCTTGGCCACGGATCCTTGTAACACCACGCAAACTGGCATTTAACGTACTTTGTTCAGCAGGCCTAACTGACTTCCTGTATCCAGCTCTCTGTACATCGTGGTCGGCCTTAGCTTGTGACTTTGTCCTGGTCTGATGTGATGAGATATCAACAGTTGGCGATTGGTGCTTTTTGGTGCTATTTTCACTTAAATCTCGAAGCCTGTGTATTTACTGTTGTTCTGATTGGATGTTTGTTATTTTAATCTTATTTTATTTATTACAAATAACTCTATTTAGCTAACATGGTGCGGGATTCTTTATGTGTGTTGTTTTGCACTTTATTACTGCTTGAAGTGTTTTGCAAATACTTTTACATTGCCTCCAACTTAGGCCTGACTGCTCTGTGCCAAGCTACCAGAGAGTTGAGTGCGGGTTAATTTAGGATTTACCTGTGCCTCACCCTATGGTTGTTGCTTGACCAGGGCTTACATCCCAGTAACCCAACAACAGGGTGACAGAAAAACTCAGCGAGATTCTGTGGAATTCCTCCAATGAGTGGAAAATATACAGCTTGCGCTGCCTGCACTGCAATTTAGTACCGGGAGTGAGAGCAGCGCTGAAAATCAATGCAAACAGCACTATAAATTGCACAAGAGTGTGCTGCTATTACAGTTGATTTTCCTGCTGATAGAGTAGAAAATCTATTTGAGCAGCGCCAAATCTACTTGAACCACAGCCCTCTGATCATGACCTCTCACAAATGCTAGCAACTGCTGGTGTTAGAAAATCGTGCTAGAGGACGCCAAATCTAGCTCTCGCTCACCAGCTCACATATTCTGGAGCCTTGTAGGAGAAAACGTCTGCCACCAAGTTATTGGCAGAATTTTGCCAGAAATCTGTGTTAAAGAGTAACACGGACTGGCCAAAATTCTGTCAATTCTGCAGATGGAACGGAATATTTTACTCACCCCTACCAACAACCCAATTTCTTACAGGCACCTATTTCCATTAATCTGGGAACATGCTCTATATTTGGCACCTGTTTCCATTACTCTGTCATTATGCTCAATGTTTGGCACCTATTTCTATTGCTCTATCACTCTGCTCAATGTTTGCCACCTATTTCAGTTACTCTCCCACTATGCTCTATTGCAAGTCTTGGATTCTGTGGGGCATATATATTAGAGGGTAGCATCATGTTTCACCACGCAATGTGGTAAATGCATGAGACAAACCTCTAAGACAGATTTATAAAGCCACACAAAGCCACTTTTGGTGGCTGAGTGGCTTCCTAAATCTGGAGTTGCGCAATGCAGCACAAATCTCTGTGTTTCACTACTCTCCACTGGGTAGGCATTCCATGAGTGTTGCGTGCATGTTCCCACTGAACTCCCATGGATTTTGATGCATTCTCAGATTTAGGAGAACTTGAAAACCTGGGAATGTGCCAAAATCGTATGCCTTCCCCAGGGGAGGTGTATCAAGGAGAAATTCCTTTATTTCTTCTCACTACTTCCTCTTTCTATCTGTGCGGCATTCTATGGCACACAAAGTAAAAGGAATATGCCTCCCGAGATTTGATTTCTGCAGGAAGGTGTCCCTTCCTGCACAAAAAACTCCAGCTATAAACACAGGCACCCTTGCACCATGGTGCAAGGGTGCCTGTGATGAGGCTAGGCTGCCCAATGTGCACCAGCAACCAGGGAAAAGGCACGAATGTGCCGTATTCTCTTAAATGATGCATTGCGGACCTTTCCCTATGGCTCAGCACAGTGCAACAAGATGACTTGATGTGCTACGCCAAAGTTTCATAAATATGCCCCCTAGTATCTAGGAAGCTTATATTTGGCATTTTTTCAATCTGGAACTTACTTACTGTAGCATGTCCTCACACTGAACACAATTCAGTTAACTAGTTGATGCGAAATGTATATGATGGCATGTGTACTTTGTAACAAAGGTTAGGCTGTCCAGTTCACTCTCTCTTGCTCATAAAAACACATAATTAGGGACATCATACTCTGGTCCTCAGCTTTTCTTTTACATAACATTATTTTCCAGTGGCAGACGGCACTTTTAGCAGTAAGGGGGCAGACAGGGTACACACGTGCACACACATATCCATTCACAACACTCACTCACAAATAGTCATATAAATACATGAGGAATACACATTAAAAAAAATCACACTTACTTGCTTCAGCTCTGCCTTAGATGTCTCAAGAAGGTTGGGACTGTTACCTTCTCTTATTGGCTGAACTTAGGTCAGCCAATGAGAGAATGCAGCTATCCCTATCTTGTCACAGATTGGGACGGGATCATTGAGAGTTGCTGACCCCACTCCACTCTGTGATGAGGTGTAACTGATTGACACTCCGTCCTGACCTTTCAGGGATTAAAACTGAAGCACCAAGGTTTGAGGAAATCAGCAATGCTTCCTCTAATCATGAGGGGTAGGGCCTTGAGGTTCTTTGTCAGGCAAATTAGATCACTCCCACAGGTGATATGACATCTTAAGCCTGGCAAAGTTCACCTCAGGCAGACAGGAACCTGTGCATTTAGCGCATACCTAGTTCCTGACTGCCTGGCCTGGGCAAGAAGAGTGTCTATCAGGTTGAACTTTGCTCAGCCTGACAGACACTCTTCTTGATGTGTAAACAGTAAGGGGGTGTGGCCCATCCACCCGTTAGGACGGGGCCGCAGCTGAGGTTTTTCTGTGTTGTTGTCCAATTTGGTTTAGATGATGTGATGTAAGAATACAGCTTTCAAACTGCATTGGGTTTGAAATCACAAGCCAGGAATGTAAAATATTACCCCTAGTAATGAAAGGTTGTGTGGTATTTTTAGGAATCAACCAGCAGCTAATGGAGTGTTACATTGGAAAGCTTTTTTAATGATAACTGGAAACTTAAAATAGAAGGAAATACTGAATACAATAATGAAGTTATATATCTCTCCAGTAATAGCTTCAAAACATATACATAACATCTCCACAATAGGTTAAAATAATGACTTCTCTATATAACATACCACGCCTCATAGCAGAATACTATATTTGAAAGCTGCAAAACATGCTACAATTTTTTTCTTTGATTCTAAGCAATCCTAAGAGTGTGTCATGCGTTTTTGATAAATATAACTTGTTTTTATTCTTATTACTTCATTTCTTGAATCTTGATGCATAGTTATAGGGATGTTCTATGAGTTGCACTTGATCATGTGCAATGGTAGGTTGTTTTGCATTTAGATATTAACTGGAGAAATGTTTGGTGTACAGATGATCAAATGTGCAATGTTTAGTTGGTGTGTAGGTGGATGGGACAATGTTTAGTGTGTAGATGATCATACCACTGTGGGTACTTGAAATATAGATGATCAAGAGAGCAATTTTTAGTTGGCAGGTGTATTGATGATCACTGGGTAATGTTTGGTGTGTAAAGGATCATGTGGCAAGGTTCGCTTAGTGTGTAGATGACCAGAATGGGGGAAATGATTAGTTGCCTGGTATGTTGATGGTCTATGAGGCTATATTTGGTTTGAAAATGATTAAGCAGCAATGTTTAGATGCTTGTTGTGTAGGCAAGCATTGGCAAATGTTTGAGTGTGTGGAATGGAAATTACATGTTTGCAATACATCTTTTCTATTTAGATATTTATGATTTGCTCACCAGTAAGACCACCCGTAATCCCACGTCTGTGGCTTCCAGTCCTCTGGGCCGAGGTTCACCGTCATTTGAAATACCGTTGTGTACATCATGTGTGCCACCATTCCAAAGAGTCCTTTGCAAATAAATATGTATATGAACAAAGAAGAGTAAATACATTTTTCAACTAGATAATTGTAGTAGAATTGTCTTTTAGTGTAACTGTAGACTGCAGTGGAGCTGGATCTGGCCAGCCACACACAATTATCTTTCTTTCAAACAATCAATTTGATTTTTCAATACCAAAATATTGTTGTTCAGGGTAGAGGGTAAATGACTAGTATCCAGATGAGTGCTTAATTAACTAATAGACCAGGGATTCTAAAAGAGAGGAGGCCAAGTACTCCGGAGGTTTGTTTTGTCTGAAGTTTATTGTTCCTCACAAAATGTTCCTCCTCAGAGCATCGTATGTGACAATAGGGTGACCACCTCACTCCAGGTCATTACCGACAGTCTTCAGTCCTGAACTTTTCACCTACAAATCACTTATTTCATGTGTGTTAGTCTCTTTAGTGAAATGAAAGTAAAACAAAACTCAGAGTGCATTATCAGAAAAGTCCTAGGTTGCAAACAGTCTCTTTAATAACCAAGAGGGAGGTGGTAACCCTATGTGAAGTACAATTCTAGAAATATGACTAAACATAACTAGTAAGCCAAGTAAAGGTTAGTTCACTTCAATATTCCATGTGTGTGGTTAGGGCAGGACTTTAATTGTACTCACAACATGTTGGTGTTAACCATTATTTTTTCTTTTCATACAGTGCTCATTGATGGTTAACCCATTTTTGAAGTTAACAAATGATGGACTCAAGCAGCTACAATAATTTTCCAAGGATTTCACAATCTAGTCACACTAGAGAGCCAGAACTAAAACTTTGCCTTTTGATTATTAAATGGGCACACAGCTCCTATTTGCACTTAGTGGTACCCTCTTACAGTCCATCACACATGCCAGGATCCAATAACCAAAAAAGAAATAAAGGATGTGCTATCTCAAGAAACTGACACACAGAGATCGTTCACTTTTTGCTCATGGAAGGAGGATAGTATATACTAACATCTGACCCTTTCAATTTGCTAGCAAGAACGAGACACTGATGAGTCAGAGTGCGATATTGAATAGAGGTTGTGGAAAGTTTTTCATAAGTGCACGCCAATGCGTAATTTTTCTGTTCAAACTGCTAATATTTTCCCTCAAGTACTATTTGCAGCAAAGATCAATGCTCATGTTTCTCGCATATTATTTTAAAACAGTTTTTTGCGAATTTCAAGCCTGGGTATTCTTTTTGGTCAAAAAACATAAAACAGGAGCGACAGTCAAGATTTAACTTAACCAACAGACAGAGCATTTTGCAAACATTTTGGCAGCAATAGTAGTATTTGCGAGAAAGTGGGTAGGTTTGCAATAGAAACACTTACGCACTCACTGAGTATTGATTGACACTGTAAACCAGCTAAATAAAGGAGTAGTGATAAAACAAAAGGAAGTATGTAAATGTACCTGAGAGAACGGTGACTATTGCAGCAAACGCATTCAGCTTTAACCCATCGATAAACGTGGTGTAGTGGCAAACTTCAATGGACATGAGACTAACTCCAGCGAGAAGCAAGATGATATAAAGTAACTCAGCCACAATCGAAAGCCACAAGACACCTGAATAGACAAAAGGCACAGTAACAGCATGAATATTTCCACCAGAACAATGAGGTTACTATAACTAGCAGAAATGTGTATTCACATATGCCCTGATGATTGCTTGTTGAAACTAACCTGAACACATTCAGCCAGCACTCGATGGAATTATAGATTAGGCTTAGTAAAGGACCACCAACATGTAAGGAATCATGTTTATTCAATTACTTTATTTGTTTTAAAGAGAGGTACTGCCTAGTGAAATGTAAGTACTTGTGTGCCAGCTGAATCTGTTTCTTTTTTATTTATATTTTCTAAAATGATCCTCATGGCATTCATAAATTGTATTATATTTGGGTACTTATGAGAGAGACAATTGTTTGAATTATATGAGTGGTATTTTGAATACACTGCTAGATCACGAGAAGCACAGGACACCTGTGGGTACACCAGCAAGTCATAGTCAGAGATGTTTAGGTGAACTTCTAAAGGTGAGAACCAGATTCTGAAGTAAATAGAAATATGACCATCATAGTAATGGAAGGAGGGCAAGTAGACTGTATTCAGTGTGCTCCCAACTACTCCCCTTGCTAGCCCCTCCTTCATCACCAAGGTAGCAATCCCTGATAGACTATTCAAAGGACCTGCCAAAAGTTCCTTGAAAGAACAGGGGGGTCTACTCTGCTTCTGATATAGTGGAGCCTGTAAGAATATTATATTAGAGGTGTTTCTAGAATATACCCCCCTACACCACCTCTTTAAGGGTTATTTGTTGCTTTGTACAATCATCAAATAGTGAGTGAAAGGGTGAATGCAGCATTGAGACGGCGTTAACTTAGATGATCTTCTTTCTGAAATAAGAACTAGCAAGTAACACATTCTGGCCTCAAGGACACTAATGTAACAAGATTTTTCATAGAAAGAGAGTCCTTTGTGGTGAAGAGGTATTTTTAATATGAAACAGATTTTTTCTTGGGTTAAAGTAGCTAGAATGCCAAGACCATGTTTGAAGCAACAACAGCTTAGCTTAGCTTGGACAATGAGGAGGATGGATATGAAGCGAAAATATTTTCAAACTCCATGAAAAGAGCAGACTAAAGCACAAGTTACTACTTGTGTAACGATATATCTGTAAGAGACATTAGTTAGTGATAGATTCCTTACCTTAGAATATCCACAGGCGTCAGACTGGATCCGGATTTTTTTTGCGTAGCAGTACCCTTGCGCGTCGGTAGGCGTCGTCTGCGGCTCCGCGTCCGTCGTCGGCATCGTGGGCGCCGTGATGACGTCGTCGGAGTACTTAGACGCCGCCTCCGCGTGCTGACGTCAGTTCTTAGACATAGCTTTTCCACGCCAGAAGCGCTGAGCCATGTTAAAAACCAACACTGGTGCCATTGAAACTAGGGCCCTGAAAGGGGGTAACCCTAACCATAGATATCGGTTCGCAGAACGGGGAGGATGGGTGGGTCGGTAAGGAATCTATCACTAACTAATGTCTCTTACAGATATATCGTTACACAAGTAGTAACTTGTGCATCTGAAAGAGACACGTTAGTGATAGATTCCTTACCTTAGAATAGATACCCCAGCAATACCAACCCTGGTGGTGGGTCTGCGAACCAATAATCACACCAAAAAGTCCTGGAGGACAGAACGGCCAAAGAAGCCATCCCTCCGGACTTGGGTGTCCAGGCAATAGTGTCTCGCAAACGTGTGCAGCGATGCCCACGTAGCTGCCTGACAGATGTCTTGTAAGGGCACTCCCCGGCCCAGGGCAGTTGTAGTTGCAGTGGCTCGGGTGGAATGAGCCCGTAATGCAACTGGGGGCTCCTTCTTAGCCAAGGAGTAACATGCCTGGATACACAAGATGATCCACCGGGAGATGGTCCTCTTGTGCACCGCTTTCCCCTTCTTAGCGCCCACGTAACCAACAAAGAGTTGGTCATCCACCCGGAACTGGCGTGTGCGATGCAAATAGAATGAGAGCGCACGTTTTGGGTCCAGACGGTGGAGCCGCTCTTCCTCTTTAGAGGGATGCGGTGGCAGAAAGAAGGTTGGCAAGGTGATAGACTGCCCGATGTGGAAGGCTGTGACAACCTTGGGCAGGAAAGAAGGCTTAGTTCGCAACACAACCTTGTCCGGATGGACAGAAAGGAAAGGTGGAGTACAAGAAAGGGCCTGGAGCTCACTCACTCTCCTGGCAGAGGTGATGGCAACCAGGAAAGCAGTCTTCAGAGTAAGAAGGCGGAGAGGGCAGTTGTGAAGTGGCTCAAAGGGAGCGCACATCAGAAACGTAAGAACAAGGTTCAAGTCCCACTGAGGCATCACAAACGGAACAGGAGGAAAAGTGTGTGTGATGCCCTTTAGAAATCTATTTACAATAGGGGACTCGAACAATGAAGGTTGATCAGGCAGCCTCAGAAAGGCTGAAAGGGCAGAAAGGTAGCCCTTGATAGTGCCCAGAGCAGAGCCCTGCTGGGCAAGAGAAAGAAGAAAGAGGAGAACCTCAGAAAGAGGGGCAGAGAGAGGATCCACAGCCTTTGCTGTGCACCATGCCACAAATCTGTTCCACCTGCAGGCGTATACCGACTTTATGGAGGGACGCCTGGCTGCCAGAATGTCATTACAGACTTCAGGAGGCAAGTCAAATGGCCTCAACTGTCGCCGCTCAATCTCCAAGCATGGAGGTGGAGACTGGACAGGTTCGGGTGGAGGACCGTCCCCTGCTGCTGCGACAGAAGGTCCTCCTGAAGAGGCAGACAAACCGGGGGATTGACTGACATACTGAGTAGCTCTGGATACCAGTACCTTCGTGCCCAGTCTGGAGCCACAAGGATGACTTGTGCCCGGTCGCGCTTGATCTTCATCAGCACTCTGGGCAGAAGTGGTATAGGCGGAAAGGCGTATAACAGACCGCAACTCCACACGTGACGAAAAGCGTCGCCGAGCGAGTGCCGCCTTGGAAATTCCAATGCGCAGAACTGATGACATTGCGCGTTCTCTTCGGTGGCGAATAGATCTAACCAAAGCTCTCCCCATTGCTGAAAGAGGCCTTGCGCCACGTCCGAGTTCAGACGCCATTCGTGATCCATCATGCACCGACGGCTGAGTTCGTCCGCCCTGGCGTTCAGAGAACCTGCCAGGTGTTGAACCACCAGGGTCACGCCCTGCTGTTCCAGCCACTGCCAGAGGCGCAGAGCCTCCAGGCAAAGGGTCCACGACCCCACCCCGCCCTGTTTGTTGCAGTACCACATGGCGGTGGTGTTGTCCGTGAACACCTGCACTACACTCCCCCGGACAGAGGGGAGGAATACCTTCAGTGCTAGACGAATCGCCCGCAGCTCCAAAAGGTTGATATGGAGCCGGGACTCCGCCGGAGACCAGAGTCCTCTGACCTCCGCCTCGCCCATGTCGCCTCCCCAGCCCTAGAGGGACGCGTCCGTCACAACTACGTGCTCCGGCTGGGGAAGGGAGAGGGATCTGCCACTGCCCCAATCGCGGTCTGTGAGCCACCACTGCAGCTGTCTCGCAGTGCCCTCCGAGATCAGGACGTGGTCAGACAGGTCGCTCTGATGCTGGGCCCACTGAAACTTCAGGTCGCACTGCAGAGCCCGCATCCGCCACCTGGCGTGATGCACCAGTAGGATGCAGGAGGCCATCAGCACCAGAAGCTGCAGCATCAACCTGACGAGACCCGGGATAAAGGCTGAAAGATCGGAATCAGAGCCTGAATATCCCGAACCCGCTGTTCGGGAGGATAAACCCGAAACCGCGCCGAGTCGAGCACCGCTCCGATGAAGAGGAGCTCCTGAGAGGGGCACAGGTGTGACTTTGGCACATTGATGGAGAACCCCAGCTGGTGCAAGAGATCTGCCGTAGTCTGGAGGTGGCTGACGACTGTCTGGGGCGAGCCCGCCTTCAACAGCCGGTTGTCGAGGTAGGGGAAGACTGAAACCCCTAACCTGCGCAGATGAGCTGCGACCACCGCCATCACCTTTGTGAACACCCGTGGGGCGCTGGTAAGGCCGAAGGGGAGCACGGTATACTGAAATTGCTCGTGGCCAACCGTGAACCGCAGGTAGCGCCGGTGGGCCGGCAGGACGGGGATGTGGAAATAGGCGTCCTGCAAGTCCAACGCTACCATCCAGTCTCCTGGGTCCAGGGCAGCTAAGACCTGAGCCAGAGTCAGCATTTTGAACTTCTCCTTCCGGAGGAAGCCGTTGACGTTCCCTAGGTCCAAGATAGGGCGTAGGCCCCCTTTGCCCTTCTTGGGGACCACAAAGTAGTGGGAGTAGCAACCACACCCTACTTCTGGCCCAGGAACGCGCTTGACTGCCCCCTTGGCCAAGAGGGCCGTAACTTCCTCCTGCAGAAGTCGCAAATGATCCCCCGATACACGGTGGTTCTGCGGTGGCATGGCTGGAGGAGTCGCCTCGAAGGGGAGGGAGTAGCCCCTTCGGACGATCTGCAGCACCCACTTGTCCAAAGTGACAGTACGCCAGTGGAGGTGGTGATGGCGAACCCTGCCCCCCACTGGCGTCACATGGGCCTGAAAACACGGACAAGGAGGATTTTGAGGCAGATGCTGCGGGGGAAGGTGTGGACTGACCTCGCAGTTGACCCCGACCGCCGCCACAGCGGTTTCCACGGCCGCCACCGCATTGGGTATTACCTTGCGGAGCGTGGCTGGCAGCACGTGTGGGAACACCCCTTCCGTGGCCACGAAAGGAGTGAAAAGCAGCCGATTGCTGGCGCGGGGCCGAGAGGCCCAAGGACTTGGCCGTAGCCCTGGAGTTCTTAAAGCGCTCAAGCGCATGGTCTGCCTTGTCGCCAAAAAGGCGACGGCCATCAAACGGCATGTCCATCAGTGTGTTCTGGACATCGGCCGGAAAGTTGGCGGACCTCAACCAGGCGTGACGTCTGACCGCCACTGTTGTTGCCATCGCTCTACCTAGTGAGTCGGTGGCATCCAGCCCACACCGGATAGAATATTTGGCTGCATCCCGACCCTCCACAAGGGCTTGGCCGAGTGTGGCCCGTACCTCCAACGGACACTCTGGCAGCACTTCCGCAACCGTGTGGTGTGGCTCACTGGTTAGAGGCGGCAGACCTGTAAGTGGTGTGGCTCACTGGTTAGAGGCGGCAGACCTGTAAGCAGAGAACGGCCCAGGAACCAGGGTTCAATTCCCGACGCGGCAGGGTAGTGGACCAGGGTCAAAACAGACTCGATAATTCTCGCCTCGGTGCCTACCCAGGGAACACACTCGGCAACTCTGGGCATTAAGCTTGCCTCATCTCTACAACAGCCCCCCACAGACGCCGGGGATGCCTGGTTTCACCTTGGAGATACCCAGAAAGGGACCATCTCACAGGGAAAACCAGGACGGGTTCCCCAGCGGTCTTCAGCGCCAGGATACTCCATGGAGTCGCAGTGCGCTTTACAAGTACACCCACATTTACATTTACATTTACATCCCACAGAGAGTGGGTGTAGCGGCCCAAGAGGCAGGCGGTGTTGGAAGACCGCAGTCCCAGACTAAGGGAGGAGAAGATCTTTTTACCGAACTGCTCGTACCTCTTGAAATCCCTGTCCGGCGGAGCCGACGTGAATGCGGTCTGGCAATTGGAGGCCTAGATGACCAGACTCTCGGGGGTGGTTGGACAGGAAACAGGGGTCGCCCGGAGCTGGGCGGTGGCGTCTGGCCACGTTCCTATCTACGGGCGAACCCGTAGCGGCTTGAACCAAGTGCCCAAAAGAACGTCGGTTAACTCCTCGTTAAACGGCAGCAGAGGCTCGGCAGAGCATGAATGCGGCTTAAGGACCTCAGTGAGGAGGTTAGTCCTCACGGCCGCGACGGGGAGCTCAAGGCCCAAGGACTTTGACACCCTCATCAACACCACACTATAGGTTGCCCCCTCCTCCGTAGCCACGGTAGGAGGTGAGACAAAGCCAGTGTCTGGCGAAGTGTCAATACCACTGGCTTCCCCAAGGTCACCTGCCCAGTCCTCATGAGACTGGCATTCACGTGCCAGAGGGTCCTCAGACCCCCTCCCAATCCTCCTCATCACCCATCTCCTGGTACTCAGGGTAAGAATAGGATCGGTCCGGTTCATGGAAAGTAAACTCTCCGAACGGCGTCTGAAGTGGCGCCGAGCGGAACCGGGTTGAGGGAGGTCTCGGGGACGGTGCCGCCCGTGGACGGCGCCGGGGGTGACACCTGTGGAGCCGGCGCCGGGGAGGTCGTTAAGTCCACCGGCGACGACCCGGATCCGGAGCCGGATCCAGCGGGGCCCTGCGGTGCCGGGCCCGAAGGCGCCAGCGGCGTCGGAGCCGAAGCACCCGACGGCGTTGGGGCCAAAGTCTCCGACCCGCTAGGGCCCCCAGACGGGTCGGCTGGGCCCGAAGGCGCCTCAGAGCCCGTTGGAGGAGAGAGAGACCTCATGGCCATGAGGAACTGCTCGATCTCCTCCGGCGTCGCGTGAGGCCCAGGGACCGGAGGGTATGGGGCCGGATGCGGCGCCGGCGACTCCGACGGAGCCGCGTGGGCGGTGTCACCTGAACCCCCGGCCACGTCGCGCGAGCGTCGGGGGGAGTCAGAAGAGCGATGACGTCTCTTTGACTTCTTGCGCTTACCTGACGACTTCGACCCGGAGGAGTGACGTCGACTCCCAGAGCTATGATGGCTCCACTCCCGCGACCGGTCCCTCGACCTCCCGCCGGACTGGGACCTCTCTTTGCGCGGGGCCGACTGCCGGAGTTCGAGTCGCTTACGGGACCGCTCCCGTCTAGCCTTCGTAGTCAGGGCCCGGCAGTCGGAACAGGCCTTGTCGTCGTGGTCGACGCCGAGACAGTAGAGACACCGATGGTGAGGGTCGGTGACCGACATCAGTCAGTCGCAATCCTCACAGGGCTTGAAACCTGGCATCCCTACCGGCACCGCTCGGAGTCGAAGACTTCGAAAAGGAAGATCCAAAGATCAAAAAAGTTATAGCCAAAAAGTGACTAAGGTACCACTTTTTCCGGATCTGCGCTGCTGGAGCAGAAAAAAGAAGAACTGACGTCAGCACGCGGAGGCGGCGTCTAAGTAGTCCGATGACGTCATCACGGCGCCCACGACGCCGACGACGGACGCAGAGCCGCAGAAGACGCCTACCGACGCGCACAGGTACTGCTTCGCAAAAAAATTCCGGATCCAGTCTGACGCCTGGGGATATTCTAAGGTAAGGAATCTATCACTAACGTGTCTCTTTCAGATATGACGATTTAAATGTTACCTCCTGAGACAATGTATTGATTGCATATATCAATTGTGTAAATCTGTTTTATTAGACCTGGACATTCTATAAATTAAAGTGGTTAGACTTTATTATTTTGAACACTCCTGACCAAGCTACTGTAACCTCTTCTTAATTTGATATATCTGCAGAGGGCCCACTCTAAATTCCCAAACACACCACAACAACCCTAGCCCTCCACCTTCCTCATGGCCCATGTCTCCCTACTCACCAGCAGCCTGATCTTCACAGTATTCAAACCCTCCCTCATTGTCTGTACAGCACTCTCCCACAATTCTTCTCCCCTGCCCTATAATGCTCTGGTTCACTTAGTCCCCACACTCCCTTTTCAGTGTTTAATTGCTTGGGAGCAAGATTTGAGCTACATCACGTATTATTCATAAACACGTGCATATTAAACTAAAGAGTAATCCAACCGTTATAAACAAAAACAGTGATAAAGAAATGCTGTCTTCAACCATCCATGCTTGATGCTGAGTCTTGCATTAAAAACATGTGTACTTCTTCAAATGAGAATTCTTCAAGCAAAGAAAGACATGGCATAATTCAGGTTTACTGAGTAGACTAAGAGAAGATGTGAGACGTAATTCTACAGTATATCAAAGCACAGTCTAGACAGATTTAAACAATGATCAAAACGTTCTTTTCAAATGCAGGGATAGAGGAAGAACATTGTTAATTATAGCTGGAATTAAATACCTTAGCCAACAATATTTAATTGATCAATACAGGGTATTGTAACTCTATGGAGGAATTGTTTTAGAAATTACTTCTCTGGGATACTTCAGGATCGCTGTCTATTGATGAATTTTTATCTACACCAATTCACTGTACCCATGTTGTCTAAATTTTGTCTAAGGTTCATAAATCAGTAATTGACTCCCCAGAAGAACAACAGCTTCTAGCAAAGGTTATGTCTCAGAAATGAGCCAGCTCTCAAGAATTAATGCATCTTCTCACACATCAACAATATGCAATCCTATATGCAAGATCCAAAAGCCATATTGAAGAAGATTCATATTCTATATCATGAGTCTACAAAAAGCTTATATAAAATAACTAAATATAACAGTATTACTTGTTTGAGCAACTACTCATTAGATGAACATTAAATTCTGACATACATATTTCAAATGGTAACCATTGTTCTGAATTAAATTATAATATATGAAGATAAAATATGCACGCAAGGGTAGTGGTGCAACACCATTTTAATGTTCCCACCTCTCTCCAGGTTACCACAGGCACTGTCTTCAGGTCTGGACTTTGTGTGATACCTAATTCATGCTGGCTGTTATAGCCCTCTTTCGCTTCCATTGCACTTATTAGACAAAAACTTTAACAACCAATGATCTAGAGGCGAATAATGCAGGACAGGGAAATGTGTCCATAATAACCTGGTGTGAGATGGTAACCTTAGCTAACTTTGTCCCAAAATATTGTAACCTATAGATTGGTTGAGAAGAGGAGACAATGATGTGGTTGCCCTTGTAATACAAATGTCATTCTTAAGTCACTTACGTGTTGAGATATATTGGCAAACTTTGTATAGTATTATTAGGGAAGACGTTTCCTAGTTAGAATGAAATATGCAGCTATTTAAAATGTTAATTACCTTAATCTGCAATATGTAACTATTATTTCTAAAGACTCTTTAATGTAATTTAACTTAGAAATCAGATTAAAAGAAGACTGGTTAAATAGGACAATTGATTACAAACTACGCTCTTACACAAATTAACATGGTACGTCCACCATGGGAAATTATCGTGTGCAAGGAAACTTATAAAGAGGGAAATTTCTTCTGAATAGAGGAAAGAAATATGTCAAAGCTTATTAGACTGTTAAAATGCCTTTGTGATAAAGTAAATGTACTCCCTCTTCAAGACTAACGACTGCATCTCATGTGATGCTTGTAGATTTCCTAGTAACATTAGAATTAGACATCGAATTCAAGAATTGATGCAATGGGATACTAAATATAGAGAGCACGCTACTCAATATGAGTAAATGTTATGAGGATACTGAGGGTCTCCTACGTCAAGTTACAACTAGGGGTATGTGAAAGGTGGCATAATAGTGTAATTTGGGAATTTTGTGTAATGTGAAATGCTGTACATTAGGCAAGATTATGCCAGCATATCAAAAAAGCGTCTGAGGCCTAGTAACAACCAGATGGATTGTAGAGGCACAATAGCATACGTTATTAGACAATCAGGGACACAAAGAGAGCTGGTCACCTAAATATAAGATGTATGTATGTACATGGTATTTCTTTAGCATGAACCTAGCTAATAGGCAGGGGAGCGCAGTACAGGATCAAAGAAAAAGCAAGCATAACATACAAGAGTGATAGGGGAGGTAACTGGGTTTAAGATAATTCATTACATAATCTGCAATTCTGATTTGTACTGTCTTTACTCAATTGTGTTTATGATTCTCTCTACACAGGAAGGTATATTAGAAGATTAAACACATTGCAAAGCACAACTGATTTATAAGTAATAAAGCTTTGTTGTGTCCAATATTAAAGCATTTCTAAACCTTAATAAACGTTATTTCTACCTTTTTTTTAACTACTCAAGCACTATAGATGCAGAGATAAACAAGAAAAAAAGATTAACAATCAAAGCCAGTTTCATAATGGGTGACTCCATTCTTGTACTTAGAACCATATGCAAACTCCTCAAGTCTCAAAGAATAACATTCTACTAATTGTGATAAGATGAGAAGTCACCCGCTGAAACTCAGGGTGTTGTTGCACAAGCTCTGCTATGGCAGTTCAGAGATGCTATTCATTTACTTTACCTCTTCTTAATTTGCAGTCCCTGTCAACACTAGCTTTTGGGCCATGCTCAGTGAAATGGAAGATAGACACTCAGCAGGGAAGTGACCAATAACCGCTATTGATCCTAATGTTCCTCAGTCCTTCCATGAACTGCCCTTTCTGGCTGTCCTTCAAGTACAGTCGTTGTGCTTAGGTAAATGCAGTGGCGGCTCGCATAGGGCGTGCTGCGGGGTGGTGGGGCGGGGGAGGGTAAGGGTAGGGGGTAGTAAACTCGGACATAAGACGGAACGGGTAAACGGAACGTTCCTCCGTTCCATAGTATGTCCGAGTTTACTACCACCCCAAACCTGCCCCTGCCCCTCCCCTGCCCCACCTCTCTGCCTGCAGCATGCCCTATGCGAGCCACAACTGGGTAAATGTGCCAACGATGATATAAGAGTAATCATTGTGGTGGTTAACACCGTAAGCCTGACTAGGGAGGTGTTGGAGCCCTGTCACAGCTCACATCAACACGCTCACGCTATCTTGCATGTCAAGTGGATTTGCTAAATGACACATGATGACATATTGCTACAGATATACATATATTTTTCCCTTCAGTACTTGTTTCAATAAACCAGATCCCCAAATTCAAAGTACTAGCAGGGGCATCTTAAGGTAGCATGGCTGTGTTGTGAAAACTCTCCAGGATGCTTACAAGAATATCTCTCAATTACCAGAAGACACTGCCTAGAGGGGCCCTATCAGCTATTTCTTGCTGTAAATGACCTCTGTGAATTGTCAAAATTACCTTTGACATTAACATTGTTCTCCTGTGAATCAACATGATTCCAAGAGACTAGAATAAATTCAGGGAAGCAAACTGTCAGCCACATGCAATCATCATGCAGGGCCAGAGAAAGGTACAGAAAGTGGAATTGACACTCCAGCACACACATTCATAAAACTGGATCAATTGCAATATCAAAATTTGGTTAATAGGAAAACATGAATGCGTTTTTTTAAGAAAGTGGAAAATATTTCCCCGCTCAACGACCGAGCATCAAAAAAATATTTTATAAGAAAGGACTGTAAAATTATGATGGGAAGAACGCCAACAGTGGCCCTGCATATTAAGCTTACCATATTCCTGTTAGTCATACTGCTAGAGGAAAAAAGCACCATATTCCATTATTCCATATATATTTCTGTTAGTGCAAATCCCCATGGTACAAAATTATACGGGAAATCACCAGTATTGCTGCATCCGTTATTTTGAGGTATCGCTATTAGGATTATCATTGCACATTTTCAAAATCGAAATTTATCAACAGGTCAAAATCAATCCTGGTTGTCAAAGTTATACATCCACAATCTCATCTTTCAATTGGAAACATACGAATGTCCAGCATAAGTGTTCAAAAGAAGAAGAGTTCATATTATATTATTCAATTTGAATAGTTTCTTTGTGTATTTACAAGTTAAAGACTAGTAGAATCATTCCATTCCTCAACAGATCCAAAGTAGAAGAGGCAATATCTTACAAATGAAGGTCCTAATGTGTTATGTCACCACAGACATAACATTTTTGAAGGGTAACAAGACCACCATCATAGCGAATCAACCTATTACTACATATGCTACTTCTGTACGAGAAATGCTGATAACTGTATAAAATCAAAATATATTTACCTCGATCCTCTAGTGGAGTTAGAGTAATAAAGCTTCGGCATTTTTCACCTATAAGAAAAATTATCCAGTGTTAATAAATAATAAAGAACAGATAAAACCCCTTGTGAGGTAACGGCATAAACACCTGAGAAAATATATACACAGGCATCAGGCAAACATCGCTACATCAACTTGACAAACATAACAACACAAATGCCTGTTATTCACATACAAATACAGGAGCAGTTCCTTGTTCCAGCTCCCCCTGCAACAGTTCCAATGCCTAGCATCCACTATCCTATGCTGCCTGTCTACCTGCCATGTGTTTGTGCCTCTTCTGCTCATTTCTTGCTCTGCTTTGCCTTTCCTGCTCATTTTATGCCCTCTGTTTTGCAGTATTCTGCTTGTTTTTCTGCCTTTGTTTTGCCTTTTCTGCTCGTTTTTCTGCCCTCTGTATGTCCTTTTTTTGCTTGTTTTTCTGCCCTTTGTTTTGCCCCCTTCTGCCCTGTTTTTCCTTTTCCTGCTTGTTTTTCTGTCCTCTGTTTTGCCTTTTTCACGTGTTTCTTCCCTCTTCCTGCCGTTTCCTCCAAGAACTGACATTTTGACTCAAACCTTGCATCCCAGTCC
This sequence comes from Lissotriton helveticus, assembly GCF_964261635.1. Taxonomy (NCBI): domain Eukaryota; kingdom Metazoa; phylum Chordata; class Amphibia; order Caudata; family Salamandridae; genus Lissotriton; species Lissotriton helveticus. The sequence goes on along the minus strand of NC_136068.1, from coordinate 1,430,605,687 downwards.
CTAGATACCCACAGGGATGACAGTACCACGCTCTACAAATGCTAATTGATTGATTGATTGATTGAATATTAAGCACAGCACTTAAAACTAAACCCCTGTTTCATGGCATGGTAAAAAGAGACACCAAGAGAAAATCTTCATTCGATGACATATACCTAGCTGTTACCATGTTAGGCATTTCAAGTATTGCTCCTGCTGGAAAACAGTTTTCAAACAATTTTAATAACATTTCCATTTTGTTCTTCCAGATATAAAAGCCTGTAAATATACATGCGAGCTTAGATTTTTTTTATACCCTCATCTTTGAAATCACAAACTTATGAGGTAATTCATAAATTAATTTACTTATTTAATTATTAGCTTGAATTTGGGGGGAAAACTTTGGCTTTTTTGCATTACAGATGGTAAAGATACAGAAACATTTATAATCTACTGCACTTCACCCCGGTGACAATATCTTGTGTCACACTTTTTTGGAAGTTACGCATTTTAGCAGTGCTGGTTTGACCTTTTGTCATTTTTACCAATTATTATTATACTTTCCAATCTGTATGCCATGATCACCTCCGTTTGTTTTGGACTGATACTGCTGTGTTATTTTACACTGTGCACTGGGCATTGGGACCCTGCTAACCAGGCTCCAGTCCATGTGCCAGAGCCCTAAAATATGTTGAGAATTGCTATACTCCTAATTGGCATATTTTACTTGCTTATCAGTCCCTAGTACTAGGGCCTGTAAGATAAATGTCACTGGTGGACTGCCAAACAGATGTTGCTACCTACTACTGTGTCAGTGAAAACATGACTGCAAGCCTACAATTTAAAATCTCACATTCAACTTATCAAAATAACCCTTTTTACAGTCATAAACTTTCTTTTAAATATTAATATGTCACCCCTAAGTAGGCCTTATAAACACTAAGGGGCCCATTAGGATGATGGGCGGACTTTGTCCGCCCAACATCCCATCATAGAAAGGGACCGCCCGCCATAATTTCTAACACTGTGGAGGGTGGTGCTGGAAGCACCGCCCGCCGCAATGGTAAAAATACATGTTGTGCATTTCATAGCACAACGTGACAGGCACCACACGGTGCCTGCCAAGTTGTTCTTTGAAATGCAGGGGTGTACCATAGGTACCCCCCATGTGCACCCCTCACCCCCTCAGAGTCCCTGGGGGCCCGCAACGGGCCCCCGCAGGTAGACTCCGCATGCCTTTCCCCAGCACACATTGTAATATGGCTGGCGGTGTCAAACAGACACTGCCACCATATTGCAGCCTTCCACCGTCCACCGCGGACCCCCCAGCCATAATAATATGGCGGGGGGTCTTTCCTGCACGGATGGCGGGATGATCGCCCCCTGGCGGGGCGATCCGCCCACCATTCTAATGGACCCCTAAGGCTGGGTGCATGGTATTTAAAAGAAGGAAAACATGTACACATTTACTGTTAAACATATCCTTACAGTGAGAAGACCCCAAAAGCCTTTGTCGCTGTAGTAGACTTAGCTTTTCCATAGAAAAGCATTTGGATACAGTAATAAATGTAATAGCACTATCTATGGCTAGGAAATAGCTGCACAGTGCATTCTTGGTATTTCGAATATATGTATTACAAGCCCAATTCACAGTAAAGTTGGGATTGTAATAAATATTTGGAAAAGGTATGTTTAGAAAACTATATTTTCTTTACATAAAGCCTCTAGCAGCCCATTTACATGATCTCTAACTGGCACTCAGGAGCTGGACAGCCCAATTAATGGGGTGCGAACCTGCTTCCAGAGCTGAGACAAAGCCTTTGGGTATGAGGAGGTGCTTTTTACCTCTAGCAGTATGACCATCTGAGCTGTGCCCAGAAACTTAGTTAACTTCAAAGAGGGTTACCCTGTCACAGGCATATTTTTAGGTGACACCTGGCCAGGGCCCCCTTTTGTACTCTTAGTCAGGCAGGCACCAATCCCAGTGGGAAACGAGCTGTGCTCAGAACTTGTTTGAAGTGACCATAGGGGAAGTGTTGCTCATTGTCCTGGTGACACCTTTGGGTTGGGCACAGGAGCTCTGCACAAGGAACAAAATGCCCTTTGGTTTAGGTAGCGGTGGGGGGCTGTGGTGTTGTTTGCCGTAGTGCACATAGAAACTGCTGAAAAAGTAGGTAAGGTTTTAGAGGAGACAAGAGCAACCCGCCCCCAGGGTAGAGGGAGGCGTACATGCAGCACTCATGGGAACCCTCTTCAGAACACCACTGTACCTGTGGAAGACAGAAAAAGGACTGCACCTGCTGCTTTTACCCATGAGGAGGCCCAAGAGGCTATATGTGCTCCCATTTGTACCCAAACAGACAAGTGAACTCCAAGAGTCCGTTGAATGGACTCCTGGTATGCTACAGGGGCACAACAAATTGCCAGAAGCCTTTTCCATGAAGAGCCCTGCTGCCCAGTTCCAACTGACCTTCCCTGAACTCTGCTGGAGGCTTCTGCTGGAGTGAGTCTTCAATCTTAAAATCAGTTCCTGAGGTCCTGGTACTCTTGGCTGCGTCAAAGTGTACACCTCCTAACATCCTGAAAAACTTGAGACATGAAGGTTTTGGGCTCCAAAGACTTTCAAAGGATCTGGTCAAATCACTGAAAGTGCACTGCTGCGGGGTCAAAGATTCAGGTTCCTGTGACTTGCAGCTTTTCCATAGAAGCAAATCTGTTTCAGCAGGAGGGCAGGGAGAGCATATCTGCCCTTTTGGAGTCATGTTCGACTACAGCTTGTAGCATTGCCACACTGGAGAAATCTCTTCTCTAAAAAAGTGACTAGGACCAAATGTAGAAATCTTCACAGGGTGAAGGTGCCAAAAGTCTCTGGCCCACGACCAGCCTTCCTTAGCTGCAAATTTTTTATTTCTCTCACTCAGAGCTTCCCCATAAAAGTTACTGACTTCACCGGACCTCGTTTGATGGCTATCTGGACTCATAGCAACCTCTTCTGCCACAGCTTGTTGACCTGCCCCGCTGATGAGTTTTGCCATCCATTTTCGAAAATAAGTCTGAAAGTAAATTTTCTGACTGGTGCAAACCCATTTGCTATATCTAATCTACGCTCCTTCGTGGTCTGTTTAAATCGGGTCTAGGTCCAGGTCAAGCACAACAAATTGACTGTGGTTGTCGATTACTGATATGCAGTGCTATTGTCAATTAAAGCTTTAAAAATGTATATCTCCATTTCCCCTTATTGAATTTTTGTTGCTTTGCACATTTCAGACTGTCAGCTCTATGCCATTGCGAGTAGGGGTTGGGCTCAGGTTTACATTACTGAAATCTATACTGGACCTAACAAAAATAGTGACAATATTACTAGTTGTGGACTACCATCTACCCCAAATAATAATCCACTTTCTCACACAATCCCATACTTGAATTTCTTCTTTGGAACATGAGTGAGGAAAAATGGTCACTGCATAATTGGTGAACAATATCAGGACCAACCAAAACACTCATGAACTGCATATGTGTGTTAAAACAGTGAGTGAGGGCAGGCACTAATGTGCACAGCATTGGCTCAGCAAGAGCACAAGGCACTGCATGTTCTTAAGAAGAATACTGCTTAGCCCCTTGAGTGATGCTGGTTGGAAGACTGAATAGTGCTTTCTATTTTTCTCCTTGTCTCTATCACAGCCATACATTGATGCATGCTGTATAGGTACTTGTATTTTCTACTTTAACCACTCTCATGGTGCCTTCCTTCCTTCCAAGCCGAATCCAGTCCTATAAGAGCAAGACATAATTTTCCTAATGGCAAATCCATTTCCAGGAGCTGATACTTTGTGCAAGAATACGAAAATTGACACAGTGATGTTAATTTGAATGGAGGTGCAATTTACCAACTTATAATATAAGGGTGTGCTACTTTGCTCCATTTCTGTTTGCAGCCAAGAGTCCTGCCCTGGGGCAGCAGCAACACATATGTGTGTTTACCTGCATCGAGAGAATACCTTTTCAGTTTCAGTGATTACATGAGTATGGGAACAATAAGAATAAGAGGAGATTAGAAGCTTCTCACAGGACACCTAACCTGACACATAATACATAAGTTACTTTGGCACTTTGTATGCACAACAAAAGGAGTGCTAATCCATCTCTCAACCTGTGCATTCTCTGTGACCATGGGCAATGGTTACTAGGGGCTAACGTCACATATTACTGAGGGGAAGTTCCATGGAACCAGCCAGAGGGAAGCAAAGATTCTGGGGGAGATGTCACTTAGGTACTTTCATTATAAACCTAACTGGTTAATCCTGCCCTCTTCCCCTGATGGCACTGGCCCCTCTGACTTACTCCTTTCTCCTTCTCCCCAAGTCACTCACCGAAGGCAAGCAGAACTGCTGTTAATGAAATGTCACAAGATGCATTATATCATCAGCTTTGTTATTGAAACTCACAAATGACATAAAAACAATCTCCGTCGGTTAAGCACAAATCCTAATGAGTTCTGGAAAAACATGTTCTAGCAGAAGCTGTTTCATGCATGAGAAACCCACTCAGTACCGGCGACCTTGATTCCATTCTCCGTTCTCAAGGGCATGGCTAGCAGAATATATTGATGTTGCTCTCTACAAAACCATAAAAGGCTCACATATTAGGTATTTGCAAGTCCTTCATTTGCTTTTACATCATAATGAGGGCATTGGTGCCCTGCACAAGATCCTCGATAATTCAAAGTATTTCCTCTGCATTTGCTCGTGCTCTTTAACTACCTTAACCCCTGTAGCCTTCTAAGGAAAGATTTTCTTGATTGATTTTGTCTTGGCATCACATTTTTCAAATGTTACCAAGATTTCGCACCTGTAGTGAATTTTATTTGCAGAGGACACCTTTTACATTTCTAAAGGAATGTTTCTTTAAATGTGCTGCCATGTGTTAAATGGAAAAATACGTCGTCTTTTCCATCTTCGTTCTGCCCTGTGGTAAAATAAAACAAATAAAAAACTGAACTGAATTGACTGACCCTTGCTTGAATTAATGTATTTATTTTGTCTGCTTCAAAAATCTGGCTCAGATTTACTGCACTTGTAAGTGGTGTTTACCCTTAATATCGATGTAAAATATTGTGGAAGGTTAGTATTGTTAAAAAACATATTGCTGTGAAATTGTTAGAAAACATATTGCTGTGAAAATAATATTGTGGGTCATAATATCGGAGGTATGAGTACTGTTTTTTTTATTTATATCAGTGAAATATTCAATATTAAATATAGTTCTACTGTTATAAGTTATTATTTTATTGTTATGTTTGAATATATTTAGTTAAGGTTACTAGTTTTGGCATTGATAATATAGTTATAGAATAATATTTTATTTTGTATTTATGTCAGAACTATTGGATTTGTAGAGGAATAATGGGACATGAATTAAAAATATATATTTGAATTTATTACATTTTAATTTGCTAATTAGAATATTTATTTTAAATGATCAATTGATATATATGTACATTTTTTAAGTATATGTTTCCTTATACAACATATTACATTTACACTTTTATTATATTTTTAATGTAATATGTGTGTGTACTTTTATCACTTAATATTGTTAGTTATTTTGAAATAATGTTTTTAATTTGTCAGTTTGCTAGGTTTGTAGGGGATAGGGTAGTAAGCATTTTAACTATATAATTATTACCTACTGGCGGTCGCCAGTAGGTATATATAGTTAGGATTTTTTCTCTATGGGATTTTTGAAAATTCTATGTCTAATAACTTTGGCGTTTGTGGACGGAATTGGCTGAAATTTTCAGGAAAATGGCACATTTTGTTTCTGAGCAGCCCTTGAAAATTTGGGGGGGGTTCGTCAAGGGGGGGCCGAGAAAAAAGGGGGGTCCCAAAACGTGTTTTTAACATTGAGTTTTCCGTAGGGCGGTTGGCCTCACTTTTAGCCCGAACGGCTGAATGGATTTGCACGAAACTTGGCAAAATTGTAGGGACTGGTAGCCCGATGTGCCTTTGCTAGGTCTCAATATATGTGCTCCAGTCGATTTTGAGAAATTAACGTTCAAAAAAAGATATATATCTGTAACAGCGGACCGGGCAGCGCTCCGGTTCGCGGACTTTTCGCGGTACGGAGCTTTGTGAAGCTATATATCTGTAACAGCGCTCCGCTTCGCGTAACGGAGGTTTGCGAAGCTGATTGGTTCTCCGGCGTCTGTAAACATTGCAAACAGTCCGTAGCGGCCGCCATCTTGTCTCTCGGTAGGATCGAGAGACAAGAGGAGGCCAAAGCGAAGGGGCAAATGACCATAAGGGGGCATAGTAGATCCTCCTTGACCTCTTAGGTTTGATGTGGAGGTTTTAAAAGGGCCCCGCGGGGCAAAAAAAAAAAATAATTATAATCGAACGGCTGAATGGATTTGCACGAAACTTGGCAAAATTGTAGGGACTGGTAGCTCGATGTGCCTTTGCTAGGTCTCAATATATGTGCTTCAGTGGATTTTGAGAAATTAACGTTCAAAAAAAGATATATATCTGTAACAGCGCTCCGCTTCGCGGAGATAAAATTATATCTGTATTACCTAGCTGTTGCTAACACCAGTTAGCGACGGCTAGTAGGAGATAGCGACCATCTTGGGCCCCACTTTGCATGTGAGTGATATTTATCACTAATGACATGCAAAGTGGGCATGCCAAGATGTTAGCGACTGGAAACAGTCGCTAACATCGCTATCTCCTATTATCAACTTTTGGAAATATTCGAGATAAGCGCGAATATCTCCAAAAGCTAGCATCTGCCCTGAGCAGTTCTTAGCCATGTTATCCAATGGGAGGTGGATAACATGGCTAAGAGCATTAGCTCGGTAATGCATGAATATCGCTGAGTTTTCAGCGATATTAATGCATTGCGGTCGTTTTTTATCGTATTTGCGATAAACCTTGATAATAGCAAGGTTTATCTGCGATAATTTCTGACGATGCTTAGCGGTAAAAAAATCGTTGCTAAGCATCGTTAGGGATAAATATCGCTTAACTTTGGTAATATGCCCCAACGTCTGTTAACGTTCGATTCGAAGGAAATCAGGAAGTGTTGAAAAACATTGTCTGCGCCATCTTGTCTTTTTTCAAATGCCACACTTTTGTCGTGCACGGCAGCCATTTTAGATGCCTTGACCAGACCCACTCTGTGCACGCTGTTGATCCTTAGCATGGCTCCCCACCCTCGCAAGCATCTCCCCCAGGCAGTGGTCACCCCCGCTCTCTGTCTTATGCATGGGTAATAAACCTCCCCCCATCTGCGCTGCTCTTCCCTGAGAATCACACCCTGTGCCCGCCCGACACCTCCCTTTCGCCCTATTCACTACCGCACCCTCTGACACTCCTTTTCCTCTGTGTCCGATTGTCCAGGCCGGTCCTAGGGTATCAGCTAGCCCTGCAGATGTAGTTTATGGCCCCAGCTGTAAAGAATCACCCCTCTTCAAAGGAGTTATAGTAGATCAAGGCCCACACTCGATGAGATCAGTCACAGCAGACGCGTTCCTATTATCTGAAAACCATCCTGTATTGTGATTGGGGAGGGGACCGAGCCTGAAGCGGAAGATTCCAGGGATGACTCTTTGTACATCAAAGTTTTTACAATTATGTGTCACATTAAAAATATATAGCACTCCGACAAAGTAGTAAGATTATAAAACTTTAATAACTTATAAATATATACAAGAAAACAAAAATAGTAATAACATATAAACATTTTTAGGGAAAAACAACGAAGTAGCGGTCGGCTGTGCGAATAGTCCCAACGCAGCACAACGTCCAGATTTCCGGCGTGGGGCGTCGCGGGGGGTGGGTCATCAGTAGCAAACTGTTGTGCGAATAGTTCCAAGGCAGCAGAACGATGGCACCAAGGTGATGTCCAGTAAGTTGCCGCACTGGTTTTGGTATCCTACAATGCTGCTCCGAATAACGGCGTGGGGCGCCCCGGGGGAGGCGGCGTGAACGGGCCTCTCCAGGTGGAGTGTCATCTGTTGTAGTGGGGCGCCCCTTTACCGTTTCAGTTGCCATTCCGTCCGTTTTTGGTCCACTGTGTCAAAAGCCGCAATTCAGCTGAGTTGCGCCCACTCTTGCGGTGCAGCGATAGGCGGCTGTCACAGGACTCTCAAAATGGCGGCAGGCTATTTCCTTTTTGGGCCTGGTCCACTGAAATGGCCCTGGGACACCTTGGAAATCGGACGCTTGTCTGCTAGGTCTTGGACCCCATTCTCGAAAGCGTCCCCTCCGCCTTGAGGATTCATCAAAAGTTTTGGGGGCCCCCGACTCCTGTAGGCTTCTGGTGGGGAGCGGTTGCCATGATTGCTCGCGGAATGACCACGACGGAGCTACGAGATGGTGGTGCTCTCATGCTGACGCCAGCTTCAGTCTGAAACATCCAGAAACAAGGTGGGGCTTTCATCGTTTGGGAAAAAAAAAAAGTTTTCATCCAATGAAAAGTGTTGTTTTTAGGTCATATGATCAAGCCTTCCATCATTAGGAAACCAAAAGTAAAATGAACCAATGAAAAGTTTTATAAACAAGTCACATGACCTGTTATGCGGCATAGGGTATAAAATGCGGAGAAAATACGTTGGCACGTGAGGCGGCGTCAGTAGCGGACCGATGTGCGAATAGGCCGAAGGCAATACAACGCGCCAAGATCCGGATGGCACCGAGGTGGTGTCCAGCAAGTTGCAGCACTGGTGTGGCCATCCTACAATGCTGAAAGTCGGCGTGGGGCGCCCCGTTGGCCTGTGAGTTTGCGTCAGTAGCGGACCGATGTGCGAATAGGCCGAAGGCAGCACAACGCGCCAAGATCCGGATGGCACCGAGGTGGTGTCTAGTAAGTTGCCGCACTGGTGTGGCCATCCTACAATGTTGAAAGTCGGCGTGGGGCGCCCCGTTGGCCTGTGAGATGGCGGCAGTAGCGGACCGATGTGCGAATGGGGCCAAAGGCAGCGCAACAATATTTTCGGAATAGAAGACACCACAAGGCGCTGAGATGCCAAGATCCGGATGGCACCGAGGTGGTGTCTAGCAAGTTGTGGCACTGGTGTGGCCATCCTACAATGGTAAAAGTCGGCGTGGGGCGCCCTGTTGGCCTGTGAGATGGTGTCAGTAGCGGACTGATGTGCGAATGGGGTCAAAGGCAGCGCAACAATATTTTCTGACTGACACCACAAGGCGCTGAGATGCCAAGATCCGGATGGCACCGAGGTGATGTCTAGCAAGTTGCTGTACTGGTGTGGCCATCCTACAATGGTAAAAGTCGGCGTGGGGCGCCCTGTTGGCCTGTGAGATGGTGTCAGTTGCGGACCGATGTGCGAATGGGGCCAAAGGCAGCGCAACAATATTTTCTGTATGGAAGATACCACTAGGCGTTGAGATGCCAAGATCCGGATGGCACCGAGGTGATGTCTAGCAAGTTGCTGTACTGGTGTGGTCATCCTACAATGCTGAAACTCGGCGTGGGGCGCCCTATTAGCCTGTGAGATGGCGTCAGTAGCGGACCGATGTGTGAATGGGGCAAAGGTAGCGCAAGAATATTTTCTGAATAGAAGACACCACAAGGCGCTGAGATGCCAAGATCCGGATGGCACCGAGGTGGTGTCTAGTAAGGTGCACTGGTGTGGTCATCCTACAATGCTGAAACTCGGCGTGGGGCGCCCCATTAGTCTGTGAGATGGCGTCAGTAGCGGACCGATGTGCGAATAGGCCGAAGGCAGCACAACGCGCCAAGATCCGGATGTCACCGTGGTGGTTTCATAGTTGAGAGGCACTTCATCTGCATTGGGGCGCCGAGATCCGGATGGCACCGAGGTGATGTCTAGCAAGTTGCTGTACTGGTGTGGTCATCCTACAATGCTGAAACTCGGCGTGGGGCGCCCCATTAGCCTGTGAGATGGCGTCAGTAGCGGACCGATGTGCGAATAGGCCGAAGGCAGCACAACGCACCAAGATCCGGATGTCACCGTGGTGGTTTCATAGTTGAGAGGCACTTCATCTGCAGTGGGGCGCCGAGATCCGGATGGCACCGAGGTGATGTCTAGCAAGTTGCTGTACTGGTGTGGTCATCCTACAATGCTGAAACTCGGCGTGGGGCGCCCCATTAGCCTGTGAGATGGCGTCAGTAGCGGACCGATGTGCGAATAGGCCGAAGGCAGCACAACGCGCCAAGATCCGGATGTCACCGTGGTGGTTTCATAGTTGAGAGGCACTTCATCTGCAGTGGGGCGCCGAGATCCGGATGGCACCGAGGTGATGTCTAGCAAGTTGCTGTACTGGTGTGGTCATCCTACAATGCTGAAACTCGGCGTGGGGTGCCCCATTAGCCTGTGAGATGGCGTCAGTAGCGGACCGATGTGCGAATGGGGCCAAAGGCAGCGCAACAATATTTTCTGAAGAGAAGACACCAAAAGGCGCTGAGATTCCAAGATCCGGATGGCACCGAGGTGGTGTCTAGCAAGCTATGCAGTTGAGTTGTGTGCGCACTTGCGGCGAATAGGTCGAAGGCAGCATAACAATGTTTTCTGAATAGAAGACACCACAAGGCGTTGAGATTCGGTTACCACCGAGGTGATGTCTAGCAAGTTGCCGCACTGGTGTGGCCATCCTACAATACTGCTCCGAATAACGGCGTGGGGTGCCCGAAGGGGGGGGGGAGGCGGCGTGAACGGGCCTTCCTAGGTGGAGGCTCGTCTGCTGTAGTGGGGCGCCCCTTTACCGTTTCAGTTGCCATTCAGCTGAGTTTCGGCTGCTCTTGATGCTACAGCGACAGGCGGCTGCAACAGGACTCTCAAAATGGCGGCCTGTTCTTTGGATTTGGGCCTGGTCCACTAAAATGGCCCTGGGACACCTTAGAACTCGGACGCTCGATTTTTTTTTCCTTTCCTGTACATGCAAAAAAAGGTAAATGCCCGGTACGTTACACGCTTCATCTGCCACGATGAACTCTCCAGAGGAACCGAAAAAAAATATAGTTATGGTAACTATACCATGCATCGTCATATGGAGAGGTGGCACCAATTAATTATAGTGCTGCATAAAAGAGAGATTTGGAGGAGAACCCCTGACCTGCTAGTACATTCATCAAAGAAGTGGCACTGACAGCATCAGAGGCAAGGGAAACGGTCCCAAATATTTAGAAGAACTTTGGAAAGATTAAAATGACATGTTTAGATTGTGGCAAATTAATTTCATGTGGACAGATGAGTGTTACTCTAATAAATACAGCATATGAACATCATCATAGTCGATGGTTGGTAGAGACATTTTGACTATATCCTGGACCTGCCCGTCCTCGCCCAAAATGGCGCCGGAATAAATGGGACTCGTAACTCCTTGTTGTGTACTGGTTGCAGAACCTTGAAATCACGAGATACGTATGCAGTTTTGAAGCACATGGCGGGCGGGGACGAGAATTGATTGAATATTTCGACATCCCTATTGATATTAAGTTCTGATGTGTTATTGATTACTGTACTATTGAAAGTTCGAATTAACGTCACCCATGGTCCTTGCCCGCAAATGTATATCTAGATAATTTTATTGTAACTGGCCCTGTCTTATTTTAATTATAAAATGTACGTCCACCGATTCCGTAACTGTTAGACACCTTAGTTCTTGCAACCTAATGGCCCGCCCGTTACGTTCCTCTACAGTGTAAATGTCTACTCATCATATACGATTACAGTTTGCTCCGTGGCCGGCCCACGTGGTTATAGGCTCGTATTCGTATAATGAAATTTTCACAATAAAGGTTTTTAAAAGAAAACATGGTAGTTGTATATACATTGGTAAAGTTTTTAATAATAGTCACTGTTTTAGAATCATTAAAAGGCAAGTGAAATAAAGCAGACCAATTACATGAAGGGTAAAAGGTATAATACGAAGGAATGCAGTAAAGATAAATGGTCAAGGGCTGTTGTGTTTTCTATTCCTGCAACATAAAGTGATCGATAAGAATCTCATATTCAGGCGTATCGGCGACTAAGACAGCAGGTCGACCCTCTTTTGCTCAACGGCTCCGTCATGGGACGAAGAAACGCTCTTTTTCTCGAAAAAAGAATATATTTTACTTGCAGGACAGTTGTAAATTTTCCGGGAAAGTACATTAGCCTGGAACATTATAACATATATTTAAGAAAAAATAATGTTCGGAAGTAATAAAAAGCGTAATTTTTAGGTCATATGACCAAGCCTTTCATCATTAGAATAAGAAAAGTAAAATGAACCAATGAAAAGTTTTATTAACAAGTCACATGACTTGTTATGCTTACGTTACGCGCTGCGCGCCCCGGATTACTTCCGGATGCGCTAACGCGGCGCGTCATATGACGCATTACGCGACAACGCAGGTCCAGAATATAGTCAAAATGTCTCCACCAACCAGCGGTCGGAACACAACCCCTTTCAGCAGGCTAAATAGTTCTGTTAAATGACAACAGAAGGGACAGGCAACAAGAACCATCAGTCAAAGAGGGGAGGGCTAGTTCTTCTCTACCGGGTTACATTGGGGCACTACCGGAACTGATCGAATTGGTAGTCTACAGTGTTTCTGGATGTTTCAGACTGAAGCTGGGGTTAGCATGAGAGCAGTACCATTTCGTAGCTCCGTCGTGGCCATTCCGCAACCAATCATGGCAGCCGCTCTTTATCGTTATTTTGGGCGGGGTGGGTGGCGGAGCCGAGCTGTTTTGCAGCCATCATTGTGTGGAGTTCAGTTCATTTCACTAGTTTTGTATTTGTCATGAGGGGTTGTTCCTAATGTTTCTATTTTAGTGAGGTCAAAAAGAGATCCCGTTAGTGGCCTACTGATTTTGCTCGATTCCTTTTCTTTTTTTTTTACACGATTTTTCGTTATCTGCAAAGACTAAACAGAGTATTGCGACTCTGTGTTTGTTTGTAAATAGAGAATGAACCAAAGAGAACCAATTCTAAAACAGTAAATACTTGGATAACAATCAATCAAATGGAGAGAGAAGCAGGCACGACGTATTACAACGGGGGCAAAGGCCTGCGTTAACTACCCTTCACTATGTGCAAAGAGAGAGTACTCCTAATAGAAATGAGGGGGGGGGGCACCATTCAAAGCAGATCAGTGTGCATAAACACGAAAATGTTTTCACTTACCACGTACTTGACATTCGACAGCTTATGATATTTGCTATTAAAAAACCATTGAAATTCACTGAAAAAACCATAGGTTATAGATCATATATAGTTAGGAATTAGCATTTACAAAACCTTGAAAATTCACTGAAAAAACCATAGGTTATAGACCATATATAGTTAGGAATTAGCATTTAAAAAACCTTATTTTACTCACACAAAACCATTGAAATTCCATATATAGTTAGTTGCACTAACTATATATCGCGCACCCGCAATCCACTGCTGATGATGTCACATATTACATCATTCATGACATGGTCAGTGACATCACTGATGACATCACTGATGACATCTCAAATGACATCACTGATGACATCACTGATGACATCTCATTTGACATCAATGACCACATCACTGATGATATCATTCATGTGACAATACAATGCATCTCCTCATATTTTAATATAACCTCTGTTTCACCCAGTGTTAAATACAGAGTATAATTTTTGAAACCATTGACACACCAATACTAGTTACTACATATGTACTCACTGATTCCTACGTCTACACACACATTCACTCATTCACCCATACAATCATTCATACATACAATCACTCATCTTTACAACACTATCATATGCACTCATACACCTATACAGACACTCACACTCTGCCACTCATCCATGGAGTTACTCACACACCTAGTCTGTCCTGTAAAGAATCAATCACACTTCCATTTTCTTGTCTATACAGTTAAACATAGAGCACCTTATATTTTCAAACATATGCTAACACATACTTACCTTGTTATACAATCATTGATATAAGTACACATTGATCTGCACAGAGTCACACACCTCCCAGCCAGCCACACACACACTCAGTCTCCCATACACATACTTGGACAATCAATCAATAACCCATATAGTTACTCATATAGCTACTGATCAACACATGCAGCAGTTTACAGAACAACAGACATAATGATGCACAAATTAAGACAGTTTAGTCACTAACCCATGCACTCAGTGAGACACATTTAATCACTCACTCATACAGTCAGTCATGCACCTACTAAATCCTTCGTCCAGACACTTATACATCCACTCATTCTTCAATATGTAAGACATATTTAAACTTTACAGAAACATAAAATCACTGGATGTTGTTATCAGTGATGTCATCAGTGATGTCATTTGAGATGTCATCAGTGATGTCATCAGTGATGTCACTGACCATGTCATGAATGATGTAATATGTGACATCATCAGCAGTGGATTGCGGGTGCGCGATATATAGTTAGTGCAACTAACTATATATGGAATTTCAATGGTTTTGTGTGAGTAAAATAAGGTTTTTTAAATGCTAATTCCTAACTATATATGGTCTATAACCTATGGTTTTTTCAGTGAATATATTATATATATATATTTACTGAAAAATATACAGGGACATTAAAGTTAGGATCAGATTTCACCCATACAAAACCAGTGGAATTCAACAGTTACAGTTAGTTTAGCCTTTTGGGCTTCAAAACATCAGGAAGCCCCTGCCTGAATCGGGTCTGTTGGCATGTACAGTTGTGCTGCCACTGCCTCCTCCATCTGCCCTCAATGGTCTTTTATATTGCCACAGCCTTTCTAGCCTTTACTGCATGGTTGGTTTGTTGCCCCTACCCCCATTTTCCCTGTCCTCAGCGGTCCATTATGCTGCCATAGCCCCAACTACCTGAACAACGTGGTCAGTTTGCTCTGCACCCTCCTCCATGAGAAGGTCTTATTCCTATAGAAGTTATGGTCAGTGCTCTAAACAACTAAAATTGGGATATCTTTTCTAAGTTCTCAAATAGCAACAAAGCACTTTTAATTAATTTGCTATCTTTATGGTTATTTTTATCCAGTTATCACTTGATTATATGTTACACTTAAGGGCAAGGATGTGGCATTACAGCCAGAGCTGCAGACTTTGCAACTGGGGAACCAGGTTTGAGTTTTGGCATCAGCCCAACATCCTCTGATTCTGGGCAAATCACTGAAGGCCTAATTATCAATCAGTCAATCAACCGATCAATCAATCAGTTAGAACATTTGTAAAGCGCACTACTTACCCGTGAGGGTCTCAAGGCGTTTGGGGGGGGCGGGCTGCTGCTCGAATAGCCAGGTCCTGAGGAATCTTCTGAAGGTTAGTAGGTCCTGGGTCTGCCGTAGAAGGATGGGGAGGATGTTTCAGGCCTTGGCGGCGAGGTGGGAGAACGATCTACCGCCAGAGGTCGCTCTTCGGATGCAAGGTACTGTGGCGAGGGCGAGGTCGGCAGAGCGGAGCTGGCAGTTGAGGGTGTAGAAGCAGAGTCGTCTGTTGACTTATGTTGGACAGGTGTTGTGGAGTGCCTTGTGTGCATGGGTGAGGAGCTTAAAGGTGATCCTCTTGTTGACTGGAAGCCAGTGCAGGTCTTTCAGGTGGGGTGTAATGTGGCTGCGGCAAGGGATGTTGAGGATCATGCGTGCAGAGGCGTTCTATATGCGCTGCAGTCGTTTTAGGAGTTTGGCCGAGGCTTCTGCATAGAAGGCGTTTCTGTAGTCCAGCCTGCTGCTGACGAGGGCCTGGGTTACAGTTTTTATTGTTTCAGTGGGGATCCACCTTTAGATCTTGTGGAGCATGAGGAGGGTGTTGAAGCACGTGGACGAGACGGCATTGACCTGCTTTGTCTTGGAGAGAGTGGAGTTGAGGATGAACCCTGTCGGTCGGTAAGCCTCTGACTGTTCGTCGGAGGCTTACCGACTGACATGGCAGGTTTACATTCCCACCGCCGAGCCCATCAGGTCATTCAGGAGCCCATCGGTCAGTCGGAAGCCACTCATTATCCCTTAGGGACGGCGTTTCCGCCATCGCAATTATGATGTTGGTTTCTGACAGCCTGCACATGTTGAAACTGGAAAAGCAAACGGGGCCCCCTGCAAAAAAGGATAATACCCTAGCAAGGAAAACAACTTATTTGGAAAGCAAAAGTACACCGGGCATAGTGCTGGAAGTATACTGTGTAGCAATCAAACCATAGATATGTAATCAATACATGTAAAACAAACTAATATCTTATAAAAATATATATTTTTTATTTAATTTCTTTTTCTAATTTTTTTTCTGATAAACTATTTCACAGTTCGTAAAAAAAGACATACACACATATATTCAACAATTATATCAAGAGACTTGTTTGTTCTCAATATTTCCTTATATACAACAACCATGGATTTTAACAAGATATGATCTGCCTGAGAGAAAAATATAAGTGCCTTCAGTTGTTACAAACCAATCATAGTGTATGTGATACAGTTTTGATGATGAACTAATGAACACCAAACCTGTAACAATTTGCACTAAATGAATAGAAAACTGATCACAGATTGTACATTTTTTGGTGTCATATGTGCACTGGTTTTGAGAAGACACGGGTTACAGTTGTTAACCTTCACCAACGCGTTTCGGCCGAAGCCTTCCTCAGGGTGTTCACACCAGTGGTTTACTAAAATAAGGAAAAAAATCATTTAGTTTAATTCCTATTACAGATCTATGGTACAACTGTTAGCTATCATTAATTTCATTTGTTGGTCTCACTTATGACCCTCTTACTCCCTTATTTTTAAAGTTCTCAAGGTTCAGAGATTCCTGCTCCAATATCACATGTATCCACAATACAGATAAAGACGATGTAAACATATAACAAACAAAACACAAAAATATGAGGTACCTCTAATACTAAAATCCTTTTTGTTTAAAAACAAAAGCTAAGCATCTCAAATATTGTTCCTGATCTATCTCTTTTACTATAGATCGCTTCACTTGGGTGTCAAAGCACCAACATATAGACATACTTTATGTTGCTGTACATGATAAATCAAGGCTGTGCTTAACTTGGATGGAGTCTATTCTTTTACAGACAACTGTGCCTTTGACCTCGTCTAAAGAAAAGTATGATCTGCAAGTCGCAAGGACAACAGCAGAGATACATTCCCTATTATCAACAAATTGCCCCGTGTATTTCGTAGAAATGTTAAGCCAAATCTTAAACATGTCAGATACCAGTGGCATCGCACCTGTATTTAAGACAATTTTTACGGGACTGTTAGCACCCTTTGAAACAGTTCTGGGCTTTATCCCGAATTTTGTGCATTCCATTTTTGGCGGTCTGCCTCTTCTTTTGGGACTCGTAGCAGGAATTTTATTTTTAATTCTTCTGCTCCGATATGGCAAGCCAAGCCACAGACAAGACTCCAGCAACGATGGGAGAAACGATCCTGGCTCTACGCTACCGGGACCGCATCACTAAAGCACTCGTATTAGCCCGCCTAAGAGATCTGAATATTGCCCGGATTTCTTTCATGTAGACCAATCTGGCAAGATTGCATCTTACCTGTATTTTGATGTATGCTATGCGGAGAAGAATGCCTGTTGGACATCTGTCTTACACTACCATCAGCAGTACCAATGGATATCGATACTTTGCTAGGTCCTGTAACGGCTCATGCATCGTGTTGTCCCCAGCGGCTACCTATTCTGATGACGGCATTCGTTGAGACTTCACTACTGCGAGTATGTGGCGGTGAGGTACGAGATGAAAGCAGCAGCACACAGGTACAACCTTCTGTGAGCATTGCTGACCCTGACATCGATGATAGCAATCATTCTCACAACTGCACTGTTACAGCATTTTCGAACTTGGTCAAACTTTCACCTGATGTTGTAGACCAATTTTTTGCAAGTCTGTCTGAAATGATGTTCTCCCCTGAACAACGAGAATAACTTTTAAAACAACAAGCACACAGCGTTCCCTGAACTCTGAAATTCGGCCTTCACCTTTGAAAAACAAAAGCTACTGAAAACAATTGGAACTATTTTTCCCCTTGAAAGCGAAATTATTTTTTTTCACTTCCAAAATATTTACCTTTTTTCTGGCACAAAGTACTCTGCATAAAGTAGAACTATTCTTAGAGAACAGAGCTTCTAATTTAGGAACTCTAGAGACAATATTTTACCTCAGCTTCTAGCACATGTACAGCATTTGTATTAATATGTGATGAAGTGGTCTCGACCTTCTCTTCTGTATTCAGAGCCATTTCATGTGTAAATTTCGCAATTCATTCAGCTGATATATATATGCATTTAACTGAATGACACCACTGCTTGAAAAAGCGTACAGTACCAATACTCATTTTCGTGTATTTACCATATACCATTTCAAATGCGATTTATGTATTTTGGGGTGGGTTGGAAAGCACACATGCATTGTTATATGTTTAATATTGCTTAGTTTTAGTAATGAAGGACATTAATTCGTGGAGTGGGTGTTGTGTTTCTATCTAGGACCCTAATTCGATATTCCACATTTATGCCCTTATGTGGTTATAATAAATAATATCCTTATAAAGGCATAAGAACCATATCCATATTTAGTCATAGCCCATGCAGTCCAAATCAGGCACGGCTACTTCCCTAGACTCCTAGAAAGTACAACGCGTTCTTTAAACAAACCAAACCTCCAGCAACCTGGATTTTGTGATCCAACTACCTGCTTTCATCCAGGACACTAAAGACCTTCTTAATAAACTGGAACAATTTCCTTGGTCTGATGAGTATACATTGGTTACTCTTGATGTCAACGCACTATACACCAGCATACAACTAGATAAAGGAATGGAGGCCCTCAGATTTTTCTTATCTAAAAGAGATGCTTCTCTATATGATCACACCAGAATGCTACTAGAACTCACTGAATTGACATTAAATATTAACTATTTCCAACATAAATCAACATGGTTTAAACAACACTCCGGCGTGGCAATGGGGGCAAAATTTTCCCCCTCGTTTGGCAACCTTTATATGGGTTTTTTTGAGCAACATCATGTCTGGAAAGACGGTCCCCATCACTTAACTAATAACATCATTTATTGGGGACGTTTTATTGACGACGTGTTACTCATTTGGAGTGGTGACACAGATTCTCTTGTCCAGTTCGTTGAATATCTCATGAACAATAATTATAATCTGACATTTACTTACAGTTATGACAAAAAGGAAATTGATTTCCTTGATGTAACATTATATGTCAGTGATTGAATTTTACAAATGAAACTTTTTCAGAAAACAGCAGCGTGCAACTCGGTTTTGCACGCTAGCAGTGCCCACCCTACCAGTCAGATCAATGCCATCCCCTTTGGCGAGATGACTCAAATCAGGAGGAATTGTAGCACCGATAATGATTTCAACAATGAGCTGGACCAACTAACTAAACGTTTTGTTCAAAGGGGATATGGTCCTGAAATTCTAACAAAAGCTAAAACCAGGATTAAACAATGCAAACGAAGTGATTTACTCAAAAACAGTAGGAGAAAAACCAGTATCGCCAACCAAAGACGTGTGTCATTTATTACACAATACCATTGCCATAGTAATGAGATCTTTGGTATATTGCGTAAACACTGGCACCTACTCCAACTTGACAGAGATCTTGACCCGTCGTTAAGAACAAACCACAAATAACATACAGAAGGGGCAAAACATTACGCAATCTGTTGGGACCAACCGGTTGCTATACTAATACTCTTGTTTCTAAGAATTGGCTTCCATCAAAACCTAAAGGTTTTTACAGTTGTACTATGTGCAATGTCTGTCAATTTGCATGCAACAAAACTGTGGCTTTCTGCTATAATACCAAGAAGACCTATCAAATTCATGAATTCATTAACTGCAATACAACATTTGTTATTTATTGCATCATATGCCAATGCAAACAGATTTACATAGGGAGTACTATTCCCCCTCCTAAAGAACGAATACAAGAAAACATTAGGGCCATCCATAACAACACTTCCAATTATCCGTTAGCAGCCCATTACAACACAGAACACAGATCATCTGAATTAATTATTATTAGGTTTCATGGGATTGCTACTCTTAAACATGACTCTCGAGGTGGCAATAAGATAGCTGCCCTTAGAAAATTGGAAACACAATGGCTCATTAAATTGAGAGCAATAGACCAGGGGTTAAATATAGACAGGGAAATGCATGTCTTTGTATAAATCCCCAACGTACCCCTCCATCATTAGATGTCACGAATACTATTGTCTTTATTCTTTAGTTGTGTGTTAAAACATCTTAAACAACCACTTTAATTTCTTATCATCTGATGTTATGAATACTGTTTCCTTGTTTTTTCCTGTTAGATTATATATGGCTAGGCTGGTCCAGGTGGAACTGATAATAATCCTTAATCTAATGCCTTCTGTCCCTGCACTGACCTTTTGTGTTGTGATATTGTGTTTGGAGGTTTGACATCCAAAAAGAACCAATGTCCTTTAAAATTATGTTGTTAATGATTGAATTCTCTCCAACATTATATATTTATGTGATAAGATAATAATGTACATATAATGTTTCTTATCAATTCTGCTGAATTATATTCATATGTATGATATATATATATATAACAATGTACATTTGACTATGCACTTATCATTTATGCCTTTTCACTGGGGTCTAGCTATACTTCACTTTACAATAATTTTGTTTTTTTCTTTTCTATCTACATGGCCTTACTATTGAGCGTTTTCACAAACTGAAATTCTCTTTTGTTTACTATAGGCCAACAAAGCTTAGCCACCTCATACGATATCTACTCTGATGCCCATGTCTTTACTAATAACTCAATATGGTCCGGTTTGGGTAACGATTTTTGGCAGTGCACCTGACCTTATTATATGATTGGTGCCAGTTTTATTAATTGTCTTATTCTTATCATCAGCGTACAGGTTGTGTGCTCTATATAATTTTAAACAGTTATATATACTTTATTTAGTTATTTCAATATGGCAGACACATTCCTGTTGCCGTTTTTTTCTATTCTTGTACCATTACGATACCTCTAGTCCTATTTCTATTTTTGTTGCTTCCGGGCGGGCTCCCAACAATCCTCGGCGCCCGCTCTTGCTTCCGGATATATTAGCTTGCTTTACGGGCGATGGCCGCTTGCAGGGTACCAGTATCAGGTGGTGCTTGACTCTTCCTTTTCGGTAAGCGGGCTTCTGTACGTGGTAGTGGTTATTTATGAAATATAGTATGTTTATTGCTTAGACTCGACATTACATTTATACGTGCCTGCCCTATTTTTCTTCACAGCCTCACATATCTTTGAGGTGACCCTATAGGTAAGCTTGTTTTCCGAGGTTGCGTCTTTATTTGTTGAGAATGGTTTACTCATGGCTTTTATTTTACTTGTTGCTTGCCCTGTTTTTCTTTACAGCCTCACATATCATTGAGGTGACCCTATAGGTAAGCTTGTTTTCCGAGGTTGCGCCTTTATTTGTTAAGAATAGTTTACTCATGGTTTTTAGTTTATTTGTTTCTGCGGTACGCTGATATAATTTTTCATCCTTATATTACATTGTAACTCACTATAGGGCCGTTAAAAAGAGTTTTTAATGTATTGACTAATGCCCATGCGGTATGCTACTTTATTTTGCAATATATGTCAAGACCTTGTTTAGACAATTTTTTGGCTTAGGCAGTTATCAGCACTATGCAATTCATTGATATTTGTTGACTGTGATTCCGAGATTTGGAATAGTTACCTGGTGAACTAGACCCACTGTTAATAATGCATTATGTTGAAGTTGTTGCTCCACCTTGTTACTTGTAATTTTTCTGTGATCTCAGTATTGTCATTTTGTTTTTCCATACAGGAATATTATTATGCTCCTTGTATAGTTTCTTTATCCGAATGATGAAAATATTTAACTTATGCTGGTGAGTTTTTTGCTTGCGTAACTGGCCTCTCACCCACCGAATAATAGGATGTTTACGCTATGGACCCATCCTTAGCATATTATTCTTAAA
Organism: Lissotriton helveticus; assembly: GCF_964261635.1. Lineage (NCBI taxonomy): Eukaryota > Metazoa > Chordata > Amphibia > Caudata > Salamandridae > Lissotriton > Lissotriton helveticus. The sequence goes on along the minus strand of NC_136068.1, from coordinate 1,430,583,686 downwards.
AATATTATATATTTTTTAATAGATTCTTGAGGTGGTATGAAATTGGAAATAATTACAAGGCGATATCATATCCTCGTCAAGATTTAACTGTTGAGTGGACTTATTCCTGTTAGCCCCCCCCTTTTTTATGACTTCTGTTTGATTTAATCTGATTTTCATTTTAGGTAACTGGTTACATTGACATTATCTCTGGTCACACTCTTCCATGACTAAGTTTCAGCAAACTATTAATCGATGATCTAGGGCAATATACCCCAGTACATGTAACTCTATAGTTGTTCTTTACATAAATTCATATTTGTCTTACAGATTCAGTCTTGATTATTTCAGCTCTTCAACTATTCTGGTTTTTCCATTACGTATGACTCCTATGGATACTTTTGAATTTTGTTATTTATTTGGGTGAGATTTTCTATGCCATTATTAGAGGCCTCTCATCATATTATTAATTAATTCCTTTGGGGTCTTTACCCCATTGAATTAAATATTCTAAACACTACTCTCTGTTCAAAACATATATTTTGTTTTATAGAGTTGATAGTGACTGCCTACCTTAACAGCCACCCAGCTACGCTTGACTCATTCGGACATTTGGATCTTGGGTTATTTTCGCTGGTGAGACTTTTTATGGTTAGCACATTTATTATGACCCAGGTATTGTTTCACGATCCTTGAATTGGATCATTCAACTTAATCCAATTTGGTCAGACATACACACTTGACTCTTATTTTGCTACTATTCCGGTTGATCTACTATATGTGCATAACTACCATCCAATTCCTGGACACTATTATGTTTATTGTGGCGTATTATTATCTGGTATAGATATATATTGTATTCTCCTTTTTCTCCCATTTGACTCAGGAGCCTCAAGATCATAGCTACACTTGTATGATGTGATGATACGTGCGCCGCATATTCCAGCGTTATTAGGTAGTTTTCTTTCTATACACATGATGTTTCTCTCTGGTGGATGTTGCTATGTTGCACTTATCATACTTTTATTTTATTCTAGTCTTCACTCCTGGTGTTTCATATCCTTATAATTTTGTCAGCACACTAGTGTTTCACTTAGCAGTCGCTTTTTTCTTCATCTTCATTTCTCTCTATTTCTCCCAATCCCCTATTTAGACCACACATTTTTTCATTTCTCTCTTCTATATTTGGCACGGTTATTATGCTTCGTGGTCACCTATGTTTGATCTATTACTATTATAATATTCATATTAATATATGTTTAGGCCCGCTATATGTTCTTTTTTTCTTTAAATATTTAATTTTTCTAGTATTACAATGTTGTATACCCATTTTCTTACTATGTCTTTGCAGCCTTGAAAAAGTCCCAGTACTTATTCAGAGTACGGACGAAACACGTGTCGGCTGTCGTTTTATCGATTGGAAAATAACTTTTATGGATCAATAAAGAAAAAGATGACATAAATATGAACTTTATCCACTGATTTGTTCTGTCCTACACCACAAGCTACAGAGTGTATTTGGATTCAATACTGTTACGACTATTAATCATATTAGTCTTAAATGTACTTGTACCTGAGGATTGTGCTCTCCTTGACCGTTCTTGTCTGAATATACATTTGTCAATCCTTTTGTTTTGACAATTTTGATCCTTCCTGGTAGTGGGGGATATTGGCCTATGCAGCACTCCGTATTTGATATTTAGAAAGATTGTATTGACTTCTCCAGTACTGTTTCTCAGTAGACTGTTATTAGTGTATGTGCGGTCTCTTCCAAATCTTTGGAACCACTACCGTTTCTTGTATGTATTGTTCTGGGATCATGCAGGCTCTAAACAATGCTTCTAAACCTTGGACCTGCCATTCTTTTGTACCTCAGATGGTTTTTGTTTCAATGTTGTTTTTCCAGAATTCAAAACCAAATGTAGTAATTTTTTCATAAAATGTTTCAGAATAAATCAATTTAGTATTTGTCAACATTGTTTTCATTCCTGTCTTATTTAACATTTTAAAATAAAACGTTTCTGCATCACTTGTGTTAAACCTTGAGAAGTATGGGAATTTCTCATAAAATGTTTTCGAGCTGCCTTTAGGCGGTGTTGCACAATGTTCCCATTGGTTATAATTAAAAACATTTCTAGGTTGAGCAGATTTATGCAAATAGTGATGACCAAAATGATTATAGCAATACAATTCTTCATAATTTGATGAACCCTGTAAATAATCATGTTCTGTGAATTTAGCTGACATTACTAAATCTGACATCATATTGTTAATATTTTCAAAGTCCCAATCATCAGAGAAAGTACTTGGTTTTACAAAGTCACTTAATGAAACCTTGAACTGGTGTGGATAGTTAAAGAGCTCAATCGGGCCATAAATTTCATAATCCGTTTTGTCCCATGCTACCCCACCGGGTATTGGATTGGCTGTGATGTTCACTGATGACAGTTCTCTTTTCTCGATGTGAGATGACTTGTGAGGCTTTAGGACCAAGTTGATGTTCTGACTTGCTGTGTCCATTGTACTGTATTTTCCTTCAATCAATTTTCCCAAACAAAGAACCATGATGAGCCAAAGCAGGAGGAAAAGTACACCTAACACAATCCAAAATTCAATCCATGGAGAAATCAGATAGGTTTCTTTGAGTTGATGAAAGAGTTCAGTTACTTTGTCTTTGAAAGTTTATGTTGCTGGCGTTTCTTCAGGCTCGCTTGGATCTTCAGAAAAGTCATCGAAATTGATGAAGTAGCCAGATGCAGTTCTGTCAATTGTTGGAATTGCTTCCGGATTTTCTTTAGTCTTTGGATCTTTCTTGGAGACATTAGTATAGCCCAATGCTACATCATTGTAGACAGGTGTTTCTTGACGAACTGTTGCAATTTGGGTGTCAAGAGGCACAAGTTCCATGGCTTTGTTGCATAGTCCTTTCTTATTCACTGCAGGTTTATCAAATGTGATTAGTCTCTCAGTTTGAACCTCTTGGATTGTAGCAAATTTTGGTGTTCTGCTATTTCTTGGGAGTCCACTGGGCCTACTACTTATTATTGGCCACATGATTGTGGTTTTACCAGGTCGATGGATACAACTCGGTTCTCCTTTTTACCAGCAAGGGGCGGTAGTACAACTGATCTTGTTCCGCTGACAGCTAAGACAGGTACTGCTTTTCTGTAAGAAGGCCCAAATTCCTTCTTCACCGTGATCTTCTCTCTGACCAGATCCCCAATCTTTGGAATCCAGACAGGTCTTGCTGGGACAGGTGGTTTTTCTTCAGTGGCTGTTGGCTGTTGTTAAATCTTTGTATTACTCAGGTTTCTTCTTGTTTCATTTAAGTCCTGTAAAACAGACAAACGGTCTTTGATATCAAAGGATTTTTCTTCTACCACTGAAGTGTGACTATCAAGATCCTGAATGTACATTCTAGTACCGAACAATATTTCGTACGGAGTGAGACCTTTTAGAGAATTTCTTGGCAGATTATTAAGACTACGTTGGACACTTGTTAAATGTTTGACCCACCCATCACCGAACCTAATACCCTCGCCGTTAGAGATTGCTTTATGTCTTGGTTTTTTCTTTCCACTACCGCATTTCCCTCAGGATGGAATGGAGAAGAGTACCGCAATGCAATGCCCATGCTGGCCATGGCCTCCTTGTAAGCTCGAGAGCTAAACGCAGGACCCTGGTCAGAAGGTAGCATGCCAATTGCGTATGTGCCGATATAGAGTCGCAAATCTTTTATAACAGTTCTGGCGTCAGCCGAGCGCTGGTGTCTACATTTTGAGTGAATCTAGTCTTAAATGTTATGGGGACGCATTTCTCCTACTGGATTTCTGCATATCGATAGCCTGATGCTTTCTAATAACGGGATCCTGGCACTAGTCTGGTCTGGTTCATTACTGCGATCTCTGTTGCAGTTTGGACAATCCTTTGCAAATTTGTAATCTTGCAGGCTCATCCCCGGCCACCAGTATTCTGATTGTAACTCTTTTAGAGATTCCTTGATCTCTCGATGCCCTAGACCCTCTCCCATGTGTGCCGCTTCAATCAAGAAGACTCTTCTGTTCGTGTTTGGAATTACTCTATACGCCACTCCAGGGATTTGAGCAAAAGGAACGGAGTTTGCATCTATTATGTATGTATAATTGAGTGGATAGCCGAGAGGTAATGCTGCATAGTCGCCTTTTAATGAGGTTTTTACCGCGAGCATTGTTTCTCCGTCTATGTATTTTTTAGTATGCTTTTTTGTGGCTACAGAAGCCGGTTGAGCCGCTTCCGCAGTGGCTCTGGGAGCCAATGAATTCCCTGCAACGTGAACGCCATCACGTTGATGACTCAGTGTATGTATCACGTGAGTCTTTTGTAGTTCTTTCTGCAAAAGAACTGCATGTTCCCAAAGCTTATTATGCTTTATTGTGGCACCTGTGTCATCTTTGTAATCGTTTTGAACCCAGTTCTGCAAGTCATTATTGTAAGACTTGACGCAGTAATGCGAATCGCACACTATTGGTGTGGGGAATTCGCTATCAGCATTCTCAAGCGCCATCTTTAAAGATCTTATTTCAGCTCGCTGAGCTGAACAGTTTCTGAGTGATTCAGATTTGGTTATTATTGGTCTGAATTTACCAAAGCGCCAGCGACCTTTAACAATCGCGCACGCTGCCTTGTAGGATTTTTTCTCTACATCGTAGTATTGTGCAAATCTGACAATGTAGATCACACATGTGTACTGTTCGAGAGGCAGAATTTCGATTGGCAGAGGATATTCTTCTTCATATTCTAGATTTTCCAGTTTTTTCATTTTCGAGTCAAAATAGTATTTCACGTCTTCTGCAGCAAGAGAATTTTCCCATTGTATCCATTTTGGATCTAATGCCACAGCAGTCAAATTGCGTGGGCTTGTTAATGCCTCAAGGGCTGATTCTGTTGTTAAAACAGTTATTCTTCTGCCTTGGGCTCTTTCTTTTGCTACAGCAGTTTGAACCGCTATTAGAATTTTTTCGGTAGAACTGAATATCATTTCAGCTTGTGTGTACAAGTGTGATTTGTAAGCTATTGGTACCGTTTCTCCCTCATTAGAGGTTAGGTACGTGAATCCGCATCTTCCTGGGATGACTCGGATTACAAGGTTGCGTATGTTTTCGCGTGTTTGCAATTTTGTTTTAGCTAACATGTCTGTTTGCAATGATCTTAAAATTTCTGTGTGTTTCTGAGTCCAATTTATTTGTTTGAAATCAGGTTTTATTAATTCATAGAGAGGTTTAACCCTCTCTGCATAATTTAGAATGTATGTTCCTCCGAAATTCAGGAAACCTAGTATTGATTGTAAGTTCTTCAGCGTTTTAGGTGCTTGGAGTACAGCACACTTCTCTAAGAAGTTGTCTGCTAGGCTTTTGCCTTCACTTGATAATTCATATCCTAAAAATAGGACAGTTATATGGGCAATTCGTGACTTTTTAAAGTTGAATTTGTAACCCTCAGCTGCCAACCCAAGTATTATGGTGTTTACTCTTTTCAAGTGTGTCTCCAGGTCATCATCTGTGAGATAGATGTCATCGACATAAGATAATGCCTCATCATCATATATTTCTAGTAGCTCTGTTACTCTTGCTGAGAATAATCCTGGGCTATTCTTGAATCCCTTTGGGAGTCGACAGAAGTGTTCTTGCGACCCCATTATTGAGAAAGCAGTCAAATACCTGCTTTCAGGTGCTATGTTTTGACAAAAGAATCCATTAGAGATGTCTAATGTCGTTTTATATTTTTTGCGCACAATGTTATTCATTAGTGCTGCACTGTGTGAGTTTTGTACTGCAAATGTTTTGCAACAGGAGTTTAAGTGTCTATAGTCCAAAACTAGACGATATGAATCGTCCGGCTTGGAGACAGGAAACAAAGGATTGTTCATTTGTGAGGTGCATGTTTCAATCACCCCTTGATATTCAAGTTGATCTAAAATCTCCTTGACTTGTTTTTTAGCTTCTTGCTTAACTGGGTACTGCCTTTGTGCAGTGGGCTGATTTTTTAACTGGATTTTGTGAGGAGGAGAGTCCTCATCCCATCCTACATGATTTTTGTATAATGCCACTGCCCATTTTCTTGCAAGTGTATATTTTTCATGAATTGGAATATGATTTGAGAAGGCAGGCATAATCATTTCTTCGCCATGAGGGAATTCCCTGACTCTGGTGGCCAGTCTTTCTCAGCTAACAGAATGTCATAGCCTTTTGCAAGGTTATCCCAAAAGAGACCCCTTACTTTCCTAGTCTTATCTCCCTCTATACGCAATGTTACTTCGTATAATTTATGGGGTTTGCTAACTCTGGTGTCTGCAGTTTCCACCTGAATGTATTCATTCGTGTCCACTCTCTCCAGAAGATTCAACAGGATCTTGCGAGCTATGGTCACTTCTGCTGCGCTGTCTAGCATTGTCTGGGCCCACTCTCCGTTTTTCAGTTGTGTCCTCAGTATCCTCGGCATTTTAATTATTTTAATACTAGCTACCTTCTTTCTTGGAAATTGTAACTTTTTACTTTGGTGAGCAGGTTCCTTGTCTTTGGACTTGACGTGCTCTTCCCTGTGTTCTGACCGTCCTCTTCTTTCCGATTTCTGCGAGGAAGTCTGAAAAGATCGAGAGGGACGTGTATCAATATCTTGATATCTATCAGGTTTTCTCAAATTATCCCTGTTTCTCAGGTTGTATCTTTTCTCAGAGGGCTCCCTCTGGGGAGACTTGTTTCCTCGCTCTGGAGATCTTTCTCTCCGTTGAGGAGACCTTCCTCTGGACTGGAATCGTTTTTCTTTGGGAGTTGATTGTTTATTACCATCCCAACTCTTTTTCGGAGTATTTAGATTATTTTTAATAAAGGTTTTTTCAGGATTTTCAGTTAGTTGGGGTTTTACTGGTTTCCCACCCAAACTATCTCTTCCTAGTTCTTCATAGGATTTTTCTATGATTCTGGCAAGTTCAAATGGTTGTTCTGCTATATCTGTTTCTTTCAATTTCTGGCAGATCACCACAGATGCTGCTTCTTCTTTTATGTTGGCTAATAATATAGCCGAGACCTGCTTGAAGTCTTTCAGTAATTTCATACCCAGAGTTAAAGCTGGTTCTGGACCGTATTCGTTTTGAATCTGTCTTAGCACATCTGGTATTACCGCCATGGACGGAACACCATGTGCTTTTGTGTAGATGGAAGCAAAGACCGTGCCCCAAGTGTCACAGTCCTCCACATGTGGTGCGATCCCCATTGGAAGACAGAGAGTCAGAATTCTGTGTTTCTCAGTAGGCGTAGTATCAGGAAATACGGCTTCTATTTGAATTATTTTTTGTGCTAGCCAGAATGGAATTTGTTCCCGGTCTGACATTTTATCAATGTCTGGATGTGGTGTGTAGCTGGCTAGAACCGGACACGTGGCCCCTGGTCTACCTAGCGGACCTAGCCTGGTGATGTGATTTTGATGTTTTAGGGTGCCTTTAAACCAGAGCAGGTGCTCTTGGTAATTTAGTGGGATTTCAATATCCTCGAAAGGAGTGTATTCCTCCGGAGGTGCCTCTATTTTGTAATAGTGGAATTCTCTTGTTACAGCGTTTGCTGCTGGAAAGTTTATCCATGAATAGAATACCTCTGTCTGCCGATATTCATGGGCCTCTACCACAAATATGACTGTACCACCTCGTGATGTCAGTCCATTTTGTATAAGTTTAATAGTTATAGTTCTTCTTATGTTGACCGGAATGAATATAGCATTCGGGTCATTTTCTTGGAGACTCGTGTCATCTGCTACGAGTTAAGCTGCTATTCTAGCTCTCTCCGCTTCATCTTCACTTTCCACCATTTTACTGACAGAAAGTTTTGTTGCAGATCAAGTTTCAAGGAAACAAAGATTAGGTGCACAATATTTTGGAACACTGTATCCTTCAACGTTGACTAAACCAAAAACTATACATAGGAATCTCTTCCTACTAAGTTCCGGCGGATTTTAACCTTTTACCCACTCCAGACGTCTATTGGAGTTTTTACGGGAAAAGTGTCTGTGTAAAAAAGCACGACTGAGTTACTCTAACGTCTTGCGTTAGATTTATCGGCTTACCAAACGTTGGGCGCCATGTAGTGTAGTTCCTATATTAGGCTCTGCGCATTGGAATGATATAAACAGTAGTGTAGACGTAGGACTGAGGTCAACTAGGTCTCTACTGACTATATTAGACTTAATTACTTTTGCCAGCTAACTCAGCGGTCACTAGAAACGTTCTTGAATGTTCAGGAGAGATTTCACTCTCCGGATTTAGACAAGAAGGGATTAGCTTCTGACAACCATATAACATGACAACTTTGCTCCCACAGAATAAGAGTGTATCTCTAGAGTCGTGTGAAAACAATAGACAGCTATTTCACTCAGTCAATCGTGCATACTTAGTTTCACCAGAGTGCAGAGAATAGAGAGACGGGCGTTTTCAATAAAAGGTGTTATTTATTGAGCAGTCTTCTTTCTCATGCAAGAGAAATGAATTGCCACAATTGCAATACGTATAGTAAAGTAAAGTGCGTACAGTAAAAGGAGTATTATAAAATAATACTGTAAAAGCATTGATATGGTTTCTTAGCCATATGATACTTTAAATAGATAAAATATATACATAAAAACATTGACTAACGTACTCACCTGGTGCTTCTAAATATGCCTACCCCGGTGTACCTGACCTAAGCCTAATACGTGGGAAGGAGTAAGTAAGTAGCAGTTTAAGTTAAGTTGGTTTTGCCAAGGAATCTGAATCAAGAATTCTCTTAAAGGTTTAGTCAGCTCCGTACCTGGGTAATAGAATGCAGGAGGTCTGGTATCTCTCTCTCAGGGCTCGATATCCCAGCAACCCGCAAGGGTATCTGGAAACAGCGGAGCTGGATTTCTCGGCAGGAGAAAAGACAGCGTCTCTCTCAGTGAGTCAAAAGGGAGGGGCGGCGTCCGTGGGCTCTCGCATCAGCTGGGCTCTCGGGCAAGTAGATAGCCGCTCTGCTCCAAACCACCGTGTGTTTGCTTATGGCAACGTTGGTATATTTATACCTGAAGGTGCTGGGTTTGACGTAAGGTTGGACATAAGACGTCAATAAAGATGTCACTAAGAACTGGCCGTTCTTTCAGTGCTCGCAGGAGTTCTTGGACAAATCAAAACAGGAGCATGGGGAATTCCCAGGTTGCTGGAGGTTTTGTTTGTTTAAAGAACGCGTTGTACTTTCTAGGAGTCGAGGGAAGTAGCCTTGCCTGATTTGGACTGCATGGGCTATGACTAAATATGGATATGGTTCTTATGTCTTTATAAGGATATTATTTATTATAACCATATAAGGGCATAAATTGGGAATATCAAATTAGGGTCCTAGATAGAAACACAACACCCCCTTCACATCGCTGCACCGAGTGACAGGCACCCTTTAATGACCTACATCATAATTAGGCCCTTTTTGTCACCCTCAAAACCTTCCATTCACTACAATGCTCCATAGGGTGCTATCATGTATATTGGTGCCAAGATGTCAGCCAACACTTCCTGGTTGGAGTGTTGGCAGCAAATAAACTTTCAGTAGGAATTCAGTAGGATTTTGGGCTTTTAGATATCTATTTATTTTAAACCCAAATATCTCTGAAGCTGCTGGCTGAATAGATTTACACCAAATCACAAAAATCACACTTTCTTATCCAACATCCAGCTTTCTGCCAAATTTGGTGTAATTTTGTTTAGCGGTTCGGGCTCTAGTTGTGTTCAACAAATGAAAAATCCCAATAGACATAACATGGGGAAAACACATTTTGGGTCCTCCCTGTTTTCTGAGCCCATGCTTGGAAAATCACCCCAAAACTTTCAACACAGCAGCTGAACCAAAACAGGAAAGTTTTATGACAATTTCATTAAAATTCGTCAAGCGGCGTCAATGGTATTGATAAAACAAAACACGCTTTTCCTATGGAAACTGTGGTCCTAACTATAACTATCTAGTTAGGTCTGCTTTTCCATAGACAGAGAGTCTTATTTACAAGCCCCTTGTGCACAGGGTATGCCATTTTTATTTCTATATTAAAAGTGACACACTGGTGGTGCAAGGGGCTTGTAAATATGCACCAGAGTGTTTTTTGCTAATAACTTCAGCTTTATTTTAAGAATATTCAGGAAGCTTTACAAAAAATGTTTTTCTACCTCAGCTCCTTCCTGGAAAGATTCAGGGAAAATCACAAAATGGGGGGCAGAGAAAAAAGGGGATCCCAAACATAAAATCTCCATGCATTTTCCATAGCCTTTTTAAGACAGGTTTTATCAAATACTGCTGAACAAAATTACACAAAATTCGTCAGGAAGCTAGATCTTGGTCTGAAGATTGTGCTTCATGTTATTTGGTTTCCATCTGTTCAGTATTTTTTGAGATATTAAGGGTCAAAAATATATTGGCAGGTGGGCTCGCGAGAGTCCTGAATGCAAACCGTGATAGCACGAAATAAAAACGGAGCCCTGTGATTGGTCGAGAGGCCAGTTTTTCCTGTGAGCTTTCAAGCTTTCGTGGGAGTGAGAGGCCTCCGTGAGTCTCAAGAGCGCTCTGATTGGCTGGCTGTTGGAATATTAGATATGAAATGGCCACCATTACTGTTTATTGTGAAAAATTTAAGGTGTTGTGGAAATTAAGTAAAAAAAAATTACATAAGGGGGCAGCAGAAAGGCATGCTGCCCCCCTTGGTTTAGAGAAAAGGTGTCCAAGGAATGACTACTGTGATCAAAATAAATGTAGAATGTTTTTAACTTTTTATGATCTTGAGAAACTCTGGCTGGATCATGAATAGTAAAACAGAGTAGATGAGTACTGAATACACTCCATTAGTAGGAAGGTATATTGTGGTCATTGTTTTTGAGAGGGAATGTGTAAGAGGTAAGTACTGTGACGTGTAGCTGGTTATTTCCTATTTTCTAAAAAAGTAATGATCTCACAAGATACTTGCGAGATTGTATGGAGAAGTAAAAAAAAGGGCCAAGGCTCAACCAATAATCATCACTTTTATCACATGGTTGAAAAAATATTGTGATGTGATTGGGTGCCGAACCAGAGATAGTTTACATTCTTTTTGGTGATTTGGAAGAGAACGAAGCCTATTGGAGTTGTGCTCCACAGACGTGACTGAATTCGGAACTGAGATAGACTGGTGTATTCAGCTGTGTAGAAGAAACTCCTCTAAGTTCAGGTAATTAAAAATATACTTTATGAAATTTGTTCTTCAAGTGTCAGTTAGTGTACTACTGTTGGTACACTTATTCTATACAAGGTTTAGTGAGTAAAAAGCTGTTTGCAGAGATGCATGTTTTTTAATATAGGTTATGAATGGTAGAGTGTGGTATCTGTGAACGTTTGCATGAACCAAGAGGAGAGGGGTTGGCCTAACGGCTAAGGCGCTCGACCTCGGACCTGGGGAACTCGGTTCGAGTCTCGGTAACGACGCCAAAAACCCCCCTGTGATTCTGGGCAAATCACCTAATCTCCCCGTGCCTAAAATGAAAGTGTGTCCTCATGTAACATAACTGGTGCTATGTAAAGCGCTCTGATAACTGATTCGGTTCGGTTCTAGTTCGCGCTATATAAAACTCTGCAAAAAAAAAAAAAGACTTAGTGTAATGTCTAGAGTAGTGAATGTTCTTTAAGGAATGTAGAACAAGTAGGTAGAATGTTAGGGGAGAATTCAGGTGACAGTTGGTTCCTGGCTGATGTGGTGGGTGGGCGTTTCTTGTATCCTCTTTAAATATATAAGTTGGATCATACCCCTATGTTTGTGGTCATCTTCTTCACATAGACCTTAGCATGTAGAGAGATAGCACCATTTATTAGACATTGAGTTAAAAAATGAAATATTCAGTGTGTGTGTGTAGTTGTAAATAAAAGAGGCAGTGTTTCTGAATTTATAAAACGCATAATCTGCAATCTGTTAATACAAGGCCTATTGTTTTAATGATCCTTAAGGTTCACATATGTTATCCCTATGAGATGTTTGAGTGGGGATAATGCTATTTATAGAATAAACTAATGTGCTGACTGTTAGCAAAGGTGTGTCTAGAGCACAGGTACTCATAGTACGGCCCGCGGGCCACCTGCGGCCCTGCAAGCCTCCCTTGGCGGCCCGCGAACCTTTCAGACATGGTACCCGTGTTTAGAGAGACTTTGCTGCTCTGTGGGGGCCGGCCGCCGGATGATTCCAGTAATAGTCACAGTGGAGCTGCAGGGGCCTAAGAAGAGGTGAAATTAAACAAAGCCTCATTAACATGCAAATGGTCTTTTTAAAGACCTGTGAAGTGCTCGAGTGCGGCTGTGTATGTGCGTGTGTGCCCTGGAAGCTGTCTCAGCCCGGGCACAAACAGGCAGGGTGAGATGACAGTTGGAGGTAGAGGGAGGGGGGGAAAGGGAGGGAGACAGAGGGAGGGAGGGAAATGGAGGGAGGGAGGGAAAGTGAGGGAGACAGAGGGAGGAAAATGGAGGGAGGTAGGGAAAGGGAGGCAGACGGAGAAGGAGGGAGGGAGGGAAAGGGAGGGAGACAGAGGGAGGGAGGGAAATGGAGGGAGACAGAGGGAGAGGGAGGGAGGGAATGGGAGGGAGACAGAGGGAGGGAGGGAACTGGAGGGAGGGAGAGGGAAGGAGGGAAATGGAGGGAGGGAGAGGGAGGGAAATGGAGGGAGACAGAGGGAGGGAGAGAAAGGGATGGAGACAGAGGGAGAGGAAGGGAAGTGGAGGGAGACAGAGGGAGAGGGACGGAGGAAAAGGGAGGGAGAGGGAGTGAGGGAAATGGAAGGAGACAGAGGGAGGGAGAGGGAGGGATGAAAAGGGAGGGAGACAGAGAGAGAGGGAAATGGAGGGAGGGAGAGGGAGGGAAAGAAGTGGAGGGAGGGAGACAGAGAAAGGGAGACAGAGAAATGTAGAGGGAGGGAGACAGAGGGATGAGGGAGAAAGAGGGTGACAGACAGAGTGAGGAGAGAGACATAGGGAGGAGGGAGACAGACAGAGGGAGAGGGAGGGAGAGGGAGACTCACAGAAGGAGAGGGAGGGAGAGGGAGATAGACAGAGGGAGGGAGAGGGAGACAGACAGAGGGAGGAGGGAGACAGACAGAGGGAGAGGGTAGGAGGGAGAGGGTAGGAGGGAGAGGGAGACAGACAGAGGGAGACAGACAGAGGGAGGAGGGAGACAGACAGAGAGGGAGAAGGGAGACAGAGAGGGAGGAGGGAGACAGAGAGGGAGGAGGGAGACAGACAGAGAGGGAGGAGGGTGACAGACAGAGGGAGGAGGGAGGGAGGAAGACAGAGAGGGAGGAGGGAGGGAGGAAGACAGAGAGGGAGAAGGGAGACAGAGAGGGAGGAGGGAGACAGACAGTAGGGAGGAGGGAGTGAGGGAGACAGAGTGAGGGAGACAGAAACAGAGATAGGGAGTGAGAGACAGAGAGAGGAAGTGAGAGGGAAGGTGACAGCGGGAGGGAGGGAGGAGAGAGACAGAGTGAGGGAGACAGCGTGAGGGAGACAGAGAAAGGGAGAGGGAGACAGAGAGGGAGCGAGAGGGAAGGAGACAGAGGGAGGGAAGGAGACAGAGGAAGCAAGAGGGAAGGAGACAGAGGGAGACAGATGGGGGAGAGAAAGAGAGGAAGGGAGACAGAGAGAGAGAGAGAGAGAGAGAGAGAGAGAGAGAGAGAGAGAGAGAGAGAGAGAGAGAGAAAGAGAAAGAGAGGGAGATGTGTGTATGCCGGGTCTGGTGGCTCAGTGGACGAAAGCGTCCGCTGCAGGGACCTGTGTTCAACCTCATGGTCATAGTTTTTTTTGTTGCTCTAGCCCGGCACCCTCCCCCAAGAGAGGCATCCCTTTGCACCAGAGATAGTTTTTTCTAATTTCCCAGTGGAAGTCCTTTTTGCACATTTTATTATATTTTAAGTGAATCTTTTGTCACCTAGCCTGCCAGAAAAAGACTAATAAATAAGCTTTTGTTTGGCAGGCTAAGGTGGTTGAACAAAGGAAAGTAGATCTATGCACATCACAATCCAGCAGGCTATGAAGCAAGAGGGCAGAAGGTGTTGGTGCCGGAGTGAGGAAAAAATGTTGTAGATCAGTTACGTTTGTTGTTTTGTTTATTTTTGCAGTTTGTTAACCCTTTTGGTGCTTGTATCGGCCATTAGCTTACACAGCACTACCTCCCTGGTGCGGCGCACGTCCATTGGCTGTCACCAGGGAGGCCTCCCTTTGCACCGGAGATTATTTTTAAAAATTTCCCCTGGGGGAGACACGGAAGGCTTCCCGTGCCTCCCCCTGCCCACCTCCCACCCATCTGTGACGTGAGTGCACCGTGAGGCACTCTGACGTCACTGATTTCCCCACCGGATACGAGGACAGCCACAGGTAAGGCAGCGCTTGACTTCGCTTGATTTTGTTTGGCAAATTTGCGATTTGGTGTTTTTTGAATTTGACATGCTTTAAAATGTAACTTCTCGAAATTTATACGGAAGTAGTGCATATGACCAATGCATAGGTGCCTCAGAATTAATTATTCGAAGAACTAAGTCTGCCAAAAAATAAAGACAAGATTAATGAATTCGGGACCAGGTCTCTATTTATTTGTAAAGTTTATTTGTCCTTCCTGGTCACGTACGGACAAGACCCCCCCAGTGTTTAAACCTACACAGAACTGTGCATAAAGACTTAGGACCTCAGTGAATTACGGTGTTCCAAAACCCACCTTCGTACCCAAACCCCCTAACAGACTAACAATCAGTGACTCATTGGTTCTTCGTCCTATAGCCAAAACACCAATGACTAGTCAACCCAGAACATGCGACTTAGATTACCTCAAGTAAGGTGGATAACAAGAGCACTCTTTTGTTATAGTCTTACACCAGTCCAAAACAAGGAGTAAATAAAGACACGTGCAAGTTTGAAATGTTTATTTCTAATGCCGTAATCTCATGCGCAGTACCTTAGATAATACAGGAAAACATATTATCAGAAACAAGGTTGTCAGCATTGTTACTATTCCATAAAATACAAAGGGAGAACGCATCTTATAATGCTAAAGGGAAACAGATTGAAAATATACCTATATTTCACCCTACCTACCTAGCAGGTTAGTTTATAACTACAGAAGGTCTCATAGGATTGTATGGGCGGACCCATACCTCTAATACTCAGCAGTAGTGGATCACATTGAGTTCTGCACAAACTGTCAGGATATGAATGTTCTCCAACTGTGTGTAATCATGCCTGCACAGTCCATTATTAAACGCGCCAGTATCAGAGGTGACCACAGCTGTATATATGGTATGGCTCGAATGTGAGAGGATCATTCCGAATAACAGACACAGTGTCCAAGATAACCTTGATGTTCCATGCTCTCACTATACACACTAAAGTAGCGAGGCAGTCTACCAATGTAGAATAACAAACTATTCTCATGTGAAGCAAAATACTCAGCCTTCTCTAAACAATATCGCAAGTGCGTGTCGTGTGCAAAGCAGAGCAGGAAAGGAAAAATGGAGTTTAAGCTTCTAATAAACCCATCCTAACTTAACATGGTGTGAGTGCAAGGCTCAGCTCCAATGCACCCTTCCTTGATCGTAGCACGTGATATAAACGTGGGAGAATTACGAACGCTGAGTCCAAGCCTGAAAAGCAAATTTGCAAAAAAAATTATTCGCTGTTCAATAGAAAGCAGTAAGTAAATAATAAAGAATAGGTAGAAAAATCAAAGACTCTTATTCCATCAGCGTATAAGCACAGTATGTAGCAACAGCCTCCAGGAGGAAGTCATTGCTCTCATCTGAAAACATTTCAGCCATCCAATTCAATAGTGGGAATGAACATACATGTTTCTCAATGACCGGAGCCTCTATCACCATCGGAGGAAAACTCGGGTCATCTTCAATGTAACTGCGTGCCAAGAAGTCATGCTCCACTGCAAAAACATTCCAACATCCCATTATTTCATGTATTGCTGCTAAGGCCATAATCCTGCCTCCAGAACAGAGCAAGTCATGAACCACTAAGGGGCACATCAGCTGGTCATAATCCGCTTTGGGAGACACCGTACTGCAGAGACACAAATCCAGGGCCGAGTCGAAATCGGAGCTCAGGCAATGGAAGACACGTTGAACGCATGTGAAAAAGGAAAATCTAAACGATAATCCATAAGCTGCACTGAATGTACCCAGAGGCAGCGCTCCGTAATAACTAAGCATTCGGTTGCGGACCAGCAACAGCCGAGAAATATTGTTGTGTGCTGCATGATGTGCATCCATATTTAAGTAAACAAATTAATAAAAGCTCCCCGGCAACTAATGTGATTATTAAGGGGAATCCACCAAAGATGCTGGAAAAAATTGAATGGAAAAATGCAGAGAAGACACCAAATATAGTTTGAAAAGAAGTCACAAGGCCACTGCTTATAACTTTAAAAAAGTAAGGTAACTCCGTAGTCAAGGACGCATTAAAGATAGTCTAAATTAACTCCCCAAAATGCAGGGGCACGTCTGTATTTAATAAAGCATGCACTTCTGTGCGGGTGTTTGCTACATGAAGGACAAATGTTTCTCTAGCAGATGTAAGTGAAACCCCTTTTTGAGACAATAGCGCTCTTATACGGCTCATTTGGTTGACTCTGCTTTCATGGTCGGAATTGACGGACAGATAGAAACATCCAGCTTCGCATGCAGAGGAGTAAACACAACTTTTTTATAGCAAACCACACACTCAGTTACCGTAATCATATAAGTGATGCCTGCTAACATCGCACAACAATCTGCATTATTTCAAAGTAAATAACTCCTGTTTGCCAGTAAACTCAACGTTGTTATGATAGCACGTGTCGGAGTGCCTTTCAAAACTCAGGCCAAATTAGGTGCATCTTGATTACAAGAGCCATGCAATTGTATGTGTTTACAAATTAAGGAGTGATCTGGTGCTATTGTGCAATCCTCGCCATTCTGATAAACTTCTTTTCCCTCCCTCAGGCAACTATATGTAAATGGTAATAACCAAGCTTCATGGAGATAAGCGCCGCCTAAAGATGCATATCTGCCTATAGCATAGTTTTTCATGCAAACCTCAAACTTAAACAGGCTAAAAGGTAACATTATGATACCGTGCATAAGCCACACAGCTGAATCAGATCTCCAATGAGTGACCACTTGTAACCATTCTCATAGCGCGCCCTGTGCTCTGATTTGACAGTGAGAGAGTGATCGCACCATAGTTTGTACTGCTAATCATTCTCAGCATACACTACGAATACACTTTCACGTTACGCGTTGCATCAAAGCTTCCGTGTGACGTCATGTACGGCGTCCCGTAGGCGAAAGACGCAAATGTTTTTAATTATTTAAAAACATATATTTATGTATTTAATGAACATACTAACAGAATAGATTATATAGGGTAGTTATTAAAATAGTTTTTTTAAACTTTGAACAGTCAGATATTACTTTTAAAAGCAATTACACAAATCACGGCGGAACGTCATGCGTACTCGCATCGTAAGAGCACCTTAAGCACAGCGTAACTGTACGCAAAGCCATGTGACTTTAAAAGAAGAGATTTGATTGGTTCATAACACTTCCTAGTCCAACTGTTGAAAGTTCCGTCCCATTTCAATCATTCTACTTTGACTTTCTAAGAAGAAGCATCTCATCTGAGAATCTTGTCAAATAGAAGGAAGATTACCATAATAACAGCAATGGACTCATCTTCCAGCCATTCTTCAGAGGACTATTTCATTCCTGAAGAACCTCCAAAGCAGAGGAAAGAAGCTCTAATTTGGCAGTTTTTACTTTTCCAGAAGGGCAAAAAAAGGTTAATGCTCCAAAAGTAACCTGTAAAATTTGCCAAACAACTCTTTCAAGGGGTGATCCATATTAAAAATAATCCTTTGGCACAGCAAATATGGAGCGACACGTGAAGAACTTGCACCCCAACATCTTTGCTCGAGCTGCAACACGGAGGTTGCCAGACAACCCACCTGCTACTGCACCAAGCACATCAACTGCTGCAGCAGCATGTTCAGCCAGCAAGCCCCCCATTTTAGACAAAAATGAGCTAATTAGGAATAAAACGGTCTTCTAGTTTTTTTTTGCTTTTCCACAGCGTACAAGTACCATACGCGTACAAAGCGTTTTTTTTATTTAAAAAAAAAAAGAAATTGGGCCTAAAGATCCATGTGGGACCCCCTGAGCAGGCCTAGAGGGTCAACATGTTTCTACCCTGCCCCCTTTCCTTATTGTTCAACTTTCTGTTACAGTTTTCTTTTGACTCGGTGCTACAGAGGCACAAGATGTCTGCCAACACTTCCTGGTTTGGAGTGTTGACAGACAATCAGCATGCAGCTCGTGCTCGTAATTGTACAGATTTCCGTACGCGTGCAGTACTTTGTCTCTAGATATCATTATGATTTTACTTTTGATTTTCTCAGGAACTACTGAATGGATTTACACCATTTAACAAAAAGCACAATCTACGAACCAAACTCTACCTCTCTGCCAAATTTGATGTAATTCAGTTCAGCCGTTCGGGCTGTAGCCCTGGCTAAAGGTCCCTATGGAAAATTGCATGGGGAAAACATGTTTTGGGAGCCCTCTTATTTCTTGGCCCCCACTTAACGAATCACCCCCAAACTTTGAGGGAAGGAGCGGAATGGAGCAGGCCATTTTCTTGGAGAAATTCGAGAAGATTTGTCCACCAGCGCCAAAGTTATTCCAAATAGAATGTCATGGATTTCCTATGGAAAGTAGGTCCTAACTATAACTACCTACTGGTGACCGCCAGAAGATAATATATATATATATATATATATATATATATATATATATATATATATATATATATATATATATTACCTACTGGCGATAGCCAGTAGGTATATATAGTTAGGATTTTTTTCCTATGGGATTTCTGAAAATTCTATGTCGAATAACTTTGGCGTTTGAGGACAGAATTGGCTGAAATTTTGAGGAAAATGGAACATTTCGTTTCCGAGCAGCCCCTGAAAATTTGGGGGGGTTTCGTCAAGGGGGGGCCGAGAAAAAAGGGGGGTCCCAAAACGTGTTTTTCCCATGCAATTTTCCATAGGGCGGTTGGCCTCACTTTTAGCCTGAACGGCTGAATGGATTTACACCAAACTTGGCAAAATTGTAGGGACTGGTAGCCCGATGTGCCTTTGCTATGTCTCAAGATATAGGCTCCAGTGGTTTTTACGAAAATTAACTTTGAAAAATATATATTGGGCTACATTGGGCTATATATATGTTGGAGCCCAAATGTAGCCCAATGTAGCCCAATGTAGCCCAATGTAGCCCAAAGATGGCCACCAGAGACAAAAAAAACAAATGTAGCCCAAATATCAGCCAGATGTAGCCCAACTATAGCCCAATGACAGAATGTCCCAGAGTGTTCTAAAGAACAACTAGAGTGCTAACAGTCCTACTTATTACAAAGGTATGGCACACCTGAAGCCATCTTGATTGGAATAAAGTGGTAACTCTTAAAACATTTAATTTAAAAAGGAACAAAATGAGGGGGTTCATTTTGCCATAGAAAGTATTATTAGCGAATATATGACGAAATCCCGCATACCATCAGTCCGCAAAAAAAATCCCGCATGTACTATTAGGCCGCAAATTAAAATAACGAAAACTTTTAGAACGAATATGCCTTTAGCATACACTAAACAACTAAACTACCCTAAACCCTAAAACACTACCCCCAGCATGACCCTACACTACACAAACAGTACAACACTACCCTAAACCCTAAAACACTACCCCCAGCATGACCCTACACTACACAAACACTACAACACTACCCTAAACCCTAAAACACTACCCCCAGCATGACCCTACACTACGCAAACACTACAACACTACCCAAAACCCTAAAACACTACACCCCAGCATGACCCTACACTACGCAAACACTACAACACTACCTTAAACCCTAAAACACTACCCCCTGCATGACCCTACAATACACAAACACTACAACACAACCCTAAACCCTAAAACACTACCCCCAGCATGACCCTACACTACGCAAACACTACAACACAACCCTAAACCCTAAAACACTACCCCAGCATGACCCTACACTACGCAAACACTACAACACTACCCTAAACCCTAAAACACTACCCCCAGCATGACCCTACACTACGCAAACACTACAACACTACCCAAAACCCTAAAACACTACACCCCAGCATGACCCTACACTACGCAAACACTACAACACTACCCTAAACCCTAAAACACTACCCCCAGCATGACCCTACACTACGCAAACACTACAACACTACCCTAAACCCTAAAACACTACCCCCAGCATGACCCTACACTACGCAAACACTACAACAGTACCCTAAACCCTAAAACACTACCCCCAGCATGACCCTACACTACGCAAACACTACAACACTACCCTAAACCCTAAAACACTACCCCCAGCATGACCCTACACTACGCAAACACTACAACACTACCCTAAACCCTAAAACACTACCCCCAGCATGACCCTACACTACGCAAACACTACAACACTACCCAAAACCCTAAAACACTACCCCCAGCATGACCCTACACTACGCAAACACTACAACACTTGTGGTATATAAATAAATAATACCGGATCTATTTTTGGATGAATGAATGAATAACAGATAGCTCAATAAAATAAGAGTCAAGATTCGAGGTAGTAGGAGTTTCTGCAGGTTTATTACAGCATAAGGACAGGATCAGGACAACCTGCATAGGAACAGAGGTAACAGGGCCCAGCAGGACAACTGGGGCCCAGCAGCTGCCGGGGCTTGGTCTGGGATGAGCGCGCTAACTTTTAATAACAATACATCGATTTATATACATAGCGCAAACACATAGCATTACATTGCAGTAGGCGTAGCAGTGGGTGGAGCAGAAGGCGTGACGCGTAGCAGTCGCGAAAGATAACAGTAAAAATGGGTGTAACTGGGAGTATACATAGACATGTGATGCAAACGTAACAGAATATGTCATGAATGGGGCGGAAACATTGGAGGGGGCTACCTAAGGAGCCGGGACCTCTAACCTAATGGTGCGCGAAAACGGGCAATGACGTGTTACTAGGAGAAGCTGGGGGCTACGAACTCTGTGCTAGGAGCAGAGACTAGAGTCTGGAGGGTCGGAGCGACATGTACCTAAACCCTATCTGGTATCTAATGTTTAGGGAACATGTTGATATAAACTAGAAGTCATGAGGGGAGAAGCTAACTTGACTCTAAGACTGGACCATGCATTATTCTACATGTAGTGCGTGATGAAGAATACTAAATGACCATTAAATACAGTATTTCTCTAACATGGAGACGAGAAGGCTAGACAATGACGGAAACTATTGATGCAGTTCAGTAGCTTAGGAATGCAGAAGAGGAGGACTGAACTGATAGCTGGAATCATAACATACTCTTGGCAGACTCAGAGACAGAGCCAAGCTGCACCGGGCACTGCGAGGCAGGAAGTAAGTGAAGGGTCGAGGATACAGGTGGGGGCTGTATCGCTCCTCTGCGAGGCTTTCAGGAGACAGGAGCTGAATCTGTGGTCCGGGCCCTGTTGAGGCCTAGAAACGGGGACTTTATAATGGAATAACGTGCACACTGAGAAACGTGGCAACATTACTTTACATAGGCCTGATATTCGTAGTATTCACGAGGACTGGAAACTGACATACTAGAGGTGGACACAACTGGAATTGCGTCATTAATCGGACATGGGGAATAACATATGCATATTGGTCATGCACACATAACATATGATGGATGAGGCGTAGGGACACAGAACATGGCAAAATTTACTTTTCCACATTCCCTCCTTGTCACTACGTTTCCATCAGGAAACATCAATTTTCATGATACCATCTATCATTTCATACAGTATCATTTGCTCGTCTCGAATTGTCTTGGAACGGGATTTAGAACGGGGCTTGGGACTAGGAATACAAGAGGTAGCACACATGCTGCAAATCGCAGGGCCACATTGTATACAGAGGCAGCAGCTAAATATGATCGTTACTGCAATACCTAAAAAGGACAGGACTTTCCATCCCCAGGCGGAAATTATATTCCAGAACCAACCGGACCATGTCCAGGTGCCTGGATCTTGGTGTAACAGATGGGCAATTTTATGGAGTCTGGTTATAGCTGAATAAACAGACGGCGCGTTATTTGGAATGAAAATGCAGCAACTAGATCCGATGACTCTACAGGCCCCGCCCCTATCGGCCAGTATGACGTCAAGGACGAGACGATTTTGCAAAACGACAAATCTCATAGCAGATTGTTCTTCGGTTAGGTTACCTAGAGCAGAGGCAGTCTCATTTACTACAGCTTCAAGGGTTCTTGTTAACCTACGGATCAGTTTACTATTCTGGACAGGTCCTACAAAGAAGAAGAAACCTTTATTGAAATCTGTATACTGTTCTAGAGTAGTTTCAGTATAATCGACAATTGGGGACTCCCTTCTATGTCTAATGTGTACTAGATGTGTGTTTCTGTGATAATCAGATGGGGCTAGGAAAACAGGTGGCAGTAGGAAGGCAATGTAACAGGTTCCCTCCCAATCGAGGGGCAGACGGACATATGCGGTCTGACCACAAATAAAATAAGAATGACGTGAAGCTTTGAAAACAGATTTCCCACTGTCACTATACTGGACAACAGTAATACATTCACTATGACCTACATGTATGGAACCATAACTACGGACACATAATTCGCCTTTGACAGGTAGTACTGAAATAGCAGGTAAGTCTGGAGTAGTATCAGACTGAACATTCAGGACCATGAAATTCGACGAATAATTACCTAAATTATATACTTCATTTTCTAGATCTAAACCTGTTCTGTGGGGGAAACCTTGCTTGTCTGAGAAACATGTACTGTTAAGAAAAGACATATCTGTTGAGGATGACGTTAACGTGGACCATGCTCCACACGAACCATTGTGTGAGAATGGATAAGGAAACAGTGGCAGAACTCCCTTCGGTGTCTGGAAAGGGGGGAGTCGACCACACACCCAACAATTAGTGGCATTGCTGGTCTGGTGTGAGTAATGTAACATACGGATAAATGTGTTGTTACGCATAGCGAGGCGGTAAGAATATTCGTGAGGAGGCAGATCACTAAACGTGTGCTCTACTGTAGCATTAGTAGACATATTTACATGAGGAACTGGAAAACACAGGAAAAGTGCGTAACTAGTGCAGGAAATCATTATGCTGAGAAATAATATGAAACTCAGAAAAACGATACATTGAAGTGAACTTCGACTGACTCTCTCACTATGGGGGTCTGTTTTATACATGTCAGAAACAATCTAACCGTTTCACCTAGGGGAGGACTTATACAATCAAACTGACTGACTTATTTTACTAGACCTGAGCTTTGACTTATACTCCTGCTGCGGAGTTTTCTCTAACAAGGGAGGGGTTGTAATAATGTCTTGTGCGGGACAGTCCTTTAAAATAATGTCTTGACAGTCTTTCGAATCTTGGGAATCCTTGGAAATGTTCTTGGAGACTGGTTTCAATCCATTGAAAAGTTTTACATGAGAAAGATGGACCCACCCCTTCCTGCCTTCCAACTTGACGGCAGTACGGGTGGTCAAGAGGACCTGACGTGGCTCTTTCCAACGTGGTTCCAGCGGACTTGATCTGTCGAAATTTCTGATCATCACCAAGGAGCCTGGAACGATCTCGTGCGGTGCCACCTCGGTATTGTCTGGAAAGGCGGCAGCAACCTGTGAACGACATGAGTTGAGGGCAGACATCAAGGAAGCTAGGTAATCTGTCAGCATATTACATGAAACATCGGTAATACTTCGGGGTCTAGGAGTACCCCACATGTTAGGGGGGCGGCCGAATACGACCTCATACGGGGATAGACCTGATCTGGAATGTGCGACCATGCGCATATAAAACAAAGCGACTGGCAGAGCTACTAGCCAGTCCACACCTTTTTCTTTACAAACCTTTGCAATACGGATTTTCAGGGTCTGATTATGTCTCTCTACGAGACCGGCTGCTTCAGGATGGCGTACACAATGGAACTTCCACCGGTACCCTAACAACAGGGAAACGTGCTTCATTAACTCTGAGGAGAATGGCTGGCCATTATCAGAATATACGACTCTAGGGAGTCCATATCTAGGGAAGAATTCACGAACCAACTGCTTGGCAGTGGTCGCGGCTGTGTAATCTGGGACTGGATATGCTTCTGTCCACCTGGACAAAGCGCATACAACTACAAGGACATACTTGAAACCTCGACATCGCTCCATCTGAATATAATCCATCTGGAGGACCTCAAAAGGGTGGTCAGGGGGCTGGAAACCACCTTGTTCCACCGGGACACTTTTACCTGGATTAAACTGACAACATATCATACAGGTGCGGACTTTCTGCTTGGCTGCAGCTCGTAAATGCTTGTTGAACCAAATGTTCTGGATACTGTCTAACATAGCTTTTTCTCCTAAATGTGCTGGACTATGTGCGGTATTGATAATGACTTGAACCATAGAATCGGGGAGAAACCATGTGGCTCTACCCTTCGTTAACCATCCTTGATCTGTTTGGACCCCTCCTTGTTCAGACCATTTCTTGATTTCAGAGGGAGTAGCATGTAACTGGATATCTATGACATCTTGTGTAGGGTCCTTAACTGTCATGCATGTAATCGGATCTGGAGTATGTGTCTGATTAACTGGAATGTCTGGAGTCTGTGCTGTAAGCTTGGCTGTGCGATCTGCTAGATCATTACCTTGGGAAATAATGTCAGTAACTTTCGTATGTGCTTTGCATTTCATGATAGCAATGGATGTCGGTAAATGTATGGCATCTAACAGGGCTTGATTAAGGAGACCATGCTGAATCTTGGTTCCATGAGAAGTCATGAAACCTCTCTCCTGCCAGAGCACTCCGAAGTCGTGTACAACTCCGAATGCATAACGTGAATCTGTGTAAACATTAACTTTCAGGTTCTTGGCATGTATACAGGCTTGTGTCAGAGCGACTAGCTCTGCTGCTTGAGCGGACAGGGTATCAATACGGTGTGTTTCAATAACTTCAGTGTCAGTAGTCACTGCATACGCGGCGACTAGTTCTCCTGTACTAGTTCTCATACATGAACCATCCACATAAAGTGTCAAGTCGGGATCTGGTAACGGAATGTCTGTCAGGTCTTGTCTTGGCTTTGTCGTAATGTTAACTACTTCCACACAATCATGTGGGTCTGGATTTGAACTAACTGATGGTAACAGTGTAGCAGGATTCAGGACGTTGCAGCGTCTAATTTCTATGTGTGGCTGGAACAGTGTCAATTCATAACCTGTTAAACGTGCAATTGTCAAGTGCTGTGTTTGTGTTCGGTTTAAAAGAACTTCTACTGAATGTGGGACATATACTGTCAGGGAATGCCCTAAAACTATGGAATCACTTTGTCTGATAGCTAGTGCTGTGGCTGCAACTGACTTGAGGCACGCAGGCAACGCCTGGGCGACTGGATCTAATGTGCTCGAAAAATAAGCACAGGGCTTGTATTGTCCTGCTTGATCTTGTGTGAGAACAGATAATGCTGTACCTTCGCGTTCAGTAACGAAAAGTGTAAAAGGCTTACTGTAGTTCGGTGTAGCTAGAACTGGAGCTTGACATAGGGCTTTCTTTAACTCGTTGAAACTAAGTGTATGTTCAGATGTCCAAGGGAGGACAGTCGATACGGCTGCCTCCTGTGTCGTTAACTGTATCAGTGGCTTGGCTAGAAATGCATACTGGGGAATCCATTGTCTACAATAAGAAGTAAGGCCGATAAAGGCACGTACCTCCTTCAGGGTTCTGGGCTGGGGAAGACTCGCTATTAACTGGATACGGTCTGGTGTCAACTGCCTACCCCTCATGGACAGCAAGTGTCCTAAGTATACCACTTGCTGGACACAGAATTGAAGCTTCGAAGGTGACACCTTGTGCCCCATCTCGGCTAGAAAATACAGGACTGTAAGTGATGCTCGCTCGCAAGCACGTTCAGAACGGGCTGTGATCAGTAGATCATCGACATACTGGAGCAGGGCAGTGTCAGTTGGCATGTGAATGTTGTCTAGTTGTCTCTTGAGTGCTTGACTGTAAATACTAGGACTTTCTGTGAAACCTTGAGGAGCGCGTGTGAACATATAGCTCCTTCCATTTAAACAAAATCCGAAAAGAAACTGGCTGTCTGGATGAATTGGAACACTAAAAAATGCATTCTTGAGGTCTATGACAGTGAAAAACATGGCTTCGGAATCAATGGCTGTTAACAGGGAAGAAATGTCTGGGACAACTGGGTACTGAGGAATAATACATTTATTAAGCTCTCGTAAATCAATCACTAGTCGATATACTGGGGGTGCATTCGGATCAGTACGTTTCATGACTGGAATGATCGGAGAATTACATACATTGGAGTCAGTTTCTACAACTACTCCTTGAGCCATGAGCTCGTCAATAATTTTGGATAAGGCTGCTACAGCCTCAGGTGGCAATCTGTACTGTCTGATTCGGGGTAACACTACACCTGGTTTGAGAGTCACACGATGGGGTGTGATTTGCATGTAACCTACATCAGTTGGACCTTGCGCCCATAGATGCTGCGGAACATTAGACAATCTTGAATCAAAATCTCGTAATACATAGTGACCCTTAAAGTCACGTAGGAACAGACGTATTCCCTCTGGGGAACAGCAAATAACTGCACCTAACTCTTTCAGTGTCTTAATGCCTAACAGATTTTCTGGACATGACTTAGTAAGTAACAGATCAGTAGTACGGGACAATGGACCTACTTCTAGAGTGACTGGCTTTGATATCTCATTAACTATTGGCTTTCCTGAAAATCCAAGGGAAACATTTCTTGAGCCTGAGAGCGGAGCCCCTGGAACTTCGGCATGACTAATTGTGGTCCTACTTGCCCCTGTATCAATCAAAAACTTTCTGTCTTTCCCTAATACTTGACTATGAACATAGGGACCTTCTTGATCTACAGGTATCTCGATGAGAGGCAAGCCTACCTCCCTCTCTAGGCTGTTTCATGAATATGACTGGTACTCTGGATACTCGGACTGTGCATACTGGTACATCTGCGATGTGACATGCTGTGTTGCAGCAATAGGCTGCGGTGCGGGAACTGTCTGTTGTGCATTCTGTGACTGAGGAATCTGTGAAACTTGTTCTTGTCTAGGCGGACGTGGTCTTTCTTTAGTCTTACCGGTAGCTATGTTGTGTTTCAGAACTGCACACTCGTTTATAAAATGACCTGGCTGTTTACAATAATTGCAGTTCCCTTTAACGGGAGCTGCAGGATGACTGGCTTGATTCGGACCCCTCTTCTGACTGTCTTGAGGAACTGTTTGTGCGACTAGCACTTTCATTTTCGTGTCTTTCATACGTTTTCTCTCGTGTTCTTGCTCTTCTCTGATTCTATTCTGGTGGTACTGGAGCATCTGGAGCATCTGGGACGGGGTATTTGCTTGCCAGGTGCTTTCGACTTTCAAAACTCGATTTTTAATTTGTGGGCTTGAATTCTCGACTAATTTAGTAACAAAAAGGTGAGGGTATAACTCACTACTTGTCTTGAGACCACTATTAATACTAAAACATTTTTCAAACCTAGAATAAAAATCACTAATATCTTCATCTTGTTTCTGTTTACAGGCTGAGATTGCATCCCAGTCTTCTTTTCTCGTTGTTAATAATCTGGGTAAAACTTGAATCAATAATTCTGGTAATTCTTTACATTTGTCTCCAAGACCGGTACCTGGTACTCGTGCCTTGTCTTCAGCTTCTAGAGCTGTCCAATCGATCTTTTTCTCTCCCACCTCCCATTCTTTTTCTTTTAACTTTTCATATACCCCTGCGGGTAACAGGACCTTTAACATTTTAATGATATCTGGGTAAGTGTATTCTCCCATACGGAGCATGTCTTTTAATTCTCTATGGAACCCCGCTGGATCTTTGTCATGACAGGGAATTAATTTCTTCATTTCAAGAAGTTCCATCTTTGAAATCGGAGTGTATACAAACACTCGTTGCATTACGCCACCCGCCCCTTGGACTGGGTGGACTTCTCGTAACGGATTCTGTCTGTCTATGTAGAATGGTTTACTTTCTGGGGGTGAGACATGAACAAAATGCGGGTTCAGGAACGTTCTATATTTGTGGCGCTGTTCTAGAATGACACTAATTAAATCGGTACCTAGACCTCTCCATCTATACTGGAGTAACTCGTTCAGGATATCGTGTAACGGGCCTGGATCAGAATGTTGACCCTCATACAGAGTAATGAGGTGCTGGATCATATACATACCCACCAGTCGTTGCTCGGCTTCCTTTTCCGTTCTTCTGTGCGCTTCTTTCCGCCATAACTCGATGGCATCTTTCTGTGACTGTCTGGCTTTCTTTTTCCATAATGCTTCTTCTACTCGCATGATACATTCGGCATCCCATGTACCCGATACGGGCCATCTATACTTTTCTTCTAACTGTTTGGTATACTCTACCCATAAATCTAGATACATTATGGCGCTTATGCCATGTTTCTGATACATAAAATGACCTGGACTGTCCCTAGGCGGGACAGGAACTGCTTCCTCTAACAGACCCTTTCTAGTTTTTAACTGACGTAATCTTGAAAAGAGCGGCATTGTAAACTTAAATCGGAACACAATACAATACACGAAGAACAATAACAAGTGGGAAAAACAATTCAGGCATACCACGACATTGGAATTACATTAAACAATATCATAACATAACAGTTCGAACAGAATATTACCTGAAAATACTGAAAACAGAAACAGAACAGATTTTCTCGAGAACGGAACAGACTAGAGTTACTGGATGCACTGCTGTAACAGTACGGAACATACCGGTCCCACAAAGGGACGCATCAAGACCCGTATCCACCTAGGTGAACACTTCGTTTGTGAGTCTGGGCACCACCAACCCACGGACCAGGAGTCAATTTAGATTGGTCCTGTCTAGATACTACCCCAGCAATGGTACTCACCGGGCAGCACGGAACGGAAAGCCTCGGACGGGACTGGACTGCTACGACGACGAACTTCGGACTTCGGACTTCAGTTACGGGTGGGCCTCCGGATACCTCGGACCTTGGACTCTCGGCTTGGGCTCTGGTCGGGACTCGCCGCGTTCCTCCACCGTCTCGTTCGGATGCTGGACCGCCTCCTCCGTCTCCTCCGTGGGCCTGAGGGATACTTGAAGCAGAAATATCTGCACGTGGCCGGTATGGTTCCGTCACGGCTGCAGAGGGTCAGGGGGTCGGCGTGGCTTCACCGACGCGTGGGGAAAGGGCAAGTCCCTATTCGGGCGCCATTATGTGGTATATAAATAAATAATACCGGATCTATTTTTGGATGAATGAATGAATAACAGATAGCTCAATAAAATAAGAGTCAAGATTCGAGGTAGTAGGAGTTTCTGCAGGTTTATTACAGCATAAGGACAGGATCAGGACAACCTGCATAGGAACAGAGGTAACAGGGCCCAGCAGGACAACTGGGGCCCAGCAGCTGCCGGGGCTTGGTCTGGGATGAGCGCGCTAACTTTTAATAACAATACATCGATTTATATACATAGCGCAAACACATAGCATTACATTGCAGTAGGCGTAGCAGTGGGTGGAGCAGAAGGTGTGACGCGTAGCAGTCGCGAAAGATAACAGTAAAAATGGGTGTAACTGGGAGTATACATAGACATGTGATGCAAACGTAACAGAATATGTCATGAATGGGGCGGAAACATTGGAGGGGGCTACCTAAGGAGCCGGGACCTCTAACCTAATGGTGCGCGAAAACGGGCAATGACGTGTTACTAGGAGAAGCTGGAGGCTACGAACTCTGTGCTAGGAGCAGAGACTAGAGTCTGGAGGGTCGGAGCGACATGTACCTAAACCCTATCTGGTATCTAATGTTTAGGGAACATGTTGATATAAACTAGAAGTCATGAGGGGAGAAGCTAACTTGACTCTAAGACTGGACCATGCATTATTCTACATGTAGTGCGTGATGAAGAATACTAAATGACCATTAAATACAGTATTTCTCTAACATGGAGACGAGAAGGCTAGACAATGACGGAAACTATTGATGCAGTTCAGTAGCTTAGGAATGCAGAAGAGGAGGACTGAACTGATAGCTGGAATCATAACATACTCTTGGCAGACTCAGAGACAGAGCCAAGCTGCACCGGGCACTGCGAGGCAGGAAGTAAGTGAAGGGTCGAGGATACAGGTGGGGGCTGTATCGCTCCTCTGCGAGGCTTTCAGGAGACAGGAGCTGAATCTGTGGTCCGGGCCCTGTTGAGGCCTAGAAACGGGGACTTTATAATGGAATAACGTGCACACTGAGAAACGTGGCAACATTACTTTACATAGGCCTGATATTCGTAGTATTCACGAGGACTGGAAACTGACATACTAGAGGTGGACACAACTGGAATTGCGTCATTAATCGGACATGGGGAATAACATATGCATATTGGTCATGCACACATAACATATGATGGATGAGGCGTAGGGACACAGAACATGGCAAAATTTACTTTTCCACACACTACCCAAAACCCTAAAACACTACCCCCCAGCATGACCCTACACTACGCAAACACTACAACACTACCCAAAACCCTAAAACACTACCCCCAGCATGACCCTACACTACGCAAACACTACAACACTACCCAAAACCCTAAAACACTACCCCAGCATGACCCTACACTACGCAAACACTACAACACTACCCAAAACCCTAAAACACTACACCCCAGCATGACCCTACACTACACAAACACTACAACACTACCCTAAACCCTAAAACACTACCCCCAGCATGACCCTACACTACGCAAACACTACAACACTACCCAAAACCCTAAAACACCACACCCCAGCATGACCCTACACTACGCAAACACTACAACACTACCTTAAACCCTAAAACACTACCCCCTGCATGACCCTACAATACGCAAACACTACAACACAACCCTAAACCCTAAAACACTACCCCCAGCATGACCCTACACTACGCAAACACTACAACACAACCCTAAACCCTAAAACACTACCCCAGCATGACCCTACACTACGCAAACACTACAACACTACCCTAAACCCTAAAACACTACCCCCAGCATGACCCTACACTACGCAAACACTACAACACTACCCAAAACCCTAAAACACTACACCCCAGCATGACCCTACACTACGCAAACACTACAACACTACCCTAAACCCTAAAACACTACCCCCAGCATGACCCTACACTACGCAAACACTACAACACTACCCTAAACCCTAAAACACTACCCCCAGCATGACCCTACACTACGCAAACACTACAACACTACCCTAAACCCTAAAACACTACCCCCAGCATGACCCTACACTACGCAAACACTACAACACTACCCTAAACCCTAAAACACTACCCCCAGCATGACCCTACACTACGCAAACACTACAACACTACCCTAAACCCTAAAACACTACCCCCAGCATGACCCTACACTACGCAAACACTACAACACTACCCAAAACCCTAAAACACTACCCCCAGCATGACCCTACACTACGCAAACACTACAACACTACCCAAAACCCTAAAACACTACCCCCCAGCATGACCCTACACTACGCAAACACTACAACACTACCCAAAACCCTAAAACACTACCCCCAGCATGACCCTACACTACGCAAACACTACAACACTACCCAAAACCCTAAAACACTACCCCCAGCATGACCCTACACTACGCAAACACTACAACACTACCCAAAACCCTAAAACACTACACCCCAGCATGACCCTACACTACGCAAACACTACAACACTACCCAAAACCCTAAAACACTACACCCCAGCATGACCCTACACTACGCAAACACTACAACACTACCCAAAACCCTAAAACACTACCCCCAGCATGACCCTACACTACGCAAACACTACAACACTACCCAAAACGCTAAAACACTACCCCCAGCATGACCCTACACTACGCATACACTACAACACTACCCTAAACCCTAAAATACTACACCCCAGCATGACCCTACACTACGCAAACACTACAACACTACCTAAAACCCTAAAACACTACCCCCAGCATGACCCTACACTACGCAAACACTACAACACTATCCTAAACCCTAAACCACTACGCCCAGCATGACCCTACACTACGCAAACACTACAACACTACCCTAAACCCTAAAACACTAGCCCCAGCATGACCCTACACTACGCAAACACTACAACACAACCCTAAACCCTAAAACACTACCCCCAGCATGACCCTACACTACGCAAACACTACAACACTACCCAAAACCCTAAAACACTACACCCCAGCATGACCCTACACTACGCAAACACTACAACACTACCTTAAACCCTAAAACACTACTCCCTGCATGACCCTACAATACACAAACACTACAACACAACCCTAAACCCTAAAACACTACCCCCAGCATGACCCTACACTACGCAAACACTACAACACAACCCTAAACCCTAAAACACTACCCCAGCATGACCCTACACTACGCAAACACTACAACACTACCCTAAACCCTAAAACACTACCCCCAGCATTACCCCACACTACGCAAACACTACAACACTACCCAAAACCCTAAAACACTACACCCCAGCATGACCCTACACTACGCAAACACTACAACACTACCCTAAACCCTAAAACACTACCCCCAGCATGACCCTACACTACGCAAACACTACAACACTACCCTAAACCCTAAAACACTACCCCCAGCATGACCCTACACTACGCAAACACTACAACACTACCCAAAACCCTAAAACACTACCCCCAGCATGACCCTACACTACGCAAACACTACAACACTACCCAAAACCCTAAAACACTACACCCCAGCATGACCCTACACTACACAAACACTACAACACTACCCTAAACCCTAAAACACTACCCCCAGCATGACCCTACACTACGCAAACACTACAACACTACCCAAAACCCTAAAACACTACACCCCAGCATGACCCTACACTACGCAAACACTACAACACTACCTTAAACCCTAAAACACTACCCCCTGCATGACCCTACAATACACAAACACTACAACACAACCCTAAACCCTAAAACACTACCCCCAGCATGACCCTACACTACGCAAACACTACAACACAACCCTAAACCCTAAAACACTACCCCAGCATGACCCTACACTACGCAAACACTACAACACTACCCTAAACCCTAAAACACTACCCCCAGCATGACCCTACACTACGCAAACACTACAACACTACCCAAAACCCTAAAACACTACACCCCAGCATGACCCTACACTACGCAAACACTACAACACTACCCTAAACCCTAAAACACTACCCCCAGCATGACCCTACACTACGCAAACACTACAACACTACCCTAAACCCTAAAACACTACCCCCAGCATGACCCTACACTACGCAAACACTACAACACTACCCTAAACCCTAAAACACTACCCCCAGCATGACCCTACACTACGCAAACACTACAACACTACCCTAAACCCTAAAACACTACCCCCAGCATGACCCTACACTACGCAAACACTACAACACTACCCTAAACCCTAAAACACTACCCCCAGCATGACCCTACACTACACAAACACTACAACACTACCCAAAACCCTAAACCACTACCCCCAGCATGACCCTACACTACGCAAACACTACAACACTACCCAAAACCCTAAAACACTACCCCCCAGCATGACCCTACACTACGCAAACACTACAACACTACCCAAAACCCTAAAACACTACCCCCAGCATGACCCTACACTACGCAAACACTACAACACTACCCAAAACCCTAAAACACTACCCCCAGCATGACCCTACACTACGCAAACACTACAACACTACCCAAAACCCTAAAACACTACACCCCAGCATGACCCTACACTACGCAAACACTACAACACTACCCAAAACCCTAAAACACTACACCCCAGCATGACCCTACACTACGCAAACACTACAACACTACCCAAAACCCTAAAACACTACCCCCAGCATGACCCTACACTACGCAAACACTACAACACTACCCAAAACGCTAAAACACTACCCCCAGCATGACCCTACACTACGCATACACTACAACACTACCCTAAACCCTAAAATACTACACCCCAGCATGACCCTACACTACGCAAACACTACAACACTACCTAAAACCCTAAAACACTACCCCCAGCATGACCCTACACTACGCAAACACTACAACACTATCCTAAACCCTAAACCACTACGCCCAGCATGACCCTACACTACGCAAACACTACAACACTACCCTAAACCCTAAAACACTAGCCCCAGCATGACCCTACACTACGCAAACACTACAACACAACCCTAAACCCTAAAACACTACCCCCAGCATGACCCTACACTACGCAAACACTACAACACTACCCTAAACCCTAAAACACTACCCCCAGCATGACCCTACACTACGCAAACACTACAACACAACCCTAAACCCTAAAACACTACCCCCAGCATGACCCTACACTAAACAACCACCACAACTCTACACTACACTAACACAACACTACACTACACAACACTACACTACACTACACAATCACTAACCCACGAAAAAATTAACACAAACCCACTTATCTCTCTCGTCATCGTGGTTTTCACAACGCAAATGCATTTACCATACATGCCTTTAAAACGTAATTCTTTGTAAAGGCATGCGCGATAAATGCACATGCGTTTTGAAAAAATGCGGGATAATGGTATGCGAGGTCAATGACCTTGCGGGATAATGGTATGCGGACTGAAAGTCTGCGGGATAAAAAATGCGGGAAAATGGCTGCAAACCATGATTAGCAACAGACTGCCCTGGTGAGCACTAGCTTTACTACAGTGATCTAATGAGCAACTAGAGTGCTAACATTCAGAATTTATGGCAAATGTGTGACACATCGGAATGCCTTCTTGATAGAACCAAAGTAAACAAGCATTGAAAATGCAATAGATCTCGCCCTCGTTTAAGTTAAAGCCATTCTGTTTGTAATGAGGTGGCTTTTTAGCTTTGCTTTTATTAGTGTTTTTAAAACTTTCATGTAAATAACATGCATATGTATGCATATATGTATATGTATGCATGCATTTATATTTATATAGATATGCAGATTATATATGTTTATATATGTATATTACCTACTGGCGATAGCCAGTGGGTATATATAGTTAGCAATTTTTTCTCCGGGCAGCTAACCGGCAGCGTAGCTGTCAACATTGTAAACAGTCCGGAGCGGCCGCCATCTTGTCTCTCGGTAGGTTCGAGAGACAAGATGTGGTGAAAAAAGAAGGGGGAAATGAAGGAAAGGGGGCAAGGTAAACCCCTCCTGACCCCCTAGGATTGATGAGGGGGATATTAAAGTCCCCCGCGATTTTTCGCGGTAGAGGCGCTTCCCGGTACGCGAACCGGGCAGCTAACCGGCAGCGTAACGGGTGTCCGCCATCTTGTGTTTTTGGAGCGTCCGGTTCGCGTACCGGGTAGCGTCCCGGTAAGCGTAACAAGGGGAAAACCAAGAGAAACAGTAAAAAAAAAATTAAGGGAATAGATTTCCAGCAAACTTGGCAAAATTGTAGGGACTGTTTGTTTGATGTGCCTTTGCAAGGCCTCAAGATATGTGCACGTGTGGATTTTGTCTAATTAAGGCTAAAAAAAATATATATATCTGTAAGCGTGCTCCGGCACGCTTACGTTACGGGTTTTGTTTGCGCTGCAGAGCCGATACGTCACGGTTATGCGACGCGTCATGAAGCGTCTCACGTGGCTACGTGATACGTCACGTAATAAAGAATATATTTTACAGCTATAGATATTAGCTTTTAAAAAATCTATGAAATTCACTGAAAAAACCATAGGTTATAGACCATATATAGTTAGGAATTTGCATTTACAAAACCTTGAAAATTCACTGAAAAAACCATAGGTTAGAGACCATATATAGTTAGCTGGACATTTTATTGACATAAAACCAATGAAATTCCATATATAGTTAGTTGCACTAACTATATATCGCGCACCCGCAATCCACTGCTGATGATGTCACATATTACATCATTCATGACATGGTCAGTGACATCACTGATGACATCACTGATGACATCTCAAATGATATCACTGATGACATCACTGATGACATCACAAATGACATCACTGATGACATCATGACACACCAATACCAGTTACTACATACGCACTCACTGATTCCTACGTCTACACACACATTCACTCATTCACCCATACAATCACTCATACATACAGTCACTCATTATTACAACACTATCATATGCACTCATACACCTATGCAGACACTCACACACTGCCACTCATCCATGGAGTTACTCACACACCTAGTCAGTCCTGTAAAGAATCAATCACACTTCCATTTCCTCATGTATACAGTTAAACACAGAACACCATACTTCAGTGACATCACTGATGACATCACTGATGACATCTCAAATGACATCACTGATGACATCATGACACACCAATACCAGTTACTACATACGCACTCACTGATTCCTACGTCTACACACACATTCACTCATTCACCCATACAATCACTCATACATACAGTCACTCATTATTACAACACTATCATATGCACTCATACACCTAGTCAGTCCTGTGAAGAATCAATCACACTTCGATTTCCTCATCTATACAGTTAGACACAGAACAACATACTTTTCACACATATACTAACACATACTTACTCTCTTATACAATCACTGATACAAGTACACATTGATATGCACAGAGTCACACACCTCCCAGCCAGCCACACACACACTCAGTCTTCCATACATCCACTCATTCTTCAATATGTAAAACATATTTAAACTTTACAAAAACACACAGACACTAGATGATGTCATCAGTGATGTCATTTGAGATGTCATCAGTGATGTCATCAGTGATGTCATTTGAGATGTCATCAGTGATGTCATCAGTGATGTCACTGACCATGTCATGAATGATGTAATATGTGACATCATCAGCAGTGGATTGCGGGTGCGCGATATATAGTTAGTGCAACTAACTATATATGGAATTTCATTGGTTTTATGTCAATAAAATGTCCAGCTAACTATATATGGTCTCTAACCTATGGTTTTTTCAGTGAATATATATATATATATATATATATATATATATATATATAGAGAGAGAGAGCGAGAGAGAGTCTCTTCCTCTTTGTAGATGATATATGTATATATGTGTATCTATATACATATATATGTGTATATAGATACATATATATACTTAAGACTACAGAGTAAATTATAAATATATATTTTAATCCATATACATATTTATATATGTAGAGATAAAGTGTATATATATGTTTGTGTACATATATATATATATATATATATATATATATATATATATATATATATATATATATATATATATATATATATATATATATATTACCTACTGGCGGTCGCCAGTAGGTATATATAGTTAGGATTTTTTCTCTATGGGATTTTTGAAAATTCTATGTCTAATAACTTTGGCGTTTGTGGACGGAATTGGCTGAAATTTTCAGGAAAATGGCACATTTTGTTTCTGAGCAGCCCTTGAAAATTTGGGGGGGGGTTCGTCAAGGGGGGGCCGAGAAAAAAGGGGGGTCCCAAAACGTGTTTTTAACATTGAGTTTTCCATAGGGCGGTTGGCCTCACTTTTAGCCCGAACGGCTGAATGGATTTGCACGAAACTTGGCAAAATTGTAGGGACTGGTAGCCCGATGTG
This sequence comes from Lissotriton helveticus, assembly GCF_964261635.1. Lineage (NCBI taxonomy): Eukaryota > Metazoa > Chordata > Amphibia > Caudata > Salamandridae > Lissotriton > Lissotriton helveticus. The sequence goes on along the minus strand of NC_136068.1, from coordinate 1,430,545,749 downwards.
CCTTTTGTAGGTCTCAATATATGTGCTCCAGTGGATTTTGAGAAATTAACGTTTAAAAAAAGATATATATCTGTAACAGCGGACCGGGCAGCGTCCCAGGACGCGTACTTTGCGCGCAACGGAGCTTTGTGAAGCGAAGCTGATTGGTTCTCCGGCGTCTGTCAACATTCCAAACAGTCCGTAGCGGCCGCCATCTTGTCTCTCGGTAGGATCGAGAGACAAGAGGAGGCCAAAGCGAAGGGGCAAATGACCATAAGGGGGAATAGTAGATCCTCGCTGACCCCCTAGGTTTGATGTGGAGGTTTTAAAAGGGCCCCGCGGGGCAAAAAAAATAAATAATAATAATAATCGAACGGCTGAATGGATTTGCACGAAACTTGGTAAAATATTAGGGACTGGTAGCCCGATGTGCCTTTGCTAGGTCTCAATATATGTGCTTCAGTGCATTTTGAGAAATTAACGTTCAAAAACAAGATATATATCTGTAACAGCGCTCCGCTTCGCGGAGATAAAATTATATCTGTATTACCTAGCTGTTGCTAACACCAGTTAGCGACGGCTAGTAGGAGATAGCGACTATCTTGGGCCCCACTTTGCATGTGAGTGATATTTATCACTAATGACATGCAAAGTGGGCATGCCAAGATGTTAGCGACTGGAAACAGTCGCTAACATCGCTATCTCCTATTATCAACTTTTGGAAATATTCGAGATAAGCGCGAATATCTCCAAAAAGTAACAGCTGCCCTGAGCAGTTCTTAGCCATGTTATGCAATGGGAGGTGGATAACATGGCTAAGAGCATTAGCTCGGTAATGCATGAATATCGCTGAGTTTTCAGCGATATTAATGCATTGCAGTCGTTTTTTATCGTATTTGCGATAAACCTTGATAATAGCAAGGTTTATCTGCGATAATTTCTGACGGTAAAAAAATCTTTGCAATGCATCGTTAGGGATAAATATCGCTTAACTTTGGTAATATGCCCCAACGTCTGTTAACGTTCGATTAGAAGGAAATCAGGAAGTGTTGAAAAACATTGTCTGCGCCATCTTGTCTTTTTTCAAATGCCACACTTTTGTCGTGCACGGCAGCCATTTTAGATGCCTTAACCAGACCCACTCTGTGCACGCTGTCGATCCTTAGCATGGCTCCCCACCCTCGCAAGCATCTCACCCAGGCAGTGGTCACCCCCGCTCTCTGTCTTATGCATGGGTAATAAACCTCCCCCCATCTGCGCTGCTCCTCCCTGAGAATCACACCCTGTGCCCGCCCGACACCTCCCTTTCGCCCTATTCACTACCGCACCCTCTGACACTCCTTTTCCTCTGTGTCCGATTGTCCAGGCCGGTCCTAGGCTATCAGCTAGCCCTGCAGATGTAGTTTATGGCCACAGCTGTAAAGAATCACCCCTCTTCAAAGGAGTTATAGTAGATCAAGGCCCACACTCGATGAGATCCGTCACAGCAGAAGTGAGGTTCCGTAAAAATTATTACGATGTTCTGGGCATTGCCGAATATGGACGAGTTTGGTATCTACGAACCGTAAATGGCGAGTTCGGCAAGTGTGTGTGTTTTCGCTACGCTACCTGCCAGGGTTCGTCTAATATTACGCGTTCTTCATCTGAACCCTCGGGTTCCATTTTAGATACGGTATCCATTTTGTTTCTTGCCCTCACGTAGTCAGCGAGCAGATAACTGTTCGCCCCCTGACCCTCTAGTTCCCAAGCCTTGCGGAAGACGCATATTCCTTTCATCCGTCTTTATGGCCGGAGGAATGACACAGCAAAGGCAAATGGCTCAGCTTGAGGGTAATCTGGTCGTGCCGGCTTATTGTGACAGCCTTGCAGGCGATGGATCCAACTCTTTGATCCTACGATCATGCTTCCGATATTACCCCCACACTCTTTTCTCTACAAGTGTCTGACTTCCTTGCAGCTGCTCTTGTCTCTTCTTCTTTGTCATTTACAACTCTAAATAGGTATGCCTAATGGTGGGAAGATGTACTTTTACAGTTGGGAACCGGCATTGCTATTGTAATTATATTCCGGGATTCTGAACACATGAAAGCGACCTCTTTGAAGTTTACTGTGAGAACTGGATTGTAATCTTTTGTCCACATGTTATACAATGGCAACATTCTGTATAAAAGAGAGCGACCTACAAACTCAATTTGAAGCAGACTCTCAGAACCTACACACTGTTGTACTTCTTGTGACTTTTGCCTCCCTGCAGTAATAAACGCTGATCTTTGACGCCGAAGGAAGTATCCCGTGTCTCTGTAATTTGTGCGCCGAAACAGGTATCCCATGAAGGTTATAGGTGTTGTTCCCTGGCACCGCTGGTACTGTTAAAAGTCCAGTCCTTCAGTTGGCGCCCAACGTGGGGCGACTTCAGCGGTACCGGTCCAAAGCCTGATGATCGTGAGGAACTTCGTGTGAAATCTCCGAGGGAAGGTGCACCCCGCTTCATCGATCCTGTTGTCAAAATAAGTGGCCCGAAGTTTTTCCCTGCGAAGATTCCCGCCTCCTGACGGCTGCGACGGACCGATGCCCTGACTGTCGACCTGTCTTCGACGCCCGGCGCAGACCTTACGTACAAGCGAGACGACAGACGGGCCTTCCTGGTGACGCCATTGAAGTTCCGAGTTAAGTATTTGTGGGTCGCTCCCAGTCCTTAGTGGTTGTTATAGCTTTTTGAAAGCTTTGTTGTAGCCTTTAAGGCTTTGTTGTAATAGCTCTCCGAGCTTTGTAATAGCCTCCTCAGGCTTTGTTGTATTGCATGGTTCCATTGCATTTGTGGTTCTTAGTATTGGTTCTTAGTATTATTTGACAGTTGCAATTGCCAAAAACCGAGGGTTTTGACTTACACGAGGTTTTATTGCTTCGGTAATCCTTGAAGTTTGATACTAGGTTAGTGTACACGATGCCTAGCCATAGTGGTTTGTTTCGTATTTTCCAATGTTGCGCAATGGATTCCCGGTTGGAGGACTCGTGTCCGATACCTCCAGTTGGAACTCCGATACATGATCTTTATAGTCGACATGGGGTGGGTCCTATAATATATAATGATTACTGGGTCCGCTATACAAAGAAAGACGGTGATCTTAGATGGCCACCACATGGAACTTTTGAACTTTCGATTTTAGATAATCTTGAGGCTAAATTATTTTTAAAGAAAGCTAGGCCAGCTATGTTTGATTCCTTTCGGATATGGCGTAAAGAGGCCAAGCAGAAAGAAATCAAACAACTTAAAAAGGATCAAAAGCAAGGGTTTGTTCCGATAATGCAAACTATACGAGAATGTAAACAGGAAAAAGAAGAAAAGGAAATGGAAATCTCTACTAGATTGCATCACATGAAAATAGATAAATGTTATCCGGTTTTACCGAATAATCTAGAAAAGAAAGAAGAAGATTTGAAGGAGGATTCCTTGTTGTCATATTTGAGGAAATCACCACCTCCTTATGTACAGGGTGCTACTGCTCCTGTAGCTGCTCCTGTTGTTCCTCCTGTTGTACCCCTTGTTGCTCCAGCGGCTGCGGGTCAGCCCGTTGTTAACCCTACGTTTGTTCCACCACCTGTCCTTGTTCCTACTGCTCCTGTACCTGTACCTTCGCAGACTGTTGTTTCTGCTACTCCGACTACCTTGTCCGTTCCTACTATGCCTTCCTTCACCTCCAGTGTTGTTGCCCCTGTTTTTCTTTCTCCTTCTGTTCGTAAGCGTGTTCCTAACTCTGTTGCTACCCTTTATTCACCTCTTTCTGGTCCATTATTTTCGTCTAATTTATCTGAAACTCCTCAAAGACGGAGTCAGATCCCTAGTGGTAGGGAGAAAGAGACGTTAGTAACCATGGCACAGAGGTGGATAAGACATCCTGCCAACTACACTCCTCGTGTGGTCTTTGACACGTTTTCTCAGTTTAATGAGCCTACGCAGAGATTCGTGTTTGAGGAGATGTGTAACTTTTTGAGGGAAGAATGGTATAATGATGATGTAGATAATGTACCGTCCGACATAATTGAACTTCAGACTCACTTTTTGAACGGTATGATTATAGGAGACGATGTACGACGTGCCGTGGAACGCTTATTAGCGTTCAGATCCACAGCACATTCTCGGGTGTCCTCAGATGATACCACTGAGAATTGGAAAGCGGCTCCTGGTCAGTATCCTATGAGAGAGGTTCCGCCACTGTGGGTGCCTGGTGATCCTAATGCAAACCCTGTGGTTCTACCGCATTTTCGAAGAGTATGGATACATCTTCCATGGAAACGATCGGAAGTTTTGCAAGTGAAACAATCCTTACCCGATCCGCGTAAAAATCCGGCTGGTTATTATAAGGAGTTATCACAACTGGTGGAAGCTTCTATTATGAACCTTGCCGACATCGACATGTTGTTTGGCAATGTTGTACCGCAACCAGTTTGGGCTAAAATTCGTCAAGCCGATCACGCAAATGAGTTAGGTGGTGATTGGGCTGCACTGATAGCGGCTGATGCATTGCAAGTCGGTGGGGCTAAGCCAGAGAAGTTGATCTTGGATTTACCTCAGAAAATAATTACGCTCATGAAAACTCTCATGCCAGCGATGAAGGTGAACTGGGATAAGTTATCAGCTTGTAAGCAAAAGAAAGACGAGAGTGTCTCGGATTTCTTTACAAGGTTTGAGGAAGCGTTTGTCGACCACAGTTGTCAGGACATGGGCACCGAGGGAGGCCAGCGGTTATTTGTTGACAAATTTGTGTCGAATTTGTTGCCTGAATTAAGCAACAAATTGAAGAATTCAGAAAGTGCGTGGGCAGTTTCAACCCCTGCGCAAATACTAGCAACGGCCCAGTATTATGAGAATAGGGAAAAGGAAGAAAGTGATCGTGTAGAAAAGAAAACGAAAGAGCTCAAAATGAAGGTTTTGTTGCAGCAAGCATACCCTCCACGATCAAACCAAAATGATTCACAACAGCAGTATCGACCACGAGCTCAGCCCGATAGGATGCAGCCGCGCTCTGACAACTTTGATTATAGATCTTCACTTGGGTATAATCAGTGCGCATATTGTAGGAAAGAGGGACACCTAAAATATGATTGTCTTGCCTTACGGGACCACCTGAATGGTGTGTCAACACGAGGAAACCGTGGTGGTGGTCCTCAACAGGCATCACGAGGTAGAGGTCGTGGTTCATCCCAAAATCAGATTGATCGCCATCAAAATCAATCGGATGCGAATAATAGTTTTGACCAGCGAAATGCGGGGTCAGTTCGATCTGCACAGTATAATGTGGACGATTATTACGTAGAGCATGAGACTGTTGTAAATGACCATTACTAGGACAGCCAACGACAAAGAGAGGGAGTAGTGTCAGTTCCGGTCGATCAGAGTGGGCCTTACGTTGCAGTGGCTACATCGGGTGTAGTTGAGCCTTTTCTGTTAGACACTGGTGCGACAAAAAGTTCCATCATGCATTCGAAACTCCCTGGCGCACCTTTGTCTGGCTTAACGAACGTTTCCGTTGGATTCTCTGGCGCCCCTGTTAGTAACCCAGTCTCTAGTCCTTTGCCTCTTATGATTGGACCTCGTGAGCTAACGGCTCCACTGATTCTATCTACAGGTTGTGGTGAGAATCTTTTGGGCCTGGATTTGTTGAAACGACTATATGCAACATTGTATTGTTCCCCCGAAGGGGTGGAGCTTACGTTGGGACGGAGAGTAATCTCTCCCATGTATTTGTCGGTCGATAAATTCCCACCGGAATTGAGTTCCCTCCCTGCGTCCTTATGGGCCACAGGTCCCAATGATGTGGGCCTGTTAGACATTCCACCCTATGTGATTCAATTGAAACCAAATGCGCGATTACCGCGTTTACCTCAATATCGTATTTCTCTTGAGGGCGAACGAGCGCTGTTAGCAATCGTTCATGATCTCATTGGAAAAGGTGTTGTTGAAGAAACTCGTGGAAACGTGTGTAATAGCCCTGTATTGCCAATTCTGAAACGAACTGACCCAACTAAACCTCCTGTGTATCGTTTCGTAATAGATTTAAGAGAGGTGAACAAAATAGTGGTTCCACAATTTCCTGTGGTTCCCGACATTACAGCCTTACTAACAATGATTCCGGCATCTGCCTCCTGGTTCACGGTGATCGATCTAAAGAATGCTTTCTTTAGCATTCCGATTGCAGAGGAAAGCAGAGACCTATTCGGATTCTCATTAGGTGGTCGCAGTTTTAGGCTAAAACGCGCTCCACAGGGCTACTGTGAGAGTCCGTCAATCTACAGCCAAGCACTTAAAGGTCAGCTTGATGCCTTTGTTTTACCAACGGGTGCAGCTTTGATTCAATACGTTGACGATCTTTTAGTGGCAGCTGATACAAAAGCTATTTGCAAAACGACTACAGTATCATTATTGCATTATCTACATGACTTACATCACAAGGTATCGCCTTCAAAGCTACAGTATTGTTGTCAAGAAGTAACCTATTTAGGTCACTTATTGTCAAGAGAAGGGAGAAGGTTGACCCCAGAGAGAATTGCAGCAATTTCCCGAATGACTGTGCCAAAAACCCAGAGAGATGTTCGCGCCTTTTTAGGTATTACGTCCTATTGTAGACAATGGATTCCAAATTTTTCATTGTTGGCGAAACCATTGATAGCCCTTACGTGCAAAGATGTTCCATCCCCATTGCCTTGGTCTGAAGAGTGTCGGAAAAGTTTTTCGGAATTGCGTGATGCGTTGTGTTCGGCTCCTGTGTTGGGTACTCCTGACTACAGCAAGCCGTTTACACTATATGTTCACGAGAGGGATGGTTGCGCGTTGAGTGTTCTGACACAACCTTTTGGCGGCAAACAACGCCCATGTGCCTATTTTTCTTCGACTTTAGACCCAGTAGCAAGAGCCTTGCCGAGTTGTTTAAGGTCTACAGCGGCAGCTGCGGCGTCCATTCGACAGTCCGCAGGTTTAGTCATGAATAATATGCTCACGGTAATGGTTCCGCATGCAGTTGACACTCTATTGAATCGAACGAAAACTCAACATCTGACGAGCGCAAGATTGTCTGGATATGAGTTAACGTTGCTGGCCAGTCACATACGGATAAAACGATGTAATGTGTTGAATCCAGCAACATTGCTGCCGATCGACACAGAACCAAGTGGTGAAGCAGTACATGACTGCTATCTCAGAACTGAGGAGGAAACTAAGGGTCGTATTGACCTAAAAGATACTCCATTGACAGATCCCGATGGTACTTTGTATGTGGATGGTTCCTGTTTTAAGTTGCCGAACGGTGATGTGACCACTGTGTATGCTGTAGTAACATTGAGAACGATTGTGGAAAGCGCAAGATTAAGTCAGAATTCGGCTCAGGCTGCCGAGTTAATCGCATTGACGAGAGCGTGTGTGTTGTCTAAAGATAAACGGGTGAATGTGTTTACAGATAGCCAGTATGCGTTTGGCGTGGCACATAGTTTTGGACGATTGTGGAGAGAGAGAGGATTCCTTACGTCGCATGGCACGAAGATTCAACATGGTCAGCTTGTAAATGATCTTTTAGATGCACTCACATTGCCTAAACAAGTGGCCATAGTCAAATGTAGCGCACATCAGAAAGTAACAGATGATGTGGGTCGTGGAAATGCGTTTGCGGATGAAACGGCTAAAGAGACGGCTAAAGATTTGACGAACAGAATGTATGTTACGAGCTCAGTGAGATGGCCAACAGAGACTGGTATGTGTGAAGACACATTTGAAAGTGTGAAAGGAATACAGAATGAAGCCACTGAGACAGAAAGGACTAAATGGAGAGAGAGCACGGGAAGATTGGATGAGAATGGATGTTGGGTTGATCTATCAGAGAAGCAGAGATGGATGTTACCGGATGCGTATGTGCTCGCTGTTGTTACAATGGCTCACGGTATGGCACACATCAACACGAAAGGCATATGCAAGTTGCTGTCTCATGTATGGAAGAATGATGGGATTACTAAGTGCGCCGAGAGAGTGGTTAAGAATTGTATGGTGTGTTTGATGCACAATCCTGGTAAGGGCACCCCCACTCCACCTGGCCATTTTGCCCCTCCTACGTACCCTTTCGAAGTTATCCAGTTGGATTTTATCCACATGGAGAGATGTAATAATTTGAAGTATGTGTTGGTTGTGGTGTGTGCATTTTCTAGGTGGATTGAGGCCTACCCCCTTAAGGATAATACGGCTTTATCCACGGCAAAAATTTTGCTCAAAGAATATTTTCCCCGCTACGGAATGCCTCGGGTCGTATGGTCGGACAACGGAAGTGAGTTTGTTGGGAGTGTGATGAAGAGTGTGTGTCGCGGTTTAGGGATAGTACAAAAATTTCATAGTGCAAACCATCCACAATCAGCAGGCTTGGTGGAAGGATATAATGGCACTCTAAAACTGAAATTGGCTAAAATTCAGGCAACAACTGGTTTATCATGGCCCGACGCTTTGCCTCTGGCTCTCCTGTCGACCAGGGCAACTGTACACTCTCGAGTAGGGCTCAGCCCATATGAGATTGTGTTCGGCCGTCCTGCTAATGTATGGGGAGTCCCAAGACCTAAAGAATTTGACAGAATTGAATACCCTATGTTGATTGATTATCTCTATGATCTGACTGCTAAATTGAGTTTGATTCATCAACAGGTCTTTGAGTCTCTGCCATCACAAACAGAGGGTCCTGGTCATCGACTTCAACCAGGGGACTGGGTCCTCATATGGAACTACGGAAGAAAACGAAACCTTGAACCAAGATTTGTGGGCCCGTTTCAGGTACAGCTGGCTACGAGGACGGCGGTTCGACTACACGGACGCCGGAACTGGGTACATGCTACCCATACCAAAAAAGTCCCGCTTCCTTTGCCATCGGACACCTGGATAAGAAGAGGTCTTTCTTCATCTGAGACCGACACTCCACAACGTTTCGTTCCATTCAGCGAAGCTCGGTTTGTATCTGACACCGTTTTTGACTCCCCTCAAACAATTTCTTCCACGTCAACCTTGGAAAATTTGACTGCTGAACAATCGCCTGAACAATTGAACACTCCTTTGCCGTCCAATCCACTGTTTGAAGATCAGACTCGCCCTGGAAGTAGCCGATATTTCCTTCGTCCACGAACAAGCCACAAATAAAAAGATTTTTTTCTAGGTTCTACATTGCTCTGAAAACAGTGGACATTATATATTGTGTATCTTTTTCTTTTTTCGTACAGCCAAGAACATTATTTAGCTAGAACCTACCATCCAGGTTGACCGTAAGGCCGTGCGGGTACCTCCTTCTGTTTAGCAGCTATCGACACAAGGTTGGTTTCTATTATCGATTTCTGGGAACTCCTGGAAATTGATAACCGCTACTCAGAACGAGGTGCGTCAAGAACGTCGCGGACGGTCGTTAGGGGATGGAATCATCATTGTCTGAGCTGTCGAAAAGAGAGGAAATTTTGGCGCAAAGATCTGCATTGCATAAAATATTTCATACGAAATGGTTTTCCTTACAGGTGGTCATGCTATTCCTAACTATATCTATGTTGCTGGTGGGAGGAGTATATTATGGGTCCCAATTCTTATTGTCTTCTGCTACATCTATTCTCCCATCTCGTGATCTATATTTTGTTTCTACTGTCTCTCCACATTCCTTTTATCTTCTGCCTCAACACGAACAAGTCAGACGTGCGGAATTCAGAAACAACTCTTTTATTCAACTCTTGCATCAGCATCAGTTAGTGGTTAACACTACCAACTGTTGGGTGTGTGGGTTAATGCCACATACCATGGATAAGGGTATTCCGTACTTAGTTCTGCCTTATAGTGTACAAGGGTCAGCTCGAGCATTACAAACTATGTTCCGTAGTGCACTAGATTCCTACCCCCATCGAGAACCACGCTCAGCAAACTCTGGTCCTGGTCCGTACCACAAGACTCTGGCGAGAGCTATTGCAGACTTAGATAGAGATATTTTTGACGCATCGCTCATCCCAGAGGAAGAGGTGCGAGCATATAAGGAACTAAGTGAGGCTGAGTACAGCTTATCAGTGGGTGAGAGGCAGCTTAAAAGCTCGCCACCGATATGGATTGTACCTCACCTTGGTAATTTCTGCTTGAAAGGTCTTGGTCGAAATCCGAGAGCTCAGTTTGGGGAGAGTGCTTGTACCGAGACGTATGTCTTACCGACGCTCTCCTCCCCTGTCTTCCTGCCTGCCAAGGGTACTTACTTTGTATGTTATGATCGAGCCTATACGTGGTTACCTCATGACTTCTCGGGTACCTGCTATATTGCGAATCTTTTGCCTCCGACTTTCACTGTGGCCTCTGATTACCACAGAACTAGAATTGCGAGAGGTGTGGTTAGCAAAGAAGATACTTCCGGACAAGAAGCGGGAGACTTCTTTAAGGGTTTCCTACCGTTCTGGGGACCAATGGTTAATAGCAGGAACTTGAGACAGTTAACTCGTGTAGTAGAATCAACTGCCAACATAACTGCAAATGCCCTTGGTAATTTGACAGCGGAGCTCCAGGCGGATAGACTGATGACGTTGCAGAACCGTATGGTTCTAGATATCGTTCTAGCAGATAGAGGTGGGGTTTGTAAAGTCATCCATTCGAGCTGCTGCGTATTCATACCTGATAACGCTCCAACGGTTTATCAAGCCATCTCTAAGTTGCACAAAATTTCGGAGTCCATACACGTGGACGAAGGAAATTGGACGCTTCTGGGATGGTTTTGGGGTCTGATATCAACTTGGGGTTGGAAGATTCTGATGATCATAGGGGTTGTTGTGACATTTCTGTTCTCATGTTGTCTTTGTGTGCAATGTGGTCCTGCCTTATGTGGCCTCTGTGCTACGACGTGTATAAGACAGCCCGTTGTCACCAAAGAGGCATTGAAGGATAGAATAATGTATCAACAACATCTGGATGATCTGATGAGTATCGAAATCGATTATGATTCCGACTAGTGCTTGCCTACATGAGGGCAAAAGGACCGTCTGAGGTTCCGTAAAAATTATTACGATGTTCTGGGCATTGCCGAATATGGACGAGTTTGGTATCTACGAACCGTAAATGGCGAGTTCGGCAAGTGTGTGTGTTTTCGCTACGCTACCTGCCAGGGTTCGTCTAATATTACGCGTTCTACATCTGAACCCTCGGGTTCCATTTTAGATACGGCATCCATTTTGTTTCTTGCCCTCACGTAGTCAGCGAGCAGATAACTGTTCGCCCCCTGACCCTCTAGTTCCCAAGCCTTGCGGAAGACGCATATTCCTTTCATGCGTCTTTATGGCCGGAGGAATGACACAGCAAAGGCAAATGGCTCAGCTTGAGGGTAATCTGGTCGTGCCGGCTTATTGTGACAGCCTTGCAGGCGATGGATCCAACTCTTTGATCCTACGATCATGCTTCCGATATTACCCCCACACTCTTTTCTCTACACGTGTCTGACTTCCTTGCAGCTGCTCTTGTCTCTTCTTCTTTGTCATTTACAACTCTAAATAGGTATGCCTAATGGTGGGAAGATGTACTTTTACAGTTGGGAACCGGCATTGCTATTGTAATTATATTCCGGGATTCTGAACACATGAAAGCGACCTCTTTGAAGTTTACTGTGAGAACTGGATTGTAATCTTTTGTCCACATGTTATACAATGGCAACATTCTGTATAAAAGAGAGCGACCTACAAACTCAATTTGAAGCAGACTCTCAGAACCTACACACTGTTGTACTTCTTGTGACTTTTGCCTCCCTGCAGTAATAAACGCTGATCTTTGACGCCGAAGGAAGTATCCCGTGTCTCTGTAATTTGTGCGCCGAAACAGGTATCCCATGAAGGTTATAGGTGTTGTTCCCTGGCACCGCTGGTACTGTTAAAAGTCCAGTCCTTCAGAAGCGTTGCTATTATCTGAAAACCATCCTGTATTGTGATTGGGGAGGGGACCGAGCGTGAAGCGGAAGATTCCAGGGATGACTCTTTGTACATCAAAGTTTTTACAATTATGTGTCACATTAAAAATATATAGCACTCCGACAAAGTAGTAAGATTATAAAACTTTAATAATTTATAAATATATACAAGAAAACAAAAATAGTAATAACATATAAACATTTTTAGGGAAAAACAACGAAGTAGCGGTCGGCTGTGCGAATAGTCCCAATGCAGCACAACGTCCAGATTTCCGGCGTGGGGCGTCGCGGGGGGTGGGTCATCAGTAGCAAACTGTTGTGCGAATAGTTCCAAGGCAGCAGAACGCGCCGAAATCTAGATGACACGAAAGTGATGTCTAGTAAGTTGCCACCCAGCAAATAACGGCGTGGGGCGTCGCGGGGGGTGGGTCATCAGTAGCAAACTGTTGTGCGAATAGTTCCAAGGCAGCAGAACGATGGCACCAAGGTGATGTCCAGTAAGTTGCCGCACTGGTTTTGGTATCCTACAATGCTGCTCCGAATAACGGCGTGGGGCGCCCCGGGGGAGGCGGCGTGAACGGGCCTCTCCAGGTGGAGTGTCATCTGTTGTAGTGGGGCGCCCCTTTACCGTTTCAGTTGCCATTCCGTCCGTTTTTGGTCCACTGTGTCAAAAGCCGCAATTCAGCGGAGTTGCGCCCACTCTTGCGGTGCAGCGATAGGCGGCTGTCACAGGACTCTCAAAATGGCGGCAGGCTCTTTCCTTTTTGGGCCTGGTCCACTGAAATGGCCCTGGGACACCTTGGAAATCGGACGCTTGTCTGCTAGGTCTTGGACCCCATTCTCGAAAGTGTCCCCTCCGCCTTGAGAATTCATCAAAAGTTTTGGGGGCCCCGACTCCTGCAGGCTTCTGGTGGGGAGCGGCTGCCATGATTGCTCGCGGAATGACCACGACGGAGCTACGAGATGGTGGTGCTCTCATGCTGACGCCAGTTTAGTCTGAAACATCCAGAAACAAGGTGGGGCTTTCATCGTTTGGGAAAAAAAAAAAGTTTTCATCCAATGAAAAGTGTTGTTTTTAGGTCATATGATCAAGCCTTCCATCATTAGGAAACCAAAAGTAAAATGAACCAATGAAAAGTTTTATAAACAAGTCACATGACCTGTTATGCGGCATAGGGTATAAAATGCGGAGAAAATACGTTGGCACGTGAGGCGGCATCAGTAGCGGACCGATGTGCGAATAGGCCGAAGGCAATACAACGCGCCAAGATCCGGATGGCACCGAGGTGGTGTCCAGCAAGTTGCAGCACTGGTGTGGCCATCCTACAATGCTGAAAGTCGGCGTGGGGCGCCCCGTTGGCCTGTGAGTTTGCGTCAGTAGCGGACCGATGTGCGAATAGGCCGAAGGCAGCACAACGCGCCAAGATCCGGATGGCACCGAGGTGGTGTCTAGTAAGTTGCCGCACTGGTGTGGCCATCCAACAATGCTGAAAGTCGGCGTGGGGCGCCCCGTTGGCCTGTGAGATGGCGTCAGTAGCGGACCGATGTGCGAATAGGCCGAAGGCAGCACAACGCGCCAAGATCCGGATGGCACCGAGGTGGTGTCTAGTAAGTTGTCGCACTTCTGTGGCCATCCTACAATGTTGAAAGTCGGCGTGGGGCGCCCCGTTGGCCTGTGAGATGGCGTCAGTAGCGGACCGATGTGCGAATGGGGCCAAAGGCAGCGCAACAATATTTTCTGACTGACACCACAAGGCGCTGAGATGCCAAGATCCGGATGGCACCGAGGTGATGTCTAAGTTGCGGACTGATGTGCGAATGGGGCCAAAGGCAGCGTAACAATATTTTTTGTATGGAAGATACCACTAGGCGTTGAGATGCCAAGATTCGGATGGCACCGAGGTGATGTCTAGCAAGTTGCTGTACTGGTGTGGTCATCCTACAATGCTGAAACTCGGCGTGGGTCGCCCCATTAGCCTGTGAGATGGCGTCAGTAGCGGACCGATGTGCGAATAGGCCGAAGGCAGCACAACGCGCCAAGATCCGGATGTCACCGTGGTGGTTTCATAGTTGAGAGGCACTTCATCTGCAGTGGGGCGCCGAGATCCGGATGGCACCGAGGTGATGTCTAGCAAGTTGCTGTACTGGTGTGGTCATTCTACAATGCTGAAAGTCGGCGTGGGGCGCCCCATTAGCCTGTGAGATGGCGTCAGTAGCGGACTGATGTGCGAATGGGGCCAAAGGCAGCGCAACAATATTTTCTGAAGAGAAGACACCAAAAGGTGCTGAGATTCCAAGATCCGGATGGCACCGAGGTGGTGTCTAGCAAGCTATGCAGTTGAGTTGTGTGCGCACTTGCGGCGAATAGGTAGAAGGCAGCATAACAATGTTTTTTGAATAGAAGACACCACAAGGCGTTGAGATTCGGTTACCACCGAGGTGATGTCTAGCAAGTTGCCGCACTGGTGTGGCCATCCTACAATACTGCTCCGAATAACGGCGTGGGGTGCCCGAAGGGGGGGGGGAGCCGGCGTGAATGGGCCTTCCTAGGTGGAGGCTCGTCTGCTGTAGTAGGGGGCCCCTTTACCGTTTCAGTTGCCATTCAGCTGAGTTTCGGCTGCTCTTGATGCTACAGCGACAGGCGGCTGCAAGAGGACTCTCAAAATGGCGGCCTGTTCTTTGGATTTGGGCCTGGTCCACTAAAATGGCCCTGGGACACCTTAGAACTCGGACGCTCGATTTTTTTTTCCTTTCCTGTACATGCAAAAAAAGGTAAATGCCCGGTACGTTACACGCTTCATCTGCCACGATGAACTCTCCAGAGGAACCGAAAAAAAATATAGTTGTGGTAACTATACCATGCATCGTCATATGGAGAGGTGGCACCAATTAATTATAGTGCTGCATAAAAGAGAGATTTGGAGGAGAACCCCTGACCTGCTAGTACATTCATCAAAGAAGTGGCACTGAGAGCTTCAGAGGCAAGGGAAACGGTCCCAAATATTTAGAAGAACTTTGGAAAGATTAAAATGACATGTTTAGATTGTGGCAAATTAATTTCATGTGGACAGATGAGTGTTACTCTAATAAATACAGCATATAAACATCATCATAGTCGATGGTTGGTAGAGACATTTTGACTATATCCTGGACCTGCCCGTCCTCGCCCAAAATGGCGCCGGAATAAATGGGACTTGTAACTCCTTGTTGTGTACTGGTTGCAGAACCTTGAAATCACGAGATACGTATGCAGTTTTGAAGCACATGGCGGGCGGGGACGAGAATTGATTGACTATTTCGACATCCCTATTGATATTAAGTTCTGATGTGTTATTGATTACTGTACTGTTGAAAGTTCGAATTAACGTCACTCATGGTACTTGCCCGCAAATGTATATCTAGATAATTTTATTGTAACTGGCCCTGTCGTATTTTAATTATAAAATGTACGTCCACCGATTCCGCAACTGTTAGACACCTTAGTTCTTGCAACCTAATGGCCCGCCCGTTACGTTCCTCTACAGTGTAAATGTCTATTCATCATATACGATTACAGTTTGCTCTGTGGCAGGCCCACGTGGTTATAGGCTCGTATTTGTATAATGAAATTTTCACAATAAAGGTTTTTAAAAGAAAACATGGTAGTATTATATACATTGGTAAAGTTTTTAATAATAGTGACTGTTTTAGAATCATTAAAAGGCAAGTGAAATAAAGCAGACCAATTACATGAAGGGTAAAAGGTATAATACGAAGGAACGCAGTAAAGATAAATGGTCAAGGGCTGTTGTGTTTTCTATTCCTGCAACATAAAGTGATCGATAAGAATCTCATATTCAGGCGTATCGGCGACTAAGACAGCAGGTCGACCCTCTTTTGCTCAACGGCTCCGTCATGGGACGAAGAAACGCTCTTTTTCTCGAAAAAAGAATATATTTTACTTGCAGGACAGTTGTAAAATTTCCGGGAAAGTACATTAGCCTGGAACATTATAACATATATTTAAGAAAAAATAATGTTCGGAAGTAATGAAAAGCGTAATTTTTAGGTCATATGACCAAGCCTTTCATCATTACAATAAGAAAAGTAAAATGAACCAATGAAAAGTTTTATTAACAAGTCACATGACTTGTTATGCTTACGTTACGCGCTGCGCGCCCCGGATGACTTCCGGATGCGCTAACGCGGCGCGTCATATGACGCATTACGCGACAACGCAGGTCCAGAATATAGTCAAAATGTCTCCACCAACCAGCGGTCGGAACACAACCCCTTTCAGCAGGCTAAATAGTTCTGTTAAATGACAACAGAAGGGACAGGCAACAAGAACCATCAGTCAAAGAGGGGAGGGCTAGTTCTTCTCTACCGGGTTACATTGGGGCGCTACCGGAACTGATCGAATTGGTAGTCTACAGTGTTTCTGGATGTTTCAGACTGAAGCTGGGGTTAGCATGAGAGCAGCACCATTTCGTAGCTCCGTCGTGGTCATTCCGCAACCAATCATGGCAGCCGTTCTTTATCGTTATTTTGGGCGGGGTGGGTGGCGGAGCCGAGCTGTTTTGCAGCCATCATTGTGTGGAGTTCAGTTCATCTCACTAGTTTTGTATTTGTCATGAGGGGTTGTTCCTAATGTTTCTATTTTAGCGAGGTCAAAAAGAGATCCCATTAGTGGCCTACTGATTTTGCTCGATTCCTTTTCTTTTTTTTTACACGATTTTTCGTTATCTGCAATGACTAAACAGAGTATTCCGACTCTGTGTTTGTTTGTAAATAGAGAATGAACCAAAGAGAAGTAATTCTAAAGCAGTAAATACTTGGATAACAATCAATCAAATGGAGAGAGAAGCAGGCACGACGGATTACAACGGGGGCAAAGGCCTGCGTTAACTACCTTTCACTATCTGCAAAGAGAGAGTACTCCTAATAGAAATGAGGGGGGGGGGGCACCATTCAAAGCAGATCAGTGTGCATAAACACGAAAATGTTTTCACTTACCACGTACTTGACATTCGACAGCTTATGATATTTGCTATTAAAAAACCATTGAAATTCACTGAAAAAACCATAGGTTATAGACCATATATAGTTAGGAATTAGCATTTACAAAACCTTGAAAATTCACTGAAAAAACCATAGGTTATAGACCATATATAGTTAGGAATTAGCATTTAAAAAACCTTATTTTACTCACACAAAACCATTGAAATTCCATATATAGTTAGTTGCACTAACTATATATTGCGCACCCGCAATCCACTGCTGATCATGTCACATATTACATCATTCATGACATGGTCAGTGACATCACTGATGACATCACTGATGACATCTCAAATGACATCACTGATGACATCACTGATGACATCTCATTTGACATCATTCTTGTGCTAATACGATAAACCTCTTCAGACTCTAATATAACCTTAGATACACTCAGTGTATACAGACACTCACACACTGCCACTCATCCATGGAGTTACTCACACACCCAGTCAGTCATGCAAAGAAACAATCTCACCTCCATTTCTTCAACTATACAGTTAAACACACCTTACTTATTGAAACATATACTAACACATATTTACTCTCTTATACAATCCCTGATACAAGTTCACAATGATCGATACAACCACTCACTCATTCAGTGTCTCTCATGCACAGTTATTTATATATGCCAACTCTCACATGTACTGTGTTTTACATATGTACTTACTATGACATGTAGCATTGAGATATCCATTCACTCATCAATACACCCATGCACACAGTCAACTGCCCATGTAGCTGTTTCCACATGCACTCTTGAACTCATACACCTAGTGAATAAACTGCTCACACATCTATGCATAGAGTCACACACCTTCCAGCCACCCCCACACAAACTCAATCTCCCATAGAAATACTTGGGCAACCAATTAATAACACATATAGCCTCTCGTATAGCTAATGATCAACACATGCAGCAGTTTACAGAACAACAGACATAATGATGCACAAATTAAGACAGTTTAGTTACTAACCCATGCATTCAGTGAGACACATTTAATCACTCACTCATACAGTCAGTCACGCACCTACTAAATCCTTCATCCAGACACTTATACATCCACTCATTCTTCAATATGTAAGACATATTTTAACTTTACAGAAACATAGAGTCACTGGATGTTGTCATCAGTGATGTCATCAGTGATGTCATTTGAGATGTCATCAGTGATGTCATCAGTGATGTCACTGACCATGTCATGAATGATGTAATATGTGACATGATCAGCAGTGGATTGCGGGTGCGCAATATATAGTTAGTGCAACTAACTATATATGGAATTTCAATGGTTTTGTGTGAGTAAAATAAGGTTTTTTAAATGCTAATTCCTAACTATATATGGTCTATAACCTATGGTTTTTTCAGTGAATTTTCAAGGTTTTGTAAATGCTAATTCCTAACTATATATGGTCTATAACCTATGGTTTTTTCAGTGAATATATATATATATATATATAAATTCACTGAAAAAACCATAGGTTATAGACCATATATAGTTAGGAATTAGCATTTACAAAACCTTGAAAATTCACTGAAAAAACCATAGGTTATAGACCATATATCGTTAGGAATTAGCATTTAAAAAACCTTATTTTACTCACACAAAACCATTGAAATTCCATATATAGTTAGTTGCACTAACTATATATCGCGCACCCGCAATCCACTGCTGATGATGTGACATATTACATCATTCATGACATGGTCAGTGACATCACTGATGACATCACTGATGACATCTCAAATGACATCACTGATGACATCACTGATGACATCTCATTTGACATCAATGACCACATCACTGATGATATCATTCATGTGACAATACAATGCATCTCCTCACATTTTAATATAACCTGTTTCACCCAGTGTTAAATACAGAATATAATTTTTGAAACCATTGACACACCAATACTAGTTACTACATACGCACTCACTGATTCCTACGTCTACACACACCTTCACTCATTCACCCATACAATCATTCATACATACAATCACTCATCTTTACAACACTATCATATGCACTCATACACCTATACAGACACTCACAGTCTGCCACTCATCCATGGAGTTACTCACACACCTAGTCAGTCCTGTAAAGAATCAATGCCACTTCCATTTTCTTGTCTATACAGTTAAACATAGAGCACCTTACATTTTCAAACATATACTAACACATACTTACCTTGTTATACAATCATTGATACAAGTACACATTGATCTGCACAGAGTCACACACCTCCCAGCCAGCCACACACACACTCAGTCTCCCATACAAATACTTGGACAATCAATCAGTAACCCATATAGTTAATCATATAGCTACTGATCAACACATGCAGCAGTTTACAGAACAACAGACATAATGATGCACAAATTAAGACACTTTAGTCACTAACCCATGCACTCAGTGAGACACATTTAATCACTCACTCATACATTCAGTCATGCACCTACTAAATCCTTTGTCCAGACACTTATACTTCCACTCATTCTTCAATATGTAAGACACATTTTAACTTTACAGAAACATACAGTCACTGGATGTTGTCATCAGTGATGTCATTTGAGATGTCATCAGTGATGTCATCAGTGATGTCACTGACCATGTCATGAATGATGTAATATGTGACATCATCAGCAGTGGATTGCGGGTGCGCGATATATAGTTAGTGCAACTAACTATATATGGAATTTCAATGGTTTTGTGTGAGTAAAATAAGGTTTTTTAAATGCTAATTCCTAACGATATATGGTCTATAACCTATGATTTTTTCAGTGAATTTTCAAGGTTTTGTAAATGCTAATTCCTAACTATATATGGTCTATAACCTATGGTTTTTTCAGTGAATTTTCAAGGTTTTGTAAATGCTAATTCCTAACTATATATGGTCTATAACCTATGGTTTTTTCAGTGAATTTCAATGGTTTTTTAATAGCAAATATCATAAGCTGTTGAATGTCAAGTACGTGGTAAGTAAAAACATTTTCGTGTTTATGCACACTGATCTGCTTTGAATGCTGCCCCCCACCCCTCATTTCTATTAGGAGTACTCTCTCTTTGCAGATAGTGAAGGGTAGTTAACGCAGGCCTTTGCCCCCGTTGTAATCCGTCGTGCCTGCTTCTCTCTCCATTTGATTGATTGTTCTCTTTGGTTCATTCTCTATTTACAAACAAGCACAGAGTCGCAATACTCTGTTTAGTCTTTGCAGATAGCGAAAAATCGTGTAAAAAAACAAAAGGAATCGAGCAAAATCAGTAGGCCACTAATGGGATCTCTTTTTGACCTCGCTAAAATAGAAACATTAGGAACAACCTGTTGAAAATAGCAATGTGTATGTACATAAGCGGCGTTCATTTGTGTTCACAGTACCCCTTGTTGATTGTTTGAATCGAGCATTGAATTGTTCGAAGTTGGTTCTCTTAAGGATCTTCTCTGCCTGCAAACGAGGAAGAATAGGAATATTCTCTCTCCCTTTGCAGATAGTGAAGGGTAGGTAACGCAAGCCTTTAACACGTCGTACCTATTTCATTCCTCATTGATTGATTGATTGTCCGAACATTGACTGTTTGGGAATTAGTTCTTTTTTGAGGTATTCCCTGTTTGCAAATAAACGTAGGAAAATCTTTGCAAGTAGTGAAAGGGTACGTAATGCGGACCTTTCTCCCCCGTTGTAATCTGTCATGCCTATCTACTCCCCACTGATTGATGCACCTGTTTCACCCGGACCATTTACTAGAGATAGGTCATCTGGCCCGACCAGAGAGCACCCCTAGTGAAAAGGACATATGCAATAATAACGAAGTGATCACTGTATCCTGTTAACAGAAACTTTAGCATGAAACAACCTGGAAAGAAAAGAATAGGAAAAGGAAAATCAGTAGGCCACTGATGAACTTTTTATTAAATAACAAACAAAGAAACGATAACAATACGTAATGATAAAACCTATTATTGTCCTAGAAACAAGAAATGTTAGAAGTAAGCCCGTAATAAGAAACCTGAAAATGTCGCCCCTCACTGCCCCAAAACGTGTCTGTCCCACCGCCTGCCACGGCCAAATAACGGCAAACTGGGAAAGATAGAAGTCAGCAGACATCCGCCCCATTCTAGAAACTTCCAAAGGGCAACAGGTTTTCGGCTACGCCCAGCCGGAAGCAACACATATAAGGTGGGTCCTGCTGCCACGCCTCGGCCAGGAGATCATCACGTAGGGTGTAGCCGGAGGAGAGGCCGAGGCCAGCGGGACCCGGCCAGGGGGATTGACAACACTGGAGAGTTTCAGGGGGGGGAATGTCCGTGTCCTCGACCCTCCCCTCTCTCTCCCAGTCCGGCCGCGGTGGCCCTTGAGAGTTGCAGGTTGTCCCTCCACACTCTCTCCCGGTCCGGCCACCAACGGCCGGGGGCTGGGGCCGACGGGATCCGGCTGCAGCCGATGAGCCAAGGAACCCGTTCATGGGGCCAGAGCAAAGGGCGTCCGGCCGCCATCCACCGGAGGTCCGGCCCAAAGACGGACGGGACATTTCTTCTTTCTTGAATGATTGCTGCAACAACCCTGGGGGGGGGGATGTCTTGCACATGCCTCCGACCCCCCCCCTCTCGTCCTCATCGCCTGGTCCGGCCATAACAAATCTCAAGCGAGACGCCGTGGGGTGCACTGGGAGGGAGAGACGGTGCGAACAGGCCTCTCCCGCCTCCCCAGGTGGAGGCTTCCCAGCTGCACCCTCAGCGCTCCAGGCGCCCGGAAAAGGGTTCTTCCACTGTGGCGATGCTGCAACGTCTCGCCCGGCAGGGTGGAGCCCGTCCGCTCATTTGACCCCGCGATCGCCAGTAGCTACCGAACTCTCAAAATGGCGGTCGACCTGGCAAGAGCGGGCCCAGCATAAAGAAATGGCCCGGTCACTGGTTGACTCCACCACCGTAGTCCTCCACGACCTTGAAGATTCTAGAGGAGCCGCGGGAGTCCCCGACCCCCGCAGACACCCCCGATGGGGAATGACTGCCATGATCGCCCGTGGAGTGACGAAACTGTAGCCGCGGGACGTCGGCGCTCCCATGCTGGCGCCAGCCTCAGTTTGAATGACTAGAATCCTGCAGACCTCAGTTCCGGTGAAAGCACAGTGTTACCCGGTAGGAAAAATTGTTGCACCCCCTCCCCTTTTTGACTGATGGTTCAAACCACCGATCCTTTCCTTTGCCCTTTTAACGGAACTTTGGACTGCCTCCCCCCCCCCCGCGGCGCCCCACGCCGTTATTTGCTGGGCGGCAACTTACTAGACATCACCTTCGTGACATCCAGATTTCAGCGTGTTCTGCTGCCTTGGAACTATTCGCACAACAGACCGCTACTGACAACCCACCCCACGGGACGCCCCACGCCGGATACCCAAATCAGTGCGGCACCCAGGCAACATCTTCTGAATTTTCATAATTTGAAAGAACTAGTAACATGTCCTCATCAGGAATTCCCTCTTCAATCATCTCATCAGGAATTTCCTCATGAAAAGTCTGCAATGATGATTCTTGTAACTCTATGGTCTCCAAACATTCGATAAATTCGCCATCAAGACATTGATCAAAAAAATCATTCAAGTCATCTCCTCCTTGTGAGAATATTTCATTATTGGTGCTGTCAATTTCAATAAATGTAGTGGATAATTCAAAAGAAATTGCAACGGTCTCTTCGTTGTTTAAATGTTTTTACTGTTTTTGTTTTGTTGTATATATTTATAAGTTATTAAAGTTTTATATTCCTACTACTTTGTTGGAGTGCTATATATTTTTAATGTGACACATAATTGTAAAAACTTTGATGTACAAAGAGTCATCCCTGGAATCTTCCGCTCCCCAATCACAATACAGGATGGTTTTCAGATAGTATGAACACGTGTGGTGTGACGGATCTCATCGGGTGTGGGCCTTGATCTACTATAACTCCTTTGAAGAGGGGTGATTCTTTACAGCTGGGGCCATAAACTACATCTGCAGGGCTAGCTGATAGCCTAGGACCGGCCTGGACAATCGGACACAGAGGAAGAGGAGTGTCAGAGGGTGCGGTAGTGAATAGGGCGAAAGGGAGGTGTCGGGCGGGCACAGAGTGTGATTCTCAGGGAAGAGCAGCGCAGATGGGGGGAGGTTTATTGCCCATGCATAAGACAGAGAGCGGGGGTGAGCAGTGCCTGGGGAAGATGCTTGCGAGGGTGGGGAGCCATGCTACGAATCGACAGCGTGCAGAGAGTGGGTCTGGTCAAGGCATCTAAAATGGCTGCCGTGCACAACAAAAGTCTGGCATTTCAAAAAAGGCAAGATGGCGCAGACAATGTTTTTCAACACTTCCTCATTTCCTTCGAATCGAACGTTAACAGACGGTGGTGCATATTGCCAAAGTTAAGCGATATTTATCGCTAACGATACTTAGCAACGAATTTTTTACCGCTAAGCATCGTCAGAAATTATCGAAGATAAACCTTGCTATTATCAAGGTTTATCGCAAATGCGATAAAAAACGGCCGCAATGCATGAATATCGCTAAAAAGTCAGCGATATTCATGCATTACCGAGCTAATGCTCTTAGCCATGTTATCCACCTCCCATTGGATAACATGGCTAAGAACTGCTCAGGGCAGGTGTTAGTTTTTGGAGATATTCGCGCTTAGCGCGAATATCTCCAAAAGTTGGTAATAGGAGATAGATATCTTGCATGTTGTAATGCAAGTTATTGTGGTATATGGAACTCATACCATAATCTCTCAGGAAAGCAGAAACTGATCCTTTTGGGACCGCCTGAGAAGGCCTAGGGGGTGAGGGGTACTCTACTTTGCCCCCTTTTCACGTTCCGAACTATTTTATTTTACTCTCTTCTGTAATTACACAAAATGGCAGCAATAAGATGCATCAGAGACAGACAGTGAGAGAAAGGAGGCCGGAGATGAAGAAGAGATGTCAAATACACATTGGAGATAATATAGTGGGAGAAGGGAAGTAAATATGAGTAAACTTACCATGTAACATAAAAATGTTCCACTCTATACTATAAGTCTCATTTTATACTACAATCACTTCGCTACAACCTCATAAATTAAAAATAAAAATGAATAATGTCTCAAACAATTTTTGTATTTCTAAATATAAATTTATTCTTCTGAATTTCCAAAATTTGAAAGAACTAGTAACATGTCCTCATCAGGAATTTCCTCTTCAATCATCTCATCTGGAATCTCCTCATGAAAAGTCTGCAATGATGATTCTTGTAACTCTATGGTCTCCAAACATTCGATAAATTCGCCATCAAGAGATTGATCCAAAAAATCATTCAAGTAATCTCCTCCTTGTGAGAATACTTCATTATTGGTGCTGTCAATTTCAATAAATGTAGTGGATAATTCAAAAGAAATTGCCACGGTCTCTTCATTGTGAGCCATTTTATTTTGAAATTGCTTGCTGTAAATTGCAGAAAAAAATAATCACTTTCATTTATCGTTTTTAGTATTTAGTATAACAGAAGGAATGTAAATAAATAACAGAAAACATTTTTCAAATTATCTTAAAGTGTACAACATAGTTCCCCTTACAAATTAACAACTCACCTTTTTAAAAGTAGGAGAAGTGTTAGTACTGTGTAAACCAAACACCAGAAATTGAGCACCAAAAATTCCTCACAAATGTACCTCAGACAGTAGTATCACAAAATGGCTGTGGTTTCCTCTCATTTTAGATATATACATAACCAATTAACTTTCATCACACACAAATACAAAACCAAAGTAACATTTTAATTGGTTCTAAATTTCAACACTTTCAAATGTGTTTTCCCCATGCAATTTTCCATAGGACATTTAGATACGTCTACAGCCTGAATGGCTGAACGGAATTACACCAAACTTGGCAAAATGGTACATCAAACCTAAGAGGTCAGGGAGGATCTACTATGCCCCCTTATGGTCATTTGCCCCTTCGCTTTGGCCTCCTCTTGTCTCTCGATCCTACCGAGAGACAAGATGGCGGCCGCTACGGACTGTTTGGAATGTTTACAGACGTCGGAGAACCAATCACCTTCGCAAAGCTCCGTAACCCGAAAAGTACGCGAAGCGGAGCGCTGTTACAGATATATATCTTTTTTTGAACATTAATTTCTCAAAATCACTGGAGCACATATATTGAAACCTAGCAAAGGCACATCGGGCTACCAGTCCCTAATATTTTGCCAAGTTTCGTACAAATCCATTCAGCCGTTCGATTATTATTATTATTTTTTTTTTTGCCCCGCGGGGCCCTTTTAAAACCTCCACATCAAACCTAGGGGGTCAGCGAGGATCTACTATGCCCCCTTATGGTCATTTGCCCCTTCGCTTTGGCCTCCTCTTGTCTCTCGATCCTACCGAGAGACAAGATGGCGGCCGCTACGGACTGTTTGGAATGTTTACAGACGCCGGAGAACCAATCAGCTTCGCTTCACAAAGCTCCGTAACGCGAAAAGTACGCGAACTGGAGCGCTGCCCGGTCCGCTGTTACAGATATATATCTTTTTTTGAACGTTAATTTCTCAAAATCCACTGGAGCACATATATTGAGACCTAGCAAAGGCACATCGGGCTACCAGTCCCTACAATTTTGCCAAGTTTCGTGCAAATCCATTCAGCCGTTCGGGCTAAAAGTGAGGCCAACCGCCCTATGGAAAACTCAATGTTAAAAACACGTTTTGGGATCCCCCTTTTTTCTCGGCCCCCCCTTGACGAAACCCCCACAAATTTTCAGGGGCTGCTCAGAAACAAAATGTTCAATTTTCCTGAAAATTTCAGCCAATTCCGTCCACAAACGCCAAAGTTATTAGACATAGAATTTTCAAAAATCCCATAGAGAAAAAATCCTAACTATATATACCTACTGGCGACCGCCAGTAGGTAATATATATATATATATATATATATATACGCTCTTTGATTCTTTGATACACCGTGCATTCGCGGATGGGTGCTTTACAAACGCGGGGGTGCACCCATAATATTTATCCAAGCTCTGTTGCATTGACACCCAATAAACTCTAGCAAATGCCCCCGCGTGTGCTGTTTTTCTTTTTGGGAAACAAGGAAACGGAGCTTTGAAGTTACATGAAAGGCAGTAAAGAGTGGTACTGCTACAGAGTACAAATACAAATCCATGCTAGATAGAGATATCTGACTTTTGCCTAGTGGCAGTTTTGACGCCATAAAGCCCATGCTGGAAAGAACAGATGTGTATTATGGGGATAGCTAAGTCGATTAGTAAAGCCAGGCAGTAGAAACACTTTGAAACAGATTAAATGTATGTGAGAGAGGGGCTATGGAGAGATGAGGGGCACGTTAGCAAGGATGGCAGTAAGGGAGTCAAAGGAGGTCTTAGTGTGCAATTGTAAAACACACGCTCACCCGTAGTCATCTTGGCGTCAAAATGATGGTCGCACTGGCTTTCACCTGTGCTAAAAGGCTGTGATGATGGATATGTGGCAAGGTAAACTAATACTGTGTCTTTTTCCTCTCTTTCTTAGACTTTTTGAGAGCGTACGGATTTCGCAAAGGAAAGGTAAGGTGACTTTGTCATTATTGACTGTTAAACACTTCACTCACACACACACCCACCTGCACTTTAAAACCAACAACCTATCTGCCTTCTACATAGGATAGTGTTTTAAAAGGATAGTTTTAGGCATTAGCAGAGATGGCATATCATTGGATGAATGCTGCCCAGGCCCTAAGTCTGGTTCTGGAGTCCAGCTCTGAGGCAGGATCAGAGACTGAGACAGCAGATGCTGAGACAGCATCTGAGGGAGAGGACAATGGAGTTAAATCTGGGAGTGACTCTTCAGTCGGTGCAGTTCCATTCGACGATTCATCTTCCAGAGATTCTGAAGAAGACAATGTCAGTCATGTTTTCCCTATGCCAGCACAGTCTGTGTAGCAGGACACCTGTAACAGGTTAAAGAAATCCAGAGTTCAGCCCCAAATTCTGCCTTTCACTGGTGACCCTGGATGTAAAGTCAATACAAATACATTTTTTGCCAATGGACTACGTCGTTTTCTTTTTGGATGTCGACTTCCTTGATGAAAGTGTGCAGCAAACAAATGTGCGTGCCAAACAGTTCCTGAGGAAGCAAGGAGGCACTAGGGCCTCATTCTATGGCACGCAAGTGGACACCCGCTTCTTATGGGGAGTTGAAGATATTTTTGGGTCTCACGCTTAAAATGGGGCTAGTACATAAACCAATCTTGCTATCCTACTGGTCTACTCACATGGTTCGGTTAACCCCATCTTCACACCATACATGAGCAGAGACCACTTTTTGCTATTGCAGCGCATGCTGCATTTCAATGACAATTCTGCTGCATTGCCCTCGGACCATCCAGACCATGACAGGTTGTTCAAAATTGGGCCTGTCGTGGAACATTTGTCTGCAAGGTTTCCAGAGGTTCATACTCCTGGAAAGAATATAGCCATTGATGAGTCTTTGATCTTGTATAAAGGGTGGCTGCTGTTTAGGCAGTACATTCTGAACAAAATCAATCACTATGGCATCAAGCTGTACATGCTGTGTGAGAGCTCGACTGGCTATGTGTACAGCTTGACAGTGTATACAGGGAAGGACACAACTCTTAACCCTGTAGGTTGCACTCCCACGCTAGGGCTCACAAGTAAGATTGTATGGGAGCTTGTCCAGCCACTTCTTCACAAAGATTATAACCTTAATGTGGACAATTTCTATACAAGAGTAGAGCTGTTCAGTGAGCTCTACAAAGCTGGCACTGTGGCTTGTGGTACAATTCATTGCTGCCACAAAGGATTCCCGCAGGAGATTGTTTGCAAGAAACTCCAGAAATCCCAGACACTGCATTGCGTTCCAACGCACTGCTCGCAGTCAAGTTCTCAGATAGTCGTGACATGTACGTACTAACTACAATTCATGCTGAGAGCACTTCCCATATCACAGTTTGGGGTCAGATGGCCGAAGTCCACAAGTCCACCTGTATACTTGATTACAACAAGTACATGGGAGGAGTGGACAAGAACAACAAGGTTCTTCAGCCATAGAATGCGAGTCATAAAACTCGCACTTGGTATATGAAACTGTTTAAGCACCTGATCCAGATGGCAAGATACAATGTGTATGTTGTTTATCGTGAGAGCACCACAGGAAGACTCATGTCTTTCCTTGACTTTCAGTTGTCTGTGATTGAAAGACTCACTACTACAGAAGCATCAGCCTCCACTTCATGTGTTCTGGAGGACGTGGCAAGGCTGCAGGAGCGACACTTTGCTGATAAAACAAAGTTCATAGGTCGCACGCTACTCCACCATTACAGCGTGTGTACCCCAGGAGCATCATGGTAGATGTTGTTTTATCAAAGCGGGTGCGCTTAACAAAGTTCCGAAGTGTGATGCATGGTTGCAGGCCAACTCTGGACACCGGTGTTTCTGGATTTTTGTCCTTCATCAGCAGAGTGTAGGATGAGTGTCAGGGGTTGCTGTGCAGGCTGCCAAAGTGTTATCAGGTATGGTACCTCTCCAGGCGCGTAGGGCGTTAACCTGAGCTCGTCAGCTCGAAGGCTCAAGGGAGCCGTAGTTACGTACAAAGTTCATAGGTCGCACGCTACTCCACCATTACAGCGTGTGTACCCCAGGAGCATCATGGTAGATGTTGTTTTATCAAAGCGGGTGCGCTTAACAAAGTTCCGAAGTGTGATGCATGGTTGCAGGCCAACTCTGGACACCGGTGTTTCTGGATTTTTGTCCTTCATCAGCAGAGTGTAGGATGAGTGTCAGGGGTTGCTGTGCAGGCTGCCAAAGTGTTATCAGGTATGGTACCTCTCCAGGCGCGTAGGGCGTTAACCTGAGCTCGTCAGCTCGAAGGCTCAAGGGAGCCGTAGTTACGTACAAAGTTCATAGGTCGCACGCTACTCCACCATTACAGCGTGTGTACCCCAGGAGCATCATGGTAGATGTTGTTTTATCAAAGCGGGTGCGCTTAACAAAGTTCCGAAGTGTGATGCATGGTTGCAGGCCAACTCTGGACACCGGTGTTTCTGGATTTTTGTCCTTCATCAGCAGAGTGTAGGATGAGTGTCAGGGGTTGCTGTGCAGGCTGCCAAAGTGTTATCAGGTATGGTACCTCTCCAGGCGCGTAGGGCGTTAACCTGAGCTCGTCAGCTCGAAGGCTCAAGGGAGCCGTAGTTACGTACAAAGTTCATAGGTCGCACGCTACTCCACCATTACAGCGTGTGTACCCCAGGAGCATCATGGTAGATGTTGTTTTATCAAAGCGGGTGCGCTTAACAAAGTTCCGAAGTGTGATGCATGGTTGCAGGCCAACTCTGGACACCGGTGTTTCTGGATTTTTGTCCTTCATCAGCAGAGTGTAGGATGAGTGTCAGGGGTTGCTGTGCAGGCTGCCAAAGTGTTATCAGGTATGGTACCTCTCCAGGCGCGTAGGGCGTTAACCTGAGCTCGTCAGCTCGAAGGCTCAAGGGAGCCGTAGTTACGTACAAAGTTCATAGGT
This sequence comes from Lissotriton helveticus, assembly GCF_964261635.1. Taxonomy (NCBI): domain Eukaryota; kingdom Metazoa; phylum Chordata; class Amphibia; order Caudata; family Salamandridae; genus Lissotriton; species Lissotriton helveticus. Next base: position 1,430,516,265 of record NC_136068.1, on the reverse strand, counting down.
CGCACGCTACTCCACCATTACAGCGTGTGTACCCCAGGAGCATCATGGTAGATGTTGTTTTATCAAAGCGGGTGCGCTTAACAAAGTTCCGAAGTGTGATGCATGGTTGCAGGCCAACTCTGGACACCGGTGTTTCTGGATTTTTGTCCTTCATCAGCAGAGTGTAGGATGAGTGTCAGGGGTTGCTGTGCAGGCTGCCAAAGTGTTATCAGGTATGGTACCTCTCCAGGCGCGTAGGGCGTTAACCTGAGCTCGTCAGCTCGAAGGCTCAAGGGAGCCGTAGTTACGTACAAAGTTCATAGGTCGCACGCTACTCCACCATTACAGCGTGTGTACCCCAGGAGCATCATGGTAGATGTTGTTTTATCAAAGCGGGTGCGCTTAACAAAGTTCCGAAGTGTGATGCATGGTTGCAGGCCAACTCTGGACACCGGTGTTTCTGGATTTTTGTCCTTCATCAGCAGAGTGTAGGATGAGTGTCAGGGGTTGCTGTGCAGGCTGCCAAAGTGTTATCAGGTATGGTACCTCTCCAGGCGCGTAGGGCGTTAACCTGAGCTCGTCAGCTCGAAGGCTCAAGGGAGCCGTAGTTACGTACAAAGTTCATAGGTCGCACGCTACTCCACCATTACAGCGTGTGTACCCCAGGAGCATCATGGTAGATGTTGTTTTATCAAAGCGGGTGCGCTTAACAAAGTTCCGAAGTGTGATGCATGGTTGCAGGCCAACTCTGGACACCGGTGTTTCTGGATTTTTGTCCTTCATCAGCAGAGTGTAGGATGAGTGTCAGGGGTTGCTGTGCAGGCTGCCAAAGTGTTATCAGGTATGGTACCTCTCCAGGCGCGTAGGGCGTTAACCTGAGCTCGTCAGCTCGAAGGCTCAAGGGAGCCGTAGTTACGTACAAAGTTCATAGGTCGCACGCTACTCCACCATTACAGCGTGTGTACCCCAGGAGCATCATGGTAGATGTTGTTTTATCAAAGCGGGTGCGCTTAACAAAGTTCCGAAGTGTGATGCATGGTTGCAGGCCAACTCTGGACACCGGTGTTTCTGGATTTTTGTCCTTCATCAGCAGAGTGTAGGATGAGTGTCAGGGGTTGCTGTGCAGGCTGCCAAAGTGTTATCAGGTATGGTACCTCTCCAGGCGCGTAGGGCGTTAACCTGAGCTCGTCAGCTCGAAGGCTCAAGGGAGCCGTAGTTACGTACAAAGTTCATAGGTCGCACGCTACTCCACCATTACAGCGTGTGTACCCCAGGAGCATCATGGTAGATGTTGTTTTATCAAAGCGGGTGCGCTTAACAAAGTTCCGAAGTGTGATGCATGGTTGCAGGCCAACTCTGGACACCGGTGTTTCTGGATTTTTGTCCTTCATCAGCAGAGTGTAGGATGAGTGTCAGGGGTTGCTGTGCAGGCTGCCAAAGTGTTATCAGGTATGGTACCTCTCCAGGCGCGTAGGGCGTTAACCTGAGCTCGTCAGCTCGAAGGCTCAAGGGAGCCGTAGTTACGTACAAAGTTCATAGGTCGCACGCTACTCCACCATTACAGCGTGTGTACCCCAGGAGCATCATGGTAGATGTTGTTTTATCAAAGCGGGTGCGCTTAACAAAGTTCCGAAGTGTGATGCATGGTTGCAGGCCAACTCTGGACACCGGTGTTTCTGGATTTTTGTCCTTCATCAGCAGAGTGTAGGATGAGTGTCAGGGGTTGCTGTGCAGGCTGCCAAAGTGTTATCAGGTATGGTACCTCTCCAGGCGCGTAGGGCGTTAACCTGAGCTCGTCAGCTCAAAGGCTCAAGGGAGCCGTAGTTACGTACAAAGTTCATAGGTCGCACGCTACTCCACCATTACAGCGTGTGTACCCCAGGAGCATCATGGTAGATGTTGTTTTATCAAAGCGGGTGCGCTTAACAAAGTTCCGAAGTGTGATGCATGGTTGCAGGCCAACTCTGGACACCGGTGTTTCTGGATTTTTGTCCTTCATCAGCAGAGTGTAGGATGAGTGTCAGGGGTTGCTGTGCAGGCTGCCAAAGTGTTATCAGGTATGGTACCTCTCCAGGCGCGTAGGGCGTTAACCTGAGCTCGTCAGCTCGAAGGCTCAAGGGAGCCGTAGTTACGTACAAAGTTCATAGGTCGCACGCTACTCCACCATTACAGCGTGTGTACCCCAGGAGCATCATGGTAGATGTTGTTTTATCAAAGCGGGTGCGCTTAACAAAGTTCCGAAGTGTGATGCATGGTTGCAGGCCAACTCTGGACACCGGTGTTTCTGGATTTTTGTCCTTCATCAGCAGAGTGTAGGATGAGTGTCAGGGGTTGCTGTGCAGGCTGCCAAAGTGTTATCAGGTATGGTACCTCTCCAGGCGCGTAGGGCGTTAACCTGAGCTCGTCAGCTCGAAGGCTCAAGGGAGCCGTAGTTACGTACAAAGTTCATAGGTCGCACGCTACTCCACCATTACAGCGTGTGTACCCCAGGAGCATCATGGTAGATGTTGTTTTATCAAAGCGGGTGCGCTTAACAAAGTTCCGAAGTGTGATGCATGGTTGCAGGCCAACTCTGGACACCGGTGTTTCTGGATTTTTGTCCTTCATCAGCAGAGTGTAGGATGAGTGTCAGGGGTTGCTGTGCAGGCTGCCAAAGTGTTATCAGGTATGGTACCTCTCCAGGCGCGTAGGGCGTTAACCTGAGCTCGTCAGCTCGAAGGCTCAAGGGAGCCGTAGTTACGTACAAAGTTCATAGGTCGCACGCTACTCCACCATTACAGCGTGTGTACCCCAGGAGCATCATGGTAGATGTTGTTTTATCAAAGCGGGTGCGCTTAACAAAGTTCCGAAGTGTGATGCATGGTTGCAGGCCAACTCTGGACACCGGTGTTTCTGGATTTTTGTCCTTCATCAGCAGAGTGTAGGATGAGTGTCAGGGGTTGCTGTGCAGGCTGCCAAAGTGTTATCAGGTATGGTACCTCTCCAGGCGCGTAGGGCGTTAACCTGAGCTCGTCAGCTCGAAGGCTCAAGGGAGCCGTAGTTACGTACAAAGTTCATAGGTCGCACGCTACTCCACCATTACAGCGTGTGTACCCCAGGAGCATCATGGTAGATGTTGTTTTATCAAAGCGGGTGCGCTTAACAAAGTTCCGAAGTGTGATGCATGGTTGCAGGCCAACTCTGGACACCGGTGTTTCTGGATTTTTGTCCTTCATCAGCAGAGTGTAGGATGAGTGTCCATACCTGATAACACTTTGGCAGCCTGCACAGCAACCCCTGACACTCATCCTACACTCTGCTGATGAAGGACAAAAATCCAGAAACACCGGTGTCCAGAGTTGGCCTGCAACCATGCATCACACTTCGGAACTTTGTTAAGCGCACCCGCTTTGATAAAACAACATCTACCATGATGCTCCTGGGGTACACACGCTGTAATGGTGGAGTAGCGTGCGACCTATGAACTTTGTACGTAACTACGGCTCCCTTGAGCCTTCGAGCTGACGAGCTCAGGTTAACGCCCTACGCGCCTGGAGAGGTACCATACCTGATAACACTTTGGCAGCCTGCACAGCAACCCCTGACACTCATCCTACACTCTGCTGATGAAGGACAAAAATCCAGAAACACCGGTGTCCAGAGTTGGCCTGCAACCATGCATCACACTTCGGAACTTTGTTAAGCGCACCCGCTTTGATAAAACAACATCTACCATGATGCTCCTGGGGTACACACGCTGTAATGGTGGAGTAGCGTGCGACCTATGAACTTTGTACGTAACTACGGCTCCCTTGAGCCTTCGAGCTGACGAGCTCAGGTTAACGCCCTACGCGCCTGGAGAGGTACCATACCTGATAACACTTTGGCAGCCTGCACAGCAACCCCTGACACTCATCCTACACTCTGCTGATGAAGGACAAAAATCCAGAAACACCGGTGTCCAGAGTTGGCCTGCAACCATGCATCACACTTCGGAACTTTGTTAAGCGCACCCGCTTTGATAAAACAACATCTACCATGATGCTCCTGGGGTACACACGCTGTAATGGTGGAGTAGCGTGCGACCTATGAACTTTGTACGTAACTACGGCTCCCTTGAGCCTTCGAGCTGACGAGCTCAGGTTAACGCCCTACGCGCCTGGAGAGGTACCATACCTGATAACACTTTGGCAGCCTGCACAGCAACCCCTGACACTCATCCTACACTCTGCTGATGAAGGACAAAAATCAAGAAACACCGGTGTCCAGAGTTGGCCTGCAACCATGCATCACACTTCGGAACTTTGTTAAGCGCACCCGCTTTGATAAAACAACATCTACCATGATGCTCCTGGGGTACACACGCTGTAATGGTGGAGTAGCGTGCGACCTATGAACTTTGTACTTTGCTGATAAAATTCCAGCAACACCCAAAAAGGAGCGACTATGTTCTCGTTGTAAAGTGTGCTCGATGCTGGGAAAGGGGTAGGAGACTCATGTTCACTGTCCCCAGTGCCTAAGTAAGCCTGCCTTCTATTTTCCTACTTGCTATATGTTGTATCACAGTAAAGCAAAATACTGGGAAATTGACTGAAGTGGAGCTGCTAATAGGTATTCAATCAATCATAGCATTTGTAAAGCGCACTGCTTACCCGTGAGGGTCTCAAGGCGCTGGGGGGGGGAAGGGGGTAATGCTGCTAATGCTTGAAAAGCCAGGTCTTGAGGAGTCTTCTGAAGGTCAGCAAGTCTTGGGTCTGCAGTTGGTGTATGGGGAGGGTGTTCCAGGTCTTGGCAGCGAGGTGGAAAAACGATCTGCTGCCGGAGGTCACTCTTTGGATTCGGGGGACTGTGGCTAGGGCACGGTCGGCAGAGCAGAGCTGGTGGGTGGGGGTGTAAAAGCTGAGTCGTCTGTTGCGGTACGCTGGTCCGGTGTTGTGGAGTGCCTTGTGTGAGTGGGTGAGGAGCTAGAAGGTTATCCTCTTGTTGACGGGGAGCCAGTGCAGGTCTCTCAGGTGGGGCGTGATGTGGCTGCGGCAAGAGATGTCGAGGATCAGGCATGCAGAGGCGTTCTGGCTGCGTTGAAGTCATTTCAGGAGTTTGGCTGAGGCTTCTGCGCAGAGGGCATTTCTGTAGTCCAGTCTGCTGCTGACAATGGCCTGAGTGACCGTTCTTCTCGTTTCAGTGGGGATCCACTTGTAGATCTTGTGGAGCATGCGGAGCGTGTTGAAGCAGGAGGACTAGACGGCGTTGACCTGCTTAGTCATGGAGAGGGTGGAGTTGAGGATGACCTCTAGGTAGCGTGCATGGTCGGAGGGTGTTGGAGCTATTCCCAGTGTGGTCGGCCACCAGGAGTCATCCCAGGCAGAGGGCGTGGGTCCTAGGATGAGATCCTTTGTCTTGTCCGAGTTCAGCTTCAGTCGGCTGTTCCTCATCCATTTGGCGATGGCCTTCATTCATTTGTGGAGGTTGGTTTTGGTGCTGAGGGGGTCCTTGGTGAGGGTAAACCTTTCAATTGGTGTGAATGGATACCTACTGTCTGTGGGCCACTCCTTCACTACGCAAGCAGCTGCAGAATATTTCTTTCTCTACTTCAGGAAATAATGGAATTCTCAACAACTGTATCTGCTTTGAGAACGTGGCAGTTGTGCTGTTCGCCAATTGACAAGTGCATTATAGTCCCCACCCTGCACATACTGGTGGACAGAACATACGCCAAGTTGTCACGGAGCACCCGTGTTTCACATTCAACTGTTCTTCATAGTTTATGGTGTTCACTTTAAAAAGCTTTTGAAAATTTCCAGCATGTTTGCCTTAGTTTCAAAGGTAGATATGCTTGCTCAGCTCAAGGAATGGCTTTGCGGCATACTCGGGCACCCCCCAACTTGCATCCACAAACTGTAAGGAGTTGTATTTAGCACAGTGAGAGCCTTGATAGCACATGACAGTAATGTTTTCTCATGCTTCAAGTAGCTAGAGATGGAAGGCATTAGTATAGGGTCTCTTGACAATTAGACAGGATTAGTTAGGACTCTGATGAGGATAGACACACAAACGGGTTAGAACAGCTTATGGTAGGTGTGCTTTATGAGGAATATTGCAAAGGTAGAAGGCAGATAGTAATGGTAGTATAGATATACTTCATGATTTCATCTGCACCCATGGATTCAAATCCATTTCTACCACACTCGCACTGAATTTACTATAGTACTTATGGGTCAATGCTGCTTGCCATGTTCATCCTCAGTTAGAACTTAGTAGAATGTCAGTTAGCTGTAAGATGAGTGCATTACAGTCATTGCTCATAACGGTGGATTGGACCCGTGTTTCACATTCATCCGTTCTCCATAGTTTATGATGTTATCTTTTGAAAAGTTTCATCATTTTTGCCTTCGTTTCAAAGGTAGATATGTTCGCTCAGTTTGAGATATGGCCTAAAAGGATACTCGGACACCCCCCAACTTGCATCCACAAACTGGAAGGAGTTGGATTTAGCATAGTGAGTGCGCTAAAAGTGCATGAAAGACATGTCTTCCTGAGCCCCATGTGGCTGTCACTGAAGCCACTAGTAAAGGCTCACTCAGCATGCGTTCGGTAACATTCAGGAAGAAGGAGGGGGAGACTTGACAGGTGGTAAAATGTAGTCAAACTCATTATGTCCTGTGGCATATGAATGTGATGGGCCCTTGCGTGGCAGCGGTATGTTTGTGAGTGCAAGTGATTTGGTTGTTGGGGCCCGTGGCTGACCATACAGAAGTCTTATATGTGGTGTGTGAATGGCGTGTGAATGGACCATAAGCAGTTGGTGCCGTGAAGTGGCTACATGGCTTCCCTTCAGAAGGCTTGGCTTTATATACTTTGATAAGTATTTGTGCTTTGAAGCCAGAATTTCAGAAGGTACTAAAACCAACCAGTGTAAGTGGTGGATTAGATTTATCAAATTAGTGTTAGATTTATATTTGTGGCGGTGTAATGGCCTTTAGTAAGATTAATTTTTTCTCAATATGGGTAGCATGGAACTTTTTGCCCTAGCTCAGCCATCAACTAGGCAAACCTTCACATTTTTTAGTAGTAGACAAATGGGGACGTACAAGGGTGAATGACTTGCATGGGTCTCACTGTTTCTTTTTACCCAACATGCCCTGAAAAGCTCAAATTTAATTGAAAAAAACTATTTTTCCACACATTTTTGTCTGGAAAAGTTGTAGGATCACCAGACTGACACAAATTTCCTACCACCCAGCGTTCCCCCAGGTCTCCCGATAAAAATGGTGCCTCACTCATGTGGGAGGCCCAAGTGCTGGCGACAGGCAAGGGCCCAAAACATATTGAGGAGACTTCAAAATTGCCTATCACAAAACAACCTGGTTTTGAAAAGGGGGTTACCTGGGTTTTTAGCCCCGTGCTCGGCCTCCAGCAAGGGAAACATACCAAACCCACACATTTCTAAAAACTTTTCCACACTTTTTCCACACATTGTGGGATCACCGGTCTGACACAAATTTCCTACCACCCAGCGGTCTCCCGATCAAAATGGTGCCTCACTCGTGTTGGAGGCCCAAGTACCCACGACAGTCAAGGGCCCAAAACTAATTGAGGAGATATCATTGCCTATCACAAAGCAAACAGTTTTACCACGGGGGTCATCTGGGTTTTTGGCCTGTGCTCGGTGGCTTGCTAGGGAAACCTACCAAATCCACACATTTCTGAAAACTAGACACCTAGGGGATTCGAGGAGGGTATCGGTTGCGTGGATGCCCCAAAGTTTTCTAACCCAGTATTTCCTGCAAACCTTAGATTTAGCTGAAAAAAATCACTTTTTCCACACATTTTTCCTACCACCCAGCATTCCCCCAGGTCTCCCGATAAAAATGGTGCCTCACTCGTGTCGGAGGCCCAAGTACCTGTGACAGGTCACAAAGCAACCAGTTTTGCAAGGGGGGTCACCTGGGTTTTTGGCCCCGTGCTCATTGGCTAGGAAGGAAAACCTACCAAACCTGCACATTTCTGAAAACCACACACCCAGGGGATTCTAGGGAGGTATTGGTTGTATGGATCCCCCAACGTTTTCTTACCCAGAATCCCCTGCAAACCTCAAATTTAGCTAAAAAAAGCACTTTTTCCACACATTTTTGTGCGGGAAATTTGTGGGATCGCTAGGCTGACACAAATTTCCTTCTCCCCCTTACTTTGTCATGCAATGTATAGAACTAGTGCTGACAAAAAACTTTTTTGAATATAACAACCAGCTGTACTTACAGGTGTCTGGGACATCTATGGGGGCCACATTTGCCCCAAGTCTGGCCTGCATTTATGTGGTGTAACACAAAAGAGAGTATGAGGGTAAAAGGGAAATTTTAAGGGACCTGGCCGGATTCATATCCACAATAAACTAACTTGTAAACAACACAACCAACCGGGGGTCTACAAGCCTCAATTCAGGCTCATCGAAGGCACTCTCCTTCTGGTAAAGTGTTAGCCTATATTACATCAAAAACCGGAAACTCAAACAGAAGAAACCTGGGACTATAAGTGATATTTGGTAAGGATCAGCCTATAATAGAATCTGGGTGACCATCAACTCTTCACGGTGATCATTATTATCATTTGGTTAGCCAGTTCAAGGAGTGATGGGTCTCTTGATCATAGAGCACGCCATACCAATATATGAAAGGCTAGATCTTGCCCAAATTCACTCTAAAAAAGTGAAGTGAGTAATATTGTAATTACCCACTGGAAAAAGCAGAAAGGAAAAGCAGTGCAAGGAAAGGTGGTGAAGTTAAAATAGGGTGGTGTGCCCAAATATGGAACTTTTATTCAGAATGCAGGCAACAACCCCCTAATTAAAAAAAAACAGAACAGTGCAAACTGCAGTATTAAACAAATAACTGCCAAAAAAAGGCCGACATGTTTCAGCCGAATGGGCCACTGGTCCCAAGGCTTTCTTCAGGGCCTCTGCTCTTATACAATCGCTACTGCAATGGTGAAATAAAGCACGTCTAAATTCTGGAGTACTTGCTGTGATTAAAGTGAAACCAACAAAATCAGATCCTCCCCATCAAGGGATGTAATTATCATCTGTAATAAATCAAAATAAACCAGTATAAGTCTCCAGTTACTTCTACGAGTCCCTTTCATAATCAAAACTGCCACATATAATGAATGTAAATTCGCTCACCCAGCTTGACCGGGGACTGGACCTCACCTCACCGGACCATGCTCAGAGTGTGGAGGCCCCGCTCTCTAAACAGTAAAATAAAATGAAACAAAGAGATGCAAGGAGAGGAACCATGGACTTGAAAGACAATACATTTCCCCATGAGACCTACGGCACAAATCTGTTTCTTAAAGAACTGTCCAGGAGGTAATCTGTCTATGACAGCTAATGATAACTCAATCTTCCCCCCGCAAAAAACAACCTCACCCACAGTAGAGGATGTGATGTTAACTAAGCCTCTAGTCGGTTATCTCAGCTGAATACACTCTGACTCTTGGTTCAGTATCTATTGAAAAGATACTAGGTACAACAAGAGTCCCAAATCATTCCAAACGTTATATTTGAAAGTAGTATGCTTAAAAAGAAAACAAGTCCTCTAGATGTAATGGCCATTATGGTAAAAATCATGTATGCTCGAGCCTACCTCTCCGTTGGTACCTCGAGACTGCTCTGAGTCTAGGGGGAGGCACCTGACCGAGGGAGGAGGCTCCTATAAATATCTGTAAATCTATTAAGACTATGACTCAATAATAAGTAAGCTGACGCCTTCGATATCGCTCGGTGTAAAATACCTTATGTTGCAGTCATCATGCGAGGTATTCCAATAAAGCGTAGTGCAAACCAAGGCAAACTCACAGTGACGAGCTCACGTGACGCGCGACTACAAAATGACATCATTCAAAATGGCGCGTGTAGTTCAGCGCGATCCCGTTCACGTAGTTTGTAGAAAGGCCCCCAGAACTACAGACAAGCATCATAATGGCGGCTTATTGTAGTTTGAATGGTCCCTATTGCCTTAGAGATCAAAAACTAGGATATTAACACAACCATCTCTCAGTGTAGGTCGTGTAAAGACTGAAGGGCAGAATAACTGAACCATACCTCCAACATTTGTTATAAAGATAGGATATTAACACAGCCCACTCTCAATGTGAGTAGTGTACAGACTAGAGGGCAGGATACTTATCTGCCTTTACATACAGGGCAGTTTTATAACGTATGGTGGATGAATAGTTTAGTTATCCGTGGTCCATTAGTATAACCTCAGCCGTGTATCTGGTTGTGGATAAAACAGCAGTAGAACGGAGATTGGCCACCAATGTGCATCACAAAGTAACGGACAGGAACTCCCTCCTGCACTACCGGTTGTTTCATCCTCGAGCTCTAAGGGATAATCTCCCTGTGGACCAGTATTTTCGCTGTCCGACACTTCACCCCCTCGCTAGACATGTTAGGCTCAGAAGACTTCGAAAATAATGTTATCAAAGAACTAGAGAAGATAATGAAATTCATCCCCCCACCCCAAGCAAACTTGGAGAAACTTGAAAGACAAGCCCTGAAAACATTACAAGAAAACCACCACATCACGATCAAACCCTGTGATAAAGCAGGGGGCATTGTGGTGATGGACACTGCCAAGTATACTGATAACATCAACCATATGCTATCGATAACAGAACACTATAAGAAGATCAATAGTAGAGCTCTGTTGACTCTGAAGACCCTAATAGAGGAAACGGTCCATAAAGCTTTCTTAGATGGATACATCTGCCAAAAGGAAATGAATTTCCTTATCAAATCCAATCCAGTGACCCCCGCACTTTATGGTGTCCCAAAGACACATAAAAATGTGGAAGACCCACCCCTTAGACCTATTGTGGCATCTATAAATTCCTGCACAGAACCCCTGTCCAAGTACTTAGATACTTTCCTATGCCCTCTTACCACCAAATATGAATCATATATTAAAGACACAGGACACATGATATCCATCTTAGAGCACACTGCCTTCAATGAAACCACTCAGTTTTTGGTAACCTTAGATATAGAATCACTCAATACTAACATCCCCCAGGACCTAGCCATGGAGTCGGTGGCAGCGCTCCTGGCTAGGACACCGGGAGATAGACCAGATAGCTTTCTTTTAGAATGCCTAGAAATAGTGCTTCAAAAAAACTTCTTTGAATTCCAACAAGATCTTTAGCATCAAATCAAAGGAGTAAGCATGGGGGCATCTTGTGCCCCTAGCATAGCCAATATCTATATCGGCGAATTCGAAATAAAGCATGTGTTCAATGAAGTAGCTCCCTTTTTCGAAAGTGTCACTAGGTGGCATAGGTTTATCAATGATATTTTTTTTATTTGGACGGGCTCAGCGCAGGACCTAAAGAATATGTGGCTTGGTTTAACCTAGCAGACAACAATCTTAAATTTACTTGCAATTCTTCTCTGCAACAAGTTGAATTCTTGGACATATGGATCCAATGCACAGATGGAGAGCTGACGGTAAGCCTCTATAGGAAACCTACAGCAAAAAACACCATACTTGAACACAGTAGCTACCACCCTGCTTGTCACAAAAATTTGATTCCATTTGGCGAATTCCTAAGAATTAGGAGAAATTGTACTAGCATGAAGGACTTCATGTTTCATGCAGATCAACCAAAAGATCGTTTACTGCTACAAGGCTACCCTAAAAGATTGGTCCGCCAGTCTTTAAAAAGGGAAAAATATTACAATAGAGACACTTTGATTAAAGCCACTCCCAAACAAGACAGCCAACAATTGGTATGCATGCTGAATCATTCAAATCTCAATGATAAGATCAGATGCGTTATTTGCAAAAACTGGAAGATTTTGAATACAAATGAAGAGGCTACCATGTTGCAAAAACCTTTGGTAGCATTTAGAAGAAATCCCAATTTGAGGGACAAACTGGTCCACAGCAGACTGGTAAATAATGCCACATCCAGACAGACCACCATAGATGGACACCCACTCCCAATGGGTAACGACAGATGTGGCAGCTGCCACGCATGTGACCAAGCCATCACCAGCCCTAGCTGGACATATGGGAAAAAATCAGGTCACCTCAGAGAAATGACAAACTGTAAAAGTTTGAACATTATCTATTTGATACTATGCCCTTGCAGCCTGGGTTATGTAGGGGAGACAGCAAGAGAATTCCGGGTAAGGTTTTCAGAGCACAAATCGGCTATCAAAACTGGCAAAATGAATGCACCTATGGTTGCCCACTTCCATAACCATAAACACACAGAGAGGGACATGCGATGGCTCATTTTAGAGCTGGTTCGGATACTCCCAGGTAAGGATACCGTCAAGCTTAGAAAACAGCGTGAGTCATTCTGGATATACACGCTAGATAGAGTACGCCATGGGTTAAATGAGGAAATTATCTGCATTGTGACAACCTAAAGCACGTGTTACACTCTGTAGGAGCCGTCTTCCCTTATATTGTAGTGGCAAATTACATGTATACTAGTAGACTCCCTATTGGAGTTTTTGCTAATACAATTTAAATATCCTGTACTACTTCATATCTTTTGCCAGATATACATATTTCTGCAATATTGTATTTGATGTAGGCAAAATAATTGCATTGTGGATAGTTCCTATATGAGCGCCATCTTGGATAGGACTCCATTTAGTTGTTACAATTTGAGCCCTTTTTCTATTTCCACCTTGTTTTCCACGCAGGGCGTGTGCAACAGCTATAGTCCACCGTCCACAATTATTACTTCCGCGAATCGTCAATCTGTAATTTGAACTCACGTACGTAACGTAAGTATCTTCCATATAAATAATGGTTTGATCGACGAGTTTTCAGTCGCCGTGTTGTGGACTGAGAGCCCCCGTTGTATCTGGAGGAGCATCTACAAACTGATACAAGTGCGGCCAGACTCTTCGGGTCAGGGTCCGGTTATGAACCCCTTAGGCTTGTGGGTTGGTTATTGTAAGGGTTAAAGTTTGTACTTACTTGAATACGTGTCCATTTTCCGGAACTGGCCGCGCCGCCATCCCGTCTGAGGACAAATGACTATTTACCTGACATATTGGGGTAGTATGAAGCTGTCGATATTTTGGCAAGCCACCGTAGGACCCCTCTCTAATATTAGTGTGCTTATCCCCCTAAATAGGCATACCACGTCACTGCAAGCAGCACTACTTTTGGATACTTTGGATAAACTCAAAGCCAAGCCTTCTACTTGAAAGGTGAGAAGTCGACATGCTATGCTTTAGCTGCTTAGTGAGCTAACAAACGAGTGGCCAGATAGCTTATACTGTGGTCTATATTGCTCTAATCCAGGTTTTGCCAAGTTTGGCACTACTTCATGAATACTACTGGATACTTTGGATAAACTCACAGAAACGTTTATTATCTAAAAGGTGAGAAGCCTATACACTATTTTTAGTTGCATAGAGATTTAATAAACTACTGGTTGGATAGCTTATACCCTGGCCTTTATTGCTCCAATCCAGGTTGTGCCAACATAGGCACTATTTTATGAATACTACTGACCCGTGGAGACGTCCTTATATCCTCACATGTAAGTAAAGGTTGGCTATTTTAGATACCGCCCATAACAGAGTTATTACCTAGTCGTATCTACTTAGGTCCTACGGTAAAGTCTATACAAACTTCTTCCCATAGTTGCTACCTCGTAAGACGAGTCAGCGCATACTTCGTCTCCCGTTAGAGATACCGCTGCATTTAGACCTATGTATGTATCCGAAGACAGCATTTTGATTGGATAACCTCCGTTGACGGATTGGAGCACATCTTTCTAAGTATACTTTCCTTCTCACTCGGATGTTCCTATTTGTTTACGGCACCCTTACGGCATGTCTAATAATTCTTTGCCCAATAGTTAACAACATAGCCCCGTAGAGCATCCTAAATTAATAGAAGCTATCTTCTAGCTAGCTTGCTATTTCTTTTTAAACTCCTTACACACAGACTTAGTTATAAAGCCTTAGACATAGATTACTTGATATGCTATGGATGCTGCACAAACAAATCATTAATTGTGTTATCAATTTATTCACAGATGAGAAGACCCCCTGGTTTTTATTGTATATTTGTATGCGTTAATGTCGGCCCTGAAGAAGGTGATTTAAATAATCTATATTCACCGAAACGTACGTAGGTCCTATACATCTGAGATATACTCCTGGAAGAATTGAATAAACCAAGACTCAAAGAAATAATTCAATTTCTGGAACAGCAATTTATCAAATCATTGATGTAATGAACTGCTAGTATATTTTGTATGTCAGGTGTATTGCCCTTTGTCTGCTGTTTTTGCTTTTTTGTACTGTATGTGAGTGAGTATGCATGAATTTATGGTGAGATAGTCAGGTATGAATGATGTTCTCGGTGATATATTTGCACTGCTTTAGCACATCTGGGGGTTTTTTGAGCTTTTTTCCATGTTTGAATTTTGGTACAATATGTATTGTTTAGCCATATCTTTTATGTATTATAACAATGTATTTTACAAAATCCTATAAAAAATGCCCTCCTTCTATAAAAATGTTTTGCAATGAAAATAAACAATTAGAAAAAGAAAAATAAATACAATGAAAAATAACATGTTGGTTTGAAACTCTTTAATGTGTTGCATCCATTTTAAATTATAGATTGATTCATTCTAAAATAATACAGGTCAGTTCAGAGGTTCTTTATTGGTATGTTTTTCCTTTGTTTCTCCCTCCTCTAGACCTGTAATTAATTGTGGGAGTACCCTTCCTTGTTCTTACTTATCTCAACAGTTTTCACTGTAGGGTTCCATTATTCTTTCACTTTGTAGTGTGTTCGGACTTGATAAATTTGCAGGGCTCTGCATACTTTTATTAGCAAACCCTATTCTTTTGTATTTTCATCTTTGCCCTTTTCTGATCTTTTCTTGAGCTTGTGTGTTTCACACGAGCCCTACTCTGTCTCTGTCTTCCATCTTCCAAGCTTATTCCTCTATTTCAGTATGGAAGGTTTAAATTCTTTTGGGTTCTCTGATGAGGACTTTGCGAACATGCTAGGTCAGATCACCGGCAATAGTACAACTAACACAAACCTCACGACAAATAGCAATGGGGAATGGTTAAAATTACTTAACCTAATGAAAAAAGCTAAACGCATGGAGTCGCATGCCTTCTTCATGTGTGAATATCTCAAATCAGGAGTCACACCAACAGGACTCAGGGTTAGAAACATACCTGCCCTCTTTGTCGAGGTGCGCGAATTTCTTGAGCGATGGTCCCTCATTGCAAACCGTTGCTCAAGAGATTGGATGCTCCTCATAGTGGAAACAGTACGTGAAAGGGTAATCATATTACATCAAGAAATCTTAGAACTTGAGGAGAAACTCAAAGCCAGTCCAGCAGTAGAAGATGCTAAAACTAAACTACAGAGCATAAATGAAGATATTATAGAATTTGACGACTATCTAATTCAAAAGAAAACGGACAAACTTAAAAAAGATATGAGATGGTTTACCCAGGAAAAAATGTACCCATATTTAAAAACTATTTTTTTCCAGGAGGCACAAAATGACCAGGCCCAATACAATGCCAGACCATTTGAGCAAGGACAATACAACCAAAGGGCCAATAAACGGGGAAGAATACTCAATTTCTCAGAAACCAACTCCTCAGATTTTGAATTTGAAGGCCAGGCAGTGGGGGAAGAGCCTTATTACAACTACCAGGAAAGGAATCATAGAAATCACTTTCAGGGCCAACCTTCTAGAGCACAAAACCAACAGCCTTTTTTATCGAGAGGCAGAGGGAGGGGGAGATCTCTGTTCCCACAGACAAATATGAGCTACTACCCTCCAACGGACCCTCCACATCCGCAACCTTAAATGCGAACCAGAAACCAATGATACTGGAGAGAGTGAAACTAGGAGATAATTCCCAAATCCCCATTTTGAATCTATCACAGCACATCTTGTCATCAGATGAAATTAGGTTGTTGAGCAATGGACTTTCTTTTGTTCATAGCACCTCTGTTAATCGCTTTAAGATGAACCAGGACATCTTTTCCTTCTTCCGCAAAGTCAGGCTAAAAAAATACTTTGAGGGAATGGAAATTAGGGAAGATGAAATAAATGATTCAGGGTGTAAACCCCCGTCCATCTTCACCCCCTCGCTAGACATGTTAGGCCCAGAAGTCAGTATCTTCGAAAATAAAGTTATCAAAGAACTAGAGAAGATAATAAAATTCATCCCCCCACCCCAAGCAAACTTGGAGAAACTTGAAAGACAAGGCCTGAAAACATTACAAGAAAACCACCACATCACGATCAAACCCTGTGATAAAGCAGGGGGCATCGTGGTGATGGACACTGCCAAGTATACTGATAAGATCAACCATATGCTATCGATAACAGAACACTATAAGAAGATCAATAGTAGAGCTTTGTTGACTCTGAAGACCCTAATAGAGGAAACGGTCCATAAAGCTTTCTTAGATGGATACATCTGCCAAAAGGAAATGGATTTCCTTATCAAATCCTATCCAGTGAACCCCGCACTTTATGGTGTCCCTAAGACACATAAAAATGTGGAAGACCCACCCCTTAGACCTATTGTGGCGTCTATAAATTCCTGCACAGAATGCCTGTCCAAGTACTTAGATACTTTCCTATGCCCTCTTACCACCAAATATCAATCATATATTAAAGACACAGGACACATGATCTCCATCTTAGAGCACACTGCCTTCAATGAAACCACTCAGTTTTTGGTAACGTTAGATATAGAATCACTCTATACTAACATCCCCCAGGACCTAGCCATTGAGTCGGTGGCAGCGCTCCTGGCTAGGACACCGGGAGAGAGACCAGATAGCTTTCTTTTAGAATGCCTAGAGATAGTGCTTCAAAATAACTTCTTTGAATTCCAACAAGACCTTTACCAGCAAATCAAAGGAGTAAGCATGGGGGCATCTTGTGCCCCAGCTTAGCCAAAATCTATATGGGCGAAATCGAAATAAAGCATGTGTTCAATGAAGTAGCTCCCTTTTTCGAAAGTGTCACTAGGTGGCATAGGTTTATAAATTATATATTTTTTATTTGGATGGGCTCAGCGCAGGACCTAAAAGAATATGTGGCTTGGTTTAACCTAGCAGACAACAATCTTAAATTTACTTGCAATTCTTCTCCGCAACAGGTTGAATTCTTGGACATATGGATCCAATGCACAGATGGAGAGCTGACGGTAAGCCACTATAAGAAACCTACAGCAAAAAACACCATACTTGAACACAGTAGGTACTACCCTGCTTGTCAGAAAGATTCGATTCCATTTGGCGAATTCCTAAGAATTAGGAGAAATTGTACTAGCATGAAGGACTTCATGTTTCATGCAGATCAACTAAAAGATCGTTTACTGCTAAGAGGCTACCCTAAAAGATTGGTCCGCCAGTCTTTAAAAATGGCAAAACATTACAATAGAGACACTTTGATTAAAGCCACTCCCAAACAAGGCAGCCAACAATTGGTGAATCGTGCTGAATCATTCAAATCTCAATGATAAGATCAGACGCGTTATTAGCAAAAACTGGAAGATTTTGAATACAAATGAAGAGGCTACCATGTTGCAAAAACCTTTGGTAGCATTTAAAAGAAATCCCAATTTGAGGGACAAACTGGTCCACAGCAGACTGGTAAATAATGCCACATCCAGACAGACCACCATAGATGGACACCCACTCCCAATGGGTAACCACAGATAGGGCAGCTGCCACGCATGTGACAAAGCCATCCCCAGCCGTACCTGGACATATGGGAAAAAATCAGGTCACCTCAGAGAAATGACAAACTGTAAAAGTTCGAACATCATCTATTTGATACTATGCCCTTGCAACCTGGGTTAAGTAGGGGAGACAGCAAGAGAATTCCGGGTAAGGTTTTCAGAGGACAAATCGGCTATCAAAACTGGCAAAATGAATGCACCTATGGTTGCCCACTTCAATAACCATAAACACACAGAGAGGGACATGCGATGGCTCATTTTAGAGCGGGTTCGTATAATCCCAGGTAAGGATACCGTCAAGCTTAGAAAACAGCATGAGTCATTCTGGATATACACGCTAGATACAGTACGCCATGGGTTAAATGAGGAAATTATCTTGATTGTGACAACCTAAAGCACGTGTTACACTCTGTAGGAGCCGCCTTCCCTGATATTGTAGTGGCAAATTACATGTATACTAGTAGACTCCATATTGGAGTTTTTGCTAATACAATTTAAATATCCTGTACTACTTCATATCTTTTGCCAGATATACATATTTCTGCAATATTGTATTTGATGCAGGCAAAGTAATTGCATCACGGATAGTTCCTATATGAGCGCCATCTTGGATAGGACTCCATTTAGTTGTTACAATGTGAGCCCTTTTTCTATTTCCACCTTGTTTGCCACACAGGGCGTGTGAAACAGCTATAGGCCGCCGTCCACCCTTATTACTTCCGCGAATCGTCAATCTGTAATTTGAACTCACGTACGTAACGTAAGTATCTTCCATGTAAATAATGGTTTGATCGACGAGTTTTCAGTCGCCGTGTTGTGGACTGAGAGCCCCCGTTGTATCTGGAGGAGCATGTACAAACTGATACAAGTAAGTGCGGTCAGACTCTTCGGGTCAGGGTCCGGTTATGAACCCCTTAGGATTGTGGGTTGGTTATTGTAAGGGTTAAAGTTTGTACTTACTAGAATACGTGTCCATTTTCCGGAACTGGCTGTGCCGCCATCCCGTCTTAGGACAAATGACTTTTTACCTGACATATTGGGGTAGTATTAAGCTGGCGATATTTTGGCAAACCACCGTAGGACCCCTCTCTAATATTAGTGTGCTTATCCCCCTAAATAGGCACACCACGTCACTGCAAGCAGCACTACGGGCCAGCGCTAGCTTTTGGATACTTTGGATAAACTCACAGCCAAGCCTTTTACTTGAAAGGTGAGAAGTCGACATGCTATACTTTAGCTGCTTAGTGAGCTAACAAACGAGTGGCCAGATAGCTTATACTGTGGTCTATATTGCTCTAATCCAGGTTTTGCCAAGTTTGGCACTACTTCATGAATACTACTGGATACTTTGGATAAACTCACAGAAACGTTTATTCTTTAAAAGGTGAGAAGCCAATATGCTATTTTTAGTTGCATAGAGATTTAATAAACTACTGGTTGGATAGCTTATACCCTGGCCTTTATTGCTACAATCCAGGTTGTGCCAACCTAGGCACTATTTTATGAATACTACTGACCCGTGGAGACGTCCTTATATCCTCACATGTAAGTAAAGGTTGGCTATTTTAGATACCGCCCATAACAGAGTTATTACCTAGTCGTATCTACTTAGTTCCTATGGTAACGTCTATACAAACTTCTTCCCATAGTTGCTACCTCGTAAGAAGAGTCAGCGCATACTTCGTCTCCCTTAGAGACACCGCTGCATTTAGACCTCTGTATGTATCCGAAGACAGCATTTTGATTGGATAACCTCTGGTGACGGATTGGAGCACATCTTTCTAAGTATACTTTCCTTCTCACTCGGGTGTTCCTATTTCCTTACGGCACCCTTATGGCATGTCTAATAATTCTTTGCCCACTAGTTAACAACATAGCACTGTAGAGCTTCCTAAATTAATAGAAGCTATCTTCTAGCTAGCTTGCTATTTCTTTTTCAACTCCTTGCACACAGACTTAGTTATAAAGCCTTAGACATAGATTACTTGATATGCTATGGATGCTGCACAAACAAATCATTCATTGTGTTATCAATTTATTCACAAATGAGAAGAACCCTTGGTTTTTATTGTATATTTGTATGCGTTAATGTCGGCCCTGAAGAAGGTGATTTAAATAATCTATATTCACCGAAACGTACGTAGGTCCTATACATCTGAGATATACTCCCGGAAGAATTGAATAAACCAAGACTCAAAGAAATAATTCAATTTCTGGAACAGCAATTTATCAAATCATTGATGTAATGAACTGCTAGTATATTTTGTATGTCAGGTGTATTGCCCTTTGTCTGCTGTTTTTGCTTTTTTGTTAAGTATGTGAGTGAGTATGCATGAATTTATGGTGAGATAGTCAGGTATGAATGATGTTCTTGGTGATATATTTGCACTGCTTTTGCACATCTTGGGGTTTTTTGAGCTTTTTTCCGTGTTTGAATTTTGGTACAATATTTATTGTTTAGCCATATCTTTTATGTATTATAACAATGTATTTTACAACATCCTATAAAAAATGCCCTCCTTCTAAAAAAATGTTTTGCAATGAAAATAAACAATTAGAAAAAGAAAAATAAATACAATGAAAAATAACATGTTGGTTTGAAACTCTTTAATGTGTTGCATCCATTTTAAATTGTAGATTGATTCATTCTAAAATAATACAGGTCAGTCCAGAGGTTCTTTATTGGTATGTTTTTCCTTTGTTTCTCCCTCCTCTAGACCTACAATTAATTGTGGGAGTGCCCTTCCTTGTTCTTACTTATCTCCACAGTCTTCAATGTAGGGTTCCATTATTCTTTCACTTTGTAGTGTGTTCGGACTTGATAAATTTGCAGGGCTCTGCATACTTTTATTAGCAAACCCTATTCTTTTGTATTTTCATCTTTGCCCTTTTCTGAGCTTTTCTTTAGCTTGTGTGTTTCACACGAGCCCTACTCTGTCTCTGTCTTCCATCTTCCAAGCTTATTCCTCTATTTCAGTATGGAAGTTTTAAAATCTTTTGGGTTCTCTGATGAGGACTTTGCGAACATGCTAGGTCAGATCACCGGCAATAGAACAACTAACACAAACCCCACGACAAATAGCAATGGGGAATGGTTAAAATTACTAAACCTAAAGAAAAAAGCTAAACGCATGGAGTCGCATGCCTTCTTCATGTGTGAATATCTCAAATCAGGAGTCATACCAACAGGACTCAGGGTTAGAAACATACCTGCCCTCTTTGTCGAGGTGCGCAAATTTCTTGAGCGATGGTCCCTCATCGCAAACCGTTGCTCAAGAGATTGGATGCTCCTCATAGTGGAAACAGTACGTGAAAGGGTAATCATATTACATCAAGAAATCTTAGAACTTGAGGAGAAACTCAAAGCCAGTCCAGCATTAGAAGATGCTAAAACTAAACTACAGAGCATAAATGAAGAAGTTATAGAATTTGACGACTATCTAATTAAAAAGAAAACGGACAAACTTAAAAAAGATATGAGATGGTTTACCCAGGAAAAAATGTACCCATATTTAAAAACTAATTTTTTCCAGGAGGCACAAAATGACCAGGCCCAATACAATGCCAGACCATTTGAGCAAGGACAAAACACAAAAGGGCCAATAAACGGGGAAGAATACTCAATTTCTCAGAAACCAACTCCTCAGATTTTGAATTTGAAGGCCAGGCAGTGGGGGAAGAGCCTTATTACAACTACCAGGAAAGGAATCATAGAAATCACTTTTAGGGCCAACCTTCTAGAGCACAAAACAAACAGCCTTTTTTATCGAGAGCTACTACCCTCCAACGGACCCTCCACATCCGTAACCTAATAAGCGAACCAGAAACTAATGATACTGGAGACAGTGAAACTAAGAGATAATTCCAAAATCCCCATTTTTAATCTATCACAGCACATCTTGTCATCAGATGAAATTAGGTTGCTGAGCAAGGGACTTTCTTTGTTCCTAGCACCTCTGTTAATAGCTTTAAGATGAACCAGGACATCTTTTCCTTCTTCCGCAAAGTCAGGCTAAAAAAATACTTTGAGGGAATGGAAATTAGGGAAGATGAAATATATGATTCAGGGTGTAAACCCCCGTCCATCTTCACCCCCTCGCTAGACATGTTAGGCCCAGAAGTCAGTATCTTCGAAAACAAAGTTATCAAAGAACTAGAGAAGATAATAAAATTCATCCCCCCACCCCAAGCAAACTTGGAGAAACTTGAAAGACAAGGCCTGAAAACATTACAAGAAAACCACCACATCACAATCAAACCCTGTGATAAAGCAGGGGGCATCGTGGTGATGGACACTGCCAAGTATACTGATAAGATCAACCATATGCTATCGATAACAGAACACTATAAGAAGATCAATAGTAGAGCTCTGTTGACTCTGAAGATCCTAATAGAGGAAACGGTCCATAAAGCTTTCTTAGATGGATACATCTGGCAATAGGAAATGGATTTCCTTATCAAATCCAATCCTATGACCCTCGCACTTTATTGTGTCCCTAAGACACATAAAAATGTGGAAGACCCACCCCTTAGACCTATTGTGGCGTCTATAAATTCCTGCACAGAACCCCTGTCCAAGTACTTAGATACTTTCCTATCCCTCTTACCACCAAATATCAATCATATATTAAAGACACAGGACACATGATCTCCATCTTAGAGCACACTGCCTTCAATGAAACCACTCAGTTTTTGGTAACGTTAGATATAGAATCACTCTATACTAACATCCCCCAGGACCTAGCCATGGAGTCGGTGGCAATGCTCCTGGCTAGGTCACCGGCAGAGAGACCAGATTTTAGAATGCCTAGAGATAGTGCTTCAAAATAACTTCTTTGAATTCCAACAAGACCTTTACCAGCAAATCAAAGGAGTAAGCATGGGGGCATCTTGTGTCCCCAGCATAGCCAATATCTATATGGGCGAATTCGAAATAATTTACAAACAAGAGGAATCCATTGAGTAATGGGTCAACAGTGTCCCTACTATGGTTGGGAACATGTTAGGTGTTTTTTGGTACCCCTCACACACCAACAGGCCCCTTGGTGTCATGCTTCATCATCGGGGTCATCGTATCCCTCTACGGGATACGGCGTGCTGCGACCAACGATTACGTGGGAGCACTTTTTTGACTATGTGTGGTGTATGTGAGGGATTTTTATGTGAGTGCTGAGGTGGGGTTTAGAATAGTGAGTGGAGTTTTAAAAAGCACCTGACTCGTAGGGTAGCAAAACAACTTTAATTGGCCCCCGGGCTGGTACTAGTAAAAAAGTACGTGAGGAGGCAATGGTGTAGCTTATGTGCGCCACCTCCTAGGTGTGTGTCAACATGTTTCGATGTAAAAACATCTTCTTCAGGACTGGGGTACACAAATCCCCACCTTACTCACGTTTTTCTAATCTCTTTCTTTTGAATATTTCAAAAAAAGTGATTTTTACAGGTGAAGGTATATCAATGTACCTACTGAACAACTGCTAATTAGCTGACCTGCGAAGGGAAAGGATAAAAAAAAAATTTCAGGTGATCCCTTCCTTCAAAAAACCATGGGTTGGTTCACCTGTGGCTCAAGTCATGCAAAAAATGTGCGGTTTAAAATTTTTTCAAGACACGTCAGTGCCATTCTACACATGAGGAACGTGCTTATGGTGACAATTTATTCAGAAAATAAAAAAAAACACATACAAGACAGACACACATGTAACAAAAAGCACACGCTCTAATGTCAGGTTTGTGGATAAAACCCTGTGGTATTTACTGAGTTCTGTGATTAATGGGGAGATATCTGTGAAGCTCACAGTGGGCAAAACATACTGTTTAGTTAGGAGTTTGTTACTCCATGAGACCGTTTTTAACGTAGGGGTTACCCGGGCTTCCTTCCTGCCTGTGAAAAAATACACAAATACCGCTATTTGTTTTCTGGTACTTACATATTGTTTAAGGATGGTAAGTTCTTCAGTTTTTTGGTGGTATTACTCACGGGTCTAACAGGAGAATCCCTCCTCGCTGCCCCGTACGCCGGCTCCGCTGATTGTGTGAGTGTGTCTGCCAAGGGCCTTTAAATATTCTCGCTGTAGCGTCCTTAATTGGATTATTGGTAAGGTGATTGACCGGGGCTGCCTATATTTGGTTCGCCGGTAATTGGGTTCGTTTTCAGCGTTTCTTTTCTGAATGCGCATGCGTTGTAGTTAGTTGCGTTCGTTCGCGCATGCGCGTTACGCTGAAAGGTCCTGCTGCTGACCGCGCATGCCCACAAATGTACCGCTACTCTTTCCAAGCTGCACTGAGAGTCGGGTTCGCGGCTGCACTGGTTCTAATATGCAAAGCGATCGTTTTTGGCAAAAAAGGGGAAAGGAAATACTGAGATGCATTTCCTGAGGGATTTGTACTGGAAATGAAAATACAGTGTAAGAATTGATTGCTGCTATCTCCAAACTACCATGCGAACCGCAGGTTCGCACCTGTATTGGATATATTACAAAAAATATATACGTTTCTTTTAGCAAAAAATGGCAGTTCTGACATATGGTTCTTAAGTGGATTACAATTAAAATAGTGAGGATTTTATAAAACTGGGCACTTAGATTCTCGGTTAAAACGTCTAACAAAAGCGTTGCTTCATAGGGATACTGTTGGTAACCAAGGGGATTTTATGTTTTTAGTTGGCCCCAGGGGATATCGTCATTCAGTCCTGATATATGGGTACCTAAGCGAAAAACCAAACGCTGTTCTTTTTCAAAGAGACCCTGTTCTGTGGGTAATTGTTCAATCACAGTCCAGTAGATGTCATTGACACAATGTCCCATCTCCAGGAAATGAGTCGTCATTTTTGTAGTACTTTTTTTGCACCGTATATTGCTCTTGTGCTCATTGAGCCTTGTTTTAACTGCTCTGGTGGTCATGCCAATGTACTCCAAGTGGCAAGAACAGCGTTGGGTTTTTCGCTCAGGTACCCACGTAATCGTTGGTCGCAGCACGCCGTATCCCGTAGAGGGATACGAGGACCCCGATGATGAAGCATGACACCAAGGGGCCTGTTAGTGTGTGAGGGGTACCCAAAAACACCTAACGTGTTCCCAACCATAGTGGGGACACTGTTGACCCATTACTCAATAAATTCCTCTTGTTTGTAAATGTAACTCAGGGAGAACGAATCCATTTCAAGGTAATGTTCTCTCTCTCCTTCCTTTGTTTGAATTCGAATTTGAAATGAAGCATGTGTTCAATGAAGTAGCTCCCTTTTTCGAAAGTGTCACTAGGTGGCATAGGTTTATCGATGATATTTGTTTTATTTGGACGGGCTCAGCGCAGGACCTAACAGAATATGTGGCTTGGTTTAACCTAGCAGACAACAATCTTAAATTTACTTGCAATTCTTCTTCGCAACAAGTTGAATTCTTGGACATATGGATCCAATGCACGGATGGAGAGCTGACGGTAAGCCTCTATAAGAAACCTACAGCAAAAAACACCATACTTGAACACAGTAGCTACCTCTGCTTGTCAGAAAGATTCGATTCCATTTGGCGAATTCCTAAGAATTAGGAGAAATTGTACTAGCATGAAGGACTTCATGTTTCATGCAGATCAACTAAAAGATCGTTTACTGCTACGAGGCTACCCTAAAAGATTGGTCCGCCAGTCTTTAAAAATTGCAAAACATTACAATAGAGACACTTTGATTAAAGCCACTCCCAAACAAGGCAGCCAACAATTGGTATGCGTACTGAAGCATTCAGATCTCTATGATAAGATCAGACACGTTATTAGCAAAAACTGGAAGATTTTGAATACAAATGAAGAGGCTACCATGTTGCAAAAACCTTTGGTAGCATTTATAAGAAATCCCAATTTGAAGGACAAACTGGTCCATGCAGACTGGTAAATAATGCCACATCCAGACAGACCACCATAGATGGACACCCACTCCCAATGGGTAACCACAGATGTGGCAGCTGCCACGCATGTGACAAAGCCATCACCAGCCCTACCTGGACATATGGGAAAAAATCAGGTCACCTCAGAGAAATGACAAACTGTAAAAGTACGAACATTATCTATTTGATACTATGCCCTTGCGACCTGGGTTATGTAGGGCAGACAGCAAGAGAATTCCGGGTAAGGTTTTCAGAGCACAAATCGGCTATCAAAACTGGCAAAATGAATGCACCTATGGTTGCCCACTTCCATAACCATAAACACACAGAGAGGGACATGCGATGGCTCATTTTAGAGCGGGTTCGTATAATCCCAGGTAAGGATACCGTCAAGCTTAGGAAACAGCATGAGTCATTCTAGATATACACGCTAGATACAGCACGCCATGGGTTAAATGAGGAAATTATCTTGATTGTGACAACCTAAAGCACGTGTTACACTCTGTAGGAGCCGCCTTCCCTTATATTGTAGTGGCAAATTACATGTATACTAGTAGACTCCCTATCGGAGTTTTTGCTAATACAATTTAAATATCCTGTACTACTTCATATCTTTTGCCAGATATACATATTTCTGCAATATTGTATTTGATGCAGGCAAAGTAATTGCATCACGGATAGTTCCTATATGAGCGCCATCTTGGATAGGACTCCATTTAGTTGTTACAATTTGAGCCCTTTTTCTATTTCCACCTTGTTTGCCACACAGGGCGTGTGAAACAGCTATAGTCCGCCGTCCACCCTTATTACTTCCGCGAATCGTCAATCTGTAATTTGAACTCACGTACGTAACGTAAGTATCTTCCATGTAAATAATGGTTTGATCGACGAGTTTTCAGTCGCCGTGTTGTGGACTGAGAGCCCCCGTTGTATCTGGAGGAGAATGCCTAGAGATAGTGCTTCAAAATAACTTCTTTGAATTCCAACAAGACCTTTACCAGCAAATCAAAGGAGTAAGCATGGGGGCATCTTGTGCCCCCAGCTTAGCCAAAATCTATATGGGCGAATTCGAAATAACACAGTAGCTACCACCCTGCTTGTCAGAAAGATTTGATTCCATTTGGCGAATTCCTAAGAATTAGGAGAAATTGTACTAGCATGAAGGACTTCATGTTTCCTGCAGATCAACTAAAAGATCGTTTACTGCTACGAGGCTACCCTAAAAGATTGGTCTGCCAGTCTTTAAAAAGGGCAAAACATTACAATAGAGACACTTTGATTAAAGCCACTCCCAAACAAGGCAGCCAACAATTGGTATGCGTGCTGAATCATTCAAATCTCAATGATAAGATCAGACACGTTATTAGCAAAAACTGGAAGATTTAGAATACAAATGAAGAGGCTGCAAAAACCTATGGTAGCATGTAGAAGAAATCCCAATTTGAGGGACAAACTGGTCCACGGCAGACTGGTATATAGGCATCAGCAAAGTGGCAGAAAGAATCGTAAACTAACAGCTCTCAATATTTCTAGAGACCAACAACCTCCTTCGCCACTCCCAGTCAGGGTTCAGACCAGGACAGGGGACTGATACCGCCCTCCTGGCCGTAACAGAGGGGACAAGGTCCATCTTGGATGCAGGGGGATCAGTGACAGTGATCCTCCTGGACCTGAGTGCTGCCTTCGACACGGTGGACCACACCATCCTCCTCCACCGCCTCCAAAAAACTGGCATCACTGGGACTGCCCTGGCCTGGTTAAAATCATTCTTGGAACATAGGACCTTCCAAGTGGCCGACAGCTACGGTCACTCCAAAGCTCTCCCCCTGAACTGTGGGGTTCCCCAGGGATCTTCCCTGAGCCCCACTCTTTTTAACGTTTACATGGCCCCCTTAGACGACATTGCCTCACCATTCGGCATAAAGGTGGTCATGTACGCCGACGACACCCAACTAGTCGTCTCCATCAATCAGGCTGATCAATCCATGGAGAACCTAGTCACCTGCCTGCATAATATATCCAAATGGATGGGCGACTCCAGACTCAAACTTAACGGTGAGAAATCTGAAATTATGCTCCTAGGCGACCCAAACAAACTCCCCAAAACCCTTGCCTGGCCACCCAGCATGGGCACCCCTCCCATACCAAAACAAGAAATCAAGAGCTTGGGCTTTTGGCTCGACCAGGACCTTAGCTTCAGAGCCCAAGCGAGAAAGACAGCCGGCACCTGCTTTGGGCTCATACGAGCAACCCGGAAGATCCTCCCTCTTATCCCCCCCAGTCTAGGAAAATTCTGATCCTGGGCCTGATTATATCGAGACTGGACTACGGAAACGCCTTGCACCTAGGCGCACCAGTAGCTGTCATTAAAAAACTTCAGCACACCCAGAATGCCGCAGCAAGACTACTCACGGGGACGAATTCAAGGTGCTCGGCTAAACCCTCCCTCAAGGCACTTCACTGGCTTACCATCCAGGAGCGCATCGCCTTTAAAGCCTTGTGCATCTCTCATAAAATCTTACAAGGCAAAGGCCCACCTATATTAAAACCACTCATCAAACCCCACAAATCCACCAGACAGCTCAGGTCGGACTCCCTATTTCTGGCCAGCGTCCCCAGAATAAAAATAGCACGCACGGGCGGTCGCCGCTTTGCATACAACGCCCCTAAGCTTTGGAACAGCCTCCCCCTTCGCATCCGCAAAGAAAACAATCTGCTTTCATACCGCAGACTACTGAAAACCTGGCTGTTCCCCCAATAATCCTTCCCCAGGAGTACTGTTAGGCTGTTACTATAGCGCTGGGACACCCGAGGGTAGCTACGCGCTCTATAAGGAGTGGTGTGGCTCACTGGTTAGAGGTGGCAGACCCGGGAGCAGAAGTCGGCCCGGGACCAGGGTTCAATTCCCGACGCGGCAGGGTTGTGGACCTGGGTCAGCGAACTCGATAATTCTCGCTTCGGTGCTTACTCTAATCAGGGGTTCCACTCGGCAACTCTGGGCATTAGCTTGCCTAATCTCCACAACGGCCCCATCAACTCCGGGGATGCCTGGCTCCACCTTGGGGACTCCCAGCAGGAACCATCCCACAGGGAAAGCCAGGACGGGTTCCCCAGAGTTATACAGCGCCAGGAAACCTAGTACGGGTAGCAGTGCGCTTTACAAGCTCAAATACATTTACATTTACATTTACATAAATCCTTAATCAAATCAAATCAAATCAAATCACATCCAGACAGACCACCATAGATGGACACCCACTCCCAATGGGTAACCACAGATGTGGCAGCTGCCACGCATGTGACAAAGCCATCACCAGCCCTACCTGGACATATGGGAAAAAATCAGGTCACCTCAGAGAAATGATAAACTGTAAAAGTTTGAACATTATCTATTTGATACTATGCCCTTGCGACCTGGGTTATGTAGGGGAGACAGCAAAAGAATTCTGGGTAAGGTTTTCAGAGCACAAATCGGCTATCAAAACTGGCAAAATGAATGCATCTATGGTTGCCCACTTCCATAACCATAAACACACAGATAGGGACATGCGATGGCTCGTTTTAGAGCGGGTTCGTATAATCCCAGGTAAGGATACCGTCAAGCTTAGAAAACAGCGTGAGTCATTCTGGATATACACGCTAGATACAGTAGGCCATGGGTTAAATGAGGAAATTATCTGGATTTTGAAAACCTAAAGCACGTGTTACACTCTGTAGGAGCCGCCTTCCCTTATATTGTAGTGGCAAATTACATGTATACTAGTAGACTCCCTATTGGAGTTTTTGCTAATACAATTTAAATATCCTGTACTACTTCATATCTTTTGCCAGATATACATATTTCTGCAATATTGTATTTGATGCAGGCCAAGTAATTGCATCACTGATAGTTCCTATATGAGCGCCATCTTGGATAGGACTCCATTTAGTTGTTACAATTTGAGCCCTTTTTCTATTTCCACCTTGTTTGCCACACAGGGCGTGTGAAACAGCTATAGTCCGCCGTCCACCTGTTGTGAATGTATCTAGGACCCTAATTAAATATTCCCGATTCATGCCCTTATGTGGTTGTAACAAATCATATGCTTATAAAGGCATAAGAATCACATCCATATTTAGTCATAGCCAATGCAGTCCAAATACGGCAAGGCTACTCCTATAGACTCCTAGAAAGTACAACGCTTTCTTTAAACAAACCAAGCCTCCAGCAGCCCGGGAAATCCCCCTGCTTTTGTTTTGATTTGAACAAGAACTCCTGTAGTCCAGAAAGAACTGTAAGTTCTTAGTGACGTCTTATGTCCAACCTTACGTCAAACTCGGCACCTTTCAGGTATAAATATACCAACGTTTGCCTTAGGCAAACACACGGTGGTTTGGAGCAGAGCGGCTATCTACTTGCCCGACGCCCAGCTGATGCGAGTGCCGAAGGAAGCCGACCCTCCCCTTGACGCACTGAGAGAGACGCTGTCTTTTCTCCTGCCGAGAAATTCCAGCTCCAGTGTTTCCAGTCACCCTTGCGGGTTGCTGAGAGATCGAGTCCTGAGAAAGAGATACAAGACCTCCTTCATTCTATAACCAAGGTACGGAGCTGATTAGATCCTTAAGAGAATTCTTGATTCAGATTCTTGGCAAAAACTAACTTAACTTAAACTGCAGCTCACTTACTCCTTCCCACGTACTAGGATTAGGTACACCGGGGTAGGCGTATCTTAGAAGCACCAGTTGAGTACGTTTAGTCAATGATTTTACGTATGTATATATTTTATCCGTTTTAGGTATCATATGACTCAGAAACCATATAAATGCTTTTACAGTATTATTTCATTATACTCCTTTTAATGTACGCACTTTACTTCATGATAAGTATTGCATTTATGGCAATTCACTTCTCTTGCACGAGAAAGAGGACTGCTCAATAAATAACACCTTTTATTGAAAACGCCCGTCTCTCTATTTCTCTGCACTCCTGGTGAAACTAAGTATGCACGATTGACTGAGTGAAATATCTGGCTATTGTTTTCACACGACTCTGGAGATATACTCCTTATTCTGGGGGGAGCAAAGTTGTCAGGTTTATGCGGTTGTCAGAAACTAATCCCTTCTTGTCTAATCAGGAAAGTTAACTCCTTCCTGAACATTCGAGAAAGTTTCTAGTGACCTCTAAGCTAGCTGGCATTCATAATTAAGTCTAACATATTCAGTAGAGACCTAGTCGACCTCAGTCCTACGTCTAAACTATCGTTTATGTTATTTCAATGCGCAGAGCCTATTGGGAATATAGGAACTACACTACATGGCGCCCAACGTTTGGTAAGGCGATAATCTAACGCAAGACACTAGAGTAACTCAGTCGTGCTTTTCACACAGACCCCTTTTTCCCGTAAAAACTCCAATAGACGTCTGGAGTGGGTAAAAGGTTAATATCCGCCAGAACTTAGTAGGAAGAGATTCCTATGTATTAGTTTTTGGTTTAGTCAACACTGAAGGATACAGTGTTCCAAAATATTGTGCACCTAATCTTTGTTTCCTTGAAACTTGCTCTGCAACAAAAAACTTTCTGTCAGTAAAATGGGAGAAAGTGACGACGAAAGGGAGAAAGCTAGAATAGCAGCTCAACTCCTATCGGATGACATAAGTCTCCGAGAAGAAGACCCGAATGCTATAATCATTCCGGTAAATGTAAAAAAAACAATTACTATTAAACTTATAGAAAATGGACTATCATCGAGAGGTGGTACAGTCATAATTGTGGTAGAGGCCCATGATTATCGACAGACAGAGGTATTCTATTCCTGGATACACTTTCCAGCAGCACATGCTGTGACACGCGATTTCCCCTACTAAAAAATAGAGGAATCTCCAACGGAATACATTCCTTTCGAGGACATTGAAATTCCACTAACGTACCAAGAGCATCAGCTCTGGTTTAATGGCGCCCTAAAACATCAAAATCACTTCACCAGGCTCGGTCCACTAGGTACACCAGGAGCCACATGGCCGGTCCTAGCCGGCTACACACCACATCCTGACATTGAAAAAATGTCAAGTGGAGAACTTTTAGTTCAGCTAAAACAACTAATTACAATACATAGACAATTGGTCCAATATGTCATGCGGACTTTAACAGTCCAACCAGCAATTAGAATTCCACAACACACCCCTCACCAGGGGAACACAAATAAAATTACACCACAGACTATACAATCAGTCATTGGCAAATTACCCGCAAAACGGGAACAAATTCCATTCTGGTTAGCTCAAAAAATTACTCAGATAGAGGCAGTATTTCCTGATACCACACCTCATGACAAACACAGAATTCTGACTATCTGTCTTCCAAGTGGGATCGCACCACATGTGGAGGACTGTGACACTTGGGGCACAGTCTTTGCTTCAATATACACGAAAACACATGGTGTTCCGTCTATGGCAGTAATACCAGACGTACTAAGACAGATTCAAAATGAATACGGTCCAGAACCTGCTTTAACTCTAGGTATGAAATTACTGAAAGACTTTAAGCAAGTCTCGGCTATACTATTAGCCAACATAAAAAGAGAAGCAGCATTTGTGGCGATCCGCCAAAAATTGAAAGAAACAGATATAGCAGAACAACCCTTTGAACTTGCCAGAATAATTAAAAAATCCTATGAAGAAGTAGGTACAGATAGTTTGGGTGGGATACCACTAAAACCACAACTAACTGAAAATCCTGAAAAAACCTTTATTAAAAATAATCTCATTACATCGAAAAAGAGGTGGGAGGGTGATAAACAAACCACTCCCAGAGAAAAACAATTTTAGTCCAGAGGAAGGTCTCCTCAACGGAGAGATAGATCTCCAGAACGAGGAGGCAAGTCTCCCCACAGGGAGCCCTCTGAAAAAAGATACAACCTTAGAAATAGGGACAATTTAAGAAAACCTGACAGATATCAAGATATTTATACACATCCCTCTCGATCTTTTCAGACTTCCTCACAGTAATCGGAAAGAAGAGGATGGTCAGAACACAAGGAAGAGCACGTCAAGTCCAAAGACAAGGAACCTGCTCATCAAAGTAAAGAATTACAATTTACAAAAAAGAAGGTAGCTGGTATTAAAATAAAACATGCCGAGGATTCTGAGGACACAACTGAAAAACGGACAGTGGGCCCAGACAATGCTAGACAGCGCAGCAGAAGTGACCATAGCTAGCAAGATCCTGATAAATCTTCTGGAGACAGTGGACACTAATGAATACATTCAAGTGGAAACTGCAGACACCAGAGTAAGCAAACCCAATAAATTATATGAAATAACATTGCGTATAGAGGGGGACAAAACTAGGAAAATAAGAGGTCTCTTTTGGGATAACTTATCTAAAGGCTATGATATCCTGTTAGCTGAGAAAGACTGGCCACCGGAGTTTGTCAGGGAGTGCCCTCATGGCGAAGAAATGATTATGCCTGCCTTCTCAAATCACATTTCGATTCATAAAAAATACACATTTGCTAGAAAATGGGCAGTGGCCCAAGCTCCTGCATTATATAAAAATCATGTAGGATGGGATGAGGATTCTCCTCACCACAAAATTCAGTAAAAAAATCAGCCAACTGCACAAAGGCAGTATACTGTTAAGCAAGAAGCTAAAAAAACAAGTCAGGGAGATCTTAGATCAACTTGAATATCAGGGGGTGATTGAAACATGCACCTCACAAATGAACAATCCTTTGTTTCCTGTCTCCAAGCCAGACGATTCATATTGTCTAGTTTTGGACTACAGACACCTAAATTCTTGCTGCAAAACATTTGCAGTACAAAACTCACACAGTGCAGCACTAATGAATAACATTGCGTGCAAAAAATATAAAACGACATTCAATATCTCAAATGGTTTCTTCTGTCAAAACATAGCACCAGAAAGCAGATATTTGACCGCTTTCTCCTGTATGGGGGCGCAAAAACAATTTTGCCGTTTCCCACAGGGATTCAAGGATAGCCCAGGATTATTCTCAGCAAGGGTAACAGAGTTACTACAAATGTATGATGATGAGGCATTATCATATGACATCTATCTTACAGACGACGACCTGGAGACACACTTGAAAAGAGTGAACACCATAATACTTGGGTTCACAGCTGAAGGGTACAAATTCAACTTTAAAAAGTCACGAAATGCTTATCTAACTGTCCTGTTTTTAGGATATGAATTATCAAGTGAAGGCAAAAGCCTAGCAGACAACTTCTTAGAGAAGTGTGCAGTACTCCAAGCACCAAAAACGCTGAAGAACTTACAATCAATACTAGGTTTCCTGAATTTCGGAAGAACATACATTCTAAATTACGCTGAGAGGGTTAAACCTCTCTATGAATTAATAAAACCTGATTTCAAACCAATTAATTGGACTCAGAAACTCACAGAAATGTTAAGATCATTACAAACAGACATGTTAACTAAAACAAAACTGCAAACACGCACAAACGAACGCAACCTTGTAATCCGAGTCATCCCAGGAAGATGCGGATTCACGTACCTGACCTCTAATGAGGGAGAAACGATACCAATAGCTTATAAATCACACTTGTACACACAAGCTGAAATAAAATTTCTGTCAGTAAAATGGGAGAAGGTGACGACGAAAGGGAGAAAGCTAGAATAGCAGCTCAACTCCTAGCGGATGACATAAGTCTCCGAGAAGAAGACCCGAATGCTATAATCATTCCGGTAAATGTAAGAAAAACAATTACTATTAAACTTATAGAAAATGGACTATCATCGAGAGGTGGTACAGTCATAATTGTGGTAGAGGCCCATGATTATCGACAGACAGAAGTATTCTATTCCTGGATACACTTTCCAGCAGCACATGCTGTGACACGCGATTTCCCCTACTACAAAATAGAGGAATCTCCAACGGAATACGTTCCTTTCGAGGACATTGAAATTCCACTAACGTACCAAGAGCATCAGCTCTGGTTTAATGGCGCCCTAAAACATCAAAATCACTTCACCAGTCTCGGTCCACTAGGTACACCAGGAGCCACATGGCCGGTCCTAGCCGGCTACACACCACATCCTGACATTGAAAAAATGTCAAGTGGAGAGCTTTTAGTTCAGCTAAAACAACTAATTACAATACATAGACAATTGGTCCAATATGTCATGCGGACTTTAACAGTCCAACCAGCAATTAGAAAAAATTCCACAACACACCCCTCACCAGGGGAACACAAATAAAATTACACCACAGACTATACAATCAGTCATTGGCAAATTACCCGCAAAACGGGAACAAGTTCCATTCTGGTTAGCTCAAAAAATTACTCAGATAGAGGCAGTATTTCCTGATACCACACCTCATGACAAACACAGAATTCTGACTATCTGTCTTCCAAGGGGGATCGCACCACATGTGGAGGACTGTGACACTTGGGGCACAGTTTTTGCTTCAATATACACGAAACCACATGGTGTTCCGTCTATGGCAGTAATACCAGACGCACTAAGACAGATTCAAAATGAATACGGTCCAGAACCTGCTTTAACACTAGGTATGAAATTACTGAAAGACTTTAAGCAAGTCTCGGCTATACTATTAGCCAACATAAAAAGAGAAGCAGCATTTGTGGCGATCCGCCAAAAATTGAAAGAAACAGATATAGCAGAACAACCCTTTGAACTTGCCAGAATAATTGAAAAATCCTATGAAGAACTAGGTACAGATAGTTTGGGTGGGATACCACTAAAACCACAACTAACTGAAAATCCTGAAAAAACCTTTATTAAAAATAATCTCATTACATCGAAAAAGAGGTGGGAGGGTGATAAACAAACCACTCCCAGAGAAAAACTATTTCAGTCCAGAGGAAGGTCTCCTCAACGGAGAGATAGATCTTCAGAACGAGGAGGCAAGTCTCCCCACAGGGAGCCCTCTGAAAAAAGATACAACCTTAGAAATAGGGACAATTTAAGAAAACCTGACAGATATCAAGATATTTATACACATCCCTCTCGATCTTTTCAGACTTCCTCACAGTAATCGGAAAGAAGAGGATGGTCAGAACACAAAGAAGAGCACGTCAAGTCCAAAGACAAGGAACCTGCTCATCAAAGTAAAGAATTACAATTTACAAAAAAGAAGGTAGCTGGTATTAAAATAAAACATGCCGAGGATTCTGAGGACACAACTGAAAAACGGACAGTGGGCCCAGACAATGCTAGACAGCGCAGCAGAAGTGACCATAGCTAGCAAGATCCTGATAAATCTTCTGGAGACAGTGGACACTAATGAATACATTCAAGTGGAAACTGCAGACACCAGAGTAAGCAAACCCAATAAATTATATGAAATAACATTGCGTATAGAGGGGGACAAAACTAGGAAAATAAGAGGTCTCTTTTGGGATAACTTATCTAAAGGCTATGATATCCTGTTAGCTGAGAAAGACTGGCCACCGGAGTTTGTCAGGGAGTGCCCTCATGGCGAAGAAATGATTATGCCTGCCTTCTCAAATCACATTTCGATTCATAAAAAATACACATTTGCTAGAAAATGGGCAGTGGCCCAAGCTCCTGCATTATATAAAAATCATGTAGGAGGGATGAGGATTCTCCTCACCACAAAATTCAGTTAAAAAATCAGCCAACTGCACAAAGGCAGTATACTGTTAAGCAAGAAGCTAAAAAAACAAGTCAGGGAGATCTTAGATCAACTTGAATATCAGGGGGTGATTGAAACATGCACCTCACAAATGAACAATCCTTTGTTTCCTGTCTCCAAGCCAGACGATTCATATCGTCTAGTTTTGGACTACAGACACCTAAATTCTTGCTGCAAAACATTTGCAGTACAAAACTCACACAGTGCAGCACTAATGAATAACATTGCGTGCAAAAAATATAAAACGACATTCGATATCTCAAATGGTTTCTTCTGTCAAAACATAGCACCAGAAAGCAGATATTTGACCGCTTTCTTCTGTATGGGGGCGCAAAAACAATTTTGCCGTTTCCCACAGGGATTCAAGAATAGCCCAGGATTATTCTCAGCAAGGGTAACAGAGTTACTACAAATGTATGATGATGAGGCATTATCATATGACATCTATCTTACAGACGACGACCTGGAGACACACTTGAAAAGAGTGAACACCATAATACTTGGGTTCACAGCTGAAGGGTACAAATTCAACTTTAAAAAGTCACGAAATGCTCATCTAACTGTCCTGTTTTTAGGATATGAATTATCAAGTGAAGGCAAAAGCCTAGCAGACAACTTCTTAGAGAAGTGTGCAGTACTCCAAGCACCAAAAACGCTGAAGAACTTACAATCAATACTAGGTTTCCTGAATTTCGGAAGAACATACATTCTAAATTACGCTGAGAGGGTTAAACCTCTCTATGAATTAATAAAACCTGATTTCAAACCAATTAATTGGACTCAGAAACTCACAGAAATTTTAAGATCATTACAAACAGACATGTTAACTAAAACAAAACTGCAAACACGCACAAACGAACGCAACCTTGTAATCCGAGTCATCCCAGGAAGATGCGGATTCACGTACCTGACCTCTAATGAGGGAGAAACGATACCAATAGCTTATAAATCACACTTGTACACACAAGCTGAAATAAAATTTCTGTCAGTAAAATGGGAGAAAGTGACGACGAAAGGGAGAAAGCTAGAATAGCAGCTCAACTCCTAGCGGATGACATAAGTCTCCGAGAAGAAGACCCGAATGCTATAATCATTCCGGTAAATGTAAGAAAAACAATTACTATTAAACTTATAGAAAATGGACTATCATCGAGAGGTGGTACAGTCATAATTGTGGTAGAGGCCCATGATTATCGACAGA
This sequence comes from Lissotriton helveticus, assembly GCF_964261635.1. Classification (NCBI taxonomy): domain Eukaryota; kingdom Metazoa; phylum Chordata; class Amphibia; order Caudata; family Salamandridae; genus Lissotriton; species Lissotriton helveticus. Next base: position 1,430,478,822 of record NC_136068.1, on the reverse strand, counting down.
CAGAAGTATTCTATTCCTGGATACACTTTCCAGCAGCACATGCTGTGACACGCGATTTCCCCTACTACAAAATAGAGGAATCTCCAACGGAATACGTTCCTTTCGAGGACATTGAAATTCCACTAACGTACCAAGAGCATCAGCTCTGGTTTAATGGCGCCCTAAAACATCAAAATCACTTCACCAGGCTCGGTCCACTAGGTACACCAGGAGCCACATGGCCGGTCCTAGCCGGCTACACACCACATCCTGACATTGAAAAAATGTCAAGTGGAGAACTTTTAGTTCAGCTAAAACAACTAATTACAATACATAGACAATTGGTCCAATATGTCATGCGGACTTTAACAGTCAAACCAGCAATTAGAATTCCACAACACACCCCTCACCAGGGGAACACAAATAAAATTACACCACAGACTATACAATCAGTCATTGGCAAATTACCCGCAAAACGGGAACAAATTCCCTTCTGGTTAGCTCAAAAAATTACTCAGATAGAGGCAGTATTTCCTGATACCACACCTCATGACAAACACAGAATTCTGACTATCTGTCTTCCAAGGGGGATCGCACCACATGTGGAGGACTGTGACACTTGGGGCACAGTCTTTGCTTCAATATACACGAAAACACATGGTGTTCCGTCTATGGCAGTAATACCAGACGCACTAAGACAGATTCAAAATGAATACGGTCCAGAACCTGCTTTAACACTAGGTATGAAATTACTGAAAGACTTTAAGCAAGTCTCGGCTATACTATTAGCCAACATAAAAAGAGAAGCAGCATTTGTGGCGATCCGCCAAAAATTGAAAGAAACAGATATAGCAGAACAACCCTTTGAACTTGCCAGAATAATTGAAAAATCCTATGAAGAACTAGGTACAGATAGTTTGGGTGGGATACCACTAAAACCACAACTAACTGAAAATCCTGAAAAAACCTTTATTAAAAATAATCTCATTACATCGAAAAAGAGGTGCGAGGGTGATAAACAAACCACTCCCAGAGAAAAACAATTTCAGTCCAGAGGAAGGTCTCCTCAACGGAGAGATAGATCTCCAGAATGAGGAGGCAAGTCTCCCCACAGGGAGCCCTCTGAAAAAAGATACAACCTTAGAAATAGGGACAATTTAAGAAAACCTGACAGATATCAAGATATTTATACACATCCCTCTCGATCTTTTCAGACTTCCTCACAGTAATCGGAAAGAAGAGGATGGTCAGAACAGAAAGAAGAGCACGTCAAGTCCAAAGACAAGGAACCTGCTCATCAAAGTAAAGAATTAGAATTTACAAAAAAGAAGGTAGCTGGTATTAAAATAAAACATGCCGAGGATTCTGAGGACACAACTGAAAAACGGACAGTGGGCCCAGACAATGCTAGACAGCGCAGCAGAAGTGACCATAGCTAGCAAGATCCTGATAAATCTTCTGGAGACAGTGGACACTAATGAATACATTCAAGTGGAAACTGCAGACACCAGAGTAAGCAAACCCAATAAATTATATGAAATAACATTGCGTATAGAGGGGGACAAAACTAGGAAAATAAGAGGTCTCTTTTGGGATAACTTATCTAAAGGCTATGATATCCTGTTAGCTGAGAAAGACTGGCCACCGGAGTTTGTCAGGGAGTGCCCTCATGGCGAAGAAATGATTATGCCTGCCTTCTCAAATCACATTTCGATTCATAAAAAATACACATTTGCTAGAAAATAGGCAGTGGCCCAAGCTCCTGCATTATATAAAAATCATGTAGGATGGGATGAGGATTCTCCTCACCACAAAATTCAGTTAAAAATCAGCCAACTGCACAAAGGCAGTATACTGTTAAGCGAGAAGCTAAAAAAACAAGTCAGGGAGATCTTAGATCAACTTGAATATCAGGGGGTAATTGAAACATGCACCTCACAAATGAACAATCCTTTGTTTCCTGTCTCCAAGCCAGACGATTCATATCGTCTAGTTTTGGACAACAGACACCTAAATTCTTGCTGCAAAACATTTGCAGTACAAAACTCACACAGTGCAGCACTAATGAATAACATTGCGTGCAAAAAATATAAAACGACATTCGATATCTCAAATGGTTTCTTCTGTCAAAACATAGCGCCAGAAAGCAGATATTTGACCGCTTTCTCCTGTATGGGGGCGCAAAAACAATTTTGCAGTTTCCCACAGGGATTCAAGAATAGCCCAGGATTATTCTCAGCAAGGGTAACAGAGTTACTACAAATGTATGATGATGAGGCATTATCATATGACATCTATCTTACAGACGACGACCTGGAGACACACTTGAAAAGAGTGAACACCATAATACTTGGGTTCACAGCTGAAGGGTACAAATTCAACTTTAAAAAGTCACGAAATGCTCATCTAACTGTCCTGTTTTTAGGATATGAATTATCAAGTGAAGGCAAAAGCCTAGCAGACAACTTCTTAGAGAAGTGTGCAGTACTCCAAGCACCAAAAAACGCTGAAGAACTTACAATCAATACTAGGTTTCCTGAATTTCGGAAGAACATACATTCTAAATTACGCTGAGAGGGTTAAACCTCTCTATGAATTAATAAAACCTGATTTCAAACCAATTAATTGGACTCAGAAACTCACAGAAATTTTAAGATCATTACAAACAGACATGTTAACTAAAACAAAACTGCAAACACGCACAAACGAACGCAACCTTGTAATCCGAGTCATCCCAGGAAGATGCGGATTCACGTACCTGACCTCTAATGAGGGAGAAACGATACCAATAGCTTATAAATCACACTTGTACACACAAGCTGAAATAAAATTTCTGTCAGTAAAATGGGAGAAAGTGACGACGAAAGGGAGAAAGCTAGAATAGCAGCTCAACTCCTAGCGGATGACATAAGTCTCCGAGAAGAAGACCCGAATGCTATAATCATTCCGGTAAATGTAAGAAAAACAATTACTATTAAACTTATAGAAAATGGACTATCATCGAGAGGTGGTACAGTCATAATTGTGGTAGAGGCCCATGATTATCGACAGACAGAAGTATTCTATTCCTGGATACACTTTCCAGCAGCACATGCTGTGACACGCGATTTCCCCTACTACAAAATAGAGAAATCTCCAACGGAATACGTTCCTTTCGAGGACATTGAAATTCCACTAACGTACCAAGAGCATCAGCTCTGGTTTAATGGCGCCCTAAAACATCAAAATCACTTCACCAGGCTCGGTCCACTAGGTACACCAGGAGCCACATGGCCGGTCCTAGCCGGCTACACACCACATCCTGACATTGAAAAAATGTCAAGTGGAGAACTTTTAGTTCAGCTAAAACAACTAATTACAATACATAGACAATTGGTCCAATATGTCATGCGGACTTTAACTGTCCAACCAGCAATTAGAATTCCACAACACACCCCTCACCAGGGGAACACAAATAAAATTACACCACAGACTATACAATCAGTCATTGGCAAATTACCCGCAAAACGGGAACAAATTCCCTTCTGGTTAGCTCAAAAAATTACTCAGATAGAGGCAGTATTTCCTGATACCACACCTCATGACAAACACAGAATTCTGACTATCTGTCTTCCAAGGGGGATCGCACCACATGTGGAGGACTGTGACACTTGGGGCACAGTCTTTGCTTCAATATACACGAAAACACATGGTGTTCCGTCTATGGCAGTAATACCAGACGCACTAAGACAGATTCAAAATGAATACGGTCCAGAACCTGCTTTAACACTAGGTATGAAATTACTGAAAGACTTTAAGCAAGTCTCGGCTATACTATTAGCCAACATAAAAAGAGAAGCAGCATTTGTGGCGATCCGCCAAAAATTGAAAGAAACAGATATAGCAGAACAACCCTTTGAACTTGCCAGAATAATTGAAAAATCCTATGAAGAACTAGGTACAGATAGTTTGGGTGGGATACCACTAAAACCACAACTAACTGAAAATCCTGAAAAAACCTTTATTAAAAATAATCTCATTACATCGAAAAAGAGGTGGGAGGGTGATAAACAAACCACTCCCAGAGAAAAACAATTTCAGTCCAGAGGAAGGTCTCCTCAACGGAGAGATAGATCTCCAGAATGAGGAGGCAAGTCTCCCCACAGGGAGCCCTCTGAAAAAAGATACAACCTTAGAAATAGGGACAATTTAAGAAAACCTGACAGATATCAAGATATTTATACACATCCCTCTCGATCTTTTCAGACTTCCTCACAGTAATCGGAAAGAAGAGGATGGTCAGAACAGAAAGAAGAGCACGTCAAGTCCAAAGACAAGGAACCCGCTCATCAAAGTAAAGAATTAGAATTTACAAAAAAGAAGGTAGCTGGTATTAAAATAAAACATGCCGAGGATTCTGAGGACACAACTGAAAAACGGACAGTGGGCCCAGACAATGCTAGACAGCGCAGCAGAAGTGACCATAGCTAGCAAGATCCTGATAAATCTTCTGGAGACAGTGGACACTAATGAATACATTCAAGTGGAAACTGCAGACACCAGAGTAAGCAAACCCAATAAATTATATGAAATAACATTGCGTATAGAGGGGGACAAAACTAGGAAAATAAGAGGTCTCTTTTGGGATAACTTATCTAAAGGCTATGATATCCTGTTAGCTGAGAAAGACTGGCCACCGGAGTTTGTCAGGGAGTGCCCTCATGGCGAAGAAATGATTATGCCTGCCTTCTCAAATCACATTTCGATTCATAAAAAATACACATTTGCTAGAAAATGGGCAGTGGCCCAAGCTCCTGCATTATATAAAAATCATGTAGGATGGGATGAGGATTCTCCTCACCACAAAATTCAGTTAAAAAATCAGCCAACTGCACAAAGGCAGTATACTGTTAAGCGAGAAGCTAAAAAAACAAGTCAGGGAGATCTTAGATCAACTTGAATATCAGGGGGTAATTGAAACATGCACCTCACAAATGAACAATCCTTTGTTTCCTGTCTCCAAGCCAGACGATTCATATCGTCTAGTTTTGGACAACAGACACCTAAATTCTTGCTACAAAACATTTGCAGTACAAAACTCACACAGTGCAGCACTAATGAATAACATTGCGTGCAAAAAATATAAAACGACATTCGATATCTCAAATGGTTTCTTCTGTCAAAACATAGCACCAGAAAGCAGATATTTGACCGCTTTCTCCTGTATGGGGGCGCAAAAACAATGTTGCCGTTTCCCACAGGGATTCAAGAATAGCCCAGGATTATTCTCAGCAAGGGTAACAGAGTTACTACAAATGTATGATGATGAAGCATTATCATATGACATCTATCTTACAGACGACGACCTGGAGACACACTTGAAAAGAGTGAACACCATAATACTTGGGTTCACAGCTGAAGGGTACAAATTCAACTTTAAAAAGTCACGAAATGCTCATCTAACTGTCCTGTTTTTAGGATATGAATTATCAAGTGAAGGCAAAAGCCTAGCAGACAACTTCTTAGAGAAGTGTGCAGTACTCCAAGCACCAAAAACGCTGAAGAACTTACAATCAATACTAGGTTTCCTGAATTTCGGAAGAACATACATTCTAAATTACGCTGAGAGGGTTAAACCTCTCTATGAATTAATAAAACCTGATTTCAAACCAATTAATTGGACTCAGAAACTCACAGAAATTTTAAGATCATTACAAACAGACATGTTAACTAAAACAAAACTGCAAACACGCACAAACGAACGCAACCTTGTAATCCGAGTCATCCCAGGAAGATGCGGATTCACGTACCTGACCTCTAATGAGGGAGAAACGATACCAATAGCTTATAAATCACACTTGTACACACAAGCTGAAATAAAATTTCTGTCAGTAAAATGGGAGAAAGTGACGACGAAAGGGAGAAAGCTAGAATAGCAGCTCAACTCCTAGCGGATGACATAAGTCTCCGAGAAGAAGACCCGAATGCTATAATCATTCCGGTAAATGTAAGAAAAACAATTACTATTAAACTTATAGAAAATGGACTATCATCGAGAGGTGGTACAGTCATAATTGTGGTAGAGGCCCATGATTATCGACAGACAGAAGTATTCTATTCCTGGATACACTTTCCAGCAGCACATGCTGTGACACGCGATTTCCCCTACTACAAAATAGAGGAATCTCCAACGGAATACGTTCCTTTCGAGGACATTGAAATTCCACTAACGTACCAAGAGCATCAACTCTGGTTTAATGGCGCCCTAAAACATCAAAATCACTTCACCAGGCTCGGTCCACTAGGTACACCAGGAGCCACATGGCCGGTCCTAGCCGGCTACACACCACATCCTGACATTGAAAAAATGTCAAGTGGAGAACTTTTAGTTCAGCTAAAACAACTAATTACAATACATAGACAATTGGTCCAATATGTCATGCGGACTTTAACAGTCCAACCAGCAATTAGAATTCCACAACACACCCCTCACCAGGGGAACACAAATAAAATTACACCACAGACTATACAATCAGTCATTGGCAAATTACCCGCAAAACGGGAACAAGTTCCATTCTGGTTAGCTCAAAAAATTACTCAGATAGAGGCAGTATTTCCTGATACCACACCTCATGACAAACACAGAATTCTGACTATCTGTCTTCCAAGGGGGATCGCACCACATGTGGAGGACTGTGACACTTGGGGCACAGTCTTTGCTTCAATATACACGAAAACACATGGTGTTCCGTCTATGGCAGTAATACCAGACGCACTAAGACAGATTCAAAATGAATACGGTCCAGAACCTGCTTTAACACTAGGTATGAAATTACTGAAAGACTTTAAGCAAGTCTCGGCTATACTATTAGCCAACATAAAAAGAGAAGCAGCATTTGTGGCGATCCGCCAAAAATTGAAAGAAACAGATATAGCAGAACAACCCTTTGAACTTGCCAGAATAATTGAAAAATCCTATGAAGAACTAGGTACAGATAGTTTGGGTGGGATACCACTAAAACCACAACTAACTGAAAATCCTGAAAAAACCTTTATTAAAAATAATCTCATTACATCGAAAAAGAGGTGGGAGGGTGATAAACAAACCACTCCCAGAGAAAAACAATTTCAGTCCAGAGAAAGGTCTCCTCAACGGAGAGATAGATCTTCAGAACGAGGAGGCAAGTCTCCCCACAGGGAGCCCTCTGAAAAAAGATACAACCGTAGAAATAGGGACAATTTAAGAAAACCTGACAGATATCAAGATATTTATACACATCCCTCTCGATCTTTTCAGACTTCCTCACAGTAATCGGAAAGAAGAGGATGGTCAGAACACAAAGAAGAGCACGTCAAGTCCAAAGACAAGGAACCTGCTCATCAAAGTAAAGAATTACAATTTACAAAAAAGAAGGTAGCTGGTATTAAAATAAAACATGCCGAGGATTCTGAGGACACAACTGAAAAACGGACAGTGGGCCCAGACAATGCTAGACAGCGCAGCAGAAGTGACCATAGCTAGCAAGATCCTGATAAATCTTCTGGAGACAGTGGACACTAATGAATACATTCAAGTGGAAACTGCAGACACCAGAGTAAGCAAACCCAATAAATTATATGAAATAACATTGCGTATAGAGGGGGACAAAACTAGGAAAATAAGAGGTCTCTTTTGGGATAACTTATCTAAAGGCTATGATATCCTGTTAGCTGAGAAAGACTGGCCACCGGAGTTTGTCAGGGAGTGCCCTCATGGCGAAGAAATGATTATGCCTGCCTTCTCAAATCACATTTCGATTCATAAAAAATACACATTTGCTAGAAAATGGGCAGTGGCCCAAGCTCCTGCATTATATAAAAATCATGTAGGATGGGATGAGGATTCTCCTCACCACAAAATTCAGTTAAAAAATCAGCCAACTGCACAAAGGCAGTATACTGTTAAGCGAGAAGCTAAAAAAACAAGTCAGGGAGATCTTAGATCAACTTGAATATCAGGGGGTAATTGAAACATGCACCTCACAAATGAACAATCCTTTGTTTCCTGTCTCCAAGCCAGACGATTCATATCGTCTAGTTTTGGACAACAGACACCTAAATTCTTGCTACAAAACATTTGCAGTACAAAACTCACACAGTGCAGCACTAATGAATAACATTGCGTGCAAAAAATATAAAACGACATTCGATATCTCAAATGGTTTCTTCTGTCAAAACATAGCACCAGAAAGCAGATATTTGACCGCTTTCTCCTGTATGGGGGCGCAAAAACAATGTTGCCGTTTCCCACAGGGATTCAAGAATAGCCCAGGATTATTCTCAGCAAGGGTAACAGAGTTACTACAAATGTATGATGATGAAGCATTATCATATGACATCTATCTTACAGACGACGACCTGGAGACACACTTGAAAAGAGTGAACACCATAATACTTGGGTTCACAGCTGAAGGGTACAAATTCAACTTTAAAAAGTCACGAAATGCTCATCTAACTGTCCTGTTTTTAGGATATGAATTATCAAGTGAAGGCAAAAGCCTAGCAGACAACTTCTTAGAGAAGTGTGCAGTACTCCAAGCACCAAAAACGCTGAAGAACTTACAATCAATACTAGGTTTCCTGAATTTCGGAAGAACATACATTCTAAATTACGCTGAGAGGGTTAAACCTCTCTATGAATTAATAAAACCTGATTTCAAACCAATTAATTGGACTCAGAAACTCACAGAAATTTTAAGATCATTACAAACAGACATGTTAACTAAAACAAAACTGCAAACACGCACAAACGAACGCAACCTTGTAATCCGAGTCATCCCAGGAAGATGCGGATTCACGTACCTGACCTCTAATGAGGGAGAAACGATACCAATAGCTTATAAATCACACTTGTACACACAAGCTGAAATAAAATTTCTGTCAGTAAAATGGGAGAAAGTGACGACGAAAGGGAGAAAGCTAGAATAGCAGCTCAACTCCTAGCGGATGACATAAGTCTCCGAGAAGAAGACCCGAATGCTATAATCATTCCGGTAAATGTAAGAAAAACAATTACTATTAAACTTATAGAAAATGGACTATCATCGAGAGGTGGTACAGTCATAATTGTGGTAGAGGCCCATGATTATCGACAGACAGAAGTATTCTATTCCTGGATACACTTTCCAGCAGCACATGCTGTGACACGCGATTTCCCCTACTACAAAATAGAGGAATCTCCAACGGAATACGTTCCTTTCGAGGACATTGAAATTCCACTAACGTACCAAGAGCATCAACTCTGGTTTAATGGCGCCCTAAAACATCAAAATCACTTCACCAGGCTCGGTCCACTAGGTACACCAGGAGCCACATGGCCGGTCCTAGCCGGCTACACACCACATCCTGACATTGAAAAAATGTCAAGTGGAGAACTTTTAGTTCAGCTAAAACAACTAATTACAATACATAGACAATTGGTCCAATATGTCATGCGGACTTTAACAGTCCAACCAGCAATTAGAATTCCACAACACACCCCTCACCAGGGGAACACAAATAAAATTACACCACAGACTATACAATCAGTCATTGGCAAATTACCCGCAAAACGGGAACAAGTTCCATTCTGGTTAGCTCAAAAAATTACTCAGATAGAGGCAGTATTTCCTGATACCACACCTCATGACAAACACAGAATTCTGACTATCTGTCTTCCAAGGGGGATCGCACCACATGTGGAGGACTGTGACACTTGGGGCACAGTCTTTGCTTCAATATACACGAAAACACATGGTGTTCCGTCTATGGCAGTAATACCAGACGCACTAAGACAGATTCAAAATGAATACGGTCCAGAACCTGCTTTAACACTAGGTATGAAATTACTGAAAGACTTTAAGCAAGTCTCGGCTATACTATTAGCCAACATAAAAAGAGAAGCAGCATTTGTGGCGATCCGCCAAAAATTGAAAGAAACAGATATAGCAGAACAACCCTTTGAACTTGCCAGAATAATTGAAAAATCCTATGAAGAACTAGGTACAGATAGTTTGGGTGGGATACCACTAAAACCACAACTAACTGAAAATCCTGAAAAAACCTTTATTAAAAATAATCTCATTACATCGAAAAAGAGGTGGGAGGGTGATAAACAAACCACTCCCAGAGAAAAACAATTTCAGTCCAGAGAAAGGTCTCCTCAACGGAGAGATAGATCTTCAGAACGAGGAGGCAAGTCTCCCCACAGGGAGCCCTCTGAAAAAAGATACAACCTTAGAAATAGGGACAATTTAAGAAAACCTGACAGATATCAAGATATTTATACACATCCCTCTCGATCTTTTCAGACTTCCTCACAGTAATCGGAAAGAAGAGGATGGTCAGAACACAAAGAAGAGCACGTCAAGTCCAAAGACAAGGAACCTGCTCATCAAAGTAAAGAATTACAATTTACAAAAAAGAAGGTAGCTGGTATTAAAATAAAACATGCCGAGGATTCTGAGGACACAACTGAAAAACGGACAGTGGGCCCAGACAATGCTAGACAGCGCAGCAGAAGTGACCATAGCTAGCAAGATCCTGATAAATCTTCTGGAGACAGTGGACACTAATGAATACATTCAAGTGGAAACTGCAGACACCAGAGTAAGCAAACCCAATAAATTATATGAAATAACATTGCGTATAGAGGGGGACAAAACTAGGAAAATAAGAGGTCTCTTTTGGGATAACTTATCTAAAGGCTATGATATCCTGTTAGCTGAGAAAGACTGGCCACCGGAGTTTGTCAGGGAGTGCCCTCATGGCGAAGAAATGATTATGCCTGCCTTCTCAAATCACATTTCGATTCATAAAAAATACACATTTGCTAGAAAATGGGCAGTGGCCCAAGCTCCTGCATTATATAAAAATCATGTAGGATGGGATGAGGATTCTCCTCACCACAAAATTCAGTTAAAAAATCAGCCAACTGCACAAAGGCAGTATACTGTTAAGCGAGAAGCTAAAAAAACAAGTCAGGGAGATCTTAGATCAACTTGAATATCAGGGGGTGATTGAAACATGCACCTCACAAATGAACAATCCTTTGTTTCCTGTCTCCAAGCCAGACGATTCATATCGTCTAGTTTTGGACAACAGACACCTAAATTCTTGCTGCAAAACATTTGCAGTACAAAACTCACACAGTGCAGCACTAATGAATAACATTGCGTGCAAAAAATATAAAACGACATTCGATATCTCAAATGGTTTCTTCTGTCAAAACATAGCACCAGAAAGCAGATATTTGACAGCTTTCTCCTGTATGGGGGCGCAAAAACAATTTTGCCGTTTCCCACAGGGATTCAAGAATAGCCCAGGATTATTCTCAGCAAGGGTAACAGAGTTACTACAAATGTATGACGATGAAGCATTATCATATGACATCTATCTTACAGACGACGACCTGGAGACACACTTGAAAAGAGTGAACACCATAATACTTGGGTTCACAGCTGAAGGGTACAAATTCAACTTTAAAAAGTCACGAAATGCTCATCTAACTGTCCTGTTTTTAGGATATGAATTATCAAGTGAAGGCAAAAGCCTAGCAGACAACTTCTTAGAGAAGTGTGCAGTACTCCAAGCACCAAAAACGCTGAAGAACTTACAATCAATACTAGGTTTCCTGAATTTCGGAAGAACATACATTCTAAATTACGCTGAGAGGGTTAAACCTCTCTATGAATTAATAAAACCTGATTTCAAACCAATTAATTGGACTCAGAAACTCACAGAAATTTTAAGATCATTACAAACAGACATGTTAACTAAAACAAAACTGCAAACACGCACAAACGAACGCAACCTTGTAATCCGAGTCATCCCAGGAAGATGCGGATTCACGTACCTGACCTCTAATGAGGGAGAAACGATACCAATAGCTTATAAATCACACTTGTACACACAAGCTGAAATAAAATTTCTGTCAGTAAAATGGGAGAAAGTGACGACGAAAGGGAGAAAGCTAGAATAGCAGCTCAACTCCTAGCGGATGACATAAGTCTCCGAGAAGAAGACCCGAATGCTATAATCATTCCGGTAAATGTAAGAAAAACAATTACTATTAAACTTATAGAAAATGGACTATCATCGAGAGGTGGTACAGTCATAATTGTGGTAGAGGCCCATGATTATCGACAGACAGAAGTATTCTATTCCTGGATACACTTTCCAGCAGCACATGCTGTGACACGCGATTTCCCCTACTACAAAATAGAGGAATCTCCAACGGAATACGTTCCTTTCGAGGACATTGAAATTCCACTAACGTACCAAGAGCATCAACTCTGGTTTAATGGCGCCCTAAAACATCAAAATCACTTCACCAGGCTCGGTCCACTAGGTACACCAGGAGCCACATGGCCGGTCCTAGCCGGCTACACACCACATCCTGACATTGAAAAAATGTCAAGTGGAGAACTTTTAGTTCAGCTAAAACAACTAATTACAATACATAGACAATTGGTCCAATATGTCATGCGGACTTTAACAGTCCAACCAGCAATTAGAATTCCACAACACACCCCTCACCAGGGGAACACAAATAAAATTACACCACAGACTATACAATCAGTCATTGGCAAATTACCCGCAAAACGGGAACAAGTTCCATTCTGGTTAGCTCAAAAAATTACTCAGATAGAGGCAGTATTTCCTGATACCACACCTCATGACAAACACAGAATTCTGACTATCTGTCTTCCAAGGGGGATCGCACCACATGTGGAGGACTGTGACACTTGGGGCACAGTCTTTGCTTCAATATACACGAAAACACATGGTGTTCCGTCTATGGCAGTAATACCAGACGCACTAAGACAGATTCAAAATGAATACGGTCCAGAACCTGCTTTAACACTAGGTATGAAATTACTGAAAGACTTTAAGCAAGTCTCGGCTATACTATTAGCCAACATAAAAAGAGAAGCAGAATTTGTGGCGATCCGCCAAAAATTGAAAGAAACAGATATAGCAGAACAACCCTTTGAACTTGCCAGAATAATTGAAAAATCCTATGAAGAACTAGGTACAGATAGTTTGGGTGGGATACCACTAAAACCACAACTAACTGAAAATCCTGAAAAAACCTTTATTAAAAATAATCTCATTACATCGAAAAAGAGGTGGGAGGGTGATAAACAAACCACTCCCAGAGAAAAACAATTTCAGTCCAGAGAAAGGTCTCCTCAACGGAGAGATAGATCTTCAGAACGAGGAGGCAAGTCTCCCCACAGGGAGCCCTCTGAAAAAAGATACAACCTTAGAAATAGGGACAATTTAAGAAAACCTGACAGATATCAAGATATTTATACACATCCCTCTCGATCTTTTCAGACTTCCTCACAGTAATCGGAAAGAAGAGGATGGTCAGAACACAAAGAAGAGCACGTCAAGTCCAAAGACAAGGAACCTGCTCATCAAAGTAAAGAATTACAATTTACAAAAAAGAAGGTAGCTGGTATTAAAATAAAACATGCCGAGGATTCTGAGGACACAACTGAAAAACGGACAGTGGGCCCAGACAATGCTAGACAGCGCAGCAGAAGTGACCATAGCTAGCAAGATCCTGATAAATCTTCTGGAGACAGTGGACACTAATGAATACATTCAAGTGGAAACTGCAGACACCAGAGTAAGCAAACCCAATAAATTATATGAAATAACATTGCGTATAGAGGGGGACAAAACTAGGAAAATAAGAGGTCTCTTTTGGGATAACTTATCTAAAGGCTATGATATCCTGTTAGCTGAGAAAGACTGGCCACCGGAGTTTGTCAGGGAGTGCCCTCATGGCGAAGAAATGATTATGCCTGCCTTCTCAAATCACATTTCGATTCATAAAAAATACACATTTGCTAGAAAATGGGCAGTGGCCCAAGCTCCTGCATTATATAAAAATCATGTAGGATGGGATGAGGATTCTCCTCACCACAAAATTCAGTTAAAAAATCAGCCAACTGCACAAAGGCAGTATACTGTTAAGCGAGAAGCTAAAAAAACAAGTCAGGGAGATCTTAGATCAACTTGAATATCAGGGGGTGATTGAAACATGCACCTCACAAATGAACAATCCTTTGTTTCCTGTCTCCAAGCCAGACGATTCATATCGTCTAGTTTTGGACAACAGACACCTAAATTCTTGCTGCAAAACATTTGCAGTACAAAACTCACACAGTGCAGCACTAATGAATAACATTGCGTGCAAAAAATATAAAACGACATTCGATATCTCAAATGGTTTCTTCTGTCAAAACATAGCACCAGAAAGCAGATATTTGACAGCTTTCTCCTGTATGGGGGCGCAAAAACAATTTTGCCGTTTCCCACAGGGATTCAAGAATAGCCCAGGATTATTCTCAGCAAGGGTAACAGAGTTACTACAAATGTATGACGATGAAGCATTATCATATGACATCTATCTTACAGACGACGACCTGGAGACACACTTGAAAAGAGTGAACACCATAATACTTGGGTTCACAGCTGAAGGGTACAAATTCAACTTTAAAAAGTCACGAAATGCTCATCTAACTGTCCTGTTTTTAGGATATGAATTATCAAGTGAAGGCAAAAGCCTAGCAGACAACTTCTTAGAGAAGTGTGCAGTACTCCAAGCACCAAAAACGCTGAAGAACTTACAATCAATACTAGGTTTCCTGAATTTCGGAAGAACATACATTCTAAATTACGCTGAGAGGGTTAAACCTCTCTATGAATTAATAAAACCTGATTTCAAACCAATTAATTGGACTCAGAAACTCACAGAAATTTTAAGATCATTACAAACAGACATGTTAACTAAAACAAAACTGCAAACACGCACAAACGAACGCAACCTTGTAATCCGAGTCATCCCAGGAAGATGCGGATTCACGTACCTGACCTCTAATGAGGGAGAAACGATACCAATAGCTTATAAATCACACTTGTACACACAAGCTGAAATAAAATTTCTGTCAGTAAAATGGGAGAAAGTGACGACGAAAGGGAGAAAGCTAGAATAGCAGCTCAACTCCTAGCGGATGACATAAGTCTCCGAGAAGAAGACCCGAATGCTATAATCATTCCGGTAAATGTAAGAAAAACAATTACTATTAAACTTATAGAAAATGGACTATCATCGAGAGGTGGTACAGTCATAATTGTGGTAGAGGCCCATGATTATCGACAGACAGAAGTATTCTATTCCTGGATACACTTTCCAGCAGCACATGCTGTGACACGCGATTTCCCCTACTACAAAATAGAGGAATCTCCAACGGAATACGTTCCTTTCGAGGACATTGAAATTCCACTAACGTACCAAGAGCATCAACTCTGGTTTAATGGCGCCCTAAAACATCAAAATCACTTCAACAGGCTCGGTCCACTAGGTACACCAGGAGCCACATGGCCGGTCCTAGCCGGCTACACACCACATCCTGACATTGAAAAAATGTCAAGTGGAGAACTTTTAGTTCAGCTAAAACAACTAATTACAATACATAGACAATTGGTCCAATATGTCATGCGGACTTTAACAGTCCAACCAGCAATTAGAATTCCACAACACACCCCTCACCAGGGGAACACAAATAAAATTACACCACAGACTATACAATCAGTCATTGGCAAATTACCCGCAAAACGGGAACAAGTTCCATTCTGGTTAGCTCAAAAAATTACTCAGATAGAGGCAGTATTTCCTGATACCACACCTCATGACAAACACAGAATTCTGACTATCTGTCTTCCAAGGGGGATCGCACCACATGTGGAGGACTGTGACACTTGGGGCACAGTCTTTGCTTCAATATACACGAAAACACATGGTGTTCCGTCTATGGCAGTAATACCAGACGCACTAAGACAGATTCAAAATGAATACGGTCCAGAACCTGCTTTAACACTAGGTATGAAATTACTGAAAGACTTTAAGCAAGTCTCGGCTATACTATTAGCCAACATAAAAAGAGAAGCAGCATTTGTGGCGATCCGCCAAAAATTGAAAGAAACAGATATAGCAGAACAACCCTTTGAACTTGCCAGAATAATTGAAAAATCCTATGAAGAACTAGGTACAGATAGTTTGGGTGGGATACCACTAAAACCACAGCTAACTGAAAATCCTGAAAAAACCTTTATTAAAAATAATCTCATTACATCGAAAAAGAGGTGGGTGGGTGATAAACAAACCACTCCCAGAGAAAAACAATTTCAGTCCAGAGGAAGGTCTCCTCAACGGAGAGATAGATCTTCAGAACGAGGAGGCAAGTCTCCCCACAGGGAGCCCTCTGAAAAAAGATACAACCTTAGAAATAGGGACAATTTAAGAAAACCTGACAGATATCAAGATATTTATACACATCCCTCTCGATCTTTTCAGACTTCCTCACAGTAATCGGAAAGAAGAGGATGGTCAGAACACAAAGAAGAGCACGTCAAGTCCAAAGACAAGGAACCTGCTCATCAAAGTAAAGAATTACAATTTACAAAAAAGAAGGTAGCTGGTATTAAAATAAAACATGCCGAGGATTCTGAGGACACAACTGAAAAACGGACAGTGGGCCCAGACAATGCTAGACAGCGCAGCAGAAGTGACCATAGCTAGCAAGATCCTGATAAATCTTCTGGAGACAGTGGACACTAATGAATACATTCAAGTGGAAACTGCAGACACCAGAGTAAGCAAACCCAATAAATTATATGAAATAACATTGCGTATAGAGGGGGACAAAACTAGGAAAATAAGAGGTCTCTTTTGGGATAACTTATCTAAAGGCTATGATATCCTGTTAGCTGAGAAAGACTGGCCACCGGAGTTTGTCAGGGAGTGCCCTCATGGCGAAGAAATGATTATGCCTGCCTTCTCAAATCACATTTCGATTCATAAAAAATACACATTTGCTAGAAAATGGGCAGTGGCCCAAGCTCCTGCATTATATAAAAATCATGTAGGATGGGATGAGGATTCTCCTCACCACAAAATTCTGTTAAAAAATCAGCCAACTGCACAAAGGCAGTATACTGTTAAGCAAGAAGCTAAAAAAACAAGTCAGGGAGATCTTAGATCAACTTGAATATCAGGGGGTGATTGAAACATGCACCTCACAAATGAACAATCCTTTGTTTCCTGTCTCCAAGCCAGACGATTCATATCGTCTAGTTTTGGACTACAGACACCTAAATTCTTGCTGCAAAACATTTGCAGTACAAAACTCACACAGTGCAGCACTAATGAATAACATTGCGTGCAAAAAATATAAAACGACATTCGATATCTCAAATGGTTTCTTCTGTCAAAACATAGCACCAGAAAGCAGATATTTGACCGCTTTCTCCTGTATGGGGGCGCAAAAACAATTTTGCCGTTTCCCACAGGGATTCAAGAATAGCCCAGGATTATTCTCAGCAAGGGTAACAGAGTTACTACAAATGTATGATGATGAGGCATTATCATATGACATCTATCTTACAGACGACGACCTGGAGACACACTTGAAAAGAGTGAACACCATAATACTTGGGTTCACAGCTGAAGGGTACAAATTCAACTTTAAAAAGTCACGAAATGCTCATCTAACTGTCCTGTTTTTAGGATATGAATTATCAAGTGAAGGCAAAAGCCTAGCAGACAACTTCTTAGAGAAGTGTGCAGTACTCCAAGCACCAAAAACGCTGAAGAACTTACAATCAATACTAGGTTTCCTGAATTTCGGAAGACCATACATTCTAAATTACGCTGAGAGGGTTAAACCTCTCTATGAATTAATAAAACCTGATTTCAAACCAATTAATTTGACTCAGAAACTCACAGAAATTTTAAGATCATTACAAACAGACATGTTAACTAAAACAAAACTGCAAACATGCACAAACGAACGCAACCTTGTAATCCGAGGCATCCCAGGAAGATGCGGATTCACGTACCTGACCTCTAATGAGGGAGAAACGATACCAATAGCTTATAAATCACACTTGTACACACAAGCTGAATTAAAATTTCTGTCAGTAAAATGGGAGAAAGTGACGACGAAAGGGAGAAAGCTAGAATAGCAGCTCAACTCCTAGCGGATGACATAAGTCTCCGAGAAGAAGACCCGAATGCTATAATCATTCCGGTAAATGTAAGAAAAACAATTACTATTAAACATATAGAAAATGGACTATCATCGAGAGGTGGTACAGTCATAATTGTGGTAGAGGCCCATGATTATCGACAGACAGAAGTATTCTATTCCTGGATACACTTTCCAGCAGCACATGCTGTGACACGCGATTTCCCCTACTACAAAATAGAGGAATCTCCAACGGAATACGTTCCTTTCGAGGACATTGAAATTCCACTAACGTACCAAGAGCATCAGCTCTGGTTTAATGGCGCCCTAAAACATCAAAATCACTTCACCAGGCTCGGTCCACTAGGTACACCAGGAGCCACATGGCCGGTCCTAGCCGGCTACACACCACATCCTGACATTGAAAAAATGTCAAGTGGAGAACTTTTAGTTCAGCTAAAACAACTAATTACAATACATAGACAATTGGTCCAATATGTCATGCGGACTTTAACAGTCCAACCAGCAATTAGAATTCCACAACACACCCCTTACCAGGGGAACACAAATAAAATTACACCACAGACTATACAATCAGTCATTGGCAAATTACCCGCAAAACGGGAACAAGTTCCATTCTGGTTAGCTCAAAAAATTACTCAGATAGAGGCAGTATTTCCTGATACCACACCTCATGACAAACACAGAATTCTGACTATCTGTCTTCCAAGGGGGATCGCACCACATGTGGAGGACTGTGACACTTGGGGCACAGTCTTTGCTTCAATATACACGAAAACACATGGTGTTCCGTCTATGGCAGTAATACCAGACGCACTAAGACAGATTCAAAATGAATACGGTCCAGAACCTGCTTTAACACTAGGTATGAAATTACTGAAAGACTTTAAGCAAGTCTCGGCTATACTATTAGCCAACATAAAAAGAGAAGCAGCATTTGTGGCGATCCGCCAAAAATTGAAAGAAACAGATATAGCAGAACAACCCTTTGAACTTGCCAGAATAATTGAAAAATCCTATGAAGAACTAGGTACAGATAGTTTGGGTGGGATACCACTAAAACCACAACTAACTGAAAATCCTGAAAAAACCTTTATTAAAAATAATCTCATTACATCGAAAAAGAGGTGGGTGGGTGATAAACAAACCACTCCCAGAGAAAAACAATTTCAGTCCAGAGGAAGGTCTCCTCAACGGAGAGATAGATCTTCAGAACGAGGAGGCAAGTCTCCCCACAGGGAGCCCTCTGAAAAAAGATACAACCTTAGAAATAGGGACAATTTAAGAAAACCTGACAGATATCAAGATATTTATACACATCCCTCTCGATCTTTTCAGACTTCCTCACAGTAATCGGAAAGAAGAGGATGGTCAGAACACAAAGAAGAGCACGTCAAGTCCAAAGACAAGGAACCTGCTCATCAAAGTAAAGAATTACAATTTACAAAAAAGAAGGTAGCTGGTATTAAAATAAAACATGCCGAGGATTCTGAGGACACAACTGAAAAACGGACAGTGGGCCCAGACAATGCTAGACAGCGCAGCAGAAGTGACCATAGCTAGCAAGATCCTGATAAATCTTCTGGAGACAGTGGACACTAATGAATACATTCAAGTGGAAACTGCAGACACCAGAGTAAGCAAACCCAATAAATTATATGAAATAACATTGCGTATAGAGGGGGACAAAACTAGGAAAATAAGAGGTCTCTTTTGGGATAACTTATCTAAAGGCTATGATATCCTGTTAGCTGAGAAAGACTGGCCACCGGAGTTTGTCAGGGAGTGTCCTCATGGCGAAGAAATGATTATGCCTGCCTTCTCAAATCACATTTCGATTCATAAAAAATACACATTTGCTAGAAAATGGGCAGTGGCCCAAGCTCCTGCATTATATAAAAATCATGTAGGATGGGATGAGGATTCTCCTCACCACAAAATTCTGTTAAAAAATCAGCCAACTGCACAAAGGCAGTATACTGTTAAGCAAGAAGCTAAAAAAACAAGTCAGGGAGATCTTATATCAACTTGAATATCAGGGGGTGATTGAAACATGCACCTCACAAATGAACAATCCTTTGTTTCCTGTCTCCAAGCCAGACGATTCATATCGTCTAGTTTTGGACTACAGACACCTAAATTCTTGCTGCAAAACATTTGCAGTACAAAACTCACACAGTGCAGCACTAATGAATAACATTGCGTGCAAAAAATATAAAACGACATTCGATATCTCAAATGGTTTCTTCTGTCAAAACATAGCACCAGAAAGCAGATATTTGACCGCTTTCTCCTGTATGGGGGCACAAAAACAATTTTGCCGTTTCCCACAGGGATTCAAGAATAGCCCAGGATTATTCTCAGCAAGGGTAACAGAGTTACTACAAATGTATGATGATGAGGCATTATCATATGACATCTATCTTACAGACGACGACCTGGAGACACACTTGAAAAGAGTGAACACCATAATACTTGGGTTCACAGCTGAAGGGTACAAATTCAACTTTAAAAAGTCACGAAATGCTCATCTAACTGTCCTGTTTTTAGGATATGAATTATCAAGTGAAGGCAAAAGCCTAGCAGACAACTTCTTAGAGAAGTGTGCAGTACTCCAAGCACCAAAAACGCTGAAGAACTTACAATCAATACTAGGTTTCCTGAATTTCGGAAGAACATACATTCTAAATTACGCTGAGAGGGTTAAACCTCTCTATGAATTAATAAAACCTGATTTCAAACCAATTAATTTGACTCAGAAACTCACAGAAATGTTAAGATCATTACAAACAGACATGTTAACTAAAACAAAACTGCAAACATGCACAAACGAACGCAACCTTGTAATCCGAGTCATCCCAGGAAGATGCGGATTCACGTACCTGACCTCTAATGAGGGAGAAACGATACCAATAGCTTATAAATCACACTTGTGCACACAAGCTGAATTAAAATTTCTGTCAGTAAAATGGGAGAAAGTGACGACGAAAGGGAGAAAGCTAGAATAGCAGCTCAACTCCTAGCGGATGACATAAGTCTCCGAGAAGAAGACCCGAATGCTATAATCATTCCGGTAAATGTAAGAAAAACAATTACTATTAAACATATAGAAAATGGACTATCATCGAGAGGTGGTACAGTCATAATTGTGGTAGAGGCCCATGATTATCGACAGACAGAAGTATTCTATTCCTGGATACACTTTCCAGCAGCACATGCTGTGACACGCGATTTCCCCTACTACAAAATAGAGGAATCTCCAACGGAATACGTTCCTTTCGAGGACATTGAAATTCCACTAACGTACCAAGAGCATCAGCTCTGGTTTAATGGCGCCCTAAAACATCAAAATCACTTCACCAGGCTCGGTCCACTAGGTACACCAGGAGCCACATGGCCGGTCCTAGCCGGCTACACACCACATCCTGACATTGAAAAAATGTCAAGTGGAGAACTTTTAGTTCAGCTAAAACAACTAATTACAATACATAGACAATTGGTCCAATATGTCATGTGGACTTTAACAGTCCAACCAGCAATTAGAATTCCACAACACACCCCTCACCAGGGGAACACAAATAAAATTACACCACAGACTATACAATCAGTCATTGGCAAATTACCCGCAAAACGGGAACAAGTTCCATTCTGGTTAGCTCAAAAAATTACTCAGATAGAGGCAGTATTTCCTGATACCACACCTCATGACAAACACAGAATTCTGACTATCTGTCTTCCAAGGGGGATCGCACCACATGTGGAGGACTGTGACACTTGGGGCACAGTCTTTGCTTCAATATACACGAAAACACATGGTGTTCCGTCTATGGCAGTAATACCAGACGCACTAAGACAGATTCAAAATGAATACGGTCCAGAACCTGCTTTAACACTAGGTATGAAATTACTGAAAGACTTTAAGCAAGTCTCGGCTATACTATTAGCCAACATAAAAAGAGAAGCAGCATTTGTGGCGATCCGCCAAAAATTGAAAGAAACAGATATAGCAGAACAACCCTTTGAACTTGCCAGAATAATTGAAAAATCCTATGAAGAACTAGGTACAGATAGTTTGGGTGGGATACCACTAAAACCACAACTAACTGAAAATCCTGAAAAAACCTTTATTAAAAATAATCTCATTACATCGAAAAAGAGGTGGGTGGGTGATAAACAAACCACTCCCAGAGAAAAACAATTTCAGTCCAGAGGAAGGTCTCCTCAACGGAGAGATAGATCTTCAGAACGAGGAGGCAAGTCTCCCCACAGGGAGCCCTCTGAAAAAAGATACAACCTTAGAAATAGGGACAATTTAAGAAAACCTGACAGATATCAAGATATTTATACACATCCCTCTCGATCTTTTCAGACTTCCTCACAGTAATCGGAAAGAAGAGGATGGTCAGAACACAAAGAAGAGCACGTCAAGTCCAAAGACAAGGAACCTGCTCATCAAAGTAAAGAATTAGAATTTACAAAAAAGAAGGTAGCTGGTATTAAAATAAAACATGCCGAGGATTCTGAGGACACAACTGAAAAATGGACAGTGGGCCCAGACAATGCTAGACAGCGCAGCAGAAGTGACCATAGCTAGCAAGATCCTGATAAATCTTCTGGAGACAGTGGACACTAATGAATACATTCAAGTGGAAACTGCAGACACCAGAGTAAGCAAACCCAATAAATTATATGAAATAACATTGCGTAAGGAGGGGGACAAAACTAGGAAAATAAGAGGTCTCTTTTGGGATAACTTATCTAAAGGCTATGATATCCTGTTAGCTGAGAAAGACTGGCCACCGGAGTTTGTCAGGGAGTGCCCTCATGGCGAAGAAATGATTATGCCTGCCTTCTCAAATCACATTTCGATTCATAAAAAATACACATTTGCTAGAAAATGGGCAGTGGCCCAAGCTCCTGCATTATATAAAAATCATGTAGGATGGGATGAGGATTCTCCTCACCACAAAATTCAGTTAAAAAATCAGCCAACTGCACAAAGGCAGTATACTGTTAAGCGAGAAGCTAAAAAAACAAGTCAGGGAGATCTTAGATCAACTTGAATATCAGGGGGTGATTGAAACATGCACCTCACAAATGAACAATCCTTTGTGTCCTGTCTCCAAGCCAGACGATTCATATCGTCTAGTTTTGGACAACAGACACCTAAATTCTTGCTGCAAAACATTTGCAGTACAAAACTCACACAGTGCAGCACTAATGAATAACATTGCGTGCAAAAAATATAAAACGACATTCGATATCTCAAATGGTTTCTTCTGTCAAAACATAGCACCAGAAAGCAGATATTTGACCGCTTTCTCCTGTATGGGGGCACAAAAACAATTTTGCCGTTTCCCACAGGGATTCAAGAATAGCCCAGGATTATTCTCAGCAAGGGTAACAGAGTTACTACAAATGTATGATGATGAGGCATTATCATATGACATCTATCTTACAGACGACGACCTGGAGACACACTTGAAAAGAGTGAACACCATAATACTTGGGTTCACAGCTGAAGGGTACAAATTCAACTTTAAAAAGTCACGAAATGCTCATCTAACTGTCCTGTTTTTAGGATATGAATTATCAAGTGAAGGCAAAAGCCTAGCAGACAACTTCTTAGAGAAGTGTGCAGTACTCCAAGCACCAAAAACGCTGAAGAACTTACAATCAATACTAGGTTTCCTGAATTTCGGAAGAACATACATTCTAAATTATGCTGAGAGGGTTAAACCTCTCTATGAATTAATAAAACCTGATTTCAAACCAATTAATTGGACTCAGAAACTCACAGAAATTTTAAGATCATTACAAACAGACATGTTAACTAAAACAAAACTGCAAACACGCACAAACGAACGCAACCTTGTAATCCGAGTCATCCCAGGAAGATGCGGATTCACGTACCTGACCTCTAATGAGGGAGAAACGATACCAATAGCTTATAAATCACACTTGTACACACAAGCTGAAATAAAATTCAGTTCTACTGAAAAAATTCTAACAGCGGTTCAAACTGCTGTAGCAAAAGAAAGATCCCTAGCCCAAGGCAAGAGCATATCTGTATTAACAGCAGTATCCGCCCTTGAGGCAGTAACAAGACCACGCATTCCGAATGCTGTGGCATTAGATCCAAAATGGATACAATGGAAAAATTCTCTTGCTGCAGAAGACGTAAACACGCATTTGATCCGAAAATGAAAAAATTTGAAAATCTGGAATACGAACATGAATATCCTCTGGCAATCGAAATTCTGCCTCTAGAACAGTACACCTCTGTAATCTACACGGACAGATTTGAACAACACTACGTTGTGGGTAAAAAATCTTACAATGCAGCGTGCGCGATTGTTAAAGGTCACTGGCGCTTAGGTAAATTCAGACCGATAATCACCAAAACTGAATCACTCAGAAACTGTACAGCTCAGCGAGCTGAAATAAGATCTTTAAAGATGGCGCTTGAAAATGCCGATCGCGAATTCCCCACACTAATAGTGTGTGATTCGCATTTTTGCGTCCAGTCTTACAATAATGACATGCAGACATGGATCAAAAACGGTTACAAAGATAAGACTGGTGCCACAATAAAGCATAAAAAGCTCTGGGAACAAGTAGTTCTTTTACAGAAAGAACTACGAAAGACTCACGTGATACATACACTGAGTCATCAACGTGATGGCGTTCACGTTGCGGGGAATTCATTGGCTAACAGAGCCAAGGCGGCAGCTGTTCAACCAGCTTCCGTAGCTACAAAAAAGCGTACTAAAAAACAAATAGACAGCAAAACGCTACTAGCAGTAAAAGTCTCAATGAAAGGCAACTATGCGGCGTTACCTCTAAATTATCCACTCGGAAATAAATACATAATTGATGCGAACTCCGTTCCTTTTGGTCAAATCCCTGGAGTGGGGGGTAGAGTAATTCCAAACACGAACCGGAGGGCTTACTTGATTCAAGAAGCACACATGGGAATGGGTCTGAGGCACCAAGAGATCTTGAAATCTCTGATAGAATTACAATCACAGTACTGGTGGCTGGGGATGAGCGTGCAAATTTATAACTTTGCAATGAATTGTCAGAACTGCAATAGAAATCGCAGTTGTGAACCGGACCAGACAATTGCCAGGACACCTCTATTAGAAAGCATCAGGCTATCTATACGCATAAATCTAGCCGGAGAAATGCGATCCCACAATTATTAAGACAAGATTCACTTAGATGTGGCCCCAGCTCTCGGCTGACGCCAGAACTGTTATAAAAGATTTGCGAGTCTTTATCGGCACCTACGCAATTGGCATGCTACATTCTGACCAGGGTCCTGTGTTTAGCTCTCGAGCTTACAAGGAGGCCATGGCCAGCATGGGCATTGCATTGCGGTACTCTTCTACCTTCCATCCTGAGGGTAATGCAGTAGTGGAAAGAAAAAACCGTGACATAAAGCAATCTATAACGGCGAGGGTATTAGGTTCGGGTGATGGGTGGGTCAAACATTTAACAAGTGTCCAACGTAGTCTTAACAATCTGCCAAGAAATTCTCTAAAAGGTATCACTCCATACGAACTATTGTTCGGTACTAGAATTATAATCCAGGACTTAGATTGTCAGACTTCAGTGGTGAAAGAAAAATGCTTTGATATCAAAGATCGTTTGGCTGTTTTATAGGACTTAAATGAAACAAGAAGAAGTCTAAGTAACACAAAGTTAAAGCCAACAGCCACTGAAGAAAAACCACCTGTCCCAGCAAGACCTGTCTGGATTCCAAAGATTCGGGATGTAGTCAGAGAAAAGATCGCGGTGAAGAAGGAATTTGGGCCTTGTTACAGAAAAGCAGTACCTGTCTTAGCTGTCAGCGGAACAAGATCAGTAGTACTACCGCCCCTTGCGGGTAAAAAGGAGAACAGAGTTGTATCAATCGACCTGGTAAAACCACAATCATGTGGCCAATAATAAGTAGTAGGCCCAGTGGACTCCCAAGAAGTAGCAGAAGACCAAACCTTGCTACAATCCAAGAGGTTCAAACTGAAAGACTAATCACTTTAGATAAACCTGCAGTAAATAAAAAAGGACTATGCAACAAAGCCATGGAAATTGTGCCTCTTGAAACCCAAATTGCATCAGTTCGTCAAGAAACACCTGTCTACAATGATGTAGCTTCAGACTATACTAATGTGACAAAAGAAGATTCAAAGACTAAAGAGAATCCGGAAGCAATTCCAACAATTGACAGAACTGCATCTGGCTACTTCATCAATTTCGATGACTTTTCTGATGATCCAAGTGAACATGAAGAAACGCCAGCAACAAAAAGTTTTAAACAAAAAATTACTGAACTCTTTCATCAACTCAAAGAACCATATCTGATTTCACCAGGGATTGAATTATGGATTGTGTTAGGTGTACTTTTCCTCCTACTTTGGCTCATCATGATCTTATGTTTGGGTAGATTTATTGATGGAAAATATAGTACAATGGACACAGCAAGTCAGAACATCAACTTGGTCCTAAAGCCACACAGATCATCTCACATCAAGAAAAGAGAACTGTCATCAGTGAACATCACAGCCATTCCAATACCTGGTGGTATAGCATGGGACAAAATGGATTACGAAATCTTTGGCCCAATTGAGCTCTTGAAATATCCATATCAGTTCAAGGTTTCATTTAGTGACTTTGTGACACCAAGTACTTTCTCTGATGATTGGGACTTTGACAATATTAATAATATGATGTCAGATTTAGAAATGTCAGAAAAATTCAACACACATGATTATTTACAGGGTTCATCAAATTATGAAGAAATGTATTGCTATAATCATTATGGTCATCACTATTTACATAAATCTGCTAATCCTAGAAATGTTTTTACTTATAATCAATGGGAACATTGTCCAACACCGCCAAAAGGCAGCTCGAAAACATTTTATGAGAAATTCACATATTTCTCAGGGTTTAACACAACTGATCCAGAAACGTTTTATTTCAAAATGTTAAATAAGACAGGAATGAAAAACATGTTGACAAATACTAAATTGATTTATTCTGAAAAATGTTATGAAAAAATGTCTACATTTGGTTTTGAATTTTGGAAAAACAACATTGAAAAGAAAACCATCTGGGGTTCAAAAGATTGGCAGGTACAAGGTCTAGAATCATTATTTAGAGCCTGCATGATCCCAGAACAGATAATATTCCTGAATTACACCATTCAACAAACAACCTGCCTTGGCCCAGCCAAGATAAAAGACTTAAACAAGCCATCTATTCCAAAGCCGATACCTTATAGTAATAGCACTACAGATGTGGAAATAGATGTATCCCATATTTAACACCAAAACAGAACAAATCCTGATTGGAAAAAATGGTTGATCTGGCCCACAGACACAAATAACTGTCAAGATAGATTCCTGAACAAAATACAGGGGTTCAAACAGACCAGGCCAGACCCAAGATATTCCCAGAGACAACATCCAGGGATAGTTACAACATACAGTGTAGGAAAGCTATGTCTAGAATGGCTACAGAAATCCACACTGGCTGAAATTAAGCAACACTTGACTTTAATTAAAGAAGGTGCTGACTTGCGAGATTTCATAATGGGACCTCGCAAACAGCGTCAAAAACGTTTCATATACACCGGTATATACTTTGCTTACAACGAAGCTTGGAAAGTGACGCAAATTGAAACTGCAGAAAAAATATGAGAAATTGATCATATTAATTTGGAAAAATCCCTTTCTGTAGTGGACAATGGGTTAACGACTCTGTCCTTCAGAATTTATTCACTGGACAGCATTGTATCCTCTGCTATTGATATAATAGAGCAGGACTTGCTAATGTTACAACATGGCCAGTCCCAATTGCGTTCTATTGTACAGTTAGGCTGGACGTTACAAAATCTGCGTTCAGGCCACGTGCCATGGCGTCTAATCAACACAACGTCATTATTTTCTATCTTTAACCTTACTGATAAACAAATCAGTTTGGCACAAAAAGGAGCAGACTATACGATTCTGAGCATTGAAAAACTTGAGAGATTACCATTGACAATGTCAGAGAGACCTGTCATTGAATGGATAATACATGGTACAATTACAATTCCGATAACAACTTTTCAGTTTCAGTATTGCCAAAAGTGTATGCCAGCAGGCCTGTATGAAAGGTTGGGTAAAGGATACATCAAGTCAACATGGAATTTACCTTATACACATAAATGTTATAGTGAAAGGAAAAAAGAGGTATTTCTTAGTGGTAACAATTTTAAAAAATCACTAAGCGGTACACTTCTGTGTCAAGGTATAAACTTGCATGGAACCTGCGAAGGTTCATCAAACAACCTTTCATGTCACCTGCACGGCACTCCTGCAACACAGATAGAGCCTTTTTTCAGACAGCTTTCCAACGGCAGTTACGTTGTAATAAGTGATCGCAGCTGTTGTGGCATGGTGCCAGGAAAAGCCTATCTCGTGAGCGTTACTTCCATGGTCACTTGTTGTATGCAAGTACTGTATCCAAACAGCAATCCAGACATGGAGGCGGCAATATGGCCTTCTTTGAATATCTCTTCCATTCAAATTGATACTTTAAGCAGAATGAAGTCTATTCTTTTACAGACAACTGTGTCTTTAACCTCGTCCAAAGAGACGTATGATCTGCAAACCTTTAAAAAATCCTTAAAAACTTGGATTTATGGATTGGCCGAATCAAAGTGTAAAACCCTTGTCTAAACTGCGTACAACATCTAAAGCTCAGTTAAAACCATCTGACAATCTATTAGCAATGAAGTCGCAGCGCCAAGATGCTCCCTGGAGTGTTCGTGCGCTATATAAAAAAACCCCAAACATCAAGTTGCAAGGACAGCGGCAGAGATACATTCCCTATTATCAACAAATTGCCCCGTGCATTTCGTAGAAATGTTAAGCCAAATCTTAAACATGTCAGATACCAGTGGCATCGCACATGTATTTAAGACAATTTTTTCGGGACTGTTAGCACCCTTTGAAACAGTTCTTGGCATTTTCCCGAATTTTGTGCATTCAGTTTTCGGAGGACTGCCTCTTCTTTTGGGACTCGTAGCAGGAATTTTATTTGTGTTCCTTCTGATCCGATATGGCAAGCCCAGCCACAGACAAAACTCAGGCTACAATGGAAGAAATGATCCTAGCTATACGATGCCGAGAACGGATCACTAATGTCCTCGGCTTTGCCCGTCTAAGAGATCTGAGTACTACTTGGTTTCTTTCATTCAGACCAATCTGGCAAGATTGCATCTTACCTGTGCTTCGATGTCTGCTATGCGGAGAAGAATGCGTGTTGGACATCTGTCTTACACTACCATCAGCAGTACCTATGGATATTAATACTTTGCTTGGTTCGGTAACGGCTCATGCAACGTGTTGTCCCCAGCGGCTACCTATTCTGATGACGGCATTCGTTCAGACTTCACCATTAGGAGTAGGTGGTGGTGAAGTACGAGATGAAAGCAGCACCACACAGGTACAACCTTCTGTGAGCATTGCTGATCCAGACACCGATGATGGGAATGATTCTCACATTTGCACTATTTCAGCTTTTTCGAACTTGGTCGAACTTTCACCTGATGTTGTAGACCAATTTTTCGCAAGCCTGTCTGATTTGATGTTCTCTCCTAACAACGAGAATAACTTTTAAAACAATGAGCACACAGCACTCCCTGAACTCTGAATTCGGCCTTCAGTTTTTATAAACAACACTACTGAAAACAATTGGAACTAATTTTTCACCTGAAAGCGAAATTATTTTTTTTCCATTTCCAAAATATTGACCTTTTTTCTGGCACAGGGTACTCTGCTTAAAGTAGAACTATTCTTAGAGAACAGAACTTCTATTTTTAGAGACTCTAGAGACAATATTTTGACTTAGCCTCTAGCACATGTACAGTATTGTATAAATATGTGATGAAATGGTCTCGACCTTCTTTTCTGTATTAAGAGCCATTTCATAAATGTAATTTTTGCAAATCCTTCAGACAAACGTACAATATATGCATTTTTTTAATGATACCACTGCTTGAAAAACGTACAGTATAAATACTCATTTTCGTGTATATACCATATACCATTTCAAATGCAGTTAATGTATTTTGGGGTGGGTTGGAAAACACATGCATCGTTATATGTTTGGTATTGCTTAGTATTTAGTAATGATGGACATTATACGTGGAGTGGGTGTTGTGAATGTATCTAGGACCCTAATTAAATATTCCCGATTCATGCCCTTATGTGGTTATAACAAATCATATCCTTATAAAGGCATAAGAATCATATCCATATTTAGTCATAGCCAATGCAGTCCAAATACGGCAAGGCTACTCCCATAGACTCCTAGAAAGTACAAGGCTTTCTTTAAACAAACCAAGCCTCCAGCAGTCCGGGAAATCCCCCTGCTTTTGTTTTGATTTGAACAAAAACTCCTGGAGTCCAGAAAGCACTGAAAGTTCTTAGTGACGTCTTATGTCCAACCTTACGTCAAACTCGGCACCTTTCAGGTATAAATATACCAACGTTTGCCTTAAGCAAACACACGGTGGTTTGGAGCAGAGCGGCTATTTACTTGCCCGACGCCCAGCTGATTTGAGTGCCGAAGGAAGCCAACCCTGCCCTTGATGCACTGAGAGAGACGCTGTCTTTTCTCCTGCCGAGAAATTCCAGCTCCAGTGTTTCCAGTCACCCTTGCGGGTTGCTGGGAGATCGAGTCCTGAGAAAGAGATACAAGACCTCCTTCATTCTATATCCAAGGTACGGAGCTGATTAGATCCTTAAGAGAATTCTTGATTCAGATTCTTGGCAAAAACTAACTTAACTTAAACTGCAGCTCACTTACTCCTTCCCACGTACTAGGCTTAGGTTAGGTACACCGGGGTAGGGGTATCTTAGAAGCACCAGTTGAGTACGTTTAGTCAATGATTTTATGTATGTATATATTTTATCTGTTTTAAGTATCATATGGCTCAGAAACCATATAAATGCTTTTACAGTATTATTTCATAATACTCCTTTTACTGTACGCACTTTACTTCATGATAAGTATTGCATTTGTGGCAATTCACTTCTCTTGCACGAGAAAAAGGACTGCTCAATAAATAACACCTTTTATTGAAAACGCCCATCTCTCTATTTCTCTGCACTCCTGGTGAAACTAAGTATGCACGATTGACTGAGTGAAATATCTGTCTATTGTTTTCACACAACTCTGGAGGTATACTCCTTATTCCGGGGGGAGCAAAGTTGTCATGTTTATGCGGTTGTCAGAAACTTATCCCTTCTTGTCTAATTAGGAAAGTTAACTACTTCCTGAACATTCGAGAAAGTTTCTAGTGACCTCTGAGCTAGCTGGCATTCATAATTAAGTCTAACATATTCAGTAGAGACCTAGTCGACCTCAGTCCTACGTCTAAACTATCGTTTATGTTATTCCAATGCGCAGAGCCTATTGGGAATATAGGAACTACACTACACACCCTTATTACTTCCGCGAATCGTCAATCTGTAATTTAAACTCACGTATGTAGCGTAAGTATCTTCCATATAAATAATGGTTTGATCGACGAGTTTTCATTCGCCGTGTTGTGGACTGAGAGCCCCCGTTGTATCTGGAGGAGCATGTACAAACTGATACAAGTAAGTGCGGCCAGACTCTTCGGGTCAGGGTCCGGTTATGAACCCCTTAGGCTTGTGGGTTGGTGATTGTTAGGGTTAAAGTTTGTACTTACTAGAATGCGTGTCCATTTTCCGGTACTGGCCGCGCAGCCATCCCGTCTTAGGACAAATGACTATTTACCTGACATATTGGGGTAGTATGTAGATGGCAATATTTTGGCAAACCACCGTAGGACCCCTCTCTAATATTAGTGTGCTTATCTCCCTAAATAGGCATACCACGTCACTGCAAGCAGCACTACGCGGCCAGCGCTAGCTTTTGGATACTTTGGATAAACTCACAGCCAAGCCTTCTACTTGAAAGGTGAGAAGTCGACATGCTATACTTTAGCTGCTTAGTGAGCTAACAAACGAGTGGCCACATAGCTTATACTGTGGTCTATATTGCTCTAATCCAGGTTTTGCCAAGTTTGGCACTACTTCATGAATACTACTGGATACTTTGGATAAACTCACAGAAACGTTTATTATCTAAAAGGTGAGAAGCCAATACGCTATTTTTAGTTGCATAGAGATTTAATAAACTACTGGTTGGATAGCTTATACCCTGGCCTTTATTGCTCCAATCCAGGTTCTGCCAACCTAGGCACTATTTTATGAATACTACTGACCCGTGAAGACGTCCTTATATCCTCACATGTAAGTAAAGGTTGGCTATTTTAGATACCGCCCATAACAGAGTTATTACCTAGTCGTATCTACTTAGTTCCTAAGGTAAAGTCCATACAAACTTCTTCCCATAGTTTCTACCTCTTAAGAAGAGGCAGCACATACTACGTCTCCCGTTAGAGATACCGCTGCATTTAGACCCATGTATGTATCCGAAGACAGCATTTTGATTGGATAACCTCTGGTGACGGATTGGAGCACATCTTTCTAAGTATACTTTCCTTCTCACTCGGGTGTTCCTATTTCCTTACGGCACCCTTATGGTATGTCTAATAATTCTTTGCCCAATAGTTAACAACATAGCCCTGTAGAGTGTCCTAAATTAATAGAAGCTATCTTCTACCTAGCTTGCTATTTCTTTTTCAACTCCTTGCACACTGACTTAGTTATAAAGCCTTAGACATAGATTACTTGATATGCTATGGATGCAGCACAAACAAATCATTCATTGTGTTATCAATTTATTCACAGATGAGAAGACGCCCTGGTTTTCATTGTATATTTGTATATGTTAATGTCGGCCCTGAAGAAGGTGATCTAAATAATCTATATTCACCGAAACGTGCGTAGTTCCTATACATCTGAGATCTACTCCTGGAAGAGTTGAATAAACCAAGACTCAAAGAAATATTCCAATTTCTGGAACAGCAATTTATCAAATCATTGATGTAATGAACTGCTAGTATATTTTGTATGTCAGGTGTATTGTGCCTTTGTCTGCTGTTTTAGCTTTTTTGTACAGTATGTGAGTGAGTATGCATGAATTTATGGTGCGATAGTCAGGTATGAATGATATTCTTGGTGATATATTTGCACTGCTTTAGCACATCTGGGGCTTTTTTGAGCTTTTTTCCATGTTTGAATTTTGGTAGAAAATTTATTGTTTAGCCATATCTTTTATGTATTATAACAATGTATTTTACAAAATCCTATAAAAAATGCCCTCCTTCTAAAGAAATGTTTTGCAATGAAAATAAACAATTAGAAAAAGAAAAATAAATACAATGAAAAATAACATGTTGGTTTGAAACTCTTTAATGTGTTGCATCCATTTAAAATTATAGATTGATTCTTTCTAAAATAATACAGGTCAGTTCAGAGGTTCTTTATTGGTATGTTTTTCCTTTGTTTCTCCCTCCTCTAGACCTATAATTAATTGTGGGAGTACCCTTCCTTGTTCTTGCTTATCTCAACAGTCTTCACTGTAGGGTTCCATTATTCTTTCACTTTGTAGTGTGTTCGGACTTGATAAATTTGCAAGGCTCTGCATACTTTTATTAGCAAACCCTATTCTTTTGTATTTTCATCTTTGCCCTTTTCTGATCTTTTCTTGAGCTTGTGTGTTTCACACTAGCCCTACTCTGTCTCTGTCATCCATCATCCAAGCTTATTCCTCTATTTCAGTATGGAAGGTTTAAAATCTTTTGGGTTCTCTGATGAGGACTTTAAGAACATGCTAGGTCAGATCACCGGCAATAGTACAACTAACACAAACCCCACGACAAATAGCAATGGGGAATAGTTAAAATTACTTAACCTAAAGAAAAAAGCTAAACCCATGGAGTCGCATGCCTTCTTCATGTGTGAATATCTCAAATCAGGAGTCATACCAACAGGATTCAGTGTTAGAAACATGCCTGCCCTCTTTGTCGAGGTGCGCAAATTTCTTGAACGATGGTCCCTCATCGCAAACCGTTGCTCAAGAGATTGGATGCTCCTCATAGTGGAAACAGCGCGTGAAATGGTAATCATATTACATCAAGAAATCTTTGAACTTGAGGAGAAACTCAAAGCCAGTCCAGCATTAGAAGATGCTTAAACTAAACTACAGAGCATAAATGAAGAAATTATAGAATTTGACGACTATCTAATTAAAAAGAAAACAGACAAACCTAAAAAAGATATGAGATGGTTTACCCAGTAAAAATGTACCCATATTTAAAAAACAATTTTTTCCAGGAGGCACAAAATGACCAGGCCCAATATAATGCCAGACCATTTGGATAAGGACAATACAACCAAAGGGCCAATAAACGGGGAAGAATACTCAATTTCTCAGAAACCAACTCCTCAGATTTTGAATTTAAAGGCCAGACACTGGGGGAAGAGCCTGATTACAACTACCAGGAAAGGAATCATAGAAATCACTTTCAGGGCCAACCTTCTAGAGCACAAAACCAACAGCCTTTTTTATCGAGAGGCAGAGGGAGGGGGAGATCTCGGTTCCCACAGACAAATATGAGCTACTACCCTCCAACGGACCCTCCACATCCGCAACCTTATATGCGAACCAGAAACCATCAATACTGGAGACAGTGAAACTAGGAGATAATTCCAAAATCCCCATTTCTAATCTATCACAGCACATCTTGTCATCAGATGAAATTAGGTTGCTGAGCAAGGGACTTTCTTTTGTTCCTAGCACCTCTGTTAATCGCTTTAAGATGAACCAGGACATCTTTTCCTTCTTCCGCAAAGTCAGGCTTAAAAAATGCTTTGAGGGAATGGAAATTAGGGAAGATGAAATAAATGATTCAGGGTGTAAACCCCTGTCCATCTTCACCCCCTTGCTATACATGTTAGGCCCAGAAGTCAGTATCTTCGAAAAGAATGTTATCAAAGAACTAGAGAAGATAATGAAATTCATCCCCCCACCCCAAGCAAACTTGGAGAAACTTGAAAGACAAGCCCTGAAAACATTACAAGAAAACCACCACATCACGATCAAACCCTGTGATAAAGCAGGGGGCATCGTGGTGATGGACACTGCCAAGTATACTGATAAGATCAACCATATGCTATCGATAACAGAACACTATAAGAAGATCAATAGTAGAGCTCTGTTGACTCTGAAGACCCTAATAGAGGAAACGGTCCATAAAGCTTTCTTAGATGGATATATCTGCCAAACGGAAATGGATTTCCTTATCAAATTCAATCCAGTGACCCTCGCACTTTATGGTGTCCCTAAGACACATAAAAATGTGGAAGACCCACCCCTTAGACCTATTGTGGCGTCTATAAATTCCTGCACAGAACCCCTGTCCAAGTACTTAGATACTTTCCTATGCCCTCTTACCACCAAATATGAATCATATATTAAAGACACAGGACACATGATCTCCATTTTAGAGCACACTGCCTTCAATGAAACCACTCAGTTTTTGGTAACGTTAGATATAGAATCACTCTATACTAACATCCCCCAGGACCTAGCCATGGAGTCGGTGGCAGCGCTCCTGGCTAGGACACCGGGAGAGAGACCAGATAGCTTTCTTTTAGAATGCCTAGAGATAGTGCTTCAAAATAACTTCTTTGAATTCCAACAAGACCTTTACCAGCAAACCAAAGGAGTAAGCATGGGGGCATCTTGTGCCCCCAGCATAGCCAATATCTATATGGGCGAAATCGAAATAAAGCATGTGTTCAATGAAGTAGCTCCCTTTTTCGAAAGTGTCACTAGGTGGCATAGGTTTATCGATGATATTTTTTTTATTTGTACGGGCTCAGCGCAGTACCTAAAAGAATATGTGGCTTGGCTTAACCTAGCAGACAACAATCTTAAATTTACTTGCAATTCTTCTCCACAACAAGTTGAATTCTTGGACATATGGATCCAATGCACAGATGGAGAGCTGACGGTAAGCCTCTATAAAAAACCTACAGCAAAAAACACCACACTTGAACACAGTAGCTACCACCCTGCTTGTCAGAAAGATTCGATTCCATTTGGCGAATTCCTAAGAATTAGGAGAATTTGTACTAGCATGAAGGACTTCATGTTTCATGCAGATCAACTAAAAGATCGTTTACTGCTACGAGGCTACCCTAAAAGATTGGTCCGCCAGTCTTTAAAAATGGCAAAACATTACAATAGAGACACTTTGATTAAAGCCACTCCCAAACAAGGCAGCCAACAATTGGTGAATCGTGCTGAATCATTCAAATCTCAATGATAAGATCAGACGCGTTATTAGCAAAAACTGGAAGATTTTTCCTTCAAATGAAGAGGCTACCAGGTTGCAAAAACCTTTGGTAGCATTTAGAAGAAATCCCAATTTGAGGGACAAACTGGTTCACAGCAGATTGGTAAATAATGCCACATCCAGACAGACCACCATAGATGGACACCCACTCCCAATGTGTAACCACAGATGTGGCAGCTGCCACACATGTGTCCAAGCCATCACCAGCCCTACCTGGACATCTGGGAAAAAATCAGGTCTCCTCAGAGAAATGACAAACTGTAAAAGTTCGGACATTATCTATTTGATACTGTGCCCTTGCGACCTGGGTTATGTAGGGGAGACAGCAAGAGAATTCCGGGTAAGGTTTTCAGAGCACAAATCAGCTATCAAAACTGGCGAAATGAATGCACCTATGGTTGCCCA
Source organism: Lissotriton helveticus (assembly GCF_964261635.1). Classification (NCBI taxonomy): domain Eukaryota; kingdom Metazoa; phylum Chordata; class Amphibia; order Caudata; family Salamandridae; genus Lissotriton; species Lissotriton helveticus. The sequence goes on along the minus strand of NC_136068.1, from coordinate 1,430,442,021 downwards.
ATTCCATAACCATAAACACACAGAGAGGGACATGCAATGGCTCATTTTAGAGATGGTTCGTATAATCCCAGGTAATGATACCGTCAAGCTTAGAAAACAGTGTGAGTCATTCTGGATATACACGCTAGATACAGTACGCCATGGGTTAAATGAGGAAATTATCTGGATTGTGACAACCTAAAGCACGTGTTACACTCTGTAGAAGCCGCCTTCCCTTATATGGTAGTGGCAAATTACATGTATACTAGTAGACTCCCTATTGGAGTTTTTGCTAATATAATTTAAATTTCCTGTACTACTTCATATCTTTTGCCAGATATACATATTTCTGCAATATTTTATTTGATGCAGGCCAAGTAATTGCATCACTGATAGTTCCTATATGAGCGCCATCTTGGATAGGACTCCATTTAGTTGTTACAATTTGAGCCCTTTTTCTATTTCCACCTTGTTTGCCACACAGGGCGTGTGAAACAGCTATAGTCCGCCGTCCACCCTTATTACTTCCGGGAATCGTCAATCTGTAATTTGAACTCACGTAAGAAGCGTAAGTATCTTCCATATAAATAATGGTTTGATCGACGAGTTTTCAGTCACCGTGTTGTGGACTGAGAGCCCCCGTTGTATCTGGAGGAGCATGTACAAACTGATACAAGTAAGTGCGGCCAGACTCTTCGGGTTAGGGTCCGGTTATGAACCCCTTAGGCTTGTGGGTTGGTTATTGTTGTAAGGGTTAAAGTTTGTACTTAATAGAATGCGTGTCCATTTTCCGGTACTGGCCGCGCGGCAAACCCGTCTTAGGACAAATGACTATTTACATGACATATTGGGGTAGTATGAAGCTGGCGATATTTTGGCAAACCACCGTAGGACCCCTCTCTAATATTAGTGTGCTTATCCCCCTAAATAGTCATACCACGTCACTGCAAGCAGCACTACGCGGCCAGCACAAGCTTTTGGATACTTTGGATAAACTCACAGCCAAGCCTTCTACTTGAAAGGTGAGAAGTCGACGTGCTATACTTTAGCTGCTTAGTGAGCTAACAAACGAGTGGCCAGATAGCTTATACTGTGGTCTCTATTGCTCTAATCCAGGTTTTGCCAAGTTTGGCACTACTTCATGAATACTACTGGATACTTTGGATAAACTCACAGAAACGTTTATTATCTAAAAGGTGAGAAGCCAATACGCTATTTTTAGTTGCATAGAGATTTAATAAACTACTGGTTGGATAGCTTATACCTTGGCCTTTATTGCTCCAATCCAGGTTGTGCCAACCTAGGTACTATTTTATGAATACTACTGACCCATGGAGACGTCCTTATATCCTCACATGTAAGTAAAGGTTGGCTATTTTAGATACCGCCCATAACAGAGTTATTACCTAGTCGTATCTACTTAGTTCCTAAGGTAAAGTCTATACAAACTTCTTCCCATAGTTGCTACCTCGTAAGAAGAGTTAGCGCATACTTTGTCTACCTTTAGAGATACCCCTGCATTTAGACCTATGTGTGTATCCGAAGACAGCATTTTGATTGGATAACCTCTGGTGACGGATTGGAGCACATCTTTCTAAGTATACTTTCCTTCTCACTCGGGTGTTCCTATTTCCTTACGGCACCCTTATGGTATGCCTAATAATTCTTTGCCCAATAGTTAACAACATAGCCCTGTAGAGCTTCCTAAATTAATAGAAGCTATCTACTAGCTAGCTTGCTATTTCTTTTTCAACTCCTTGCACACGGACTTGCGCCGGGACGCTCCTTGGCTGGAGTATCTGTGCGCACAATAAATCACCTTAACATAACATAACATAACATAACATAAAGCCTTAGACATAGATTACTTGATATGCTATGGATGCAGCACAAACAAATCATTCATTGTGTTATCAATGTATTCACAGATGAGAAGACCCCCTGGTTTTTATTGTATATTTGTATGCGTTAATGTCGGCCCTGAAGAAGGTGATTTTAATAATCTATATTCACCAAAACGTACGTAGGCCCTATACATCTGAGATCTACTCCTGGAAGAGTTGAATAAACCAAGACTCAAAGATATAATCCAATTTCTGGAACAGCAATTTATCAAATTATTGATGTAACGAACTGCTAGTATATTTTGTATCTCAGGTGTATTGTCCCTTTGTCTGCTGTTTTAGCTTTTTTGTACAGTATGTGAGTGAGTATGCATGAATTTATGGTGAGATAGTCAGGTATGAATGATGTTCTTGGTGTTATGTTTGCACTGCTTTAGCACATCTGGGGGGTTTTGAGCTGTTTTCCATGTTTGAATTATGGTACAATATTTATTGTTTAGCCATATCTTTTATGTATTATAACAATGTTTTTTACAAAATCCTATAAAAAATGTCCTCCTTCTAAAAACAAATTTTTGCAATGAAAATAAACAATTAGAAAAATAAAAATAAATACAATGAAAAATAACATGTTGGTTTGAAACTCTTTAATGTGTTGCATCCATTTAAAATTATCGATTGATTCATTCTAAAATAATACAGGTCAGTTCAGTGGTTCTTTATTGGTATGTTTTTCCTTTGTTTCTCCCTCCTCTAGACCTCTAATTAATTGTGGGAGTACCCTTCCTTGTTCTTACTCCGACACTGAAACGTTCATGGAACAATCTGAGGAATTAGTAAATAAACTGTTAGTGAGAGATTACCCCATGAAGATAGTAAAGAGAGCCCGGAAAAGAGCGCTTAATACCCCCGGGAAGCATTACTGGAAAGGAATGTAAAAGAGAAGAAAGACTGCATACCAGTGGTCACTACTTTTGACCCATTATCTACCCAGACAAGACAAATTGTAAGGACGCATTGGTCTATTCTTGATACAGCTTCGGATAAAATGACTCCTCCGCGGTTTGCCTTTAAAAGAGCCCCTAATTTAAAGAACAAGTTGGTTCATACCTGCAACCTCATTGTCCCAGTGGCTTGTTCTATCCCAGCTGGACATTATCCGTGTGCCAATTGCTCTGTATGTAGTTTGACCCAGGCAACTAAGGAGGTAACCTTAAAAGATGGTAGGACCTGGTATCTTAAAAGATTTAGCAACTGCAATACATCCCATGTAATCTATAGATTGACCTGCAGTTGCGGTATGCACTACATCGGGCTAAAATCACGAAAGGTGAAGGTCCGCATACAGGAGCACCTTAGCACAATCAAAGCCAAAAAACTTTCCACATGCCTTGTACAACATTTCAAAGAAAAAAGACATGAACCAAGGGATCTTAAATGGGTGGTCTTGGAGAGGGTGCTTGGAGAATCGCACAACATTGACAACATTTTGACTAGAAAGGAGGCTAGGTGGATTTACTCAGAACAAGCAGACAAGGAGGGTCTAAATGACCTTATCGAATGGAATAAGGTCAGCAGATACTGATCCCCACGGGTAATTAAGTTTATCAAGTGGACTGTGAATGTGATGAGGCTTATTCACATGGAAGATTTGGGATGGGTTTAAATGTATGTCTATTAGAGCAGGCCTTTGTAGACCGTTCTATTTCCCTTCGCTTTTCCCAAAGTTTATACCACTCCTCTTGCTTACTTGGACAAATGCACTTGGTGTGTGAAATGAGTACTGCAAAAACGCTTTGTGTAAGCTGTTAAGTTATTGACTTTCCCGTGAATTAGGGTTTAAGATGTTTTAAGGGAGACTATCAATGATTGGTGTGATCATATGAACCGTATTGTGAATAATTACCCCTACATACACTGTAAGGAGCTGGGTGTCACTACATGTTAAAATGGCGGCTGCAATTGCAGCGTTGTAATGTTGGATGTATTGACAACAAGTCTTGAACTTTATTCAGATTGCCATCCTTCACATAAATGGCCGACACGAAGAGGCAGCAAGATTTTTTGAAAATATTGGAAAGGCTCCACAGGGGAATGGTGAGGTGGCCTGGAAGCTGCGGTAAAATTCGCCGAGGGTTGAGGGGTAAATACTTGTGCCCTAAATGCACATTACTAGATTGTTCGAATTGCATAAGGTCTTGGCCGTATGTTTAACACAAAACTCGTTGGAATTACCTGCAATGCTTTCAAAATATAACGGATACACAATATGAGCATTATTGTCAGTAAATCTTCCCCACGTACATTACAGGGAACCAGGCTACACCACATGTTAAGATGGCCGCCGCATTTACAGCAGTCCCGCATCCTGAGAGTTGAATGACGCGGCTGCTGGGCGGAACGAGGGGGGGAGTTAAAATCAGATGGAGTGTGGCGTTCCGACTCGGAGCTCCTAAACTACGCCGGTGGGACGCGGCAGCGGTAAGGGATAGATGGCTGGTCGGTAGATTTTGTCTCAAATTGGGGCTGTTAGTAGAGATGAGAAAGTTGACAGGGCTGTGGCAACACGTGGGGTGCTCATCTTTGCAGATAGTTATACCTTGACGATGGACACCTTGATCTTGAATGTGAGTCTAAGATTGTGACTTGTTTTTAAGAACAGGCGAGAGAATTGGGTGAAAAAATAAATAAGATGAAGCAAAAGATCATATTTGATGTTTAAAAGGTTTGGTCTCGATGGTGTGATGCAGAAATCTTGTTTTTATATACATTTTTATATACGTTTACAGAATTCCAGAGTATGGATGTTTTCGCAGGGGCACGTGATCAGATGACAAGGATGACCCTTAAGGGAGGTTTGTGGGTATGTTGTAACTTCACAACCTCCAGGTAATTATGTTTCAAATGATCTAATGGCCATTACAGTACTTGGTTGTCACTGTGCCTGGGATGCAGGCATGGGACTGGGTTTTTACAACTGGCTTATTTTATCCACATGTCATTGTCTACCATTACAGGTGTTGAATTTAAACACAAAGTGAACGTGTAAAAGGATGAACCCCTGTTAGCCCTGATGAACTTGCGACAAAATATAGCAACAAAATATGTTGGCAATGAAGCATTAGGTTTGGTATAACAAGAACCAATTTTAGTTTGGAAGGCTTGCATTTTTACTTTTAACCCGATACAGGTGAGTATTTGAAGGAAAGCAGATACGGAGGCTTAACATGCCTAGCATTGAAGGTGCAACAGTGGTTTATCTACACTGAGGTGCACGAGGCTTTGGCTACGATACAGCAGCCACTTTAAGCGTCGGCCACATTTGTGCACAACTCACAGATGAGTTTACTGGCTCACTAGCCTTGTTTTGAGAAAGCAGATTTATTTGAAAGGAAATGTAAAAAAAATGGAAGGGAACAATGTTTTACGGTGAATTTTGGGCCTAAACAAATTAAAGTTAAGAAAGATACAATATATTTTCCCAACGGAAGAGCCATTTTGATTTGGAGTTCCATCAATGGGTTAAATTGGGGGATCAATGGTTGACCGCCTGTTCATGGTGGTTAATCCACCATGAACAGAAAGGGACTTTGAGGGCCCGTAGCGGACCCACCTTCCCCATGGCCCTAAGATGTGTCCACTACATATCGGTGCACCATGTGGCAGCAGGCACCGAATGGTGCCAGTCACATAGTGTATGGATATGTAAAGTCTCCCATTTTTGCATTACGGCTGGTTCTACAGCCAACAGCTCCCACCACAATGCGAAATATAGGCATTGCGACCGCTAGGGTGGTGGGCAGACAAAACTCCACCTGCTATCCTAATCAGGGTCTGAGTTTACAATTCTGTGAGCGCTACTATGGCCAGTAGAAAGAGGAGTCATGTTGAAGAGGAGGATAAATATTATTCAATTTCATTTCTGATGGGGAGGAAAGAGTTTACAAAGGTCCAAAAGGCAAATACACTGGGAAAAGAAAGCACCTGGAACATGGTTCAGATGGAAGAGGAGTCCAAAGTGCCTCTCAAAGAGAGGGTGTTCGTGGTAACACCTCAGATGGGTAAGATGTTCCTGCAGAAAGATTGGGTAATGACGATTTGGATGAATACATTTTTTATATCAATTATAAGGATGATTTGGATGATGACTTTGAAGTTAGTGAGTTCAGTAGAAACAGAGGTGAGAACATATTGGTTGTTTCCACTAGTTCAGTAACTTTTTGACCCAAAAGGGATTTGTCATCCCTGGGGTCTGATTGGTGGTCCATTAGTCATTAAGCTGAGTAGATCAGACACTGGATTTGCATGCCATTAGACAAAGGGGAATGTAATGTGATGAGAGCTGATCCGGAGTTAATAACTTACATGTTTAAATTAGGAAGAGACCCGAGAAAAGGTCTTGAGAAGTCTCTCAAGCAGTGTGAGGATAAATTGCTAGGTACGCTGGGGCCTCTGGCTAGGATTTTCAACATGATTGAGGAGGCATATTTAAAAGGATCGGATTTGGATATTTCTCTCCTGAGAAAATGGTCCCACAGTGCACTATGTTTCTCGGGGAATGAGAACGCAGGAAGGCAGCTTTTCTTCGCATTCACCAAAATGTTGGTGGATTTTGCACATTAAAATTCAAGTGAGGATCCCAAAGGCATGTTCTTCGGTGAAGGTTTAGTTAAGGCTTTGGGTAAATCTGTGCACACTTTCACTGCTTTAGACAAAGCACAGTTTAATATGTGTAGGGTTTTGGCAGAGCAAATTTTTTTTCAGCAGGTCTGGGAAGAGAGGGTAACATCCCAGTCGTAGCTACTATAAGACCCAAGAAACCAATAGAGGATTCTACAGAGGTTCCTAGAAACAATTCGGATTTTACCCTCAGAGAGGAAGTGGGTCCAGAACGAGAGCTGCAAGGGGTCACCGATAGCCATCTGCAACAAGTTTCGGTGGGTACTAGTACAAGAATTTGTACTGGTTTTATCCAAGTAAAGATGGGTGCAATGTTTAGAGATCATGTGGAAGCGTGGAAAGGAATTACAAGCGATCCTTGGATTTTGGGGATAATTGTGCGTTAGACAATAGAGTTTTATTCAGTGACAGAACAGAGAAAAGAACCAAGAAACCTCAGTTTTGACCATAGAACATAGTGAGAGAAGAGATAGAGAGTATGTTAAGAAAAGGGGTGATGATAGAGGTAAACAAAGACGAGGCAATTTCTGTGAGTACGTTCTTTCTAGTGGAGAAAAAGGACAATGGATGGAGACTTGTAATTAATTTGAGAGATCTAGATTATTATGTGAAATTCAGGTATTTCAAGATGGAGGATATCCATCTGTTGAAAAATGTCTACCGATTAGCTGCATCCCCTTGATGTTTCAAAAAAGTGATGAGAGTGGTAGTAGGTTTTTAAGGGAGAGAGGAATTTGCACGATCCTTGTTTTTTTTAATACATTCGGAGAAATCAATGTTGGAACAAGCTCAGTCTCTGGAAGTTTTAGGTTTTGTGGTGGACATGGTGAATGGTCAATTGTTATTACCACAGAAAAGGGTAAGGAAGATAAAACAGGTAAGTAAGTAAGGTCTATGCTGAAAAGACAAGTAGCGAAGTTGAGAGACTTGGCAAGGATAATTGGTCTTTTATCCTCTTCTATACAAGCAGTGTTTCCAGGGCATTTGCACTCCAGGGCTTTAAAATGGTTAAAGACGGCTAGTCTGGCAAATGATTTGTGATATGGAGATTGTGTGAAGATGTGAGAGGAAGCAGCAAAGGAACTGGGTTGGTGGTTGGAAAACCTAGAAGTTTGGAATGGGTGAGTGATTTGTGGTACAAGACCTGATTATGTGTTGGAGACAGATACAAACTTATCTGGATGGGGAGCATTGTGCTCAACTCAGGAGAAAGGTAGGGTATGGAGCTTGATGGAACAAATGGAACATATAAATTACTTAGATATGGAAGCAGGGAGTTTTGCATTGCAAAGTTTCCAGTCACTGTTCCGGGGGGCATCAGTGCTTCTCAAGATGGACAATATAACAACAGGGACATATATAAACAAGTTGGGAGGAAGCAGATCAAGGAAGTTGACAGAGGTGGCAAAAGACATTTGGGAGTTTTGTCTGGAACACAAAGTTGCTTTGCAGGTTCAGTATTTGCCTGGTGTGGAGAACTTAGTGGCAGATTCGAATTGAAGAAACTTGTTAGATAGCAGTGATTGTAAGCTGGATGTAGTCATTTTTCAAGAGATTCAGGGGCATATTCTCAAGAACGTGTGATAACCAACGCAAAAGTAACTTAACGCAACTTTCAACATCACAGTCTATGGCGGGAAAATGACACTGTGTTTACTAAGTATTCACATCACGGCGGTACCATGCGATAGTCTCACAATAACGCATCAAATGACTGCGTTAAGACCAACACAACACCGCAAAAAAGCGAAACACGAACGCAAAAACATCTGCGATGAGGCCAATTGCGATACAAAAATCTGCGTAAACCAGCGACAAGCCTGCAATTCACACATGTCAGGCAGGAAAAATCACCATAAAAGTAGAAAAAAACAGACAAACAAATGGCAAACAACAGCGAAGCACAATGGATGTTGCCGGAGCAAGTACAGAGGACAACCAGAACCCCACAAGTCCCACGGAGTACCAGCCAGGGATCACAGGGTCCGGGAAGGCCAAGAAGAAGAAGAGTAGGAAGAAGCGGTTCAGACCACAGGAAAACAGGATCCTGATAATGGAGGTGATAGCCCACTATCAACAACTGTTCGTCACCTCCACTGTGTCATTGGCAACCAAAAATTGACTATGGCAGTCCATCGTGGACAAGGTGAATGCAGTGGGAGTGCTGAAGACAACAATGGAAGAGGTCAAGAGGTGCTGGAATGATGTCAAGCGCAAAACCAAGCTGAAACTCGCCAACAACCGGAAGGCAGCAATGCAGACTGGAAGTGAGAGTCCAGGGCCACAGGAGGAGCTGGACGAGATGGAGGAAATGGTGTCCACAGTCATCAGTTGGGAGACGGTGCAGGAGTTGGGGGACCGGATACTGCTCAACATGACCGGACACAACAGCACCAGGGTGAGTAATGACCAGGGACTGGGGGAGATGGGCACAATGGTACAAATGTACAAATGCGCTGAGCACATCTGCGCACAAATCATGCCCCAGCCCTTAACTCCCACCAAGAGACCAATGTACCCAAGTATGCAACATCTCAGTACTGCTTAAGCACAGAAGTCAAAGGCACATCGCATGAAATAGAAAAGGTGCAGCAAAATCAGAGCTGCAGGACTCCCCCAAAATGCAGCACACACAAATAACATGCAGAGCACATCAACACTGACAACAATGTGATACAAACCGCAGCACGTCCAGAACACAGGACACAACTGGTGCCACTTGTGTGTAGACACTGGCCAATCACATTTGGCATTGTAGGGAAATGTGAGTTGACAATGTACAAGTACAACCACACATCCGTGATGTTGTTGAAATGTGAACTGACCCCCACAAATAGGCAGATCCTCCCAAACATCCACAATGTACACAGTCATGTAGTCTGTATGAAAACATGTACAATGCGACAACATACATGTGAACACTGCAGAGGGAGAATCATCACCTTCTGCAGAGCAGCCGGACCCTCTCTTCTCTGATGACGAAGAGGACAGCACAGCTTCGACTCCGACACCCTCTATTAGCTAGTGGGTAGCCTCCGCAGCCCAGCTCCAGGAGCAGGGTAGCCCTGCTGCTACCATGAGACCCCACCCCCTGCACAGACCACACAGCAGGTAGCACCCACCACCACGGCTGCCTCCCAGGACCCCCACAAAGAACACATGGCCTGCCATGGCACGCAATGTGTTGGGGTGCCAGGAGAATCAGGCTAAACAGGTGCGGGTGAGCTTCGACCACATGGCAGCCCAACTAGATGCCATACATGGTGTCTAAGTCCCATCAGGGACCACTCACCGTCCCTAATGGACACCCAAAGTCCACTCCATGCTCTCCAGTGGACCATGGCTGGCACCACTGAAGCCCTGACTCAGCGAATAGAACAACTGTCCAGTCAGAGTGGCTCCAGCGATGTCACCCGGGTGTTGGGAAATATGCGGAGGTTAATGGAGACCATGGAGCGGACGCAGGCAGAAAATGCAGCTGCCACGGCTGCACACCAGTGGTAGCTGGGTTCCTCAATGACCTCAAGACCATCCTCATGGCATTGCTGCCACAAGGCCTGTCGCTGATGCATGCTGCTGCTACCACTACATCCGCAGCTCGGGCCCCAGAGGTGTCACTGCCACCCAGTGCTGGAGAAAAGCAAGCACCACCCACACATGAGGTACATGAAACAGCAGTGGACAAAGATACGGATGAACCTGCCTTTGTGGTAAGAAAGATGCAGTAGCATTCATCTCCACCAGATAGCCTGTTTCTACTTGGTTCTGCCCTCTGCATCATCGTCTTCCACTGTGCCCTGATGCACTCTGCGACACTCACCCTGGACCTCGCCATGGACTGCCATATCCTGTTTGATCGCCAATGACACAGCAATCAGACTGCGGACTGAACTCTTCGACTTCCTTTGGACTTGTCATTCCCTTAATGACTCTGGCTGGCCCTCCACGGGCCAACATTGTAATGTGGGGTGTGCATGGCCCTGTACTGCTCTAGATGCAACACTCCACTGAATGTGCACAGGGTGACACATTGCTGAATGCGGTCTGGGTGGTGCAGACACAACAACAGGGTCACACGCATTTGTTACTTCCTTGTCCAGCCCGGAACGAGACCACACCCAGAGCCCCGGGGTCATTGTTCAAACCTTAATCTGGACTGGCAATACGCCAGGGCAGCCCACTCCACTTACGCTCACAGGAGGGGACGATAACGCTGCATCTCCCAGCTCTTCGCTGTAGTGATCTGCTGATCACAGGTCTAGTTGTCAGCATGCCACAGCTACTCCCTCATGGCTTGCACTGCTGGGCAGCAGGATGGGCTGGGGTGGAGCTGCCTGGGTGCCCAGGGGCGGACAGGTGATGATGTTGTGAGTAATTGTATGTACTTTGCCATTCTTGTATCTGGACTCTGTTTCAGATGAGGGATCTGTTTCAGATGAGGGGCCTGGCGAACTGTACTACATACCGGCATGTGGTTGGAGACACACCGGTGGCAGCAGGTGAGCAGTGAGGCCTGGGTGCGCAGTGTTGCCACTCTCTCTCTGTCCCTTTCTTCTTTCCGTCTTCCTCTCTCTCTCTCTCTTTACGTCTTCCTCTATCTCTCCCTCTCTTTCTCTCTCTCTCCTTCACTCTCTCTCTGTCCTTTGATGGTCGCATGACACACCTTCTCATCTGGATTTTTGTCTTGCAGGCTGTGTCCTACAGATTGTTCCGATGAAAGCCGCCATGAGTTGTCATTGATGTTCATTTGAGTTATTTTGAAAACATTTTTTCTGGTTCTTCGAAGGTGAATGTGTGATGCTCCTTTTTGTGATGACACATGCATGTTACATGTGATTGTGCGACATCATTCGGATTTTTTGTACAAGATTTTGTGGAGTTGATGCAACATGTCTTTGCCCGGAGGGGTTTCCTGGGAAGGTCTTGGGGGTGGTGGCGTGGGTGTTGTGGCCCTATTGGGGCTCCCAGCTGCATGATATGTGGCTACATGGAATCTGTTGCTCTTCAGGTGTGGCACTGGTCTGGGCTCCCTTTTGTGGTGCAGGCTGTTGTCCAACTTTGCACCAGGTCAGAGCTGGTGTTGATTTCCTGCTGCTAGCGCACCTCATCGCATGATTTCTGATCTGATCACCGATCTGGCTGGTCGTTGAGAATGTTGCGGAGTGGTTTTGTCGCGGTTTTTGCACTGGAACGCCTACTCTGCATCTCATTGGCGATAGTTGCTGGTGTCATCTGTGGTGATGTTTTTTGCGGCTGCTATCGCAGGTAAACTGTTGATATCGGATGTTAACATGAGCTTGTGAACGGGCCGATACATTTATCACCACTTTGGCTGTGGTAAAGTGCCGTTAACTCAGTGATAACTCCTTGAGAATGTGCCGCTCAGTTTTTTTTGCGTCCTTTAAAGATGAACCTGTTTGCCTGTTTGTTGGCGATGGGCAGCCCTTTTTTAATTAAAGCTTACAAAGGAATGTTGGCAAGAGAGGAAGGGATAGAGCATCCTTTAGTGGAGACAGGTTCACTCAACCGTTTAGTTTGGAAGATTTCAGGGGATCCAAAAGATTCTTAGAGCTTTCACAAACAGCTTTAGAGTTACTCACACAGTCATGGGTGCCTGGAACTTGGAAGAGGTATAGGGGTGCATGGTCAGTTTGGCTATGTTGGTGCATGGCAAGAGATGTGGATCCCGCGGAGGTTGTGAGGTAATGGTAGCTAATTTTTTTGTGGAATTGTTAGCGAAGGGGTCATCTTATAGAACAGTAAACTGTTATAGATCAGCGGTTTCTGCTGGTCATGCTTTGGTGCAGGGTATGTCTATAGGATAAAGTCCTGTGGTGTGCAGAGTGATTATAAGGATCAGGTTGAAAAGACCTCTTAAAGCAAGGTATAATTTGGTTTGGGATGTGGATTTGATTTTAAATTGTTTTGATGTTGCCCAGCAAATAGATTTTTGGGTTTGAGAGAATTAACTTGAAAGTTGGCAATTTTGTTAAGCATAATTTTTCTTAGGAGTGTGTCAGATGTTAGGGCTCTTGATATTAGTTCTAGGTATTATCAACCACATGGGGCCCTGTTTGATATCTGGAAAAGAGCCAAGACAATTTCACATGTAGTTTTTTAATCCTACGTTTGATGCAAATCCAAAGCTTTGTGTTGTCAAGTGCTTGAAGCAGTATGAAAGTAGGGCGTTGGAGTTTAGTGTTCATGGTGTACATAATTTTTTTTAATTCAAAAGAATTTTATTGAACATTTTCCAAGATAAATTATCAAAGGAGGGAGAAACAGCAAAAGAATCTAATAAGGTCAATATTGAAGAGCCCAGGCCTGGTATAGAGAAACCGAGTTAGGAGGTTGCCGTAGAAAATCATGAACATATATCAAAACTAAGGCGAGTTGCATCAAATCAAGACAGTATAAAGTACAGCACCAAGAAATTTACAAAAAATAATATTAAAGTTAATATGGTAAGGAAAAATAGGAACCAGTAGGCGGTTGAATGAGAAGCGCTATATAGAGAGGAGCAGCACAAATAGAGTACATTCTACATGGTGTCAGGTATCTTGCAGTAAGTATTACAACATAGGAAAGTAAAATAGGACAGAGATGAGGAGATTGGTGTCAGCCACAATTGAGAAGCAAATAGATTGATTGTTCAGGGCAATAACAGACATGAGGCAGTGGGCATCAAGGAATATACCAAGCTACTCATACATTAGGTCTTCAAGGGGGTTTGGTGGAGGCAAAGTAATTGTCGAGGGCTGTCCAGACAGACGTTTTGTGAATTATCAATGGAGAGCTTCGGAGGGAGATGTTGTCTGTGCCTCTCAGGAAGGAGACCCAGTTTAACCAAGATCGGAAAGACGAGGCAGCTGGATTTTTCCAGTGAATGAGTACTGTTTTGCTGGCAATGGTTAGGAGAATATCAATCAAGAGGCTATCGCTACGGGAGTTGATTTTTGGGTCAAGGAATCCTTGGACAAGGGATAGGAAGCTCTTTTCTAGGTGGACCCCATATGGTGTGAGTATGAAATTGAATACCAAGTCCCTGAATTGAGTTACCACACTGCAGTAGAAGACGAGGTGGGGGAGGTCACCTGTTGAATTTTTACAATTTCAGAAAAATTAGTTATGCCTGAGGGAGAGCTTGTGGAGATGGTAAGGAGTCTAGAAGGTTCTGTGGTGTAACCAGAATTTCACCTGGTAGAGAGAGGGAAAGATTTTGTGAGAGACTACCGACTTCCATATTAGATGCAAGGTCTCCAGAGTAGGAGTCTCAGTCGAGTCCCATTTTGCTTGAGTGCACGAGATTAGGTTACTTGATTTTGGTTGTATGAGGTGATAGAACTTGGGGTCTGGGTGACCAGACTTATTAAAGGTCAGAATGGATTTGGGAAGAGAGGGCTCACTTGGAGGGAGCTGAAGTTTGGACAGACTGAATTAAGTTTGAGGAAATCATGTAGATCTAAGTCCCATAGGCAGAAGTGAGATCGCAATTCTCTAAAAGACAGTGGGGATCGTGGAGATCCTAGATATTTCAAGAAATGCATACCCTAAGAGGCCCAGTGTGGCCAAAAGACCGGAATGCCATAGATTCAAATGTTAGGGTTATTTCAGAAGAAAATCATGTTAGATTTTTTGATGGGTACCTCAAGAAACTTGTCATTTTTCAGAAAGGCTCTTTTGATGGTGTTAAGAATGTATTTTCCAGAGTCAGGGGTTTTTGGGGCACAGGTTAGGAGGGAAATAGGGTGGAGCTCACCCAGTAGTTCCCTTTCAATTGATAACCAATAAGGGGTGCAGTCCAATGAATGGGCTAGCCAGAGGGAGCCATGACCAGTGAGGAAAGCAGTTTGATAGTTTTTGAAGTCAGCCAGATCTACACCTCCAAGAGGAACAGGTAGGCGAGTTTTTTTATAGAGATTGTTAGAAATTGGGGTCCCTAGTTGGCAAGGGTTTGCACCTGGCTTAGTAAGGACCCTTTTTCCTAGTCAGAATAAGGGAGTTACACTCCTAAGATAACACCGGCTCACCCACTTGGTAGCTTGGCATGAGCAGTCAGGCTTATCTCAGAGGCAGTGCGTAAAGCATTTGCACATAACCAACTGTAATACAGTGAAACACTACAAACGGACACCACACCTGTTTTAGAAAAATTTCTAATATTTTATATACTTACAACTCCACAATACAGTGCTACAAAATGTATATTTTGCAAGAATACTTGAAACATACAGTTCCTTGAAATCAGTAGCTCCGTCCGGGGCTACCAGGGCGTCATGAACAACAAATCCAAACAGTTCTGGCTGATAGCAGCGTCGCGGGCCAGCTATGGTGTTGGGGAGATCCGCAAAACAGTACGTTTAGAAATGGAGGGCATCAGCGACCTCTCGTTGAGCTCCAATTAGCCGCAGTCGGTAGGTGTTGGTTTCTGGAAGTCGGTGCAGGAGTCGTCGGGCCCTTGGAGTCACATGCAGTGCAGATCGAACTGCTTACAGTTCGAGCCTGGAGCGCCGGCGTCGGGTGCTGCCATGGGAAGTGCAGCTGTGTGGCGTGCACTGCCCTCAGGTCACGGTGCTGGCAGCGGCTCGGTGAAGGTCATCCAGCAGCACTGTTGAGACCAGCGCAGCGGTGCAAAGTGATGCGGGGCTCATCGCAGTGCTGGCAGGCCACGGTGCAAGCAGCGGCGTGATACCGCTTTTGGCTCACTTTGCCACTGGATTCAAGCAAGCCGGGCTGAAGACGGCTGGAATGCCAGAAACCGGTCCTCGGAAGCTTGTTTCCGGTCCAGGGAAGACATGGCTTGGCAGTTCGTTCTGGACTGTTCCCATGAGGCACAGGGTCAGACTGATTTGCATATAGCCATGTTTGAACTGGGGTGGCAGAGTGGGCTAAAGAACGGTGATGGATTAAACCCAGATCTTTTGACTGGGTGTGAGTGTTTGATTGATTCAGATGCTCCGTCCATCACCACCCCCTTTTGTACCGCTTTTGGCCGCCATAAGTGTGGCAGGGTATGCTCAGACGTGAGCCCCTTGCTCACTTTGCCACTGGATTCAAGCAAGCCGGGCTGAAGACGGCTGGAATGCCAGAAACCGCTCCTCGGAAGCTTGTTTCCGGTCCAGGGAAGACATGGCTTGGCAGTTCGGGCTGGACTGTTCCCATGAGGCACAGGGTCAGACTGATTTGCATATAGCCATGTCTGAACTGGGGTGGCAGAGTGGGCTAAAGAACGGTGATGGATTAAACCCAGATCTTTTGACTGGGTGTGAGTGTTTGATTGATTCAGATGCTCCGTCCATCACCACCCCCTTTTGTACCGCTTTTGGCCGCCATAAGTGTGGCAGGGTATGCTCAGACGTGAGTCCCTTGCTCACTTTGCCACTGGATTCAAGCAAGCCGGGCTGAAGACGGCTGGAATGCCAGAAACCGGTCCTCGGAAGCTTGTTTCCGGTCCAGGGAAGACATGGCTTGGCAGTTCGGGCGGGACTGTTCCCATGAGGCACAGGGTCAGACTGATTTGCATATAGCCATGTCTGAACTGGGGTGGCAGAGTGGGCTAAAGAACAGTGATGGATTAAACCCAGATCTTTTGACTGGGTGTGAGTGTTTGATTGATTCAGATGCTCCGTCCATCACCACCCCCGTTTGTACCGATCGTGGCTGAAGCACTGTCGTCGGCTGATGAACTGGAGTCGATAGTGCCAGCGTAGGTAGGCCAAGGCTACTGTGCGACATGAGAACGGTGCATCGTGTAACTTACGAGTGCAAGGCGGTGTCGTAAAGCGGTGCGAAGTGCAGTGCCCACAGGTCATTGTGCAAGCAGCGGCTCAATTGTGACATCAGGTGGCGTCGTCGGTGAGACCATGGTTTTGGTTTGGCGGTGCCCTCTGTGGTGTCTTCAGGACACAGAGTCGGCAGCGGTGTCATAGACGGCGTTAGGTTGCTTTTTCTTCTGTTGCAGAAGTGCTGAGGACTGAAGAACTTGAAGTCTTTGCTGTTCCTAAGACTTCTTGAACCGGGGGAAAGCTCTACCTCAAGCACTTGATGAAACTCAACAAAGAAGTTGCAGAAATTTCAGTCCAGTCCTTTCACTGACCAAGACGGAAGCAGCCACTGAAGGCCAATACAGTAAAGCACTCAGCAAAGTGGTAGTTCCTGCCTCACAGCTTCTCCAGCTCTTTTTCTCTGCAGTTTTCTTGGGTCCAAAAGAGTTCTAAAGTTCTAGGGTCTGGGCCCCAGTATTTATATTACAAAATCCTTTGTTCTCTCAAGCAGAGAGTGTCTGTGCTTAGTTCAAACCTGTTCTCTCTGGCTAAGCTTCCTGGCAGAAGGTGGAGACAGCATTGTGGACGGCAGACCAGGCCCATTCAGATGAAAGGAAATCTCCTCCCCCTATTCTAAATGCAGCCATGGTCTATTCAGCCCAGCCCTGACTCATCAGACTCTCTGGAGCCACTGCACATCCCCCAAACCCTGTCACTCCCAAGCCAGACGGTCAATACACATCCTAGCAGAGGCACACTGGATGGCTAAGCAAGATAATACCTACTTTCTAAAAGTGGTATTTTCAAACACAGAATGTAAAAACTATCTTCACTAAAAGATGCATTTTAACATTCTGAGTTCAGTCATACTAAACTTTATTTTCCTACCTGGCTCCCAGAGGTAGTTATGGTTATACAATGTTATAAGTAAAACTCCCCATTCTAACCTATGAGAACAGGTAGCCTTGCAATAGTGAAAAACTAAATTGGCAGTAGTTCACTATCATGCCACACACATCAGGGCATGCCCTACCCTTCACATACACTGCACACTGCCCACAGGGGTACCTTGGGCCTACCTTAGGGTTGACTAACATGTAGGAAAAGAGAAGGTTAGGGCCTGGCAAGTCTTGCCAGGTCAACATGGAAGTCACAAACTGCGTGCAGATTCTGCAGTGGCAGGTCTAAGATACCGTTACAGCACTACTTCTGTGGGTGGCACAATCAGCACTGCAAGCCCACTAGTAGCATTTGATATACAGGCCCTCGCACTCTCAGTGCACTTTACCTGGGACTTACCAGGAAATCAAATATGCCAATCATGGAAATACCAATCCATATCACAATTTACAACAGGAGCACTTGCACATTAACACTGAATAGCAGTGAGAAAATGCGCAGAGACACTATACCAGCAAAAACAGAGTCAAAACCAGGAGGTCAGAAAGCAAAAAGACAGCGGAAACACGCCAAAGATGCCAAGTCTAAAAGAGATACTGGGGCGTTTATTCTGCCAGATAAATTTGTTTAATAATCTATCGACTTTTTG
The DNA here is from genome assembly GCF_964261635.1 of Lissotriton helveticus. Lineage (NCBI taxonomy): Eukaryota > Metazoa > Chordata > Amphibia > Caudata > Salamandridae > Lissotriton > Lissotriton helveticus. Next base: position 1,430,424,205 of record NC_136068.1, on the reverse strand, counting down.
GTGGAAATCATTCGATAGAGCTAACGGAAACGTATTCGCTATGTAATTTATAATATGGGTGATCATAATTTTGACAGTCTTTATACAGCCCCACCATGTAAGAAATTTTGGATTCCAACACTCCAGGAGATTTTCTTTAGTGTTAGGGTCTCATTGTGGTGTAGGGAATCCAATGCGTCCGAGTTGAATTCCTGGCCCACAAATTTAATAAACTCTGGTTACCAGTATAGGCTGTGCTCGCCAACAGGGTGCTGGAGCAAAGGTTATTCAGGGCAAGAATTTCTGACTTTTCTTTATTTCATTTATAATTTGAAACTCGGGCATACTCTTCTGTGATCTGAAGTAGGGCGGGAATAGATTGTGAAGCCTCTTCGGTCGTTATTAAAATATCATCGGCGTAGGCCGCAAACTTCAATGGGGACTTACTAAAGGAGACACCTTGAATGTGGGGGTTAGATCTAATCTTGTGGAGTCAGGTTTCAAGTGTTAGAATGAAAAGGGTTGGGGGAAGGGTCCAACCCTGTCTCATACCTCTCTCTAGGTTAAATGCTGTGGAGAGTAGGCCCCCAGATCTCACTTTAGCCGATGGTCCATGACCATTTTAGTGAAAGAATCTCCAAGGTTACATTTCAATAAGGATTCGCTGTGAACGGTCCAGAAGACCCTGTCAAAAGCTTTTTCAGCATTGAGGGGAACCACGACTGTTTAGGTAGGGGTTGTTTTGGCTCTTTCTATGACGTGGCATAAGATTCGGGTATTATCATTGGTTAGCCTATCCTTCATGAAGCCCACCTGTAAGTGATCAATCAGAAGGGGAAGGAGAGGTTTGAGTCTCTTAGCGTAGAACTTTGCTTCAAGATTAATTAGGGAAATTGGTCTATAGTTCTTTACCTGAGTTGGGTCTTACCGGTCTTTTGGGATTACAACTGAAGTGGCTTTGCCAGTAGTGCCCGATATGGCTCCAGAGTCAGCAAAGTGTTGATACTGGGACGACAGAGTTGGTTTGAGTAAATGAGAGAAAGTTTTAAAAAAGACAGCCAAGTACCCATCAGGGCCTGGGGCTTTATGGGGTTTCAAAGAATGTAAAAGATTTTCTACTGCTACTATAGCTAAATGGGTAATGTCAGTTATGAAAGAAAGAGGTGTGAATTTAGATCTTTTTACAGCGCATTCTGTCAGATGTGATATGGCTAGTAAGGCCTATGTTAGTTGTGGAAGTCTGGAAGAAATCCTAAAGGTGGCTGATTGGTCTAATGCAGAGGTTTTCAGGTAGTTTTATTTCAAACCTATAGAGCATGTTGCAAATAAATTATTGAACGGCTTTGAACGTACATAATGGTAGACTCCTGTCTTGCCATAAAATGTCAATTCTCATAGGTTTACTGCATAGAGAATCGTGATTTTATTAAAGATAAGGAGGCTAGCATTATCCCTACCTACCACCCTGTTTTTTGGGGCTTTCGACTTTGGAAGGTGTGTTATAATGGTATTTCTGGAAATGTCTTTTATTATAACTATTTAATTAAGATTTCTTTTAGTGCATTTGTTATAAAGCAAGTTTTAAGAAGGATTTTACCTTGAGGATTGGTATTTTATTGTAATAAGATTTTTTATTCTTTACAGAGAATTAGGATTCGTTTCTAGGCATGAGTTTTGTTCAATTTTTTCTGGTTCGGATAAGGTTACATTCGTAACAAAGAGAAAAATGGAGAAGAAAGAATAAAAGAAGGAGAACATGGCAGACAGCAGGATTATATGGGACTTTAAAGTTCTATTTCTATTGTTTGATGTTGTAAGTTCTATTCTGAACTTTTTCTTAGAAGTGTTTGTTGCTCAGAAGTGGTAATTAAAGATACAATGCATATAACTTTAGCTTCCTTGTCTAATAAAATCACAATTCTTTATGCAGTAAACCTATGAGAATCAACATTTACTGGCGTCTTCTCTCTGTCTCCTCTCACCCTTACCGAAGTGGAATACTACATTTAGTAGTTAACCAGTCTTTTTATAGCATTTGAAGACTAATTTATGCCAATTTTAGTATTCAGTAGTATTCTTTTTGGGAAGGCTAGTGCATGAAGACTACTGATATTTGAGTGGCACTTCTTGAATACTAACAGAATACTAAGCACATACTTATTTGTAATCGCATGGTCTTCATTTACAATGCAGAACATTTAGTGAATACAAACAATTTGAATACTACTGGACTTTATCCAGACTACTATTAACATTCTATTCAAGCTGCATGCTGAATGGTAGATTGGTGCCTTATTATTATACTATTTTTATGCCTTATTTATTATACTACTGTGTTTGTGTAGTATAGGTTAGTGTTTTAGGGTTTAGGGTAGTGCTGGGGGATCGTGCAGGGTAGTGTTTGAGTGTAGGTACCAGACTGGATGTCGGGGGAGGGTCGTGCCGGGGGTAGTGTTTTAGGGTTCAGGGTAGTGTTGTTTGTGTAGTGTAGGGTCGTGTTTTAGGGTTAAGGGTAGTGCTGGGGGGTCGTGCAGGTCAGTGATTGAGTGTAGGGACCGGATAGGGGGTTGGGTGAGGGTCTTGCTGGGGGTAGTGTTTCAGGGTTTAGGGTTGTGTTGTGGTGTTTGTGTAGAATAGGGTAGTGTTTTAGGTTTTAGGGTAGTGATCGGGAGTCGTGCAGGGTAGTGTTTGAGTGTGGGGACCTGACTGGTGGTCTGGGAGAGTCGTGCTGTGGGTAGTGTTTTAGGGTTTAGTGTTGTGGTAGGATTCTCCACTCAATGCCACTCTGCTTTACTCCATTCAACACCACTCTGCTTTACTCCACTCCAGTCTGCTTTACTCCACACGACTCCACTGATTGGCTGCCCTTGATACTGTCAGCCTATGAGAATAGGAGGCAGGATCATATTTGGGACAAAGTATTTCACGTGTCCCTTCTTTACAACCGTTGTTGAAGCCCTTTGCCTCCTGGTCATTCTTCATCCTCTGCAGCCCTCTGTCTTCTCACTCGGGCTGATCAGTCAACTTCCAACTCCCCTGCATTGATGCTAGGAGCATTCTGTCGCCGCGTGCCTGTGCTGGGGCCCGTATTTCCCTCCTTCCTTCAACCAGCTGAGAGATGCCTATGGGAGGAACGCCATTACACCAGCCGAAATCGTGAGTACTATTATCCTTTGCCTCCTCTGTCAAGCTGTCTTCGAGGCCGGAGTCTCTGCCTGGTGTCATCTGTTTTCAGCGTTTTGCGATTGCTCCGTATTCCCCCCTCCGGCCTCTAACATCTCCCTTTGCAACCCTTTATACATGCAAGTGTGAACCTTAGCACGAAGGCCTTAGCACGACTGCTAAGATTCACACTTGCATTGCACTCTGACACGCACGTATTTAAAGACACATTGACACACACATATTTACAGACAAGGTGTCTTTAAATACGTGCCTGTCAGAGTGCAAGGCAAGTCTGAACCATTAGCACAACTCCTAAGATTTATACTTGCATGCTTGCATTGCACTCTGACACTCACGTATTTAAAGACACATTGACACACACATATTTAAAGACAATGTGTCTTTAAATACGTGCGTGTCAGAGTGCAATGCAAGTGTGTACCTTTAGCAGAAAGACCTTAGCACCACTGCAAAGATTCACACTTGCATGTTTGCATTGCACTCTGACACACACGTATTTAAAGACACATACCCCCAACGGTTGGGCACTCATTGCAAACTTTTATGCCCCCCACTTTCCAATGTCACCAGCCGCCACTGTGAGGTTTCCAGATTCTATGTAGGACAATGTATTGTTGGGGTAAGATATAGAGCTTCTCCTTGCTCAAATGGGTGAAATTTAATATATTTCCCTAGTCTTTGTTACTTGATTTCTCACACAAGAAATGTCACTTATAATTACACCAAAATCATGAAAATGTCACACATAGCAGTCTGAAACCATGGCAGCTATGCACCTGCATCACGTGGTGACGAAAAACTTACTTACTTAATTAATTAATTAATTCATTTCATGGTTCTTTTGTTATGTATCTGACTCTATTGTACAGCGCTCTGACACCTTTGGGTAATGTCCGCGCTTTATAAAAATGCACAAACAAATAAATACTTGCAGTAGGCCGCAGAGTAATTCATTCTTCATTTAGTGGTGTCTCTGTTACTGGTTTCCATTGGCTCCACCCCTATAATCCTGAGTTTTATAAAGCGCCTGGTTACACTAGCCAGTGTGTCCCCGCGCTGTGCCACTGAGGAACCCATCCTGGCCTGTTCCTGGGCACCCCAAGGTGAAGCCAGGCATCCTAGCGTTAGGGCAGGTGTGGAGATTAAGCAAGCTATTGCCCAGAGTTGCAGAGTGGGACCCATGATTAGAGTAGGCACCGAGGCGAGAGAATTATCGGGTCCGAGGACATTGAGTCCAAGACCCTGCCGCGACGGGAATTGAACTCTGGTCCCGGGCCAGACCTCTGTATCAGCGTCTGCCACTCTAACCAGTGAGCCACACTTCTCCACCTATCGTCATCCCCACACGCACCACGCTCTCGTAGCGCAGGGATGGGCGGCAGAAGCGGCACCGAGTTACTTCAGTCCCGGAGTCTGTCAGGATCACAACCAACGTGGCAAGTGGCAATGAGTCCCAAGACAAACTACTGGGCCATGGCTCGTGACTTCTATGTCACTGACTCACTCCGACCGTCTCTGTGTGAGTCACACAGTACGCACTCACTCTGACAGAGACTGGGGCCGGCCTGAGACGGACTGGCCAGGTGTGCGTGCTTGCGGCCCAGCCTTGTGCTGCGAGTAGTAGTATGTTGCCATCTGACCGGTATGGGCCCGGCTGCAGCGAAAAGAAGTGCCACCCACCCAAGTTAGAGTAAGTTAATTACTTTAATAAACGCAAAGGTCCTCATGATGGCGAACCGCTCTTACCAACCACACGTGACCGATGACCTCTCCTTGCCACATGCACACACCAACCCCGTCTTTGCTCCCACATCCAGCCACGCACCCATCACCCCTGCATTCGGGGAGACCAGCACCAGCCAGCCACCTCTTTTTTTTTTTTTTGTCCTCATATATGCCACCAGTAGATGTTAGCTCTAAGCAGACGTCCTTCAGGCCACTGACACAAACCTTCCTTGACCGCCCTTGTGTTTGTGGAAAGCCATTAAAGATCGCCCAGAGGTAAGGTTAGTTGCAGTCCAACTCCCTTTCCCGATGTTACTTGCTACCGAGGGAGGACAAGACCACTTAACCTCTGGCATAATCATTGGACTTATTGTTGTTATTTTTCACACCAAGCTTTTAAGGCAGACCAGACCTTAGCAGACTTAACCCTTCCACATAATAAGTCCAAACTACTCACCGCCATGATGCTCCTAAGGCAGTCCGCAAATTTTGGGGGTAGTTCTGATTTCCATTCTTTGCAAATCTCTCTTCTCGCGATGACAATTACATAGAAGATAAACTGTGATATACAGCTATTTATGCTATAGTCAGATAAAAAACCAAATAGAACAAGTTTGGGAGACCATGTTATAGGAATTAGCAATACCTCTTCCAAAAAACCACATACCTGCCTCCAGAAATCATCTAATTCAGGGCATTCAGCAAACATGTGGATGTCATCTGCTGCTAGTAACTTACACCTTGGACAGAAGTACTGTACTGCTGATATTTTGAAGAGTTTGGCCGGTGTCCAATAGGCCCTGTACATTGTGAATAAATGATTTCTTCTCAGGTTTGATGGTTTAATAACTTTCTCTGATATTGTGAAGGAGTCTGACCAGATTTTTATAATGTCATCTGAGATCTGTATTGCAGGGGTATCCCATAGTTTAGTTATTTCAGCCTCTAGATTTTCCTTGTCCTTACTTCCCGTTATCTTTTTGTACCATTCAGCAGTCTCACCCTTCCATCCCTTCTGCCTAGTTATTAAGTCAAGTGGGAGGCTCTCCTCTTCCGTATTCCAATTCTGACTTCCCCACCATGCAGACAATTGGTAAAATTTAAACCTTGTAATGGTCCCCTCTGTTAAGCGTGATAGTGTTTCCCAACTTAATAAGCTTGAGACGTCACAGAGGTCCCCCCACTTTTTAAGGCCGGCTTTCTTTGGCTTCCCAGAAGTATTCATCAAGGGAATAGAAACGCTATACAGAAGCCCAAGAGCCAAGATCTTGGTTAACAACAGTCTCACTGATTGGTTGAGTATTTCTAGAGGGACAAGGCAAGGCTGCCCTTTATCCCCTCTTCTTTTTGACATTTATATTGAACCCTTTATATGTTCTTTACGGCAAGATCTATAAATTAAACCATTCAAAATAGGAAATCTCGAACTAAAGACAGCTCTGTATGCTGATGACTTACTCCTTTACACCTCTAATCCAGAGGAAGCAATACCAAGACTATTTAGATTGGCTGAAGACTTTGGATCAATATCAGGGTATAGCATCAATAGGGACAAAACTGAAATTATGAGCTGGAACAACCCTGTCCCAGTTGCTGAAGCAAAATCTAAAATTAGATATTTGGGGATTTATCTCACACAAAATCTGGACGATACTCCTAAGACTAGCTGGGTAACAGTTGTAAAAGAGATTAGAAAACTCCTAACCAGATGGAACACTCTTCCGTTAAACATATTTGGCAGAGTGAATTTAGTAAAAATGATAATTCTCCCAAAAGTAACTTTTTTGTTTAATTCTATTCCTTTAATTTTCAATAAAAAAGATATTTCCAATCTACAAGGAAGAATTGGTACTTTTATTTGGGCTACAAAATCCCCTAGAATAGCTTGGAAGAAACTCAGAAGAGGACTGAAACTGGGTGGATTGGCACTTCCAGACTTACTCTCTTATTGCTACGCCTTCCAATTTAAGAACTTTAGACTTTTAGCCAATAAGTTGGATTCTACTTCACACGGCAAACTGTTTCAAGCTATGTTAGCAGACCTCCCATACAGTGCAGATTTTTTCTTGTTTAAGTTTGGCGACCAAAATTTTTTTTTAAAAATACGATTAAAGCTTCTACGAACTGCCTTAGATAATTGGCGATGGATACGGAAAATCAAAGGTATCCCCTACTATCACGCACAGGCCCCAATTTGGGATTCCCCTGGTACTCCAGCCAGCCACCTCTGACGGTGCGGCACTATGGCGAACAAACCAACAATCATCACTAGCTCACCTCCTTTTTTTGCCCACAGGCGGGCCACACAACTCGTTATTCCGCCCTGTCTCGTCCTTCGTCCACAGAGCTAACTGCAAACTCCACCACCTCCCAAGCTGCCCCCCATCCACTCGATGGCACAGAGACCCGTGTTGCCCCCGCTGCGCTCCCACCCCATCGGCCCCTCAGCATACCCAACTGGCTGAACCCCATCCCTCCCACCCCTTCTACCTGCTCAGCTGCCACTCACTCCTCCCAAAACCCACTGCTCCCCCAACCCACCCCACTCCTCCCCCTCACCCCACACAGTGCGGCAGCAGCACATACCATAAATATTAAGATTATTTTTTATTAGGCAGGTATAATTCTTCAAAACCGATCTGGCCTTCAGAACCGGTGCACCACAACTCCCCAAGATGCAAACAACTCGGGCAAGGTCCTGACATGTTTAATGGACTCCCAAATTAATTCAAAAGATGGAAAATTAATTTGATGGCTATACAATACTCTAACAAACTATGCTTTTGATAAAATTAATTGGTCTTGAAGGGCTGACGATCAGGTCTGAAAATTTGCTGAGGGCTCTCCAAAAGTAACTGGGATGTTGGACAGTTTAGTGCTCTAAGTCACAATCATGTGTTATAAAAAATGCAACCATGTCATACCTTCAATAAGTTATATAAAAGCAATCCCAGGTTTTCAAAACATTTTCCATTTCACATTGTGTTTATACGAACAACATTGAGATAACAAATAGCCGTTTTTGCTTTTTTAAATATTTTTTAAATATTTTTTAAATATGAACGGTCTTGCTGCAAATGTAAATTTTAGCAGCCAGTTACTTGGAAATTCAAAAGCTGTGGGGGCATATTACCAAGCAATAGCGATAATTATCACTATTGCTTGGTTAGAGACAAAAATTTACCGCTGAGCTGCGGTGATTTTTATCGCAGATAAACCTTGGTATACCAAGGTTTATCGCAAATGCGATAAAAAACGGCCGCAATGCATGAATATCGCTGAAAAGTCAGCAATATTCATGCATTACCGAGCTAATGCTCTTAGCCATGTTATCCACCTCCCATTGGATAACATGGCTAAGAACTGCTCAGGGCAGGTGTTAGCTTTTGGAGCTATTCGCGCTTAGCGCGAATATCTCCAAAAGTTGGTAATAGGAGATAGCGATGTTAGTCGCTAACATCTTGGCAAGCCCACTTTGCATGTCATTAGTGATAAATATCACTGACATGCAAAGTGGGGCCCAAGATGTTCGCTATCTCCTACTAGCTGTCGCTAACTGGTGTTAGCGACAGCTAGGTAATAGGGAGATGATTTTATCTCCGCTTTCTTGGCTTTTACAGCCAAAAAAGCGGAGATAAACCCCCTTGATAATAGTTTCCTTAAAACACTCTCTCTCCCTTCATCCCCAACAGTGGACTCTAATTTCTAGCCCATTGTGGCATCCTCGCAAACTAGGCACTCTCGGAAGAAGCCTATTGCACCAGTAAGGACAATCCTGTCCATAAACCTCAGTTCGCAAGGTAAATCATTATATTCACTGCCACGATAACTATTAGACTGCATATTCCGCCAGTTGACTAATACCCGTTTTCCATTTCACAGTTCCGCCTTTGCATTGATATATCCTTCAATTACCAAATTATCAAGGAATACATTCTTTATTCCTCAATGTTCGTCAACCTGTTTTTACTTTTAATCCTTTTTTTGTCTTTATTGTAACAAAATTACTTCTATCATTGAAATTAAAATTCCTTGTCCAGCTGGACATCGAAATACTATAGTACCCACTAAGGTCTATATTGCATCTTCTTTTTCTTTGTTTGTTTTGCTAAGGACCATTGTTCTTAAAAGAAAGTGTATTTTACGGTACCTTTTTCAATGGAACAAGTGTTTTTCTTTCCAGATGCTTAAAAGGGTAAAATATGTACTTTTTATTTTTTTCCCTCTTGAAAGTGATGGGGGTCATTTTTGGAAGAAGTTGGCAAATCAGATTTCGTTATTGGGTAAAACAATTTCTTCTTAAAATGGAACGCCTTAAAGTTACGAAAATGTTGTAGCTCCAGCACTTGGGGTGACTAACCAAGTTATTCAGTATGCAAGTGACATCATGGCATGTGCCATCACAACCCATGATGTCACAATGCATGACATCACACGTGGCATCACAGTGACATCAGATATTAAGATCTTACACATGATTTTATTAGATATATCACTGAGTACATTTAAGCGCATTGTGAGATTTAACAAATTAGATTTTGCTTTGTGGTTGTGCTAAAAAAGTAACGCAATCCTGACACAAAATCAGGGCCTCAGAAACCTGCAACATGGAGAAGCATGGTAGTAGATCTGTTATGTTTACTTGGTTGCAAAGTCTGCGCATTCAAATATTTTATGGGGTTAAAACATATGCTACAGAGGTGCGCAATAAATATTGGGGAATAATAATAATGGTGAAATAACTCTGGAGGTAAAAGTATTTGTTGGAGAGATCTGTGTTTTGTGTAGTCCCAGATCTGAATCAAAGTAGTATAGAAGATTAATGTGTCTCCTGCAAAGCACATCATATAATATGGATATGACAGATTCTTTTTTTATGTAGCTAGGTAAGTGGGTTACTGCTTTGAGCACAGATCCTTTTGTTACTTGCAGTTCATAAATTGTAAGTCTTCTAATATAGCACAGTGAGCTATGTAGAATGCAATGTTACTGTTACACCTTTTAACCCTCACTGACTCATGCAACGCATCTTGTACATTGATTTACACACTTGTATGATTTATTGTCAATGTGTACGTTATGTAAAGCGCTCTGACACCTTGCATTTGGATGAGTAGCGTTATAAAAGAAGTACAATGGTGCTATTTAAATTAGGTGCGTAAATGCTGGGACAGACCAACACATTGCACATTCTTACAGTGCATGCAGTTACATAAAGGGACTGAACAAAGTAAAAAGCATGCCTCTCTTAAGTACCTGTGAAGAGATAGCAAGCTGTGTACTTTTGTTTCCCCTCCGTCACATTTGCATTTAAGTGTGGGGTTCCAGGCCACGTCCAGCTAGGCTACTCGATCAAATGGAGGCCTAATGGCCCCTTAACTTAGCCATTATCTTTGGCCCCGCTGGATGTGAAAATAACAAGCTGAATGTGTCCCAGTGTCTGAAAATGACACAGGCACAGGTTCATCATATTTCTGGGGGGCCCAACTTCTTGGTCAGGTAGACGGCGTTAACCCTGTGAAAAAAGTGGGTGGACGCAGTGTATCTGCAAGTACCCTAGACTTTTGCCCTGGTTGGTGTCTTCCAGTGGCTGCATGATTGTTTCAGTCGGAGTCCTGGCAATTCACAAATAGAAACTAACCTAGACTTGTAAAGGCACATCTGCTAATGTAACAGACAAGCTGAAGCCCTGAGTAGGAAATCAAATAACTATTTTTACAACATCCTGAGTAGTAGTTCTTGCAAAATTAATTCACATACCCTTTTGGACTTTGAAGTGTATTTTTGTCAAGGGCTAGGGGTTAGTAGATTGGTGGCTCTGTAAATTTCTTTTTGTCATAGAAGGCAAGGTGCATGAAAGGACAAGGTCTCGGATTCCTTTTTTTCTTCATATATTTTGACTCTTTCATCTAGAGATTTTTGCATTGAGACAAACCATTTCTAATGTTAAATTTGCTGATTTTCTTTATTCAGAACATGTACTCTAACCAGTGGTATTAGGACAGGTGCTCATTTAACCCCTTCCCACTACCTGTGTATTGAATAGAATTTATATTAATCCTTAAAATGGTTTCTGATGACTAATTCTGCATAATTTGAAAGTTGTTACTTTAGGCTGGTTTTTGGGCGGAAACAAGTCTCTGTTGGGCGGGATTTGGGCTTATATTTGAGCGGCTTTGGGTTTGGGATAGGACTCAAAATCTGGCAACACTGGCCCCTGTACGTGCTCTTCCACTGCTCCATCATGCCGCCCCCTTCCTCCTTAGGCTCCCCCCGCGTGCAAGGCTGTAAGATGGCCGCCTCCACGGCCCTCCCGATGGCTACAGTAGCCGATGGTGCGGACAAGGTGCCCGCGCCATCGGAGCAGCGTGAGCACGTGCTGGGGCTGCTTGTGGCCAGATGGGTGTGAGGCTGTAAGATGGCCACCTCCACCGCCCTCCTGATGGCTACAATAGCCGATAGCGCAAACGAGGCACCCGCGCCACCGGAGCAGGGTGAGTGCGTGCTGGGGCTGCTTGTGGCCAGATGGGTGCGAGGCAGTAAGATGGCCACCTCCACCGCCTTCCCGATGGCCACAATAGCCGATAGCACTGTAGTGGTGAGCCTCAGCAAGGCCTACCAGTGCAAGGGATTCGCCCTTCTCTGCACAGGGTCCTCAGACCAATAGGAAGAAGTTGGCACAGAAACTGGAATAGAAAATACAAGATTTATTAAACCTCATGAGGTGGAACTACATTCACACAACACGCTTCGGTAATGTATGAAGTAGCACGCTGAATGGAAGGAGCTGGGTCCTTTTATACCCACACAGGGGCTCAAATGTAGGCGGTACAAGTATAAAATGCTGGTTTTAGGTACATATAAGGTCATACAGAAAATGCACAGTCAACAAGTGGGAGGAGCTAACAGTTGCTAATTCTGGTGAACACATCCTGACAGTTACAGACTACAGCAACTACATAGACAGCTGCAAGCTCAACTGAGCATGTGCGAAGGTGGAAGATGCTAAATATAGTTCGTCTCTAGGCAGATTTCAAGAGCAGTTAACGGAAAGGTAGGACAGAGCACATTGCGAGCACATGGTAGCACATGGCAAACAAAATTGCTGCCAGAATACAAAACGGATTCCACAAAACGGACAAGGTAGTCTCTAAATGCAGGATGGCTTCCGCTAATGCTAACCTAATGGCTGCCAAATTACAACAACACGGACAAGGTGCCAGTGCCGCCGTAGCAGGGTGAGCACGTGCTGGGGCTGCTTGTGGCCAGATGGGTGTAGGGGAGCACGGCATTGATTCTTCAACCTAGCAAATCTGTTGTCCTGTGGGCCACGCCCCAAAGCTGTGGATGAGGACCCCTCCAGACGGACCTTAAAGTCTGAACCGTGACGTTCAGTTGGTGGGTTGGATTTGCTCGCGAGAAAGTGTCACTCATAGTCATTGAAAGTCACTCATAATTGGACTGAAATTCAGAAAACGTCACACATAAGCAATACGAAACTTTGGCAGCTATGTTGGATCCCATTATTTGAGGGCTTTTAGGAAGCTGCAGGGCATTAAATGTGGGACTTTCAACTGAGGCAGGGTGTCTGAGAACCCTCTCAACATTGGCGCTTCAGTCTCAAATGAATTACATGCTCTTAATAAAAAGTATGTGTGGTAGCGAATGATTGTGGGAATTTGTATTGCCGTACCATCAATGGTATGGTCTTACAGTCATAACTGCAGATTTTGAAGCTGGCTGCCCGGGTTCGAATCCCAGGGTCGGATCCCCATCCTCTGATTCTAGGCTCACTTAATAGCTGGATATCAGGTTATGCTTCAGATACTTATGCAGGAAAGTTGCAATGATAGGATGAGTTCTTTGGTCTTAGTCGCCTATTAAAACCTTGCTTTGCATGACTATCCCTCTTTTTCTGCTTGCCCCGTGTGCAGTGGCACCGAGTGGGTCACTGACAAAGTGTGCTTGGATAGCTCATGACACAAAGCAGACAACTTCAGAGGATTCTTTTCAAAGGGGCTTTTAGTAGAAAATGGTTCCCCACATAAAACCTTTGCAAAGCATGTAAAGAGCATTAATCCACCAATAACCCCCCCATTCCACGGCCATTCGTCTGTCATTTGATATAGTTTACCTTATTAGTTAACTGGCTAAGGGGGGGAAAATATGAAAACGTCACCAGGAAAGGAAAAGTAGGCAAAGAGAATTATAATTCTCTCTGCCTATTTTTCCTTTCTAGAATTAACTAATAAGGTAAAACATATCATTAATGGCAGAAAAACCTGTCATGGTGAATGAATCACTATTGTATGTCTGGGCAGCAAAGCTGTGCATTAGGTGAAGCCCAGCAATGATACAGGCCTGTCCTCCCTGAACTTTATGTATTTTATTTCTAGACATATATATTATAAAGCAGAGGCATACAGCCTTTATCCATCACTTGCAGTATGTTCTTTTCTTCCTTCCCATTTCACCACGCTCCTTTGCTATTATCCAGTCTTTCGTGGTATTCCCTGTATACGCTTTCTCTCAACTTTCCCCTCACAAACTACTTTTCACCTTTCTGTCCTTCTTGCCCACTTTCCTTTCTCTCCTTTTGCACGCTTCCTTCTCCTTGTCTGCTTTTTCCCTTTGCACTTTTAATTCTCATCCTCCTTTCTTGCACTCCAATTTCTGCTATTAACAGTTTGCTTTACTCTTCTCGTTCCTTCTGTACCCTATCTGATTTTGGCTACCACTCCGATATCTCCTCCTTCCTCTACCGTTTATCTGTTTTTCAATCTTGCAACTAACTTTCATGGTTTCCGCCTCTGTTTTCCCTGTTGCCTACACCCCTATTTGACAGTTTCTCCACATTGTAATCCAGGTCCGGTACATGAGTACAAAGATGGCTTATTCACTGTGGAGATGCCTTTAAAATTTGTGTGCAGTACTGGTATCAACCAGAACTGTTTGTTCAGGATTCAGCTGCCCAGTCCAGTTCTCACTCTGACTCCGGGCTGTGTTGTATTTCCAAGTAGAGAAAAGCCACAGACTTGTATGCCTTAGTCAGCGTTAAACCAGTCCGCTCAGGCAATCCAGGTGATGCTGTCATGCTAGGTTATAGCATGAGAGCAGCTTCGGGATTGGTTGTGCAGTCTGGGAACTGGACTGCGCTAGTGGAAGAAGCTGGACAGCGGCAGGTAAGTCTTTTTTTAAATATCTGCTACCCTACCACTTTCTATTGAAAGCCCCCCTGCGCGAATCCCCATCTGCGTGAACCCCTCCTGCGCAAAACCCCCTGCGTGAAACCCCTCTGTGCGAACCCCCCCCTGTGCGAACCCCCTTCACAATCATTGCCGTTAGTATTCAGATATTGCTCATAAAGAATACCACTAGTCTTCAAACAGTGGTCACAATCAATGAGACTAGCCTTCATTTTGCTCTTGAAGTAGCACAAGAGCTGCAAATAAACCCTAACAGAATACTATACACTTTACACACTATTCTTCTAGAATACTACTAGTCTTCTTTTAGCAATCAATTGAAGTGTTCATTATGTATTTGAAGGGTAGTTGAGTAGAACTAGTATTCCCTCATTAACATATTTCGGCTTGTGAGCATACTATATAGTCTTCATGCATACTAAATAAATACTATATTTTAATAGTAAATGAATAGTAAATGAATACAGCTGTAACCACTGGAATCACACTAAGTGAAGATCTTCCGTTTTGGTGAGGGCAGTTCCAAGTCAAGAAACGGGAAAGCTTTGGGAACGTTACGTTCGCGTTCCACAAAGAACTGGTGCATTTATGATGACATTTTATAATGATGTATTCTAGTACCATAGACCTATCTAAATAGTATGGGTGTGAAATGAGTCCCTTGGGACTGCTTGTTGCATGCATTATGATTACCCTGGCCGTACAAGGTTAAAGGGCGTTCCTTGTTTGCATGTAGAAATCTGAGAATGCCCGACAGTTTCTTCTTTTTTTTTGTGTGTTGAAATTTTTTATTAAAAACTTTTTAGATGACAATACAAAAACACTTACATGTGCAAGCATAGAATAAAATACGGTATTGATAAATGAAGCATAATACAAGTAAGAAAATGATATAGTTATACATAACATACAATAAATGTGAATAATCAAAAATAGCAAATATTCAATGAACTATAAAGCAGGAATAAAAAGAGAAAAGAAAAGAAAAGAGAAAGGAAAACCCCAGAGTAACAAGACAAAGGAGAAAAGGAGGCGAACCAAGACATATGAGAAGAGTTGATGAACAGAAAAAAAAAACAGGAGGAGTGAACTAAGGAGGGATAACAGACGTTGGAGAGGAAAGAATAGAGACAGAGTCATCATCCACCGTGGTGTCTAGGAATGGGGACCATGTTTGAAGAAAAACAGAAGCCTGATCTTGCAAGTTATAAATGACACGTTCATAAGAGGCTTTTTGTACCATAGCCACTAGCCACTCTTCCTTGGGAGGAGGTAAGGAAGACTTCCAATGGCGTAAGATACAAATTTTGGCCGTAGCCAAAGCAGTATGAAGAAGAAGGGTCTGTGGTTTAGACAATTTCGGAAGACCTCGAAAATCATGCAAAATAATATTTGCAGAAGTAAAGGGTAATGGTAGTGACATAGCAGAAGCCAAAGTCTTTCTTATAAAAAGCCAGAATGCTCTAGTACAGGGGCATTCACAAATAATGTGCGTGATATCACAACCAGAAGCAGAACATCTCCAACACAAAGAATGTGTTACCAATTTAGCATGATGCAGTTTAGATGGAGACCAGTGCCATTCATGGATGATTTTGAAAATGCAAAATTTGAGACGGGCCTCTCTGACACCTTTATGTAAACCTTCCAGAATTTGATCCCATTGAGTATTAGAATATGTAACTGATAGGCAAGATTGCCATCTTGATTGAAGAGCTGTTGAAAGGGGTTGCGAAAAAAGAGGATGCAGGAAAGTTTTATAAAGACCGGAAGTCACACCTTTAAAATTTCCCCACAAATGCAAATAAGACAAAATAGGAGATGTGGTCAACAGTTCAGGTGGAGAATCTAAATGTTTTGTGATAGCCTGTTGAAGCTTAGTATATTGGCGGGATTGTGTGGATGGTAAATGAAATTCCTCACTAAGTTGGGAAAAAGATTTAAAGTTGTCATTATGAAATAGTTGGTCCAGAGAGCGAACACCAGCTTTCTGCCGTAGAGGCCAGGATAACATGCGACCACGAACCCGAATAGCCGAGTTGAACCATAAAGGAGCTTTGATGTGAAGCCGCGGATTAGATTTAAGTAAACGATGACTTCTTTGCCAAGATTTATGCATAGCAGATAAGATAGGGTTTTTAGGATCGGAAGGACTGGAACCCTTGCCATATAAAAGGGACAAACCAAGACCGGAAGTTAATACGTGACGTTCAAGTGGGACCCATTGAGGTATGTCTTTAGACTTAGGCAAAAAGAAGGAAAGTTGTGAAAGATGAAGGGCGAGTAAGTAATGCTCGATAGAGGGAAGACCCAAGCCCCCGTATAATTGGTGAGATTTTAATTTGGCCAAGGTAAGACGCGGTTTGGCCATACCCCGTATAAAAAGTTTAATTTTGGAGTCAATAGACCGAAGAATAGTTAGAGGAATGTTTAGAGGGAGCATACCTAGAACATAAAGAAATCGCGGTAGGGTAACCATCTTCATCGCCTGAACCCGCCCCCAGAGAGATAAGCCGAGGACTTGCCATTTATCAAAATCCCTTTGCATTTGAGCAAACAACGGTGTTAAATTATCCACAACTATGTTATCCAATCCCCTGTTAATCAATATCCCCAAATATTTAAGCCGGGATGGTTGCCAATGAAATGGGAAACCAAAAATTGCAGCTTTTGTAGTACATGGGCAATGCTTCACTCTTATGCCAGTTTATCTTATATCCGGAAAAAGAAGAGAAATCATTGATGATGCGAAGGAGAGCAGGAAGAGAGCGGGGAAGATCAGTTAATGTGAGAAGAATATCATCCGCGTATAAATACATTTTTGAATGACCAATTGGAAGAGGAACTCCAACAACTGCAGGTGATTGACGTATTGCAGCAGCCAAAGGTTCCATTGCCAAAAGGAAGAGAAGAGGGGAGAGAGGACAACCTTGACGAGTACCCCGTCTCATTGGAAATGGGGTAGAAAGGAAATCACTGCAATTAACTTGAGCTGATGGGCTATCATATAACAGTCGCACTTGAGCTATAAATTGGTCGCCTAAACCAAATCGTTGCATTACGGTAAAAAGATGCTCCCATTCAATGCGGTCAAATGCTTTTTCAGCATCCAAAGAAAGAAGTAGGGCATCATGAGCAAGGTGTTTAGCTGACCATAAAGCATGAGAGAGAGTACGTAGATGATTCCTAGATGAACGACCGGGAACAAAGCCTACCTGTGAATTGTGGATTAAAGAAGGTAAAACCTTACGAAGACGTGATGCTAGAATACTCGCAAGAATTTTAACATCAGAGTTTAAGAGAGATATGGGGCGGTAACTAGCACATAACAAAGGATCTTTACCAGGTTTTGGCAAAACAGCTATGATGGCCTTGTTGGAAATAGAACCAAGAGAAGACTCCGCTGTGGCTTCTATAAATGCAGCATGTAGAGTATCAACTATACTCTGACCAGTCCATTTGAAAAATTCAGGGGGGAACCATCATCACCTGGTGCTTTATGGTATGGTAAAGCAGTGATAGCTGAGGAAATTTCGTCCTTCGTAATGGCTCCCTCAAGGAGAGCTCTACCATCATCAGAGAGTCGTGGAAGATGCACCGTATCCAAAAAATTTGACATTTCTGATGTAGCTATGTTAGTGCTTGGTGAGTAGAGAGATCTGTAAAATGAAGCAAATTCTTCAACGATTTCTTGCGGCCTAGTAAGCATATCGCCAGAATTTGATTTAATAGCCGAAATTGCCACAGCAGCCTCCCTCTGACGTAGTTGAGCAGCTAATAGCCGGCCAGCCTTTTCACCCTCCTCATAGTGACGACCTTTCATCTTTTGTAAGGCATATTCGGCCTTAGAAGTAAAAAGACTAATAAGAGACATGCGCGCCTGCTCCAATAATTTACGATTTTGAAGGGTTGGTTTCGAAACATATAATTGAGAAAGTCGGCAAATGTCCTTCTCCAGATCAGCTTCTTTGGCTGTATTTTCCTTGTTATATAGAGCAGCGTCTCGCATAAGTTGACCTCTGATAGTAGCCTTAGCAGCTGCCCATACCATTCTTTTAGAGGAGATTGAGCCCTCATTATTCAAAAGGTAATCACGCAGGTGTGACTGTAGAAGAAGTTTACCTGTTGGTGTTTTATATTTATTGATGTTTAAACGCCAGGGCTTGCGCCCCGGACGGGAAAGACCCAAATCAAGAGACAAGAAAACGGGGGAATGATCGGAAATGGCTGCTTCTAGGATTTTCGATTCTGTAACTAGCCGGACTGTAGGTTGCGAAAGAAGAAAGTAGTCAAGACGGGAGAATGTGCCGTGAGTAGAAGAGAAGAATGTGTATTCCTTATCTTGTGGGTGACTGAGTCTCCAGTGGTCAACTAGACCAGTGTCAGTAAGAATGTCCCGCAAAATGGCTCTATCGGGTGCATTGACGGTATCAAGGCAACCTGTTCTGTCAAGGGCAGGGTCTGGAGCCAAATTCCAATCACCTCCAATGAGAAATTGGGCAGCATTTATTTCTGTGAGAAGACGATTAAGTCGAAGGAAGAATTTTTTTGGGGACCTAATGGAGCGTAGACAGAACCAAGACAAATAAAAGAGTTCCCAAGTTTCAACTTGACAAATACATACCGACCATCCGGATCAGACCATGTCTTGATAATTGTAAAAGGAAGTGACTTCCGAAAAAGGATGGCCACCCCACACTTACGAACAGGGTTAGGATTGGTGGGATCAGGCTTAGAAACACTGCTATGAATGACTTTACCAACCCAATCCCTGACAAGCTTACTAGATTCAACATCGTCCAAATGGGTTTCCTGTAGTAAGGCAACATCTACATGTTTAGAATGCAAATAAGAAAGAACTTTCTTGCGCTTGATATAATGGGTGAGGCCATGAACATTCCAGGAAATCACCGACAGCGGATGAACAGAAGACATGACAATAGGATTGAACAAGGAGAAAATAAGGAAAAGAAAAAATAAATAAAGAGAGAGTGGAGAAGAAAGTTGTTACTCTGGGTAAGGAGGGAAAGGAGAAGAGAAAAAGAAAAGAAAAGAAAAAGGGGGATTAAAAAGGTAGAGTGAAAAACTGGAACAGACCAAGCAAATAGAAATAGAAAGAAAGAAGTATTAAAGATGGAGAGAAGAGAAAAAGAGAAAGAAAAGAAAAAAGAAACCTAGACTGTTAACTACGGGTCTGGGTGCACCTACAGCAGCGCCAAGGGATGCCAGACCCCCTTTGAGCCAAGAAGAATAGGGATCTGGGGTAGTAAATGATAATACGGAATATATGAAATGCATTTAGAACATAGTTGCAACAATACAATCTTGGAAAACATACACTACTTTCATGAAACATAGTCAGTATAGTAGAGAAATCATTAAAAAACATGATAAGAGAACTATATAATAAGAGAAGAATATGAGGAGAAAGAAATGAAAGCAAGGAAAATTAAATAAGAAATATAAGAGGTGTGAAAGGTGGAGTGAAAGAAATATGAAAGTTAAGGGAGATAAAGAGAGAGATCCGGTACCATCATAAGGAGGGGGGGAGACAAGGAAATAGAAAGTATAGATGAGAAAGCATATGAATAGAAGCATAAGAAAACAGCAGAACTTATTAGAAAAAATACATGAAACCATCCAAAGCGGGATGAAGGAAATAGATAATGTCACGTTTAACAACAAGTACAGCATCACAGGAAAAGGAATGCATTGGAAAAAGGACCGCCATGGGAGAGATAACCACTTTGAGAAAAACCTGCGATCAGATAAAGAATCTGAGGAGGCCAAACTCCTAACACAAAAACATAAAAGAACAAGAAGGCATAAGCCACAATATGAAACGGAGAACAAAAGTGATCATACTACAAAAGGGAACACAACTTTAGCATAAAACGTGGACGAGAATAATAGGACAAGAAGAAGAGAAAACATAACTAATGAAAGGAATAAACACGGAAAGGGAACAAACCAACAATGTCATAGAAAAGGAGGGAAAGAGATAATAGGTAGAAGAAGAGGAGGGAAAACCATAAATTCATACAACAGAAGAGAAACAAAAGAGAATGATCAAAGACAATTTAAACATAGAGAACAATGAAACAAAGAGACATCATATAAAACCGGAGTAAGTAGGAAATGAAACATTTAGTGACAAGCGTAACAAGAATAACAACACCGTAGCTAGGGGAATGAACAGGGGGAAATAAAGATCTCCTGTGGGATGGATAATAGCCTTATAGTGTATAATAAGCAAAGCCTGAAAATGATTAAATAACTACAAAACTGAAAATCACATATTAGTAGTAAATATAGAAGAATAGTAGGGCATAGAACACTATATAGAACACTAAGGAAAGAATCTTATTATACCATGCAGTAAAATCTCAGTGAGCTAAGAAAGCAACAAAAGCATTGTGAATAATAAACACTGCAATAAGCTTATATAATAAGAAAAAGTAATAAAGCATTAAAGCATTAAAAGAATTCAGTCAGCATCAGATGGCGTCTTAAGAGGCGATCTAGACTTGTCTCTTTGCTTCGTATTGGTGTGAGAAGAGACAGAGCGTAGAGCTAAATCCTTGTCATCCTGAGAGCGAGGCAGATGAGTGAGATCTCTGCCACGTTGTCTAGAGTCAGGAGAGGTATGTAAATGAGACGTTGGTAAATTCGTTGATGAGGACTTGGATTGAGAAGATTGGGCACTGGAAGGAGACTGAGTTTCCATATCATTGGACCTGATACCATCCAGAAACTGCTGTAGAAGTACAGGATCGTAAAAGTCTTTGGACTCTTCATTCCTAGTAATACGAAAACGTGCAGGCTCAAATAATCCATATTTGATGTCCATTTGACGTAACTGGGGTCGCATGGAGAGAAACGCCTTCCTCCGTTCATTCGTTTCTTTAGAGAAGTCTGCAGCCATGTAGATGGTATGACCCTGAAACAGAATGGAGCCACGTGTACGAGCCATTGATAGAATCTGTCTAGTTTGCTCATGCCGAAGGAAACAAGCAATGATTGGTCTAGGTCTTGCAGAAGGTCCAGGACGTGGTGGGCCCAGTCTATGAGCACGTTGGAGCTCCGGAGGAGGAGTAAAAGAAATTCTAGTCAAAGTGGAAGGGCTTCACAAAGAAAGGACTTCGTATCTTGCTTTTCAATATTTTCTGGAAAACCAAAAAAACAGATATTGTCTCTACGACTGCGATCTTCCAAATCGATGATCTTACTGTGTAGGAAGAGTAGGTCTTGATCTGAACCCTGAACAGAATCCAGTCGACCCTCTATGTCCATTATTTTAGAGTCAATTACATCAATCCTGGTGTGAAAAGTAGTAAGTTCTGCCCTGATAGACTTAGTTTCTGCAGTCAATGAAGTCATAGCAATATCCAGGCCCTCCTGCCGTCGGTTGACCCCAGAAAGTTCTTGCAAAATGCGTTGCATAGTGTCAGACAGGGACTTGTCGCTCTGAGGTAATGCAGCTTGCGACGAAGGAGGTGACATAGAGCCATTACCTTTAACTGCCAAAGGAGAGGGTTGTTTTACCACTTCCTTGAAAAGTGGTTGTTTAGGCCCACAACCACCATTCCTATTGTTAGACATGGCCATGTACCGTTTTAGTGGTGGTCTGCAATAGCGAATAGAGGAAATATTGGAATATGAGGCAATGGTGAAGCCAGGGGTGTATCAAATAACAAGGAGGTAATAAATTGTATACAGCAAGAAAGTGACCAATACAAACAGCATAAAACTAAGGCCTGCAATCGGAAAAATTATTACCACATTGCCACAAAATAGCAAATAGTATATCACAAAACCAGTGAAGAGTTGGAGTAAGCAATCTTTCGTACCAAAACTACCTCATAAGCAAAGCATGTAAATACAGTAAATAGGTACGACAGTAGAGTAGCAATGTAATGGTGATAAAGTGGTTATACACATTGAGAAGCGCGCACTAAATTTGAGGGTAAACGCTTCTCAAAGAAGGAGGTAGCATGTGAGAGAAGAGAAATATCATACACTCAGGAATGCCTCAAAGGAAAGTATTGATATAGGAGACAGTGGCTATGAATAAGAGTCAGAAGTTTCATGAAGGCATAACTGGTAGATAGACAAACTGAATCGGCGGAGCTTCTCCGTCAAGCGGCCATCTTCCTGCGTGGCCAGACCACGCCCCCCCTGCAGTTTCTTCTTGACTGTACCGAGGTGAGCAGAGTCTCCACCGCTCTCAGGCACGCCGTTAAGTCTTCTTTTCAAGATGGCATACTTTTATCATTAGTACTGTTATGTCGACAGGTTTCCTTAAAAGGCAAATTGCATGCCTTAATATTTTTCGGAAATATCCCTGAACACGGGAATAGGGCTCTGAACTGTAGTTGGCAAACTATTTGATGTGCACAATATCTGTATGCGAGTATGTACGTTTTCGGGGGTACCGGGAAAGTCATTGTATGATATTACAGACACATGAAATTGTCCATCTCACCTAAGTGTTTGTTCTGCACAAGAGGGAAGGGTTTAGCACAAGGGGAAGAAGTTGTGCCCAAGGTGGTCCTTGGTCTTATTGGTCCAAAGAGTGATTTCAGCCTTAACGAATTCATGAGCTCAGCAGAGGTCTGCGATTTGCATAGTGTAAATAAACCACCTTCTGTGACCGCTCCCAGCGTGAAAGGATAATGTGTGGCAAGAACTTTTTTTTACATTTCAAGGTGTGTTATTTGGGTATAGGCTTCTCCTATACGTTAGATTACATAAAGTTAGAACAACATTTGCATCAACTAATCAGTACTAGACCACCGCACTGATCAATGTGTGCAAAAAATCATTTGGTTCAAGTTTTGTCTCTGCAGTGGACGGAGTAAAATGTATATGAGAGTCCTCTTGGTTAGGAATGACAGTGACCAAGGGCAGAATTCGGAACAGCGGGGATACGTGCAGCCCTGAGAGACAATACAGAGCAGTGATGAATGTGAGAGAGGAGAGAGGGAGTACGTAGAGAGAAGAAAAACAACAAGAGAGGAGTGGGTAAATTCGAGCTTAGTAGAAGGAATGGAGGATAGCAAATCAAAGATGGAGAGAGAGTGCAGAAATGGGGTGAAGAAAGGAAAGACAGGGAATGAAAGGATGCAGGGGAATGGACAGAGGAAAAAGAGCTGAGAAGGGATAGAAGGAGAAAATTAGAGCTAGGATTAAATATAGAGACAAATAATGAGTGCCCGGCAAGAGATAGACAGCAGTTCATGGTTGGAACGGAAGAGGGAAAAGGGCAGAGGTAACACGGATACAGAAAAATAGGCAAATCAGAAATAGAGGGAAAAAGAAAACAGGTATAATAGAGAGGATATATTGTTAGAGCAAAGACAAATGGCAGAGAGACCAGAGCAGAGGTAGAGGAAATTGCATGAGGGAGTACGTGTTGGAAGTGGTCCGCACCAGTGGTAGAAGTGGGAGTTGGCCTCCGTGGGACACTTTTTGGCAACAGCACTATTTCTTTTTTCACAGATAAAACAAAGGATCCCCCTTCCACCTTCTTACTAGTAATCCAGATAGATGTCATATCTGAAATTACAGCATGTCTTCACCTGTTTTCTTGCTTTATAATACTCTATTCCAATTGTTTCAATTATGAAAGTGAGCTATTTCTGCATTTGGAAGATGCCGATAATGTGTACATGAGAGTTACCTGGCCTCATTAAAGGTTGGATTGTTTTTTTGCTTTTCAATTCCTGAGCCAGGCGTGTCAGTAACATATTTTATGTTCTGCGCATGTAATTATGTTTGGCCTGCTTCAACGTCATACTACTCACTCACACATCTTTTGAGTTGCTGCTGTAAGTATGTGATATCGCGGTGTAGCCCGTACCTGGCTTGTCCATCTCCCTCAAAACTATTTGCAAAGGCGTAATGTGCTCATTAATTACAAACACATACAAAAGGAGATAAGATAAGATAATGTAAAAAATATAAAGGGATCATTATATTGTTGCTTAGAAGATGCATAGACATGACTTTGAAAGTTGCTACGGTCCACTACTCAGTTACTGGATCAGAGACATGATACTTTGGAATTTTCATGTACCTAGACCTCCTTACACACCTATGGGGTATGAATGGAGGAGCTAGTTTAGATGTGACCCTGGTAAGCTGTGTATACTACTAGGCAAGCTGCTGTTTCCACCAACCACCCTGCTGCTCTAGTCATGGTATGTTTAAAGATGTCATGGATGTGTAGTAGCACATATTGTGTCATGAACCAGTTATATTTGTGCTGTAATGTGGAAAGATGGCAAACTGATTGATATACATTTCACTTGATACAATCCATGTATTTTTTTGTGTTTGCACCTCCCCATCGCTGTATATTTGCAGCCAGCCTTTTTCTAGGGGACCTGTCTATCATAGATCTGCCAAAAGGTACCCTAATAGGGAAAATGTTTGGTTCCCAGTCACAAGTTAACTAGAGGACTTGTGGCCACATGTACAAAGCATTTTTGTGGTCAAAAACAGGCCCATTTGTGAACGCAAAAAGGGTTTTTGAAATGTACAAAGACCTATTTGTGATTCGGTAACTTGTTACTGAATTGCAATTTGGGTTCGCAATTCGGTGTTAGGAAGGGACGTGATCAGGGCATCATTTCCTAATACCAAATCACAGTGGTATGTATGAATGTTTTACAACCAAAATGTAGATCACAAAACATTTGCATTTCACCACCAACCTCAAGTAGGTGGCAACCCATTCGCCAAGGGAAATGGACCTCTTTACATTTGAGAATTGTTGTAAAATTATTCTTTAAGAATCTTAAAAAACTCAAAGAAAACGTGTCATTTTTCTTTTCAAAACACATCCCATTTTTCTTTAAAAAAATATGGGCTGCATTTAAAAAAAAAGATTGCTTTATTGAAAAAGTCTCAAAGAGGTGGTGGATTACTGACCAGAGCAGACCACCCTCCCTGTGATTTTTGGGATTCTCAATGGGTCACAAATTGATACCTACCTCATTAATATTCATGAGGTAGGTCTATTTGTGACCCACTGGCAATTGCAAAATGTGCAAAACTCACATTTGTAAATTGCTGTTTGAGATTACCAAACAGCAAATCACAAAAATTAGCTATTTGGTAATCGCAAACTAAATTGTTTATATGGGACCCCTACGTCACCTCTTGCTTCAAGACTCTGGCCTCTCCAGCATATATCACCAGATGAATTCCCGATAAATTACTTGCAGGGCTCTTGTGAGCTTTATAGGTCACATACAGGGCTTTAGGTGGAAGGAAAAAATCTAAGGGGGTCTCTCAAAGGGGCGCGGCCTATGTATTCAGGGAGTGGCTTAAAAACACTTAAGCTAAAAATCTGTGCTTAACATAGTGTGTTGCCCAACTGGTATTTTGCTGCTTCTGTCATTGCATCCAGATATACAATATACGTTTTATTACACCTAAAAGAAGCCAGGACTGATAAGGAACAACTATGGCTTTGTTGTATATAATATTTAAATTGTTTTGGTTTTTGTGGGAAAGGATGTGGCATAAAGGCCAGAGCTATCAACTTTGGAGATGGAGAAGCAGGCTTGAGTCTCGGGTCAGCTCAACATCTTGTGATTCTGGGCAAATCACTTAGGGCCCAATTACGAGTCTGGTGGTGCATTGACTGCCAGACTCTTGGGGGCGCGGCGGTGGCAGTCTCCTGACTGCCCTATTATAAGTCGGGCGGTATGAACGCCCCAGACCAACCACAGCCGCCAGGGAACCTCCGTTCCCTGCCGGTGTTGCGGTAGTGTAGAGGCATCCATATGCTTGGCGGGGCCGGCAAACATATTAGGGGTTTCCTCTATGGCAGGGTTTTTATGGTGATTCCTCCTCCATGAAAACGGAGAGGAAACAAAGGGGGCTCTCCAGTGCCCCTTGATGCCTCTGCGCTGTGTGGATGCAGCACACCATGGGGTACAACATGTGCTCCCCTGTGTGCATGCACACCAGTTCCTGCACGTCCATGCCACACAGGAACTGTTTCTGTCGTTCCCATTGCGGTGCTCATTTTTTGAGGCACCATTGTGAAAACGCAAAAAAAAAAGGCTAACGGACAGTAGGAAACTCCTAATCTGGTGGGCTCCCTGACCACGGCTTGGTGGTGCAGTGGCAGGGTGGATCTGGCACCACAAGTCCAAAGTCGTAATTAGGCCCTTAGGGCCAGATGTAGGAGAGGAAATACCGGTCGGTAACGGCCGAATTCGGCCGTTACCGACCGGTATTTAGGATTCGGCATGTAGGGGTCAGCATTTTACAGAATCGGTAATTTTACCGTTTCGGTAATTCCACATGTAGGTGACACTCCTGAGAGTGCCACAGGCCCTTAAGAGTCGGCATTTTACCACCCAATCCTATTGGGTGGTAAAATACCGAATTCAGGTGTGCATGCACATCTGTGCATGCACACCTGTGCCATGTGGCACACAGACATGCCCTTAGGGCATGTCTGTGTGCCACATGGCAAACATGCCTGTATTTGGGGTGCTAGAGGGTGTCAAAGTGACACCCCCTGCACCCTTGCAGGATTCGGTATTTACCGATTGGGTAAATACCGAATCGGTATTTCCTATTGATTCCTATGGGCTTCAAGGCCCATAGGAATCAATGGGCAATACCGATTCGGTATTTACCGAATCGGTAAATACCGATTCTTACCCATTCTGTAAATGTAAAAATAAATTTACCTACATCTCACTACTTCTAATTTACCGATTCATAAATACCGAATCGGTACAATTCGGTATTTATGAATCGGTAAAATAGAATTACCTACATCTGGCCCTTAATCTCCTGAGTATGTCTTTGCATAATATAAGTCGTGGGTTGAGTTTGTGCAATATAAAACTGCAAAGAAAAGCAAATGACATCAAAAGCAGAGACCTGCTGCAGTTTTAGGATTTTCGTTTCCACCTTGAGGATAAGGACCCGGTAGGGACTTGCCTCAGCACCTGCTTTTTAGAGCTGCCAGTGCAGGACCTGGCCACTTAAAGCCCTTGACCCGTGCTTTACTCTGCTTTAACATTCTCATCAATGGAAGATCATAGCATTTTTATATCAGTTTTCCTTTATTAATTGCTCTTGGACGTTTTGAGGTGCTTAGCTGATATGTTTATTCTATGAATGCACTTAGAATGAAACCATGCATTCTTTACTCTTTTAATGGGTGTCATTGTGATCTGCTGATACTTACCACCAAGCCCTCTGTCCCAATGCACCCCACCAAGAAGTTTTTTTCAGCTCATCCTATGCGCCCAAGGCTAAGCAATGAAACTTAAAAGCGATCATTTCTTACTGTATGAGGAACTTAACAGGGAAGGTTGTAGCTAAGAAACAGCAGCCTGCATCAAAATCTTTAGCGATGGGACAAAGGATGCGAAACGTGCACAAACGTCCCCCTTTTTTTTGCAAGTGTTATATGTTTATGTAAGAAGGGGAACCCATCAACGCATAAGGTCACTGCCTAAGGTTTTTGCGTGCCTTCAAACATTAATGTCTATCCTGCAAAATCCTGGCCAGGCATTGTTTGTCCACAGCCAACCACCAAAGTCATTTCAGTCGATACAGGACACCTTACAATCAAGTGACCTTACACTTGTTTGTTTCCAAACCACCCTCTAAATGTAAAGGATCAAGGCACTCTAGTGCAAGGAGACTACTTCAGTGCAGGGTGCGTTCTTAATGTGCCAATTGCTTCAAAGAGTTTAATTAGTTCTAAATGGTGTGGGCCCTGCTCCCTCCCCCGCCTTGTGAAAAGTCAATAGATTGTTGTTTGGACGCATAACTCAAATTCGAAACTGTTGTACTGAAAACAAAAAAAATCACTTGGTTAAAACTAAATACTAAAAACAAAAATCTACATTTCCCATCATCAACTTTGTTTCAATGTGTATAATGTATAAAATGGTACCCGAGCATCACATTTCAAAAGACAATAAAGGGCAGTTAGAAACTTAGGCAATAACTTCACCGCATTTTACACGTTATGCACGTTGAAAGAGGGATGGCTGGATTGGTGGGTGCATTTTTAAAGTCGCAGTATTTATTAGCCAAAATACCAATTTTAACAGACTCTCATTTCACCCATTGGAAATGCAAGCGGTGCTGCTCTTCTCAATCACATCATCAGCACAACCTTAACAGGCTGTCACCTTTAACACAGGACGTGCAAATGCTTCTAAAATGCCCGCTTTATCAACTGGTGGCCAACTCCTGAAGAATGATGTATGAGGTTTCTAATGGCAATGCTGGTGATGTCATTGGTGAACGTGTGATCGAATATCCAATCTATCTTTAAAACTTGAAACGATAACACATTATTCAAAACATAGCATGTACTCAAATATAAGACAAGCAAGGTTGTTGCTGTCAGACAGCCACACCTTGTGAGCATGTTGTCTCTGTATGCTATTTGACTTGGAGTCAGTGAACTTCTGAAAAGATTTGTACATCTGAAAACTTCTAGGCACCCCTGGGCTGAACTGTTGCCAGTTATTTTGGCGTATTGCCCAATACTAGGGTGTGGCCGTTTCCCAAGTCCCCGGAATTTCGTCTGATAAGGAAAGCAAGACACCGGAAGATGAACTGATTACTGTGTGAGTAACTGTCCAATGACACAAGCTCTGTTCAGCCTGGTATGCTGAGTTTCTGATCAAATAATCCAATATTATAAGCTGCTTTAGTGTAATGAGACTTAAGGCAAATTGATGTTGCTGTGCACAGTCATCCACGTATTTGGATGTATAAGAAGGGAGCATAACTACAGAGTAATAAGACCCTGTGGGTTACAACGTCAAGGTCAGATCAGTGAAGATGCCAGGATACTAGGACAGGCATAGGGGCAGTGTGATGTCATTAGAGTCAGTGTGTGTGTGGTTTAGACACATAGTGCAGAGTGAACTAAAAGCAGCACTAACACAGGACAAAAGTGCAATGATCAAGCATTTGCAGGCTGATGAGGTGATGTTTAAAGGGCAGGGCCTGGAACTTTTTCCTGAAGCCAAGGAATGATGATGTTTGACCGACTTTGACGAATTAAGAAAGGAATTTAGCTCCCACAATCTCTGCAATGGGTGAGCTATCTTCCTCAATTTTCCTTTTCAGATTCTTGCAATTTTACCACCTAGCTATCTGCAAATAACAAAGGTCCTGTCAGTAGCACGTGGTGCGGGGTAGGGGGATAGGGTGGAGTAATTGTACTGTCTGGCCCTTGTCCAAAAACAGTGCATTTGTGGTACTAAGGGATGTTTGCCAACTAAGAAGTGCACATTTTACACCCAGTGGTTTTTGAACTGCCTTTAGTTTTGCAATGCACTAATCAGTCACTCACTGCAATTGTAGAGGGTCGTAAAACGTCCTACCTCATGCATATTTATTTGGCAGTTTACATTTTGCCATCCTCTATGATTGGCAGCGAATACAGAGATGAAGGCTCCCAAATATCCATTCCCAAACAGGAAGTTGTCCCTCGAAGATAGCTTCCACTTAACAATTCAGTTAGCTACCCAACTCGAGTGTCAATACCGGAGCAAATGTTTGTGGCTGCAATTTCCATTTTCTAATTTGCAGTTTCCTCCACAAACCATTAATACCCCAGCACCATCCACCTAGGGTGTAGTTATCATTGGTGCAGCAGGTACTGTGGTGCTGGGGCCCAGAACCCTGATCATTCTTGTATTTCACTACTCCAACAGCTGTCTAAGGGGCCACACCTTGCTTGCACCTTGGCTCATTGCATTCTTGCTGCACTACTGCAACACCCCTTGTGACTCACAAATAGAGGGGAGAAGCGCCTTTCATGCGCATCCTATTTGCAATTTGGAAATGGTCGCAAAACCTCCTTTGAGAGTCGGAGCGACTTTCCTGAATTGGAAAAGAAGATTTGTACATTTTAACAGGAATTTTCAGGTGCAAACCCTGTGTTTTTGTGATTTTCCAAAGTCTTATTGTCTTACAGGAAAAGTTCGAAGATGCTAGATGTTCCGGACGAAATATTCAAATGGCAGTGACTGAAAAATTATATTATGACAACCAGGGACCTCCCTATACAGAAACCATTCGGCACATGGTCACATAATTCTTCCCGAGCAATCGAATGCTTCTAACACGCTTTAGGAAATCCTCTAAGCCAATTATTGCTGTACATTACATCGTTCTTTAGATACCAGGCCCACATGTAAACTTTTCTTATATGCACTGGCGCAAAGTATCTGCGTAGAAGGTAAAGCATTTCACTTTTTTCCTGTTGCTGTTTTTCTTACAAACCTTGAACAGTTGCCTTGCAGAAGGTGTGCTGCGGTTACCATTAAAGTCGCTTTACTCCTCTTACCAACTACTCCATTAGATAAGAGGGCCATCTCCATTGGCTCTGATCGATAGAATTGATGCTTATGGCCTAATTTCAAGTTTGGCGGACGGGATAGTCCATCACGAATGTTATGGATATCTTGTATCCTGCATTACATGGGCATTACATACTATGGCACTTATAATGCGGAGGAATATGTAATAATATGTAGTATGGAGCATTCAACTCGCCAATCTCTAAATTAGACCATTAGAATAAAGAAACCTACCAATGAATCATTACTTGATTACAGATGAATAGATAATATTGCATGGTAGGGGACGAGCCTCTGAATATTAATAACATAACTTTGATGTAATAATGTAACATTGTATAAGTAACTACAATAGTGGTAACTCAGCATTGTGCTTCAATGTATCTAAGCAAGGGTGACCATGTTACAGAGGAGTCTACTCTTGGCCAGTCTTGTTATGCTCCAAACAACCGACGTATACCCATAAAATTGAAAAATTAAAACATTTGTGAGTCACAATCAGCGCCGGCTCATTAACGTCTTGTTGATTTCGAACATTATTCAATTTGAACTGTAAAGTAGTTTCATTATTAATTTGCCACCCACTCACAACCTAGAAGAAATGTGAGAGGCGCGCGCCTTGCAGCTGGAGACACATTCATCAGCCGGCACAGACTTGCCACTAATCAAAACACGGCGCCCATGCTTCAATGATAGGCAAAGGTGATTCAAAGCACACGGTGTGACATACCATCAACCGATGACATCAGCATAATTATCGTCTTAAGTACGAGCCTAAACAAGTCCTATATTCCACATCTTTTAACTCTGAGGCTAGCAGATTTGTTTTACTCACCGTTGCTCCCAAATACCTCCTCGCAGGAGTACCAGATCCCAGCGTGGAAGTGTCGTTGGATGAATTTGTCGTCACCGGCTTCCCAGCTGTACTGGACCACGCTGGTGTCGTTGGAGTCGGAGCCGTTGACTCGGATGCAGTACGTCTCGCGCTCCTTCGCCTCGCTGGTGCAGAAGGGTTTGGGGACCTTCCTGGTCCCTTGGCACCAGTAACTGCTGCAGAAGGCGGTGATGGAGAACACGAGTGAGAGGACATTGAGAGTGAGGGCGACCGATGCTCTGTGCCTCCTGTCCATGCCCATCACACCGCCAAGCCCTCGCGCAGCGAGGAGACGAGGAGACTGAGATCCCGTCGAAGCACCTGCTCCAAGTGCCTTCGCGCTACTGTCATAAGCAGTCACTTGGCGGGAAGCGGGCTGCTTAATTTGCTTTCAACCAATGAAATTCTTAGCAAGTCAAAATGTACACAGCTTCATATATACTAAGGAAAGCATGGATACCGAATCATTTTGTTAAGGCACTCATAGAGGTAGAATGGGTAACAATACTTACAAAAAAAGGAACAAATTACAACAGTACATTTTCGATAAAAAAAAATCTATAACAATAGTTTTTTAACGGAACGGAGGGAGGTGACTACGTGTCACTGATCCATTAACCCCAGAAGCTCAGCCGCTTGAACCATTAACCCCCGAAGCCTATTTGGAGACTGGCACAGCTGGTGGTGAAAGGGTCCCTCCATACCTCGCTTTATTGAAATAAAGCTCCGGTCGCAGTTTAACTGAGTCTCTATAAATTGTGCCTCCTGTCGTGAGAGATAATCCCTGATCAGCTGGCGGAAGGGCAAGGAAGTATTTCAATCAAGGCACTTGTACATTGTCTCGCGCCGCTCGGCGTCCCCTGCACACGGGGGATTTAGCATCCAATCAGCCAGTAGACTGTTCATGTCTGGCTGAGCCGTGATTGGGATGCGAGGGTCAGTCTTTCCGGAAGCAGGAGCATCCCGCTAGGAATTGGGTAGTTGGAGTATTTTCAGTGCTGGGCAGACTGCTGGTTTGTTCGAGGTGGAAGGATATTTAGCATGCACGAGGGTTCGATCGCTCTATCTGGGGAACGGCTCTCATCATGTCGACTATTAGAAAGATTTATGGAAAATATACTGTAACTTTAATGAGTTGTGGGCCTTACAAGTGCAACTGCGTTAGCACATTTTACACTCGTACAGCTCTTTTAAGACCAGGGATAAGGAGTACAGGAATGTGTAACTCTGGGAAAACAATTGTAATTAAAATAAGAGCGGACTAGGGAAATATTTCTTGTTTTTTGGTCTAATAAAAACGAACATTGACAAAGTCAACAGGCAACAGGTCTAGCTTTAAATTTGAACATAGAGACATACATATGCTCGTGTAAATGGAGAGGGTGATTTAAGGGAGAAAAAGCCAATAATTGAGATGTTAATGGAGAAAGAGATTTAACGCAGAAGGCAATGTAGGCGAAATAATGCACAATAGCCTTATTATATTAGAAGCACGACATATGGTGCTGAATATATTTACTGTTTAATGCAACCAATGGGACACGTTCCCGTTTTGCCTATACATTCACTAAAAAGTAAACATGATGGCACGAAAATATGTGACCTTTGTTCTGTGGGCTTTTTAGTGTTACATGTTCAAAGTTAATAATATGTAACGAGGTATATATGTGCCAAACTATGTGGAAAGTACTTCTTTTACATTAAATTGGAAAGAGTATATCGAGGTACGTATAGAAAAGGGGTTTGTATATGAAAATATACAAAGTAATTACATAGGAAGCGGTAGCCAATGTTGGTTTCCTACACACACAGAATCTTACACCGCTGCTATACACGCACATATTCTATGTGTGTGAAAAGCGTAAACTGGTGTTGAATGCTTTGTAACTGTTCTCTGTGTTGAGGAAGCTCCCTTTGGTACTTCTCAAGTTCTAGCGGTGTTGTATGTTACTGAAGCTGATAAGTCACATTTTTCCCATATAAAGATCAAATCAATTAGCACTGAGAGGAAAGTGCAGGGTGCAAAATGGTAGCTAGAGCACACGGTGCTATTGAGAAAACAGAGCCTACGAGGGAGTGCAGGTAGAACTTGATGCTAAAAGAGTGTTTATGCTACTTAAAAAATAGATACAACATAGAGTGAAGCAGAATGTTGCCATGGGGGAAGTGTGGATGTCAGGTGGAGTCCCCACTCATGTCACATGCACTTGAAGACAGTTGGTTCTTGGAGAGGACTTCCTGAATCACTGGAGAATGTCTTGGTCCTCTATGTCATCATCTTTCTGCTTCTCTCTTTCGACAAGCAGGGGGCTTCCCCACAAGCATGGGCAGCAGCAGCAGCTGATAAACCAAGCAGAGCTTCGGAAGGGCATCTGGCTTAGGTCTTAATTTTAGGAAATAGGTCTGTGTAAATGTAGTTTCTTCTGGTACAATGACCCTCCACTTCATGATCACGGTTCTTGACAGTGACAAAGCCACCCACTGTCAGATGGTGATAGTAATTCTTTACAACCAAACAGTTTAGGGCAGATGGGTTTATGGCAAGAGGTCCCAGAATGAACTGACACCTCATGACACAGGGCAATTTGCAATGGCTTGCTTTGATAGGAAAGCATGTGCGAGGAAAGCTCAGACAGGATCTAAAGACAAAGGAGCTGGTAGATAAATAATGATGGAGTGGGTTGTGATGGTCTATCTATGTGCAGCATGCAAAAATAATAATTAATCGACAGAATGGAGAACAATGTCATACATTCACCCCAGTACAGACATCTGGGCCTAAATCCATTTTTTTTTTGTTCACCATACTAATCCAGTTTGGGCCTAGCCATATGCAAATCAGTCTCCAGCCCGAACTGCCAGGTCAGGTCCTTCCTGGACTGGAAACAAGCATCCTAGGACCAGATTCGGGGTTTCACCCCCTCTTCAGCCTGGATAGCTTGATTCCAGTGGCATGGAGATCACAGGACCCACATCTGGGCATACCGTCCCACTCGGGGTGACAAATGCAAAAAGAACAATTGATGGACAGAATGCAGAACAATGTCATACATTCACCTCAGTACAGAGATCTGGGCCTAAATCCATCGTTTTGTTGCTCACCATGCCATTCCAGTTTGGCCCCAGCCATATGCAAATCAGTCTTGACCGTGTGTCCAATGGGAACAGACCAGCCCGAAATGCCAAGCCAGGTCCTCCCTGGACTGGAAACAAGCATCCTAGGACTGGTTTCGGGATTTCACCCCTCTTCAGCCAGGATAGCTTGATATCTGTGGCATTGAGAGCAAACTGGTGTGGCGTAGTGGGCAAAAGAACGATGGATTTAACCCAGATCTTTTGTCTGGGGAGAATGTTTGCATTGTCAGCATGTAGTGTAGTTCCTATATTCCCTATAGGCTCTGTGCATTGGAATAATATATCCTATAGATTTGACATAGGACTTATGTCGACTAGGTCTCTATCGAATATAATAAACTTAATTGTGAGTGCCAGCTAGCTCAGAGGTCACTAGAAACTTTCTCGAATTTACAAGAAAGGATTATTTTCTGACAACCGCATAAACATGACAACTTTCGTTTCCAAGAATAAGAATAAAAAATGTATCTCTAGAGTTGCGGAAACAATAGATAAGAATTTTACTCAGTCAATCATGCATGCTTCGTTTCAACAGAGGTGCAGAGAAATAGAGAGACATGCGTTTTCAATAAAAGGTTTTTATTGAACAGTCTTCTTTCTCATGCAAGTAAAGTGAACTGCTACAATCATAATGCAGGCTGCAAAGTATAACGTGTACAGTGAGAATAGAATCATAAAATAATACTGTAAAATCATTGTATGGTTTTTAAGCCATATAAAAGTACATACATAAATACATAGACTAAAAATACTCAACTAGTGCTATCTGGAATACTCCTACCCCAATGTACATAACCTAAGTCTAGTACGCGGGAGGGAGTAAGTATTGTGCGGCATAGGTTTGGTTTTCTTTGCCAAGAATCTATCCAAGATTTCTCTTAGAGTCTAATCAGCTCCATACCTTAGTTTAGAATGCTAATTCTAAAACGCCATACAACAACTACTCCACTTTATTATGTACGACATTACTAAGTTCTAAGCACAGAAAACATAACTAAAACATGATGTGTTAAAACCCCCATCCTAAATACATAAAAATGCATTTGAAATGGTTGTACACGAAAAGAGAATTTGTGCTGTATGTATTTGAAAGCAATGTTTCATTCAAAGCATATAGATGACATTTAAAAGAAACGCTATCCGAATGAACCATGAAAACAAAATACATTAATGGAATGGCTCTTAAATACAGAAGAAAAAGGTCGAGACCATTCCATGACAGAATATATAAATTGTTTGGTTGTGAACAAAGTCAAATATTTGTCTCTTGGAAGTATTCAAAGAATGCTTGTTCTCTAGGAATAGTTCTACTTTAACCGCATCGGTGCGGCACATTTTCCCGCTGTGCACTAAAGAATGCAGAATCCCATTGTTCATGACGAGCTCAGCTCGTCATGAGCGTACGAAAGGTGTACCACATGACGAGCTGAGCTCGTCATGAGCGCCGATGGGGTTAAGCATAGTACTTTGTGCCAAAAAAGTTCAATTTTCGGAAAAAAGTCAAATCATGGAAAAAATAGAGTTCCAAAGTTAGAAGTTTGTTTTGAAAAGTGAAGGTGAATACAGAGTCCCATAGAACGCTGTGTGCTAACTTCAAAAGTCAGTCTCATTGTTTGGAGAAAACATAAAATCTTCTAAGCTGGTAAAGAGTTCATCTACCACAGTAGGTGAAAGTTGGACTATTTCGTTAAGTAGATCGATTGCACATAAATGAATACAGAGTCCCATAGAACGCTGTGTGCTAACTTCAAAAGTCAGTCTCATTGTTTGGAGAAAACATAAAATCTTCTAAGCTGGTAAAGAGTTCATCTACCACAGTAGGTGAAAGTTGGACTATTTTGTTAAGTATATCGATTGCACAGAAATGAGAAGCATCGCCGTCAGCGTTAGCCGCATTAGCAATGTTCAAAGGAGATGGAGATGGTACCTGTGTGCCTGTTGATCCACGTATCTCACCATCAGCAGTTTGTGTCTGTGAGACCTCAACGAATGCCGTCATCAGGATTGGTAGCTTCTGGGGACAACACAATGCATGAGCCGTTACCGATCCAAGCAAAGTATCAACATCCATTGGCAGGACTGATGGGAGTGTTAGACAGATGCCTAACACGCATTCTTCTCCACATAGCAGGCATCGTAGAACAGGTAAGATGAAATCTTGCCAGATTGGTCGGAATGATAGAAGCAATGTGGTATTTAGATCTCTTAAACGAGCCAAGCCCAACATCTGTATCATGCGCTCACAACACTTCATTGCCAGGAAAGTGTTCTCTAAGGTAATCGTGGTGTCGTTGGTGACTGGACTTGCCATATTGAAGCAGAAGGAGAAAAAATTAGTATTCCTGCTACGAGTCCCAAAATGAGAGGCAGGCCGCAGAACACAGAGTGCACGAAGTTTGAAAATATGCAGAGGACTGCTTTAAACTTTGCTAACAGTCCCAAAATAACTGTCTTAAATACATGTACAATACCACTGGTATCAGACATGTTTAAGATACATCCTAACATTTCTACGAATGGTATAGGGCAGTTTGTTGATAAAAGGGCATGTATCTCTGTAGAAGACCTTGCAACTTGTATTTCTTACATCTCTTTGGACGAGGTCAGTGGCACAGTGTTTTTTAAAAGAATGGCTTTCATTCTGCTTAATGCAAAAACAACAATTGGTGGAAAGAATGCAGAACAATGTCATATATTCACCCCAGTACAGAGATCTGGGCCTAAATCCATAGTTTTTTTGCACTCCACACCACCCCAGTTCAGACATGGCCAGATGCAAATCAGCCTTGACCCTGTGCCTCATGGGAACAGTCCAGCCCGAACTGCTCCGTCCATCACCACCCCCTTTTGTACCACTTCATTCTGCTTAAAGTATCAATTCGTATAGAAGAGATGTTCAATGAAGACCATAACGGCGACTCCCCGTCTGTCTTAGTTTTAGGAAACAATTCTTGCATTCCGCAAGTGACCCTGGCTGACACAATTATGAGATAGGCTATTCCTGGCAACATTCCACAGCAGCTGTGATCATTCAACATAATATAACTTCTTTTAGAAAGCTGCCTAAAAATGGTATCTATCACTGCAGCTGGAGAACCATGCAGGTGGCAGGAAAAGTTGGTCGAAGAACCATCGCAGGCTCCGTGTAAGTTAATACCCTGGCATAAAAGTGTACCACTTAGTGCGCTCTTGCAATTTGTACCACTAAGAAATACTTCTTTACGCCCACTCCAACATCTGTGTGTATATGGTAATTCCCAGGCTGACTTGATGTATTCTTTACCCAACCTTTCATATACGCCAGCTGGAATATGTTTCATACAATATTGAAAATAGAAAATTGTGACAGACAGAGTGATTGTCTCGTGTATTAACCATTCTGTTGCAGGTTTTTCTGAAACAGTTAATGGTAATCTTTCCAGTTTCTCAATGCTCAGTACCGTATAGTCTGCACCTCTTTTTGCCAAAGTGATTTGTTTATCTGTAAGGTTAAATACAGAAAACAAGAACGTGGTGTTGATTAGACGCCATGGCACATATCCAGAACAAAGACTTTGTAACATCCAGCCTAAACGCATTATAGAACGTAATTGTGACTGTCCATGCTGTAGCATGAGCAAGTCCTGTTCCATTATGTCTATGGCAGAGGATACTTTGCTGTCCAAAGAATAAATTCTAGATGACAGAGTCGTTAACCCATTGTCAACTACAGAGAGATATTTCTCTACATTAATACGATCAATTTCTTGTATTCGTTTTGCAGTCTCTGCTTGTGTCGCTTTCCAAGCTTCATTATAAATGGCATATACACCAGTGTATATAAAACGTTTATGACGCCGCTTTGCAGGACCTTGTAAGAAGTCCCTTAAATCAATGCCATCTTTAAGTAAAGATAAGTGTTGTTTTTATCTCTGTCAGTATGGATTTTTGTAGCTAATCAAGGCACAGTTTCCCTACACTGTATGTTGTTACTATCCCTGGATGTTGTTTCTGGACATATCTTGGATCTGGCCTGGTGTATGTGAACCCTTGTGTCTTATTCAGGAATGTATCCTGACAGTTGTTTGTGCCTGTGGGCCAGATTAACCATTTTTTCCAATCAGGATCAGTTCTGTTTTTAAGTAAAATTGTTTTTACGTCGACTACCCCTTCTGTAGTGTTTTTACTATCAGGTGTAGGTGAGGGTATGGACGGTTTGTTTATATCTTTTATCTTAGCTAGGCCAAGAAAGGATGTCTGTTGAACAGTGTCGTTTAAAAATATTATATGTTCAGGGATGATGCAGGCTCTAAA
Source organism: Lissotriton helveticus (assembly GCF_964261635.1). Classification (NCBI taxonomy): domain Eukaryota; kingdom Metazoa; phylum Chordata; class Amphibia; order Caudata; family Salamandridae; genus Lissotriton; species Lissotriton helveticus. Next base: position 1,430,385,437 of record NC_136068.1, on the reverse strand, counting down.
TAAAGCTTCTAATCCCTGCACCTGCCAGTCTTTTGTGCCTCAGGCAGTTTTCATCTCAATGTTGTCTTTCCAAAAGTCAAAACCTAATGTGGACAGCTGGGCATAAAAGGCCGCAGAATAAATTTGCTCAGTATTAGTCAACATACTTTTCATTCCTGTCTTATTAACATTTTTAAAGTAAAATGTTTCTGGATATAAGACATTGAAACCTGAGAAGTATGGAAACATTTCATAGAATGTTTTTGAGGTACGCTTTGGTGGCGTTGGACAATGTTCCCATTGGTTATAAGTAAAAACATTTCAAGGGTTTGCAGATTTGTGCAAATAATCATGGCCATAGTGATTATAACAGAACATTTGTTCATAATCTGATGAACCTTCTAAGTATTCATGTTTTGTAAGTTTTGCAGACATTTCTAAGTCTGACATCATATTATTAACAGTCTGAAAGTCACAATCATCAGAAAATGAGCTGGGTGAAACAAAGTCACTCAAGGAAACCTTGAATTGGTGTAGAATCTTCAACAGCTCAGCAGGACCAAAGATGTCATAATCAGTTTTGTCCCAAGCTATACTACCAGGTATAGGAATGGCTGTGATGTTTACTGATGTCAAGTCTCTTTGTTCACGATGAGATCATTTGTGTGGTTTGAGGAGTAAGTTGATGTTCTTACTTGCTGTTTCCATTTTACTATAGCTTCCGTTTATCAGCATTCCCAAACTTAATGCAAGAATTAGCCAAAGTAGGAGAAAAAGTACACCTGGCACAATCCAAAGTTCAACCCATGGTGAAACTAGATACGTTTTTTCAAGTTGAAGAAAAAGTTATGTTGCTTGTTCTTTGAACGTTCTTTTTGCTGGAGTTGTTTTAGGTTCACAGGGATCCTCTGAAAACATGCCAAAGTTAATGAAATAGCCAGAGGCAGTTCTGTCAATTGTAGGTATTGCATCAGATTTACTTGAAATCACTGGAGCTACTTGATCCCTTGTCATATTAGTATAGTCAGATGCTATATCATTGTAGACAGGTGTTTCTTGACGAACTGTTATTTGGGTCTCAAGAGGCACAAGTTCCATGGCTTTATTGCTTAGTCCTTCTTTTTGCACTGCAGATTCTTCAAGGTGATGTGTCTCTCGGTTTGAACCTCTTGGATAGTAGCCAGATTTGGTCGTCTGCTTCATCTTTGGAGTCCACTTGACCTACTACTTATGATCGGCCACATGATGTGGTTTCACCAGGTCGATAGATACAAACCTGTTCTCCTTTCTTCCAGCAAGGGGCGGCAGTAACACTGTTCTTGATCCGTGGATTGCTAGCACAGGTACTGGTTGTATGTAAGAAGGCCGAAATTCCTTCTTGTCCGCGATCTTTTCTCTGACTAGATCCCCAATCTTTGGAATCCAGGCAGGCCTTGCTGGGATGGCTGGTTCCCCTTCAGTGGTCGTTGGCTTCTGCAATGTGTTGCTTAGACTTCTTGTTTCATTTAAGTCCTGCAAAACAGCCAAACGGTCTTTGATATCAAAAGGTTTTTGTTCTACCACTGAAGTGTGACGATCAAGGTCCTGGACAATCATTCTAGTACCAAAAAGGATTTCATATGGAGTGATTCTGCCAGAGAACTTCTTGGCAGATTATTAGACTACGCTGGACACTTATTAGATTTTTGACCCACCCGTCACCCGAGCCTAATACACTAGCTGTTATATATTGCCTTATGTCCCGTTTTTTTCTCTCCACTACAGAATTTCCCTCAGGATGAAATGGACTAGAATACCGCAATGCAACGCCCAGATTGGCCATGGCCTCCTTGTAAGCTTTTGAGCTAAACGCAGGACCCTGGTCAGAATGTAGCGTGCCGACTGCGTATGTGCCGATAAAGACTCGCAAATCTATTATAACAGTTGGGGCGTCAGCTGAGCACTGAGGCCACATCCAAATAAATCTGTCATAATAGTTGTGGGACCGCATTTGTTCATAGGGATGTCTGCGTGTAGATAGTCTAATGCTATCTAACAATGGTGTCTGTACTGGGCTGGCTACCCTGTAGTCAGGTATTTGGCGAGTTTCTTCGCTGTGATCTCTGTTGCAGTCATGGCAATTAATTTAAAATTCATGAAAGTGGGCATTCATCCCTGGCCACCAGTATGTCTCCTTTAATTCTAGTATAGATTTAGAGATCCCTTGATGTATCAGACCCTCTCCCAACAGTGCTTCGTGTATCAAAGTTACTCTACGTCTCCTGTTTGGAATTACTCTATCCCCCACTCCAGGGATTTGAGCAAAATGAACAGAGTTGGCATCAATTATGTATGAATATTCGAGTGGAAAGCCTTTCGGAAGTGTTTTACCACTGTCTTTGATTGAAGCATTGACAGCTTATATAATTTCGCTGTCTATTTTTGTTTTTGAACGAGTGGATTGCAGCTATGGAAGCGGTTTGCACAGCTGCCTTTGCGGCTTCATCCGCCATTGAATTCCCTGCAACATTGCTGACAAAGTGTATGGATCACGTGAGTCTTTTGTATTTCTTTTTGTAACTGAACTACATGTTCCCAAAGCAACTTATGATTGATTGTGCCACCTTTTGCATCTTTGAAACCGTTTTGAATCCAGTTCTGCAAGTATTCATTGTAAGACTGAACGCAGTAATAGGAATCACACACTATGAGTGTGGGGAATTCGCAATCTGTATTTTCAAGCGCCATCTTGAATGCTTGTAGTTCAGCTGGCGGAGATGTACAATCTCCGAGAGATTGCGTTTTTGTGACCATAGGTCTGAATTAACCATCGCGCCAGCGACCTTTAACGATCGCGCACACAGCACTATAAGCTTGTTTACCCCCAATTGCGGGCTGTGCTGATCCGTCTGCATAAATTATACATTCGTACTGTTCTAGAGGCAGAATCTCAGTGGGCAGAGGACATTCTTGTTCATATTGTAGAAATTCTTGGGTTTTCAAGTAGGGGTGAAAAACGTATTCAATGTCTGTTGCAGCAGAAGAGTTAACCCATTGTATCCATCTTGAATGTAAAGCCTTTGCATTCGGAATGCTTGCTTTTGTCACTGCTTCTAAGGCAGGTACAGGAGTAACAAACATTATGCGTTTTCCCCGCGCGAGGGCTCTCTCTTTTGCTACTGCAGTTTGAACCGCTGTCAGAATTTTTTCTGCAGAAGTGAATTTCATTTCAGCTTGTGTTTACAAGTGTGATTTATAAGCAATTGGTACTTTCTCCCCTTCATTGAAGGTTAAGTACGTGAATCCGCATCTTCCTGGGATGATTCGGATTATAAGGTTGCGTACGTTTACACAAGTCTGTAAATGTGTTGTTGCTAACATGTCTGTTTGTACTGTACACAACATTTCTGTATGTTTTTGAGTCCAATTAGTTGTTTTGAAATCAGGTTTGATTAATTTGTAGAGAGGTTTAACCCTTTCTGCGTAGTTTAGAATGTAAGTTCTTCTGTAATTTAGGAAGCCTAGAAAAAGTTGGCTGCCAGGCTTTTGCCTTCACTTGATAACTCGTATCCTAGTAAAAGGACGTTGAGGTGGGCAATTCTCAATTTCTTAAAATAGAATTTGTACCCTTCAGAGGCGACTCTGGCTGGCTGTTACTCTGGCTGAAAATAACCCTGGACTATTCTTGAATCCCTGGGGGAGACAACAGAATTAACGCTGTGTCCCCATGATTGAGAAAGCGGTCAAGTACCTACTTTCTGGTGCAATGTTTTTGGCAGAAAAAAATGTTGGAAATATCTAATGTGGTTTTATATTTTTTACGCACAATGTTATTCATTAGTGCTGCACTCTGTGCATTTTGTATGTCTGTAGTCCAAAACTAGATGATATGCATTGTCCTGTTTGGAGACAGGAAACAAAGGATTGTTCATTGATGAGGTGCATGTTTCAATCACCCCTTGGTATTCAAGTTGATCTAATATCGCCCTGACCTGTTTTTTAGCTTCTTGCTTAACTGGGTGCTGCCTTTGTGCAGTCGGTTGAGTTTTTAACTGGATTTTATGTTGAGGAGAATCCTCATCCCATCCTACATGATTTTTATATAATGCAAGAGCCTGGGCTACTGCCCATTTCGTGGCATAGGTATATTTTTTATGAATTGGAATATGATTTGAGAATGCTGGCATAATTGATATCCTCGCCATGTGGGCACTCCCCGACAAAAGTAGGTGGCCAGTCGTTTTCAGCTAGAAGAATGTCATAACTCTTAGCGAGTTTCTCCCAAAAGAGCGCTCTTAGTAAACAGATTGTTAGAATCCTGTGTTTCTCATGAGGGGTAGTATCGGGAAATACTGCCTCTATTTGAGTACTGTTTTGAGCTATCTAGAATGGAATTTGTTCCCTTTTTGCGGGCAATTTACCAATGACTGATTGTATAGTCTGTGGTGTGATTTTATTTGTGTTCCCCTGGTAAGGGGTTTCTTGTGGAATCCTTATAGGAGGTTGGACTGTTAGAGTCCGCATGACATATTGAACCAATTGTCTATGGATTTTTATTAGTTGTTTCAGTTGAACTAATAGTTCCGCACCCATCATTTCTTCAATATCAGGATGTGGTGTATAGCTGGCTAGTACCGGCCATGTTGCTCCTGGTCTACCTAGTGGACCGAGCCTGATAATGTGATTTTGATGTTGTAGGGCGCCTTTAAACCAGAGTACATGCTCTTGGTATGTTAGTGGAATTTCATCATCCTCGAAAGGAGTGTGTTCCGTTGGATGTTCTTCTACTTTGTAGAAGTGAAACACATGTGATACTGCATTTGCTTCAGAGAAGAAAATCCAGAAATAGAATACCTCTGTCTGCCGATATTCATGTGCCTCTATGACATTAATTACCCTACCACCTCTTGGTGATAGGCCATTTGTTATGAGCTTTATAGTGATGGTTTTCCTTAAGATTTCCGGGATGATTATAGCATCCGGGTCGTCTTGTTGGAAACCTGTAACATCTAAGTCTGGTTGGGTTGCAGTTGCTGCAGCTCCAACGGTCCAGTTTTCAGTCATTTTGTTGGCTGAAAGTTTGCAGAGCAAGTTTCAAGGAAACAAAGATAAGGTGCACAATATTTTGGAACACTGTATCCTTCAACGTTGAACAAACCAAAAACTAATACATAGGATTTTCGTCCTACTCAGTTATGGCGGATATTTGATCCTTTTACCCGCTCCAGACGTCTATTGGAGTATTTTACGGGAAAAGGGGTCTCTGTGAAAAGCACGACTGAGTTACTTTAGTATCTAGCGTTAAATTAGTGCCTTACCAAATGTTTGCCGCGATGTAGTGTAGTTCCTATATTCCAAATAGGCTCTGCGCATTGGAATATTATATCCTAGAAATTTGACGTAGGACTCTATCGAATATACTAAACTTAATTGTGAGTGCCAGCTAGCTCAGAGGTCTCTAGAAACTTTATTGAATTCACAAGAAGGGATTAGTTTCTGAATACCGCATAAACATGACAACATAGTTTCCCAAGAATAAGAAATGTATCTCTAGAGTCGCGGAAACAATAGATAAGAATTTCACTCAGTCAATCGTTTCAACAGAGGTGCAGAGAAATAGAGAGACGGGCGTTTTCAATAAAAAGTTTTTATTGAACAGTCTTCTTTCTCATGCAAGTAAAGTGAACTGCTACAGTCGTAATGCAGGCTGCAAAGTATAACGCGTACAACGGGAATAGAATCATAAAATAATACTGTAAAAGCACTGCATGGCTTCTAAGCCATATAAAAGTACATACATAAATACACAGACTAAAAATACTCAACTAGTGCTATCTGGAATACGCCTACCCCAATGAACCTAACCGAAGTCTAGTATGTGGGAGGGAGTAAGTATTGTTTAGCATAGGTTTGGTTTTCTTTGCCAAGAATCTATCCAAGATTTCTCTTAGGGTCTAATCAGCTCCATACCTTAGATAAGAATGAAGGAGGTCTGGCATCTCTGTACCGGGACTCGATTTCCCAACACCCCGCAAGGGGAGCTTGGAAACACTGGAGCTGCATTCTCAGCGAGAGAAAGGACAGATTCTCAATCAGTGCATCAGCTGGAGGGTCGGCTTCCTTCGGCACTTGCTGTAGCGAGCAGCGTCAGGCAGGTAGATAGTCGAACTGCTCCGAACCACCGTGTCTTGCTAGAGCAAGTGAAGGCATATTTATACCTTGAAGGTGCCTAGTTTGACGTAAAGTCGGGCATACTAACCTCAGTAAAGAACCCCAAGGGAATAGTAGTGCTTTGTAAACTCAATGAGTTTTTAGACAAATAAATATTCAAGCAAGGGGAGGTCCTTGACTGCTTAAGACGATTTTCCAAGAAATCGTTGTGATGTTTTGGTACGGGTGGAAGTAGCGATGCCTGTATTTGGAGTTGGACTGTATGGGCTATGTCTAAATAAGGGAATGATTTCAATGCCTATATTAGGGCAATGTGAATTGTACCTATATAAGGGCATGAATCGGGAAAATTCACTTGGATCCTAAAACGCCATACAACAAGCATTCTGTCCATCATTTGTTTGCTGTAACACTTTTCGCCCTAAGTTGGATGAGTATGCCCATACGTGGGTCCCTAGCTCACTGTGCCACTGGATTCAAGCTAGCTTGGCTGAAGAAGGGTGACATACCCTGAAACCGGTCCCAGAATGCTTGTTTCCGGTCCAAGGAGGACCTGGCATGGCAGTTCGGTCTGGACAGTTCCCATGGGGCACAGGGTCAAGACTGATTTGCATATGGCTTGGGCCAAACTGGGGTGGCATAGTGGGCAAAAGAACGATGGATTTAACCCAGATCTTTTGACCTGGTAGAATATTTGCATTGAAGGCATTCTGTCCATCATTTGTTTGCTGTAACACTTTTCGCCCTAAGTGGGAAGAATATGCCCAGACGTGGTTCCTTTGCTCACTGTGTCACTGGATTCAAGCTAGCCTGGCTGAAGAAGGGTGACATACCCTGAAACCGGTCCCAGGATGCTTGTTTCCGGTACAAGGAGGACCTGGCATGGCAGTTCGGTCTGGACTGTTCCCATGGGGCACAGGGTCAAGACTGATTTGCATATGGCTTGGTCAAACTGGGGTGGCGTAGTGAGCAAAAAAACAATGGATTTAACCCACATCTTTTTACTGGGCGAGATTGTTTGCATTGTCAGCATTCTGTCCATCATTTGTTTGCTGTAACACTTTTTGCCCTAAGTGGGATGGGTATGCCCAGACGTGGGTCCCTTGCTCACTGTGCCACTTGATTCAAGCTAGCCTGGCTGAAGAAGGGTCACATATCCTGAAACCGGTCCCAGGATGCTTGTTTCCGGTCCAGGGAGGACCTGGCCTGGCAGTTCGGTCTGGACTGTTCCCATGGGGCACAGGGTCAAGACTGGTTTGCATATGGCTTGATCCAAATTGGGGTGGCCTAGTGGGCAAAAGAATGATGGCTTTAATCCAGATCTTTTGACCTGGGAGAATGTTTGCATTGTTAGCATTCCATCCATCATTTCTTTGATGTAACACTTTTCGCCCTCAGTGGGATGAGTATGCCCAGACGTGGGTCCCTTGCTCACTGTGCCACTGGATTCAAGCTAGCCTGGCTGAAGAATGGTGACATTTCCTGAAACCGGTCCCAGGATGCTTGTTTCTGCTCCAAGGAAGACCTGGCCTGGCAGTTCGGTCTGGAATGTTCCCATAGGGCACAGGGTTAAGACTGATTTGCATATGGCTTGGTCCAAACTGGGGTGACATAGTGGGCAAAAGAATGATGGATTTAACCCAGATCTTTTGACTGGGGGCGAGAATGTTTGCATTGTCAGCATTCAGTTCATCATTTTTTGCTGTAACACTATGTGCAGCATACATCATCCATTTTACATTCACCATTCTATACATTAAATGATGTTGGTGATAGTCTAAAGGTAAACCGGATAATTGGTGCATCAAAGGTTCACACAATCAAGCTTTCTAATGCTATACTTCAGATATCTGTGATCATTATTGCAAAACAATGCACATAATACTCACACCCATCCACATTAATTAAGAGAACAAGGCAAGTAGATTATCAATTTGTTGTGAAGTCAGTAGTCTGTAATGTCTGTCCTGAGCAGGGTGGGTGGGGATGAACCCAAGTGAGAGGGGCGAGCCAGTAGGTGCTAGCAATATGTGTATGTTTTGATTTGGCTAACGCTAGAGTGGGCCATGCAATAAAGGCTGTAGGCTGAGCTGCACTGCCAGCCACACATCAGCTGGAGAACCAAGAGCAGTGTGTATGTGTCTCCATTTGGTACAGAACATGCGGCATGGTCAGCAAGGCCTACAAACTGCACTAGGTCCTGTAGGGTGCAATACATAGCAATCACCACGTTGGCGACGAGGTGTGTTACGAGACCCACTTTGCTCCAACGCTGCCTTCCTCATCCCCAGTCAGCGACAGCCCATGTGGTGATCGCCTGGTGCTTCATTGCTTGTGGTGATGGTGCCACATGGTGCATGATGCCAATTAGCGTCCCCTACTGTGCCTGCAACGCCTGATGAGCAACACCTAAGAAGGCAAAAAAATAGGGGGAAAACATGCGGGGGCTTTTGAGCTTCCAGCCCTTCAGTGCCATGTGTAGATGTGTGGTGTAGTCCTCGATGAGGGTGTATCAGGTCTGCCCGGTAAGGCAGCCACCTGGCTTGTGTATCTCTGTCAACAAGGCTTGTGCCACAGACACTTAGATCTCCCACGTCCCCCTTCTTTAGTGGAGGCAGTCCAGCATTGCTCCCCAGTAGCCCAGCAGCGTCAACTGGGGTAACAGCAGTCCCCCATTGGGTTCCATTTGTCAGTGATGGTGCTCCTTCATTGCAAGCGCACAGATGGAGGGACTGGGTGGAGCACCTTGAGTTCTACTTTGAGTCTATGCACATCAGTGCTGCAAGACAATGATGAGCCTTGCTGCTCCATTTAGGAGGCAAAGCTATCCACAAAATCTATAAAACGTTTATGAAAGTGTCACCCAGAACATATGCCACAATTGTAGATGCCATGAATTCACACTTCAAGCACATGGCCACCCAGGACTATGAGCATTTCATATTTCACCAGGCTCATCAGGAGCACGAAGAGTCCGTTGATGGATTTTATAGTAGGTTAAGGGAGCTCTCCAACACCTGTGGTTTTAACTACAAACAGAAGATCAGAGGCCAGGTAATTCAAGGTTGCACTGTGTCGCAGCTGCAAGAGTGTATCCTTCAGGAGTCCGTCAAACCCCTACAGGACATACTTACTCAGATTGAAGGTACTGTCTAAAGCAAGGGCTTCAAGGTAGAGCCCATCAATGCAGTCCAACCGGGAGCGTCACCAGGCTGTGGAAGAAAGCCACTTGTGTCCAAACAACTGTGCGGCTACTGCATGAGTGGGTCCCACAGACCAGCTGATTGCCTGGAGAAAGGTAGGAGAGGTACCACCAACAGCAAATATAATCACTACATGAAAGTGTGATGGTCATCAATTCCACAGAAGCCCAAAAGGTCCATCAATGCTGGTCCCGACTCAACAGGCAGCAGAGGACATGGACGATTATGTCACTGAGTATACAGTGTACCCAGTGCTTACTTTTGGCAACACCACCACCTCTCCCAAACCACAACCTCAGTGTCAGCTACGCATTGGCCACCACCCAGTCATAGCCACTATAGCCACTGGAACGTTAATTAGTCAAGGCGAAAGTTAGAGTTGTTGTCTATGGCCAATCTCAGCCATAGCCCATGGTAGGGAGATTCGATTTGCCAATCTTACATTGGGACGCGTGCACCAGTACAACCATATACATGGCAGAAAGAGGTCAGGGCATGCTAATTAGCTGCACAACAGCCTTAACTCTGGGACTGGTTACCTTACCCTTGGGGTGCAAACTGAGATTCTTTCCAGCATCCTTGTTCAGTGTGACTGCCTCTTCAATGGCATAGGGTACATGAAAGCCAGGGTGGTACAACTGCACATTGATAAATCGATACAACCATTGGTGTTGTGGCATCACCAATGACCCAAGATTGAGAAGGAACTAGAGAATCTGGAGAGTGCTGGAAAATTATAAAATCCACCAGCCACCCCACGTGGGTGTCCCCTATTGTGCTGGCTTAGAAGCAGAAACAACATATGTATAGACATATGGCTGCCAAACATCGCAAAACAGCATGAATGCCACCTCACCCCCACCACAGATTATATCATTGGAGAGTAAAAAAGAGCCAAATGGTCCTCCAAGGTAGACCTGCAACTAGAAGGCCATCAATGTCCACTACACCGTTATTCAAGATACATTACAATGTACTTGACACATGCCGGACTCAGGCTGTACTGCAGTCTAAATTTCAGAATATCAAGCACAGTATGAGTGTTTCGAAACACGATCCATAAACTCCTAGCAGGGCTGCAAAGCATCATCAATGTCAGTTATGGTATTCTTATATTTGCGAGTTCCATCGTGCAGCATCATACACAGCATTGTAAAGTGCTATGCAGGATCCAGGAAGCAGGGCTGACCCTCCACCTGGAGAAGTGTGAATTCCTAAAACAGCTTGTCAGTTTTGTTTTGGGTACACCTTCTCAGCAGCTGTTGTAGCTCCTGACCCAGATAAAATACAAGATGTCAAAGAAACACCTGCCCGAGCAATGTGTCCAGCTTCCATGGGATGGTGAATTATTGCAGCAAATGTATCCCCGCCCTGATCACCCGCATTTAGCTGCTGAGGAATCTCATGAAAGCAACAACCCTGTGGTCCTGGGGTGACAAAAAGTCCAAGGCTTTCACAGCGACTAAGGATGCCCTTTGAGATGACACAACTTTGATGTACTTTGATCCCTTCCAATTATTATTATTGTTATTATTATTATTATTAGAAAATTAAATGTATGTGTCAGCGCAACAGCTACCCAAAAAGGGTTTCCTGGCACCGTTGCCACCATTGCAATATACACCAACCCCAAAGGTTTAGGAGCTGTCCTCACTCAGCAACAGCCTCAGATGGGTCCCCAATACATATGCCAACTGGTCACTGACCCCTACAGAACAGCGATGTTCAAAGATGGAAAGAGAAGCCATTGCTATTCACCGGCCTTGTCAGCACTTCCATCTGCATGTCTGCAGCCATCCTTTCACAGTCATGACAGATCACAAACCATTCTTACCCTTCTTCCAAGGTACCTTATCCAAGCCGCTGACTATGATTGTTGTGTGAAGTACAGGCCAGAGACCAACATCTCAGTAGACTACCTATCACACCACCTGTGTGACGCACAACGGAAAGAAGTGGAGGAGGGCAAAGAAAACTGAGGAATAGGTGAGATGTGTGGTTGAGTGGTCTCAGCTATTGCCCTTATCCATTGAGATGATTACAGAAGCAACAGCACAGGATTAGTGTTTGCAGCTCATTCATGAGGCTATATAATCATGGAAAAGGAACTCTCTCAAGGAGGATCAAGCACACTGAACTCCAGAGGTCAAGCGGATTTTGGGCTCTCTTTATCAAGCACTTCACAAACTAGTGACAGATGCAGAAGGGTGCCTCCTGGTAGGACCCAGAATAGTGATTCCTACCAGCCTCACCATGCAGGTGGTTCAATTAGCACACAACGGACACCAAGGAATGGTAAAAATAAAGAACCACCTCAGGAACAAAGTTAGGTTCCCACTCATGGACAAGATGGTAGAAACCTTGGTGAAGTCCTGTCAATGGTGCCAAGTCACCAGAGTCGCCACCCCCAGTAATCACTGAACGGGACCCCCGGCAACCGTGGACATGCACCAGCCTCAATTTTGGTTGCCTGTGAAATGGACGGTATACTCTTGTTCTAATTGACGACTGCGCCAAATAGCCAGAGGTAGAAATTGTGACATCTCAGACAGTGGCGGAGGTCATGCCCAAAATCGAAAAGATGATGTAAACACACATGGGCTACTGAGGGAACCTTAAACAAATAATATCCCTCCATTCCAGGGGCAAGAGTTTGTGGTGTATCTGCAGTCATGGGGCATGAAACACAATTGGATAACTCCATGGTGCCCCCAAACCAACACAGAAGTAGAATATTTTATGCAAACCCTCAATAAAGACATTTCCTTATCGAATGCCAACCAGCAACTCCTAGCATCACCACATAGGCATCATCACTAGCTGCAAGCTTTGCACCCTAATGCTATAATATGCTTTCACCAGCCAGGACCTGATGAAAGAAACGGAGGTGACTTTCCTATTGAAGCAACAGCATGGGGAGTACAGTTTAGATTCTCCATCATCCTGGGGTTTACACTATGTACGTTTGTCTTGCTCAGTAAATATGTGTGCATTCATGTGTGCACATACGTATGTATGTAGAAGTATCTCTGTATCATGAACCTAGCTGAAAGGTATTAGAGTGCAGCATAGGGTCAAAACAAGCATAAAGGCAACTAGTGATAGGACTGGTAGCTGAATAGCAGACAGTTAATGTATTATGATGTAGTTTTCTTTAAAACCTGTATCTTCAAGTCTTTCCTAAATTGGAGCACTTTTGGAGTGGTCCTTATGGACTGGGGTGAGTGTTCTAGATCCTGGATGCATAGATGGAAAAGGCCTGCTGCCATGCTTTTTCTATTTATCTGTGTGAAGCTGGTGGCAAGAGTTGAAAATTTCCAATGACTGGCAGTTATGCTTTTGGCTGAAGCAGAAGAGCTGCCAGGATTGAGCATATGAGGGCCATGCTTAGTGATCTGATGTACACTGGTGGGGAGCAGATAAGCGTGTCAGCAGTGTCACTGCACTATTAGCTCAACTGTGTGCACTTGCTAAACAACATCTGTTTAACAATGGAAAATCTGCCGTAAAAATGGTAATAATTCCAAAATGGGCTGGTATGTTTATAAAATTGTGGAACAGACAGTAAACCCATGCTTGGAGGGGGCTTGACCAAACATCCCTATGGCTTAAGCGAGCAAACCAGAAGCTCCTAGAATGGTGTATGGTGTACTTTACTTTGGTGATGCGGGACAGAGCAACAAGAAAGGGATGTACTTGCACCTTGTGACATTGGGTGAAGCATTACATTGAGGTGAAATTGCATGCAGAAAAACTTGTAGTCAGTCAGACTGAAACTAACACATGAAACCATGTGGTTTCATGTGTGTCCCTTTGTGTCCCTTTGTGTGCATGTATTGTACAAAAGCCAAACATTTGTCGTTGCCTACGATTGTTAAGCTATGGCTGGAGAGAAAAACAAGTCATTATTGCCACCTGGCAATTTCTTGACAACTGTACTAACCTTTCAGAGGTCCATAGTCCACCTGATGTGAATGACTATTCCTTAGCTCTCTCGTACTGTCAGAAGTGCTCCTGACATGTGACTGGCAATATTTCACTCATACTGGTTTGTAGGTGGAGCGCCTGAGATGTGCTGTACTCTACTCCAGCCCAATTGATCTGGTTCTGAACGCACCTTCAATAGTGCAGTTGTGTTAGAAATGGGATTCCTGGTTGGCTGAGGTATGCACCCAGGCAAGGCAGGAACCACTACTCTAGTCAGGGTAAGCTAGATATACAATGAAAGATAACCTGTGCTCTCCATCTGGTAGCTTGGCACAGAGCAGTCAGGCATAACTAAAGAGGCAACGTGTAAAGTATTTGTGCAACACACACACACAGTAAAACAAGGAATGCACCACAAAAAGACTCTACACAGGTTTAGAAAAATAGAGAATATTTATTTGAGAAACACAAGACCAAAATGACAAAAGTCCAATCAGTAGAAGTCAAGATAAGAATTTTTAAAGATTAAATCTCATGTCGATGGAAGCTTCAGTGCTGAACCCCTTTTGCGATGCAGGCACTGTGTCGATGTCGAGCTGCACTTTCCGTCAGCGTCCATTCACGCCGGCTGTAGAATCACTGTTGTCAAGCGGCCGCTGCTTTTGGCATTGTAGACACTACATTGGTTCTGATCAGGTCAAAGCCACCACTGTGTCGATGTGGAAGAAACTGCAAGAACTCCCTTCTGAGGGCCAGAACTTAAAGAGGGCACCTCAGGCAAGGGTAGAGCCCACAGAAGGTGGAGTCCAGCAGCACCAACAGAATTGCATTAAGTCTTTTGTGTCCCTGAGACTTTAAAAAAGGAAGGGAAGTCAGCAAGCTCTTGTAGATCACTTGGAGAGATGGCTGAGTCCAGCTATCCTTCAGCAAAGTCAAGGGGCAGCAGGCAGCAGGGCAACAAGCAGAAAAGCAGTCCTTCCAGAAAAGTAGTCAGGTTGAGTCCTTTAAATAGTACAGCTGTCCTTCTGACATAGGCTCAGTTCAAGATCCAGAAGTGTCTGAATTCAAGGGGCCATAGACTCAATACTTATACCCAAAAGTGTTTGATGTAGGGGGTGACTTCAAAGCAACTCTCTGCAGTGCACAACAAGCCCTTTCAACCCAGTCCTGTCTGCCAGGATACCGGTAGGGGGTAAATCAGTGCTTTGTGTGTGGACAGGACACTACCCATTGAAGAGTAAATGTCACCCTTTCCCATTCCTCCCTGCCCAGGAAGACCCTTCAAAATGCAGATGAATGCAAATGAGTGCTAAGAACGCAGATGAGCCTCACCTTCCTGTGTTTGTGGCTGTCTATGAGGAATGCACAAAGTGCAGCAGTCACCCACCCCTGATGTGTATTGAATACTGGCTGTCAGGCACAAAGAGCAGTAAGTACAGTGAAATGTCCACTTTCTAGTATAATGATGTGTTTTACACACTGGGGAGAGCATCCACTATTCGCATCACTTCTATGCTGAGGGGGGATGTAAATAAGGTAATCTATTATTTCAATGTAAATGATTCCAACATATGCTTATTTGATTCTCAAATAAACTTCCTTTTTATTAATTTCCAGGATGATGAAATTGAATGCATTCCAGTTGTTTCCATTTGCATACAAATCAAATCATGCTTCAGAACTCCCAATGCATTTCAGGCTGGATGCCCTCCTTCAGGGGTGATAAAACTCTGTGGGGTAATGGAAAGGTGAAATGAGAACAAAGCCTCAAGTGGGTCCCCTGCATTAAAAATTTAACTCGATGTCCTTAACATCACCAAAGTCATTCAATGAATTTAACCAGGTGGTTGGAAGGTGCTTGGAAACGGGAAACATCCTTTACAACGCAACTTTTACCACGCAGTGCTATTACAACGCAGGTTTTACAACGAAAACCATTACAACGCATTGTGCTGGGGGGCGCTCTAGGATAGAGAATAGATTTAATTTACTATCCAACACCTTCCCTAGTGTCCACGGGGACTGGAGTTGGAATAGTAAATTAAACTATTCACTATCCAGCACCCCAAAGCGCTATGCGTTGTAAAGGTTTGCGTTGTAACAGCATGCGTGGTAAAAGCATGCGTTGTAATGTCATACATCCCTTGGAAATACATGCTTCGTATGGCTAATCTATACATGGAGCATGTGGTGAATGATGCTGAAACGAGCAGGTGAAAGGTACCCATTCAAAGGCAAAAAAAATCAAGCTACACACTACCGCTGGGTGTGACTCAAAGACTGTTGTGTACTTATTGAAATGCTCATGTGGCCTCATGTACATTGGGAAAACCAAATGCAAGATCAATGTTCGATTTAATGAACACAAAAGCAACATCCACACAAAAATCACCAAATCAACTGTGGCTTTATGAAATGAAATGATTACGCACTTGTATAGCGCATGACTACCCGTAGGCATCTCGGCGCTTGTACAAATACCGCCGAGGAACCCTTCCTGGCTTTTCCCTGTGAGGAGCCCACTTCTGGGCACCCCCAAGGTGAAGTCAGGCATCCTCAGCGTTGGTGGGGCCGTTGTAGAGATTAAGCAAGCTATTGCCCAGAGGTGCAGAGTGAGACTCATGATTAGAATAGGCACATAGGTGAGAATTATCAGGTCCGAGGAAATTGAGCCCGAGACCCGCCGAGGCAGGAATTGAACCCTGGTCCCGGCCAGAGTACTGCATCAGGGTGTGCCGCTCTAACCATTGAGCCACATTTCTCTACTGTGCTTTAAATTTCATGAAGCATTGTCACAACATCTGCCAGCTGCGGTTCATGGCACCAGTAGTGGCACCATTACAAGATGGAGTAGACAACCAGAAATACCTACTGCAAAGAGAAACATTTTGGATTAGGAGACTAGCTACACCAATCCCGAATGGTCTGAATGATCACATTGAATTCAGTATTTTTTGTAAATCATATTACAGCCTCACGCTGCAACACACACAACACAGTCCTCAGTGGACAGGTATGTTGTACAGTCCCATAGTTTACTGATGTTCACAAAATGAAGTTTTTTTTACACCTTTGATGAATTATTGTCAGAGAGTCTACTGACACACCAGGGTCAAGACTTATATTCTTTGTCCTTCAGATGGACAAAGGCTCACTTTTTGCTTACCAACCTCCCATTTATGTAGGTACAGCTGTATTGAGCAAATGCGGCACACTTACATCCACAATTATGATCTAAACATGTTTATGTTCAACTGATGTGTAGATATATGGTCACTGACTAACATATGTCATAGAGAGAAGGCACTACATTACCAACACACTTGCATCAGCATGCTTCACATGCTGTGCACTATCATCTACGAGGGCATTTAACTCTGTTACCTGACTCTATTGAGTGTTACTTGAACATAATACACTTGCAAGCTCTTTAATGTCAGGTAATATCATGTTGACTTATACCATTCTATGATGGTGGAGACTCTTTGCTTATTTACTTTTAGTCCTATGTTAGTGTTGCCGACTTCATGCACATAAACTCACCATACTAACATCTGGGGTCACTTGTCAAACATGGCGATGGATTAGAACGCTTGACCAAATTCTCATGCTTCCTGCTTAGAATACAATGTACACGGTAAGGAGAACTGCCACATAACTTCGATTTTCTTGTTAGATGTTGTAATCATAATATTGTCCAGCACTTGGAGATCCCACCCATGTGTATTTTAACTGGAAATTTGCAATGTTGCCGCCGACACGTTAACGAAGAACACTCTTGTATTTATATGCATGAGTGCTTCATACTATTGACAGTCACTACTCACGGGTACCAATGAGGCACTCAAATATTTCTCTCTGTTTGAATGCTATTACTTACACACTTTAACTGTTTGGTCATTCAAGTACGCATTAATAATTACTTTTGCCTCATTATGTGCGTATTTATGTTGTTGTACTTGCACAGCTGCACTCCTTATTAATTGAGTAATCAGTGGGGCATTATTAATTTATTTTTCACTCCCTTGTTTCAGCATCATTCACGACACACTCCCTGTATCCAATCCATTAGCCATACAGTGCATGTTTTCCCAAGTACTTTCCAACCACCGGGTTAACATCATTGCATGATCTTGGCAATGTTAAGGAAATCAAGTTAATTACTTAAACCAGTGTACCTTCTTAAGGGTTTGTTCTCATTTCACCTTTCCATTACCCCACAGAGTTCAGTATCCCCTGAAGTGGGGCATCCTGACGGGAATGCATTGAGAATTTTGAAGCATTAAAGTCTAAACAAGAGCGGCGAGTCAGGCTGCTGGAAACTTACTTGCGCTAGCCTCCTCCCTGTGTATGGTCGCTATACTTGTGCTATGGTGTGAATTGCTACACTTGTGCTTATGTTTAAAACTGTTTTTAATCCACTTACTCACTGTTTCCTTTGCTCTTAACCCCGATCCGCCGCGGCTGTGTGCCGATCGAGCGGAGGGTCATTTTAGAGCAACACGCCCTATACCACTTCCTGCTTGCCACGTTGACGACGCAGGTCAGCGCGCTAGCTGTTCCCTTCCCTGGCCTATTTAGAATGGTATAAACAAATGTGCGGAGGGTCAAGGGGAAATAATTTAAAGACCTGTCAACTAACGCCCCTTCTATCAGAATACATAAATACAAAAAAGAAGACCAGGTCTATTGTAGTGTGCTGTGATGTGCGGCAAACAGGATCACATGGAAGTATGTGTGACAATAGTTGAGTCGCACTGGGCTATTAAATTTCCCTTCAGACCACCCTCGTGGCGGAATTTCATCATATGGGAAAAAAACATTCACTTAAAATGCCGCCCAACCGTCAGCTGACGGTGCGGAAAAAGAAAGCGACGTATTGGGCCACAGTGTTGCTCAATGGGTAATGCTGAATGGGTGCAGTGCTCTTAATAGTAGTGCTAACTAAAATTAACTACCCAAACTAAAAATGATTCATAAGGATAAGTGTGGGTGCCAAGATTAAAAACACGCCTAGTAGTTGAGGAGTAAAACTACTCAATGGCGCTGTGCAGAATGGTCAACTAGTTTCAGCTTGATGGAAAAATACTCCAGCTTTCGTCAGGACCTAATAAATAATAAGCTACTGCAATAAACTATACTAAATACGTGAGATTACAAAAAGAATATATTTGCATCAAAATCAATAACGTGAAGTGTACTTAAAAGAATCAGTATCTGCCAGGAACTTGGAGCCCCAATGTCCGCTGGAGACAGGAAGGTAATCTTCTTCCTGTTGACAAAATACAGAAAGTGCACACCGTACATTAAATTGTACACATAAAACCACATAACCTCACAGACACCGCACAAACAGAACACAAATGCGGAGACAATTTGCGTACCAGATGACAACGAACATATTAGCTCAATCACACGGAGGCATTTCCTCCTAGTGATACTCACCCAGCTTTGTGTGGGTGACGACCTCACCTCACCTGGCAACCGCTCGGGAAGTAGAGGCCCGCTCTGATGTGTAGAAAAGAAAGGGCACAGTCAGCACACAAAGCTTCTGTGTCCCACCAAATTGTGCTACACATCTACCCCAAAAAACATGTGACTGACCCCAGGACTGCCCCTCTATATAAATATACCTCCAAAACACGGCCCAAACCAGTGGCTCACAGTAGACAGTTAGCTCTGGTCGTACAGAAAGACTGGCCACTTGCGAGCATCTAGGTCACACTATGCAGCAAACTGCAAGGCACAGAATTATTGTAAACATGTGCCGAAAAAGAAGAAGGATACCATATCTATGTGGGCAAATAAAACCCTAGTCTCTTGTTCTAATTGAAAGAGCTGAGGAAATAAGCACCTAGATATCCTTCACTTATATTAGAAATATATGTATCAGACTCAGGACGGCGCCTTGTTACAGTGATAAACAAAGATAAACAGAGCATCTGCTGGCTTACCTATCCGTCGGTACCTCACGCTGAATTCGAGTGGAAGGGAAGGTGCCGGCGGGAACACCCACCTGATTTGAATATCCGGATTGCTTGGATCTACCGCCTATCACGGTGCTCGGGACTAAAGTAATATCCTATGTCCCTCCTTCCCTTCCCTTTCGTACTGAGCCGCAGTCATGATGAAAAACTTCCATTGTGGCTAAACACAGCGCTGATCCTACACGCATGCGTGCGTGCGACCAACTTTGCAGTGTCTGAACATTGTGTCATAACGCATGCTCTCTAACGTCTAAGGCCGCCTATGGACAGACAGGATAATAAGGCAGTGTCTGCCATTTATCCCAACGGCGGAGTGGCATTAATGACAAAACACATCCAAAATGGACGTTTAAAATTGGGGCTGATGTTCAGAAGTCACGTGTCTTATGAGGACATATCGCCACAGTTGTCAGAAATGCCCCGATAGAACCGCGATTGAGGAGGAGGAGGAGATATTTACTTGTACACATTTGATAAGTGCCATATACTGCCCGGTCTACACGAATGGAGAAATAACGCACACAAATAGCGTTTCTTCATATAATTGTGAAAGGTAGTTAAATAGATGACAGCGGTGGTGCTAATCTCTAGTAACGCCCACACTGTAAGGTGGAGCTCACAAAATCACCTCACCACATTACAATGGGCATGCAATCACCAAGATGGATATAGTAACACAGTCCTAATTGGAATACAACCGTGTCTATTAAGTCTACAGTACTCCAAATGAAGGAGCCAGATCATTATTGGGATAGTGCTAAGTTGGAGACAGGACTGAGTAATTAAATGTCAAACAGAGCTGCAACCTATTCCGTGGCATACAACTAGTGTCCGCAGGACTGAGGTAGAACATAGTGGGCAGGAAGGGTCAAACACAATTTGATTGGCGAGAGCAATTCATGTAAACATCAACCTGAGTTTACAACCAAAGGTAGACCCGCAGCCGAAAGCTGCTCTTAATACTATAAACAAATGTGCGAAGGGTCAAGGGGAAATAATTTAAAGACCTGTCAACTAACGCCCCTTCTATCAGAATACATAAATACAAAAAAGAAGACCAGGTCTATTGTAGTGTGCTGTGATGTGCGGCAAACAGGATCACATGGAAGTATGTGTGATAATAGTTGAGTCGCACTGGGCTATTAAATTTCCCGTCAGACCACCCTCGTGGCGGAATTTCATCATATGGGAAAAAAACATTCGCTTAAAATGCCGCCCAACTGTCAGCTGACGGTGCGGAAAAAGAAAGTGACATATTGGGCCACAGTGTTGCTCAATGGGTAATGCTGAATGGGTGCAGTGCTCTTAATAGTAGTGCTAACTAAAATTAACTACCCAAACTAAAAATGATTCATAAGGATAAGTGTGGGTGCCAAGATTAAAAACACGCCTAGTAGTTGAGGAGTGAAACTACTCAATGGCGCTGTGCAGAATGGTCAACTAGTTTCAGCTTGATGGAAAAATACTGCAGCTTTCGTCAGGACCTAATAAATAATAAGCTACTGCAATACACTATACTAAATACGTGAGATTACAAAAAGAATATATTTGCATCAAAATCAATAACGTGAAGATGAGCTAATATGTTCGTTGTCATGTGGAACGCAAATTGTCTCCGCATTTGTGTTCTGTTTGTGCGGTGTCTGTGAGGTTATGTGGTTTTATGTGTACAATTTAATGTACGGTGTGCACTTTCTGCATTTTGTCAACAGGAAGAAGATTACCTTCCTGTCTCCAGCGGACATTGGGGCTCCAAGTTCCTGGCAGATACTGATTCTTTTAAGTACATTTCACGTTATTGATTTTGATGCAAATATATTCTTTTTGTAATCTCACGTATTTAGTATAGTTTATTGCAGTAGCTTATTATTTATTAGGTCCTGACGAAAGCTGGAGTATTTTTCCATCAAGCTGAAACTAGTTGACCATTCTGCACAGCGCCATTGAGTAGTTTCACTCCTCAACTACTAGGCGTGTTTTTAATCTTGGCACCCACACTTATCCTTATGAATCATTTTTAGTTTGGCTAGTTAATTTTAGTTAGCACTACTATTAAGAGCACTGCACCCATTCAGCATTACCCATTGAGCAACACTGTGGCCCAATACGTCCCTTTCTTTTTCCGCACCGTCAGCTGACGGTTGGGCGGCATTTTAAGCGAATGTTTTTTTCCCATATGATGAAATTCCGCCACGAGGGTGGTCTGAAGGGAAATTTAATAGCCCAGTGCGACTCAACTATTGTCACACATACTTCCATGTGATCCTGTTTGCCGCACATCACAGCACACTACAATAGACCTGGTCTTCTTTTTTGTATTTATCTATTTAGAATGGTGACGTGGCGGAAGCGCAGTGGACGAGCGCAGCGGGCGCGTCGACTTTGTGCCGAAGTCGCGCCAAATTCAAGCCCGTCTGCGCCCGTCCGCGGCCGGCCGCGTCCAGCGGCCGTTCACTATGCCCACCGCACCTACTATTCGTCCAGGGACCTCCTCTCCCTTCAACGCCCTGGCCCTCTCGATTCCCGTGCTATCGGCGCCGTTCGAGATAGTGGCATCTTGAACCCTCGTGGCTCCCTTTCAGGTATACTTGATGTATGCACCCCTATTACTTGCAATGATCATCCCATTACGTCACTTGCTGTTGGGTCGTCAGCACCTCACTCCATGTCAATAGTCTACCTCAACACCCGCACGCTGGCTAAACACCAGCTTGAAATATTTCAGTTATTGGACAAAAGTAATATTGACATTCTTCTCCTTTCGGAGACTTGGTTAACTGACGACTCCACCCCCGACATTCTCGCCACGGTCCCTACGGGCTATTACATCTTACAGTCCAATCGGGTAGCGGGCAGAGCCGGGGGGGTGGTAGCTGCCATAATTCGTTCCCAATATAATTTTACCACCTTAGAAACTACCACTGTCCCCAAAATTGACACTCTCACTCTGAAATTTCATTTCTCCCAAATTCTCTTTCATTTGTGTTCTTGTCTATCGACCCCCCGACAATATGCCTCTCTTCTCTCATCAATTTGGTGACCTTATTTCCTGGCTAGTTATTAACTCCGCCAAAATCCTCATCATTGGCGATTTTAATTACTGGCCACTAGACCCCTGAGAAACTAGTCTTTCTAAAGAATGTACGGATCTCCTACTTGGCCTGAATTGTAAACAGCATATCTCAGTGGCTACTCATAATAAAGGCCACATTCTCGACCAAGTGTGGACGGCCAATCATGACATCTCTCCTCCCTTAGTATATCCCTGCATTTGGTCGGATCACTTTTTAATTTCTTTCTCACTGAAACTCACTTTGCCCTACCGCCTCTCATCCACCTCCAACTTTACTGCGCGGAATTGGAAGAGAGCTGACATCTCTGATTTCCACTCTATTCTACTCACTACAGCCCCCAGCGACATGACTATGAAATCTGCCCAGACCGATGTCCTTGACCAGTGGCTGAAACATGCAAGTGATGCGGTGGCCCCGCTGAGAACTATTAAAACCAAACTTCCTCATGACGCTCAGCGGTGGTTCACAGCTCAATTAAAACTGGACAAACTGGCCCTCAGACAGGCTGAGCGCCGTTGGAGGCGTAATTATGATCCACTGTTAAAAACTGCATATGTTGATTTATTAAAACTGTATAAAAAATCCATCTTATTGGCCAAAACTTTCTACTTTTCTCAGAAAATCCTTAGTTCTGCCTCTAAAACTAAGGATATTTTCTCAATCGTAGAGGAACTCTCCCTGCCTGACCGTGTTACTGTTCAACCCCTACCCTCACAAGTCCTTTGCGATTCCCTTAATTCTTTTTTCACTGATAAAATTATCTCTATCAAAAACAATATCCCTCTCCCCTCTTCATCTGCCGCCTGCTCTTTACCCCCCATGAATCCTCGTTGTTTTAACGAGTTCCCTCCCATTTCCCAGACAGAGTTCATCTCTTTGTTACATGCGGTCAGCTCAGGTTCCCCTAACGACTGTTGTCCCCCTCAAATCATGAAAGCCACCTTTTTGGCATGTCCCGGTCCCCCGTTGGCACTTCTCAACAACTCGCTTGCCACAGGCTCTGTCCCTGATGCTTTCAAACGGGCGGTTGTTGTCCCCATACTTAAAAAGCATGGTGCCGATCCATCTGTTCTGAGCAATTATCGGCCGATCTCCCTTCTCCCCTAGCTGGGGAAGATTCTGGAGACTTATGTCACCCGCTGCCTCAGCGCATTCATTGAAGGGTCTTCCTTTTTAGATGATCAGCAAGCCGGCTTTAGACCAGCCCACTGCACTGAAGCCGTCATCGTGGCTGTAATGGACGTGCTGAGGCAAGGTGCTGATATGAACTTGGCCCAAGCCCTTGTTCTATTAGATCTGTCGGCTGCTTTTGACACGGTCGATCATGCCATCTTGATCGACCATGTCAAAAACGCGGGCATACAGGGCACCGGTCTAACATGGATGGGCTCCTTCCTGCACCAGGGCTCCCAGTCAGTTCATCTGTCCACCTTTTCATCCCCTTATTCCTCACTCTCCTGTGGTGTCCCTCAAGGCTCTGCTCTTTCGCCCCTTTTATTTAATCTCTACATGCAACCCCTTATAGCTTCTCTCCGTCAAACCCCGGTCACTATTTTCAACTATGCGGATGATTTACAGCTTATTTTTCCTATTGATCCCTCCCCTTCCTCCTGTGTTAATTTCCAATCCACCATGCTTGCCATCTCTGAGTGGATGCATTTTAGCCAGCTGAAGCTCAATCCCAGCAAGACTGAGCTGGTGTTGACAGGAGGGTCGGCCAATCCTTGGAGCTCTAGCTTTTGGCCCCCTTCCCTTGGTCCCCCACCCTGTTCTGTCAATTCGGTGAAGAGCCTTGGTGTAATCATATCTAGTGATTTATCTATGAGGCCTCAAATTAATGCTGTCACCTCTTCCTGCTTTTTCCATCTGCGCAGGATATGCAAAATTCGTAGGTTTCTTACTACTGAGGCTCTCACACTTGTCATCATGGCCCTTGTCACCTCCCGTATTGACTATGCCAACTCTTTGTACGTTGGGATTCCTGCCTACCATCTCCATCGGCTTCAGCTGGTACAAAATCAGGCGGCCAGACTGATCTTCCAACAGCCTAAGCACCAACACGTCTCGCCCCTGTTGAGGAGATTACACTGGCTCCCAGTTGCCTCTCGATGCACTTTTAAATTGGGTTGTACTGTCTTTAAAGCACTTCTTGCTCTTGCCCCAGCTTTCACTTCCCTCAGTCTCAAACGTCACATTCCCTCTAGAAATCTACGGTCCTCTGCACTTAATCTCCTCACTGTCCCCAGGTATAAACGTAAAAAGCACGGAGGCTCTTGTTTTTCTTTTCTTGCCCCTGCACTGTGGAATTCCCTTCCGACTACAATCCGCGCCTGTCCTAACTATACCAGCTTTCGTAAACTTCTCAAAACGCACCTCTTCCAGTTAGCCTATGAGTAACCCTGCTGTTTGACCCTTCTGCTTTTGTTTATGAGCGCCATGAAACCATTTGGTGACCGTGCGCGGTAAAAACACTTTTAACATAACATAACATAACATAAACATTGATTTGAATGTAAATGGAAATGACTGGAATGCATTCAATTTAATTGTCTTTAAATAAATTAAAATGAAAGTTTATTTGAGAATGAAACAAGCATCTTTTGGAATAATTTACATTGAAATCATTGTTGAACTTATTTGCATCCCATATCAGGATAGAAGTGGTATGGCAAGAGGACGCTCTCCCTGGTGTGCGAAGGGCATCATTATGCTCTTGTTACGACTATGATGAGAAGGCGATACTGTATTGCACACAATCAAAACAGATAAATTATATTTCACCATTCCTGAACACAGGTGTGCTCAGGCTTTTCTATTGCACTTCTAAAAGTGACATTTCTAAAACAGTAATATTAAATCCAACTTCACCAGTAAGGAGGATTTTTCATTACCTTTCCAAACATATGAAAATGAAAACGTTACACCTCTCTGGATCAGGAATTACAGCTTAAAAGTTTATTAAGGAATTCCCAATGCAGGCCTATGCGAGGGGCAGTCCTCCCAGTAGTGAAAAACAAAATAGGCTGTTGGTTACTACCAGGACATCCAAAACATAAAAGTACAGTCCTACCTTTTACTTCCATGGCACCCTGCCCTTAGGGTTACTTAGGGCCTAGCTTGGGGTTCATAAAAGGAGAGTTTAGGGCTTGGCAAGTAGTTTTAATTGCAATGTACAATAAATATGCCAATCAGGCATACACCAACGTCATCATGTTTAAGGAACAAACCCATACACTTTAGCACTTTTTAGCAGTGGTAAAATGCTCATGGTGCTAAGGACAACAAAATAATCAGCAAAATGTGGAGGCAAAAGGCCAACAGTTCAGGGGAAGACCACCCTAAAGATGCCTGGTCTATCAATTTGACATGTGAATCACTCTATTCTGACCAAGTGTTCTGCAATAGTTTCACCTGGCATATGACTGAATCTGCCCCTGCCCTGACAACCAATCAGAGGCGTGATAAACACCTAACATATCCTTGCCTGTGTCTGTCTCACAAAAATGAACCTTGCACGTGTCTGACTCTGGGCCAATTCTACACACCTTTCTAATGAGTAAGTGATGTGTGATAGTTACCACCACTGCCATGTCAGCCTTTCAGAGGTACGCCCTGTTTGCTAGTTACATACCTAGTCATATGTGTGTGGTGCTAGAAAAACACTGCTCCAGCCCAACTGCCATGTTGAAAGTGTGGCTTACTCTCCTCGATCTTACTTGCCTCACCAAAGGTCATCTGGCATGTGACTGACTTTGACTAAACTCCTATGTGCTTGCTGGGGTTACCCTTGGCATATATAAGGTGTTAAGGGAAGCTTTGTAAATTAAAGCATAGTTGTGCTTTTTAAAGTGTAACCTGAAGTATACCTGTCGAGGCCTAATCCACAGCCAGAAGCTATCATTTTTACATTACATAGGACTTTATTGGTCTTCCCATCGTAAGGTTAGACAACTATATTACGTTTTCTGAAGTAATTAAAAAGGTTTTTTGGCACACGTGAGCACTGTGCATCAAATACAGTACTAAAACTTAGTTGGCAGTTAATGGCGCCAATACAAGGACTACACTATAGCAATAGTAAGGATCCAAGGATGAGAGCATGGGATTTTACGATAACAGCTCTTATTTGGAGGTAACATTTCAGCATTTTCTTGAGTAACGTCAGGGTGGGGGAATTATTGGTGGAGATGATAACTGAATGGCAGCTGTTTGATGGCTTTTTGATAGATAGGTATGAGCTAATCAGGCAGAACTTGAAAAGGCGTAGGGGATGGTGAAACACAGAGGTTTTAAAGAAGTGATCCAGTCCAGGCAGGGACATCTTAAGGATTTCAGTGGCCTTGGGCCAAATATTATTTGAAGGCCCCTGTTCAGAACAGCTTAGGATTTATGATCCAATTTCACCTCTTTCATGCCCTCTTTGTCCAGGTCACAGACAGTGCCCAGGCACACTCCTCCAAATTCTAAATGTGTTTATATCAAATATCCAAGGATAGTGTAGTGTTTTCAATATTAGACTATACAGCAGCTCCCTCATATTATTGCAAATAATCTGCAAAATGTCTGTATATTTCCACATATGACCCTCATTAAAACTACATTAATGGAAAATGTTATTTCAAACAATCTGTTTAAGAATTATTCAAGGTCATCAGGGCAAGACTCTACAAAACAGACCTCGCTCTATCAGGCCCCCCCTGAAAGACTGTGGCCCTGGGCCAGAGACCAATTGTCCATGCCTTAAAATTTCTCTGAGTCCAGGGAACTGATCTTCCGGCTTGATGCGCAAAAGCATTTTTTAGTTGTAATGGCTATGATTTGAAAATCATTGTTGACCAGAAAAAGTTATGTCTCAATTTCAAAAACGGTACTTTGTGTGTCTCTAAAGCATTCTGACTTGCAGAGTATATTTTTCACTTTATTCCAAATCGCAACTACGGGGAGGCATGAACAAGGTGTCCCAATTCTATTTGTAAGTTGCAATGCAGTGTATCAATGGTTTGAGACCTCAACTAACGTTAAAAATCATTGATCAATTTTTCAATGGCCTATTTGGGGTTGTAAGTGATACTCAAGTTGGAAGCTATCACTGTAGAACAGCTTACCTTGTGGGAATCATAGCAAGCAGCCTAATGGGGAGAAGACAGTGGTCTAGTGCACAACTGCATGCTCCAACAACGTAATTCCTTAAATTAACTTTTTCCTGAAAGAGGCTGCTTTCAATTATAATTTCAATTGGAAGGAATGCTAACACAGGATGAAAGTCTGTTGTCCCAGGCAGACCTTCATTCCTGAATTCACAGGCATTCACAGGTGGTCATAAATGACAGTGGCGGTCTTAGACAGTTAATCAGCACAGCTGACAAGCTCACCCGTGTGTTGCACAGCCGAGGTGATGCATCAGTTCGGAGATGTGACAAGGTAGCAGTGCAAGGTCCTGATGCGTCGATGGTGAAGATCCTGTTGATGGGGCTTGTGGTGCGTAGGCCGGTGTCAAGGATCCGAGGTGCAGAAGAGATGATACGTTGGTTCAGATGAGCAGTGAAACTGCGATGCATCGGTTTGGTGTGATTGCCAAGGCAGACGTCAACAAGCGATACGAGGAGCCTGCCCATAGAGCATTGCACAGGGGCAGTGTGAAGGAGATGCGTCAGTTCCAGATACGGGAGGATGCGGCGAGGCAAGTCTTTTGCAACAGGTTAAATCCACACAACAGTGGCGATGCATCAGTTCTGCTCGAATATGCCCCGCTCAGCCGAGGAGATGCATCGGGGCTTCTTGGGAATGAGTCGCTCAGCAGAGGACCCTACGGTTCCGCTGGCGTTACTCATTGGGCCCACTTCCACAGGTTCAGGACTTGGCAGGGCAGACTCACAGATGGCAGAGTCTAGGTGCAGAAGAAAGATGGTTGTAAGTCTTTTATGCCCCTGAGACTTCAGATCACAAGGCCAGCCAGCTAACCCTTGGGGCCACACTGGGTTCAAGCAGGTCCACTCCCCTTACCCAGGCAAGATGGCAACAGGTAGCAGGTCAGCACAGCAAGGCAGGAGTTCAGCAAAACAGCAGTTCAGCAGAGTGGCAGTCCTTTCAGCGGCACAGTAGTCCTTCTTCCCGGCGGAGTCTTCACAGGCCCAGACGGGTAGTGAGGTAGTGGTGCCCAGAACATATACCCAGTGGTGCCTTTGAAGTTTGGCAGACATCAAAGACAGACCTTTGAAGTGCACAGAGGTCCTCCATTCCTGCCCTGGCTCCATACTCACTGCAGGGGGAATGCAGCTCTGTTTATGGGGACAGGACACAGCCTATCCAGGTGTAAGTGAGACTGGGTGCAGCTCCTCACTCCCATCCTGCCAGGATGGTCCATCAAGCCACACCCAAGTTTCCATTGTGTGTGTCTATCTGGGGTAAATACACAAAGTCCAACTGTCACCCACCCCAAACATGTGATCAGAGGCAGAGAGCAGGCACCTAATGGCTAAAGTAAGAACATTCCAACTTTCTGAAAGTGCCATTTTTAGAATTGCAATTTAAATTCTGACTGCATCATACGGTTGGGTTTTAAATTGTGATTCCAGAGACACCAGACTTGAAGGGTTATCTCTTCCCAACTAGGAATTGCATTTATAAAATGTAATAAAGTAATCCCAATGTTATTTTATGGGAGACATAAGCCTTGCTGTAGTGAAAAATGAATTTGAGAATGTTTCACTACCAGGACATGTAAAACGTAAAAGTACATGTTCTGCCTTTTACATACATTGCACCCTGCCTTCTTGGTTGTCCAGGACCTTCCTTAGGGGTGACTTATGTGCATAAAAAGGAGTGGTTTGGGCCTGGCAAAATGTTTATTTTGTCAGGTCAAAATGGCAATCTAAGTTGCACAAACAGGACTGCTTAAGTGTGTGCACAATCCATGCTGCAGCCCACTATTAGCATTTAATTAACAGGCCCTGCGCACATGCTGTGCACTTTACTACGGATTCATATGTCAATTTAATGTGCCAATTGGGAATGAACCAATATTAGGATTATTAGGATGTTTAGGGGAAGGAGCACAAATAATTTAGCACTGGTTAGCAGTGGTAAAGTGCACAGAGTCCTAATACCAGCAAAAACGAGGTCAGAAACAGTGGAGGAGGAAGGTAAAATGTTGGTGGGAAGACCACTCTAAGGCTTCAGGTCTAACAACAGATTGATTTAGTGACTCTTGTGGGTCAGCCTGGCAAGGATTGTGGTTATTGTTTGAAAAGGGTTAACTTCACTCTAAACCAAGAACGTGGGGCACATTAGCAAGAACCTTGTTAAAATTATCACCGTTTTAGCGGCAGTAAACTGCCGCTAAAACGGCGATAATGGGTTTGCTAATATGCATTATAGAATTCCAATAAAAGCCAGGGTTAGATGTGCAGGACATCTAACCTGGGCTTCTATTGGAATTCTATTCTATTCTCAAGTTAATTATCCGACTACAGGAGCCAGGCCTCCCACAGACGGATACTAGAGTGGCATCATGTTATGTCATTCTGAGAGAAAGTTATTGAGAGTGTGGGATCCCAGCACAAACTGATACTCTAAAAATGTCCAAAGCTGATTTCAATGTCACCTGTCTTTAAATATTTATGTTGGTTTATCATACTGGGAAAATGAAAACACTGTATTAAAGGGGCATAAACATCTTATTTCGCACCAGTAACCAAATACGTCTGCAGGAATACATTGTAATATTTTGGAATCACTTTTCTCTGGACAGCACTTAAAATGTTAAACTCTAAAGGCTTACTTCACAAAAAAGTAGTAAAACTGTACCTGTAGAAGAATGCCTTTCCTGGACGTATTAGCAGAGCAGTTCTGATTGATAGCAACTTTTAATTTATATGGCTGGAATACCGGACAAAGAAGCTCTACATTATTAAATATTATAATTGCTTTGATACAAATAATTGAGTAACTATTAGCACCTTGAGGAGTGATTTGGAGTTTTTTTTATCAGGATCTGGGCCTTGCTCTTCCATCATGTGGATGTGCGATTTCAACATTTGTTGTTGTAAACAAGGCAACACAGTGCCCTGTGGTTTAAGTGTTACTCATGGCGAACCATTAATTCATTTCTCACATAACGCCTATGTGGAGGCACTTAATGACCTTATTGTTAAATAGCTGTATTTTGCTTTTGATTCAACTGTAAAGGGCCATGTTCTTGAAGCAACCTTCCTTGGCAGAGACTGCGGTGGTATTATTTATTTCATGCTGACTAGTGATGATATGTTGTAATTCCTTACAGGGTATGATGTTGACAACAATTCAGCAATCATAATCCTCTAGCTGTGTATCTTTTGGGTTTCATCCTTCATTCGAATGACCACAAGGAAGCCATTCCCACAGTTATCACTAAACTGATGAGGTTCATATGTTTACCAAACTTGTTATGGACATCATTGTCTTTATGCTTAGATATTAATGGGCCACTTCTGACATTGCACCATGCTTCAGGCACTTTGTACTTCAGTTAAGGAGTTGCTCACAGTTAGACCTCACACGATTTCCCTTGTCTTTCTGCCTTCTGATTTCCTATTTTAACTGTGTGCTGAACTTCGTTTTTGCTGGTTTTAGCACTCAGGGCACTTTATCACTGCTGACCAGTGCTTAAGTACATGTGCTCTGTGTCTAAAATGTAATCAATCAATCAATCAGGCGTTTGTAAAGAGTGACTACTAACCCATAAGGGTCTCAAGGCGCTGGCGGGGGGGGGCTTAGGGGGTTAGCAGGCTCCAGTCGATCAAGAGGGGGGTCTGTCGAAGAGCCAGGTTTTGAGGTTTCTTGAAAAGATGGAGAGTGATGTTATCTGTCTGAGGTGAAGCGGAAGGGCGTTCCAGGCTCAGGCCGCGAGGAAGGAGAAGGAGTGGCCTCCCAATCTGGTATTTCTGGTGCAGGGGACACAGCGTAGGAGTGCTGGGCTGATTGGGTCCTCTGGGGTGCGTGGAATTTGAGTCGGCTGTTCAGGTATGCTGGTCCGGTGTCGTGGAGGGCCTTGTGGGCGTGGTTGAGCATCTTGACTTCAGATTTGATGGGGAACCAGTGGAGTGTGCGCAGGTGCTGGGAGATGTGGCAGTGTCTTGGCAGGTCAAGGACCAGTCTTGCGGTGACGTTCTGGATGTTCTGTAGTTTGCCGGTGAGGTTTTTGTTTATTTCGGAGTAGAGTGCGTTGCCGTAGTCGAGTCTGCTGGTGACCAGGTATGAGTGATGGTCTTTCTGTGTTCGAGGGGGATCCATTTGAAGGTCTTAAGAAGGAGGCAGAGGGTGTGGAAGCAGGAAGATGAGATGGAGTTGATCTGGTGGTCCAATTTAAGCTCTGAGTCCAGGATGATTAGCAGGTTGCGTGCGTGGTCCGTGGGCGGGCTTCCAAGGGCGGGGGTCACCAGGTGTCGTTCCATGCGTCGGGGTTTGGGCCCATGATGAGTACTTATGTTTTGTTGGTGTTTAGTTGTAGGCAGCTGTTTTTTCATCCATTTGGTAACGGCTTCCATGCCTTCTCGAAAATTGTGTCTGGCAGTATTGGGTAGTTGGCTAGGGAGAGGGTGATTTGGGTGTCATCTGCGTATGACACAATGTTGAGTCCATAGATTCTGACGAAGGGTAATGGCATTTAGCTTCTCCATGATTGGCACATTTGATTTACTAATAAGTCCCTAGTATGTGCACTACATGTGTCTTGGGCCTGTAAATCATATATTACTAGTGTGCCTGCAGCACTGATTGTGCCACCCACATGAGTTGCCTTCAAACCTGTCTCTGGCCTGCCACTGCAGAGCCTTTGTGTGCAGCTTTCAACTGCCTTTTCGACCTGGCATTTTCACCTACTTGCCAGGCCCAACCTTCCCTTTTGTTATATAAAAGTCACCCCAAAGGTAGGCCCTAGGTAGCCCCATGGGCAGGGTGCAGTGTATTTGAAAAGGTAGGACATGTCCTTTTGAGTTTTACATGTCCTGGCAGTGAAAGACTTCTACATTCGTTTTCACTACAGCAAGGCCTATCTCTCTCATAGGTTAGCATTTGAGCTGCCTTGTAACAATTTAGATAAATAAATAAATAAAGGGGCTTGTAAAGCGCCTGGTGGCGCCATCACGGCGTGTCCCCGCGCTGTGGAAAAGAGTCAAGAAACCGGAAGGAGATTACAGGGAAAACAGATGAGTTTTCAGAAGCTTTCTAAAGGTGGCTTCAGAGTCAGCTAATCTGATGCTCATCGGGAGCTGGTTCCACTCTTTGGCTGCCATTACACGAAAGGAGCGGCCTCCCATTCTGGCTTTTTTTACACGGGGAATTTTCAGCAGACCTGTTCCCCCAGACCGGAGAGTTCTAGTGGGTTCATAGGGGATAGCTAGGTCGGTCATGTAGGGAGGGGCAGAGTGTGCGAGGATCCTATAGCACATAAGGAGGGCTTTAAATAGGACTCTCTTCTTTATAGACAGCCAGTGCAAGGTGGCAAGGGCAGGTTTAGATGCCGCTCTTCTAGGAAGTCTAAGGACTAGGCGTGCAGCGGTATTCTGGAGCACTTGAAGTCTCCTGATGTTTTTCTGCGTTGTTCCGAGCAGAAGCACATTGCCATAGTCCATCCTCGAGGTCACAAGAGCTTGGGTCATAGTGCGCCTTGCTTCAAGAGGAAGGAGGTCAAGGGTGCGATTTAAGGTCTTCATAACACCAAAGCACTTCCCCACCATTTTGTGCACATGGCTGTTGAAGGAAAGTCTGGGATCAATCCAGATCCCCAGATTTTTGGCTGATTGGCATGGGGTGGGTAATGGCCCTAGACAAGATGGCCACCACTCCTTGGTCCAACTCGTGTCCCTGCCACCAATCACCAGAACCTCCGTTTTGGAGCCATTAAGTTTCAGGCAGTGTTGGTTCATCCAGCCTGCCAATGCCTGCATGCAAGTTTTAAAGTTGTCGGCTGCCCTGCAGGGTGATTGGGTCAAGGAGATGAGAAGTTGGGTATCGTCGGCATATGAAACTAGTTCAATGCCGAACGATTGGACCACAGCAGCCAGAGGAGCCAAGTAAAGATTGAACAGGGTAGGGCTCAGGGCAGAGCCCTGAGGAACCCCCTGTTCCAGAGGTATGCTATCAGAGAGGTGTACGCCTCTCTGAACCTGGAAGCAGCGGCCGTTGAGGAATGCTTTCAACCAGCCCAGTGCTTCCTGGGTGACCCCGGCTTTGTTCAGACACTGCAGCAAGATGGAATGTGCTACAGTGTCGAACGCGGCACTGAGGTCCAGCATAATTAGTGCCATAGTCTGGCCCTGATCAGCACCCGCCCGTAGGGTTTCTGTTGCTCTCAGCAGGGCAGTTTCTGTGGAGTATCCAGCCCTAAAACCAGATTGAGAAATATGGAAGGCGTCATTAGACTCAAGGTGAGCCATAAGTTGTTTATTCGCTATTTTCTCGGCTACTTTCGCCAGGTAAGGTAGCAGCGAGATGAGCCGTAGGTTCTCGAGGGTGTCTTGACTGACATTAGGTTTTTTCTTTATTGGAAGAACAATAGCTTTCTTCCATTCCACAGGGAGAGTGGCCGAGGCAAAGGATAACTGAAGGATATGCCTGAAATGAGGTTCTAAGACTTCAAGGCTGGCTGCCAGAATCTTCGGGGGGGCAGGGTCCCTGGGAGAGCCAGAATTAATGCTTTTGCAGATACTGGTTAAATTAGGAGTCGGAGGGACCGAGAAGAAGTTTAGGCAAGTTCTGGCATGGGTAATCTCAACGTCCTCCATGAAGTCAGAACCAGAGGGTGGCTCAGTTGAGAAGTTGGCGTAGATGTTGGTAATTTTACTGGCAAAGTATTTGGCGATGTTATTACACGTATCAACTGAGTCATTCAGAGCCGTACTCTCGTTGGATACCACAGATATTTCCTTAAAAATTTTAAAGAGCTCCTTTGAAGAGTTTTCCGCTTCTCCAATGCGGATTTTATAGTGGAGGGCTTTAGCGGAGCGAATGAGTTTGTAGTAGCGCGCTTGGGCTTCTTTATAGTGATTTTTAGCTATAGGGCAGAATTTGGTGCGCCATTCGCGTTCAAATTTTTTACAGACGGTCTTAGTAGTCTGAAGTTCCGACGTGAACCAAGGGGAGGATTTTCTCATTTTTTTGTTGACACGTGACCTACGAATCGGAGCAGTCTTATCTAGGGCAGTTTGGACACAATTCTTCAGGCACGTATAAGCAGTCTCACAATCAAGCCCTCCGGGAGGTCCAGTTGCTGCAAGTTCATCCACGAAAGTGGGTAAATTAAAGTT
Source organism: Lissotriton helveticus (assembly GCF_964261635.1). NCBI lineage: Eukaryota > Metazoa > Chordata > Amphibia > Caudata > Salamandridae > Lissotriton > Lissotriton helveticus. The sequence goes on along the minus strand of NC_136068.1, from coordinate 1,430,350,833 downwards.
TTTCCACTTTCGATTTAAATAGACCTGCGTATTCTCATTTCTTAGTTCAGACTCAGATATCCATATGTGTATGGGAATGACAAAGTGGTCAGACCAGGGAACGGGGATAGGAGAAAGCACTTCCGCTCCGTTCCAGTTACAGAATATGGGATCGAGTAAGTGGCCTTGTCTATGAGTAGGGACCAGATTTTTTAGAGTGAGTTGCAGGGAGAGTAGTTCAGCTTTTATGCAGGAAGCATCATTGTCTAGAACATCATCAAAATGGATGTTCATATCGCCGAGCACCATAAGTCTGGATTTCCTTAAGGCGAGGTGTGCAGTAGCCTCTACTAGACTAGCTATGAAGTCAAACAGCGTGCCTGGGGGTCTGTAAATCAGAATACCTGATAGGGAGTGTTGGGGCCCCAGTATGATAGTAAATGAGGCTGCTTCGCAGTGATCAATTGTCAGGGGAGATAAGGAGCATTGTAAGGGGGCTTTAACAGCAATAGCTATTCCACCTCCTCGGCCGTTATGCCTATCAAGCCTGGCGAGGGAGTAGCCTGGAGGCATCGCCTCTATGATGTCTGGGTCGGAGTGTTCGCCCAGCCAAGTTTCGGTTAGTAATAGCATGTCGAGTGCCTCATCCTCGAGTAGATGGTAGATTTGAGTGCAGTGTTTCCTAAGGGATCTGCAATTCAGCAAAGCTGCTTTTATAAGGTTTGTAGGGGGGGCTTTAGAAGATTCCACTACTGGCTTGAAAGGGCACACGGGACAATTGTGCAGTGATAGAGCATCCATGGAATGTAAACATGGTGCGGTTATAGCATGTTGGAGGTTTAGTAGAGTCTGTTTATCATAACGTATTGGAGGGGATATAGGTTTAGATCGTAATTGGCCAGGGAGTCTGGCCCCGCGCCCCGTCCTGTCGCGGACGGGCGCAGACGGGCTTGACTTTGGCTCGACTTCGGCGCGCTTCCGGCGCGCCCGCTGCACGCGTCCGCTGCGCGGTCGCTGGCCAACACACATTTATAGGCGGTAGGGGCAACTAGAGCGCTGACCTGGCCGCCCGAGCCCGGAAGTGGTAGGCTCCTCCTCGCCCTCCGCAGCAAACGCCCAGAAATGGACGCGGCGGACCGGGGCGGGAGTCGGCAAGCAGGTAAGACACAAGAATGACAATTCAGCACACAGTTATTTTAAAAATTAGCCTTAGTCGCTAAACATAAAATATGTGGTATGTGACTGAAATTCAGCACACAGTATTTTAAAAATTAGCCTTAGTCGCTAAACATAAGATATGACGCTATAGATCAGCGTTAAAACAGTGTGGCACAACAGAGCAACAGAGCGCGAGCGGATAGAGCCTGCCACTGCCACCGGCAAGACTCTTCTCCACAGAGCGACTGTGCGAGGCTGCAGACTAAATACCCACGCCTCTACAGCGCAACTAGAGCGCTGACCTGGCCGCCCGAGCCCGGAAGTGGTAGGCTCCTCCTCGCCCTCCGCAGCAAACGCCCAGAAATGGACGCGGCGGACCGGGGCGGGAGTCGGCAAGCAGGTAAGACACAAGAATGACAATTCAGCACACAGTTATTTTAAAAATTAGCCTTAATCGCTAAACATAAAATATGTGGTATGTGACTGAAATTCAGCACACAGTATTTTAAAAATTAGCCTTAGTCGCTAAACATAAGATATGACGCTATAGATCAGCGTTAAAACAGTGTGGCACAACAGAGCAACAGAGCGCGAGCGGATAGAGCCTGCCACTGCCACCGGCAAGACTCTTCTCCACAGCGCGACTGTGCGAGGCTGCAGACTAAATACCCACGCCTCTACAGCGCAACTAGAGCGCTGACCTGGCCGCCCGAGCCCGGAAGTGGTAGGCTCCTCCTCGCCCTCCGCAGCAAACGCCCAGAAATGGACGCGGCGGACCGGGGCGGGAGTCGGCAAGCAGGTAAGACACAAGAATGACAATTCAGCACACAGTTATTTTAAAAATTAGCCTTAGTCGCTAAACATAAAATATGTGGTATGTGACTGAAATTCAGCACACAGTATTTTAAAAATTAGCCTTAGTCGCTAAACTTAAGATATGACGCTATAGATCAGCGTTAAAACAGTGTGGCACAACAGAGCAACAGAGCGCGAGCGGATAGAGCCTGCCACTGCCACCGGCAAGACTCTTCTCCACTTCCAATTAGGAGCAGACAGAAAATTGGATTTGGTGTTTTCAGGGGGCTGATGTGTCCCCTGTTAATCCTGATTGCTAATCATCTGGCTGATGGGTCTTCCTGAGCTAGAGTGAGAGAGAGGAGCTGACACTTGCACCTGAATAGGGCTGGGCCTGTCCCTACATATAGCTGCATACCCCCTGTAGTGTGTCTGGAGGGCAGGGTCGTGCGCACTACAAATATGTTTCATTAATATCTCCCTATGTCAAAGGCTAGAATGGGTATAAGTATTGGACCCCTGACGCCATATACTCAGAACACTTCTGGACTGAGGACATTCTGCCAGGAAGAAGTGCTGCCAGGAGGGACTGCCACGTTGCTGCTTGCTTTCCTGTGTTGGCCTGCTGCCTGCTGCTTATTGTCTTGGAGTGAGAAGACAGGACTTTACTCTTTACATCCTAGATCTGAAAGTTATCCAAGGGCTTGTTTGGACTCGCCTCCAGTTTCTGAAGCTTCAGCGATGCCAAAGACTTCACTTGCATCTTGCTACCAGCACATGGGCTCCTCTGCTGTGAGTCCTGTTCTGCCAAGTGACACCAATCCAGTACTCGACCCTTGGAAGTGAGTGTTATGTGCTGCAACCCAAGAAACTGATGGATTAACTCCAAAGTGTCTTTTGGAACTGGTGCATTAACCCTAATATTTGGGTTGAGCATTTTAAAGTAGTCTATGTCTCCTCTCATCAAGTTCTTCAACTTGAGGGTACTTTGATGGGCCAATCAGCAGCCTCAGATTTAGGAATGTCTATTGAGTTGGAAGATGTCATAGCTGTTATCAATAGATGACCTGTAGATAAGGCACCTGGCCCTGACAGGGTTCCCTTTGATCTCTTTAATGACAATGTTGTATTTTGGGCTCCTCTCTTAACCATTGTCCTCAATGGTGTATCTAAGGTTGGGCCTCCAAAATACTGGTCACATTCGGTCATAGTACTGATATTTAAGATAGGGGACAAGGTAGTCCAAAATGCTACTGGCATTTTCCCCCAATCAGTTCCAAAGCTTAGATGATAGGAAGAATTGTCTTATATTGGTTAGAGGTCTGGGCTCAGGAAAATGAAATTGTGTCTGATCTACAATATGGATTTAGGGCAGGATATAGCACTGTGGAACAATGCCTAAACCTACAGGTAATAATTAGTAAATATACTTTGTCTAAACCAGGACATATTTATTTAGCTTTTATGGGCGTAAAGTCCGCTTTTGATCATGTGAATCGTACCAAAGTTTTGGAGCATTACGTTGTGTTAGACCTGGCATCTTTGGCATGGTTCCCCTGACTTTTTTAAAAGAAAGCCTTACACAGTGTAAGGTGCAATCTTGTGCACTCCAATAGCAAAAAAACGCGTAAAGTAGTTAGGAAAATCAGGTAGACTGAACTAATTTTTGAATGAAGAAACAAATTCTTTTAAATTCTTGATAGTATCAATGAAGTTCATCATATTCCATCATACGATTAGATATAAATTGTTCCGTACTACAGAAAATATACGTCTAAATCGATTCAGTCCATGGTTCTGATGAATCACATGGGTGAGCTGTCTCCCCTATGCATTTTGTGCATAGCATTTCATCAGGGGGAATCTATAATGAAATAAACCAAGAAGCACGTGTGTATTGCTGATCTGTGATAAGTGGGAATGCAAAAAACGAATGTGACGATTTAACCGATAATATAATCAGTGATTATGAAAACAAGAACTGTTTGGGGTCGAGGAAATAAGAATTGCCCAGTGAAGTGGATCAAAAGTAGTGATTTCATGAAGGAGTGACGGGGCCGGTGTAAAAGATACCACACGTGTTTAAAGTGAATGGGAAACAAAACAGCATAACATGCTCAAGTGCCAAAAAAGAACGGACAGACTTAACGGCGTGAAATACGAAAACATGAAAATAAAAGTGAAAGGCCTCAGTGCCCGTAAGGCTCGTAAAAGTGATTACCCGCTCTGCATAGAACCGGCGTGTGTCCGCGATAGAAGTACCGTAGTCCCAGAGTAAACAAGTTAGTGGAACCCGGAAGACACGGGTTTGAAATAAGGCGCGAGTGAGATCGCCAAAAAAATACAGACTAGGCTCCGGAGATCGGGAGTGAAGTGAACATGCAAAAACAATGAAAGCCAAAACGCGCAGTGATGTAGGTAATCCCCAGTAAATATAAAAGTACAACAGGTCATGAAGTAATGAAAAAAAAGCAGGTCAAAACGAAACCAATAAATGATCTTAAAGGAAAAACCCATATATCAGATGGGTAAGAACATGGAGATAAAGCAAGGACAAACGTCAGTACAAAGAAACATGTACACCTAAAGGAAAAAGAGCAAAAAAGGGGTGAAAGAGTAGACAGTTAAGCAATGTTAAAAAGATGTTTAAAAATGCTGGAAGAGACAAGAGGACAGTGGAAACAAAGGAGGAAAAATTAGAATTGGGTTGTGTACAAACAGGTAGATAATGTAAAAGCACAAGTATGAGCAAGGTAGGGTGATAGAGAAAAACCAAACATGGGGATGCAAAACAGAGGAAAAATTAGGTTCTAGGCAAAAACAGATAATATAAAAAAGCAAGTATAGGCAAGGTAGGATGATAGAGAGACACCAAACATGGGGATGCAAACAGGTACATCAGTATCACAGGAAACAACTGTATTCCAGTCTCTCATTAAGCCCCCTCGGTGTAAGACTTTCAATTTGTGTATCCAGAATAATTCTCGTTGAAGCAGGTGCTTATTGTTGTCTCTGCCTTCTGTCTTGTCGACCACTTCCAAGATCAAGAACCGGATCTGGCTGGCATTATGCGAATGGTTGACCTAATGTGCTGCTACACAAGATTTAAGGTTCTTGGTACGGATATTGCTACGATGCTCCGTCATTCTAATTTTAACTTTACATTCTGTTTTGCCCACATACGGGAGTCCGCATGGGCATTTAAGAAGGTAGATGACATTGGTGGTTTCGCATGTAGCATTAACCCTGAGTTTTATGGGTGTTCCTTGTGTAGGATGATACGGTATTGCCTTTGATTATGCTGTTACAATGGCCACAATTGTGGCATGGCACTGTCCCTTTATATGTAGTGTCTGAAGATCTCTTGGGTGCTCTCAATAAATGCTGGATGTTTTTGGAATGTTGATAGGCAAATATGGGAGGATTTTGAAAAATGTTATGGAAAACTTCTTCAAGTTGCAAAATGGGCCAGTGTTTGTGTATGGATTCCTTAATTTTCAAGCTTTGCACAGAAAACGATCACTGGACGTGTGTCTGTGATTGTTGTCGGGGTCTTGGATGTCAACAGTTGTGATCGCTCTTTGATTTTAACTCTATCCACTGCCGCTTGGGTAATGTATCTGGGGTACCCTCTTTGGTTGAATTTTTCTATGACCCTTGAACTATTTTGTATAAATAAATCTTCACTGGATGCAATTCTCTTTGCTCGGAGCGATTGGGAGTATGGCAGATGTTTTTTTGGCTCATTTGATGAAAACTTTTAAAATGCAGGTAGTTATTGTGATCCGTAGGCTTGGTGAAAAACGATGTTACCAACTGATTGTCAATGATCTTGATGTGAACATCTAGAAAGGATATCTCGGATTTATTCAAGGTATAGGTGAATTGGAGCCTTTCATCAACTTTATTAAGATCGTCAATAGCTGTGAGAAACTGTGCTTCAGTACCTTTCCACACCCCAAAGATGTAATCAATGTAGCGGTGAAATGCACATATATGGTCTTGCCAATAAGGGTTAGAAAGGATGGGGTCTTTTTCATATTGGAACATGAAAAGGTTTGCATACGCCGGGGTGGCGCAGTTGCCCATGGCTACTCCCGATAGCTGAATGTAGATGTTGTTCTCCGAGGTTCTAAAATAGCTGTGGTGGAGTGTGAACTGCATTAATTCCATGATGAAAATTTGTAGGTCTTGAGGTTTGTCTCACTCGTGTGTTAGTTCAAACCTGCTACTTCCGGATTCCACTAACTTGTTTACTCTGGGACTACGGTACTTCTATCGCGGACACACGCCGATTCTTTACCACTGCTATCTAAAATTTGGAGAGCAGCATTGGTAGGCTTGAATTTTGTAATCTATGGAATGCTAATATATCTGAGCACATTTTTAAGAAACTGGTAAAGAAATTGGATAGCAGACAAAGAAAAGCTGTCCAAGCGTCTTCATGGGTGGCTGGTTTTGAAATCATATGCAACCATAAGAGAATCACCACTTTTTGTAGCACCTTACCATTGGAAGGTAAAACAGACATTCCTGCCAACTAGACTTGGTGAGATACCCACACTAGACTTCCTTCCAAAATGGAGGGAAGGCGGACAAAGAGAAGACAAGAGTTACCGCCTATGTCATCAGGGGGTTGAGACTCTACTGCATGCGATATCTATTTGTCCTGTATTGATAAACCAGCAAAGAAGTTTTTTAAGCAGAGAGTTTAATAGTTTGGGAATCAGGTCCTGTAGAACTGCACTGATGGAGTCAATGGACCCAAGAAATACAATGATGAACATCAGATTAGCCATTTTTAAAATCCTGAAAGGAGTATGGGTTTGGACATGGGATGAGGTTGGGGGGTTGGTGAGGAGAGCCAATAAGATTCCATTGAGTACATTGCCATGTAGCGTCAGGTTGCTAGGAAAACAAATCTAAGCTGCTCACTATCCAGTCAAGTTATGTAAACATTTGCACATTACATAAGTTATTCTTTATTTGTCATGTTAACCTCGCACATTGGCACTTTAAATGCATCTTTACCTGGCACATTGGCACTTTATCTGCGAAACTCACAATCAGTTGTATAGTAAACTCTATATGTACTCCTTAATCAAGAAATTAAAAAGTTGGTTTATGATCGACAACCACTTTTAGATCTGCAAGAATTTCTCCAAGCTCAATGGTTTACATGATTTTTCAGGCTTCTAGTCTGTCATTTTAATCTTTGCATATTAACTTTCTTTTGTGATTTATAAATATGATGTGTAGGAAATATTGAATTTGTCTTACAATTATGAAATTAAATGTTTTGTTGCTGATGGATAATAACTTCTGAGACCATTTTAGGTGAAAGTTTCACAATGTATGTCTTTTGGAACGTTTATGGTTTTAATTGACTAATAAACTATCTTATTCATTCACGGCTAACCAGTGCTAAAGTGCATATGCTTGTACTCTAAACATGGTAACATTGGCTTATGCACGATTGGCTCATTTAATTTACTTTTAAGTCCCTAGTAATGTGGGCAGGGTGAAGTGTACTTAATAGGTAGGACTTGTACTTTGGAGTTTTACATGTCCTGGTAAAGAAAAACTATTAAATTCATTTTTCACTAGTGCAGGGCCTATCTCTCTGATAGAGTAACTTTGGGATTGCCTTAAAACATCTTTAAGTGCCAGTCTAAAGCCAGTAAGTACTTTATTCGGTTAAGATTATTAACCATAAAAGCATACAAAATACAAAATTAATTTACATTAAAATAACAATACAATTTTAAAAAAAATACATCAGATTTCCTTACAATAAAACAATACAACGTTGATAGGAGTGATATCCTAGTTCTATCAGAGTACATATCTGGGCCAAGGGGTAGGTTCTAGTAGTTATAGGGAGGTAACTGCTGATACCTAGTTGGTTCAGGACCCCTCCTACCATCCCAGTGGTATCCCTCTACGCTCCACCTAATGCTTGGCGAGTATGCAGTTCTTGGGTAGAAATCGCACAGTTCAAGTGTTGATATAGGCCCGTCTCCTATTTGTGGCTCCCAGCTTTGCAGATAAGGGACAACCAGGTTGTCCCGAAAGTTGACAATGACCAGGTCTCCCGCTATGTTCTTAGGACGGGAGCCTATCCACCCCACCCTTCTGACATTTAGGATTGCCCCGTTGATGTTGGATGGAAGAGGTCTATTTTTTGTCAGCCAAAACTGGACTTTGTTTTTGAGATCCTGGTGACCTTCAATCTTCCCGGTGGCAAGCACGGGCACTCCCGACAGGACACATACGTAGGGTGCTGCCTCTGGTGGTAAATTTATGGATCTATTACTCCCGGCTAGCCCAACAGAACATTTACCTACTTTCGACCTTCCAGCTCTGGGAACAGAACTATGTGCCATTGTCAGTTCATTGGCTACCTCCTTATTTTTAATAACTGATAGTACAGGATCAAAAGGATTATTCTGGGCAATTTTGCTGTGTGCAGTCGTGTCAGAGATTTTTGAGGCAGCAATTCTCTGAGATTGCTTATTTGACTTAGTTGGCTTGGTATTGTTGTCTATTGTTGAGAGCTTTTCCCCAATTCTCTCTAACCTTTCGATAAGCGGGGATAATAGAATTTTTACCAAATCTTCAAAGTGGGCCAACAAAATAGGTGGTAAAAGGGATATAGGGGTTTCCAGTATTTGACCCACTTTAGGTGTCTCGGGGGTGATGGTGGCGGTAACCAAAGAGGGGTTTGAGGTTGTTTTTCGGTATTTCGATGGTTTCCCCTTATATTTCATACCTTTACGTTTTATGCTCTGGGTAGGAACATAAGGATGTACTAACCCCTGAGTGGTAATTTTGTCTGTTGTTACAACTGGGATTTCCAGTGGACTTTTATTAGGTTGATGCGAATTCCTAATCTGAGGGCTTCCAATACCCATGGGGCATGTTGTAAGACAGGGTTGTTCAATTCCCTGTTCAATGGGGATATACCTGGTTTTGCAAATCGCGTTTAATTCCCTCCGTAATAAAGAGTTGGGCGAGTCAATTAGGATTGGAGGGGATCGTTTGCTACCTATGGTGTCTTTAGGGAGGCTATGTTCTATTGACTCAAAAGCCGATGTTACCCTAGTTAGATAAAGGTCAAGTGTCCCCTTAAGTGACCCTCCTTGCGAGGCAGATTGTTTGGCTGATCCTTTAGAGGTCATAATGCGACAAGCTAATGACCCAACTGCCCACACCTTGTGTGAGGCCAATGGATATCTACAAAGACAAAGGAAGACTAAGGGGCTACGGAAAAAATAAACAGGAACAATCGTAGGTAGGCTCTGAATGGTTGGTCTCTAGTTAGGCATACCTTAGTTCATGTCTTTAGTCCCTAGAGAACAGCCAAGAGGAATGACTCGACCCGACCTCCTCTGGCCTCTGAGGGCCACAGAGGGCCTGCCCTTTGCCCGTGCTTCGCCCGGCGCATCCGCGCGCGTCCTCGCGGGACGAGGGACCTGACGCTTCTTTATGCGCCTCCTGGCACGCCTGGTGATTGCGTGGGCGTTTGCCCCAAAGGATCCTGGGTGTTGTAGTGTTGGACCGGCGGAGCAAAGCCCGGCTGGTCGTTCCGGTACCAAGAAGGGGGCGGAGCCAAGCCCAGCCGCGAGAGGACAGGAGCGGGCACAGCAGCGTCAACAACTCTCCCCCCAGGTCACCTGCAGCAGCGTCCGAGGGCACCACAAATGAAAGTCAACGTGGGGTAACAGAGCGAAAGAAACTCTATGAGGCGGCAAAGCTAGTTTCAAAGGCAGTCCGTCCTGCTGCAGTATGCCGTAACTTTTGTGAAGAACTTCAATGCATGGCGGCGGTCACCTACACTTAGCTATTACAAGCCCCTTTAACGCCCTAGGCACCAAAAGGAACGGGGGAGGCAAAGCATGCTGAATATTATAGTCCTGGCCCCCAAGGGAGGAAAATGCCTCCGCTCAAACTCGCAGGAGCCGCTACTTCCTCTGGTTCACGGCGCCCTGGCAATCAAGTAAGTGCTACAACGAAGACTCGCTGATTTTAAAAATAGTTTTCAAAGTTTTCAAGGTTTTCAGAGTTCAGAGGCCTTAAACAAGAGTGCAACTCGTGCTGCTTTCTCGTGCCTCCCGCTGCCAATGTTTTGAGCCTGCTGCCGTAAATGCTGGTTGCGTGCCTGGAAAGACTCACCCACCGCCGCCGCCGAATTTAAATGTCCAGAGTCGATGTAGCAGCAAACATTACGGTTTTCGGCAGGGTGCTGCAGGCAGGGCGCGGATCAGCAGGACTCGGGCTCGGGTTCCGGAGAATATACTACCAAACTTCGCTGCTACTCCAAAATGCAGAAACGCCAGATCATCGAAAGAGCCGGGAGCTCCAGAAACGCCAGCTACCTGCCGCCATCAGCATCGTGGGAGGGAGGAGGTGCAAGGATCCCAGGTGCTGCGTATCTTTAAGTGTAATTTCCAATTGTGGACATATAGAGATATGGAGGTTGGTGTCTCTGTACTCAAAATTCAAAATCACAACTTATGGTGAAGTCGTATTTTAAATTGTGAGACTGAAAATGCCACTTTTAGAAAGTTTGCATTTTCTTACTTGAACCATTCTGTGCCTCTGCCTGCCTCTGAATACACAACTGGTTTGGGTGACAGGTGGACTTTGTGAATTCCCTCTAGACAGTTACACATGAAGGGAGCTGCGGTGTGACATTCACATCCTGATGGCCAAACAACAGGCTGTGCCTGTCCCCACACAAACAGCTGCACACCCCCTGTAGTGAGTCTGGAGCCAGAGCAAGAAATGCAGATACTTTGTGATCTTCAAAGGCTTCTTGGAAGTCCCCCCCCACTTCAAAGGCACAACTGGGTATAAGTACTCGACCCCTGACATCACCAAATCAGACCTTTGCCTGAACCAAAAATATTCTGCTAGAAAAAATATCGGCTGTGCTGTTGGGGGACTGTCACTCTGCTAACTGTTTTGTTGTGCTGGACTGCTGTCTGCAGATTGCTGTGCTGCAGAAGGGACTGCCACTTTGCTACCTGCTTTGCGTATTGCAGTGTTGTCTGCTGCTTCTTGCCTGGGAGTGAGAAGGACTAGACCTGCTCTCTGCATCTTTGAACCCCAGTTTCACCAAGGGCTTGCTGGCCTCCTGTTTTGAAGTTCCAGGCTCACCAAAGACTTCCTTTAACTGTGCTTCAGCTGCTGGGCTCACCAACAGTGATTCCTGCCCTGCCAAGAGATGAAAGTGTGTTCTGCACCTGTTCTTCCACCAAAATCGATGCAGTGATGACTAACCACCGATCAGCACCAATACCGTGCCGATTCGAGGACATTCCTGTGCGGCTCAATGACGATGTGGATCCTGACCCGACCGCAAGGCTCAATGATGAACGATATAGCACCGAAACGAGGTCCCATGCGATGCTCGATGGTGACGCAGTGCCGATCTGAGGACACAGCTGTGAGGCTCGACGGCGACGCAGCGCATGATATGTAAGGGGTTTGACAGCACTGTGTGACCCGACTGTGAGGCTTGATGATGCAGGTCAACTGTGTGAACCTGAACAAATGCATCGAGTCTTTGGTGCAGATGGCTGCTCCATCCAAAGAACTTTTTTAGCGGGCCCTGCATGGGTCCTGTAGCCAGCCTGCCCTCCATCGTGGTCAGCCTGAAACTTGGGATTTACCCCGGTCCAGCACAACGTCAGGTAACCCCTAAGCTCTATTGACTTTTAAGTATGATATTGCATTTTATTTTATAAAAATTCATATCATGATTTCTACTTATTGGATATTTGTTCATTTGGTCTTTTTTTAATCAGATACATATTGGCTATTTTTATAAACTGGTGTGGAGTCTTTTGTGGTGTTTTCACTATGTTACTGTAATTTAGCTTTTGCCCAAATGCTTTGCACATTGCCTCTTAAGTCAAGCCTAACTTCTCTGTGCCAAGCTACCAGAGGGTGAGCACAGGTTCATTTAGGTTGTGTATGTGACTTACCCTATCTAGGTTTGCAGTCCCTACTTGAACAGGGTGCAAGCCTCTGCCAACTAGAGATCCATTTCTATCATGCTGGAATAGGGAGTTGAGGATATCATCATTAACTTTCTTAGAGAGGTATATAGTAAAGTGTCTGCTTCTGTAACGTTTGGCCCCACGGGGGAAACCACTGACAGTTTTTTGCATTCTCTGGGTGTCCGGCAGGGATGTGTACTGGCACCTTTCTTATTTACACTTTACACCAACTGCCTAGAACATCACATTGTTAATTTAAATGCTTATGTGCCGCACATACTGGCCCTATTCCCATACTATTTTAAATAATTTAAACTTTATTTCAGCTTCTAAGCCATAAAAGCTCAAAGAATAAAACATCCATAAAACATTTGATATTTGCAGTATAAATGTACAAAATACAATACTATACTATCACCAATAAATAGCGTAAGAATTGTATGCAATTTATTTTGGGGTTATTAATACCTTCCTAGGCTTAAATTAAAAACATAATTGCAAATCCAGCTATCCTAAAGCTAAGCAAATATGGCTTTCTAGGAAATAAAATATGTAATTCACCTGCTAATAGGTTAAAAGAATATAAAACTATAAACTTAATCCTGTTATACAACAAGTATTACCCTTCCTATTCTCCACCGATTGTACAGCTGCCATATTATTGTTCACCACTATACAGGTTTCTTATAAGAGATGCCTAACTTGTGCTATATTCTCCACACACTTAACAGAAAATGAGAGAGACCAAAGATTGACAACCTGCATGTGTCATATCTCAAAATCCTGAGTGATTCCTTATTTTCCCTAACTCACAGTTTCTGACAGAGCTTAATAATCCAACACCTCCTTTGCGAAACATAAATTGGGCAGAAAAAGATAATGTGCTCAATGGTTTCTTTTTGATCCCCACAGGCCGGACGATGCAACTTCTCTGTCCTTAGTACACGCTCCCACCTTGCAGTAAAAGCCCCTACAGGTAAAGTTCCATACCAGCATTGCAAGTAAAGGCGCCTGGCTGGAGGAGGTTCTATCTTGTCCAGGAAGTCCTCTAGCTTGAAGGAATCCTTAACTGTGAGATAGTCCTTTGTTAGTGCTCCATGGCTTGGCTGGCTATACATTGCTTTATCTCTATATCGCCGGTATGCAGTTTTAATATGTGTTTTGGAACTAGCCTCAGCCTGGACCGGGGTATTCCATAGACCCTCAAGGCTGATGGCTGTTAATGTATCCTTTACATGCTTTAGCCATGGAATTCTGCTAGGGCCCACTTGGGACAAGATTTACTCTAACCCCTGTCGATAAACAGATAGTTCCGGAGTGCACCAGATCCTCCTCCAATAGAGCATGGGGCACAGTGCCAATTTATGTGAAATAGTTCTTGCCCCAAGGTCCAATCTAAGTGGGAGCAAGGGAATGCTTACTGGTACACCAACCAGCTGTTGCAGAAAGTGATTTCCCACCATTTCCAATGAGGTCGTACCCTGATGTCTCAGCAGCTCAGCCCCATAGACAGCAGTTCCCAAGGTTTTAAGATTGCAAATTTGGATCTGTGATAGAATAGGACGCATCTGCGAACTACGTGACATTTTGAGAATACCTCCCACTACTTGCTCGGCTTTTATTTGTAGCTGTATAATGTGAGCTTGCCACCCCAGGTGATCTGTAAGTGTGAGGCCTAGGTACACAAATGTATGGACATGCTCTAATAGGGCCCCTGTCAGAGTGAGATGTGTTGTGGTCGAAGGCCCAGAATTAAGCACCATATACTTGGTTTTGCTTACATTGATCTCCATTCCCCTCATCCTGCAGAAGCAGTCAAGCTGATCCAGAAGCCTCTGAAGTCCCATCAGGGTTTTGGAGATCAGTTAAGTATCATCAGCAAACATGAGTGAAGGGACCATCATGTTTACTAATCTAGGCACGTAGTTTTTCCATTGGTACAGAATTTTAACAAGGCCATTAATGTAGAGTGTAAACAGCGTGGGTGACAACACTCACCCATGCCTGACTCCTCTTGTTACGGGGAAGGGATCAGTTAACTCTCCTGCTCTACTATGTCTGACCTGCACAAAGTTGTTATTATGTAGCCTGAATATGATATCTAACAAATAGTTTGGAACTCCCATTCCAGAAAGGACCTGCCAGAGTGTTAATCTTGGTACCAAGTCAAAAACAGAGAGCAAATCCACAAACACAACATAAAGTCATCCTCCTCCCAGTTTAACTGTTTTCCAGTACAACATGTGGAGGCAAAACGCTTGGTCAATTGTGCTTGTGGACTTTCTGAAGCCTGCCTGTAGGGGTGTCAAAATCTCATTATCAGCAAGCCAATCTTGTGGTCTACCTAGGATCACTTTGCTAAAAAGATTTTGCGTACTGTCTATAAGACTTATTGGGCAATAATTCGCCGGAAAGTCACATGAGCCCTTTTTAAGGATGGGGATTATTTCAGCCCCAGCCCAGTGATGTGGTAAAGGTGCCCCCTTCAGGATTGCTGAGTACAGGACTGCAAAATAGGCACTCCAGAGTTTAATCTCACTCAAGAATAGATCGCCCGGAATTTTGTCTATCACTTGTGCCTTATTCAGGACTACTCTCCTTATTTTCAGGTTAACTTCCTCCACTGTAATGTTCCTAGACTTATCTTCTTGTGCGTAGGTGGTGGACCCTTGGGTGACAATCTTGTGCTTTACCACCCCTTGTACACTGAGCTGTTGGTGGTTTTCCCCTACCCTCAACTGTCCTCCCGTGTTAACTTGCTGAACTGCCTTCTTCGTATATAGACTGGTGAAATGTACCACCCAGTCTTGAGCTGCAATATTGTTTTCTATGGTGCTATATCCATCCATGCTTCCGGATACTACCACATTTCAAAAGGAAGTAACCCGTAAGCTCTATTGACTTTTAAGCACTATATTGGGGTATATTCTAGAAAAATTCATATCTTGATTTCTACTCATTGGATATTTGTTGATTTGGTCTTTTTTAATCAGATAAATATTGGCTATTTTTCTAAAGTGGTGTGGAGTCTTTTTGTTATGTTTTCACTGTTACTATAATTTAGGGTTTGCACATTGCCTCTTATATCAAGCCTGACTTTTCTGTGCCAAGCTACTAGAGGGTGAGCCCAGGTTAATTTAGGTTGCGTATCTGACTTACCCTATCTTGGTTTGCAGTTCCAACTTGAACAGGGTGCAAGCCTCTACTAACTAGAGACCCAATTTCTAACATGTTGGAATAGGGAGTTGAGGACATCATTATTAACTTTCTTAGAGAGGTATATAGTGAAGTGTCTGCTACTGTAAAGTTTGGCCCCACGGGGGAAACCACTGACAACTTTTTGCATTCTCTGGGAGTTCGGCAGGGATGTGCACTGGCACTTTTCTTATTTACACTTTACACTACCTGCCTAGAACACCATATCGTTAATGTAAATGCTGATGTGCCGCACATACTGGCCCTATTCCCATACTATTTTATGTTGATGACACAGTATTAATTCCCAAGTCTGAACTTGGATTACAGAATTTCCTGACAAGCTATGTCAATTTTATGAATGAACTGGAGTTGACCGCGAACCATTCTTAAACCCATATTATGATCTATGGGCTGAAAAACAATAAGTGTAGAACTTTAATTATCAACATTACCAAAATTGCACCTGTGTCATCATTCCCTTAACTGGCATACTCTTCGGTGATCGAAGCACATGGAATCATTTAGGTACAGTCAGTGCAGCCAAGGTTGCTCATAATGTGGAAGGCCTGTTTAAGTTTAATAATTTTTAGGTTATAAACCCCCTAAGGAGGTGCTGCCAGTCTACAAAGCTACATGTTTGTCAGTTGCTATTTATGACTCTGGAGTATGGGGGGACAAAAGACTTTATGGCCATCCACAGAGGTAAGAACAGCTGCCTGACATGGCCTTGATTGTGTCACTTACCTGAGTAGAATTCGTCCTCTCTTACTATGGAATCAAGTTAGACAAAGCCTGAAGCCGATTGTATGCAACTAGATAAAGCTACCTGCATCCATCCCTTGGCTAATGTATATCAAAAACACAAGTAACATTGTGGGTTTTCCTGACCTTTACAGTAGTCCAGAGGCCTTTTCATTGGCTTTTTGTCAGAATATTAATTACTATTTTTGGAGATGTACTCCAAAATATAGAACGTTGAACAGTTAAAATGTTCAGTGTGCCATTATAGCCCTCTAAATTCTAGAAGCATTATGGAACCATATGTTACATAGATAGGTAATAATTACTACAGAATGGCCTTTCTTGATCCTGTTAGACACCCCTTGAGTCTCCCTCTGTGTCCATGTAATAAGGTGTCTGCAGAATCCACGTTGCACGTAATGATGTTTTGTACATGTTATTGTATTTTTAGGAAAACTATCTTATTTCCAATTTTTAAGGATACCGATATTAGACATTATAAAACAGCCATGCATTATTTACAATCTCTTTCATCTTTAGGTGTCTGCTCTACAATTTTTAGCTACATTCAGCATGTTTTAAAGCACAGAAAATGTGATCTACTAAGTAACAATCGTGCTCTATGCTGACACGAAGTATCTTCTTCATGTTTTATATCTGAGTCTGACCTGAACTATTCTTTCTCTGCTTTTCAAAGATCGTGACATGTTGACCCTTTTCTCTTTCTCTGTTCTATGCACTCGACACTCTTTGTCTGTCTTCTATCGGAATATTGTTTTTTAATACTATATAAATGTGCTTTGATGATGTGGTTCAAAACTGGTTTTATTCTGTCTGTTTTTTACTTGTCTTTTATGGCCTCTGGCCGAATAAAGGGGCATATTATCAAGGGGCTTTATCTCCGCATTTTTGGCTTTAAAAGCCAAGAAAGCGGAGATAAAATTATCTCCCTATTACCAAGCTGTCGCTAACACCAGTTAGCGACAGCTAATAGGAGATAGTGACCATCTTGGGCCCCGCTTTGCATGTCAGTGATATTTATCACTAATGACATGCAAAGTGGGCGTGCCAAGATGTTAACATCGCTATCTCCTATTACCAACTTATGGAGATATTCGCGCTAAGCGCGAATATCTCTAAAAGCTAACACCTGCCCAGGAGCAGTTCTTAGCCATGTTATCCAATGGGAGGTGGATAACATGGCTAAGAGCATTTGCTCGATAATGCATGAATATCGCTGACTTTTCAGCGATATTCATGCATTGCGGCCGTTTTTTATCGCATTTGCGATAAACCTTGCTAATAGCAAGGTTTATCTGCGATAAAAATCGCCGATGTGCGGCGATAATTTTTGTCTCTAAACAAATTAGAGACAAAAATTCTCTCTATTGGTTGGTAATATGCCCCAAAGTTTATTTGATGATGATGAAGTACGCCTGCTTATGGGTGCAGATTTACTACTCATTTGAATTTCACTGATATTCTCAGTATTACCTCAAGTGCGAGTTGCTAGGCGTATTAAGGGGAATGACTGACATGTCCCGTGGGGTCCTACGTTGCCTGTGCCGAATTCTACATAGTGTAGTATTCAGCAAAGGGCGAATGAAGCCTCCAGTGCAAATACAAAATTTGTTTCTGTATGGGGAATTCAGGGGCATATTACCAACAATAGCGATAATTATCTCTATTGCTTGGTTAGAGACAAAAATGTACCCCTGAGCTGCGGTGATTTTTATCGCGAATAAACCTTGGTATTACCAAGGTTTATCGCAAATGCAATAAAAATCGTCCGCAATGCATGAATATCGCTGAAAAGTCCGCGATATTCATACATTACCGAGCTAATGCTTTTAGCCATGTTATCCACCTCCCATTGGATAACATGGCTAAGAACTGCTCAGGGCAGGTGTTAGCTTTTGGAGATATTCGCGCCCTAGCGCGAATATCTCCATAAGTTGGTAATAGGAGATAGCGATGTTAGCGACTGTTTCCAGTCGCTAACATCTTGGCACGCCCACTTTGCATGTCATTAGTGATAAATATCACTGACATGCAAAGTGGGGCCCAAGATGGTCCCTATCCCCTACTAGCTGTCGCTAACTGGTGTTAGCGACAGCTAGGTAATAGGGAGATAATTTTATCTCCGCTTTCTTGGCTTTTAAAGCCAAAAAAGCAGAGATAAACCCCCTTGATAATATGCCCCTCATTTCCTATATAGGGAATGCTCTTTTTCTACACCACCATCAAATTTGGGGCGAGCCTTTCCATTTCCTATCCTGTAAGGAAAGTTAAGGCAACCATTAGCTGAATATAATATCCAACCAGTTGGATTTTTATTTACGGATTTCTCTGCACTCGGGGAAGAGAACTTGAAGCCCACAACCATAAACCTTTATTTTTTTTAGGGTCCAAAATATCAGACAGGGCCTGTTATGTTGTTTTCTACGAGCCCTATCCTTTGCTGAAAAGCAACACATCCCGAAATCTTCCTAATGCTCCAACGGTACATATTACTCGCACTTGTGAAAGGAATTCTATTGCTTACAACTATTTTGATGCTGAAAGCGATGATCAGGATGTGACAATGACAAACTACAGAATTCCTCAATGCCACCAGTTATTGACTTAAGAGGTATAACAAGTGTAAGCTTACAAAGTTGCTAATACAAACCTGTATCACACCTCGGCTGTCCCTATGAACTTCTGGTGGGAACTCTCTTTTTTAAGCACCAGGATACGCGTCGGGTGATAGAGCACTATATAAGCACCTCATTACATTACATTATATTACATTACAAGGACATATGAATATACTGTAAAAGCACAGAAAATAGGATGGAATGGACAGTGGCTATAATGATATTTGTGGGGTGATTGGAGCACCGCTTGTTACTTTTAGTCTTGTTATGTTCCCACATGCGATGATTGAAAGCAATCGATAGTATCATGCTGATCCACTTTACTAGCTGAAAAAGTATGCACAGACGTGCTCAGAAGTTCTCATGTATCAGTTCTGTTCCTATTGTGAAGCGCTCTGACACCTTCGGGTAAAGTCCGCGCTATATAAAAACGCACAAATAAATAAATAAATAAATAAAGAAGGGAGGATGTCAACTTTTGCATGGGCCTCGTCGTATTATAAGATTCAAAGGCGAAAAGGTAATAAGGAAGGAAATAAATTGTATTTCTAGAAACATTTTACTTAACTGCCATTTTTGCAAGTAATATTGTTTTCTGAAGCCTTTGCATGACTGACTCCCAACTCCAAGCACTCCCTGTAGAAGAAGGAGTCTGTCACGTGGTTCACAATGTATCTTGGAAAGATTAACGATCATGATTCAGAATGTTGATGCAAACCTCACCAGGCTCCTTTTCAGACGAGATTGGATTCTGCCTCATGCCAGAAAGTTTCTCCATTTATTTGTGCTTGCGATAACAGCCAGGTATGCTCTGGGATCGTCGGAAGAGTTATTATTCTCATTGACGCTCTAAATCCTCTTGGAATGTAGCAAAACAAATCTCTTATCAATTGTTTACAGTTGCTGTTTTATGGATTTCAAAGTTCTATGGTAGCAGTTCTTCAAATTCCATCTGCATTAATAAATCATATCAGGTATGTGTAAATATGAGCTTAAATATCGCACTTATTTTCTCTTTTCCATTCCTGCATAAATGATACAAAACATCCTTAAGATTCAGTGCCGCAGGACAGCCCTCCGTTCCCCCTGTGCCCGACGATTAAGTTTTGTCCAGACTTTATAGCGGTAATATTAACGTTTTCAGAAAATTCAGAAGGGACAGACCCTGGTAATACCCTTGCATTGTTGATTCACACAGGATTGGTAAGGAATTAGCTTCAAACCTGCTCTTGCTCCCACTTTTTCCATGGTGTGATCCCACAGAAGTACAATTAGTTATCTCTTTACCTTAGTTCTTCTTGGAGACCATGCTTTAAATGGCTAGAAATATATATCGGAGGACCTGTTTCAAAGTTATATAACGTGTTTGTCCAGGGACAGCTCCAAATTGGTTCTGTTGCCTACTACAGTAAACAAGGTGACAGGATTCTCAGCAACACATTTTTCTCTATGACCGGCAACAATACTTTGATATGTTGATTTATGTTGATACTTGGACACACAGCCTGATCAAACACACCATTAGCTCCTCAGCAGCTAAAAGGCAAGCTTTGAAGAAGAGTCTATGAACATCTTACTTTTTTTTTTTTCAAAACCTTTATTTTTTCTATAAACTAACTTGGCAGCAGTGATAACCGTAAAGACACTGTACAGCAAGCGCCGTGAGGGCAACGGCTAGAAACTACATTACCCAGGAGCCCCTGGGACTACCGGCGCACCGCTGACACACCTGGCTGCGCCCGGAGGCGCTACATAGCTGAGGAGCGCCGAGAGTTCAAGCGGGGGTGCTACTGTGACCGGACCTGCAGCGCGAACGCTCCTGCCGTGAGGGAAACGGCTGTGGGGCTCCCTGCTGACAAACAAGCGCCGTGAGGGCAACGGCTAGAAACTACATTACCCAGGAGCCCCTGGGACTACCGGCGCACCGCTGACACACCTGGCTGTGCCCGGAGGCGCTACATAGCTGAGGAGCGCCGAGAGTTCAAGCGGGGGTGCTACTGTGACCGGACCTGCAGCGCGAACGCTCCTGCCGTGAGGGAAACAGCTGTGGGGCTCCCTGCTGACAAACAAGCGCCGTGAGGGCAACGGCTAGAAACTACATTACCCAGGAGCCCCTGGGACTACCGGCGCACCGCTGACACACCTGGCTGCGCCCGGAGGCGCTACATAGCTGAGGAACGCCTCCCGCGGGCAGCGCCGGGCTAAGCCCGGGACAAGGGCGGGGCCGTCTGTGGCCGTCCGAGGCAGGAGGAGGCAGGGCAGGGCCAGAGACTCTGCTCAATTCTTCTGGAGTCTTGTAACACTATCAAAAGGTAAAGCGAACTTAATAGTGTATGATCCTTTGGGAACTGCGGTGCTATTGAACTGACCTCACCTCTGCAAGGTTTGAACAGGTCTGTGTACATTACTCACTTGGCCCTGTACTCATGCCGGGGGCCATGAAAGACAAGGCAACAGTGGGGGCGGGCCCTATTGATAATTTCCTGGTAAAAATGGTAAATAAGATCAATAATGATAGAAGGGCCTCCTTGGGTAGTGGTAATTCCTTAGATCA
The DNA here is from genome assembly GCF_964261635.1 of Lissotriton helveticus. Taxonomy (NCBI): domain Eukaryota; kingdom Metazoa; phylum Chordata; class Amphibia; order Caudata; family Salamandridae; genus Lissotriton; species Lissotriton helveticus. The sequence continues at coordinate 1,430,329,762 of NC_136068.1, read as the reverse complement.
CGACCGAGCCCTGGAGAGCCCTTTTTTACCAGAGGGTTTACCGGATACCACCATTATTACTGATAATACACCAGTGGCAATCACTGCAGTAGAAGTACTGATTCATCAGGCCCCGGATACTGTAGTACTTGACAAATCTACCTCGGAGTCGGAGGAGGAGGAAGAGGTAGCCCCTGTTCAAACCCACACTAGGCCATTGAGAAACTGTAGGAAGCAGCAAGGCAAGAGGGCTGGAAGGCTTGCTCAGAAAAGAAAGGCAGAAAATAATCAATCTGTGATCAATTCCTCCCCGGTCCTGACTGTCATGGTGGAGAATAAGAGCGAGGAAAATATAACCTTGAGCCCTGGCCAATTTGACCTGCTAATTCGCAATATGGAGGCCAAATTCGAGCTGAAATTAGCGGAATCCCTTAAACCATTAATGTCTCAGTTGGAAATTGTCACAGCAGAGGTTAAGAGATTGGGTGATCTATTAGAGAAGCAAGTAGTTGGCATAGATAAAGTAAAGCCCTGTCTACCCACACCTAATATAGATGCTATGGAGTCTGGCAGGAAAGGGATAGCCAAGAGCAATAAAAATGTACACGTTCTATGCCAAGCATCTAGAGCTACCCAAGATCCTCCTGGACATTCTGCTCTACCAACACCTCCATCTATCAATACAGGAGTACACAACAAACCTGGGCTGGTTACAAATCCATCTGCTACCCCTAGGAGGAGAAGTAATTTTATTGATCTTCCGCCAGGCTGTGCCCCCTATGTAATTGTATTAGCAAATGTCCCCCCACATACTTCTTCTTTGGCTGAGCCATTTGAGGAGTCACATGACTCCCTTAAAAATAAAGTTGTATCATGGCTGAACCTAAATTGTGGTTTCCCTTCAAAATTTGATGAAGAAATAATCACAGTTAGGAGGGTAAACTGGATTGGTCCCACACGCAAAACTTGTACTGGTGATTGCGTGGTGGTAAATTTTAGATTTCCTCAACATGTTGCCACAGTTCTAGTAAGGGCAGCCTCAATGGCCACCGATAGTAGTAGCATCAGCGTGCGCCCTTTGGGATATTTTTATAATCACCTTCCAGGACCCCCAACCCCTAGCCTAGGCAGAAGCCCTTTTACACCTTTAGGCCTTCCACCAGCTACCTTTAGCCAGGCTTCAGGGAGGGAGAACCTTTTTAGGTTTGGTCCCCACATCACAACGCACAATAGATTTGACGCCTTGTCGGGTCTTGAATTGTGCGATTGACGGGGGGATGGAGAAGGTAGGGAAGATGCTGCTGTAGTGGTCCATGCCCCTATGGCTCTTGTACCTTCTTCAGATAATATTGGATGCAAATTAGAACTGGATACCCCGGATAAAAGGGATAAGATCAGATTATTAAGCTGGAATATTGCCGACTTACAGTCCAAGAGAGAAGATCCCAACTGGGGAAACTTTGTTAAATCATATGACATTGTTGCTATGCAGGAGACTTGGGACATGGATTGTGACTTTTGGCTGGATGGATTTACTTCTTACTTTGTCCTGGCTTTATCATCTCCTGCTGGAAGGAACAGAGGGGGCCTGCTGACTTTGGTCTCGGTGAATGTAAAGGGTAAAATTATGAAAGTTGTCTGCGACTCCCATAACTGTTTAGTTTTAGAGGTAACTTTGGTCGATGGCAACAAAATACTCTTTGTGAATTGTTATAATTCACCGAATGGCTACCCTGTTAATGCACATTTAGTGTGGCTAACAGACTTTTTAACTACTTATAAAGAGAAGCAATCCACTTATTGTCATTTTATATTGTTGGGTGATTTTAATGTACACTTATGTGTAAATTGTGACCTTATCGATACAGATACCCCTGACAGTATTTCCCCCCCGCACTTTGAACACAGTCAGAAGGGGGTGGCTATGGAAAATTTATTAGCGACCAATGATTTATATGAGGCAGAATTTTTTGATAAAAACACCAGGGTAGCTACGTATACTGGAAGGGATTGTGATTCAATAATTGATTATATATTCCTGTCGCTAGGTCTACGTAAATTTGTGATTTTTTATAATGCCGTACCGATGCCTGGGAGCGATCATAACCCCGTGGGGATGGAGTTAGTAAATGGCTTCTCCCTCATGAGTTTCAGTACTATATCTCAGGTTGCTTTACCCATTAAGACTAAAGATCAGGGGAGGAGGCTCAAGTGGGGACAGGTAGTACCGGAGGATTTTTTTTCTCACCATAACCGCTGAGGCTACCGAACAATTGAACATCTGTGCTAAGCCCCTCTCAAAAGGCGAGGAGGTTTTAACCTCTTTTGAAGGCATCTGCCATATAATATCCCAGAACCTAACATCCAAAGGTCAGGGAGGGAAGAACAGACCGGCATTAGGCTGGTTTGATACTACCTGCAGTAAAGCCCACAACAGCCTAAAAAAAGCACTTAATACCCGCCCCAGGGATTTATCCTTAGTGCGACAGCTGAGAAAGGATTATTCCAGGGTAACCCAAGCGCGTAAACATGCTCTAAAAAGAGAAGCTTGGCTTGAGCTTATGGATAAAGCTACCTTAAAAAATAGCTTGAAGTTCTGGTCAATAATAAATACCCCACTGTTTGCTCGTGACCAGAACGAGGAACTGGAACTTAATATCCCTGAGGTTGACTGGCTTAACCATTTCGAAAAAATTTATGGAAGTAACATGGAGCAGGAGCTCTTTGAGCTTCCTGCATCTGAATTCCCGCCAGGGCCAGTAAACTTCAACATAATTGAAGTCATTGAAGCAATTGAGACTAGCGCAGGCAAAAAGGCACTGGGTCCAGACGGGGTTCCCTCGGATCTGTTTAAGGTTAACTCATTATTCTGGGCAGATATTTTAGTTAAAGTTTTTAATGCTTCAACTGTTGTGGGATTCCCGAAATCTTGGTCCAGAGCTACCATAATCCTCGTGTTTAAAAAAGGCCAGAGGGGAGATCCAAGATGCTATAGGCCCATATCATTATTGGACTCCTCTGTTAAGATTCTAGGAAAAGTCGTATTAGCCAGAATAACTTCCTGGGCTACAAGGAATAACATCTTGACGGACGTACAATACGACTTCAGAGCGGGGAGGAGCACAGAAGACCAATGTCTTAACCTTCACCTGATAATAGCAAAGTACACGAGGGCCAAAAGGGGATCCATATTCCTAGGCTTTATGGACTTATCCACAGCTTTTGATCTAGTTAATAGATCAAAGCTGTGGACTATGCTACTGAACAAGGGCCATGATATCTCTTTGGTACACTTCCTGGCGGAGCTGCATAAAGATCTAAATGCCTCCATTAGGATGACTACCGATGGGAAGTGTACAGCAAGTTTTAGGTCCCGACGAGGGGTACGCCAGGGCTGTATTTTGGCCCCCATGCTGTTCACGCTGTACGTGAATTCATTGGAGGCCAACCTAACATCAGTAACTCAGGACATCCCGTGCATGGGGGGGAGGCCAATTCCGGTGCTCCTCTATGCCGATGATGCGGTCCTGATAGCCAGGACCCCGATTGCCCTACAAAAACTCCTTGATTCTTTTGGATCTTTTATGTCCAATCTGGATTTGGTCATTAATAGTGCCAAGTCGCATACAATGTCAGTGGGTTGTTCAAAAAGCAAAGAAAAAACATTTTTTTGTGGCAGTGAGGTTATCTCCGGAGTAAAGGTTTTTACTTATTTAGGGGTAGTGTTTGACCAAAGGGGAACATGGGTACCGCAGCTAACCTCTAAGGCAAATGCAGTTAGAAGCTCTGCATCCGCAGTCTTGGGGTTCGCAAAAAGACTAGGGGGGAAACCTATAGAGGCTATTCTGGCCATCTACAAAGCCAAATCAGTTGCTATAGCACGTTATGGGGCAGCTATTTGGGGATATTCAAAAATAGACCGCATCCAAGTGGAAGAAAACAAATTCTTAAGATCATTGCTTGGTTTGCCCCAGCAAACAGCATCTTATCCCGTACACCTTGAACTAGGGGTGGGATTTATTACTGATATGCTAAAATTAGCACCCATTGTGCTATGGATAAAACTTTGGCTAAATCAGAACCTTAGTCTGAACCATAAAATCATCAAAGACTGTATGAAATTAGATCATGTAAGGGATATTCAGTGGTTGTCTTATGTAGAGAATGTGGCTAAAAAGCTAGGACGCCCTGAGATCTTTGAAAGTCCAGAATCCCTATGCAAAGAAGATCTAGTATGGGTGAAAACTAATTTCATCAAGCTCTGTGATACGGAACGAGAGGCGGAGGAATTGTGTAAACTCTCAGTGAGGAGCCATATAATGATAACCACTACTCCTCAAATGGCGCCTTATTTGTCAGTGGTAACACATTTTTTCCATAGATGGCTACTGTCGAAATTCCGCTTCAACCAAATTCATACGGTCTTATGGGATATGAAAAATTGGTGCAAGTTAGAGGATTCTACCCCATGTAAATGCGATGATAAGTCTGTTCAGGACACTGCGCATTTTCTATTTTTTTGCCCGTGGTATAGTGAACCCCGGAAGCGCTATGTCAAACCTTTGCTGAAAGAGATGAGTTTCACTCAATATAAACCTGCACTGTTATTTTTATTAATGTTGGAAACCCCTTTCATTATGTATTGTATTGCTAGTTTTTTAACAGTTGCCGTAAGAATCAGGAGAAAAAGATTGGACTTGTAATACTGTAGAAACATCCTTTTTAAAACTGTATTTTAAAAACATCCTTTTAAAAACTGTATTTTGTATATGAATTAATGTTGGTGAGTTCCAGTGAGGAATGGGATTCGTGCAGTAGTTGTCCTCTTAATAGGAGGAAAAAAGGAGAGAAAATTGGTCTTTTAAACTTTTTTCATGAATTTAACTGTATTAATTTGATTTTTTATCCTGTTCTTAATCATGAACCTAACATTGTTTTAGTATACTTTTATGATTTTAATTAATCGAATAAAGTGGTTTTGACTGACTGACACTGTACAGCAGTTACCTATGGGAACAATACCAAACAGGGCTTGTTCCCTTTACTGCCTCAGTTTGGGGAACGCAGTAGCAAAAAATGGAGGACCGTATACATTGACTTCCCCCGCTCGGTGATCCCGCTCAGCATAAAGCTGATCTTTGGAGCCGTGACTATCATCAATGTTCAGGCCAGCGCCTGGGGCAGAGAATCTGTCATCCACGTCCTGCCATATAAGGATATTTTCCCCACCTTATAATCCCTCTTACTAAGTTTCATATGAATCTCTTATGCTAGCTTAGATTCCGCCCCATCTCTGTGCCAGTATTCTATCTCCGGGGAATGCTGTCCCATCCAGGCGAAGGCCACCTTATGTCTTGCAAGAAGCAGAGCCAGCTGCAAGAATTTGTGCCCCATCTTGCGACCTTTAGGCCTCCTTTTATTCCCCAGTAAACAAAACTTGGCCATTACCGTAACCTGCAGCGAAGCGGTAAGTGTGAGTTCACCCACCATTCCCACCCAAAAATCCTGTAGCTGCAGCACCCCAGGACCGGTGAAAGAAGTCTGCCCCTTCCACCACGGGGACATCTATCAGACCGGAACCGCGATATGTATACTAGAGTCAGAGGGATCAGGTAACTGCAATGAGAAAAGTTATGAGCCAGCCTAAAGTGGCCATTACTCGAGACAGTCTGTCAGGGCATTGCCGCGAGCCCAGTCCATGTCCTCAATGGGTGTCCCCAGGTCCTCCACCCAGGCTGATTAGACCTGCAACCAGCCACCAGCTGCATCTGCTCTCAATGCTTTGCAAATCAAGGATATCATATATCAGATGCCTTCCCAATCCACTCAACAGTAGGGTCATCAGAATGCCCATCAGAATGGTGGTCCATGTCTGCCTGACTAGCTCCTCCAAGCTGGCATAGTGCAGAAAGTGGCACAGCTCCAGTGCAAACACTGCCTGCACATGCTGGAACGAGATAAAAGTGCTCATTGGGGTACACATACCCTAGCAGCTCACAGCCCCCAGCCTGCCACTCCTTTTTTTTTTTCAGTTCAAATATTTTTATTGAGAGAAATGCATGGTAAAAGTACAAAAATTAACAGGTATCGTAGGGAAAGGAGGAAGGAGGAGAAGAGGGGAGGGGAAACATACGATGATGAAATAAGAAAAGAAAATAGGAGCAATACAATGGTAAAGAAGTAATGCATGTTCATCATCATGGAAAATCAGGAATACAAAATACAAAAAATATGCAATATAATAAAAGTGCAAATACAGCAATGCAATGAATTGAAGTAGCTAACAAAAAGAAATGAGAAGGGTATCAGGGGGGTTTAGGGACTTCCTGCTGAGCAGGAGTTGGACGGAAAGAACGAGCAGTACAATTATCTAAATACGAGGTGATAGGAAGCCATAATTCAGCACGTTTAGTAGCCATTTGTGGAGGAAAAACAAAGGCAGTATCAAGTCTATGGTTATGACATACATTGTACCACCAGGCCTTAAACGTAATATTTGACGTAGATTTCCAATTGACCGTGATTTGCTGAAAGGCAACCGCTAACAGTAGATCAACAATTCTAACATTAAGGTCAGTATGTTCCCAACATGGAGAAAGGCTTCCTAGAAAAACATGAGCATATGAAAATGGAATAGTAGTTGAAAAAATAACATTAAGTTGAGCCCATATCTGTAACCAGAAGGCGTGAACATTCTTGCAAAGGAACAGCATGTGAAACAAAGTGGCATTCGGGGAGGCACAGGACCAACAAGTATCTGGTGTGGTGGGAAAACGTTTATGAAGGGAAGATGGAGTGTGGAGTAAACGGTTATAAATGAAAAAAAGGGATTGCGTCAGGGAGGCAGCTCTAGAGGTTTTGCGGATTTTCAACCAGATCTTATCCCAAGTGGAGGTAGGCCAAGATAAGGAAAGGTCAGTCTCCCACTGCTCCTCTACTTTGGTTTTGAGTCTAGGGAGAGGGCGTGAATGAAGATGTTTGTATAAGTGTGCAGCTTTTGGAAAGGTAATTAAGGTAGAGTGAAGGTGGGTGAGAGGATCGGGAATGGGTACAGGAGGACGAGAGTAAGGAAGTGTATTGTATGTGGCCAGAACTGATGCTTTAAGGAGGAGATACTGAGGAAGGGAAGAGAGAGGTAGTTGGAATGCGAGACGAAGAGTATGAAAAGGTAGAAAGACGGAATTGGAGAACAATTGCGAAATCCAAAGGAGCCCTTTAGTTCTCCAAGATTTCCAAAGTATGGGCCTACCTCGAATTAAAAGATATTTGTTATGCCAGATAGTGGAGGAGAGGAAATCAGCAATGCAAACAGGGGGCGGAGGGTTGGAGGATAAGAGAAGTTTAAGAGTAAGCTTATGGATAGAAGTGAGAAGTGATGCAGGCTTGCGCGAAAAGGAGATACATTCGGCAAAAGAGAAAGGGGAGAGAAAGAGGCGCTCTACCTTGGTCCATAAGGGACAGGGAGAATCAGGGTCTTGTAACCAGAAAGAGGATTGACGTAACAGAAAGGCCTTGTGATAAGCAGAAAAATCTGGAAAATTGACTCCACCCTCAGAAAGAGGACGGATGAGCCGAGCCAAAGACATTCTGGGTTTACTCTTACTCCAAAGAAAAGAAGAGAGAATAGAATTGATTTTCTTTATGAATTTGGCTGGAATAGCAACGGGAATATTAGATAGGGTATATAGAATAACAGGGGAAAGCATCATTTTGATCGTATCGAGGCGACCCCACCAGGACAGATAAAGAGGGTGCCACCTAGCAGTAAGATCGGACAAATTCTGGATGCATTTGGTTAAACAAAGGGAAACTGTATCAGGGATCGAGGGAGTAATATGCAAACCTAAATATTTGATATTGGAAGGACTCCAAGTAAAATTGGAGGCATGAAAGTCTTGTTTAAAAGTGAACTTTGTCAAAGGTAGAATCTCGCACTTATCATTATTAAGCTTGTAGCCGGAGACGGAGGAGTAATGGTGAACTTCCGACAAAAAAGCGGGAATAGAGACAGTAGGGTTAGAGATGAACAGTAAAATGTCATCAGCATAAGCAGCCAATTTGATGGAAAGATCATTATAATGAAAGCCATGAATATTAGGGTTTTGACGGAGTTTAGACAGAAAAGGTTCTAGAGCTAAGTTAAAAAGGAAGGGCGAAAGAGGACAGCCTTGACGTACACCGCGACCAAGATCAAAGTAAGGAGAAACTTGGCCGTTTGCAAAAACTGCAGCACGTGGGTGAGAGTATAACAGCGAAATTAGGGAAATAAATTTAGGGCCAAAACCAAACCAGTTAAGGGTGTGGAAAAGGTAGGACCATTCTACCCTATCAAATGCCTTTTCCGCATCCAAGGCAATGGCTGCAAGGGGAGATTGGAGATGCGAGGATTTTGTCAGAACGTTGAATAAGAGTCTAGTATTGTCTGTAATATAACGACCTTTAACAAAACCTGATTGTTCATCCCCAAGCAAATCAGGAAGTAAGTGATCCAATCTAAGTGCTAATAGTTTTGCAAAAATTTTGTAATCTATGTTGACTAGGGAAATAGGTCTGTAATTCTTACAATATTGGACATCCTTCCCTGGCTTGGGAATTAAACAAATATGGGCATCGGAAAAAGTACCGGACGAATTACCCATGTCAACAAAAGAGTGGATAAGGGAGTGAAGTTTTGGAATAAGAAGCTTGGAGAAATGAAGATAAAACTCGACAGTGAACCCGTCAGGACCAGGTGCTTTGTTTAGTTTTAAACGATTAAGGGCATCAAGGAGCTCTTTTTGCGAGGCGTCAGATTCTAAGGAGGATAGGTCTAGAGGAAAAGAAGGAGGGACCTGAATGTTAGAGAAAAAATGAGTGAGAGTCTGAGGGGAGGAAGGGGTATCTGAAGTGTATAGGGACTCATAAAACTGTGAAAAAGTAGCAAGAATGTCAGCATCTTTGTGGTGTAAATGGGCATTATCATCATATATCGAGTCAATGTGTATTTTATTTTGTTTGACCTTTAAGTAATTAGCAAGAATCTTCCCGGCTTTGTTTCGACCACCATAAAATTTGGCACTAGATTTAAGCAAATATAAAGAAGCATCCTCAGTAGATTTTTCGTTAAATTTAAGTTTAGCAGCAACGAGAGATGTCAGACTATCCGAAGAGTGTGAGGTAAAGTAGGCGTGTTCCAGTCTCTTAATATCCTGAAGGAGGGTTTTGGTGAATTGACGGGCAGATCTACGTTTTTTAGCAACAAAGGTAATAATGAAATCACGTGCAGCCGCTTTAAATGCATCCCACAGAGTATGTTTCGAAATAGGTGGGACGTCATTAAGCAGGAAGAATTCATCAAAAAAGGCAGAAAAAGAAGCAGAAAAATTGGGATCTAAAAGGAGAGCATTATTAAAACGCCATCTCTTAGGACCTTCAATTTTGGGTAAAACTTCGAGACTAATCAGGACAGGGGCATGATCCGAAAGTAAAATTGGACCAATTTCCGCCGCCTGCAAAGTTTGAGAGAGAGCATGCGAAACAAAAATATAATCAAGCCGGGACTGAGAACGGTGGTGGGGGGAATAAAAAGTAAACTCTTGCAAAGTTGGGTTACATAAGCGCCAAGAGTCAATGAGCTTATGTTGCGATATAGCTTGGGTGAACAATTTGTGGGGCCTTGTGGGAATGTAAGTAGCATCAGATTTCCTATCCAAAAAGGGGTCAAAAGGGTGATTGCAATCTCCTGCAAGAATGAAATTGTCATCCATAAATTGAGTGATACGGGGAGAGAGGTCAGCCCAAAAAAGGGGGTCACCCGTCGTGGGACCATAAACATTAAGGAGAGAGATTGGAACACCTCTAAGTGATAGTCTGACATGCGTCCATCTGCCATTGGTATCAGATTCTTGAGAAAGAACCAATAAAGGGAGTGACTTGCGGCAAAGAATGGCAACACCATTACGTTTTCCATCGCCCTGCGAAAAAAAGACATCACCCACCCAACCTCTTTTGAGCTTATCAGATTCTGTGCCCGATAGGTGGGTTTCTTGAAGAAATGCAATATCAGTATTCAACTTAGCTAAGTGAGATAAAATACGTTGTCGCTTAACAGGTGAATTAATACCCTTAACATTCCATGAAATCAAATTTAAAGACATAGTGAACTAATAAAAGCATAAATGAACTGAGCAATGCATCCCAGAAATAACAAGGAGAATGAAAAGAAGAGAGTAGAATCAGAAAAGTAAAAGAACGGTGAGTAAAAATTGAGAGAAAAGAAAAGGAAGTTGAGGTAAAAAGAAAAGAGTAAGCAGGTAAAAGAAATTAAAGTAGTAAAGGAATAAGGAAGACTTGAGGATAAAAGAACATCATCGTAATGGAAAACATGAGCGAGTTGATGAAGGAAAGGGAAGTGAAGTAGAATAAGGAACAAAAATGGGACAAAAAACATGAGGAAAACATACCTATGAAGGGAGAATACGAGAAGAAGATGAGGGGGGAAGGAGCCAGGTAGGGAAGGCAACACAACTGAGGACAACCGGGCGAGGAACCAGGGAGATGTCATCATGGGTCAATGAGTTCCTGTGGAAACAAATACGGGGTAATCTGAGAAAATAGTACAAAGTAGAAAGCAAGAGTAAAAAATGAAAATAAGGGAAAGGACACAATGGGGAACATCAAAATATGGAGAAGGGAGAAAAACAGCAAGTAAACATGAAACGTCAAAAACAAGGGGAAGCCATAATAACAGAACGTGTGAGTAAGACTTGAAATGACTAACAGAATCAAGTAATTAGCCTAAAACCTGAGGCGAACAACAACACAGCAATAGAAGAGCGTAAGTCTCCAGACCGGCAACATTATGAAGAATCAACCAGGAGAAGACGAAGGACCGGAGGTATCCATAGTAGAAGTACGATGAGCGTTGATGAAACTCTGCAATCTCACCGGATCTTCATAGGTGGTGGTTTTGTTGTTATAGGTAACCTTAAACAAACATGGATGATATAAGCCATATCGGGCGCCCATGCCGCGAAGGACCTCTCTCATGCTAAGGAAAGCTTTCCTACGGTTGGCAGTGGCTTTGGCATAATCCTGAGCGAAGTATAGCGGGGATTCAAGCCATGTCAATTTGGGAAGAGCCTTTGCCGCTGCAAGAACTTTCAAAAGATCAGTATACTCCAGGAAGTAGAGGATGACACCTCTAGGTCTTTGAGACATGGAGAGGGATGTAGGTAGGCGTCCCAAGCGGTGTGCACGTTGGATGTTGAGAGATGTATCCTGCGGTAGATGGAGCAATTTAGGGAGGAAGGATTTGAAAAAAGCAATCGGGTCTGACCCTTCAAGATTTTCCGCAAGGCCGTAAATGCGAAGATTATTACGCCTGCCTCTATTTTCCAACTCCTCCACCTGCTTCTGCAGAGATCCGACTTGTGAAGACAGATGTGCAACTTTGGCTTGTGATTCCTGAAAGGATGCAACAGAGTGTTCCACCGAAGAGACTCTTGTGTCAAGTTGAGACCAATTGTCCGTGAGGACCTGAAGTTTGGCATTAGTCTCCTCCATAAAAGGGCGGAGTGAACCAATTTCCTCGAGAAAAGGACGAAAGGAGCGTATTTCTTCCAGTAGCAGCTCCATGGATACCGGGGATGGTGACTTGGGCGGAGAAAGAGGATTTTTCTTTAACCGCTTGGTGGCCGTTTTCCCCAATGTGGTAGGGGACGGCGTGTCCATTAGTTCCTCCGAACCTGAGGGTGAACGAGAGTCCTCTAAGTTGGAAAGAGCAGAAAAGACTTTCGAGTTCTTGATAAAAGCCACCTTTGGAGATGCTTTAAAAGAAGAGCGAGACATGAGTTGCTGTTTTCCCATGGAAATATGCAGAAAAGCAAAAAAAAAATAAAAATAAATGTCAATTGGTATTTAGCCAGGAAAAGAGCTGAAAGCGACCTCAGCAATGAAGAGCCAATCAAGTAGAGCAAAGAGCAAGATGGCGGAGATGTGCAACCAAGTGCCTCACACAGCGTATTCACAAACTGCGTTGAAAGTCATGTGATTCCTTAACAAAAAAGAGCATCAGCCAGACCAATAATAAGGAGAAATCACCAAGACATGACTGGGCAGAAAAAGAGGTAAAAAGGAAGCTGGTGCGTCATTGAGGCAATTCCCACAAAAATAGGTTAGCTAGTAAGGATAGTACGCATTCTACCATCCCTACTTACAATGAAGCAAGAATGTATGCAGAAAACCGCTCCAGAAAGGACCATGTAAAATATTGGGCGTGGAAAGCCAGATTTTGAGGTATACAGAAAAATAGTCCAACATGTGGGAAAAGAGATTGTGGAGCTCTTAAGATGGCGGACGCACTGTATGAGGAAAAAAAAAAAGAAAAATTTTTTACCTCATGTATGGAGCGCTGAAAAAAGGACAGCAACGAGACTGGGTCATGAGGAGGCGCATGTGTGGTCCGGATGATGAAGAGCGCACACTTGAAGGCAGGACGGAGACTTAAAGTCGTCTCCGCGATAGAGCCGTTCCGGGACTGGGTGTCTAAAATGGCGGCTGCGCTCACCAGAACGTTCGTGGCTGCGAAGCAGCGATTATCTCCTTCTCCGTCGCTGTAGAAAGGCCGCCAAGGGTGCCGCAGCTATGCAGAGATGTTCCGACGTCATTAGGAGGCTTTTAGCACAGGAACATAGCGGAGAGTGAGGGAAGACTCCCGGTGCCTCGGCGGAGCTTCACTCAGGCGCCGCCATCACCCACGGCGCCAAGCCACGCCCCCTCAGCCTGCCACTCCTGAAAGGTCATATTTGCCGCCATCAGTCGGTCCGACGTCAGTATCTAAACCAGCAATTCCTGGTGAAAGGGGTCACGTCTCAGCACAGCTGTGACTGGCTTCTGCAATATACGAGCTGTCTGCCTAACCACAAACAGCACACACTGTCCGTGGCCTCAGAGCCCTCCATCAATTTCTCTAGGAGCTGCCCAGCAGTGATCGAACTCGCCAGCATTTGCTTCTTCCAACTGTCCCCAGTCTCCAGCCAGCATGCATCATACTGCATTTGTATGGCACAGCATAGTAATAAAATTCAAGACACTGTTCTTCCAGTCCACCCTCTTCACATCTCTTGGTTAGGGTGGCTAGGACCACTCTGCTTTGTTTCCGGCCCAGATAAGGAAACAAGAATCGTATCGCAGTGAGGAGAGAGAATTGTGTATGACATATAAACAACGTGGTAGACGCATCATCTTGGAGATAGCTTTTCTGACTATCAATGATAGCAGGAGCGTATTGCAAAAGGCAACCAAGGTTCTAGCACAAGATCAACACTCTCCTGATGGTGAAGTGCATTTATAGCACCCTCGAATGGGCAACTATGATCCTGAGATACAGGGACATCTTAAGGATTTTGGGGGTCCATGGCCAAATGTATTATGGAGGCCCCTGTTCGAAACAGCTTTGAATGGATGATTCAGTTTCAGCTCTTTCATGCCCTCTTTGGCCATGCCTGTGTTTACATCTAATATTCAGGGATAGTCACGTGTTTTCATATTACATCACAGCAGTGGTTCTGTAATATTACTGCACATAATATTTGTAACCCCCTCCCATTTTTCATATGTGAGGCCCCATTGGGATCTAAAATACCTTTTTTATGGATGTTCCATGAAACACAACATTTCGCTGAAATACACTCACACATCACCCATATTAAAAAGAAATGCAAGGAAAATGGTATTTTAAACAATCTGTTTCATAATTATTAAAGGTCATCAGGGTAAGCCTCTCTGCAGAACAGAGCTGGCTCTATCAGGGACCCCACTGGAAGACTGTGGCCCTGGGCCAGAGCCCACTTTGCCCATTTCTTAAAACGTCTCTGCCCATGTACCGGAAATGTTCCAATTCCCAGTGCAGACCAATATCTGGTTGGTGCGCCACAGGAGACCCCATAAGCGCAGTGAAAGGAAATATCAGAGACTTACCACAGTTGATCCGCAGCCCTGACAGGGCCCCAAAAGTAATACAATAAGTGCAACAGCATCTCAAGGGATTTCCTGGGGGAGTACGGTATACAGCCATCTTACTTGCTCTGATTGCCGGAAATCAAGTTTAAACTGTCAATGCAACCTGAACAGAACCTAGATTGTAGAAGGACATCAGAACTTGCAAGAACCACCTATTAAATTAACTCCCGTTAGATTCACATATGACTTTTTCATCTTTAGTGGACTTCAAATTATTATTTGTCTTTTCTGTGCAGGTCTCTTGGTTTGTTGGGCAGTTAACTTTGAATTCCATATTGTGATGTAATCTTTAAATTGTCCTCTTATACATACACTGGCCTGTATTGTATTTCATTCAGACATGCTACAAAGAAAGGCTTCGTCCAATGTCTTCAGTGTGTAGAATTTGGCATTAGCAAGGGAGGTGGTTATTCACATTTAGCAATGCTGAATGATCTTCTGAATATTGGGAAGGTTACACATGATCCACAGTTGTTCTCGTGAACATGTATTCACTGATGACACCCACTATGTCCCAATCCTCTGTCAAATAATGCTTCCATGCTTTGCATTATGATATAAAGTGCATTATGACATCACCCACTTACGGCAACCCTATGTAGACAGATTGTAACAGTAACTTGGGTGTCCATTGGCAATTCTGTGTGACCTTAAGGAAGATGAACCTCTTCCTTTCTAGTCTTATGAATATACACATGTTAACTGTAGTTATGAATATTTCATTATTAGATGATGTTGCCATTCCTATGAAGGTCTGTGTGTGTGTTTTTAAGAAGAAAATGCTTTTTCTCTGATGTATAGTTGTGTGTATGAGTGTGTGTATGCGCAGGCCTCAAATTGACCTTTCCTGTCAATCAAGAGAGCATTTTTTAAAATTATTTTTATTTCCATTTTTTAAATATTATTCGACACAATATAGAGTACCTTGGTCTATTATAATGCGCTATCTTACTTTGAAGGATCTAGCGCAATCATTCTGGATGCCCATATGTAAGAACTCGGTCATTTTTCTCAGCTCAGCTTAACTCCTCCTCCTCCCACTGCGAGCATTCTTAAGTTGCTTCTCGTTTTTTAGTGTCTTCTCCACTATCATATACCATCCTGAGATTATTTGTTTAGCTACTTCCCTGTCCTGTACTGAATTACTGTCGTTATATAGTTACCTCCACAAAATGTCCATTCTATCCGCAACAATCTTCTGCTGCAGGTCCCTTTTACTTCTCTCTACATATCACCACAGCTTCTCCTTCCAGTGACATTGGACACATTTGTATACACCCACCGTTTAGATCCATAGTAGGTTTGGTAAGTACATGGTGTACACAGTCTTTTATGTTAAGTAGAAATTGTCATGCTGAGACGATTTTGTCTAATAACTCAGGACTGCTTACAATACCTAGGGGTCCATTACCTTGTCGGGCAGATCGCCACCGCCATGGTGGCGGTGACGATCCGCCCCAACATAAATGCCCGCCCGCCACCCTTTCCCCACCGCCACATTACAATGGCGGGGGACCGCAGCGGAGGCAAACACCGCCCGCCACTTTCCCGCCCCGGTCGCCTTGCGGCCGGGGCGGAAAAGGGTTCATATGGTGGCGGTGTCTATCAGACACCGCCAGCCATATTTGGATGGGCGTCTGCAGTTGCTTTTCCGTGGAGGCAATGCCGCCACGGAAAGGCAGGCGGACTTCACTCTGGGGGCCCCGTGCGGGCCCCCAGAGTGATGGAGAGTACAGGGGTGCACACGGGGGCTGCTGCTTTGATTATGCAAATGCTGAAATGCTTTTTTAGCATTGTGGCGGGCGGTGCAGAGAGCACCGCCCGCCACAATGCTAAAAATACAGGATGTGCCCACCACTGTGGCGGGCACATCCTAATACTCCCCACGGGACCCCCGCCCTTATGGCGGGCGGTCCCGATTACCACAAGGATGGCGGGCGGGCAAAGTCCGCCCGCCATCCTAATGACCCCCTTAGCGTTTGCTCCGTAGAAGCTTTGCGCTGTTAGAAATGTTTTCTGCAAAACCACCAATCTTGTGTGGAACATATTGGGCACAAGTCTTAATCTGTCAACTACATACAGAGTTACTCTTCAATACCTAGATTTATAATGTGTTCAATACCTTCCACACCTATGATGCATTAGGACCACATGCATTTTGTAAACACTTACAACTATTAGCTGTACACACGCTCTACACGGTGCAGAGTAGGAATATCGAGGGAGAAATATCGTTTTACATAAAAATCTCCGCAGAAATATCGAGAGGAAGAAATATCGACAACAAAAATATAGTTTGACCAGAATATCGACTGATAGGTATGTAATATCGATAACAATAATATAGTTCTAATAAATATCGTTTACAAAAATATAGTTTACAAAAATATCGATTTAATAATAATGTTATGTATTTTAGTGTTTTTGAAGAGAATTGTTTGTCATTTTATTATATGTTTTGGAATTGTATTAGTTATTAATGTATTTTATGTTGAATTTTGTGTTATTAGTTCCGTAGCGGGTTGTGGGTTTATAGGGGAATAGGGTGGGAAGTAATTTAATTATATAAAATTAATTGATTAATTAATGTGTTAATTTATTAATAATTGTTTAATAATTAGTTGGTAATTAATTTCAATTAGTCAATTAATAAATCATTTTGTTAATTGTTTAATTAATTTTAGGTGTGTGTTGTGGAGTTTATATGTGTAAATGGTGTGAAGGATGGTGAGTAATTAAGTATTTATTGATTAATTATTAAATACTTTTTAAAATAATTACCATTAATTAATTAGTACTTATTAATTGTAAATGTGTAATTAATTATAGGTTTGTGTTGTGGTGTTTATAAGTGTATATGGTGTGAAACCTGGTAATTAATTAAATAATTATTTAATTAATTAAAAACCCATTAATTATCATTAATTAATTAGTAATTAATAAATGTAATTGTGTAATTAATTTTAGGTGTGTGTGGTGGATATTATAGTGTAAAATAATGTGTAATCAATTATTGTGTATTATGTTTGTTAATAATAATACATTTAAATGTATATATTAATTATGTTTATATTGGAAATAAAATGTAATAAAAATGTTGATAGTTTGTTTTTTTATTGTTTTGGGTTCCAGCGCTTTCCTACTATTGTACTCACTGGAGTGGGAATAGTAATTTTTACCCCTACGCTATCCAGCGCTTTCCCTACTGTTGCACTCTCTGGAGTGGGAATAGTAATTTTTTACCCCTACGCTATCCAACGCTTTCCCTACAGTTGCACCCTTTGGAGTGGGAATAGTAATTTTAACCCCTACGCTATCCAACGCTTTCCCTACTGTTGCACTCTCTGGAGTGGGAATAGTAATTTTTACCCCTACGCTATCCAACGCTTTCCCTACTGTTGAACTCTCTGGAGTGGGAATAGTAATTTTTACCCCTACGCTATCCAACGCTTTCCCTACTGTTGCACCCTTTGGATTGGGAATAGTAATTTTAACCCCTACGCTATCCAACGCTTTCCCTACTGTTGCACCCTCTGGAGTGGGATTAGTAATTTTTACCCCTACGCTATCCAGCGATTTCCTTACTGTTGCACTCACTGGAGTAGGAATAGTAATTTTTACCCCTACGCTATCCAACGCTTTCCCTACTGTTGCACTCTCTAGAGTGGGAATAGTAATTTTTACCCCTACGCTATCCAGAGTTTTCCTTACTGTTGCACCCTTTGGAGTGGGAATAGTAATTTTTACCCCTACGCTATCCAGCGCTTTCCCTACTGTTGCACTCACTGGAGTGGGAATAGTAATTTTTACCCCTACGCTATCCAACGCTTTCCCTACTGTTGCACTCTCTGGAGTGGGAATAGTAATTTTTACCCCTACGTTATCCAATGCTTTCCCTACTGTTGCACCCTTTCGAGTGGGAATAGTAATTTTTACCCCTACGCTATCCAACGCTTTCCCTAGTGTTGCACCCTGTGGAGTGGGAATAGTAATTTTTACCCCTACGCTATCCAGCGCTTTCCCTACTGTTGCACTCTCTGGAGTGGGAATAGTAATTTGTACCCCTACTCTATCCAACGCTTTCCCTACTGTTGCACCCTTTGGAGTGGGAATAGTAATTTTAACCCCTACGCTATCCAACGCTTTCCCTACTGTTGCACTCTCTGGAGTGGGAATAGTAATTTTTACCCCTACGCTATCCAACGCTTTCCCTACTGTTGCACTCTCTGGAGTGGGAATAGTAATTTTTACCCCTACGCTATCCAACGCTTTCCCTACTGTTGCACCCTTTGGAGTGGGAATAGTAATTTTAACCCCTACGCTATCCAACGCTTTCCCTACTGTTGCACCCTCTGGAGTGGGATTAGTAATTTTTACCCCTACGCTATCCAGCGCTTTCCTTACTGTTGCACTCACTGGAGTAGGAATAGTAATTTTTACCCCTACGCTATCCAACGCTTTCCCTACTGTTGCACTCTCTAGAGTGGGAATAGTAATTTTTACCCCTACGCTATCCAGAGTTTTCCTTACTGTTGCACCCTTTGGAGTGGGAATAGTAATTTTTACCCCTACGCTATCCAGCGCTTTCCCTACTGTTGCACTCACTGGAGTGGTAATAGTAATTGTTACCCCTACGCTATCCAACGCTTTCCCTACTGTTGCACTCTCTGGAGTGGGAATAGTAATTTTTACCCCTACGCTATCCAACGCTTTCCCTACAGTTGCACCCTTTGGAGTGGGAATAGTAATTTTAACCCCTACGCTATCCAACGCTTTCCCTACTGTTGCACTCTCTGGAGTGGGAATAGTAATTTTTACCCCTACGCTATCCAACGCTTTCCCTACTGTTGAACTCTCTGGAGTGGGAATAGTAATTTTTACCCCTACGCTATCCAACGCTTTCCCTACTGTTGCACCCTTTGGATTGGGAATAGTAATTTTAACCCCTACGCTATCCAACGCTTTCCCTACTGTTGCACCCTCTGGAGTGGGATTAGTAATTTTTACCCCTACGCTATCCAGCGCTTTCCTTACTGTTGCACTCACTGGAGTAGGAATAGTAATTTTTACCCCTACGCTATCCAACGCTTTCCCTACTGTTGCACTCTCTAGAGTGGGAATAGTAATTTTTACCCCTACGCTATCCAGAGTTTTCCTTACTGTTGCACCCTTTGGAGTGGGAATAGTAATTTTTACCCCTACGCTATCCAGCGCTTTCCCTACTGTTGCACTCACTGGAGTGGGAATAGTAATTTTTACCCCTACGCTATCCAACGCTTTCCCTACTGTTGCACTCTCTGGAGTGGGAATAGTAATTTTTACCCCTACGTTATCCAATGCTTTCCCTACTGTTGCACCCTTTGGAGTGGGAATAGTAATTTTTACCCCTACGCTATCCAACGCTTTCCCTAGTGTTGCACCCTGTGGAGTGGGAATAGTAATTTTTACCCCTACGCTATCCAGCGCTTTCCCTACTGTTGCACTCTCTGGAGTGGGAATAGTAATTTGTACCCCTACTCTATCCAACGCTTTCCCTACTGTTGCACCCTTTGGAGTGGGAATAGTAATTTTAACCCCTACGCTATCCAACGCTTTCCCTACTGTTGCACTCTCTGGAGTGGGAATAGTAATTTTTACCCCTACGCTATCCAACGCTTTCCCTACTGTTGCACTCACTGGAGTGGGAATAGTAATTTTTACCCCTACGCTATCCAACGCTTTCCCTACTGTTGCACCCTTTGGAGTGGGAATAGTAATTTTAACCCCTACGCTATCCAACGCTTTCCCTACTGTTGCACCCTCTGGAGTGGGATTAGTAATTTTTACCCCTACGCTATCCAGCGCTTTCCTTACTGTTGCACTCACTGGAGTAGGAATAGTAATTGTTACCCCTACGCTATCCAACGCTTTCCCTACTGTTGCACTCTCTAGAGTGGGAATAGTAATTTTTACCCCTACGCTATCCAGAGTTTTCCTTACTGTTGCACCCTTTGGAGTGGGAATAGTAATTTTTACCCCTACGCTATCCAGCGCTTTCCCTACTGTTGCACTCACTGGAGTGGTAATAGTAATTGTTACCCCTACGCTATCCAATGCTTTCCCTACTGTTGCACTCTCTGGAGTGGGAATAGTAATTTTTACCCCTACGTTATCCAATGCTTTCCCTACTGTTGCACCCTTTGGAGTGGGAATAGTAATTTTTACCCCTACGCTATCCAACGCTTTCCCTAGTGTTGCACCCTGTGGAGTGGGAATAGTAATTTTTACCCCTACACTATCCAGCGCTTTCTCTACTGTTGCACTCACTGGAGTGGGAATAGTAATATTTACCCCTTCGCTATCAAATGTTTTAACTACTAATGTTTTTATTTTGTTATTAAATGTATGTATTATTATTTTTTAATACTTTAATGTGTTAAATATAGAATATCTTATTTTATTCAAAATGTTTTATATATGTGTTTGTGTTATTTCTATATAATTATTAAAGTTTATAAATTAAATAAAGATAATAATAAAATGTATTTAAGAAAATATATGTATATGTATACATTTATTGTGTTTATATTAATTAAATTAAGTTTATTTGTTATAAATAGTAAAAATATAAATGTAATTTAATATATTTGGTTAATAATATTAATATTATTTAATTATTTAATTTAAGTTATATTATTTTTTTAAGTCGATATTTTTTACATCTATATTTTTGCATCGATATTTTTGAGTCGATATTATTGTACTTACCTGTTTAAGTATAGGGAGTCGATATTTTTGTAATCGATATTTTTACATCGATATTTTTGTAAACTATTTTTTTGTTGTCGATATTTAAACATGGAACCGCTCTACACAATTAGGTAGAAAAGTACTATGGTAGTTACCTGCCACTATGTAAACTATAAAACAAATTAACACACTCAATGGATGATGTAATCAGTGATGTCTTCAATTATGTAATTTGGGATGGCATCAATGATGTCATAGAACTTGTAATGAGTGATATAATATGTAAGGTCATAATCATAGATTTAGAGGGGCGCAGTTTATAGTTAGCTCTGCTAATTATAATTAGTGAATTTCTCTGGCTTTTTGAGTTTAAAATGTTAATCGTGACACTGATAAATTCACCTAACTATAACATTACTTTACCCATGTTTTTTTCAGTGAACTATAAAGTTTTTATTTGAGCAAAAACAGCTTTTTATCACAACCTACTATAAAGTTACCTTATATATATATATATATTCAAAGCAACTCCTCCCAGTCAAAAAGAGCAGAGGCCACTTCAGGGAACAGAGGAAACATCTTTATTTCAATTAGTTCGGCGAATGCATTTCTGCCTTGTTAGGCCTTCGTCAGTGCCAAGATGTATCAGAGGATTTGAAACGCTGTGCTTTTAAATGTGTCCTGCCACACTACGATTGGTGCATAGTCCGCCACACCCCTCAGATGATGCACTCACTTTGCATTCACAGCCCCTGATGACTTGAGGACTGCGTATCCCAGGATGCACCTGACAACTCCCAGGTAAGTGGTACGTGGAGTCGTGCTCAGAGTAATCCGAGAACTGAGCGGAAGGCAGGATACTCTGTATGGCGTTCCAAATCCACTGGTGATTACAATTTCAGATGCCCCCTTGGGTCCCCTTTGACCGCTTCAACCTTTTGCACAACGTCTGATAAGCAGGAGCAGGTATGGCAGTGCATCCCGCCCAGGCGAAGGTTAATAACCTTGCTCTACAGCCGCAATTTCACACGTGCTGGAGGCGGGCATGGAATGATTCAATACCTTGAATGAAGAAAGATGCCGAAGCAGGAACCAGACACATCCAGGCCAACTTGCGAAGCTGGGGCCTCTGTAACACGTTTCTGGTAAACGTGTGAAAATGTCCAAAGCAACTCCTCCCAGACGAAAAGAGCAGAGGCCACATCGGGGAACAGAGGAAACATCTTTATGTCAGGCAGTTCGGCGAATGCATTTCTGCGTTGTAGGCCTTCGTCAGTGCCAAGATGTATCAGGGGATGTGAAACGCCGGGCTTTTAAATGTGTCCTGCCACACTACGATTGGTGCATAGTCCGCCACATCCCTCAGATGATGCACTCAAATTGGATTCACAGCCCCTGTTTACTTGAGGACTGCGTATTCCAGGATGCACCTGACAACTCCCAGGTAAGTGTTATGTGGAGTCATGCTCAGAGTAATCCGAGTACTGAGCGGGAGGCAGGATACTTTGCATGGCGTTCCAAATCCACTGGTGATTAAAATTTCAAATGCCCCCTTGGGTCCCTTTTGACCGCTTCAGCTTTTTGTACGAACTTCTGATAAGCGGGGGCAGGTATGGCAGTGCATCCCGCCCAGGCGAAGGTTAATAACCTTGCTGTACCGCCGCAATTTCACCCGTGCTGGAGGTGGGCCGGGAATGATTCAATACCGTGAATGAAGAAAGATGCCGAAGCAGGAACCAGACACATCCAGGCCAACTTGCGAAGCGGGGACCTCTGTAACACCTTTCTGGTAAACGTGTGCAAATGTCCAAAGCAACTCCTCACAGATGAAAAGAGTAGAGGCCACATCGGGGAACAGAGAAACATCTTTATTTCAAGCAGTTTCGGCGATTGCATTTCTGCCTTGTAAGGCCTTCGTCAGCGCCAAGATGTATCAGGGGATTTGAAACGCTGTGCTTTTAAATGTGTCCTGCCACACTATGATTGGTGCATAATCCGCCACACCCCTCACACGCACTCACTTTGTATTCACAGCCCCTGATGAGTTGAGGACTGCGTATCCCAGGATGCACCTGACAACTCCCAGGTAAGTGGTACGTGGAGTCGCGCTCAGAGTAATCCGAGTACTGAGCGGGAGGCAGGATACTCTGCATGGCATTCCAAATCCACTGGTGATTAAAATTTCAGATGCCCCCTTGGGTCCCCTTTTGACCGCTTCAGCCTTTTGCACCAACTTCTGATAAGCGGGGGCAGGTATGGCAGTGCATCCTGCCCAGGCGAAGGTTAGTAACCTTGCTGTACCGACACAATTTCACCCGTGCTGGAGGCGGCCCGGGGATGATTCAATACCTTGAATGAAGAAAGATGCCGAAGCAGGAACCAGACACATCCAGGCCAACTTGCGTAGCCCACCAGGAACCTCCAGTATGCGCCAGGGGGCTGCGTTGCAAAGAGGTGTAAAAAGGGGCGTGGCCACATATCACCTCTCTGCAATGCAGCCCCCTTGCGCATACTGGAGGTACCTGGTGGGCTAGTTGGCCCCCAGGGACTCCCAGTATTCAAGGGGAATTAATTCCATCGCTCCAAACGCGCCAGGGGGTGCGTTTGCAGAGAGATGCAATGAGGGGGCGGGGCCTCCTCCGGATCCCTTTTTTTATTTATTTACTTTTAAAAACGGGGGCTGTGCAGCCCCCCTTCTGTTTCTTTTTTTTTGGCCCTGGGACCCCATCCCCCAGGGCCTGCCCCCAAATGTTTTAGTTTTGGGAAGGGGGCTGTGTGGCCCTCCTCCTGAGGCTTTTTTCGGACCCCGGGGCATGGCCTTTTTTTAAAAAAAATTATCTTTTGGAGGAGTGCTGCCTTACCCCCTCCTGTGGCCTCTTATGCCCCCGGTGACCCCATCCCCCGATGTTCTACCGAGGCACAAGATGGCTGCCAACACTTCCTAGTTTGGAGTGTTAACAGCCAATTAGCATAAAGCTTGTGCTCGGGAGGATACGCGTACCCTACTTTGTCCATAGATATATCTATGATTTTACTTTTGATTTTCTCAGGAACTTCTTAACGGATTTACATCATTTATCAAAAAGAGTTCTTTCTGAACCAAGGGCTACCTTTTTGCCAAATTTGGTGTAATTCCGTTCAGCAGTTCGGGCTGTAGCCGCGGCTAAATTTTCCCATGGGAAATAGCATTTTGAAAATACGTTTTGGGAGCCCCTTTTTTCTCGACCCCCACTTGCCAAATCACCCCTAAATGTTCAAGATAGGAGCTGACCGGACCGCGCCATAAGTTTTGAATATTTTGCAAAGATTCGTCAATCGGCGCCAAGGTTATTGGGAATAGAATGTTGCGATTTACCTATGGTAACTAGGTCCTCACTATAACTACCTACTGGCGACCGCAATAAAAATATTGATATCTAGAGGCGCGCAGGATCTGCGCACCCTCCCGATCATGAGCTTCAGGCTAATTGGCTGTCAACACTCCAAACCAGGAAGCTTTGGCAGCCATCTTGTGCCTCCGTAGAACCGAGGCACAAGAAAACAGAAAAACAAACATGAAAAACAAGAAAAGGGGGCAGAATAGAAACACCCTGACCCTTAGGCATGCTTAGGGGGTCCGACAAGGATCGCCAGGCCATAAAAAAATTTTAAATCGCGGGATGCACGGAGGATCCGCGGATCCGGCCGCAGAAAATAAAGAATGAAACACGGGCTCCCGTGCTTCATTATTAATTAGCCCCTGGGTGGGCCAAGTCCCGGGGGCAATGTTTATAGTGTAATGGGGCCCCAAAGGGACTCCCAACCCCAGGGACTGTCACCCCTGGGGCTTTTCAAAAGTATTTGCGGGGGGCTCATGGCCCCCCTGCAGCCCCGGGGTCCGCCACCCCTGAGGCTTTTATAGTAAATGGGTGGGGGGCTCAAAGGTCCACCATAGCCCAGGGGAACCACCACCCCCCGGGGCTTATATAAAATATTGTCAGAGGGGCACATCGCCCCCCCCCGCAGCCCTGGGGACCGCCACCCCCGAGGCTTGTTTATTAAAAAAATTAACTACCTGTGTGGGGGGGGGGCTTGAACGCCCCAGGGATCACCACCTCCCCGGGCTCTAATTATTAAAATTGGGGGGTTCGTAATGGACCCCCAAGCGCCGGCGACCAGCACCCCCCGGGGCTTTGTAAATGGTGAGAGGGGGGGCCGCACTGCCCCCCTTCTGGAGCCCTCGATGGCCCTGGGGACTGCCAACTCCCAGGGCCAGCTCATGCAGTGTCCCAGGGTGCCCAACCCGGGACACTGCAGTTTGCTATGGCGGGACGGGAGCCTCGCGGCTCCCGCCCTCCCATAGCAAACTCTGCTTTGGTTTTTGAGAGAGAGAGCAGGAAACCTCCTCTCTCTTCCAAAAACCAAAGCCAATTGTTTTTCCACACAGGGAGCTGCATCTTAGCAGCTCCCCATGTGGAAAAGCAATGCCGACTCCCGCAGGAGGCGGGGAGCCAGCGGGACCGTAGAGGGATTGGGGATCCCACCACGGTTCCCGAATGGAGAAGCCCAGCCTCAGGGTATGGTGTCCCCAGGGCTAGAAGTGGCCCAGGAGAGGGGCAATGCGGCCCCCCTCCTCTAAAAAACTAAAAAAACAAAGCCCCTCCCGGGGATGGGGTCCGTGGAGCCATAAATGGCCTGAGGAGGGGGGCAACGCAGTCCCCCTCCAAATAAATAAAAAAGAAAATTTGCCATGCTCCGGCGGATGGGGTCCCCAAGGTCGAATATAGGTTCTGGAGGGGGCCACACGCCCCCTTCCAATTATTTAAAAAAAAAAAAGAGGGGTCAGGCCCTGGGGGATCCATTCCCCAGGGCCAATACAATAGGATAAGAATGCGGGCCACGCAGCCCCCCTTCTTAAAAAATCAATAAAAAAAGACCAGCATTGCGCCAGAGGCCCCGCCCCCTCCCTGCAGCACTCTGCAAACGCGCCCCCATGGCGCGTTTGCAGATGGGGAACTAATTCCCCTTGAATACTGGGGGCCAACTAGCCCACCAGGAACCTCCAGTTGGCATCAGGGAGCTGCGTTGCAGAGAGGTGTTCAGAGGCCAAGCCCCTTTTTACACCTCTCTGCAATGCAGCTCTGTGGTGCTTAATGGAGAAACCTGGTGGGCTAGTTGCACCCCAGGGACCCTAAAGATTCAACAGGAGTTAATCCCCCAACATAAAACACACCACGGGGCGCGCTTGCACAGTGGTAAAGGGAGGGGGCGGGCCTGAGGTGACATGTGTGCAAACACGCTCTATGGCACGTTTTAAGTTGCGGAATTAATTCCTCTTCAACTAGCCCACCAGGTACCTCCAATAAGCGCCACAGAGCTGCGTTGCAGAGTGTTGTAAAAAGGGGCGTGACCTCTGAACACCTCTCTGCAAAGCAGGTCATTGGTGCATACTGGAGGTACCTGGTGGGCTAGTTGGCCCCCAGGGACCCTCAGGATTGAAGAGGAATTAATTCCCCAACGTAAAAATGCGCCAAGGGGCTGTTTGCAGACATGTCACCTCATGCCCCGCCCCCTTCCTTCACCACTGTGCAAACGCGCCCCCTGGCGAGTTGTAATACTGAGGGTCCCTGAGGGCCAACTAGCCAGCAGGTACATCCAGTATGCGCCAGGGAGC
The DNA here is from genome assembly GCF_964261635.1 of Lissotriton helveticus. Classification (NCBI taxonomy): domain Eukaryota; kingdom Metazoa; phylum Chordata; class Amphibia; order Caudata; family Salamandridae; genus Lissotriton; species Lissotriton helveticus. The sequence goes on along the minus strand of NC_136068.1, from coordinate 1,430,303,400 downwards.
TGTGTTGCATAGAGGTGTTCAGAGGCCATGCCCCTTTTTACACCTCTCTGCAACGCAGTTCTGTGGCGCTTACTGGAGGTACCTAGTGGGCTAGTTGGACCGTAGGGACGCTCAGTATTCAAGGGGACTTAATCTCTCAACTTAAAACGGCCACAGGACGTGTTTACACAGTGGTGAAGGGGGGACGGGGCCTGAGGTAACGTGTGCAAACATGCCCTGTGGTGTGTTTTAAGTTGGGGAAATAATTCCCCTTCAATCCTGAGGGCACCTGGGGGCCAACTAGCCCACCAGGTGCTTCCAGTAAGCGCCACTGCACTGCGTTACAGAGAGGTGGTCCAGCCTGTGCCCCTTTTTACACCTCTCTGCAACGGAGCTTACTGGAGGTTCCTAGTGGGCTAGTCTGACGCTAGGGACCCTCAAGATTCAAGGGGACTTAATCTCCCAACTTAAAACGGCCACAGGGCGCGTTTACACAGTGGGGAAAGGAGGGGACGGGGCCTGAGGGGAAGTGTGCAAATACACCCTGATGTTCGTTTTAAGATTGGGAAATAATTCCCCTGCAATCCTGAGGGCTCCTGGGAGCAAACTAGACCACCAGGTGCTTCAAGTAAGCGCCACTGTGCTGCATTGCAGAGAGGTTGTCCAGGCCGTGCTCCTCTTTACACCTCGCTACAACGCAGCTCTTTGGCGCTTACTTGAGGTACCTAGAGGGCTAGTTGGACCCTATGGACCCTCAGGATTCAAGGGGAGTTAATCTTCCAATTTAAAACAGCCACAGGGCGTATTTACACGGTGGTAAAGGGAGGTTACGGGGCCTGACGTGACGTGTGCAAACACGCCCTGTGGCGTGTTTTAAGTTGGGGATATAATTCCCCTTCAATCCTGTGGGCCCCTGGGGGCCAACTAGCCCACCAGGTGCTTCCAGTAAGCACCACTGCGCTGCGTTGCAGAGAGGTGGTCTAGGCCGTGCCCCTTTTACACCTCTCTGCAACGCAGCTCTGTGGTGCTTACTGGAGATACCTGGAGGGCTAGTTGGATCCAAGGTACACTCAGGATTCAAGGGGACTTTATCCGAAAATTAAAACGGCCATAGGGCGTGTTTGCACACATGTAACTTCAGGCAACCCTCTCCCTTCACCAGTGTGCAAATGCGCCCTGTGGCGTGTTTTAAGAGGTAGTTTTAATCTCCTTGCCCTATTATGTACTAGGGTCTTACAGAGGAGGTCATGGTAATCACAGGGGAACCCCAAAGCATAGTGTTCCCCAGTGTATGCAGGTATTTTCACTGTATTCTGAGTGTCTTTTAGCATAGCACTGGCTCTAGGCCTGGTTAGTCAGATTCAGTTACCATCAGTACCCGTCTGAAAAAGCTGTGGTTACAGGAGGACTTTCTGCTCCTTTGTTGGTGCTTTCTGTCTTTGTGGACTTCTGTTGCTTCTTTCTGCATTTCTTTTTTTCTTTCTGTGCGTTTTTTCTTCTTTCTTCACATGTCCTACCTCTGTAGGCATAGATAGAAACTATAATTTAAAAAACCTTAGAAAATCAATGAAAAAAACAAAGGTTTCGGGCACATTATAGTTTGAAATTAGCATTTAAAAAACCTTAGAAATTCACTGAAAAAACCATAGGTTTCAGCGGCGTTATAGTTAGTTGGAGAAACCATATAAATTCCCTAATTAAAGTTAGTTCAGCTAACATTAACTCGCGTGCCCGCAATGCACTGCTGATGACGTCACATATTACATCACTCATGACACGATGAGTGACATCACTCATGATATCACTCATGACATCTCAAATTACATCACTGATGACATCATCCAGTGAATGTGTTTTTTTCTGAAAAATTAAATATGTTTTATATATGTATATCTCAAGGTCAAAGGAAGAATAAATGGGTATTTATGTGTCTAAATGGATGATTTTTTTGTTGTAAAATTGATTGCATAACTGACTGATTAAGTGTATCTTAGTGAATACATGGGTTAGTGAGTCATGTTTAAATATGTAAATATCTGTATCAGTCTCTCACTTTGTGTATAACTGGCTGCATGGGTTGGTGAGTAGCTACATGAGTGTCTATATGGGTTATTAGTTGGTTTTTTGAGTATCAGGATGAGTGCCTGAGTGTCTTTATGGCTCGGTTTACTTAGTGCATAGATGCATGAATGAGTGACACACTGTATGTGTTGAAGATGGCATGTGTGCAGGACTGCATGTGTGGATGAGTGTGTTTATGGGTGTGTTAGTGAGTGAATGACTGTCTCAATAGTGTCTTTATGAGTAACTACATATGTTTTAAACTAGTATATGTGAATGTTGCTGTATGTGACAGTGAGAGATTGGAAGAGTTCCTGTGTAAATAAGTATGTGTTTCTATAAGTGATTGTTTAAAAGAGTAACTATGTGTAAGTTTCTGTAGAAATAAGTGTGGTGGTATGAGTATAACTGTATATGCAAGTAAATAGATGTCTGATACTTTGTTTGCATGTGTGGCTATGTGTGTGAGTAACTCTATGGATAAGTGTTGGTGTGTAACAGGATGTATGAGTACATATGGTGAGTAAGTACATGTATGAGTGACTGTATAGGACTGTTGGTGAATGAGTGGATGTGTGTGTAGATCTTGGAATTACTGAATAGGTTGCTGTAACAAGTATTGGTATGTCCAATGGTTTAAAAATGTTAATTTCTATTTTTGAGTGTGTGGTATCAAAGGTTATATTAGGGTGAGAGGAGATCTGCCTCTCTATCACAAGGATGATGTCATCAGTGATGTAATTTGAGATGTCATCAGTGATGTCATGAGTGATGTCACTGACCATGTCATGAGTGTTGTAATATGTGACATCATCAGCAGTGGATTGCGGGCGCGCGAGTTATAGTGAGTACAACTAACTATAACAGGGGAATTTCAATGGTTTTGTATGAGTAAAATGTCCAGCTAACTATAACTGGTGTGAAACCTATGGTTGCATTGCGGGTGCGTGATTTATAGTTAGCTGAACTAACTATGACGGGAGAATTTCTATGGTTTTGTCCAACTAACTATAACATCCCTGAAACCTATGGTTTTTTCAGTGAATTTCCAAGGTTTTTTAATTGCTAATTTCTAACTATAACGTGCCTGAAACCTATGGTTTTTTCAGTGAATTTCAAGGGTTTATTAAATGCTAATTTCTAACTATAACTTGTCTGAAAAAACCTATGATTTTTTTCAGTGAATATATATATATATATATATAATATTACCTACTGGCGGTCGCCAGTAGGTAGTTATAGTTAGGACCTAGTTTCCATAGGAAATCCGCAACATACTATTGGGAATAACTTTGGCGCCGGTTGTTGAATCTTCGCGAATTTCTCAAAGAAGATGGCCCGCTCCACTCCTTCCTTGAAAGTCTTGGGAAGATTCGTCATGCGGGGACTGAGAAAAATGGGGGGGCCCAAAACATGTTTTCCCATTTTAATTTCCGTAGGACGATAAGACACGGCTACAGCCCAAACCGCTGAACGGAATTACACCAAAATTGGGAAAATGGTAGGGTCTGGTACGCAGATCACCCTTTTGGTTCAATGGCGTAAATCCCTCCAGTAGTTCCTGAGAAAATCAAAAGAAACAATGTACATGTATCTGGGCGGAGCCTAACCACATATCTCATCGTGAGATCTGATTGGCTGTCAGCACTTGATCCAAGAAGTGTTGGCAGCCATCTTGGGACCAATATACATGATAGCACCTCATTAAAAAGCATTGCAGTTAATAGAAGGTTTTAGGACTTTAGTTACATTATAAATCATTTGTTGGTGGTACCATACTCATTTTAGGAATTGTGGTGTGTTCTAAGGTGATTTTACCATGTGAAAAAGCCTTCTTCTGGGATATCATGAATCATGTTTGAAAGAAAACTATTATCTCATGCTTTTCCCACAGTGGTTTGGAAGGGGATCTATAAGCTAAACTGAAAGCATATTTTCTGTAAATTCACATTATCTTTCTCAGTCATGTGAGAATGAAGTCTGACATTCTCAGTAAAACATGTACATCCAACAAGGACAGAGACTCAGTTGATTCCTTTGTGTTCTACTGCAGCTTCCCAGAGTGTTCTGAAGAACAACTAGAGCGCTAACAGTCCTACTTATTACAAAGGTATGGCACACCTGAAGCCATCTTGATTGGAATAAAGTGGTAACATTTAAAACATTTAATTTGCAAAGGAACAAAATGAGGGGGTTCATTTTGCCATAGAAATTATGATTAGTGCTGAAGAAAGAAAAATTAGGGCACATTTTGACTTTTCAAATCCTCTTCTATTTCATTAAAAAAATTCTGACATGCAGACGGAAACATGCACTTTGAATACTAGCAGCAGACTGCCCTGGTGAACAGTAGCTTTACTACAGTGATCTAATGAGCAACTAGAGTGCAAACATTCAGAATATATGGCAAATATGCGACACATCTGAATGCCTTCTTGATGGAACCAAAGTAAACAAGCATTGAAAATGCAATAGATCTCGCCCTTGTTTAAGTTAAAGTCATACTGTTTGTAATGAGGTGGCTTTTTAGCTTTGCTTTTATTAGTGTTTTTCAAACTTTCATGTAAATAACATGCATATGTATGCATATATGTATATGTATGCATCCATTTATATTTGTATTTATATAGATATGCAGTTTATATATGTTTATATATGCATGTATATATATATATATGTATATATATATATACACTTACATATATATAAATGCATATGCATATATGGGCATATATATATGTGTAGATGTGTGCGTGTAGAGAGAGGTAGGGGTGTAGAGGTAGAGGTGTAGAGGTAAAGAGGTAGAGGTAGAGAGGTAGAGACTAGTAGAGAGAGAAGTAGAGAGAAGTAGAGAGAGGTAGAGAGTAGAGAGGGAGTAATAGAGAGTAGAGAGTGAGTATTAGAGAGTAGTAGAGAGCAGTAGAGAGAGTAGCAGAGTGAGTAGTAGAGAGTAGTAGAGTGAATAGTAGAGTGAGTAGTAGAGAGTGAGTAGTAGGGAGTTGTAGAGAGTAAGTAGTAGAGTGAGTAGTAGAGAGCAGTAGAGAGTGAGTAGTAGAGTGAGTAGTAGAGAGTAGTAAAGAGTGAGTAGTAGAGAATGAGTAGTAGAGAGTGAGTAGTAGAGAGTGAGTAGCAGAGAGAGAGAATAGTAGAGAGTAGTAGAGAGTGAGTAGTAGAGTGAGTAGTAGAGAGTAGTAGTGAGAGAGTAGTACAGAGTGAGTAGTAGAGAGTAGTAGAGAGTAAGTAGTAGAGAGTGAGTAGTAGAGAGTAGTAGAGAGAGTAGTAGAGAGTGAGTAGTAGAGAGTAGTAGAGAGTGAGTAGTAAAGAGTGAGTAGTAGAGAGAGAGTAGTAGAGAGTGAGTAGTAGAGAGTAGTAGAGAGTGAGTAGTAGATAGTGAGTAGTAGGGAGTGAGTAGTAGAGAGAGAGTAGTAGAGTAGTAGAGAATGAGTAGTAGAGAGTGAGTATTAGAGAGTAGTGGAGTAGTAGAGAGTGAGTAGTAGAGAGTAGTGGAGAATATTCCAAAATTTGGCACAGCACCACTTGCACAACAAGTCCAATCAAATCATATCACTTAGAGTCCTTATTGAAGCGCTGAATCTTAGTGTATATTCAAATGCTTTTATTTTCCTTAAGTTTATGTACCACAGCCATCCGACGCGTTTCGTTCTGTACAACAGAACTTCTTCAGGGCGTTCTTATTTCATTTAAGTTATGTCGGTATCCTGTTGTCATATAACTAGATATTTCTTCCAAATGTTAGACGAGTCGTAAGTACATTCTTATTCAAAATGACTAGGTATCAATTTTACCCACACAATTCGGGCGGACTTGAGTAATTTATAGCATAAAGTCAGTCTTTCAAAAATTCCAAAGTATAGGACATGATAATCCAAATCCAAATGTTTCTCAAGAAAAGTCATTTTCAATCGTTCAGAATATCGGCGTTTGGGCAGATATGACCGACGGACACGGTTTATGACTTTTCTTGAGAAACATTTGGAATTGGATTATCATGTCCTATACTTTGGAATTTTTGAAAGACTGACTTTGAGGATGCTATAAATTACTCAAGTCCATGGATGCTGCTGGGAACGCCCCCAGCAACACCCATTGCACGCCCCTTTAACGCAGGACACTGCGTTAAAGGGACTGATATTTATCAGGCAGGATTACGCCACAAAAATTGGCTTCGTCCTGCCTGCCTGATAAATATCACTCAGTCTTCTGCGCCACGGAACGTCAAAAAAAAAAACGTTCCGGAGGCGCAAGGGGCTCGTAAATAAGGCCCCATAGGTTTCACACTTGTTATAGTTAGGAATTAGCAATTAAAAAACCTTTGAAATTCACTGAAATAAACATAGGTTTCACAACAGTTATAGTTACCTGGACATTTTACTCATACAAAACCATTGAAATTCCCCCGTTATAGTTAGTTGTACCCACTATAACTCACACGCCCGCCATCCACTGCTGATGATATCACATATTACATCATTCATGACATGGTCAGTGATATCACTGATGACATCACTGATGACATCACTGATGACATCACTGATGACATCATCCAGTGAATGTGGTTTGCTTTGATATTTAAATATGTATTATAAATCCACTACTTTGCATTGAAGAATGAGAGGATATATAAATATAAATGTGTGGATGGTGGATTTAGTAACAGTGTCATTGATTGTTTCCTTGACTAATTTGTAGAGTCTCACTATATATAATGTGTAGTTATTAACCTGTGTGAACGTCTTTATTGCTTTGTCTTAATTGCTATGTTAAAGACTATATTTGTTATTGGTTTCTTAACTGAGTATTTGTATGCGTAAATGAATGTCTATGTTGTTTGGTGGGGGGGTGTGTGATTGCTAAAAAATGTGTGAATAGTTAATTCAGTAGGTATATGAGGTTAAGACTACATGTTATAACAGTTGTTTCAGTGAGTGTATATGTTTATGGGTGTGGTGGTAATGAAATATTTCTCTCAATGGTACATCTCCATTAAACTTGAAAAAAAGGCAGTGTATGTGACTGTTATATCTAATTAAGTGTGCCTAAGACTTAGTGATTGTATGAGTCACTATATGGATAACTGTATACTTGTAATAGCGATTTTATTACACACTAAGTGTGAGTTACTATCTATATAAATAGATGAAGTGGTGTTTGTATAAGTGTGTAGGTGAGTAAATGTAAGCATAATCAATTGTTTGCATAAGTCAGAAGGATGTCTTTATAAGTGAATACAATGTATGCTGGTGTGTAATGTTGAAATAGGCGTGTAAGTATATTTGATAGTGTTCTGTTTATTATTCACTGCATATAACACTGAATCTATAGGTAAGTGATTAGATGTGTGTATAGTTCTATGAATAACTGAGTGGGTGTTTAGAAATTTCTATTGGTGTGTCAATGGTTTCAAATATGGCACTTTCTATTTTACACTGAGTGATGAAAGATTATACTAGTGTGTGATGAGGTGTATTTGATTTTCACATGGATGATGTCATAAGTGATGTCATCAGTGATATCATTTGAGATGTCATCAGTGATGTCACTGACCATGTCATGAATGATGTAATTTGTGACATCATCAGCAGTGGATTGCGGGTGCGCGAGTTATAGGGAGTACAACTAAGTATAAAGGGGTAATTTCAATGGTTTTGTATGAGTAAAATGTCCAGCTAACTATAACTGGTGTGGAACCTATGGTTTTTTCGGTGAATATATATGTATATATATTAACCGAAAAAACCATAGGTTTCACACATGTTACAGTTAGGAATTAGCATTTAAAAAACCTTGCAAAATCATTGAAAAAACCATAGGTTTCACACATGTTATAGTTAGGAATTAGCATTTAAAAAAGCTTGCAAATTCATTGAAAAAACATAGGTTTCACACATGTTATAGTTAGGAATTAGCATTTAAAAAACCTTGCAAATTCATTGAAAAAACCATAGGTTTCACACATGTTATAGTTAGCTGGACATTTCACTCATACAAAACCTTTGAAATTCCCCCGTCATAGTTAGTTCAGCTAACTACAACTCACGTGCCCGCAATGCACTGCTGATGACATCACATATTACATCACTCATGACATGGTCAGTGACAACACTCATGACATCACTGATGACATCTCAAATGACATCACTGATGACATCATCCTTGGGATACACACTGAGTTTCTAATTGTTCAAAAACATATATTTATGTATTTAATGTACATATTAAGGGAAGACATTATCTGGGATAATCATGAAACTAGTTTTTTAACTTATAATAAGTGTATAATACTTTTAAGAGCAATTACGCAAATCGCGGAAGTACGTCGTTCACACTCGCATCGTAAGAGCACCGTAAACGCACTGTAAGTTTACGCAAAGCCGTGTGACTTAAAGGGAAGAGATTATATTGGTTCATAACACTTCCTATTCCAACTCTTGAAAGACCCCTCCTATTTAAATCATTCTACTTTTCACTTTCTAAGAAGAAGTATCTCTTCTCTGAAGCCTGTCAAATTAGAACGATGACAACACAGATGGACTCATCTTCCAGCCACTCCTCTGATGGAGAATTTGTTGCAGAAGCACCTCAGAGGAAGAAAAAAGAGGCGGTCATTTGGAAGTTTTTACCTTTCCCTGAAGGGGAAAAAAAGGTCAATGCACCTCTTGTGACCTGTAAAATTTGCCAAACTACACTTTCCAGGGGCAGTCCTGCAAAAAAATATTAATTTGGCACTGCAAGTATGGTGCGGCATGTGAAGACCTTGCACCCAAACAATTTTGCAAGAGCTGCAACACGGAGGTTGCAAGAGGACCCACCTGCTGCTGTAGCAACTACATCAAGTGCACCACCACCACCTGTGGGAAGCAGTCCACAACCACAGATCGAACATGATTTTGGTGAAGTTAAAATCCTCTGCATTTATCGTGATGAACTTTTATGTTACAGGGAACAGTCCATCGACCTGATAAAATGAAATGCAGGAAGCGAGAGCATCGCTGTCATCGTCATTAGTTTTTTTTTTCACATTCCATTTTGTTCCTGTTGGACACTTTTTGGGTTCCTGTTCTATTTTTTTAGTATTAAAAAAAACATCTTGTTCAAAAAATAAAAAATAAATAGAAAACTAAAAACACTAAAAAAATAGTTCTTTTTAGAACTACCTTCACTGGTCAAAGAAAGAACTATATTTCTATGTTAGTGTGTAAAAGTTTGTCAGAATGAATGTGTAGTTCATAAAAAAATGAATGAATACATTACTACTGTATGGTGAATGTGAAAGTGCAGAACTATAAGGAAGTGCTACTTTTTAGAGCAACAGTGGTCCCATGCATTCGGGAATACACAAACCAATAAATATAGACAGAATCAAATCTATATTAGGAGCGACATGTCCAGCCGGACAGAGGTCTTTCAAGTTTACTCGATACACAATGAATCCATACATAGAGACTACCTTCCACAATACACCAGTGTGGTACACAAGCCTGTGCCCAACACAAACGGATCAGATACAGAAGGTAGATTTAAGAACATAAAAGGGCTTTTCAAGGCAAACAAACGTTTTCTGTTTCAAATCCAAATATACAGAAGTGTCAAACAAGGCACCATTACATTACATAGAATTCAAGTTTTGTATAAGGTGCCAGACAGGTCGACGGCGTTTCGGTCCCCCTATTAAATCAGGGGGACCATCATCAGGACATACAGTAATTGCCTTAACGTTATTTAGCCTCTAGTTACCTGAAAAAGGAAAGGGAAGAGAATAGAGAAAAAAATATATACATTTAAATACAGATTGTTCAATCTAATTGATAAGGTGAATTGCAGTAAAAGTGTGCAAAATTTGTGAGTGAATTGCGTCGCGATTGCAGGTACCTCACGGGGTAGTGACTCATACCATGTCTAATAATAGATGGACGGAAGAGGCGAACAAGGAACAAGGTAGGTATCCAGGGGCGAAATTACTCAACCATTCCTGTAATGTGGTGCCTGCTAACAACCATACACGGCCGAGCTAACGCAAGGTGTTCCAGAGGAAGGATTAGCGTGGCTACGTGAAGGTAAACATTCAAGAGACGTGCCTATTCGAGGACGGTGTGAAACGAATGGACATGCATCCGGGAACATAAATGTAACAATAAGCAGTCACGACAATCACGCTCAACCATTCTAGTAGTGTGGTGCTCGAGAATGCACTGCTGAGCTACCGCAAGGTGTTAAGGGAGAGGCTCCGTGAAGGTGAGGGATCACGAGTAGTGTCTATTAAAATGCGGCGTGATGGAGGGGTGAGGTAACCGAGTGTGAATACAACTGGTGATTCACATGTACAGCCTAACGCCTTAGCGGCGTAGACGAGCAGGCTTACCAGGACAATGCAATGGTACTAGACCAACAGGGAGAGTTGGCCTGTATTCACACCAGCAGCCCTAGAGAAGAAGAATTAAAAATTAAAGCCCAGAAGAACTTAACGGGGACCGGGTGGCCGCGGTCGTAGTGCACAGCTTCCTCCCAGAGTCAGGATGCGGTTCGCCGCGTTACAATTACGTAATCGGGCGGGGCCAGGGTAGTGCCTGTAAGAAATTACAGAGCTTTAGGAAAGAATGCACTGGTATAGTTACGATGTGGAAGAGCTGCGTGCTGCTGGCAACTTACCGAGTTAGTCGGCTTTCAGTCTGATCCCGGGCGTGCTCGGGCAAGGGAGGGAGGGAGTGAAGAGTGAGTGAGAAGGCGCTGATTGGGCCGTGATAGTGACGCCTTCCTGGGCATAAAAATAGAAGATGGGCTCGCGCCACGGTGGCCATCTTAGAAGGGATCGGTATACTTGGGCTGGACAGTGGTGCATGGTGAATAGTGAAAGTGACATACATGTAAAACCAAATAAATTACAATAGGGCAACAAGGTCATAATAGAACAGCGTAATTGACTCAGGGAAGAATATACTCAGGTTGGAAAAAAGTGCATAATGTTAAGTGCAAGAAACTCATTTTTAGAACCATGTTAGTTACATTTGGGCAACAAGGTCATAATAGATCAGCGTGATCGACTCAAGGTGCTGAGGCGGATTTAGGTAGCACATCATGACTCAAATCAAAGAAGTCCATTCCTCCTGCAGATTCAATCCACAGTTCAGACTGTCTGTTTTTAGTATCCATTTAAGCTCTTCTCTGTTGAGTAGGCGGGTCAGGTCGCCGCCCCTGGGTGGAATTATGACTTGAGTAATCACAGTCCAGCGGATTTCATTCTCCGTATGTCCTTTGTTGACAAAATGTTCGACCAGAGGGGCATTAGGAGTTTTACACCGGATACGGCTTCGATGTTGACATATCCGCAGTTTGATTTTCTGCTTAGTCTGGCCCACATAGATTAGGTCACAAGGACAAAGAATAGCATAAATGATGTTGCAACTGTTACAGTTAGTGAAAGTTCTCAATTCATTTCTCACTTCTTTGTATACAAATTCGTTGCCATCAATTGAAAGATCACATACAATACATGAACCACACTTGAAGTGACCTCGAACAGGGGGTAATGTCCAATGATCATGGAGTGTGGTGTTTTTCGTATTCACAGACGGTAGGGCTGCCCTGACCAGTTGATCTTTAAGGTTCTTGCTTTTTCTGAAGGCAAAGAGGGGAGTTTCCCAATTTAGTGGGCCTGAGTTTAATATGTGCCAGTTCCTTTTTATACTTTGTTTGACACGGTTAGAGATGGTTGAAAAGGTAGTGACACATACCATTTTGTCGGTGGTTTGTTTCGGTTTTGGTTCTAGAAGGGTTTCACGGGGACAATACCAGGCCCTTTTCATTGAGTTTTTAATTAGGCGCCTAGGATAACCTCTAGCTCTCAGATAGAGTATTGGCCTCGCTAAAATAGTCAACCTTCTTGAAACAATTTCTCCTTAGTCTGAGGAATTGTGAGTATGGCAAGCTGTCCCTCAGGGCCCTGGGGTGACAGCTGCCATAGCTAAGCAGGGTATTTCTTTCCGTCGGTTTGCGGAAAAGGGATGTATACAATACCCCGTCTTGATGTTGAATATTGAGATCTAGGAAGGAAATGTTGTTCTTGCTGTGGGTCAGCGTAAATGTGAGGCCGTTACAATTGTTATTTAGCCAATGTAGGAGACCAGGGAAATCATGAGTTGACCCGCCCCAGATGAGAAAGATGTCGTCTATATAGCGCTTCCAAGTAAGCAGCCCCTGATGGAAAGGGTTGCTAATGGAGAGAATTGTGTTAGTCTCCAGCCAGTCCATATAGAGGATCGCTAGGGTAGGAGCAAAAATAGCGCCCATAGACGTTCCCCGCACCTGCTGGTAGTATTGTGAGTCATACATAAAGAAGTTCTGAGTGAGACAGATCTCTAGGAGTTGCACTATAAACAGAGTAGGGACCCTATGGGGACGTGGCCTTGTGTTCAGTATGTTTTCCTTGACCAGCAGTGAGTCTCTCTGAGGTATATTGGTATACAGAGACTCCACGTCAAGTGTACATAGAGTCTCATTTACATGATTGTACGGATGATTCTCGATTAGATTAATCATATGCATGCTATCACGAATGTAGCATTTGGTTACTGGCACAAAGTCCTTCAAGAAGAAATTGACATAATGACCCAATGGTTCTAGAACCGACCCACAGCCAGATACTATCGGTCTGCCCGGGGGATTATCCAGGCTTTTGTGGATTTTTGGCAGCGTGTAAATGACTGGGGTTCTAGGGTTAGTGATATTAAGAAAATTGTATTCATGTTTACTGAGAAAGCCATTGTCCAGGGCTTCTGTAGTAAGGAGTTTGATTAGGGTTTGGATATCTTTGGTGGGGTTGCAGGGCAGTTTGCAATAGTGATCCGTATTAGAGACCTGTCGTTGGAGCTCATCTTTATAATTTCCAATATCCTGCAGCACTATTCCTCCCCCCTTGTCAGCTGGTTTGATAATTAGTTTGTTATTGTTTTTAAGAGTGGCAATGGCAGATTTCTCTTCCAGAGAGATATTGTAAGGTATGCGTCGCGATTGCAGGTACCTCACGGGGTAGTGACTCATACCATGTCTAATAATAGATGGACGGAAGAGGCGAACAAGGAACAAGGTAGGTAGCCAGGGGCGAAATTACTCAACCATTCCTGTAATGTGGTGCCTGCTAACAACCATACACGGCCTAGCTAACGCAAGGTGTTCCAGAGGAAGGATTAGCGTGGCTACGTGAAGGTAAACATTCAAGAGACGTGCCTATTCGAGGACGGTGTGAAACGAATGGACATGCATCCGGGAACATAAATGTAACAATAAGCAGTCACGACGATCACGCTCAACCATTCTAGTAGTGTGGTGCTCGAGAATGCCCTCCGTCACGCCGCATTTTAATAGGCACTACTCGTGATCCCTCACCTTCACGGAGCCTCTCCCTTAACACCTTGCGGTAGCTCAGCAGTGCATTCTCAAGCACCACACTACTAGAATGGTTGAGCGTGATCGTCGTGACTGCTTATTGTTACATTTATGTTCCTGGATCTTCAGACCGAATTAATGGCATTTTTACGTAAGTTGAGACTTCGTTCCTACTTCGAACTTAACCCTTCGGAGCCCAAAATGGCGATAACACCATTTAGACCTCCATCTACTTTCTCACCCACATCCAACATGATTCCAAAAGAGATTGTCACTTTTGAAAAACTTATTCTCAAGGAAATCGCCAATCTTGAGAAATCCCATCTCTTCATACCTTACAATATCTCTCTGGAAGAGAAATCTGCAAATGCCACTCTTAAAAACAATAACAAAGTAATTATCAAACCAGCTGACAAGGGGGGAGGAATAGTGCTGCAGGATATTGGAAATTATAAAGATGAGCTCCAACGACAGGTCTCTAATATGGATCACTATTGCAAACTGCCCTGCAACCCCACCAAAGATATCCAAACCCTAATCAAACTCCTTACTACAGAAGCCCTGGACAATGGCTTTCTCAGTAAACATGAATACAATTTTCTTAATATCACTAACCCTAGAACCCCAGTCATTTACACGCTGCCAAAAATCCACAAAAGCCTGGATAATCCCCCAGGCAGACCGATAGTATCTGGCTGTGGGTCGGTTCTAGAACCATTGGGTCATTATGTCAATTTCTTCTTGAAGGACTTTGTGCCAGTAACCAAATGCTACATTCGTGATAGCATGCATATGATTAATCTAATCGAGAATCATCCGTACAATCATGTAAATGAGACTCTATGTACACTTGACGTGGAGTCTCTGTATACCAATATACCTCAGAGAGACTCACTGCTGGTCATGGAAAACATACTGAACACGAGGCCACGTCCCCATAGGGTCCCTACTCTGTTTATAGTGCAACTCCTAGAGATCTGTCTCACTCAGAACTTCTTTATGTATGACTCACAATACTACCAGCAGGTGCGGGGAACGTCTATGGGCGCTATTTTTGCTCCTACCCTAGCGATCCTCTATATGGACTGGCTGGAGACTAACACAATTCTCTCCATTAGCAACCCTTTCCATCAGGGGCTGCTTACTTGGAAGCGCTATATAGACGACATCTTTCTCATCTGGGGCGGGTCAACTCATGATTTCCCTGGTCTCCTACATTGGCTAAATAACAATTGTAACGGCCTCACATTTACCCTGACCCACAGCAAGAACAACATTTCCTTCCTAGATCTCAATATTCAACATCAAGACGGGGTATTGTATACATCCCTTTTCCGCAAACCGACGGAAAGAAATACCCTGCTTAGCTATGGCAGCTGTCACCCCAGGGCCCTGAGGGACAGCTTGCCATACTCACAATTCCTCAGACTAAGGAGAAATTGTTTCAAGAAGGTTGACTATTTTAGCGAGGCCAATACTCTATCTGACAAACTGAGAGCTAGAGGTTATCCTAGGCGCCTAATTAAAAACTCAATGAAAAGGGCCTGGTATTGTCCCCGTGAAACCCTTCTAGAACCAAAACCGAAACAAACCACCGACAAAATGGTATGTGTCACTACCTTTTCAACCATCTCTAACCGTGTCAAACAAAGTATAAAAAGGAACTGGCACATATTAAACTCAGGCCCACTAAATTGGGAAACTCCCCTCTTTGCCTTCAGAAAAAGCAAGAACCTTAAAGATCAACTGGTCAGGGCAGCCCTACCGTCTGTGAACACGAAAAACACCACACTCCATGATCATTGGACATTACCCCCTGTTCGAGGTCACTTCAAGTGTGGTTCATGTATTGTATGTGATCTTTCAATTGATGGCAAAGAATTTGTATACAAAGAAGTAAGAAATGAATTGAGAACTTTCACTAACTGTAACAGTTGCAACATCATTTATGCCATTCTTTGTCCTTGTGACCTAATCTATGTGGGCCAGACTAAGCAGAAAATCAAACTGCGGATATGTCAACATCGAAGCCGTATCCGGTGTAAAACTCCTAATGCCCCTCTGGTCGAACATTTTGTCAACAAAGGACATACGGAGAATGAAATCCGCTGGACTGTGATTACTCAAGTCATAATTCCACCCAGGGGCGGCGACCTGACCCGCCTACTCAACAGAGAAGAGCTTAAATGGATACTAAAAACAGACAGTCTGAACTGTGGATTGAATCTGCAGGAGGAATGGACTTCTTTGATTTGAGTCATGATGTGCTACCTAAATCCGCCTCAGCACCTTGAGTCGATCACGCTGATCTATTATGACCTTGTTGCCCAAATGTAACTAACATGGTTCTAAAAATGAGTTTCTTGCACTTAACATTATGCACTTTTTTCCAACCTGAGTATATTCTTCCCTGAGTCAATTACGCTGTTCTATTATGACCTTGTTGCCCTATTGTAATTTATTTGGTTTTACATGTATGTCACTTTCACTATTCACCATGCACCACTGTCCAGCCCAAGTATACCGATCCCTTCCAAGATGGCCACCGTGGCGCGAGCCCATCTTCTATTTTTATGCCCAGGAAGGCGTCACTATCACGGCCCAATCAGCGCCTTCTCACTCACTCTTCACTCCCTCCCTCCCTTGCCCGAGCACGCCCGGGATCAGACTGAAAGCCGACTAACCCGGTAAGTCGCCAGCAGCACGCAGCTCTTCCACATCGTAACTATACCAGTGCATTCTTTCCTAAAGCTCTGTAATTTCTTACAGGCACTACCCTGGCCCCGCCCGATTACGTAATTGTAACGCGGCGAACCGCATCCTGACTCTGGTAAGAACCTGTGCACTACGACCGCGGCCACCCGGTCCCCGTTAAGTTCTTCTGGGCTTTAATTTTTAATTCTTCTTCTCTAGGGCTGCTGGTGTGAATACAGGCCAACTCTCCCTGTTGGTCTAGTACCATTGCATTGTCCTGGTAAGCCTGCTCGTCTACGCCGCTAAGGCGTTAGGCTGTACATGTGAATCACCAGTTGTATTCACACTCGGTTACCTCACCCCTCCGTCACGCCGCATTTTAATAGGCACTACTCGTGATCCCTCACCTTCACGGAGCCTCTCCCTTAACACCTTGCGGTAGCTCAGCAGTGCATTCTCGAGCACCACACTACTAGAATGGTTGAGCGTGATCGTCGTGACTGCTTATTGTTACATTTATGTTCCCGGATGCATGTCCATTCGTTTCACACTGTCCTCGAATAGGCACGTCTCTTGAATGTTTACCTTCACGTAGCCACGCTAATCCTTCCTCTGGAACACCTTGCGTTAGCTCGGCCGTGTATGGTTGTTAGCAGGCACCACATTACAGGAATGGTTGAGTAATTTCGCCCCTGGCTACCTACCTTGTTCCTTGTTCGCCTCTTCCGTCCATCTATTATTAGACATGGTATGAGTCACTACCCCGTGAGGTACCTGCAATCGCGACGCAATTCACTCACAAATTTTGCACGCTTTTACTGCAATTCACCTTATCAATTAGATTGAACAATCTGTATTTAAATGTATATATTTTTTTCTCTATTCTCTTCCCTTTCCTTTTTCAGGTAACTAGAGGCTAAATAACGTTAAGGCAATTACTGTATGTCCTGATGATGGTCCCCATGATTTAATAGGGGGACCGAAACGCCGTCGACCTGTCTGGCACCTTATACAAAACTTGAATTCTATGTAATGTAATGGTGCCTTGTTTGACACTTCTGTATATTTGGATTTGAAACAGAAAACGTTTGTTTGCCTTGAATATCCCTTTTATGTTCTTAAATCTACCTTCTGTATCTGATCCGTTAGTGTTGGGCACAGGCTTGTGTACCACACTGGTGTATTGTGGAAGGTACTCTCTATGTATGGATTCATTGTGTATCGAGTAAACTTGAAAGACCTCTGTCCGGCTGGACATGTCGCTCCTAATATAGATTTGATTCTGTCTATATTTATTGGTTTGTGTATTCTCGAATGCATTGGACCACTGTTGCTCTAAAAAGTATGTTCCCCGAGGTCCCTTGCTGACTGAATTGGGGTCCCTTGTTGTTGCTAATATAAGGAAGTGCTACAGCATAAATCAATAAGGTATATATAGTATAGTGTAGTACTTCCGAAGCACTTGAATGTAACATATCCATATATATATATGTTACAAATCTATGCTTCAATTTGCATGGCTGGTAAAACTGCCTGGCTGAATTTGTATGTGTTAGGAACAGATTAACAACGCCCTTGTGCCTCTTTTACACATCTGTTGCGTCACTTTTGTGATGCAGCGGTGGTGCAAAAGATGTGCCATGGTGTGTGGTATTCACAATGACATGCATATGGAAGGTGCATCACATTGTAAAGCCCTGCAACAGGAGGAGGCTTACCTGTGCAGAGGGGGGGGAGGTGGAGGTGTTCTGGTGCAGGAATGCCTCCTAAAAGTGACTGAATGAAATCTATAAGATTTCATTCAGTCACTTTTACACTTATGCTGCATCAAAACCCTGCATCTGCTTGAAACAGGTGTAAGAATTGACACAGCATTGTAAGCATAGGGCCCCAAGAGCATTGCTGGAGCTGCATTGTGTTTCCAACGCAAGTCAAGCAATGCGCCACCTTCACAACACAAATACATCAAATATTTGTGCCGTTTTTGCCCCATAATACACCACATTGTAAATACAGTGCATCCATGGTGGTGATGTCAGAGTGCACAATAACTGGCATATCTTTGGGGATGTACCACTTATTTTACATCTGCTGATTACTGTTTGAATGTAGTGAATGGATTACTACACACTGATTATTGAGTGTTTCATGCAAGTGAAAGGATAAAGACTGGGGAATTGAACATATAGAAGGTAAATTTGCAGGTGCATAGAACAGTGCATGCATAGTCAATAGGAGATTCAAGCAGTCCATGCCCTAAGGCCCACTTTGCACCAAGAGTACTTAGGTACTGACTGAATGATTACAATTCCGCAAGCAGAGTGTATGGCTGAATGCATAGCAGCTTTACTTTTACAACAGTGTATAGATAAGCACATACTGCTGTATGGTTCACTACAATACTGAAACAGTAGTATGATAGTGTTTGCTGGAAGTGTAAGGATACACACTGAGGCATTGAAGGTATAAAAGACAAGTTTGCTGGTGCATAGAACACTGCATGCACAGTCTATCGGGGTTTGAAGCAGGCTATGGCCTAAGGCCTGTTTTAATCCATGAGTATCTAGATAGTGAGTGGATGAACAGTTCTGCAAAGAAAGTGCCTCACTAAATTTATTACAGCTTCAGTTTTACCACAGTACAAAGGAAAATAATATACTGCTGACTGGCTCACTACAATACTGAAACAGCAGTATCAGAGTGTTTGGTGGAAGTCTAAGGATACAGACTGGGGAATTGAAGGTATAAAAGAGAAGTTTGCTGGTGCTTAAAAGACAACATGCATTGTCTATAGGGGTTTAAAGCAGTCAATGGTGTAAGGCCTACTTTGCTCCATGAATACTTAAGTACTGACTAGATGATTATACTTCTGCAACCAAAGTACCTAACTAAATTTATAACAGCTTTAGTTTTACCACAGTACATAGATAAGCACATACTGCTGAATGACTCACTACAATACTGAAACAGCAGTGTCAGAGTGTTTAGTGGAAGTGTAAGGATACAGACTAGGGAATTGAAGGTATAAAACACAAGTTTGCAGGTGCATAGAAGACTGCATGTATAGTCCATAGGGAGTTTAAGCAATCCATGCCCTCAGACCCTCTTTGCATATTTTAAATCAATACAAAAATGTAAAGAATATATAGCTGAATATATAAGTGCTTCACTTTTAGTACAATGAATACATTAGTAGATAGTGCTCAAACCTTTATTATTTTAAACAATACATTTATTCTTCTCACATCTCATAATTTAACAGACATTCTAAAACAAGTTCATCAGGTATTTCATACACATCAATTCCCTGGTTAGCAGTTTCGGAATTAATTTGTTCTAAAATGTCAACATAATTTAATGCTTCCCCAAAATCTGCATCAAAGCTTTTGTCTTCAAAATCATAGCTCATGTCTGCAGCACTAATTTCCCCTTCTACACTCTCATTGCCTGTGACAGATACGATTGGTTCTTCAATTACAGTCAAGGTAATTTCCAAAATATCGTCAGTATGGGTCTGTTCTCTTTCCATAATTTTTCTCTTATGTTGTAACTCCTTGTATAAAAATATAAACAGTTCATTTGATCAGTTTTCTTAATATATAACACAAAACTAGTGTTTTCAACTATTTTGGCCTAACAAAAATATTATATAAATACCATTGTCTAATAACATTCCATTAGTAGAGTTTTACTCCTTCATAAAGTTATATGAATATAATTACTTATAAGGATATCCTGTTCTTAAGTTTCCTTAAATTTTGAAACCAGTCACTCCTTATGACCATAGGAAAAGACTCAGGCTGTTATCGTAAAATGCAGTACTTAAAAATGTAGAATATGTCTATTCACCATACCCATTCCAAAATAGTAAATGTGTTTTGGTAAAATGCAAGAGATACTATTGGTTGTTCAGAATAACACTGTGTATCTGTGTATATTTAGGTACCATTATCACACTAGTTTTTGAATACTTCATGTCTTTTCACACAAATAAACTCTTAAAGACCTATCCAGTACTCACCTTTTAACATAATTAGAAAGTAGTAATTCCTTATATAAGTCGAAAATACTCACAGCAACAGGCATAGAACACTGGTACACTCAGTATATCATTTTTTGAAATGTGTTTAAAAGATACAAACCATCTTTACACAGTTATGTACTCCATTCATGTTTTGTTACTTCAGCTCGGTAGAAGCACATTCCATCGACCATTTTTAACAGTTTCTTGTACTTACCGTAAGCATAATAAATAATAAAAAAATTATATATTATAAAATTACCATCTGTGGAAGACCCAAAAAAAACCAGTTACAATATAGCTTTTACAACACAAACTAATTTGTAAAGTATTACATTTGCCTTTTTGGCTGCTCTCAGAATGTATTGAATTTCCCTACAAACAGTGAGTTCAATAGTACTCATTACATAACAGCGGGCAAAAAAAAAGACAATCAATAAGATTATCTTAAAAAAAAACATTCAACATTCTCAATAACAATCTAAAAAATAGAAATAAAACATATCTTAAATGTTTTTTTCTAAGAGCAATTTCTTACGTAAATATGACACATCTCAAACAATCATAAAATAACAAAACATTATGATTAATTTTCATACACTGTAAATAATGTTACTTACAAATATATGCTGAAAAAATATACAACAAAAAGTCCTTAATGGTTTCACATACTTTTCCGCACGGCCAAATAGTATGCATCAAATCCTTAGTTTGGAAGTTGTTCAATAGTAATCCTCACCGTCCGCCTCCCAGCCTTCTGATCCCAAAATACTGATATCATTTGCGGCGTCCCCCAGTGCTCATCCCTCAGACCGACGCTATTCAACATCTACATGGCCACCCTCATACAAGTAGCCCACTATCACAACCTCAACAACATCTCCTACGCCAACAACACCCAGCTCATCCTCTTCCTCATCAAGAAGCCACATACCACCAAAAGCAACCTCCACAACACAATGAAGGACGTCACCAACTACATAAAGAGCAGCTCTCTAAACATGAACTTGAACAAGATGAAGGTACTCATCCTCAGACCCACCCCCTCAGCCTCGGATGACTCCTGCTAGCTGACTACACTGTGAACAGTACCAACACCTACCGACCATGTCCACAACATAGGATTCTTCCTCAACTCCTCCCTCTCCATGTGTAAGCAAGTCTACACGTCTCCTCGTACTGCTACAACACCCTCCACACGCTCCGCAACATTTACAAGTGGATCCTAACCAAAAATAAAAAGAACAGTGACACAGGCCCTCATCAGCAGAAGACTACACTGTGGCAAAACATCTATACAGGAATTCCACCCAAAAACCTACAACAACTACAACAAATCCAAAAGATCTCCACCTGAGCGATCATCAATGCCCCCTGCTGCAGCCACAGCACCCACCACCTGATACACTGCCTCAATATCAAAAAGAGGATCACCTTCAAGCTCCTCACCCTCACTTACAAAATACTCTACAACACCATACTAACCTACCTTAACAGCAGTAATCCTGAAAGGCCAAATTTTGTTCCTAAAATGTTGGCTTTAAAAATATTAGGTAAGAATTTAGTAATTCTTTAGGCAAACGTTGTTTAAAAACCAATTGACTATCATTACAATGTATCCAACCTTTCAGACACTTTAAATAAACAGTGTAATGTCCAGATGTTGTAGAAGGTCCATCATGAAAAATAATTACAACAGCTATAAAAGTTCTTCCTGATACTGAAACTTGATCAGCTACAACATTTTTAATTAAAGTTTCCAATTTTCTTCCATCAGCTCTACAACGTTGCATCATTAAAATTACATACTATCCATATCTTTGTATAAATAATGTTGATGACATTTCTGATTTACATTGTCTACACTCCATGTTTTGACTTGCTCCTCTAATTAGATTGTAAAAAGACACTGATTCACAGTCAGGTAAATTCAAATATATGAATCTTTCACTGTCAATGTTACTTCTACATGTAAAGAAACAATGTTCACAGTTATGTTTCCATTTATAAGAAAGGCCAAAAAGATTTTCAATATCTATACCTTCATCTTCTAATACAGTAAGCATATACATTACAAATTTCTGACAATCTTTCTGAATATTCTGCGTAAATTGAGTAGAACCAGAACATATGACCAAAACATTGCGAATATCAGAAACACTTTGTATTTTACTTTTATCACTACTACATTTCTCATAAACAGAATACAACAACGAACAGAATCTTTCTTTCCGATTTTCAACAATTTGTTGTAGCAAACTTTCAAGAAAAAACACAACATTAACAACTACATTAGCATAGCAGTTGACACCAGAACTATTTTCAAACTGATAACCAACATTCTCTTCAACACTGTCCTTTTTCTTTTTGCCTTCAATCACAAATTCATCTTGTTTTTTTCTTTCTCTACAGCTTCACGACAGATATTCTCAAATCTTCTTTTACTACCTACCACACGCTTTTCAAATATTGGATATTGACCTAGATTGGGTGCATATTCTCTTCTTAACCTATTATACTCTTTGACACAACTTGCATCTGCACTAATCTCTGTCTCATCAAAATCAATCAAGTACAATCCAGATAAAGTTCTCACTCAAGACAAAGCAACATATGCCATACCCTCTTTGAACACAGTACTTCCAAAATTCACTAAAGCACTATCTACACTTAAACCTTGAGATTTATGAATGGTCACCGCATACACCAAACAAATAGGAAACTGTTTTCTGCGAGCATACAAATCTTTTACAAGCAAAAACCGAGATGAACGACTAAATTGTTGTACTTCTTCAATTTCATCAAATTTGATTTTCAAAAATTCTAAACCATCTCTATTTACGTAATTAACAAAATTAACTATTTTAACCATTGCTCCATTTACTAAACCTTTTTCCACATTCAAATTACGTCGTAAAATTACCCTACAGTTTACACATGCATATAAATTCTTTTCTAAACCAGCAGTTTTACTTATCGATTTCTCTAAAGAATCCAATTTCCTCTTCAACTTTTCAGTCAAAATAATAGTGATTCCTTCATGTTCTATTTTATCAATAGCTTCCAATTTTATAATTTCTTCATTTTCCAACTCAAATTTTCTTCATTGAATATAAAACATTCACGCAGTGTTGGCATTAAGCAGATTACAGATTTGTTTTCTGCAATTCTCATGTATATTTTCTCTGGGACAATATTTTCATTTGGAAACAAATTAGAAAGTAATCGTCTCTGTAAAGCTTGTTTGCCATGTTCAGTCACTTTTCCAATTCTTATATCTTGAAGAATACTTCCATAATCAGCATCATTTGCCTGTCGCATATTTATAATAAGTTCCTTATACTCAAAATATGAACAAATGTTTACATTTCCAATGCTCCCCAAAGACTTTCTGGTATCTTCATGCGCCAGTGTTTTAAACACTGGTTGTCCTTTTACAGGAGTAAGTTGTAGAAGATCTTAAATGCACAAAGGCAAGCATTAAGTTTGATACCATGCTTACCTCAACAATAATGAGAAGTTTAATTTTCCTCAAGACTCTTGAAACTTCACAACAAGCTTCTCCAGATAGCTTGTGGTATTCTAATTTGTTTTCATGCTCTACTGGTAGCATTAATAAACAATGTAAAGTAATTCCTTTAATATTGTGGGCTGCTAATCCAGTTGGAGTTGTTTTCTGTAGAAAAGTTGTGATTACTTTAATTAAAAAAACTTTTGCCTGTTCCAGCTTGTCCACTCACGTACATTCGGATAGGTTCAAATGATGAGCAAGAGCAGTCTTTCTTCTCATGAAGTAATCCATGGTCAATCTGTTCTCTCACTTGTTCATATATTTCTTTCTGCTCAAGATTTAGTTCTTCTTCTAAGTTTCCTAAGTTTGTTGCATCTTCTTGAGATTGATACATTGCTGTTTCCACCTCTTCCATAGCAGTTGCTGCTTCATTTTGAACAATTGGTTCTCCTAGTGGGTCCTGACTCAACGGAGCAGAAGTTTGACTCTCTTGAGAACTGTCTCTAGCAATCTCAGCTGCAATTGTAGCTTCTTGCTCAATTTCATCGTTCAACATTTTCACATAATTAGCAAAAACAGGACATTCTATACTATCTTTACTTGCATTGAACGAATCTTCATAGCTCTGAAAATCTCCAAGTAATTCCAATTCTGAACGCCACGGCTTGAAAAGTTGCAAAAGAGCTAAATAGTAAAATTCCCTGTTGTCAGGAGTTTCGCAACTCAGTTTACGGTGATCAATCAAATGTCCTTTTCTTTGTTTCACCAAACATGTTTCAGAACCAACCACGGTATATATACCATTATTGATCTTTTCTATAATATTCCATTTAAAAATATAGTTTTGAAGCACTTCATAGAGACACATGTTTTCAAGATGATGACTTCTATTTGGATAATATGTATCCAACATATTTGTTTTCACAATATCTGTACTTTCTGGCTCTTTTTCAGCTAAATATTAAAGTTATTGTACAGATTTAAGTACTTGATTTCGTGTTGCAGCAAGACCTAAACTCACCCAAATGATTCTTTTAGGATTGGAGTATAGACTAGCAGATGATAAGCGATCTGAACATTCAAAAGCTTCAATTTCTCGATGAGATAACATCTTCAAACTGTAACTATACAATTTCTTACTTAAACTCTTCTCGTGGGAAATCTCTTCCCACATTTCCTTCAATTCTGTCTTCTCTGTTTTGGTTATGTAGGATGTTACATATCGAGCAACAGCAATGGAATTGTCTGCAACATATTGAATATCCATGTTAGCATTCCACATGGACAAAATGACTGGGTTGTAGTCATTTATGTATTTTGACTCTTCATTTCTTTTTAAGTTGTATGTATTTTTCGGAGACTTTCTTGTGATAGTATGTCGCAAAGATGACATAAAACTGTTCACTCTTCCTTTCAATATTATAGGACGTGGAAATCCAAAACGACATTTGGTGTAGAACTTGTCCTTAGATTTGTACTTTTGACAACAGTATTTCCCACAACAATGGCTTTGGAATAATAACACTTGTTGTCTTAATTCCTTATCTTGTGTACTTTTGGGTATATCACATGGAGCATATTCTTCAATAAAAGACAGCACAGTATCATCTGACTCAGTTCCAAATTTTAGAGCATCTTTGATCCATATTAGCATTTGTATGTGAGGAGTACCTCTTGCTTGATACTCCTTTCTCCGAAAGAAATCCAGAATCTCTCCAGGAGGAGGATTTTTTTTAATGGTGATAAAAGACATCATAGCTTCGAATCTATAATTGAAATACCTGCATACATTAACTGGATCCAAAGAGCACAATTCTCCATGTGTCTTGTATTCAATATTTAGTATATTTGGATTTGCCTCTTGACGAAATTGAAGTAAAAATCCCAAGCATATTCAGCACAGCTTAGAGTAAGAAACCATGTAGGAGTTCCTAAGTTCCTTAGCATACATTTCAGTTCACCATGACGTTGGTACCAGTATTCATTAGTACCACACTGACATGCCATGAGATTAATTAGCTGAGATTCCAAAACATTATCTTTCTGCAGTAATTTATCCATAAATTCCTTTGCCAAAACATTTTGCATAGTTACACCTGTTTTCAATATATGGTTTACTGCATAAGAAAGTCCAGACAAATCACTCTCAAACAAAAGATGAAACAAATATGGAATACATTGTCAAAATCTTGGATCTTCTGCATATAATCTTTCATATGCAGTTAATCAGGTTTTGAAAACAGGAGCACATCTGCAAAATGTTTCTGCAAAGGATTTTATGAATAAAGTGCATCAGAGAGATGATCATTTATAATCTCAGCCTAATTAATCTGATGGCATGTCAGCGTGGAACTAATAAATATTGGTACCATTGTCATGGTGAACTTAAATGTATGTTACGGAACTTAGGAATTCCTACATGGTTTCTTACCCTAAGCTGTGCTGAGTATCATTGCGATGATTTACTTTAATTTCTTCGAGAGGCAAATTCCAATGTAAAAAATATTGAATACAAGACACCTGGAGAATTGTGCTCTTTGGATCCTGTTAATGTATGCAGGTATTTCAATCATAGATTTGAAGTCATGATGTCTTTTATCTGCAATAAAAAATATCCTCCTCTTGGAGAAGTTGTGGATTTCTTTTGGAGAAAGGAGTATCAAGCAAGAGGGGTTCCTCATATACATACGCTGTTTTGGATCAAGGACGCCCCCCAAATTTGGAACAGATTCGGATGATACTGTTTTGTCTTTTATTGAAGAATATGCCACATGTGCTGTACCCAAAAGCACAGAAGAAAACAACTTAAGACAACAAGTCTTACGATTCCAAAGCCAGTGACGTGGAAAATACTGTCAAGGAAAGTACAAGTCAAAGGATAAATTCTATACCAAATGTTGTATTGCATTTCCACGTCCTGTAATATCCAAAGGAAGAGTGAACAGTTTTATGTCAGCTATGCGACATACCATCACAAGAAAGAAGATGCAAAGAGTCAAAATACATAAATGACTACAATCCAGTTATTCTGTCCATGTGGGATGCTAATATGGATATTCAGTACGTTGCGGACAATTCCATTGCTGTTGTTCGATATGTAACATCCTACATTGCAAAATCAGTAAGTAAGAAATTATACAGTTTCAGTTTGAAGGTGTTATCCCATCGAGAAATCTGAGCATATGAATACTCATATCGGTTATTATCCGCAAGTCTATACTCCAAATCTAGAAGAATAATTTGGGTGAGTGTAGGTCTTGCAGCAATGCGAAATCAGGTACTGAAATGTGTTCAAGAAATTGAATATTTACCAGAAAAAGATCAAGAAAGTACAGATATTTTGAAAACTAATATTTTGGATACATATTACCCAAACAGAAGTCATCATCTTTAGAACATGTGTCTCTATGAAGTGCTGCAAAACTACACTTTTAAACGCAATAGTACAGAGAACATCAATGATGGAAAATATGGAGTGATTGGTTCCAAAGGATGTTTGGTGAAACAAACAAAAGGAAATTTGATTAATCACAGGAAGCTGAGTTGCAACAACTGCTGATAAAAGGGAATTTTACTATTTAGCTTTTTTGCAATTGTTCTAACCGTGGTGTTCAGAATTAGAATTACTTGGAGAATTCCACAGCTATGAAGATTCCGTCAATGCTTTTAAAGATACCATAGAATGCACTGTTTTTATGTGAAAATGTTGAACGATGAAATTGATCAAGAAGCTATAATTGCAGCTGAGATTGCTAGAGACAGTTCTCAAGACAGTCAAAGTTCTGCTGTGCTGAGTCAAGATCTACTAGGACAACTAATTGTTGAAAATGAAGCAGCAATCGCCATGAATGAAGTGGAAACAGCAATGCATCAAGCTCAAGAAAATGTAACAGACTTAGCAAACTTGGAAGAACAACTAAATGTTGAACAGAAACAAATATATCAGCAAGTGAGACAACAGATTGACCATGGATTTCTTCATGAAAAGAAAGAATGCACATGCCCATCATTTCAACCTATCCGAATGTATGTGAGTGACAAGCTGGAACAGGAAAAAGTTTCTTAATTAAAGTAATCACCAGTTATCTACAGAAAACAACTGAGTCACATTTGTCTTGTGTTGTAACTGCTCCAACTGGGTTGGCAGCACACAACTTTAAAGGAATTACATTACATTGTTTACTTATGCTATCTGTAGAGCAGGAAAACAAATTGGAATATCACAAGCTATCTGGAGAAGATTGTTGTGAAGTTTCAAGAGTGCGGAAAAAAATTAAACTTCTGATTATTTATGAGGTAAGCATGGTTTCAAACTTAATGTTTGCTTTTGTGCATTTAAGAATGCAGCAAATTCTTAAAACAGAGTATGATGTGTTGTTTGGAGAAAAACATGTCATAGTTTTTAGAGATCTACTGCAACTTACTCCCGTAAAAGGGCAACCAGTATTTAAAACACTTGCGCATGAAGACACCGCATGAAGACACCAGAAAGTCTCTGGGTAGTGTTGAAAATGTTAACATTTGGTCCAAATGAAAATATAGTTCCTGAGAAAATATACATGTGAATTGCAGAAAACAAATCTGTAATCTGCTTAATTCCAACACTGCGTTAGTGTTCTATATTCAACTAAGAACGTTTGAAGCTGGAAAATGAAGA
Source organism: Lissotriton helveticus (assembly GCF_964261635.1). Lineage (NCBI taxonomy): Eukaryota > Metazoa > Chordata > Amphibia > Caudata > Salamandridae > Lissotriton > Lissotriton helveticus. The sequence continues at coordinate 1,430,275,077 of NC_136068.1, read as the reverse complement.
AATAATAAAAATGGAAGCCATTGATCAAATAGAGCATCAAGGAATCACTATTATTTTGACAGAAAAATTGAAGACAAAATTGGAGTCTTTAGAGTAATCGATATCTAAAACTACTGGTTTAGAAAAGAATCTATATGCATGTAGAAACTGTCAGGTAATTTTAAGGTGTAATTTAGATGTAGAAAAAGGTTTAGTTAATGGAGCAATGGGCAAAGTTGTGGATTTTGTTAATTATTCGAATAAAGATGGTATTGAATTTTTAAAAATTAAATGTGATCAGATTGAAGAAGTGAAACAAATTGGTCATTGTTCAGTTAGTTTTTTGCTTGTTAAAGTGTTATATGTCCGTAGAAAACAGTTTCCAGTTTCTCTGCCATATGCAGTGACTATTCATAAATCTCAAGGTTTAAGTGTAGACAGTGCTTTGGTGAACATTGGAAGTACCGTGTTTAAAGAGGGTATGGCACATGTTGCTTTGTCGTGAGTCAGAATCTTATCTGGTTTGTTTTTGATTGATTTTGATGACACAAAGGTTACTGCAGATGCAAACTGTGTAAAAGAGTATAATAGGTTAAGAAGAGTGTATGCTCCCAATTTAGGTCAATATCCTGTATTTGAAAAGCGTGTAGTAGGTCGAAAAAGAAGATGTGAGAATATCTGTAGTGAAGGTATAGAGAAGGAAAAAAACAAGATAATGTTGTCATTGCAAGCAAAAAGAAAAAGGACATCATTGAAGAGATTGTTGGTTATCAGTTTGAAAATAGTTCCGGTGTTAACTGCTATGTTAATGTGGTGGTCAATGTTGTTTTTTTTCTTGAAGGTTTGCAACTGCAAATTATGGAGAATCGGGAAAAAAGATTTTGTTCCTTGTTGCATTCCATTTATGAAAAATTGAGAATTGATACAAGTAAAATACAAAGCATTTGTGATGTTCGTAATCTTTTGGGTGTATGTTCTGGTTCTACACAATTTTCGCATAATATCCAACAAGTGCTCAGGAATTTCTAATGTATATGCCTACCGTATTGGAAAATGAAGGAATAGAAAATGAAAATCTATTTGGCCTTTGTTATAAATGGGAACATCATTGTGAAAATGGTATGTATACATGTAGCACTAACATGGACAAAGAAAGATTGATATATTTGACATTACCAGACTGTAAATCAATGTCTTTCAATAAACTAGTTAAAGCAGCAAATCATGGAGTGCAGTCAATGCAAATCAGAAATGATACCAACATTATTTATACAAAGATATGGACAATATATAATTTTAATGATGCAACTTGGTACAGCTGATGGAAGAAAATTGGACACTTTAATAAAACGTTTTGTAGCTTGTCAACTATCAATATCAGGAAGGACTTTGTAGCAATAATTTTCCATGATGGTCCTTCCACACATCTGGTCATTACACTGCCTATCTAAAATGTGAAAAAGGCTGGACACTTTGTAATGATGCTCAGTTGGTTTTTAAACAACGTTTGCCAAGCGAATTATCCAATTCCTACCTAATATTTTTAAAACCAAAGTTTTAGGAACATAATTCGGCCTGTGAAGAATTTATTAATATGTATTATTAACATTACTATTGGACAATTTCAATAAAAAGGATTTCAATAATACCATTTGGCCTTGAGGAAAGGTGTTTTTTTAAATTATGGACTTTTTCTTGCACATTGTCTCGGTGTATAGTTTTAAGAAACAACATTTACAGTATTTATAAATTTAAGTTATAAAATGTTCTTAGCAGTAAGCATTTTATATATGTGTGATTTGTATTATATGGTATTTTATTGAGGAGGGATTTATGTTTTTTTAAACAATCTTATTGATTGTTTTTTTTGCCCGCTGTTATGTGATGTGTACGATTGAAATCACTGTTTTTAGTGAAATTCAATATATTCTGAGAACAGCAAAAAAGGCAAAGAAAATAGTTTGTAAAATGTTAAAATTATGCTGTGCTGTTAAAAATATATTATATATTATAACTATTTTTTCTTTTCTTTCACAGATCCTAATTCAAAAATATGCAATTTATCGTAATTTAGAATATAAAAAACAACTGAGTAAAATGCGTAGCGTTTTTTATGACTATTACTGTGAAGGTAAGTTTAACTATGTATTAAAATGCACAATGGCCTGTGTTTGCACACAGGTGAAGAAAGGGGAGATGGATGGAGTAGATATGTGTGGAAAGGTACTCAGTGGGCGATTTAAGTTACAGGATAAAATTAACATAAAAATGACTGTCAGTGGGGGCCAACTAACCCACCACATATGTGCAAAAAGTGCCAGAGAATTGCATTGCAGACAGGTAAAAAATAGGACACAGCTTCAGAGCACCTCTCTGCAACACATCTGTATGGTATCCAATAAAGAGACATGGTGGGCTAGTAGGGCCCAGGGAAATTCAGGATTAAAACAGACAAAATTCCTTAACTTAAAACACATTAAAAAGTGTGTTTGCACATCTCACATCAGACTCCATCCCTTCCCTTCACTAATCTATAAACATGTCCTATCAGTTTGCCAAAATATATGTACTTATAAATTTATCTTGAGCATTTTATCTTGTTCTCTGTTTGCAGTACTGAAATTATTCTACTTATTACTCATATAGTTAACGATTAGACTAGCCATTAACCCTAGTATAAATTAATGTCTTTATATACTATGCATGTGTATCATACTTATAGCACAATAAACTCTTTCATATTTCCAAAGAGAGGAAAAGGCAGTCTGTGTACCTTTTCTTCTCTTTTCTTCTCCATGTAAATACAACCTCATCATACATACCACTTTGTGTTGAAAGGGCGTTCTATGGGTGTTCCTGTGCTTGTTTGCACAGAACACTCATAGAACAAGAAACATGTCCAGATTTATCATAAATCATAAATCTGGACATGTTTGTGAATGCTTCACCATCCTCCAATTGGTGTAGCAAGGCACAACAAGGAGAATTGTTTTAATTTCTCCTCATTTTTTCTCTTTTATATATGCTGTATTGCACATCACACATTGAAAGAGAAAAATGCCTTTACTGATTGTTTTTGTGCAGGAAGGTGTGTCTTCGTGCACAAAAACAAACTCCACTGATTGTTTTTGTGCAGGAAGGTGTGTTTTCCTGCACAAAAACAAACTCCACATGACACAGATATCCTTGCACAATGGTGCAAGGGTACCTGTGTCACCACATGGCTGCTGTTTAAGCAGTAGTGCAGAGGGAAGCACAGACTTGCAACATATTTATGTACATATGTTGCATCCCTGTGCTTCAGAAGTACCACAACACAGGAAGGTGTGTCTTCCTGCACAAAAACAAACTCCACTGATTGTTTTTGTGCAGGAAGGTGTGTTTTCCTGCACAAAAACAAACTCCACATGACACAGATATCCTTGCACCATGGTGCAAGGGTACCTGTGTCACCACATGGCTGCTGTTTAAGCAGTAGTGCAGAGGGAAGCACAGACTTGCAACATATTTATGTACATATGTTGCATCCCTGTGCTTCAGAAGTACCACAACACACTGTAGCTAAAGAGTTTACAGTGTTGTGCTGTTGCATTTCCTTATAGTTCTGCACTTATACATTCACCATACACCACAAATGCATTCTTTCAGTGAATTATGCACTATGCATACATTCATCTAAACTTTCACACACTAGCATACAAATTTAGCTCTTTTTAACCAGACTAGTTAGTTCTGAAAAGAACTTTGTTGTTGTTGTTTGATATGTTTTTTTCATTTTTTGAACAATTTTTTTTAATGAAAAAAACCTTAACGGGATGAACAAAACAATGAACATTATGGCAAACAAAGAAAAACTCTAACAGTGGTGGTTTTCCAGTGCCCTGCAAACCAAATCAACTGATTGCTCCCCATAACAAAGCAATCTATTGCATTTTACTCAATGGATTTTGGCATTTGCAAGTTGGGGCCGTATGTCCAAACCGGATGTTAATGTGGACGCCCCAGTAGTGGTTGCAGCTTGCAGTGCTGGTGGTACACTCTGTTTTCTTCTTTTGCAAGATTTGCTGAAGAAACCTTATGCAGTGTAAGGTTAAAATCTCGAATTCGCCTTGCACGATAGAATCGCTGTGCCAGTAGTAATAGTGAGGTAATCAAAAATAGGCGTGTTCCGTTTGGAAGGAGATTATTTTGAACTGGTATTCATATCATATTCCATCATATGTAGAACCATTCAAATTGTATACATTTGTATCCAAACTGAAATTATATCCATGATGGTAACAAATATCCAAAAAGGTGTATCCGTAAACTCAGTAACAAATGCAACCGCAATGCATTTCGAGCAAATGCTCTTCGTCAGGGGTAAATTTCTATAAAGAGAACAAGAAATAACAATGTATATACTTATGTTATAAAATCACTATTACAAGTATACAGTAATCTATACAGTGACTCATACAATCACTGACTGTTATGTAAATGTAGTTGAGCTTATATAGCGCACAGCTACCCGCAGTGGGTTTCCCGGCGCTTGCTTAGGGAACCCTTCCTGGTATTCCCCTGTGAGATAGCAGGGTATCCACAAGGTGAAAGTCAGGCATCCCACCACGAGGGGCCATTGTGGAGATTAAGCAAGCTATTGCCCAAAGTTGCAGAGTGTGAACCCGTGAGTCGAGGAGGCACCGGGGCGAGAATTATCGAGTCCATGGAATTTTTAGTCCAAGACCCGCCGAGGCAGGGAATTGAACCCTGGTCAAGGACCGATCTCAGCTTCCGGGTCTGCTGCCTCTAACCCCTGAGCCACACTTCTCTATGTATACTTTTTATACAACAGCTGTCACATACAATGCCTTTTATTTTTCTGATTTGTTGGACATGTACTATTGAGAGATATATTTGCTCATCACCACACCCATAAACATATTCACTCACCCAAACAACTGTTATAACATGTACTCTTTACCTCATATACCTACTGAATCAATTTTTCACAGATCTTTGAGCAGTCACAACCCCCACCAAACCACACACACATTCACTCTCCCATGCAAACACTCAGTTAACTAATCAATAACTAATATAGACTTTTACATTGCTAATAACCAACTGGTGCAGCAGTTTACACAACAATTGACAAAGTGATACAGATATTCACACACTTTACTCACTATCCAATATATTTAGCGAGACATTATACATTTGTTAAGTAATCAGTCAATGACACTGCTACTAAATCCTCCATCGACATATTTATATTTATGTATCCACTCATTCTTCGGCGCAGATTGCTATATATATAATACATATTTAAATAGCAAACCAAACCACATTCACTGGATGATGTCATCAGTGATGTAATCAGTGATGTCATTTGAGATGTCATCAGTGATGTCATCAGTGATGTCACTGACCACGTCATGAATGATATAATATGTGACATCATCGGCAGTGGATTCCGGGCGCGCGAGTATAGTTAGTACAACTAACAATAACGGAGGAATTTCAATGGTTTTGTACAAGTGAAATGTCCAGCTAACTATAACACCCCTAAAACCTATGGTTTTTTCAGTGAATGTATAAATATATATATAAATATATATATATATATATATATATATATATATATATATATATATATATACATAAAAACCAAGGTGCCCCAAAGCATTAAGAACGCACTCTACTTCAAAAGGGAACCATCCGGTTTATTTTCAAGAAAACGTGCTGCAGCATTCATGTGCAATCTTTTCCGACACGTTTCGAGGCTCCTGCCTCTTAGTCACGGACTATTAACACTCTGCAGATGTCTCCAAAGCAGCCTGCTTAATTAAATACCTTTAGTGGGCTTTGCTCAGTGCGTAGTTTTTGAAAGGCAGGCTGGACCTTGTAGTAAGGATCAGAGTTCGTTTTTGCCCAGAGTGGGCTCCGCTGAGTGTCAATATTTAAAAGGTATTGTTACCCTCGGTGGGCCATGTTTGCTGCATACGTCACAATTATTGTGTTCTGAAGTGCTGGAAACAGCCAGGCATAGTTCCTGCTCACAGCCTCTCCCGAAAGTCTGGAGATGGTGCAGTTCTCCACGGCAGGGCTGCCGTGTGATATGTAGAAACCAAGGTGCCCCAAAGCATTAAGAACGCACTCTACTTCAAAAGGGAACCATCCGGTTTATTTTCAAGAAAACGTGCTGCAGTATTCATGTGCAATCTTTTCCGATGCGTTTCGAGGCTCCTGCCTCTTAGTCATGGACAATTAACACTTTGCAGATGTCTCCAAAGCAGCCTGCTTACTTAAATACCTTTAGTGGGCGTTGCTCAGTGCGTAGTTTTCGAAGGCAGGCTGGACCTTGTAGTAAGGATCAGAGTTCATTTTTGCCCACAGTGGGCTCCGCTAAGTCTCAATATTTAAAAGTTATTGTTACCCTCGGTGGGCCATGTTTGCTGCACACGTTACAATTATTGTGTTCTGAAGTGCGGGAAACAGCCAGGCATAGTTCCTGCTCACAGCCTCTCCCGAAAGTCTGGAGATGGTGCAGTTCTCCACGGCAGGGCTGCTGTGTGATATGTAGAAACCAAGGTGCCCCAAAGCATTAAGAACGCACTCTACTTCAAAAGGGAACCATCCGGTTTATTTTCAAGAAAACGTGCTGCAGCCTTCATGTGCAATCTTTTCCGACGCGTTTCGAGGCTCCTGCCTCTTAGTCATGGACAATTAACACTCTGCAGATGTCTCCAAAGCAGCCTGCTTAATTAAATACCTTTAGTGGGCGTTGCTCAGGGCGTAGTTTTTGAAAGCGGCCCGGCAAGCCCTCCTTAGCGGCCCGCGGACCTTGCAGACATTGTACCTGTGTTTTAAAAAAATAAATAAAGACTGTCAGCAAACACTGCCACAGCAGCGTGGACACCGAGACACTCTGCTCTATGGGGGCCGGGCGATTCACGACAAAGCCTCATTAACAAGTAAATGGTTTTTTAAAGACCTGTGAAAAAAGACCTGTGAAGTACTCGGGTGAGGCTGTGTGTGTGCCCCGGAAGATGGTGTGAGGTGACAGAGTGTAACAGACAGAGGGTGAAAGAGGGAGGGAGAGAGAGGGAGATAGAGGGAGAGGGAGACAGAGAAATGGAGACAGAGAGAGAGGGAGACAGAGAGGGAGGAAGACAAAGGGAGGGAGATAGAGGGAGACAGATGGAGGGAGGCAGAGGGAGAGGGACACAGGGAGAGGGAGACAGGGAGAGTGAGCCAGAGGGAGAGGGAGACAGACAGAGGTAGACAGACTGGGGAGACAAGCAGAGGAAGACAGACAGAGCGAGACAGAAAGAGAGTGACAGACAGACAGACAGAGACAGACAGAGGGAGACAGACAGAGGGAGACAGACAGAGGGAGGACGGTGACAGAGGGAGTAGGGCAACAGAGCGAGACAGACAGAGAGAGGAGGGCAACAAAGGGAGGAGGGCGACAGAGAGAGGAAGGCGACAGTGGGAGGAGGGTGACAGAGAGAGCAGGGTGAGAGAGGGAGGAGACAGACAGAGGGAGACAGACAGAGGGAGGGTGACGGAGACAAACAGCGGGAGAAAGACAGACAGAGGGAGGGAGACAGACGGAGAGAGACAGAGGGAGAGAGAGGGAGGGAGACAGATGGAGACAGAGGGAGACAGATGGAGGGAGACAGAGAGAGTGAGTGAGACATAGGGAAACAGAATGAGAGAGAGACCGAGAGAGAGAGGGAGAGACGGAGGGAGAGAGAGAGAGAGAGAGAGGGAGGGAGAGAGATGGAAAGGGAGAGAGGAAGAGAGAGAGATAGTGAGGGAGAAAGAGATAGGAAGGGAGAGATAGAGAGAGGGAGGGAGACAGAGAGACAGAGAGAGAGAAAGACAGAGAGACAGAGAAAGATGTGTGTATGCCAGGTCTGGTCGTTCAGTCGACGAAGGCATCCACTGCAGGGGCCTGTGTTCAACCTCATGGTCACAGGTTTTTTGCTCTAGCCCCGCCCCCTTCCCTACTGATCCCACCCCCCCGGCGTAGCCCTCGGCAACAAACCACACTGTAAATTTGGCCCTGAGAGAAAGTTTATGAGTATCCATGATGTAGAGCCTTGATTTATTCTATTGTCCAGTGATATATGAACTGTTGAACATCAAGAGCTTTTCGATTAGCAGTGTGTCCCATCTATGGTTGACTAATGTATTCTATAGATTAACATATAGCTCCTTGTCCCCATCCAGACCATATGGGGTTTTGGTGCTGAATTTGATAATAGATTTTGATTTCAATTGTCTTAATTTCAGAGTTCTATCCCCTCCTCTTTCATTTTCCGGTCTACTTGCTAGTCCAAAGAATTTCATTTGTAGCCAATTATATCCTGAATGTTTCTCTAGATGTTTTAGCCATGGCATAATTCATATCTTTGTTATGCACTGCTCGGATATGTTCACGGATTCTTTTCTTTTGTGGACATATAGTACTCCATATGTATTTTAATCTGCATTTGCAGATGATCATGTATACTACATAGGTAGTTTTGCAAGTGATCCTTTCTTTAATTGTAAATTGTTTCCCTCTAAAATCACAATATTCTCGTGTGTTTTCTCCTATGTGACATGCTTTGCATTTGTCACACTTCCTGAATCCCATTTGGTGTTCAGTCAGCCATGTTTTTGGTTTGATGCTGATAATGTGACTCCTCACTAGCTGGTCTTTGAGGGAGGGTGCTCTTCGATAGGTAATGTTCAGTCTTTCCCCAACTAAATTGCTGATGTCTGGGTCCTTCCTTATTACATTCCAGTATTTGTTCCTTGCTGAAGTGTCACAACAATTCAGATTTTTGGATCTTTACAATCTGTTAGTTTCCTTGATTTTTTGTTGGTTAGCATTTGGACACAATTTATGGATTTGGATCATTTGCACCCTGTCTTGATGTCCACAACTTTATATATGTGCCTAAATTACAGTTGTTTCCTCCATCTTTTTCTCCAGTTCTTTTTCTTCAGAACAGTTCAGTTTCATTCATACAAATTCTCCAAAGCGGATACTTTTTTTCAGAGACATCAGTTGGAAGCTGAGAGGAGTTGGCCTAACGGCTAGGGCCGTCAACCTCAAATCTGGGGAACTGGGTTTGAGTCTCGGGAATGATGCAGAATATCCTGTGATTCTGGGCAAAATCACTTAATCTCCTCGTGCCTAACAAAAATGAATGTGCCCTCATGTAATGCAACTGGTCCTATGTAAAGTGCTCTGATACCCGATTCAGGTCAAGTTTGCGCTATATAAAACTCTGAAGAAAAAAAAAATAGTACCGTGGAATATGCTATTTTTAGACTTGTGCTTCTGATACACAGTCATTTGAATGTGATTGTTTTTGATATAGACTGTTACGTCTAAGAACTGTAGGGATGTTTCGCTGGTGTTGTATGTAAACTTTAGACCAACGTCATTTGAGTTTATTTTTTCAAAGTACTCCATGAATTGCTTACTTGTTCCATTCCAAATCAGGTAGAGATCATCTATGTATCTCAGCCATGGCACCTTCAATTTGTGCATGCTGTCAGGGAATCAATTTGGATTAACTCATATATATATTCACTGAAAAAACCATAGGTTTCACAAAGGTTATAGTTAGCTGGAAATTTCACTCTTATAAAACCATTGAAATTCCCCCGTTATAGTTAGTTCAGCTAACTATAACTCGCGTGCCTGCAATGCACTGTTGATGACGTCACATATTACATCACTCATGACATGGTCAGTGACATCACTCATGACATCACCGATGACATCTCAAATGACATCACTGATGACATCACTGATGACATCACCCGAAAATTAAATATGTTTTATATATGTACATCTCAAGGTCGATGGAAGAATAAATGGGTATTTAAGTGTCTAAATGGGTGATTTTTTTGTAAAATTGATTGTATAACTGACTTATTAAGTGTATCTTAGTGAATACATGTATTAGCGAGTAATGTTTAAATATGTAAGTATCTGTATCATTGTCTCACTTTGTGTATAGGTGGCTGCATGGGTTGGTGAGTAGCTACATGAGTGTCTACATGGGTTATTAGTAGTTTTTTTGAGTATCAGTATGAGTGTGTGTATGGTTTGGTGGGGGATAAGAATTAGCACACAGATGCATGAATGACTGACTCACTGTTTGTATGTGTTTTGAAGACAGCATGTGTGAAGGACTGGATGGGTGGATGAGTGTGTGTATGGGTGTCTTAGTGAGTGAATAACTGTCTCGATTGTATCTTGATGAGTAATTACATATGTTTTAAACTAGTATATGTGAGTATTGATGTATATAAGTGAGTATATGTGAGAGTGAGAGATTGGAAGAGTTCCTGTATAAATAAGTATGTGTTTCTATAAGTGATTGTTTAAGAGAGTAAGTATGTGTACGTTTCTGTAGAAGTAAGTGTAGTGGTGTGTGTATAGCTGTATATGCAAATAAATGGATGTTTATTTGCATGTGTGAGTATGTGTGTGAGTAACTCTATGGATGAGTATCGGTGTGTAACAGGATGTATAAGTGTATGAGTACATATGATGAGTGAGTATATGTATGAGTAACTATATAGAACTGTTGGTGAATAAGTGGATGTGTATGTAGATGTTGGAATTACTGAATAGGTTGTTGTAACTGGTATTGGTATCTCCATTTTATTGAAAATTTTAGTTTCTATTTTTGACGGTGTGTATCAAAGGTTATATTAGGGCTAGAGGAGGTCTGTCACTCTTTCACAAGGATGATGTCATCAGTGATGTAATTGAAGATGTCATCAGTGATGTCATGAGTGATGTCACTGACCATGTCATGAGTGATGTAATATGTGATGTCATCATCAGTGCATTGCGGGCGCGCAAGTTATAGTTAGCTGAACTAACTATAACGGGGGAATTTCAATGGTTTTGTATGAGTGAAATGTCTAGCTAACTATAAAATGTGTGAAACCTATGGTTTTTTCAGTGAATTTCCAAGGTTTTTTAAATGCTAATTCCTAACTATAACGTGGCTGAAACATTTGGTTTTTTCAGTGAATTTCAAAGGTTTTGTAAATCATAATTTTTAAATGTATTAATTATTATATTTCTTTCTTTTTATACTAAATTCCTACATTTCTATTATAATTATGTATCGTTATTTTATTATTTAAGTTATATTCCCTATTCTTAATCTAAAATAATAACACAACAAATTTCAAAAATTATTTTTTATTAATTTTTTTTTACTCCAATATATTAAAATGTAATTCTATATATTTTCTTCTTCCAATTTTTTGGGGGGATAATCTTACGGTATGAGTACGGTTATCGCACGGTCCTTTGTACGGCTAATCGTACTCTGCGCATACCTGCGCACACATCACAAATACGTTTTGACGTTACGCTGCGCTTCCGCATGACGTCATGTACGCTTGTACGACGCCCCGCACGCGTAGTCCACAAAAGTTTTATAATGTTTACGATATATCTATGTATTTAATGTCAATTTTAAGGGTAGACATTATCTGGGATAATCATGAAAATAGTTTTTTTTTATTTTAACTTTTAAGTGTTAGGGGCAGATTTACAAACTTCTTCTGCCTCTTTTACACTGCTATTGCATCACTTTTCTGATGCAGCGGTGGTGCAAATGATGCGTCATGGTGTGTGTTACTTACAATATGATGATCTGGGAGGTGCGTTACATTGTAAATTCCTTTACCAGAAGGAGACATTCCTACACGGGGGGTGGAGGGGTGTTCCGGCACAGAAACACCTCCTACAAGTTGCTGAGTTAAATGTACAAGATTTCAGTTTGTCACTTTTGAACTCATCCTGCGTCAAAACCCTGCACTTGCTCGAAGCAGGAGAAAGGATTGACTCAGCATTGTGAGCATAGAGCCCCCGAGCATTGCTAGAGATGCGTTGCACTTGCAACGCATCTTAAGCAATGCGCCGCCTTCACGGCACAGATACATCACATATCTGTACTGTTTTTGCCCATAGTGCACCACATTTTAAATACGGCGCATCCATAGTGATGATGTCACAGTGCACAATAACTGGCATATCCCTGGGGATATGCCAGTTATTGTACATCTACCCATTAGTGTTTTAATAAATTTAATGGATTACTACACACTGACCAATGAGTCACTACAAAACTATAACAGGAGTGACAGAGTGTTTGCTGGAAGTGTAAGGATAGAGACTGGGGAATTGAACATATAAAAGGCAAGTTTGCAGGTGCATAGAAGACTGCAAGCATAGTCTATAAGAGTTTAAAACAGTCCATGGCCTAAGGCCTACTTTGCTCCATGACTACTTGGGTACTGACTGGATGATTACAGTTCTGCAAGGAGAGTGCCTGACTGAATTTATAAGCGCTTCAGTTTTAGCACAGTGCATAGATAAGGACATTCTGCTGAATGGCTCAGTGCAATACTAAATCAGTAGTGGTAGAGTGTTTGGAGGGAGTTTAAGGATAGAGACTGGGTAATTAAAGGTTTAAAAGCCAAGTTTACAGATGCATAGAAAAGTGCATTTATTATCTATAGGTGTTTGAAGCAGTCCATGCCCTTAGGCCTACTTTGCTGCATGACTACTTGGGAAGTGACTGAATGATTACAGTTGTCCAAGGAGAGTGTCGAGCTGAATGTATAACTGCTTCACTTTTTTTACAGTGTATAGATGTAAATGTAAATGTATTTCGATTTATATAGCGCACGAATCACCCAGGGGTCTCAAGGTGCTTGCTTAGGGAACCGTCCTGATATTCCCCTGTGAGATACCCCAGCAGGGTATTCATAAGGTGAAAGCCAGGCATCCCGCCGCGAGGGGCCGTAGTGGAGATTAAGCAAGCTATTGCCCAGAGTCGCAGAGTGTGACCCCGTGAGTCGAATAGGCACCGGAGCGAGAATTGTCGAGTCCGTGGAATTTTTTAGCCCGAGACCCGCCGAGGCGGGGAATCGAACCCTGGTCCACGGCTGATCTCAGCTTCCGGGTCTGCCGCCTCTAACCACTGAGCCACGCTTACCCACTAGATAAGCACATATTGCTGTATGTCTCACTACACTATTGAAACAGTAGTGGCAGAGTGTTTGGAGGGAGTGTAAGGATAGAGACTGAGTAATTAAAGGTTTAAAAGACAAGTTTTCAGGTGCATAGAGGAGTACATGCATAGTAAATAGGAGTTTGAAGCAGTCCATATTCTAAGGCCTACTTTACAGCATGAAAACGTGGGTACTGAGTGAATGATAACAGTTCTGTAAGCAGAGTGTCAAGCTGAATGTATGACTGCTTCACTTTTAGAACAGTGTATAGATAAGCACATACTGTTGTATGGATCACTACAATCCTGAAACAGTAGTGTGATAGTGTTTAGTGAAAGTATAACGATACAGACTGGGGAATTGAAGGTATAAAAGACAAGTTTTCCGGTGCATACAACAGTGCATGCATAGTCTATTGTGGTTTGAAGCAGTCCATACCCTAAGGCCCACTTTGCTCCATGAATACGTGGGTACTGGCTGAATGATTACAATTCTCCAAGAAGAGTGTCTAGCTGAATGTATAGCAGCTCCAATTTTAGAACAGTGTATAGATAAACACATAGTGCTGTATGGTTCACTACAATACTGAAACAGATGTGTGAAAGTGTTTATTGGAACTGTAGGGATACAGACTAGGCAATTGAAGGTTTAAAAGTCAAGTTTGCAGGTGCATATAAGAGTGCATGCATAGTCTTTACAGATTTGAAGCAGTTCATGCCCTAAGGCCTACTTTTGTGCATTGACTGAATGCTTACAGTTCTGAGAGTGTCTGGCAGAATATATAGCAGCTTCACTTTTAAAACAGTGTATAGATAAACACATACTGCTGTATGGCTCAATACAATACTAAAATAGCAGTAGAATAATGTTTGGAGGAAGTGTAAAGATACAGACTGGGCAATCGAAAGTTTAAAAGCCAAGGTTACAGGTGCATAGAAAAGGGCATTTATTATTTATCAATCTTCCCAACACCCCAAGCGCCAGCACACCTTTCCGAGGATAGGTTTACGATTTACAAATGCTAGCATTTTTTTAAATTAAGAAGCATAATAATAACAAATATTAATCCTTTTTTTCTACTAATGATAACGATATTTTTTTATGTCTTCTATTTAGATGTTTTTAATCATGAAAATGCAAAGAACACAGTTTACCGAGTAACACTTTTTAAACTCTCCAACGTATGTAGATAATAATACCTTATACGTGTTACGATCGAAATCGAAACCTTTATTACAGCTTCACAGTTTGTAACTTTTCCGAACACGTGCAGAAGAAAAACAATTAAAACGTGAGCACGTGTAAACTGCAAAACGTGCCATCTAAATAGGTGGACCCACAGCTTCCTTCCGTAGACTACTAAACAACCAAAAACTATATAAACCAAACCTACTGTGCAATTAGTTTCGTTTTCGCGAGTTATTTCTGAGTCGCCAATCTAAGTTGCAGGTTCCGTTTTCTAGCATCGGATTCTCTTTTTGCATCAACAAACATATTCCGGAGTTGTACGTTGTTTCAATATGGCATAGGCATAGTACTTAGTTATATTTTGTGGCTATTTGTCAATATTTAAACATTTATATCTAGAAAAAAATGTTATTGCATGTTTTTTGCTTTTTCTCTGTAACGCCAGCAGCTTGTTTTTAAAAACAGATAGATTATAACAAACATTGCTCCTTTTCTGGCTCCTTTCACCTTATATATAGTGACTTTTTATATTATAATATTGACACTGTACTTTGCCTGAGAGGTGTTGGTGACCCGTCGACGCAAACCCTAAACATTTACAATCAACGTCACCATCTTCCACTTGTTATTGTGTTTTCCCCTAGATATCACATGCTGTTAATATGTATATTATAACATTAACAGCCTTGGGGATCTTAGTGGAGTTCACGATCCGCCGTCACAAAGAGTAACGATAAGTAAGCAACGTTACCGGCTTTCGGTTTTCAGTCTATTTTCCCCTTGTGATCATGTGCTATTATTATTCTCGACGTCATGATCTCATAGGAGTTAATGACCCGTCACCACGAAGATCAAACTTTTTCATCTCCCGGAGAAAGGAAGTTCAGTAATTAATTACCGTGCAAATGTATTTCATTATGGATGTTCTGTTAAATACGTAACTTTATTTTCCTTTTCTTTTTACTATAACAATGGTATAAATCGTTATATTATAATAGATTGTCCTATTGCTACAGAAGAGGAATGGGAGATTTTTCAGTGCCATCTATAATATAACTTTCAAATATTAAAAAGTACTTGATCAGATATTTTTTTCAAGAAACATATTTTACGAAACAGCAGAACAAAAAAATATAGCTATCATGCATACTTTGTTACTTTAAATATTTAATAAATCCAACATTATTTTCTAATTTCTATTCTAATTTGTGGTTCCTATTCACCTTCTCCATAAAGAATATATAGGACCTGTACTTTATATTATAAGAGTACCATCCTATATATTCTTTAGTGAGTATGTGATTTATTAGCGGAGCAGTCTACAACCTCTAAGCACTACGACATCACATTCCTAAATTATACAGATTACAACTTTGAAAAATATTAATGCAGGCATTTCTATGTAATATGAAATCACTTGTATTTAACTGTTTCTTACTTGTTCTTATGATCTGAGATAATGTAGTGTGGGAGTGTTTGTTGTAGAACTTCTATTCTACTTTATCTAAAAGTAACTGATGCCCTCTTACATCATCAAGAATGTGGGGCAACACTTTTACAAACTGTAGCACAAAAAAGAAGGATATAGCCACGCCTAACTGATATTTTATGAAATTCCATTCTTAATTGTCACCCCTTTCATATATACAGCGACAGTTTCTGAAGAAAGTTTATTTGTATTTGCTTAATAAAAACTGTTTCAAACCTAGACTGAATTTTTTGCTGCGCAACCACACCTCCCCTTCAGGAAAGTAAACACCACATTATAAGTAAATTGTACTGCTAAGAAGTATGTCACCCACAAACTTGATAAAAAAAACAGCGCAAGACACTTTCATTTTTCCGCCGTGATTTATACACCACACGGCAATTATATAAATGGCCCTTGAAACATATAAAAACAATTGTTTCCCTCATAATGCCTCTCCACCATCTTATGGGCACTGTACAGAGTTAATAGTGTTCCTAACCTGCCTTCTACTACTTTCTTTTCCCATACTCCTTTGGAAAATGCATGATAATATCACTGACAACAGTGAACCGTTCTCACCCAATAAGGAGCAAACTTATACTAGGAACACTTTAGCCAATAAAATGTCCATGTTGTTCCACAGACGAGCAAGGTATGACTGCCAAACCTTCTACTTTTAATACTTCAAAGCCAAGGAACATTAAGCTTCGTAAAGTCCCGCGTGGAGCACGTTACCCTAATACTCCCCAAACAGGAAGGAATCCATAACAAAACTTTTCCACTGACTTCTTGTACGACTAACGGTTCCTATGAAAACATTTAAATATCCCGCACAGTAACTATTTCAATTAGCAACATATTGTGGTGAACGTCTAACATCTGTGCTCACGCAAGTGTTCCATGAACTGTTACTATGGTAACAGGCAGAAAGGTACTGGCTGTACAAAAACCGTTATATTTACCCTGGATCCTCTACAAGACAGAAAGGAAAGCAAAGTAAAACAAAACCCTGTACCACATTTACAACCCCCTTGCGCCACTTGCGCGTCCACGCCCCCCCAAAAAATTAAAAGTGTGTGGACCTCAAACCCCGGGAACAACCACCCCCGGAGATTACTGTATTGTGTGACACGGGCGCGGTGGCCCTCCGCCTGGTGCCCTCGAGAGCCCTGGAGACCGCCACACCCAGAACCGGTTGCTGCAGTGTCCCGGGGTGCCTATCCCCGGGATACTGCTGTTTGCTATGAGAAGGCGGAAGTCTTGCGGCTCCCGCTCTCCCATAGCAAACTTAGTTTGAACTTTGAAAGACACAACAGTGAAATCTGTTCTCCCTTTCAAAATCCAAACAAGATTGTACTTCCGCAACTTAGCATCTCCCCATGTGTAAAAGCAATGCCGGTGTTCTATAGAGGAGTGGACCCCATCGGGCTGTGTACCCCTTTCACTCAGCACATGTGTATTAATGGTGCGCATGAGCACAATACGCCACACCACGCCCACCATCAGTCCGTGTACCCCTAATGATTCTCATTTCATTTGCGCATGCTCTATTCAAACATGACGGTCACGAGGAGTCGGCGGGACCGTGGAGGCATTGTACGCTCCGTCTTTTTTGTAGATAGGGTCACGTGTGTGTTCTCTATGTGGCACCTCCAGCCTTTTCTATCTCTCTCCCTATCCGCTGCTTGACCCCTCCTTCACTTTACGTCACCAGCTGGAATGTTGACAGCTGGAAGTTCCACTCTGACAGTTGAGTAGCCAACCAACTGTCATATGTCATTCGCTCTGAGGTTTACACACTCACTACTCCTGTTTATGATGTGTTGTCCATTAAACTTAAATAAAAGATGTATGTTAACTATCTCTTCTTCCGGAGTTATACTTAACAATAATGGTGACGAGGTAGCTGGACAGCACACCGGAGGACTCACCAAGGAAATAAATAAATATAAGGAGGCAGAACTTGAAGGAAAAAAAAGAGAAAAGTAAATCATCTGAACACAGACAAGTGACAAACGTGGATATAAGGCAAGTCGATAGCTTGTGGAGATGAGAGGATAAGGAAAGGATTAAACTAAATTGGAGAAGAAGTTAAGAACGTAAAATATGTTGAAGGGCAGGAGGGAGTAAGGTAAAAACAAGACTAAGGAAGTGTGGAAAGCCTTAAAGATTAAATCGGGGAGAAGAGTAATCATCCAGTCACCTCTGTGAGCTAAAGTGACTGGGAGTTGTGAGCAAAGACTTAAGTCTAATAGTGAAAAAAAAATAAGGCAATCGGCTCACGGAATAGCAAATTCAGTAAGCAAAAAAAAACAGAAAGGAAGTTGAGTGTTGGTTGAGAACTTTGGCGATTTGCTGTTCATTTCAATTGATGCTACGAAAACCAGCAAAGAGGAAAATAATAAGCGGATTCCTTGAAAGAAAAATACCGGAAAGTTGTGTGGTAAATTCACATCAGCGCTAGACGAAAGAAGGAGGAAGGAGTCACAGAAATTCTCGTCAGGATTTTGGCGCTGTGAAACACTACGGGGTGACATCAGACACATCGGTGCCATTTTAGAGTACGAAAGTTGCCGGTCTAGTCTTTCTACACATTGGCAGTGTGTGTCAAGGACAGGAACCAAGAAATGAGACTTGTTTAACGTTAAAAGAGTCAGATATCGATCTGACTGGATTCAGAAAGCTAAAGAGAGCGCATTTATAACAGGTGAGAACATTAAAGAGCTAGATTCAAGTACCTGTTAAAAACTAAGCAAAGCATCAAATGAGAAGGATTAACACTGCTAATAAATATTGACATTGGTGGATTTAAATGTAGTTTGAGAGAAAATATAGTAAATGGCATCAGGAAACATTTACAATCTACAGCCACCAGAAGCGTTTTTGAAGAGTGCAGGACCACCATCAGTAAAATGTGCGGAATCGAAGGAGTACTTTTGTAATTACATTTCGACATTTGAAATAAATGATGAACCACTAAAACCAGAGGAGAAAAAAAAGATTCTATTACATTGTTTGGGTGCAGGGGGTTTAAAAGTGTACAATAATATAACGAAAAAGTTAAGAGAAGGTGAAGAAAGAAATGTTTTAATTGATGCCATAGAAGACTTGGATAGTTATTATAAGCCCAAGGTGAGTGTTGCTGTGTACAGATACAAATTTCACAGAAGGAAACAAGGTAAGGAGGAAAGTATAGAGGACTATGTATCAGCATTAACAAATGTAGTGCTATCATACAAATTCGAAAACATGAATGATGATCTTAATACGGATCAGATAGTAATGTGTGCTGCAAATTCCAACATACAAGATGCACTATGGGATAAGGGTGAGATACCACTTCAAAAGTCATTGAGATTGTTAAGAAAGCAGAATTGACTGGGTGATGTGCTAAAGAGGTCATGAGTGAAACTAAAAGCAAAACGGATGATGCAAGCGTAGTGGAAAAAATTAGTGGAAAGAAAAATAAGGGAACGGATTATAAGTACAAAGAAAAAGAAGGTCAAAAATACAAAGGGAAAACAAAAACAACCGAACAATTAAAATGTTACCGTTGTGATAGCAACAAGCATTTGGCAAGCAACTGGAAGTGTCCGGCAAGGAATAACAAATGTACTAAATGTGGTTTAATACAGCATTTTCAAAAAGCTTGTAAAAGGAAACAATGGGCGAAGGTAAAGTATGTAGAGGACGATGAAGAGGAGGAACAAGAATCTTCAGATGACTCTGATTACAACCTGTGAGTGTTAAATGTAATGGAAGAAAGTGAAGATGAGAAAACAGAGAAGGGCAACAAGAAGAAACCCATGTGTATGGTGGATAATGGAGGTGTGAACATTGAAATAGTAGCAGAGTCCGGTTCACCCTGCACCATAGTCAACCATAATGTGTGGAAAGATAAATTCAAAAGGAGATTAGGAGGGCACATGGAAA
The DNA here is from genome assembly GCF_964261635.1 of Lissotriton helveticus. Classification (NCBI taxonomy): domain Eukaryota; kingdom Metazoa; phylum Chordata; class Amphibia; order Caudata; family Salamandridae; genus Lissotriton; species Lissotriton helveticus. Next base: position 1,430,255,471 of record NC_136068.1, on the reverse strand, counting down.
AACCTGATATAACTCTAAAAACTTTCACGGGTGAACCTATTGACTTTATGGGTTTTAGGGAACCTAAATTTACCTTCAAAGATAGAGTAACTAGCAGTAAGTTGTATGTAGCTGTTACTGGCACATTAGTGCTCGGGTGGAAAGATCAGGGTAAACTTGGCATCACCCTTAACCGCAATAGTTCTGAACCTGTTCTAGTATTACAACAGGACAAGATGGGAGGAGGAGATTTAATTGGAAAGTTCCACAAAGTATTCAATGGCAAAATAGGCAAATTAAAGGGATTTCAACACAGAATTAAACTTAAGGAAGATGCTGTTCCCTGTCTACATAAGGTAAGACACATTCCTTTGACACTTAGAGAAGAAGTTAGAAGACAAATTGACAAGTTACTTGAAGCAGAAATAATAGAACCTACGGAATCTTCCGAATGGGTGGCTCCACTGGTGGTCCCTAGAAAACCAAATGGTAAAATTAGATTATGCATGGACTTGCGCGACCTAAATAAAAATATACTAATTGACCAATACCCACTACCGAGAAATAAGGAGATGCTATCACTAACCAAGGGTATGACTGTATTTTCAACCATTGACATAGCCCCCACATACCACCAGGTACCGTTGCAACCCGAAAGCAGACACCTCACAAGTCACAACCTTTATTTCACCATTTGGGTGTTTTAGGTTTAAAAGAGTACTTTTTGGTTTAGCGTCGGTGGCGGCGTTATTCCAAAGACTGATGCAAGAAATTTTTAAAGGAGTTAAAAAATTACTCATCTTCCAAGATGACATAATGGTTATGGGGAAAGATTAGAGTGACCATGACAAGAGACTGGAACAAGTACCTAAAATACTGGAAAAATGTGGCATGACTGCAGAGTAAAAGAAATGCAGGTTCAGTAACAAAAATGTCACGTACCTGGGTAATGAGATAACCCACGAAGGAATAAAACCCAAAAGAGAATTACTTAGGGCTATTGAGGATGCTCCAGTTCCCCAAAACAAGGAAGAACTTAGAGCATTCCTTGGACTAGTGGAGTACTACTAAAAATTTGTGAGGAACTTTTCGACAAAAACCTACAACATAAGAACTCTCCTAAAGAACAAGAACACATTTGAATGGACACAGAGTTGCAAAGAAAGTTTCAAAGAACTAAAAAAAGAAATCTGTGTGGCTCCTCCCCTGCAAGGATTTGATAATAATCTGAAATGTGTGGTGACTACGGATGCAGGCGGAAAAGGTATCGGAGCTATCCTCACCCAAATGGAAAATGGTGGAAAAAAAGTCACCATTGCATTCGCGTCTCGCTCTTTAACTGGCACTGAGGAAAAGTACTCACATATTGAGAGGGAGGCATTGGCTTGCGTGTGGGGACTAGAACATTTACGACAGTACATTTGGGGGAAAAGGATCATGTTACGATGCGACCATAAACCATTAACGAAAGTTCTCACAGTCAAAGGGTTGTACAATGCATCTCCGAGACTGGCACGATAATCTATGAGACTGCTGGACTACAATTATGATATACAGTACTTACCAGGAGTAAAAAACGTTGTTGCGGATTTCCTAAGTAGACTACCTTTACAAATAGAGCAAAAAGGACCACAAGAAGAGGAACTCTGTGTAGCTAGCATAAACGAGGAAATTCCAAGCATACAGAAAGATGAATGGAACAAGGAATATCTCAAGGATGAAGTGTTACAAGAAATCAGTAAAATTATTGTAGAGGGATGGCCCAAAAAAAAATCTAAAGAATGAGTTGAAACCTTTTTGGGAACTACGCAGTGAATTATCGGTAGAGGAGAATGTCATTCTAAGACAAGGAAAAGTAGTACCGCCGGAAAAACTAAGAGAAAGAGTAATCAATCTTTGCCATGAAGGACATCTCGTCATTAATAAAACAAAACAGAGAAAAACAAAATTGGTATTGGTGGCCTGGGTGTGATATTGAAATTGAAAGAGCGGTAAGGAACTGTGGGGCATATTATCAAGAAAGGGGGTTACATTATCGCCGCTTTTATCGGCAGGAAACTGCCGATAAAGCGGCGATAATGTGCTTGATAATATGCTCTATGAATTCCAATCGAAGCCCATGTTAGATGTGAAGACATCTAACATGGGCTTCGATTGGAATTCATAGAGCATATTATCAAGCACATTATCGCCGCTTTATCGGCAGTTTCCTGCCGATAAAATCGGCAATAATGTAACGCCCGTTCTTGATAATATGCCCCTGTATACCATGTGAGAATTCAGATAAAACTCAGGCAACTCTAAAACCACCTCTACAACCTTTGAAATGCCCAAACATGCCATGGGAAAGAGTAGGAATTGATATAATGGGACCCATAAAATTTAATGAGGAACATGTAAACAATTTGGTCCTAATAGATCACTTCTCAAAGTGGCCTGAAATAAGGGTTTGCAGGAAGGTGGATGCAACGGACGTGGTCAGCTTCTTAGACGGGGTGTTCACTAGAGAAGGAATACCAAAAACTATAGTAAGTGACAACGGAAGTCAGTTCACTTCAGACATTTTTAGAAACTTAATTGAAAGAAACGGTATTACCCACAAAACAACATATGTTTATCACCCGGCTGTGAATGGTGCCGTGGAACGATTTAATAGGGTAATAAAGGGAACCATTCAATTGGCTAACAAAAGTGGTCAATGTTGGAGAAAGGAAGTGAACAAAAGGATTTGGGGATACAGAATAACACCAGGGGAGAATACCAAGGTAAGCCCATTGGAAATGATGAGCGGAAGGACTCCTATTTCAAAGGACAATATTGGATGGCTCAAGATGGGTAGGAAAACTGAATGGTCAGCTGAAACGGTCAGAAAAAGAATTCAAGAGGCACAAAGTTTGTGCAAAAAGAAATATGACAGTAAACACTTGTGCAAAGAAATCAAAATAAAGGAAGAAGACAGGGTAAGAGTAAAAAAAGCAAACACATCGGTAAAGGACAGAATAAATTCACAGATCCACTGATAGTGGAAAAACTATTTTGTAACTCTGCTCTCCTCAGCGATGGTAAAGTCTGGCATGCCTCCTCCATTGCAGTTTGTAAAAATACAGATGTAATCCAAGACACCAGTGAGAGAAAACGCAAGGAGAAGAAAGAAAACAACAATGAATTAGACAACTACGGATGGTTGTGCAAAGAAACTGAGGAATCTGACAGAGAAGAAGACACCACGTCCAGGCCAGCTAGTAGCAATGCTAGCAGAGAGGAAACTGACAATGAATTTATTGAGTCCATTGGGGAATATAGAGACCTCATCTCTTCTGACTTGGAGATGTCACCTACCTGTAGGGAATCTACCTCTTCTGGAGGTAAACAAGACGGTGAGGAAGGTATGAGTGAAAATAGTGATTACATCACTACAGAAGCAGGTAGCCCTGTAATCTCGGAAGATAGTCAAGCGGCAGCAGAGGACAATGTGTTGGAGGAAGACAATAAGGAAGAAGGAGCGTGCAAGAGCAAATGCGGATGCAAGTTGGTCAAACCTAGCAAGTACAAATACATTGTGTGTGACTAGCCATTCGGGTGTTTCCTTAATTTGCTTACTTTTTTTTTCTATCCTTCTTCGGTTTTAAAGTTCCTAAGGGAAGGAGATGTGTTGTGTTCTCTATCTGGCACCTCCTGCTTTTTCTCTCTCTCTCCCTCTCCCCTGCTTGACCCCTCCTTCACTTTACGTCACCAGCTGGAATGTTGACAGTTGGAAGTTCCACTCTGACAGTTGAGTAGCCAACCAACAGTCATATGTCATTCGCTCTGAGTCTCACACACACACTACTCCTGTTTATGGTGTGTTGTCCATTAAACTTAAATAAAAGACGTATGTTAACTATCTCTGCTTCCGGAGTTATACTTAACAGTGTGTAGTTATGTATGTACTGGATGGGTGTGGTGTGGGTGTATACCAGCCATGAGCGAGTGTATGTGCCGATCTGACAACTAGACCTGGAACTAAGAAATCACTACAATGGAAATCTGGGCCATGCACTGTTGTTGTGTTTTCCTGGTAGCGTAAGCACAGTAGGCTGTACTAACGTATTCAGTCTGGATTAATTTACCACCTCCCTCAGGGGCTTTTAAATGTCGCTGCGCGACACAGAGACACTGCAGGAGCTGGTCTTGGGGGATGGCAGTCTCCAGAGCCTTCAAGGGCTCTGGGCATAGGGTCATGCAGACTGCCACACACAATACACTAAAAAGAAGAGAAAGTGATGAGAGATGATTTCTGACATGTTTAGGCTTGAGAGCCTGGATAATCATTAAATGGGGTCTGGCAGTGAAGTGCGTACTCATTCTGGAAGAAGCCTTTCGGGGTCTTGCAAAAGCAAGTCATCTTTAATAGTTGCCTCTCGCTGCGCGTACATGCAAAGATATCTAATTTGCTCGCACGTCCCCCCTCCCAACTTTCAAAAATCCCATGGGTTGGTGGTCCCCGGGGCTGGGGTGTCCATCAGAAACCCCCTATTTTTTATATTAGAGCCCGAGGAGATGGCGGTCCCTGGGGCGTGTGGGGGGGCTTGAGCCCCCCACACAGTTTCTTTTAATAAAAAGAGGCCCTGGGGTGGTGCGGTCCCCAGAACTCCGGGGGGCCATGAGCCCCCCGCATTCATATAGTTAAAGCCCCAGGGGGTAGCGATCCCCACGCAGGGGGCTAATTCACCCAAAACGCGTACCCCGCGACTTAAAAAAAAAAAAAGAGATTTTGGGCCTAACGATCCACGTGGGACCCCCTGAGAAGGCTTAGGGGATCAGTCTGTTTTTACCCTGCCCCCTTCGTGTGTTTTTTGCGGTTCTTTCACTGCTTTCTTATGCCTCGGTTCTACCGAGGCACAAGATGGCTGCCAACACTTATATAATGTAAACATAAGGAGTGAGTGCTTATGATCAAATAAAATGAATGTGGTGGAACGAGTGATATCAATGAATGTAAAACCATTTCTGCACTTCACCCATATGATCAATATAAAAGACTCAATAAAAATATTTTAAAGATATGAGTACTTTTTTTTCAAAGATGGTTTGAAGAGTTATGCATTTTATAAAACAATAAAGTACTGCACGCTAAAGGAGAAAAGTCAGCACAATTACTGGCCCCTCTCCCAACATTTAAAAGCCCCGGGGGGAGGTGGTAAATTAATCGAGACTGAATATGTTAGTACAGGCCACTCTTACGCTACCAGGAAAACACGACAACAGTATAATGCCCAGATTTCCATTGTAGTGATTTCTTAGTTCCAGGTCTAGTTGTCAGATCGGCACACACACTCCCTCATGGCTCGAATACACCCACACCACACCCATCCAGCGCATTCGTCAGTACACACGTGACCCTATGTATAAAAAAGACAAAAAGCATGTGTTGTACGCCATTTTAGAGTTGTTTCCAAAGTACCGAGCAAGGGGCCCACTACTACATGTGTGGCCTCTTTGGTCACTGAGTTAGTGGTGCCCGAAGCACTGAGCGGGTGAAGAACCTGCGATGATGATGATGATGGGAGCACGAGTATTTCGTTAGCCATAGAGATATCAAGACTCTGCACAATATATGAGACTTCTTTGTTGGAGATCCGGACTACATCATGCAGAAGGTGTCTTTTCCACGAAAAGGTGAGCAGTGAGGCTTGAGTACGCATCGGAGAGAGTCAAAGGAATGTAGCAGACTAGATACAAAACGCGACTTAGCGTTTTAGACGAATGCACTCCTATATAGTGTATTAATTTACATGTATACATTTTTTTCCCAATAGCAGGAACGTTTTTATAATCGCTGAAATGTTAGGAATATTACCAATACAAATAGTTCGTAGAAATGTGAGAAGGAACGGTATAAAAGCACAATGTTATCTAACTCCAAATTAATATGGTAACAATTAAGTATGGGCGAATTTTGCGGATTACCGGTCCGCAAAATCTCGCGAAATGACAAAAAAATCTGCGAGTTCGCAAACAAAATTCGCGAACTCGCGTATGTGCACAAATATATACTAGAGTACTATCTGTTTCTACTCTACTGGATAATCAGTAAGTGTTACCTCGTTGGGTAAATGTATAGTGCTTTTCCTACACTACAGCTGCGTAAAGGGACAGAAGAGTTGTCTCCAGTGACCACGTGCGTCTGTACCTTTGCCACCGCCCCGATAGGCGCCTAGGTCCCTCGAGTGAGCTGTCCATCACAGTGGAGTAAAGGGCGGGAAGATGTTGCATACCCTAGTGTGTGTGGGGTGGGGCTTCAATGCGAGTTCACATGCCTCTTGTTTTAAAAGGGTCAGAGGCCGAACAGAGCAGCAGATGAGGAGAAAGCAGCCTCCTGGTCACAAGAAGAACACAGGGATTGCGCTCGAGAAACTCGTGGATGCAAAGACCTCCTTCAAGGATTACAGCTAATTGTAGACGGTAGATCTGGGAAGACAGCACACCTGCATAGCCTCGACCATGCTCACTAGTTTTTTGGGCTGATTATAATGTGTTACTGAATTTGAGCTTTAACTCGGGCACCTGATTTATTTATATCTGTAAGTGCTTCCTGTTGAGGTTTAATAATTTTTGTGACAGGAGCATCGTGCCAGAATGAATCCTGCCTGCATATTTATCCACGAAGATGCCACCATGTTGTGCCATACCCCTACTCAACTGGAGTACTTTCTACTGGCTAATCAGTAAGTGCTACCTCGTTGGGTAAATGTATAGTGCACTACACTACAGCTGCTAAAGGGCCGGAAGAGTTGTCTTCAGTGACCACGTGTGTCTGTACCTTTGCCACCGCGCCGATAGGCGCCGAGGTCCCTCGAGTGAGCTGTCCATCACAGTGGGGGAAAGGGCGGGAAGATGTTGCATACCGTCGTGTGTGGCGCGGGGCTAAAATGGGCGGGGCTCCTATGCGCACATGCCTCTTGTTTATAAAGGGTCACAGGCCGATCAGAGCAGCAGATGAGGAGACAGCAGCCTCCTGATCACAGGAAGAACACTGGGATTGCGCTCGAGAAACTTGTGGATGCAAAGACCTCCATCAAGGATTAGAGCTAATTGTAGATGGTAGATCTGGGGAGAAAGCACACCTGCATAGCCTCGACCGTGCTCACTAGTTTTTTGGGAAGATTATAATGCGTTACTGAATTTGAGCTTCAACTCGGGCACCTGCTTTATTTATAGCTATAAGTGCTTCCTGTTGAGTTTTAATATTTATCCACGAAGATGCCACTGTGTTGTGCCATACCTCTACTCAACTGGAGTACTTTCTACTGGCTAATCAATAAGTGCTACCTCGTTGGGTAAATGTATAGTACTTCTCCTACACTACAGCTGCGCAAAGGGCCAGAAGAGTTGTCTCCAGTGACCACGTGTGTCTGTACCTTTGCCACTGCACCGATAGGCGCCGAGGTCCCTGGAGTGACCTGTCCATCACAGTGGGGAAAAGGACGGGAAGATGTTGCATACCCTAGTGTATGTGGAGCGGGGCCAAACAGGCGGGGCTTCTATGCGCACATGCCTCTTATTTATAAAGGGTCAGAGGCCGTTCAGAGCAGCAGATGAGGAGACAGCAGCCTCCTGGTCACAGGAAGAACACGGGGATTGCGCTCAAGAAACTCGTGAATGGAAAGACCTCCATCAAGGATTACAGCTAATTGTAGACGATAGATCTGGGGAGAAAGCACACCCGCATAGCCTCGACCGTGGTCACTAGTTTTTTGGGCTGATTATAATGCGTTACTGAATTTTTGCTTCAACTCGGGCGCCTGCTTTATTTATATCTGTAAGTGCTTCCTGTTGAGGTTTAATTTTTGAAAGGAGCAATGTGCCAGAATAAATCCTGCCTGCATATTTATCCAGGAAGATGCCACCGTGTTGTGCCATACCTCTACTTAACTGGAGTACTTACTACTGGCTAATCAGTAAGTGCTACCTAGTTGGGTAAATGTATAGTGCAAAAAAAAAAATCCGCCAACGAGCGGATTTGTGGATTTTTCAGCAATTTTGCAAGATTCGCGGATCGCGAAATTACCGAAAATCCGCAAATTCCGCGAGCGCAACGGATTTTTGGCCAATACTTAGTAACAATTACCAATCATAACATCTTTCTTTTATTATCTTTTAGATGTAGAGCTTCAGGGTGCATTATGTCCGGCACATGGTAAAAAACACCAGTGACAGAAAGGTGAGCTGCGAGTATTGTTTTCAGTCACTCTCTTATTTCTTCTCTTGTTTCATAAAAAAATGACACACAATGTTAACTACCTTTTTATCTTACAGGTTGTGTTTTACAAATTGATGATACCCCCGCAAAAAGAAACCTACAAAGCTCTACATTTGTGTATCTGGCGGTGATGCGTAGCCATTGCAACAACGACTGAAAAGCCTGATTCGACACATGGTGCACCCTCTTTGGTAACGGCACAAGGTGAGCAAAAAAGCTTGTTTCCGAAAGAATAACAAGTTATCTGTGAAAGGAGAGAGTGGGTACCTCCGAACAGTGACAACAGATAGGTTACAGCAGTCTGAGGAACATATCAATAAGGTAATTGCGCCACTTTTGTGACACTTTTAACGTGTGAAATGTGGCGCAAGAAGTTTTTAAATCTGCGTCTGACTTTTCAAGAAAAACTCTCAGGAAATCTCATGTATCATAGTGAAGATAGGTGGGGGTAAAATGAAAGTAGCAGGTATAATAAAAATAACGGAGGAAAACTACTAAAATGGAGGAGGACGGAGTATGTATTTAACGTTTGGCGCCTCGGCAATATGTTTCAAATAAATATAGATAGAATATGATTATTAATATATTACAAAAGTATAGCAGCGGATGAGGCACACGACCCAGCAGAACAAAGCGGCAAATTTAATACCTGAAATGAGTTAGTTCTGAAAAGAACAGTTTTTTATTAGCCCCAAAGCCCCCACGGTCCCAGCCGGCTCCCCGCGTCCTTCGAGAGCCGGCATTGCTTTTCGTCACCCCAGGCACTGCAGAAGACGGCACTGTAGGCACCCCGGGACACTGCAGAAGCCGGCCCTGAAAGTTGGTGGTCCCCAGGGCCATCAAAGGCTCCAGGAAGGGGGCGGCGTGGCCCCCTCCCAACATTCAAAAGCCCCGAGTGGTGGTAGTCCCCGGGACTGGGTGGTCTATCCCCCCTATTTTCTATAATAGAGCCCCGGGGAGGTGGCGGTCCCCGGGGCATGTGGGGGGCTTGAAACCCCCACACACAGTTTTTAGTTTTTTTTTAAAAAAAGAGGCACCAGGGAGTGGCGGTCCCCGGGCTCCAGGGGGGGCCATGAGCCCCCCGGCATACATATAGTTAAAGCCCCCGGGCAGGGGGATATATATATGTATCCCAAAGTGCCCCAGAGCATTGGGAAGGCACACAACGGCATTCTCCTCAGTGGCAAGCCTCGCTGCAAATCGCCTGTCATTCCCCAGAGTTTTCACCATAAAGCCAACGCGTTTCGAGGCTTTGCGCCTCTTCTTCTTGGGCTGGCAATGATACACTGAGCTCTCACCATTTCACTTCCTTTATTTAGTACTGTCATCATTAGTGGCCGTGGCCTCATTAGCCTGATGGTATGCTGGGACTGGTAGTCCTAAATTGTGGGTATTTGCTTATTTCCTTCGTAGGTACAGTGCATCCATTGTCAAATTTAAAACCAGTTATTTCCTTAGTAGGATGGGATTTAGGCAGATGAGTATTTAATTTGCATGAGAACGCCGTGCCACGTGATTTGGGTAAGTTCCACATCACAGCCTTTTCATTGTTTTTGGAAAATCGTGCTCCTCCCCACGGCAAGGGCTGCCATGTCAATTATGTATCCCAAAGTGCCCCAGAGCATCGAGAAGGCACACAATGGCATTCTCCTCAGTGACAAGCCCCGCTGCAACTCGCCTGTCATTCCCCAGAGATTTCATCATAAAGCCGACGCGTTTCGAGGTTTTGCGCCTCTTCTTCTTGGGCTGGCAATGATACACCAAGCGCTCACCATTTCACTTCCTTTATTTAGTACTGTCACCAGTGGATGTGGCCTCATTAGCCTGATGGTATGCTGGGACTGGTAGTCCTAAATGGTGGGTATTTGCATATTTCCTTCGTAGGTACAGTGCATCCATTGTCAAATTTAAAACCAGTTATTTCCTTAGTAGGATGGGATTTAGGCAGATAAGTATTTCATTTGCATGAGAACGCCGTGCCACGTGATTTGGGAAAGTTCCACATCACAGCCTTTTCATTTTTTTGGGAAAATGGTGCTCCTCCCCACGGCAAGGGCTGCCATGTCAATTATGTATCCCAAAGAGCCCCAGAGCATCGGGAAGGCACACAACGGCATTCTCCTATGTGACAAGCCTTGCTGCAACTCGCCTGTCATTCCCCAGAGTTTTCACCATGTAGCCGACGTGTTTCGAGGCTTTGCGCCTCTTCTTCTTGGGCTGGCAATGATACACTGACTGCCCACCATTTCACTTCCTTTATTTCGTACTGTCACCATTAGTGGGCGTGGGCTCATTAGCCTGATGGTATGCTGGGACTGGTAGTCCTAAATGGTGGGTATTTGCTTATTTCCTTCGTAGGTACAGTGCATCCATGGTCAAATATAAAACCAGTTATTTCCTTAGTAGGATGGGATTTAGGCAGATGAGTATTTCATTTGCATGAGAACAACGTGCCACGTGATTTGGGAAAGTTCCACATCACAGCCTTTTCATTGTTTTTGGAAAATGGTGCTCCTCCCAACGGCAAGGGCTGCCGTGTCAATTATGTATCCCGAAGTGCCCCAGAGCATCGGGAAGGCACACACCGGCATTCTCCTCAGTGACAAGCCTCGCTGCAACTCGCCTGTCTTTCCCCAGAGTTTTCTCTATAAAGCCGACGCGTTTCGAGGCTTGGCGTCTCTTCTTCTTGGGCTGGCAATGATAAACTGAGCGCTCACCATTTCACTTCCTTTATTTAGTACTGTCATCATTACTGGGCGTGGCCTCATTAGCCTGATGGTATGCTGGGACTGGTAGTCCTAAATGGTGGGTATTTGCTTATTTCCTTCGTAGGTACAGTGCATCCATTGTCAAATTTAAAACCAGTTATTTCCTTAGTAGAATGGGATTTAGGCAGATGAGTATTTCATTTGCATGAGAACGCCGTGCCACGTGATTTGGGAAAGTTCCACATCACAGCCTTTTCATTTTTTTGGGAAAATGGTGCTCCTCCCCACGGCAAGGGCTGCCATGTCAAATATGTATCCCAAAGAGCCCCAGAGCATCGGGAAGGCACACAACAGCATTCTCCTCAGTGACAAGCCTTGCTGCAACTCACCTGTCATTCCCCAGAGTTTTCACCATGTAGCCGACGTGTTTCGAGGCTTTGCGCCTCTTCTTCTTGGGCTGGCAATGATACACTGACTGCCCACCATTTCACTTCCTTTATTTCGTACTGTCACCATTAGTGGGCGTGGGCTCATTAGCCTGATGGGATGCTGGGACTGGTAGTCCTAAATGGTGGGTATTTGCTTATTTCCTTCGTAGGTACAGTGCATCCATGGTCAAATATAAAACCAGTTATTTCCTTAGTAGGATGGAATTTAGGCAGATGAGTATTTCATTTGCATGAGAACGCCGTGGCACGTGATTTGGGAAAGTTCCACATCACAGCCTTTTCATTGTTTTTGGAAAATGGTGCTCCTCCCAACGGCAAGGGCTGCCGTGTCAATTATGTATCCCGAAGTGCCCCAGAGCATCGGGAAGGCACACAACGGCATTCTCCTCAGTGACAAGCCTCGCTGCAACTCGCCTGTCTTTCCCCAGAGTTTTCTCCATAAAGCCGACGCGTTTCGAGGCTTTGCGTCTCTTCTTCTAGGGCTGGCAATGATAAACTGAGCGCTCACCATTTCACTTCCTTTATTTAGTACTGTCATCATTACTGGGCGTGGCCTCATTATCCTGATGGTATGCTGGGACTGGTAGTCCTAAATGGTGGGTATTTGCTTATTTCCTTCATAGGTACAGTGCATCCATGGTCAAATATAAAACCAGTTATTTCCTTAGTAGGATGGGATTTAGGCAGATGAGTGTTTCATTTGCATGAGAACGCCGTGACACGTGATTTGGGAAAGTTCCACATCACAGCCTTTTCATTGTTTTTGGAAAATGGTGCTCCTCCCAACGGCAAGGGCTGCCGTGTCAATTATGTATCCCAAAGTGCCCCAGAGCATCGGGAAGGCACACAACGGCATTCTCCTCAGTGACAAGCCTCGCTGCAACTCGTCTGTCATTCCCCAGATTTTTCTCGATAAAGCCGACGCGTTTCGAGGCTTTGCGTCTCTTCTTCTTGGGCTGGCAATGATAAACTGAGCGCTCACCATTTCACTTCCTTTATTTAGTACTGTCATCATTACTGGGCGTGGCATCATTAACCTGATGGTATGCTGGGTCTGGTAGTCCTAAATGGTGTGTATTTGCTTATTTCCTTCATAGGTACAGTGCATCCATTGTCAAATTTGAAACCAGTTATTTCCTTAGTAGGATGGGATTTAGGCAGATGAGTATTTCATGTACATGAGAACGCCGTGCCATGGGATTTGGGAAAGTTAAACATAACAGCCTTTTCATTGTTTTTGGAAAATGGTGCTCCTCCCCACGGCAAGGGCTGCTGTGTCAATTATGTATCCCAAAGTGCCCCAGAGCATCGGGAAGGCACACAACGGCATTCTCCTCAGTGACAAGCCTCGCTGCACTCACCTGTCATTCCCCAGAGTTTTCACCATAGAGCCGACTTGTTTCGAGGCTTTGCGTCTCTTCTTCTTGGGCTGGCAATGATACACTGAGCGCTCACCATTTCACTTCCTTTATTTAGTACTATCACCATTAGTGGGCGTGCCCTCATTAGCCTGATGGTATGCTGGGACTGGTAGTCCTAAATGGTGGGTATTTGCTTATTTCCTTCATATGTACAGTGCATCCATTGTCAAATTTAAAACCAGTTATTTCCTTAGTAGGATGGGATTTAGGGAGATGAGTATTTCATTTGCATGAGAACGTCGTGCCACGTGATTTGGGAAAGTTTCACATCACAGCCTTTTCATTGTTTTTGGAAAATGGTGCTCCTCCCCATGGCAAGGGCTGCCATGTCAATTATGTATCCGAAAGTGCCCCAGAGCATCGGGAAGGCACACAACAGCATTCTCCTCAGTGACAAGCCTCGCTGCAACTCGCCTGTCATTCCCCAGAGTTTTCACCATAAAGCCGATGAGTTTCGAGGCTTGCGCCTCTTCTTCTTGGGCTGGCAATGATGCACTGAGCGCTCACCATTTTACTTCCTTTAGTTAGTACTGTCACCATTAGTGGGCGTGGCCCCATTAGCCTGATGGAATTGCTGGGACTGGTAGTCCTAAATGGTGGGTATTTGCTTATTTCCTTCATAGGTACAGTGCATCCATTGTCAAATTTAAAACCAGTGGTTTCCTTAGTAGGATGGGATTTAGGCAGATGAGTATTTCATGTACATGAGAACGCCGTGCCACGTGATTTGGGAAAGTTAAACATAACAGTCTTTTCATTGTTTTAGGAAAATGGTGCTCCTCCCCACGGCAAGGGCTGCCATGTCAATTATGTATCCCAAAGTGCCCCAGAGCATCGGGAAGGCACACAACGGCATTCTCCTCAGTGACAAGCCTCGCTGCAACTCGCCTGTCATTCCCCAGAGTTTTCATCATAAATCCGACGTGTTTCGAGGCTTTGCGCCTCTTCTCCTTGGGCTGGCAATCATACACTGAGCGCTCAGCATTTCACTTCCTTTATTTAGTACTGTCACCATTAGTGGACATGGCCTCATTAGCCTGATGTTATGCTGGGACTGCTAGTCCTAAATGGTGGGTATTTGCTTATTTCCTTTGTAGGTACAGTGCATCCTTTGTCAAATGTAATACCAGTTATTTCCTTAGTAGGATGGGATTTAGGCAGATGAGTATTTAATTTGCATGAGAACGCCGTGCCACGTGATTTGGGAGAGTTTCACTTCACATCCTTTTCATTGTTTTTGGAAAATGGTGCTCCTGCCCACGGCAAGGGCTGCCATGTCAATTATGTATCCTAAAGTGCCCCAGAGCATCAGGAAGGCACACAACAGCATTCGCCTCAGTGACAAGCCTAGCTGCCACTCGCCTGTCATTCCCCAGACTTTTCACCATAAAGCCGATGCGTTTCGGGGCTTTGGTCCTCTTCTCCTTGGGCTGGCAATGATACACTGAGCGCTCAGCATTTCACTTCCTTTATTTAGTACTGTCACCATTAGTGGACATGGCCTCATTAGCCTGATGTTATGCTGGGACTGCTAGTCCTAAATGGTGGGTATTTGCTTATTTCCTTTGTAGGTACAGTGTATCCTTTGTCAAATGTAAAACCAGTTATTTCCTTAGTAGGATGGGATTTAGGCAGATGAGTATTTCATTTGCATGAGAACGCCGTGCCACGTGATTTGGGAAAGTTCCACATCACAGCCTTTTCATTGTTTTTGGAAAATGGTGCTCCTCCCCACGGCAAGGGCTGCCATGTCAATTATGTATCCCAAAGTGCCCCAAAGCATCGAGAAGGCACACAACGGCATTCTCCTCAGTGAGAAGCCTCGCTGCAACTCGCCTGTCATTCCCCAGAGTTTTCATCATATAGCCGACGCGTTTCGAGGCTTTGTGCCTCTTCTTCGTGGGCTGGCAATGATACACTGAGTGCCCACCATTTCACTTCCTTTATTTCGTACTGTCACCATTAGTGGGCGTATGCTCATTAGCCTGATCGTATGCTGGGACTGGTAGTCCTAAATGGTGGGTATTTGCTTATTTCCTTCGTAGGTACAGTGCATCCATTGTCAAATATAAAACCAGTTATTTCCTTAGTAGGATGGGATTTAGGCAGATGAGTATTTCATTTGCATGAGAACGCCGTGACACGTGATTTGGGAAAGTTCCACATCACAGCCTTTTCATTGTTTTTGGAAAATGGTGCTCCTCCCAACGGCAAGGGCTGCCGTGTCAATTATGTATCCCAAAGTGCCCCAGAGCATCGGGAAGGCACACAACGGCATTCTCCTCAGTGACAAGCCCCGCTGCAACTCGCCTGTCATTCCCCAGAGTTTTCTCCATAAAGCCGACGCGTTTCGAGGCTTTGCGTCTCTTCTTCTTGGGCTGGCAATGATAAACTGAGCGCTCACCATTTCACTTCCTTTATTTAGTACTGTCATCATTACTGGGCATGGCATCATTAACCTGATGGTATGCTGGGTCTGGTAGTCCTAAATGTGGGTATTTGCATATTTCCTTCATAGGTACAGTGCATCCATTGTCAAATTTAAAACCAGTTATTTCCTTAGTAGGATGGGATTTAGGCAGATGAGTATTTCATTTGCATGAGAACGCCGTGCCACGTGATTTGGGAAAGTTCCACATCACAGCCTTTTCATTGTTTTTGGAAAATGGTGCTCCTCCCAACGGCAAGGGCTGCCGTGTCAATTATGTATCCCGAAGTGCCCCAGAGCATCGGGAAGGCACACAACGGCATTCTCCTCAGTGACAAGCCTCGCTGCAACTCGCCTGTCTTTCCCAAGAGTTTTCTCCATAAAGCCGACGCGTTTCGAGGCTTTGCGTCTCTTCTTCTAGGGCTGGCAATGATAAACTGAGCGCTCACCATTTCACTTCCTTTATTTAGTACTGTCATCATTACTGGGCGTGGCCTCATTATCCTGATGGTATGCTGGGACTGGTAGTCCTAAATGGTGGGTATTTGCTTATTTCCTTCATAGGTACAGTGCATCCATGGTCAAATATAAAACCAGTTATTTCCTTAGTAGGATGGGATTTAGGCAGATGAGTGTTTCATTTGCATGAGAACGCCGTGACACGTGATTTGGGAAAGTTCCACATCACAGCCTTTTCATTGTTTTTGGAAAATGGTGCTCCTCCCAACGGCAAGGGCTGCCGTGTCAATTATGTATCCCAAAGTGCCCCAGAGCATCGGGAAGGCACACAACGGCATTCTCCTCAGTGACAAGCCTCGCTGCAACTCGTCTGTCATTCCCCAGATTTTTCTCCATAAAGCCAACGCGTTTCGAGGCTTTGCGTCTCTTCTTCTTGGGCTGGCAATGATAAACTGAGCGCTCACCATTTCACTTCCTTTATTTAGTACTGTCATCATTACTGGGCGTGGCATCATTAACCTGATGGTATGCTGGGTCTGGTAGTCCTAAATGGTGGGTATTTGCTTATTTCCTTCATAGGTACAGTGCATCCATTGTCAAATTTGAAACCAGTTATTTCCTTAGTAGGATGGGATTTAGGCAGATGAGTATTTCATGTACATGAGAACGCCGTGCCATGGGATTTGGGAAAGTTAAACCTAACAGCCTTTTCATTGTTTTTGGAAAATGGTGCTCCTCCCCACGGCAAGGGCTGCTGTGTCAATTATGTATCCCAAAGTGCCCCAGAGCATCGGGAAGGCACACAACGGCATTCTCCTCAGTGACAAGCCTCGCTGCACTCACCTGTCATTCCCCAGAGTTTTCACCATAGAGCCGACTTGTTTCGAGGCTTTGCGTCTCTTCTTCTTGGGCTGGCAATGATACACTGAGCGCTCACCATTTCACTTCCTTTATTTAGTACTATCACCATTAGTGGGCGTGCCCTCATTAGCCTGATGGTATGCTGGGACTGGTAGTCCTAAATGGTGGGTATTTGCTTATTTCCTTCATAGGTACAGTGGATCCATTGACAAATTTAAAACCAGTTATTTCCTTAGTAGGATGGGATTTAGGGAGATGAGTATTTCATTTGCATTAGAACGTCGTGCCACGTGATTTGGGAAAGTTTCACATCACAGCCTTTTCATTGTTTTTGGAAAATGGTGCTCCTCCCCATGGCAAGGGCTGCCATGTCAATTATGTATCCGAAAGTGCCCCAGAGCATCGGGAAGGCACACAACGGCATTCTCCTCAGTGACAAGCCTCGCTGCAACTCGCCTGTCATTCCCCAGAGTTTTCACCATAAAGCCGATGAGTTTCGAGGCTTGCGCCTCTTCTTCTTGGGCTGGCAATGATGCACTGAGCGCTCACCATTTTACTTCCTTTAGTTAGTACTGTCACCATTAGTGGGCGTGGCCCCATTAGCCTGATGGAATTGCTGGGACTGGTAGTCCTAAATGGTGGGTATTTGCTTATTTCCTTCATAGGTACAGTGCATCCATTGTCAAATTTAAAACCAGTGGTTTCCTTAGTAGGATGGGATTTAGGCAGATGAGTATTTCATGTACATGAGAACGCCGTGCCACGTGATTTGGGAAAGTTAAACATAACAGTCTTTTCATTGTTTTAGGAAAATGGTGCTCCTCCCCACGGCAAGGGCTGCCATGTCAATTATGTATCCCAAAGTGCCCCAGAGCATCGGGAAGGCACACAACGGTATTCTCCTCAGTGACAAGCCTCGCTGCAACTCGCCTGTCATTCCCCAGAGTTTTCATCATAAATCCGACGTGTTTCGAGGCTTTGCGCCTCTTCTCCTTGGGCTGGCAAAGATACACTGAGCGCTCAGCATTTCACTTCCTTTATTTAGTACTGTCACCATTAGTGGACATGGCCTCATTAGCCTGATGTTATGCTGGGACTGCTAGTCCTAAATGGTGGGTATTTGCTTATTTCCTTTGTAGGTACAGTGCATCCTTTGTCAAATGTAATACCAGTTATTTCCTTAGTAGGATGGGATTTAGGCAGATGAGTGTTTCATTTGCATGAGAACGCCGTGACACGTGATTTGGGAAAGTTCCACATCACAGCCTTTTCATTGTTTTTGGAAAATGGTGCTCCTCCCAACGGCAAGGGCTGCCGTGTCAATTATGTATCCCAAAGTGCCCCAGAGCATCGGGAAGGCACACAACGGCATTCTCCTCAGTGACAAGCCTCGCTGCAACTCGTCTGTCATTCCCCAGATTTTTCTCCATAAAGCCGACGCGTTTCGAGGCTTTGCGTCTCTTCTTCTTGGGCTGGCAATGATAAACTGAGCGCTCACCATTTCACTTCCTTTATTTAGTACTGTCATCATTACTTGGCGTGGCATCATTAACCTGATGGTATGCTGGGTCTGGTAGTCCTAAATGGTGGGTATTTGCTTATTTCCTTTATAGGTACAGTGCATCCATTGTCAAATTTGAAACCAGTTATTTCCTTAGTAGGATGGGATTTAGGCAGATGAGTATTTCATGTACATGAGAACGCCGTGCCATGGGATTTGGGAAAGTTAAACCTAACAGCCTTTTCATTGTTTTTGGAAAATGGTGCTCCTCCCCACGGCAAGGGCTGCTGTGTCAATTATGTATCCCAAAGTGCCCCAGAGCATCGGGAAGGCACACAACGGCATTCTCCTCAGTGACAAGCCTTGCTGCACTCACCTGTCATTCCCCAGAGTTTTCACCATAGAGCCGACTTGTTTCGAGGCTTTGCGTCTCTTCTTCTTGGGCTGGCAATGATACACTGAGCGCTCACCATTTCACTTCCTTTATTTAGTACTATCACCATTAGTGGGCGTGCCCTCATTAGCCTGATGGTATGCTGGGACTGGTAGTCCTAAATGGTGGGTATTTGCTTATTTCCTTCATAGGTACAGTGCATCCATTGTCAAATTTGAAACCAGTTATTTCCTTAGTAGGATGGGATTTAGGCAGATGAGTATTTCATGTACATGAGAACGCCGTGCCATGGGATTTGGGAAAGTTAAACCTAACAGCCTTTTCATTGTTTTTGGAAAATGGTGCTCCTCCCCACGGCAAGGGCTGCTGTGTCAATTATGTATCCCAAAGTGCCCCAGAGCATCGGGAAGGCACACAACGGCATTCTCCTCAGTGACAAGCCTCGCTGCACTCACCTGTCATTCCCCAGAGTTTTCACCATAGAGCCGACTTGTTTCGAGGCTTTGCGTCTCTTCTTCTTGGGCTGGCAATGATACACTGAGCGCTCACCATTTCACTTCCTTTATTTAGTACTATCACCATTAGTGGGCGTGCCCTCATTAGCCTGATGGTATGCTGGGACTGGTAGTCCTAAATGGTGGGTATTTGCTTATTTCCTTCATAGGTACAGTGCATCCATTGTCAAATTTAAAACCAGTTATTTCCTTAGTAGGATGGGATTTAGGGAGATGAGTATTTCATTTGCATGAGAACGTCGTGCCACGTGATTTGGGAAAGTTTCACATCACAGCCTTTTCATTGTTTTTGGAAAATGGTGCTCCTCCCCATGGCAAGGGCTGCCATGTCAATTATGTATCCGAAAGTGCCCCAGAGCATCGGGAAGGCACACAACGGCATTCTCCTCAGTGACAAGCCTCGCTGCAACTCGCCTGTCATTCCCCAGAGTTTTCACCATAAAGCCGATGAGTTTCGAGGCTTGCGCCTCTTCTTCTTGGGCTGGCAATGATGCACTGAGCGCTCACCATTTTACTTCCTTTAGTTAGTACTGTCACCATTAGTGGGCGTGGCCCCATTAGCCTGATGGAATTGCTGGGACTGGTAGTCCTAAATGGTGGGTATTTGCTTATTTCCTTCATAGGTACAGTGCATCCATTGTCAAATTTAAAACCAGTGGTTTCCTTAGTAGGATGGGATTTAGGCAGATGAGTATTTCATGTACATGAGAACGCCGTGCCACGTGATTTGGGAAAGTTAAACATAACAGTCTTTTCATTGTTTTAGGAAAATGGTGCTCCTCCCCACGGCAAGGGCTGCCATGTCAATTATGTATCCCAAAGTGCCCCAGAGCATCGGGAAGGCACACAACGGTATTCTCCTCAGTGACAAGCCTCGCTGCAACTCGCCTGTCATTCCCCAGAGTTTTCATCATAAATCCGACGTGTTTCGAGGCTTTGCGCCTCTTCTCCTTGGGCTGGCAATGATACACTGAGCGCTCAGCATTTCACTTCCTTTATTTAGTACTGTCACCATTAGTGGACATGGCCTCATTAGCCTGATGTTATGCTGGGACTGCTAGTCCTAAATGGTGGGTATTTGCTTATTTCCTTTGTAGGTACAGTGCATCCTTTGTCAAATGTAATACCAGTTATTTCCTTAGTAGGATGGGATTTAGGCAGATGAGTATTTAATTTGCATGAGAACGCCGTGCCACGTGATTTGGGAGAGTTTCACTTCACATCCTTTTCATTGTTTTTGGAAAATGGTGCTCCTCCCCACGGCAAGGGCTGCCATGTCAATTATGTATCCTAAAGTGCCCCAGAGCATCAGGAAGGCACACAACAGCATTCGCCTCAGTGACAAGCCTAGCTGCCACTCGCCTGTCATTCCCCAGACTTTTCACCATAAAGCCGATGCGTTTCGGGGCTTTGGTCCTCTTCTCCTTGGGCTGGCAATGATACACTGAGCGCTCAGCATTTCACTTCCTTTATTTAGTACTGTCACCATTAGTGGACATGGCCTCATTAGCCTGATGTTATGCTGGGACTGCTAGTCCTAAATGGTGGGTATTTGCTTATTTCCTTTGTAGGTACAGTGTATCCTTTGTCAAATGTAAAACCAGTTATTTCCTTAGTAGGATGGGATTTAGGCAGATGAGTATTTCATTTGCATGAGAACGCCGTGCCACGTGATTTGGGAAAGTTCCACATCACAGCCTTTTCATTGTTTTTGGAAAATGGTGCTCCTCCCCACGGCAAGGGCTGCCATGTCAATTATGTATCCCAAAGTGCCCCAGAGCATCGAGAAGGCACACAACGGCATTCTCCTCAGTGAGAAGCCTCGCTGCAACTCGCCTGTCATTCCCCAGAGTTTTCATCATATAGCCGACGCGTTTCGAGGCTTTGCGCCTCTTCTTCGTGGGCTGGCAATGATACACTGAGTGCCCACCATTTCACTTCCTTTATTTCGTACTGTCACCATTAGTGGGCGTATGCTCATTAGCCTGATGGTATGCTGGGACTGGTAGTCCTAAATGGTGGGTATTTGCTTATTTCCTTCGTAGGTACAGTGCATCCATTGTCAAATATAAAACCAGTTATTTCCTTAGTAGGATGGGATTTAGGCAGATGAGTATTTCATTTGCATGAGAACGCCGTGACACGTGATTTGGGAAAGTTCCACATCACAGCCTTTTCATTGTTTTTGGAAAATGGTGCTCCTCCCAACGGCAAGGGCTGCCGTATCAATTATGTATCCCAAAGTGCCCCAGAGCATCGGGAAGGCACACAACGGCATTCTCCTCAGTGACAAGCCCCGCTGCAACTCGCCTGTCATTCCCCAGAGTTTTATCCATAAAGCCGACGCGTTTCGAGGCTTTGCGTCTCTTCTTCTTGGGCTGGCAATGATAAACTGAGCGCTCACCATTTCACTTCCTTTATTTAGTACTGTCATCATTACTGGGCATGGCATCATTAACCTGATGGTATGCTGGGTCTGGTAGTCCTAAATGGTGGGTATTTGCTTATTTCCTTCATAGGTACAGTGCATCCATTGTCAAATTTAAAACCAGTTATTTCCTTAGTAGGATGGGATTTAGGCAGATGAGTATTTCATGTACATGAGAACGCCGTGCCACGGGATTTGGGAAAGTTAAACATAACAGCCTTTTCATTGTTTTTGGAAAATGGTGCTCCTCCCCATGGCAAGGGCTGCCGTGTCAATTATGTATCCCAAAGTGCCCCAGAGCATCGGGAAGGCACACAACGGCATTCTCCTCAGTGACAAGCCTCGCTGCACTCACCTGTCATTCCCCAGAGTTTTCACCATAAAGCCGACGCGTTTCGAGGCTTTGCGCCTCTTCTTCTTGGGCTGGCAATGATACACTGAGTGCTCACCATTTCACTTCCTTTATTTAGTACTATCACCATTAGTGGGCGTGTCCTCATTAGCCTGATGGTATGCTGGGACTGGTAGTCCTAAATGGTGGGTATTTGCTTATTTCCTTCATAGGTACAGTGCATCCATTGTCAAATTTAAAACCAGTTATTTCCTTAGTAGGATGGGATTTAGGGAAATGAGTATTTCATTTGCATGAGAACGTCGTGCCACGTGATTTGGGAAAGTTTCACATCACAGCCTTTTCATTGTTTTTGGAAAATGGTGCTCCTCCAAATGGCAAGGGTTGCCATGTCAATTATGTATCTGAAAGTGCCCCAGAGCATCGGGAAGGCACACAACGGCATTCTCTTCAGTGACAAGCCTCGCTGCAACTCGCCTGTCATTCCCCAGAGTTTTCACCATAAAGCCGACGCGTTTCGAGGCTTTGCCCCTCTTCTTCTTGGGCTGGCAATGATGCACTGAGCGCTCACCATTTTACTTCCTTTATTTAGTACTGTCACCATTAGTGGGCGTGGCCCCATTAGCCTGATGGTATTGCTGGGACTGGTAGTCCTAAATGGTGGGTATTTGATTATTTCCTTCGTAGGTACAGTGCATCCATTGTCAAACTTAAAACCAGTTATTTCCTTAGTAGGATGTAATTTAGGCAGATCAGTATTTCATTTGCATGAGAACGCCGTGCCACGTGATTTGGGAAAGTTCCACATCACAGGATTTTAATTGTTTTTGGAAAATGGTGCTCCTCCCCATATATATATGTATATTACCTACTGGCGGTCGCTATATATATATATATATATATATATATATATATGCGTGTGACGCTCCCGAGAAGCACCGGACAAACAGCACTGCCAGGCAGAGAAACGGACACCACTCCGGTAATTTCTGCAGCAAATTCTTTTTATTTTTTCATTTTGAATGCAGTGTCAAGGTTGCCGCGATCTGACGCGTTTCGGGGATCCTGTCGCCTTGCTCACCAGATAAAAAGCGTTTCTTAGTGCAAACAATTTAAATATACCACCACCAATCACCGCACTTTTCAGGATGGGTCACATGGTCATTGTACATAGTAATGGATATAGATAACAGACTCACTGAAAGTTACTCTGATTTCAATAAATCCATACAACAATTTTTAGATAGTACCTGTTTAAATACACACAATATATCTATGTATCCAGTTTTTAATTTTTACCGGATAATGAAAATTGCAACGTACTTTGAATTAATGTAAGGTAAATTCAGAAGTAAATGATAAAAGCATAAATATTATGCTAAATATTAAAAACATAACATTCCCTTGCAATCAATAGTATGTATAGACTAACTGCTTAAATGCACTGATGTTTGTAACATAACAGAACTATCTCATATACATAATTTAAGATTTCCAACTATTTGACCATATCTACAATTTTATTTCTAACATTAAAAAAAAGTGCTTAAGTGCGAAAAGTGCAAAAAGTGAATAAAGTGCAATTATAATCAAAATACAGAAATGTTTTTTTCCTGCCGGGAACATCCAAATAAATGCTCATCCGAGAGAGAATCAGCATAAAATTTCACAACTATTTACCCGGTCAGTTTCATCAAAAAGCTAGTGGTGAAATGTAAATATACAGTCCATGGTTCAAAGATAATGATACATATCTTCACACATGTTCAATCCATGCGGGTTTTTGGTGTCAAGTTCTAAAATATAGCGCGTTTCCAACTGCCGCAACAGTTTATCTCTGTTGCCGCCTCTTTTGTTAATGGGGACACTGTCAATGACAAAATAAGAGAGTACATTCAAATTATTGCCATGTTCTAATTTGACGTGTCTGGCGACAGGATAAGTTTGGTCTGAATTACCAGTGGCTCGCAGATGTTGTAAAATGCGTGCTTGCACTGGAAGTTTTGTGCTTCCAACATAGCGAAGACCACATACACAATTTAAAACATATACTGCATATTCCGTTTTACAGTTGAAATTGCCCTTGATCTCACACAACTCTTCAGAAAATGCAGTTTTATACATTTTAGTGTTTGATCCAAACTTACAGGCTCTACAACTGCTGCATTTATAGAAACCCTTTTTAGTAGAGAACCAATTATCTTTGTTGAGCAATTCTGGACTATTTTTGACCAAATCTGATCTCATGGAGTATGCTTTCCGATAAGTGATATTAGGCTTTACCGGTAAAACTCCCCTTAGGACACTGTCTGTTAAGACAATGGGCCACTGTGTATTCATGATTTTCCTTATGGCATGTGATTGCTTGCTGTACGTGGTGATAAATCTACACTCGGAGTTTTGTTTTTTAATAACATCCGAGGTTGGCCCAGTTTCAGTGTTATTCGCAGCTGGTTGAAATAAGTAACGTCTATCTAGTTGATTGACTTTTCTTAAGGCTGCTTTGATTTTGCCTGTTCCATAACCACGTGATGTAAGTCTAGCTATAGCAATTTCTTGAGAAGTTTTCCAAGCTTCCTCAGTACTACATGCCCTCCTGATTCTGAGGAGTTCTCCATATGGGAGGCTTTCTATCGTGTGACGCGGATGAAAACTGGATGCATGTAATAAAGTATTGCCTGCAGTTGGTTTTTGATACAGACTAGTTGTGACCGCATTGTCCTGAATTACAACCTCTATATCCAGAAAATTAGCAGTGGTGCTATGAATATGACTGGTAAAGACTAGATTAAGATCATTGTTGTTGATACTACTCACAAAATCATTTGCTTGATCTACATCGCCCTTCCACACAATAAATACATCATCGATGTACCTCCACATATGAGCAATATGAGTGTCAAATATCGCTTTATGGTGTGTCCTGAGGACATGCTCCTCCCACCAGCCTACATGTAAACATGCATAGCTGGGGGAGAAGCATGCCCCCATAGCCACCCCTCTTTTCTGTCTATAGATCTTTCCATCGAACAAAAACACATTATTCAACAGGCATGTATGGATCATTTCTACAATCATTTTGTTATGCTGATACAATCCTATATCCCTCTGCTCAAGATAGTATCTGGTCCAGTGGAAGGTTAGAGTAGCCGAAACGCGTAGGCCGTCCGTTTTTTATGTAACTATATCCTGCACATGGTGTGTAAATAAAGAATAAGCTGTGGAAAACTTACTGCTGCTGTGCTGTGACTCTTGCCGATGAGTGGGGGGCAAGGAGAACTCAGATATATATATATATATATATATATATATATATATATATATATATAATATATATATATATATATATATATATATATATATATATATATATATATATATATATATATATATATATATATATATATATATATATTGTTTACCAGTCCTATTCCCAAACGATTGAAGGAAGGCACTGACACCGTGAATTCTACTCAAGGAAGGTATTTATTCCGACATGCTGCGCAAGACGCGTTTCGGCGGAAGCCTCCGCCTTGCTCACTATATATATATATATTTTTTTTCTTCTTTCAACAAAGGACGCCGCACTCAGCAACTTCAATCCACAGATTTTATTCCAGTGCCCAGTCTAACACCAACGCGTTTCAGCCTGACGGCCTTGCTCACGGTAAGTGACATTACTTTCCTGCAACTGTTTATACTGTTTTTAGTTTCTACTACTCCCATAGGCTTCTGGGACATGTAGTTCTAAGTTCCAAACAGGAATTCACTTTAGTTAGACAGTGTTCTTATTTACATATGGGTTTCATTTGAAAGCAATGTATTACATTTTGTGCATTTTTTAAGGAATACGCTATATTTATACAAGAATTGTTTTTGGCCATTGGTCTGGCCCAACGCCGACACCCGCTGTAGAGCGACCCTGTTGCAAGACCACATTGCATCAAATTAAAATATATATTTTTCTGCCGACACACATGCAGAATCTTCTGTCTTTTGTTAAGGACACTATGGATTTTCTCATTAAGCTCATGGAAGTGGAATGGAATGCGAATCTACTATTTTTGGTAATGGACATCGAATCGCTGTACACGTCGATACACCATCAACATGGCATGCACGCGTGTAAACATTATTTGGACAGAAGAGACATTTGTTTTCGTGAGCATGACATTATGTTGATGGAAATGTTAAATATCTGTTTAACTACTAACTTTTTTAAGTTCCAGGGTCAGATATACCAACAACTTTGCGGTGTGGCGATGGGCTCGTGTTTCTCCCCCAGCTACTCATGCTTGCATGTGGGCTGGTGGGAGGAGCACGAGCTCAAATCCACACATCGCCGATGGTTACCTCACATCAAACACTATTGGCGTTTTATAGATGACGTCTGCATCATCTGGCAGGGATCAGTGAATGAGGCTGAAATGTTTGTTAAAGAGGTCAATGTGAATCCTTTTAATCTCAAATTCACCTCTACCATCACGACTGACTCAGCCGAATTCCTTGATGTTAACATTTTCATCAAGAACAACCAAATTGAAACTTGCCTACACAGAAAGGCCACTGCAGGCAATTCGATTTTGCATGCTCACAGTTCTCACCCTGGCCACACAATTCAGAGCATCCCCTATGGGGAGTTCATTCGTATCTGCAGAATATGCAGTGAAAATGACTCCCTGGAAAAATGTCTTAATGAATCTAGACAACGTTTCATCCATAGGGGTTACTCTGATTCCATTCTTGATAAGGCTCTCCACAAAGCTTGTAGTTTTGAGCGTAAAACACTGTTGATGCCCAAAACTCCAAATGTCTCTACTGCTGATAGCACTGTGTGCCTTATTACCAACTATAGCACCCAGGAGCACAAAATTAGAGGTATCATTACTTCTGAATGGCCTATAATCCTCACGGATGTCATTCTTGGACCTATATTGCCTACTAGTCCTAACATCACATTCAGAAGAGCTCCCAGCATGCGAGATGCTCTTGACAGAGCCATGCCGGAGGATCCACCTAAAAAGAGTCTGACCACGAAAACTGGGTTCTTCCGGTGCACTTCGTGCCGAGCCTGCACTTTTGCCAAAAATAGTACCCATTATTTCACCGCATTTTGCTCCACGCCTGTCCCTATTCGTGAACACCTCACATGTAGATCAGAATATGTTGTGTACAAACTCAAATGCACATGCAACTTGGAGTACATCGGAAGTAATAAACTTCCGGTACACCAACGGATATTGCAACACATCCGTGCTATTGTCAATAGCGACAACAACTATCCTGTCGCGAGACATTTTCGAGCTGTACACGATAAAAAATTGAGGGATCTCGAATATACAGTTTTGTGCTCTGTACCTCAACCCGGACGGGGAGGTGACAGGATGAAAATTCTTCGGCAGAAAGAATCTCATTTAATTCTTGCCTTAGACACCAAAGCACCGAATGGTTTAAACTTGACCGAAGATTTGAGCAATTTTTTGTAAACTGTATAATGACAGGTCTTGATATAAAAATCTTTCTTACTTTGATTCATGTTTTCTGATGTGACGTAGATTATCACTGAGTGGTTGGCCGGCTGGTTAACCTTCATTTGTATATACTTGGTTTAGGTGTTTCTTTTTCATATTGAGATGATTATTTTTGTTATATTTGATACCTATTTGCAAAGATGTATGCAATGTAATTATGTGGGGTCCTGTCAAGCATTTTCCTCTAAGCTGTAGCTCATTATATATTTCTTATATACCTTCTTTTTTACCATTACTTTTGTATTATTCTATTTTATGTTTTCTTGCTTTCTCTTCTCTAATTGCTTATTTGATTTTGGTTTATTATTCACTCTACTTATTATTTTGCTGTGGTCCCATTTACATTCATGTAGTATGTTCGTAATTTTCTGCACAGGAACTTTTTTTCAGCTGCTTATTTCAAGTTCAGCTTGGCAAGGTTATTTTGGCACTATGTCATTATTTTCTTGTTCTTGTTCATTTGAACAGCCTTGCCTCAGAAGGGTCATTTAGGCACTTGGCGTCATTATTTGTTGTAAATACATTGCTCCCTTTTGTAAATTACTCCTGTGTATATAGTATTAATACTTGATACATTCTAGTGTGTTTAAACATCATGTAAATATTTGTGACCGTGAGCTTTTCAGTATTCAACTTAATACATTCTCTGTTACTTTGTTTCTTTATTACGTTTCTTTTGTAGTCCATCCTTTGTGCTTATTACTTGGAGAAGGCGTGTAGCATTGGTGGTTTCCATTTTAGCCCTTTGTTTTTGTTTACTATATAAACACTTTTTTTGTTTCTGGCGCGCTGTGTGAACAAGCTCTCTTGTAGAGTGAAACGCGTCATCCTAAATAAACTACGTCTTCCCTGTTCTCCACTGGTGGATTTACTTTCTTTGAGGCTGTGTAAACTGCTGGGTACGAGGTATTTTGAGGTCCCGACCGTTGGTTCCGACATCTATTCGGAACCTGGACTGCTTTCTTCATATATATATATTACCTACTGGCGGTCGCCAGTAGGTATATATAGTTAGGATTTTTTCTCTATGGGTTTTTTGAAAATTCTATGTCTAATAACTTTGGCGTTTGTGGACGGAATTGGCTGAAATTTTCAGGAAAATGGCACATTTTGTTTCTGAGCAGCCCTTGAAAATTTGGGGGGGGGTTCGTCCAGTGGGGGCCGAGAAAAAAGGGGGGTCCCAAAACGTGTTTTTAACATTGAGTTTTCCATAGGGCGGTTGGCCTCACTTTTAGCCCGAACGGCTGAATGGATTTGCACGAAACTTGGCAAAATTGTAGGGACTGGTAGCCCGATGTGCCTTTTGTAGGTCTCAATATATGTGCTCCAGTGGATTTTGAGAAATTAACGTTTTAAAAAAGATATATATCTGTAACAGCGGACCGGTTAGCGCTCTGGTTCGCGGACTTTTCGCGCAACGGAGCTTTGTGAAGCGAAGCTGATTGGTTCTCCGGCGTCTGTCAACATTCCAAACAGTCCGTAGCGGCCGCCATCTTGTCTCTCGGTAGGATCGAGAGACAAGAGGAGGTCAAAACAAAGGGGGAAATAACTATAAGGGGGCATAGTAGATCCTCGCTGACCCCCTAGGTTTGATGTGGAGGTTTTAAAAGGGCCCCGCGGGGCAAAAAAAAATAATAAAAATAATAATTGAACGGCTGAATGGATTTGCACGAAACTTGGCAAAATATTAGGGACTGGTAGCCCGATGTGCCTTTGCTAGGTCTCAATATATGTGCTCCAGTGGATTTTGAGAAATTAACGTTCAAAAAAAGATATATATCTGTAACAGCGCTCCGCTTCGCGTAACGGAGGTTTGCGAAGCTGATTGGTCATTCTGTCACTGGGCTATAGTTGGGCTACATCTGGCTGATATTTGGGCTACATTTGTTTTTTTGTGTGTCTGGCGGCCATCTTTGGGCTACATTGGGCTACATTGGGCTTCATTGGGCTACATTCGGCTAATTAGCAAATAGCTCATCGCAAACTAGGAATGGTAAAGAATCGCTATTTATTCCTTAAAGTTCGCTATTTAGGAAATGCAAATAACTTTGATGATACATATGGCGGTTCATCTCTAACAAGATAAGAAGCATAGGGATAGATTTATGATGACTGGCGCATCACCAGGGATGTGTTAGTCATTCTGTGCCGCTGTTCCGTCACCTATGGTGTGCTGCATTTACAATGCGGCGCATCACGGGGCAAAAACAGCACAGATGCGTGATGTATCTGTGCCGTAAAGGTGGCGCATTGCTGGAGTTGTATCGCAAGTGTGATGAAGGTCCAGCAAGGGTCGGGGGTGCCCCTGTCGCAGGGTTTCTGTTCTCACACAGAACTGTGGACAGAGGATTGGAACCTCGGCGAATTAGGGTGTCCCAAAACTCACGTTAGTAATCAAAAACTATTTAGCAAGCTAGGTACAGTGTCACATTGGATATAACAAACTCTCAATGTTTAGACAATCCAGAATATGAACTTATAGTACCTCAGGATACGTGGAACTCATGAACAGTCGGTCGTTATATATTTCTTAGAAACCAGAACATGGAGTTAAGAAGAACACATGTGTATTTGAAATGTTTATTTACTAATGCCGTCTTCTCAGGCGTAGTACCTTAGATAATAAAAGTACACATATTATCAGTAGCAAAATTACCAGCATAGTTACTAGTACATAAAAAGCGAATGGTGACAGTATGTTAACATGCTGTAAATGAATAAGAGTTAGCAACACTTATAAGCAGCCGCGGGCCGTGGAGGGAGTTACGGTGGGGCAGGGAGGCGGGGAGGGGGAGGGGCAAGGTAGAGAGGGCTCCACCCTGCTTCTCCCCCTCCCCGCCTCCCTGCCTCACCGTAACTCCCTCCACGGCCCGCGGCTGCTTATATCTCACCCTCCCTAATACACATATTATATTATTTGCTAAGAAGGTCTCTTTGTGTTGGTTTAGGGCGTGCCCATACTTTAGTGTCTTAGATTTGAAGGAATCACATCAGCATACACCAGCTCTCTCTTCATGTGAACCGCATCAACTGTTGTGTATGTGTGTTCGGCAAAGCAATATAAAACCCGCCTCATGCCCAGAATAGGCAGAAGTTGCACTTATGTTATGAGTATGAAGTCGTGGAGATCAGACCTCATAACAATTCTGTATCGTGTTGTTCTTGAAACTTTAGCACTCGCTGTACAGATATAGTTTAACAAGTAAAGCAGATAGTAGACCAATAACATATTATTCTCATGTAAACCACGATGAACTACTAGGTGGAAAGCTAAAGCAACAACTAAATGTCGTGTGCAGAAGTTGCAAAAAAGGAAAAATGGCGTTTAAACCGGTAATGAGCCCATGCTAACTTAACACGGTGTAAAGATATCCAGGACCTAGATGACACCTCCTCATGATCCGGAAACGAACTGAATAAGATAATAGAAGTGCCATCTCATGAGAGCAGATTGCAAGTTTATATGTGGACGGTCCGCAAGGTAAAGCATTAAAAACTAGGAAAATTCAATGCTAAAGAAAAATAAAACAGCCAAGTACTTTATCGAGTCTTAAGCCAATAGGCAAGGTAAATAATAAAAACTTGACAATTAAGTCAATGAATTGTCAATGAAATTCTAGTACTCAGCATATGAAACATGAAAAAGGTCTATGACATAACTGTGTATGCAAAATAAGCTGCAACAGCCTCCAACAGGAAGTCACCGTCTTCATCCGAAAACAGTTCAGCCATCCAATTTAAAAGCGGAAAAGAACATACGTGCTCTCCCAGCACCGGATCCTCTATCACCATCAGAGGACAGCTCGGTGGGTTTTCAAGAAAGCTGTGTTCCAAGAAAGACTGTGCTGCCGCCAGTAAATTCCAGGGACCAAGTAGTCCATGCATCAATGCCACAGCCATAATCCTTTCGCCAGGACAAATCAACTCGTGAGTAATGATAGGAGTCATCAGCTGATTAAAGTCGACGTCAGGAGAAACCGGTCCGCAGAGACACAAATCAATGGCC
The DNA here is from genome assembly GCF_964261635.1 of Lissotriton helveticus. Taxonomy (NCBI): domain Eukaryota; kingdom Metazoa; phylum Chordata; class Amphibia; order Caudata; family Salamandridae; genus Lissotriton; species Lissotriton helveticus. The sequence goes on along the minus strand of NC_136068.1, from coordinate 1,430,224,197 downwards.
CAATCGAAATCACAGGTCAGGCAGTGAAATACAGGCTGGACACAGGTGAAGTAGGAGAACCGAAAAGATAATCCATATGCCGTGCTTAATATCGCCAACGGCATTGTGCCATAATATTCTAGCATGCGATTGCGGAACAGTGTCAGCAGCTGCAGGGTCGGAGGTTGCATAGGAGGAACATCCATATTTAAAAATGTAAAAAAGCACAAGAGCGTCCGCTGGTAATGCAAGTAAAAATGCAATCCACGAACCAGAGTGGAGAAAATGGAATGAAAGGGAGCAGGGATGACTCCAAAGATTTTCTCAAATGAAGTCACGAGACCACTGGTAACAACTTTAAAAAAGTGTGCCAGGGATTTTGTGGAGGATGCGTTAAAGATAGTCGGAAACATGTTGCTGAAATTGAAAGGCAAACCTGTGTACGGGTGTTCGCTATGTGAAGTACGAAAGTTTCACGGGCCGAACTCAAGGCCACCTCTCTCTGAGACAAAAGAGCTCTTATTCTTGTCATGCCGTTGAAACGTGTCCCAAGGTTGGTATTTGTGGCCAGATTGAAAACTCCCTATGTTCATGTGTGGGAGGAAATAGAACATTTCTGCAGCAAATAACCCGTTCACTTACTGTTACGATAAAAGGAATACTTTTAATTAACTCAGAACAATCTTCATTATTGAGCATCAAATAACTACCATTTTCCAACAACTTGAACGTGGGGATGATAGCAGGAACTGGCGTGCCTTGCAACACGCAAGCCATATTTGGTCGGTGTTTGTTGCATGAATCGTGTAACTGTATGTGCCTACACATTAGTGAATGATCTGGCGTCTCAGTGCATTCCTCTCCATTCAGATAAACTTCTTGATCATCTTTGAAACATCTGTATGTGTATGGAAGCGACCAGACCTCATGAACAAAAGCACTACCTAAAGGTTCATAAAGACCTATTGGTATATATTTCATACAATTTGAAAACTTATATAAAGCAAAAGGCAGCGTTATTAAACCGTGGATAAGGCATGTTGCCAAAAAACCCGCAATCCTCTGCTGATGATGTCACTGAGCATGTCATGAATGATGTAATATGTGACATCATCAGTAGTGGATTATGGGTAATAGTATCTCTAGTTTACTCCCCTATAGCTGTCTTTCTTTTAACATAAGTGTGTGTTTCCTTCCCTTATACTTACTGTTTTTGGTTCGCTTCCAGTTCGCGTACCAGCGAGCGAACTAGGAAGCGAACTAAGAGAAATAGAGGTTGGCACAGTTCCAAATATTGTACCAATTTTTTAATAACGGGGAGGTAGTTCTGAAAAGAACTTTTTTTTTTATTTTTCTGAACATTTTTTTAATGTTTTTGAATTTTTCGGAACAGTTTTATATTTTTTTGGGTTTTTCTTGGAGGGGGCAATGAAAACGATTCATTGTAAAGGGCTCAACAGGAGCAACAAAACAAAAAAAAGAAGTATTTATTATTTTGGGCGTTTCGGACAAACTTGCATATGATAGTCAATAGCTCTGTTGATCAGAGTGATGCTTCTTTCTCCGTAGGAAATGAATCCATCGCAAAATACGCAGGTGTGTTTTACTTCACCAAATCTCATTTGTATATTTGGCACCATCTCCCTGCCCTCTGGTCCCGTTACTTCCGGTACAACAGATCTTCTGGCCATAATAGGGAGATTATCTAGGTCGTTCCGAAACTGTGCAGCACTGTAGTTGTTAGGATGCCACCTAGTCATATGGCGATGCATTGTGTAGTTTCCGAAACTGTATTTTTTGTCGGTCCCTCTGGACAGTCTATCTTGACATATAAGGCAAGTAACGTATCTTGCATTTACTTTTTTCTGACCTTTGGGAATTTTAAAAAATTGCCAAATGAAGTTTTCTTTCCGGTGAGACGTCTTGGGCTGCTCAGGCAAAAACTGCCTCTCTTCGTGCTCGTCCTCCTGTTCCTCTTCTTCTTCTTCTTGTTGAATTACAACTTGAGCAGGTGGTCCACTCTTCCTTGGATGTGGTGGAGGTGGTGGGGAAGCACCAGCTGAAGCTACTAAAGAAGCCATTGCTCAGTGATCACAAAGGGTCTTTCTCTCACAATGATGAAAGTCAGAGTGAGGAAAGAAGGAGGGATTTTCATCATTTGGGAAAAACAAGAGTTCTCAACCAATCAAAAGTGTTCATTTTAGATTATATGACCTAGTCTTACATCATTAGGAAACCAAAAGTGAAATGAACCAATGAAAAGTGTTATTACCAAGTCACATGACTTGCTGTGTTTACGTTAAGCGCTTTGCAGGGCCTCCCGGTTTGCTTCCAGAAACCTGCGCTTTGGCACTCGCTTCGCGTACCAGTTCGCTAACGTAGCACGTCATATGACGTATCACGCGACAACGTGGAACGTCATGCGGACGGGAGGCGTCACGATGTTGTTTTCTAACGCGGCACTTGCGGTAAAGAAACGTTTACCGGCTCGCGGTCTATTTCGCGGCATCAAGGTCAGCTAACGGGAAGCTTCCCGATTCGCGAAGCGGGAACGAAGAAAAAAAAATATTTAAAAAAAAAGTTATTAATAAACATATAAAATATATTTTTGGATTTAAAGAAGAATACATTTTACAGCTACAGATATTAGCTGTTAAAAAACCAATGAAATTCACTGAAAAAACCATAGGTTATAGACCATATATAGTTAGGAATTAGCATTTACAAAACCTTGAAAATTCACTGAAAAAACCATAGGTTATAGACCATATATAGTTAGGAATTAGCATTTAAAAAACCTTATTTTACTCACACAAAACCATTGAAATTCCATATATAGTTAGTTGCACTAACTATATATCGCGCACCCGCAATCCACTGCTGATGATGTCACATATTACATCATTCATGACATGGTCAGTGACATCACTGATGACATCACTGATGACAACATCCAGTGATTATGTGTTTCTGTAAAGTTTAAATATGTTTTACATATTGAAGAATGAGTGGATGTATAAGTGTCTGAATGAAGGTTTTAGTAGGTGCGTGATTGACTGTATGAGTGAGTGATTAAATGCGTCTTACTGAATGCACGGGTTAGTGACTAAACTGTCTAAAAGTGTGCATCAGTATGTCTGTTGTTGTGCAAGCTGCTGCATGTGTTGATCAGTAGCTATATAAGTAGCTATATGGGTTATTGATTGGTTGCACAAGTATTTGTATGGGAGACTGAGTGTGTGTATGGCTGGCTGGGAGGTGTGTGACTCTGTGCAGATCAATGTGTACTTGTATCAGTGATTCTATAAGAGAGTAACTATGTGTTAGTATATGTTTCAAAAATGTAAGGTGTTCTGTGTTTAACTGTATAGATGAGAAAATGGAAGTGTGATTGATTCTTTTCAGGACTGACTAGGTGTGTGAGTAACTCCATGGATGAGTGGCAGAGTGTGAGTGTCTGTATAGGTGTATGAGTGCATATGATAGTGTTGTAAAGATGAGTGATTGTATGTATGAATGATTGTATGAGTGAATGTGTGTGTAGACATAGGAATCAGTGAGTGCGTATGTAGTAACTAGTATTGGTGTGTCAATGGTTTCAAAAATGATACTCTCTATTTAACACTGGGTGTAACGGAGGTTATATTAGAGTGTGAGGAGATGCATTGTATTATCACATGAATGATATCATCAGTGATGTGATCATTGATGTCAAGTGAGATGTCATCAGTGATGTCATCAGTGATGTCACTGACCATGTCATGAATGATGTAATATGTGACATCATCAGCAGTGGATTGCGGGTGCGCGATATATAGTTAGTGCAACTAACTATATATGGAATTTCAATGGTTTTGTGTGAGTAAAATAAGGTTTTTTAAATGCTAATTCCTAACTATATATGGTCTATAACCTATGGTTTTTTCAGTGAATTTTCAAGGTTTTGTAAATGCTAATTCCTAACTATATATGGTCTATAACCTATGGTTTTTTCAGTGAATATATATATATATATATATATATATATATATATATATATATATATATATATATATATATTACCTACTGGCGGTCGCCAGTAGGTATATATAGTTAGGATTTTTTCTCTATGGGATTTTTGAAAATTCTATGTCTAATAACTTTGGCGTTTGTGGACGGAATTGGCTGAAATTTTCAGGAAAATGGCACATTTTGTTTCTGAGCAGCCCTTGAAAATTTGGGGGGGGTTCGTCAAGGGGGGGCCGAGAAAAAAGGGGGGTCCCAAAACGTGTTTTTAACATTGAGTTTTCCATAGGGCGGTTGGCCTCACTTTTAGCCCGAACGGCTGAATGGATTTGCACGAAACTTGGCAAAATTGTAGGGACTGGTAGCCCGATGTGCCTTTTGTAGGTCTCAATATATGTGCTCCAGTGGATTTTGAGAAATTAACGTTTAAAAAAAGATATATATCTGTAACAGCGGACCGGGCAGCGCTCCAGTACGCGTACTTTTCGCGCAACGGAGCTTTGTGAAGCGAAGCTGATTGGTTCTCCGGCGTCTGTAAACATTCCAAACAGTCCGTAGCGGCCGCCATCTTGTCTCTCGGTAGGATCGAGAGACAAGCAGAGGCCAAACCGAAGGGGCAAATGACCATAAGGGGGCATAGTAGATCCTCCCTGACCGTTTAGGTTTGATGTGGAGGTTTTAAAAGGGCCCCGCGGGGCAAAAAAAAAAAATAATAATAATAATCGAACAGCTGAATGGATTTGCACGAAACTTGGCAAAATTGTAGGGACTGGTAGCCCGGTGTGCCTTTGCTAGATCTCAATATATGTGCTCCAGTGGATTTTGAGAAATTAACGTTCAAAAAAAGATATATATCTGTAACAGCGCACCGCTTCGCGTACTTTTCGCGTTACGGAGCTTTGCGAAGCGAAGCTGATTGGCTCTCCGGTGTCTGTAAACATTCCAAACAGTCCGTAGCGGCCGCCATCTTGTCTCTCGGTAGGATCGAGAGACAAGAGGAGGCCAAAGCGAAGGGGCAAATGACCATAAGGGGGCATAGTAGATCCTCGCTGACCCCCTAGGTTTGATGTGGAGGTTTTAAAAGGGCCCCGCGGGGCAAAAAAAAATAATAATAATAATAATCGAACGGCTGAATGGATTTGCACGAAACTTGGTAAAATATTAGGGACTGGTAGCCCGATGTGCCTTTGCTAGGTCTCAATATATGTGCTTCAGTGCATTTTGAGAAATTAACGTTCAAAAACAAGATATATATCTGTAACAGCGCTTCGCTTCGCGGAGATAAAATTATATCTGTATTACCTAGCTGTTGCTAACACCAGTTAGCGACGGCTAGTAGGAGATAGCGACCATCTTGTGCCCCACTTTGCATGTGAGTGATATTTATCACTAATGACATGCAAAGTGGGCATGCCAAGATGTTAGCGACTGGAAACAGTCGCTAACATCGCTATCTCCTATTATCAACTTTTGGAAATATTCGAGATAAGCGCGAATATCTCCAAAAGCTAGCACCTGCCCTGAGCAGTTCTTAGCCATGTTATCCAATGGGAGGTGGATAACATGGCTAAGAGCATTAGCTCGGTAATGCATGAATATCGCTGAGTTTTCAGCGATATTAATGCATTGCGGTCGTTTTTTATCGTATTTGCGATAAACCTTGATAATAGCAAGGTTTATCTGCGATAATTTCTGACGGTAAAAAAATCGTTGCTAAGCATCGTTAGGGATAAATATTGCTTAACTTTGGTAATATGCCCCAACGTGTGTTAACGTTCGATTCGAAGGAAATCAGGAAGTGTTGAAAAACATTGTCTGCGCCATCTTGTCTTTTTTCAAATGCCACACTTTTGTCGTGCACGGCAGCCATTTTAGATGCCTTGACCAGACCCACTCTGTGCACGCTGTCGATCCTTAGCATGGCTCCCCACCCTCGCACGCATCTCCCCCAGGCAGTGGTCACCCCCGCTCTCTGTCTTATGCATGGGTAATAAACCTCCCCCATCTGCGCTGCTCTTCCCTGAGAATCACACCCTGTGCCCGCCCGACACCTCCCTTTCGCCCTATTCACTACCGCACCCTCTGACACTCCTTTTCCTCTGTGTCCGATTGTCCAGGCTGGTCCTAGGGTATCAGCTAGCCCTGCAGATGTAGTTTATGGCCACAGCTGTAAAGAATCACCCCTCTTCAAAGGAGTTATAGTAGATCAAGGCCAACACTCGATGAGATCCGTCACAGCAGAAGCGTTGCTATTATCTGAAAACCATCCTGTATTGTGATTGGGGAGGGGACCGAGCCTGAAGCGGAAGATTCCAGGGATGACTCTTTGTACATCAAAGTTTTTACAATTATGTGTCACATTAAAAATATATAGCACTCCGACAAAGTAGTAAGATTATAAAACTTTAATAATTTATAAATATATACAAGAAAACAAAAATAGTAATAACATATAAACATTTTTAGGGAAAAACAACGAAGTAGCGGTCGGCTGTGCGTATAGTCCCAACGCAGCACAACGTCCAGATTTCCGGCGTGGGGCGTCGCGGGGGGTGGGTCATCAGTAGCAAACTGTTGTGCGAATAGTTCCAAGGCAGCAGAACGCGTTGAAATCTAGATGACACGAAAGTGATGTCTAGTAAGTTGCCACCCAGCAAATAACGGCGTGGGGCGTCGCGGGGGGTGGGTCATCAGTAGCAAACTGTTGTGCGAATAGTTCCAAGGCAGCAGAACGATGGCACCAAGGTGATGTCCAGTAAGTTGCCGCACTGGTTTTGGTATCCTACAATGCTGCTCCGAATAACGGCGTGGGGCGCCCCTGGGGAGGCGGCGTGAACGGGCCTCTCCAGGTGGAGTGTCATCTGTTGTAGTGGGGCGCCCCTTTACCGTTTCAGTTGCCATTCCGTCCGTTTTTGGTCCACTGTGTCAAAAGCCGCAATTCAGCTGAGTTGCGCCCACTCTTGCGGTGCAGCGATAGGCGGCTGTCACAGGACTCTCAAAATGGCGGCAGGCTGTTTCCTTTTTGGGCCTGGTCCACTGAAATGGCCCTGGGACACCTTGGAAATCGGACGCTTGTCTGCTAGGTCTTGGACCCCATTCTCGAAAGCGTCCCCTCCGCCTTGAGAATTCATCAAAAGTTTTGGGAGCCCCGACTCCCACAGGCTTCCGGTGGGGAGCGGCTGCCATGATTGCTCGCGGAATGACCACGACGGAGCCACGAGATGGTGGTGCTCTCATGCTGACGCCAGCTTCAGTCTGAAACATCCAGAAACAAGGTGGGGCTTTCATCGTTTGGGAAAAAAAAAAGTTTTCATCCAATGAAAAGTGTTGTTTTTAGGTCATATGATCAAGCCTTCCATCATTAGGAAACCAAAAGTAAAATGAACCAATGAAAAGTTTTATAAACAAGTCACATGACCTGTTATGCGGCATAGGGTATAAAATGCGGAGAAAATACGTTGGCACGTGAGGCGGCGTCAGTAGCGGACCGATGTGCGAATAGGCCGAAGGCAATACAACGCGCCAAGATCCGGATGGCACCGAGGTGGTGTCCAGCAAGTTGCAGCACTGGTGTGGCCATCCTACAATGCTGAAAGTCGGCGTGGGGCGCCCCGTTGGCCTGTGAGTTTGCGTCAGTAGCGGACCGATGTGCGAATAGGCCGAAGGCAGCACAACGCGCCAAGATCCGGATGGCACCGAGGTGGTGTCTAGTAAGTTGCCGCACTGGTGTGGCCATCCAACAATGCTGTAAGTCGGCGTGGGGCGCCCCGTTGGCCTGTGAGTTTGCGTCAGTAGCGGACCGATGTGCGAATAGGCCGAAGGCAGCACAACGCGCCAAGATCCGGATGGCACCGAGGTGGTGTCTAGTAAGTTGCCGCACTGGTGTGGCCATCCTACAATGCTGAAAGTCGGCGTGGGGTGCCCCGTTGGACTGTGAGATGGCGTCAGTAGCGGACCGATGTGTGAATGGGGCCGAAGGCAGCGCAACAATATTTTCGGAATAGAAGACACCACTAGGCGCTGAGATGCCAAGATCCGGATGGCACCGAGGTGGTGTGTAGCAAGTTGCCGCACTGGTGTGGCCATCCTACAATGCTGAAAGTCGGCGTGGGGCGCCCCGTTGGCCTGTGAGTTTGCGTCAGTAGCGGACCGATGTGCGAATGGGGCCAAAGGCAGCGCAACAATAGTTTCTGACTGACACCACAAGGCGCTGAGATGCCAAGATCCGGATGGCACCGAGGTGGTGTCATAGTTGAGAGTTCTGAGCAGCGGTTGTAACACTGTCTGAAGCTTATTTGCAGCTGCTGCAGCTTCACTACGCGTCAAGATCCGGATGGCACCGAGGTGGTGTCTAGTAAGGTGCACTGGTGTGGCCATCCTACAATGCTGAAAGTCGGCGTGGGGCGCCCCGTTGGCCTGTGAGTTTGCGTCAGTAGCGGACCGATGTGCGAATAGGCCGAAGGCAGCACAACGCGCCAAGATCCGGATGGCACCGAGGTGGTGTCTAGTAAGTTGTCGCACTTCTGTGGCCATCCTACAATGTTGAAAGTCGGCGTGGGGCGCCCCGTTGGCCTGTGAGATGGCGTCAGTAGCGGACCGATGTGCGAATGGGGCCAAAGGCAGCGCAACAATATTTTCTGATTTGAAGACACCACAAGGCGCTGAGATGCCAAGATCCGGATGGCACCGAGGTGGTGTCTAGCAAGTTGTGGCACTGGTGTGGCCATCGTACAATGGTAAAAGTCGGCGTGGGGCGCCCTGTTGGCCTGTGAGATGGTGTCAGTAGCGGACTGATGTGCGAATGGGGCCAAAGGCAGCGCAACAATATTTTCTGACTGACACCACAAGGCGCTGAGATGCCAAGATCCGGATGGCACCGAGGTGATGTCTAAGTTGCGGACTGATGTGCGAATGGGGCCAAAGGCAGCGTAACAATATTTTCTGTATGGAAGATACCACTAGGCGTTGAGATGCCAAGATTCGGATGGCACCGAGGTGATGTCTAGCAAGTTGCTGTACTGGTGTGGTCATCCTACAATGCTGAAACTCGGCGTGGGTCGCCCCATTAGCCTGTGAGATGGCGTCAGTAGCGGACCGATGTGCGAATAGGCCGAAGGCAGCACAACGCGCCAAGATCCGGATGTCACCGTGGTGGTTTCATAGTTGAGAGGCACTTCATCTGCAGTGGGGCGCCGAGATCCGGATGGCACCGAGGTGATGTCTAGCAAGTTGCTGTACTGGTGTGGTCATCCTACAATGCTGAAAGTCGGCGTGGGGCGCCCCATTAGCCTGTGAGATGGCATCAGTAGCGGACTGATGTGCGAATGGGGCCAAAGGCAGCGCAACAATATTTTCTGAAGAGAAGACACCAAAAGGCGCTGACATTCCAAGATCCGGATGGCACCGAGGTGGTGTCTAGCAAGCTATGCAGTTGAGTTGTGTGCGCACTTGCGGCGAATAGGTCGAAGGCAGCATAACAATGTTTTCTGAATAGAAGACACCACAAGGCGTTGAGATTCGGTTACCACCGAGGTGATGTCTAGCAAGTTGCCGCACTGGTGTGGCCATCCTACAATACTGCTCCGAATAACGGCGTGGGGTGCCCGAAGGGGGGGGGGGGAGCCGGCGTGAATGGGCCTTCCTAGGTGGAGGCTCGTCTGCTGTAGTGGGGCGCCCCTTTACCGTTTCAGTTGCCATTCAGCTGAGTTTCGGCTGCTCTTGATGCTACAGCGACAGGCGGCTGCAAGAGGACTCTCAAAATGGCGGCCTGTTCTTTGGATTTGGGCCTGGTCCACTAAAATGGCCCTGGGACACCTTAGAACTCGGACGCTCGATTTTTTTTTCCTTTCCTGTACATGCAAAAAAAGGTAAATGCCCGGTACGTTACACGCTTCATCTGCCACGATGAACTCTCCAGAGGAACCGAAAAAAAATATAGTTGTGGTAACTATACCATGCATCGTCATATGGAGAGGTGGCACCAATTAATTATAGTGCTGCATAAAAGAGAGATTTGGAGGAGAACCCCTGACCTGCTAGTACATTCATCAAAGAAGTGGCACTGAGAGCTTCAGAGGCAAGGGAAACGGTCCCAAATATTTAGAAGAACTTTGGAAAGATTAAAATGACATGTTTAGATTGTGGCAAATTAATTTCATGTGGACAGATGAGTGTTACTCTAATAAATACAGCATATGAACATCATCATAGTCGATGGTTGGTAGAGACATTTTGACTATATCCTGGACCTGCCCGTCCTCGCCCAAAATGGCGCCGGAATAAATGGGACTCGTAACTCCTTGTTGTGTACTGGTTGCAGAACCTTGAAATCACGAGATACGTATGCAGTTTTGAAGCACATGGCGGGCGGGGACGAGAATTGATTGAATATTTCGACATCCCTATTGATATTAAGTTCTGATGTGTTATTGATTACTGTACTGTTGAAAGTTCGAATTAACGTCACCCATGGTACTTGCCCGCAAATGTATATATAGATAATTTTATTGTAACTGGCCCTGTCGTATTTTAATTATAAAATGTACGTCCACCGATTCCGTAACTGTTAGACACCTTAGTTCTTGCAACCTAATGGCCCGCCCGTTACGTTCCTCTACAGTGTAAATGTCTATTCATCATATACGATTACAGTTTGCTCCGTGGCAGGCCCACGTGGTTATAGGCTCGTATTTGTATAATGACATTTTCACAATAAAGGTTTTTAAAAGAAAACATGGTAGTAGTATATACATTGGTAAAGTTTTTAATAATAGTCACTGTTTTAGAATCATTAAAAGGCAAGTGAAATAAAGCAGACCAATTACATGAAGGGTAAAAGGTATAATACGAAGGAACGCAGTAAAGATAAATGGTCAAGGGCTGTTGTGTTTTCTATTCCTGCAACATAAAGTGATCGATAAGAATCTCATATTCAGGCGCATCGGCGACTAAGACAGCAGGTCGACCCTCTTTTGCTCAACGGCTCCGTCATGGGACGAAGAAACGCTCTTTTTCTCGAAAAAAGAATATATTTTACTTGCAGAACAGTTGTAAAATTTCCGGGAAAGTACATTAGCCTGGAACATTATAACATATATTTAAGAAAAAATAATGTTCGGAAGTAATGAAAAGCGTAATTTTTAGGTCATATGACCAAGCCTTTCATCATTACAATAAGAAAAGTAAAATGAACCAATGAAAAGTTTTATTAACAAGTCACATGACTTGTTATGCTTACGTTACGCGCTGCGCGCCCCGGATGACTTCCGGATGCGCTAACGCGGCGCGTCATATGACGCATTACGCGACAACGCAGGTCCAGAATATAGTCAAAATGTCTCCACCAACCAGCGGTCGGAACACAAACCCTTTCAGCAGGCTAAATAGTTCTGTTAAATGACAACAGAAGGGACAGGCAACAAGAACCATCAGTCAAAGAGGGGAGGGCTAGTTCTTCTCTACCGGGTTACATTGGGGCGCTACCGGAACTGATCGAATTGGTAGTCTACAGTGTTTCTGGATGTTTCAGACTGAAGCTGGGGTTAGCATGAGAGCAGCACCATTTCGTAGCTCCGTCGTGGCCATTCCGCAACCAATCATGGCAGCCGCTCTTTATCGTTATTTTGGGCGGGGTGGGTGGCGGAGCCGAGCTGTTTTGCAGCCATCATTGTGTGGAGTTCAGTTCATCTCACTAGTTTTGTATTTGTCATGAGGGGTTGTTCCTAATGTTTCTATTTTAGCGAGGTCAAAAAGAGATCCCATTAGTGGCCTACTGATTTTGCTCGATTCCTTTTCTTTTTTTTTACACGATTTTTCGTTATCTGCAAAGACTAAACAGAGTATTGCGACTCTGTGTTTGTTTGTAAATAGAGAATGAACCAAAGAGAACTAATTCTAAAACAGTAAATACTTGGATAACAATCAATCAAATGGAGAGAGAAGCAGGCACGACGGATTACAACGGGGGCAAAGGCCTGCGTTAACTACCTTTCACTATCTGCAAAGAGAGAGTACTCCTAATAGAAATGAGGGGGGGGGCACCATTCAAAGCAGATCAGTGTGCATAAACACGAAAATGTTTTCACTTACCACGTACTTGACATTCGACAGCTTATGATATTTGCTATTAAAAAACCATTGAAATTCACTGAAAAAACCATAGGTTATAGACCATATATAGTTAGGAATTAGCATTTACAAAACCTTGAAAATTCACAGAAAAAACCATAGGTTATAGACCATATATAGTTAGGAATTAGCATTTAAAAAACCTTATTTTACTCACACAAAACCTTTGAAATTCCATATATAGTTAGTTGCACTAACTATATATCGCGCACCCGCAATCCACTGCTGATCATGTCACATATTACATCATTCATGACATGGTCAGTGACATCACTGATGACATCACTGATGACATCTCAAATGACATCACTGATGACATCACTGATGACATCTCAAATGACATTACTGATGACATCACTGATGACATCTCAAATGACATCACTGATGACATCTCATTTGACATTACTGATCACATCACTGATGACATCATTCATGTGATAATACGATGAACCTCTTCAGACTCTAATATAACCTTAGATACACTCAGTGTAAACAGACACTCATAGACTGTCACTCATCCATGGAGTTACTCAGACACTTAGTCAGTCAATTTTCACCGCCTACCACTATGATATAGGTCTGCTGGGTTGGTAAACTATTTCGAGCCTGGTTACAGCGCTAAGGACATTCAAATTAAAATCAGCGCTGCTTTTCGGAGGCCCACTGGAGGGTCTAAATGAACTTTTAACAAAATGGAAAGTGAAAATTGTGGCAAGGAATACGGGCCCCGCTGTGGGGAAATATTAACACTGCAACTACCGGCATGCAACTCACCTGGGAGTGCATGCAAAAGCGGAAATTGAAGGTTGGGTGTAACTCGTTCTTGCCAGTGTTTCCCCCTATGAAGAAGGAGCAGCCGCTCCGAAACGCGTCAGGGAAAGGAAAGATTCTGAATTGGCAGCGCTGGTTTGAATAAAAGATTGTGTTCAATCGTCCTTGGTGGAGTGGCGTCCTTAAAGCTCAGGGCACTTTGGAAAAAAAAAAAAATATATATATATATATATATATCAACCACCGCTCCAAAGGACACCGCAGAACGCAGCACCCTCACGGAGAAAAAACGGACAACAATCTCGGGTAGCAAAAACAGTATCTTCTTTATTTTTTCTTCTTCATAAAGTGCAGCAGAAGTGCCCTAGACCGGACGCGTTTCGGCGACCCTGTCGCCTTGTTCACCGGAAATAACGAGTATTTGCCATTGCACACCAAACAAGTTTAAAAAATGGCAATTCACCAATCACAGCACTTAATTCTGTACCACGTGACCATATTGTATACTTTAGTAAACATAGCAGACAGACTGTTTTCAAACATAATGCTTTCAACCTATAGGCTTGTAACCAATGGCCAAAAGTTCTAACTGTTCAAATACAGTTTTATATATGCCCAAGTTACAATTCTCATAGAGAAACCACCTGATTCCGACATTTGTATACTGTGATGATATTAAGTCAACATACATTTTTATCTGTGCAAATACTTGATAAAATATTCCTAGACATCGTGGTTTCTCTGAGCTATATATATTAAAAAACAATCCATCTGAATCATTAAAAAAAAATGTTTTGTATACGTATCATCACTGGTTAAAAAATCAGGAAAAGTGCTGGAGTGTCAAAAAGTGCAAAGTGTAAAGTGCATATCTACTAAGTGCAAAATACAAAAGATTCCCCAGCCGGGGGATCTAATACAGGAAAGAACTAGCAGCAATTTAGGACAGCATAACCATCAAAGCTTGTATACATTTAGTTACATAATTCAACATACTAAAGTGGCTAATGCTTATTCGCTACCTGACATCATAATAGATCCATGTAACCAAAATACATGACCTTTATACAAAATATATATATATATACAGTAAGAAGTTATAAGTATACAGTACAACACATCATAGTTGCTGATGAAATGCCTGGTAAGATCCGATAAAAGTATAACCCTATAATAAGAGTCACGATAAAACCAAAACCTCTCCACGCCTTAAAACCAGCAGATAATCCTAAATTTCTGATGCTATCTAACAGTACTTGTATAAAATTCTTTTCATGTATATACACCCATATTTCATTCAGTGCAAAGCGTTCAAAACAGATAAAATCATAAATTTCATAGTGAGACTCAGAGATAATGGTACAGATCTTCACAAATATTGAGACCATTTGGGCTCTTGGTGTCTAACTCCAATATATATTTGGACTCCAACCTCCTAAGGGACTTGTCCCTATCCCCGCCCCTTTTATTTACTGGCACACTGTCAATTACAAAGTAAGACAAGACATTTAAATTACCCCCATGTACTGTCTTCACATGTCTTGCCACTGGATATGAATGGTCAGAATTGACAGTCGCTCTGAGGTGTTGGAGAATCCGAGCCTGAACTGGTAACTTCGTGCTACCTACATACCGGAGTCCGCATGTACAAGATAAAACATAAACTGCGAACTCAGTCTTACAATTAAAGTTACCTTTGATTTTGACTTCCTGATCATCAAAGTCACCTCGGTATGTTTTGGTATTTACACCAAATTTGCAGGCTCTGCAGCTGCTGCATTTAAAAAAACCATACTTGGAGGACACCCAATATTGTTTATTCAATACCTCTGGGCTATTGTGAACTAAATCACATCTCATTGAATAAGCTTTGCAATAAGTGATGTCTGGTTTAACAGGTAGGGTACTCCTTAACACACCATCGGTTAGAGCTATGGGCCACTGGGAATTCAAAATTCTTCTAATTGCTTGTGACTGTTTGCTATATGTAGTAATGAATCTACATGAAGCTACTGGTGGGGAACTGTTCGTTGACGCAGATGTCTCCAAAGTCCTGACAGTCTGTTCACTAACAACAGGAGTTTTTGGTTGTAGCAAACTTGTTCTGTCTATTAAGTTGACTTTGGATATTGCTACCTCCAGATTGTGTTTTTTGTAGCCCCTAGCTAACAGTCTATTCCTAGCAATTTCACGTGACTCTACCCATGCTTGATCAGTGCTACATGCGCGTTTAATTCTTAAGAATTCGCCATAATGCAAACTATCAATTATATGGCGCGGATGAAAACTGGTCGCATGTAGGAGCGTGTTGCCAGCAGTTGGCTTTTGATATAGATTGGTGGTAATGGCCCCTTCTTGTATAGTGATTTTGACATCGAGAAAGTTTGCCGTGTGTGCATTGATGTCACTGGTAAAGGCCAAGTTAAGCTCATTATCATTGATAATCTTGACAAAATTCAAGGCCTGTTCTATACTTCCTCTCCACACGACAAAAATATCATCGATATACCGCCACATATGGGCTACATGCGTTTCATATAGGGCCCTGTGTTGGCTCCTGAGGACATGCTCCTCCCACCATCCCACATGGAGACATGCGTAGCTGGGGGAGAAGCATGCCCCCATTGCCACTCCACGTTTTTGTCTGTAAATTTTGTTGTCAAATAGAAACACATTATTATTCAGACATCGACCAATCATATCAATCAACATTTTGTTGTGCTGGTACATGCCAATGTTTCTTTGGTTTTGATAATACTGCACTGCATGCATACCGTCTTTATGATCTATGCACGTATAAAGTGCAGTGATATCCAGAGTCATAAGAATCATATCCTGGGTCCATTCGATGGCATTGATCTTTTGTAAGAAGTCTCTTGAGTCCTGTAGGTAAGTGGGCAAACTCATAACGAATTCCTGCAAATAATAATCAACATATTTGGAAGTATTCTCAAAACAACTGTTTATGGCCGAAATGATGGGTCTGCCACAAAGAGGGTCCAGGCCTTTATGAACTTTGGGGATGAGGTAGAATAAGGGCAACACCGGATGTTCATTATGTAGAAATTTAAATTCCTCTTTTGTGATTAGCCCTTCTCTTTGCCATTGTGACAGCGAAATTTTGTATTCATTGCTAATTCTGCGCACTGATATTCCGTCGCTGCGCTCATAGCATATATTGTCATCCAATTGTCTAAAGGCCTCAGCTCGATATTTTGCTTTGTCCCACAGGACAATGTTACCCCCTTTATCAGCATGGTTGATAACAACATTTTTCTGTTCCTTTAGTTTTTTCATTAGTTGGAAATACTCCCTTGATGTTCCACTGACTTTCGTTTTTGATTTGCAGGTATTTCTATAAAGAGTTTTTAGTTCGTCATTTACCCTCTCATGGAAAATATCCAAGGCGTCGCGGGGCATGATGGGGACGAATGATGATGGTGCTCTAAAAGGGCTTTTCCCTGGCAATGCGATGTTAATATCTTCTTCCTGCGCCACACTTTGAGAACATATCTCATTGTCCTGATCATTTCTGAGCGCTAGGAGGGTTGCCAGGGCCGGCATTGTTCCTGCTGTTAAACTAGTACCGGCACTTGGGACTGGTTGCATGGCGGTTGTAGGTGTGCGCCCGTGATTCTTAATCAGGAAAAACTTTTGTAGTTTTAGCTTTCTGATGAACTTATATATGTCCACCCGTGTCTGGACATAATTAAAGTTGCTTTCCGGACAAAAACTGAGACCTAAAGATAGAAGCTGGGTCTCAGCAGCGTTGAGTTCGATATTGGTTACATTGATGACAGTTGGTGTACTTGTGGGTACTTCTAATTGCGCCACGTTTTCTTCTTCTGGCGCCCCCTTCCCCCGACGTTTTGCGCATTTGCGCCTTTGTTTCCGCCGTCTGTTTTTGGTTTGCCTGTTGATTGTCCAGCTCTCGGTCGAAGGGTCTGGAGACGTTGTTCCCTGATAAAATCCAGCTCTTCTGCAAAGCTGACCGGCCCCAACAGAGTAAAGGATGAAGTTGACCCCCCAGAACTTCCATCTGAATCACAGTCTGTGCCCTGGCTTGTACTGCCTGTCATCATGTTGGAATTGGCACCTCCTTCCACACTTATGGCTGATAATGTGTTTACCTGAGCTCCTGTTGTCTGTCCCATAGAACGTATAAGGGCTTTTTGTTTTTTAACGCTGTCATACTTGCGAGAGAAGGTAAACACTTGACCTCTCTCATAGTCGTTTTTGTCTCTTGCAAACTTCCAGATCTTACGTGATTTTATAGTATCTTCCTGTTTATTGATACGGTCGCGCATTTCCTTCATTAATTTATCCACAGTATCCTTGTTGTCCTTTGTGGTGAGTTTTTCCAAATCCTCTGTTAATTTTTTAATTGCTTGCAGATCTACCTCCCGGTCTGTTTTAGCAAACTTGATGAGTAGGCAGACATTGCGCATAGACGCATCCAGATTATTCTCTGCCCATTGTTTTAACAGTTCCGGATTTGGATTATCGAAATTTGGCGCCAGCAATATCCGTAGTCCTCTCTTGTCGAGCGATTTAATTTCCCACCATTTCATCATTTCGCTCCTATGGTGTTTTTCAAGCTGTTTCATTACGCTTCTTACATCGCCTTGGATGTTTGTTGACTCTTCACCACGAGTCGGGCATTCATCCACTGTCGGTAGATTTAGAAATAAATCCTCTGCCGTTCTATCCCTGATAGCAAATATTTCCTCCATGCCCAGGCACTCCTGCTATTGTATGCACAATAATCACTGTAATGGACCCCCTGTTGTACACGGGTCCCTTTGGATACTGTCCGCTACCACCTTCTCACCTGCTCATATGTCGGAATTCTCGTCGGGCTCACTTTTCAAGACGCCGTGCTCCGTCCTCCATGAGTCCGCCGACTCCGATGGACTGCACCGCGCCCGTTGTGTGCTCCGCCTTCCTCGAACAAGCAGGGGGCTGATTGGTTACGACTCTCCCGAGCCAGTTCCTCCAAACGACTTGTTGTTTCCAAAACCAGCCTACTTTTGAGAAGGGGTCCGTTGAAAGGAGAAGCCAAGTCCTGCTCCTCTACATATGAACCACCGCTCCAAAGGACACCGCAGAACGCAGCACCCTCACGGAGAAAAAACGGACAACAATCTCGGGCAGCAAAAACAGTATCTTCTTTATTTTTTCTTCTTCATAAAGTGCAGCAGAAGTGCCCTAGACCGGACGCGTTTCGGCGACCCTGTCGCCTTGTTCTCCGGAAATAGCGAGTATTTGCCATTGCACACCAAACAAGTTTAAAAAATGGCAATTCACCAATCACAGCACTTAATTCTGTACCACGTGACCATATTGTATACTTTAGTAAACATAGCAGACAGACTGTTTTCAAACATAATGTTTTCAACCTATAGGCTTGTAACCAATGGCCAAAAGTTCTAACTGTTCAAATACAGTTTTATATATGCCCAAGTTACAATTCTCATAGAGAAACCACCTGATTCCGACATTTGTATACTGTGATGATATTAAGTCAACATACATTTTTATCTGTGCAAGTACTTGATAAAATATTCCTAGACATCGTGGTTTCTCTGAGCTATATATATTAAAAAACAATCCATCTGAATCATTAAAAAAATATTTTTTGTATACGTATCATCACTGGTTAAAATATATATATATATTACCAACTGGGTGGGATTAATACTAATGAGAAAAGTGTATTTAGGATGATTACACCATATTCCACGGGTGCCGAGAGACTGAAAGCAATGATGCGCAAAAACTGGCACATCTTGCTTACAGATGATACATTAAAAGAAGATCTGCCACCATACCCATTAGTGACCTTTAGCAAGGCTAGGTCCTTGGGTGACATGCTGGTACACAGTCATCTGCAGCCCCTTACCACCCAGCCTAACACCTTAAAAGAAATGAGCGGATTCTTTCCCTGTGGGAAATGCAAAGCTTGTGTGAATAGCCAGAGGGTTCTCCACTATGAAATCCCTGATGCAGGTAGAACAAATAAGATCAAAAAATTCATTACCTGTAGTACTACATACGCCATATATTGTTTGGTTTGCCCATGCGGCATGAGATACATAGGGAGTACCATCAATCAACTCAAGTTAAGAATACTGGTGCACCTCAGGGCTATAGACAGAGTAGATCCCTCTTACCCAGTAGCACGGCATTTTGCCGAACATCATAACAAAGACAGGAATAAACTACACTTCTTTGGGCTAGATCATGTTCCATGTAATCCACGGGACGGGACAGACTAAGAAGACTGAGACGATACATTATCGATATTTCCACAAAGTACCCGAAGGGCATGAATAGCGGGGAGGATATGGTAGTTCATCTTGGAAAATGACATGTTAATATCTATAGTCTTTTCTGAATGATATGTGGAGGGTTATCCACCACCATGTAAAAGTCCTTCCATGATTGGTACTGCTAAGATCTATACAACTAGAAGTAGGAGATGTTCTATCTATGTCTGTCTATATATACAACTATGTCTTTGCCTGTAAATTTATCATAACTTTACCTCGATTGGGTGACCTGCTGCCATTGATTATGATTAGTATTTGGATCTTTTTGCTTATTCCTTTTTGCCTCCTCAGTGTCTATAACTTCGGTCTTCTAGATGAATTATACCATTTATTGATTATATATTACGGACTATGATGAGTTGTCTATGTAATCTATTATGAAGATCATTCTTCACTCAAGTATTTGGAATATTTAGTGTCTCCTGTTCCCCACTAGGTAGACATTTGGTTGTCTGTATTGTTTAGATGGTTATTGCATTATTTCATTTTCTACAATTATTTGCATGAACTGTTGTCAGCATTACTTAGTTGAATTGTTGCTGCCATGAATTATAGCAAACTGTAGTTAAATGAAATACGCCAAACGTATGCTCATGGTTTAAAATAACGGTAATGTGAATATCTAAATGTATATGTTTGTTGCTTGATACACATCTTCTTTTAAGGGGCAATTGCCGATCCACGGCTTTATTGTGTTTATATGTATATACATTTTTGATTACCTTTTGCCCATTATGCATGTATGTTTACAGATTCACGGTACGATCATGCATTAGTTCCTATATTAGGAACCCATTCCAAGATGGCGCCCGTCTTGGTCTTGTTTGGGCTGGCCCCTTGTCGATGTTTATGCTCGCATACAATACTTTATTTAAACCGGAACCATGTTTGTGTTGGTCGAAACACTGACGAAGGCGTTAGCCGAAACGGTTGTTTGCTGCTGCGATCAATAAACTCGCTGTTTACCTGTCACCACGGGAGTGCTGTTTCCTTTCCCGACATTGGAGGGATTTGAGCATTATATATATATATATATATATATATATATTACCTACTGGCAATAGCCAGTAGGTATATATAGTTAGGATTTTTTTTCCTATGGGATTTTTGAAAATTCTATGTCGAATAACTTTGGCGTTTGAGGACAGAATTGGCTGAAATTTACAGGAAAATGGAACATTTTGTTTCTGAGCAGCCCCTGAAAATTTGGGGGGATTTCGTGAAGGGGGGGCCGAGAAAAAAGGGGGGTCCCAAAACGTGTTTTTCCCATGCAATTTTCCATAGGGCGGTTGGCCTCACTTTTAGCCTGAACGGCTGAATGGATTTACACCAAACTTGGCAAAATTGTAGGGACTGGTAGCCCGATGTGCCTTTGCTATGTCTCAAGATATAGGCTCCAGTGGGTTTTATGAAAATTAACTTTGAAAAATATATATTGGGCTACATTGGGCTATATATATGTTGGAGCCCAAATGTAGCCCAATGTAGCCCAATGTAGCCCAATGTAGCCCAATGTAGCCCAAAGATGGCCACCAGAGACAAAAAAAACAAATGTAGCCCAAATATCAGCCAGATGTAGCCCAACTATAGCCCAATGACAGAATGTCCCAGAGTGTTCTAAAGAACAACTAGAGTGCTAACAGTCCTACTTATTACAAAGGTATGGCACACCTGAAGCCATCTTGATTGGAATAAAGTGGTAACTCTTAAAACATTTAATTTAAAAAGGAATAAAATGAGGGGGGTTCATTTTGCCATAGAAAGTATGATTAGCGAATATATGACGAAATCCCGCATACCATCAGTCCGCAAAAAAATATTCCCGCATGTACTATTAGGCCGCAAATTAAAATAACGAAAACTTTTAGAACTAATATGCCTTTAGCATACACTAAACAACTAAACTACCCTAAACCCTAAAACACTACCCCCAGCATGACCCTACACTACACAAACAGTACAACAATACCCTAAACCCTAAAACACTACCCCCAGCATGACCCTACACTACGCAAACACTACAACACTACCCAAAACCCTAAAACACTACACCCCAGCATGACCCTACACTACGCAAACACTACAACACTACCCTAAAACACTACCCCCAGCATGACCCTACACTACACAAACACTACAACACAACCCTAAACCCTAAAACACTACCCCCAGCATGACCCTACACTACGCAAACACTACAACACAACCCTAAACCCTAAAACACTACCCCCAGCATGACCCTACACTACGCAAACACTACAACACTACCCTAAACCCTAAAACACTACCCCCAGCATGACCCTACACTACGCAAACACTGCAACACTACCCAAAACCCTAAAACACTACACCCCAGCATGACCCTACACTACGCAAACACTGCAACACTACCCTAAACCCTAAAACACTACCCCCAGCATCACCCTACACTACGCAAACACTACAACACTACTCAAAACCCTAAAACACTACACCCCAGCATGACCCTACACTACGCAAACACTACAACACTACCCTAAACCCTAAAACACTACCCCCAGCATCACCCTACACTACGCAAACACTACAACACTACTCAAAACCCTAAAACACTACACCCCAGCATGACCCTACACTACGCAAACACTACAACACTACCCTAAACCCTAAAACACTACCCCCAGCATGACCCTACACTACGCAAACACTACAACACTACCCTAAACCCTAAAACACTACCCCCAGCATGACCCTACACTACGCAAACACTACAACACTACCCTAAACCCTAAAACACTACCCCCAGCATGACCTTGCACTACGCAAACACTACAACACTACCCTAAACCCTAAAACACTACCCCCAGCATGACCCTGCACTACGCAAACACTACAACACTACCCAAAACCCTAAAACACTACCCCCAGCATGACCCTACACTACGCAAACACTACAACACTACCCAAAACCCTAAAACACTACCCCCAGCATGACCCTACACTACGCAAACACTACAACACTACCCAAAACCCTAAAACACTACACCCCAGCATGACCCTACACTACGCAAACACTACAACACTACCCAAAACCCTAAAACACTACCCCCAGCATGACCCTACACTACGCAAACACTACAACACTACCCAAAACCCTAAAACACTACCCCCAGCATGACCCTACACTACGCAAACACTACAACACTACCCTAAACCCTAAAATACTACACCCCAGCATGACCCTACACTACGCAAACACTACAACACTACCCAAAACCCTAAAACACTACCCCCAGCATGACCCTACACTACGCAAACACTACAACACTATCCTAAACCCTAAAACACTACGCCCAGCATGACCCTACACTACGCAAACACTACAACACTACCCTAAACCCTAAAACACTAGCCCCAGCATGACCCTACACTACGCAAACACTACAACACAACCCTAAACCCTAAAACACTACCCCCAGCATGACCCTACACTACGCAAACACTACAACACAACCCTAAACCCTAAAACACTACCCCCAGCATGACCCTACACTACGCAAACACTACAACACTACCCTAAAACACTACCCCCAGCATGACCCTACACTACACAAACACTACAACACAACCCTAAACCCTAAAACACTACCCCCAGCATGACCCTACACTACGCAAACACTACAACACAACCCTAAACCCTAAAACACTACCCCCAGCATGACCCTACACTACGCAAACACTACAACACTACCCTAAACCCTAAAACACTACCCCCAGCATGACCCTACACTACGCAAACACTACAACACTACCCAAAACCCTAAAACACTACACCCCAGCATGACCCTACACTACGCAAACACTGCAACACTACCCTAAACCCTAAAACACTACCCCCAGCATCACCCTACACTACGCAAACACTACAACACTACTCAAAACCCTAAAACACTACACCCCAGCATGACCCTACACTACGCAAACACTACAACACTACCCTAAACCCTAAAACACTACCCCCAGCATCACCCTACACTACGCAACCACTACAACACTACTCAAAACCCTAAAACACTACACCCCAGCATGACCCTGCACTACGCAAACACTACAACACTACCCTAAACCCTAAAACACTACCCCCAGCATGACCCTACACTACGCAAACACTACAACACTACCCTAAACCCTAAAACACTACCCCCAGCATGACCCTACACTACGCAAACACTACAACACTACCCTAAACCCTAAAACACTACCCCCAGCATGACCCTACACTACGCAAACACTACAACACTACCCTAAACCCTAAAACACTACCCCCAGCATGACCCTGCACTACGCAAACACTACAACACTACCCAAAACCCTAAAACACTACCCCCAGCATGACCCTACACTACGCAAACACTACAACACTACCCAAAACCCTAAAACACTACCCCCAGCATGACCCTACACTACGCAAACACTACAACACTACCCAAAACCCTAAAACACTACACCCCAGCATGACCCTACACTACGCAAACACTACACTACCCAAAACCCTAAAACACTACACCCCAGCATGCCCCTACACTACGCAAACACTACAACACTACCCAAAACCCTAAAACACTACCCCCAGCATGACCCTACACTACGCAAACACTACAACACTACCCAAAACCCTAAAACACTACCCCCAGCATGACCCTACACTACGCAAACACTACAACACTACCCTAAACCCTAAAATACTACACCCCAGCATGACCCTACACTACGCAAACACTACAACACTACCCAAAACCCTAAAACACTACCCCCAGCATGACCCTACACTACGCAAACACTACAACACTATCCTAAACCCTAAAACACTACGCCCAGCATGACCCTACACTACGCAAACACTACAACACTACCCTAAACCCTAAAACACTAGCCCCAGCATGACCCTACACTACGCAAACACTACAACACAACCCTAAACCCTAAAACACTACCCCCAGCATGACCCTACACTACGCAAACACTACAACACTACCCTAAACCCTAGAACACTACCCCCAGCATGACCCTACACTACGCAAACACTACAACACAACCCTAAACCCTAAAACACTACCCCCAGCATGACCCTACACTAAACAACCACCACAACTCTACACTACACTAACACAACACTACACTACACAACACTACACTACACTACACAATCACTAACCCACGAAAAAATTAACACAAACCCACTTACCTCTCTCGTCATCGTGGTTTTCACAACGCAAATACATTTACCATACATTCCTTTAAA
Organism: Lissotriton helveticus; assembly: GCF_964261635.1. Lineage (NCBI taxonomy): Eukaryota > Metazoa > Chordata > Amphibia > Caudata > Salamandridae > Lissotriton > Lissotriton helveticus. The sequence continues at coordinate 1,430,199,702 of NC_136068.1, read as the reverse complement.
ACGTAATTCTTTGTAAAGGCATGCGCGATAAATGCACATGCGTTTTGAAAAAATGCGGGATAATGGTATGCGAGGTCAATGACCTTGCGGGATAATGGTATGCGGACTGAAAGTCTGCGGGATAAAAAATGCGGGAAAATGGCTGCAAACCATGATTAGCAGCAGACTTCCCTGGTGAGCACTAGCTTTACTACAGTGATCTAATGAGCAACTAGAGTGCTAACATTCAGAATTTATGGCAAATGTGTGACACATCTGAATGCCTTCTTGATAGAACCAAAGTAAACAAGCATTGAAAATGCAATAGATCTCGCCCTTGTTTAAGTTAAAGCCATTCTGTTTGTAATGAGGTGGCTTTTTAGCTTTGCTTTTATTAGTGTTTTTAAAACTTTCATGTAAATACCATGCATATGTATGCATATATGTATATGTATGCATGCATTTATATTATATAGATATGCAGATTATATATGTTTATATATGTATATTACCTACTGGTGATAGCCAGTGGGTATATATAGTTAGGATTTTTTCTCTATGGGATTTCTGAAAATTCTATGTCTAATAACTTTGGCGTTTGTGGACGGAATTGGCTGAAATTATCAGGAAAATGGCACATTTTTTTTCTGAGCAGCCCCTGAAAATTTGGGGGGGTTACGTCAAGGGGGGGCCGAGAAAAAAGGGGGGTCCCAAAATGCGTTTTTCCCATTAATTTTTCCATAGGGCGGTTGGACTCACTTTTAGCTCGAACGGCTGAATAGATTTACATGAACTTGGCAAAATTGTAGATATGGTTTGCCCGACGTGCCTTTGCTATGTCTCAATATATGTGCTCCAGTGGATTTTGAGAAATTAACGTTTAAAAAAATATATATATCTGTGACAGCGCTCCGGTTAGCGCCCCGGTTCGCGTACCTGACGCGTAACGGAACTTCGCGAAGCGAAGCTGATTGGCTCTCTGGTGTCTGTCAACATTCTAAACAGTCGGGAGCGGCCGCCATCTTGTCTCTCGGTACGATCAAGAGACAAGATGTGGTGAAAAATGAAGGGGGAAATGAAGGAAAGGGGGCAAGGTAGACCACTCCTGACCCCCTAGGATTGATGAGGGGGATATTAAAGTGCCCCGCGGGGCAAAAAAGAAAAAAAATATTTTTTTTGCGATTTCACGCCGTAGAGGCGCGTCCCGGTACGCGAACTGGGCAGCTCACCGGGCAGCTCACCGGGCAGCTAACCGGGCAGCTAACCGGCAGCGTAGGTTCGAGAGACAAGATGTGGTGAAAAAAGAAGGGGAAATGAAGGAAAGGGGGCAAGGTAAACCCCTCCTGACCCCCTACGATTGATGAGGGGGATATTAAAGTCCCCCGCGATTTTTCGCGGTAGAGGCGCTTCCCGGTACGCGAACCGGGCAGCTAATCGGCAGCGTAACGGGAGTCCGCCATCTTGTGTTTTTGGAGCGTCCGGTTCGCCTACCGGGTAGCGTCCCGGTAAGCGTAACAAGGGGAAAACCAAGAGAAACAGTAAAAAAAAAAATTAAGGGAATAGATTTCCAGCAAACTTGGCAAAATTGTAGGGACTGTTTGTTTGATGTGCCTTTGCAAGGCCTCAAGATATGTGCACGTGTGGATTTTGTCTAATTAAGGTTAAAAAAAATATATATATCTGTAAGCGTGCTCCGGCACGCTTACGTTACGGGTTTTGTTTGCGCTGCAGAGCCGATACGTCACGGTTATGCGACGCGTCATGAGGCGTCTCACGTGGCTACGTGATACGTCACGTAATAAAGAATATATTTTACAGCTATAGATATTAGCTTTTAAAAAACCAATGAAATTCACTGAAAAAACCATAGGTTATAGACCATATATAGTTAGGAATTTGCATTTACAAAACCTTGAAAATTCACTGAAAAAACCATAGGTTAGAGACCATATATAGTTAGCTGGACATTTTATTGACATAAAACCAATGAAATTCCATATATAGTTAGTTGCACTAACTATATATCGCGCACCCGCAATCCACTGCTGATGATGTCACATATTACATCATTCATGACATGGTCAGTGACATCACTGATGACATCACTGATGACATCTCAAATGACATCTCAAATGACATCACTGACATCATGACACACCAATACCAGTTACTACATACGCACTCACTGATTCCTACGTCTACACACACATTCACTCATTCACCATTACAATCACTCATACATACAGTCACTCATTATTACAACACTATCATATGCACTCATACACCTATGCAGACACTCACACACTGCCACTCATCCATGGAGTTACTCACACACCTAGTCAGTCCTGTAAAGAATCAATCACACTTCCATTTCCTCATCTATACAGTTAAACACAGAACACCATACTTCAGTGACATCACTGATGACATCACTGATGACATCTCAAATGACATCACTGATGACATCTCAAATGACATCACTGATGACAACATGACACACCAATACCAGTTACTACATACGCACTCACTGATTCTTACGTCTACACACACATTCACTCATTCACCCATACAATCACTCATACATACAGTCACTCATTATTACAACACTATCATATGCACTCATACACCTAGTCAGTCCTGTGAAGAATCAATCACACTTCGATTTCCTCATCTATACAGTTAAACACAGAACACCATACTTTTCACACATATACTAACACATACTTACTCTCTTATACAATCACTGATACAAGTACACATTGATATGCACAGAGTCACACACCTCCCAGCCAGCCACACACACACTCAGTCTTCCATACATCCACTCATTCTTCAATATGTAAAACATATTTAAACTTTACAAAAACACACAGACACTAGATGATGTCATCAGTGATGTCATTTGAGATGTCATCAGTGATGTCATCAGTGATGTCATTTGAGATGTCATCAGTGATGTCATCAGTGATGTCACTGACCATGTCATGAATGATGTAATATGTGACATCATCAGCAGTGGATTGCGGGTGCGCGATATATAGTTAGTGCAACTAACTATATATGGAATTTCATTGGTTTTATGTCAATAAAATGTCCAGCCAACTATATATGGTCTCTAACCTATGGTTTTTTCAGTGAATTTTCAAGGTTTTGTAAATGCAAATTCCTAACTATATATGGTCTATAACCTATGGTTTTTTCAGTGAATATATATATATATATATATTACCTACTGGCGATAGCCAGTAGGTATATATAGTTAGGATTTTTTTCCTATGGGATTTTTGAAAATTCTATGTCGAATAACTTTGGCGTTTGAGGACAGAATTGGCTGAACGTTTCAGGAAAATGGAACATTTTGTTTCTGAGCAGCCCCTGAAAATTTGGGGGGGTTTCGTCAAGGGGGGGCCGAGAAAAAAGGGGGGTCCCAAAACGTGTTTTTCCCATGCAATTTTCCATAGGGCGGTTGGCCTCACTTTTAGCCTGAACGGCTGAATGGATTTACACCAAACTTGGCAAAATTGTAGGGACTGGTAGCCCGATGTGCCTTTGCTATGTCTCAAGATATAGGCTCCAGTGGTTTTTACGAAAATTAACTTTGAAAAATATATATTGGGCTACATTGGGCTATATATATGTTGGAGCCCAAATGTAGCCCAATGTAGCCCAATGTAGCCCAATGTAGCCCAATGTAGCCCAATGTAGCCCAAAGATGGCCACCAGAGACAAAAAAAAACAAATGTAGCCCAAATATCAGCCAGATGTAGCCCAACTATAGCCCAATGACAGAATGTCCCAGAGTGTTCTAAAGAACAACTAGAGTGCTAACAGTCCTACTTATTACAAAGGTATGGCACACCTGAAGCCATCTTGATTGGAATAAAGTGGTAACTCTTAAAACATTTAATTTAAAAAGGAACAAAATGAGGGGGTTCATTTTGCCATAGAAAGTATGATTAGCGAATATATGACGAAATCCCGCATACCATCAGTCCGCAAAAAAAATCCCGCATGTACTATTAGGCCGCAAATTAAAATAACGAAAACTTTTAGAACGAATATGCCTTTAGCATACACTAAACAACTAAACTACCCTAAACCCTAAAACACTACCCCCAGCATGACCCTACACTACACAAACAGTACAACACTACCCTAAACCCTAAAACACTAACTCCAGCATGACCCTACACTACACAAACACTACAACACTACCCTAAACCCTAAAACACTACCCCCAGCATGACCCTACACTACGCAAACACTACAACACTACCCAAAACCCTAAAACACTACCCCCAGCATGACCCTACACTACGCAAACACTACAACACTACCCTAAACCCTAAAACACTACCCCCAGCATGACCCTACACTACGCAAACACTACAACACTACCCTAAACCCTAAAACACTACCCCCAGCATGACCCTACACTACGCAAACACTACAACACTACCCAAAACCCTAAAACACTACCCCCAGCATGACCCTACACTACGCAAACACTACAACACTACCCAAAACCCTAAAACACTACCCCCCAGCATGACCCTACACTACGCAAACACTACAACACTACCCACAACCCTAAAACACTACCCCCAGCATGACCCTACACTACGCAAACACTACAACACTACCCAAAACCCTAAAACACTACCCCCAGCATGACCCTACACTACGCAAACACTACAACACTACCCAAAACCCTAAAACACTACACCCCAGCATGACCCTACACTACGCAAACACTACAACACTACCCAAAACCCTAAAACACTACCCCCAGCATGACCCTACACTACGCAAACACTACAACACTACCCAAAACCCTAAAACACTACCCCCAGCATGACCCTACACTACGCAAACACTACAACACTACCCTAAACCCTAAAATACTACACCCCAGCATGACCCGACACTACGCAAACACTACAACACTACCCAAAACCCTAAAACACTACCCCCAGCATGACCCTACACTACGCAAACACTACAACACTATCCTAAACCCTAAAACACTACGCCCAGCATGACCCTACACTACGCAAACACTACAACACTACCCTAAACCCTAAAACACTAGCCCCAGCATGACCCTACACTACGCAAACACTACAACACAACCCTAAACCCTAAAGCACTACCCCCAGCATGACCCTACACTACGCAAACACTACAACACTACCCTAAACCCTAAAACACTACCCCCAGCATGACCCTACACTACGCAAACACTACAACACAACCCTAAACCCTAAAACACTACCCCCAGCATGACCCTACACTAAACAACCACCACAACTCTACACTACACTAACACAACACTACACTACACAACACTACACTACACTACACAATCACTAACCCACGAAAAAATTAACACAAACCCACTTACCTCTCTCGTCATCGTGGTTTTCACAACGCAAATGCATTTACCATACATGCCTTTAAAACGTAATTCTTTGTAAAGGAATGCGCGATAAATGCACATGCGTTTTGAAAAAATGCGGGATAATGGTATGCGAGGTCAATGACCTTGCGGGATAATGGTATGCGGACTGAAAGTCTGCGGGATAAAAAATGCGGGAAAATGGCTGCAAACCATGATTAGCAGCAGACTTCCCTGGTGAGCACTAGCTTTACTACAGTGATCTAATGAGCAACTAGAGTGCTAACATTCAGAATTTATGGCAAATGTGTGACACATCTGAATGCCTTCTTGATAGAACCAAAGTAAACAAGCATTGAAAATGCAATAGATCTCGCCCTTGTTTAAGTTAAAGCCATTCTGTTTGTAATGAGGTGGCTTTTTAGCTTTGCTTTTATTAGTGTTTTTAAAACTTTCATGTAAATAACATGCATATGTATGCATATATGTATATGTATGCATGCATTTATATTTATATAGATATGCAGATTATATATGTTTATATATGTATATTACCTACTGGCGATAGCCAGTGGGTATATATAGTTAGGATTTTTTCTCTATGGGATTTCTGAAAATTCTATGTCTAATAACTTTGGCGTTTGTGGACGGAATTGGCTGAAATTTTCAGAAAAATGGCACATTTTGTTTCCGAGCAGCCCCTGAAAATTTGGGGGGGTTTCGTCAAGGGGGGGCCGAGAAAAAAGGGGGGTCCCAAAACGCGTTTTTCCCATTCATTTTTCCATAGGGCGGTTGGACTCACTTTTAGCTCGAACGGCTGAATAGATTTACATGAAACTTGGCAAAATTGTAGATATGGTTTGCCCGACGTGCCTTTGCTATGTCTCAATATATGTGCTCCAGTGGATTTTGAGAAATTAACGTTTAAAAAAATATATATATCTGTGACAGCGCTCCGGTTAGCGCCCCGGTTCGCGTACCTGACGCGTAACAGAACTTCGCGAAGCGAAGCTGATTGGCTCTCCGGTGTCTGTCAACATTCTAAACAGTCCGGAGCGGCCGCCATCTTGTCTCTCGGTACGATCGAGAGACAAGATGTGGTGAAAAACGAAGGGGGAAATGAAGGAAAGGGGGCAAGGTAGACCACTCCTGACCCCCTAGGATTGATGAGGGGGATATTAAAGTGCCCCGCGGGGCATAAAATAAAATAAAAAAAATTTTTGCGATTTTACGCCGTAGAGGCGCGTCCTGGTACGCGAACCGGGCAGCTCACCGGGCAGCTCACCGGGCAGCTCACCGGGCAGCTAACCGGCAGCGTAGCTATATGTCATTTGAGATGTCATCAGTGATGTCATCAGTGATGTCATTTGAGATGTCATCAGTGATGTCATCAGTGATGTCACTGACCATGTCATGAATGATGTAATATGTGACATCATCAGCAGTGGATTGCGGGTGCGCGATATATAGTTAGTGCAACTAACTATATATGGAATTTCATTGGTTTTATGTCAATAAAATGTCCAGCTAACTATATATGGTCTCTAACCTATGGTTTTTTCAGTGAATTTTCAAGGTTTTGTAAATGCAAATTCCTAACTATATATGGTCTATAACCTATGGTTTTTTCAGTGAATATATATATATATCCAACAAAGTTTGCCCAAAGCAATGAGAGCGCACACAATTACAGAAGAAACCATCCGGTTTATTTCAATGAAAAAACGAGGTTCTGCTTCGTATAATAAGAATTGTTTTTAAAATGTCTTTATTTCCCTCCAGTGGGTCATGTCGCTGAGCGCGTTATTATTTTCCTCTTCTGGAATGCTGTAAATCAACTTTGGCATAGTTCCAACTTGCAGCCTCTCGTGAGTTAGGAGATGGCGCAGCTCTCCACGGCAGGGCTGCCGTGTAATTAAATCCAACAAAGTTTGCCCAAAGCAATGAGAGCGCACACAATTACAGAAGAAACCATCCGGTTTATTTCAATGAAAAAACGAGCAACAGCTTACATGTTCAGTTCATATTAGTCCTCAGTTCATATTAGTCTGACGCGTTTCAAGGCTCCTGCCTCTTAATCATGGACCTTTTCGAATACTCTGCAGATTGCTCTGATTATTTCTTTTTAAGCATGCCTCATTTGCATACCCCCAGTGGTCCTCGCTGTATGCGTCACTTTCTCAATGCATGCTAGGACTTGTGGTCCTAATCAGAGTAATTCATTACCTTCCAGTAGGTTCTGCTTCGTATAAGAATTGTTTTTAAAATGTCTTTATTTCCCTCCAGTGGGTCATGTCACTGAGTGCGTTATTATTTTCCTCTTCTGGAATGCTGTAAATCAAGTTTGGCATAGTTCCAACTTGCAGCCTCTCGTGAGTTAGGAGATGGAGCAGCTCTCCACGGCAGGGCTGCCGTGTAATTAAATCCAACAACGTTTGCCCAAAGCAATGAGAGCGCACACAATTATAGAAGAAACCATCCGGTTTATTTCAATGAAAAAACGAGCAACAGCTTACATGTTCAGTTCATATTAGTCCTCAGTTCATATTAGTCTGACGCGTTTCAAGGCTCCTGCCTCTTAATCATGGACCTTTTCGTATACTCTGTAGATGGCTCTGATTATTTCTTTTTAAGCATGCCTCATTTGCATACCCCCAGTGGTCCTCGCTGTATGCGTCACTTTCTCAATGCATGCTAGGACTTGTGGTCCTAATCAGAGTAATTCATTACCTTCCAGTAGGTTCTGCTTCATATAAGAATTGTTTTTAAAATGTCTTTATTTCCCTCCAGTGGGTCATGTCGCTGAGCGCGTTATTATTTTCCTCTTCTGGAATGCTGTAAATCAAGTTGTAAATCAATGACCCGCTCAAAACATTTAATTTGCAAAGGAACAACATGAGGTGGTTCATTTTGCCATAGAAAGTATGATTAGTGCTGCAGAAAAAAAAATTAGGGCACATTTTTAGTGACTTCTCAAATCCTCTTCTATTTCATTAAAACAATTCTGACAAGCAGACTGAAACATGTACTTTCAATACCAGCAGCAGACTTCCCTGGTGAGCAGTAGCTTTACTACAGTGATCTAATGAGCAACTAGAGTGCTAACATTCAGAATTTATGGCAAATGTGTGACACATCTGAATGCCTTCTTGATGGAACCAAACTAAAACACTGAAAGTATTTCCTACTGAGGAGACTGTAGTAAATGAGGAAATTAGGAAACTTCATAACAAATAAGTCTCCCAAGATGGCTGCCAGAGACAAAAGAGCCCAAACGTAGCACAAATATCACCCAGATGTAGCCCAAGTATAGCCCAATGACAGAATGTCCCAGAGTGTTATAAAGAACAACCAGAGCGCTAACAGTCTTACTTATGACAAAAGTATGGAACACCTGAAGCCATCTTGATTGGAATAACATGGTAACACTTAAAACATTTAATTTGCAAAGGAACAAAATGAGGGGCTTCATTTTGCCGTAGAAATTATAATTAGTGCTATAGAAAGAAAAATTAGGGCACAATTTGACTTCTCAAATCCTCTTCTATTATTCTAACATGCAGAGTGAAACGTGCACTTTGAATACCAGCAGCAGACTTCCCTGGTGAACAGTAGCTTTACTACAGTGATCTAATGAGCAACTACAGTGCTAACATTCAGAATGTATGGCAAATGTGTGACACATCTGAATGCCCTCTCGATGGAACCAAAGTAAACAAGCATAGAAAATGCAATAGGGCTCGCCGTTGTTTAAGTTAAAGCAATTCTGTTTGTATTTAGGTGGCTTTTTAGCTTTGCTTTTATTAGTGTTTTTCAAAAGTTCATGTACATAACGTGCATATGTATGCATATATGTATATGTATATGTATGCATGCATTTATATTTGTATTTATATAGATATGCAGATTATATATGTTTATATATGTATGTATATATATATATATACACATACACAGATATATAAATGCATATATATGCATATATATATGTGCATATGTGTGCATGTAGAGAGGTAGAGAGGCTAGAGGTGTAGAGGTAGAGGTGTAGAGGTAGAGAGGTACAGGTAGAGAGGTAGAGGTAGAGAGGTAAAAAGGTAGAGAGTAGTAGAGAGAGGTAGAGAGTAGAGAGTGAGTAATAGAGAGTAGAGAGTAGAGAGTGAGTAGCAGAGAGTAGTAGAGAGTAGTAGAGAGAGTAGAAAAGAGTGAGTAGTAGAGAGTAGCAAAGGGAGTAGTGGACAGTGAGTAGTAGAAAGTGAGTAGTAGAGAGTAGTAGAGAGTGAGTAGTAGAGTAGTAGAGAGTGAGTAGTACATAGTGAGTAGCAGAGACAGAGTAGTAGAGAGTAGTAGAGTGAGTAATAGAGAGTATTAGAGAGAGTAGTAGCGAGTGAGTAGTAGAGAGTGAGTAGTAGAATGAGTAGTAGAGAGTAGTAGAGTGAGTAATAGAGAGTATTAGAGAGAGTAGTAGCGAGTGAGTAGTAGAGAGTGAGTAGTAAAATGAGTAGTAGAGAGTGAGTAGTAGAGAGTAGTAGAGAGAGAGTAGTAGAGAGCGAGTAGTAGAGAGTAGGTTGCGAGAGAGAGTAGTAGAGAGTGAGTTGTAGAGAATGAGTAGTAGAGAGAGAGTAGTAGAGAGAGAAAAATAGAGAGTCATAGAGTACTAGAGAGTGAGTAGTAGAGAGAGAGAGTAGTAAAGTAGTAGAGAGTGAGTGATAGAGAGTAGTAGATTAGTAGAGTGAGCAGTAGAGAGTAGTAGAGAGTGAGTAGTAGAGAGATTAGTAGAGATTAGTAGAGTAGTATAGAGTGAGTAGTATAGAATGAGTAGTAGAGAGTGAGTAGTAGAGAGAGTAGTAGAGAGTAGTAGAGTAGTAGAGAGTGATTAGTAGAGAGCGAGTAGCAGAGACAGAGTAGTAGAGAGTAGCAAAGACAGAGTAGTAGAGAGTAGTAGAGAGAGAATAGTAGAGAGTGAGTAGTAGAGAGTGAGTAGTAGAGAGTGAGTAGTAAAATGAGTAGTAGAGAGTGATTAGTAGAGAGTAGTAGAGATTAGTAGAGAGAGTGAGTAGTAGAGAGTGAGTAGTAGAGAGTAGTAGAGAGTGAGTAGCAGAGAGTGAGTAGTAGAGAGAGTAGTAGAGAGTGGGTAGTAGAAAGTAGTAGAGAGGGAGTAGTAGAGAGTGAGTAGTAAAGAGCATAGTAGAGAGTGAGTAGTAGAGAGTAAGTAGTAGAGAGTAGTAGAGAGTGAGTTGTAGAGAATGAGTAGTAGAGAGAGAGTAGTAGAGAGCAGTAGAGTACTAGAGAGTAAGTAGTAGAGAGTACTGGAGTAGAAGAGAGTGAGTAGTAGAGTGAGTAATAGAGAGTGAGTAGTAGAGTGAGTAGTAGAGAGTAGTAGAGAGCGAGTAGTAGAGAGTGAGTAGTAGAGAGTTAGTAGTAGAGAGAGAGAGTAGTAGAGTAGTAGAGAGTGAGTGGTAGAGTGTAGTAGATTAGTAGAGGGAGTAGGAGAGAGTAGTAGAGAGTGAGTACTAGAGAGTGAGTAGTAAAATGAGTAGTAGAGAGTGATTAGTAGAGAGTAGTAGAGATTAGTAGAGAGAGTGAGTAGTAGAGAGTGAGTAGTAGAGAGTAGTAGAGAGTGAGTAGCAGAGAGTGAGTAGTAGAGAGAGTAGTAGAGAGTGGGTAGTAGAAAGTAGTAGAGAGGGAGTAGTAGAGAGTGAGTAGTAAAGAGCATAGTAGAGAGTGAGTAGTAGAGAGTAAGTAGTAGAGAGTAGTAGAGAGTGAGTTGTAGAGAATGAGTAGTAGAGAGAGAGTAGTAGAGCGCAGTAGAGTAATAGAGAGTAAGTAGTAGAGAGTACTGGAGTAGAAGAGAGTGAGTAGTAGAGTGAGTAATAGAGAGTGAGTAGTAGAGAGTAGTAGAGAGCGAGTAGTAGAGAGTGAGTAGTAGAGAGTGAGTTGTAGAGAATGAGTAGTAGAGAGAGAGTAGTAGAGAGCAGTAGAGTACTAGAGAGTAAGTAGTAGAGAGTACTGGAGTAGAAGAGAGTGAGTAGTAGAGTGAGTAATAGAGAGTGAGTAGTAGAGTGAGTAGTAGAGAGTAGTAGAGAGCGAGTAGTAGAGAGTGAGTAGTAGAGAGTTAGTAGTAGAGAGAGTAGTAGAGTAGTAGAGAGTGAGTGGTAGAGTGTAGTAGATTAGTAGAGGGAGTAGGAGAGAGTAGTAGAGAGTGCGTAGTAGAGAGAGTAGAGTAGAGTAGTAGAGTAGTATAGAGTGAGTAGTAGAGAGTGAATAGTAGAGAGTAAGTAGTAGAGAGTGAATAGTAGAGAATGAGTAGTAGAGTGAAAGTAGTAGAGAGTGAGTAGTAAAATGAGTAGTAGAGAGTGATTAGTAGAGAGTAGTAGAGATTAGTAGAGAGAGTGAGTAGTAGAGAGTAGTAGAGAGTGAGTAGAAGAGAGTGAGTAGTAGAGAGATTAGTAGAGAGTGGGTAGTAGAAAGTAGTAGAGAGGGAATAGTAGAGAGTGAGTAGTAAAGAGAGTAGTAGAGAGTGAGTAGTAGAGAGTAAGTAGTAGAGAGTGAGTTGTAGAGAATGAGTAGTAGAGAGAGAGTAGTAGAGAGCAGTAGAGTACTAGAGAGTAAGTAGTAGAGAGTACTGGAGTAGAAGAGAGTGAGTAGTAGAGAGTAGTAGAGAGTGAGCAGTAGAGTGAGTAGTAGAGAGTGAGTAGTAGAGTGAGTAGTAGAGAGTAGTAGAGATCGAGTAGTAGAGAGTGAGTAGTAGAGAGTTAGTAGTAGAGAGAGAGAGTAGTAGAGTAGTAGAGAGTGTGTGGTAGAGCGTAGTAGATTGGTAGAGTGAGTAGTAGAGAGTAGTAGAGAGTGAGTAGTAGAGAGAGTAGAGTAGAGTGGTAGAGTAGTATAGAGTGAGTAGTAGAGAGTGAATAGTAGAGAGTAAGTAGTAGAGAGTGAATAGTAGAGAATGAGTAGTAGAGTGAGAGAAGTAGAAAGTGAGTAGTAGAGATTAGTAGAGAGAGTAGTAGAGAGTGAGTAGTAAAGAGAGAGTTGTAGTGAGTACTAGAGTGTAGTAGAGAGTGAGTAGTAGAGAGTGAGTAGTAGAGAGTAGTAGTAGAGAGTAGTAGAGAGTGAGTAGTAGAGCGTGAATAGTAGAGAGTAGTAGCAAATGAGTAGTAGAGGGTGAGTAGTAGAGAGAGAGTAGTAGACAGTAAGTAGTAGAGAGTTAATAGTAGAGTAGTAGAGAGTGAGTAGTAGAGAGATAGCAGTACAGAGTAGTAGTAGAGTGAGTAGTAGAGAGTAGTAGAGAAGTAGAGAGTGAGTAGTAGAGAGTGACTAGTAGAGAGTGGTAGAGAGTGAGTAGTAGAGTGGTAGAGAGTAGTCAGTCAGTGTCTGTCAGTGTCAGTCAGTCAGTGTTAGTCACTCAGTGTCAGTCAGTGTCAGTCAGACAGTGTCAGTCAATCAGTGTCAGTCAGTGTCAGTCAGTCAGTGTCAGTCAATCAGTGTCAGTCAGTGTCAGTCAGTCAGTGTCAGTCAATCAGTGTTAGTCAGTGTCAGTCAGTCAGTGTCAGTCAATCAGTGTCAGTCAACGTCAATCAGTCAGTGTCAGTCACTCAGTCAGTGTCAGCTAGAGCAGCTCTGCTGACCTGGTTCTCTGTCTCTAAAGCAGCTCTGCTGACCTGGTTCTCTCTCTCTAAAGCAGCTCTGCTGACCTGGTTCTCTGCCTCTATAGGTGCTCTGCTGACCTGGTTCTCTGGCTCTAAAGCAGCTCTGCTGACCTGGTTCGCTCCCGCTAAAGAGCTCGGCTGACCTGGTTCTCTGGCTCTAAAGCAATCCTGCTGAGCTGCTTCTCTCCCTCCAAAGCAGCTCTGCTGATGTGGCTTCTCTAGCTCTACAGTAGCTCTAATGATCTGGTTCTCGGCCTCTACAGAAGATTTGCTGACCTGGGTCTCTGGTTCTAGAGCAGCTCTTCTGACCTGGGTCTCTGGTTCTAGAGCAGCTCTGCTGACCTGCTTCTTAGGCTCTAGAGCAGCTCTGCTGACCTGGTTCTCTGGCTCTACAGCAGCTCTGCTGATCTGGGTCTCTGGCTCTACAACAGCTCTGCTGACCTGGGTCTCTGGCTCTACAACAGCTCTGCTGACCTGGTTCACGGGCTCTAAAGCAGCTCTGCTGACCTGTTCTATGGATCGAAAGCGGCTTTTCCACTCCTACAATCAATCCTATCCTAGAAGCATGTCCTTATCAACTCTCTCTGCTGACACATAAGCGCTTATAAACCTATCCTGCTGCCAACTACTAGCACTCTAGGTACCCAGTCACTGTCTATGCACTTGCAGAATGACTCAAGCATTGAGACAAGCAGTGGTACAGTAAAATGTGCACAATGTATGTGGTCCCTTAAACCCTTGCAGACTACTGAGTCAGTCCTGCAAATGTCCAGGTAATAGTCATGCTTGTCTGGAAGCACACTGTGAGTCAGTGTTCACTCCTACAATCATCTTGACAGAAGCATTTCCTTATCTATTCACTCTGCTTAAACATAAGCCCTTTTAAACATATCCTGCTGTCAACTACTAGCACTCTAGGAACCTAGTCACTGTCTATGCACTTGCAGAATGACTCAGGCATTGAGACAAGCAGTGGTAAGTCAAATGTGCACAATGTATGCGGTCCCCTAACCCCTTACAGACTACTGTGTCAGTCCTGCAAAAGTCCAGGTAATAGTCATGCTTGTCTGGAATCACACTGTGAGTCTGTGTCCACTCCTACAATCATCCTGACAGAAGCATGTCCTTATCTAATCACTCTTCTGAAATATAAGTGCTTATAATATATACTGCTGTCAAATACTAGCACTCTAGGAACCCAGTCACTGTCTATGCACTTGCAGAATGTCTCAGGCATTGAGACAATACCTAAGCACTTATAAATCAACTGAGCACTCTGTTTGCAGCACTGTCATCATTCTAGTTACTAGTGATGTTCTTATAGAATGACCTAGGCACCAACACAAGAACACATACAATATTCTGTGCACAATCCCTACAAACCTCTAAGCAGATACATACTATTGGTACACTCCACTTAATACTGAAGTAGTACTCATGCAGCCTAGGATACCTCCTGTCAGTCTCATGCAGTTCGACAATCAACCATCCAGCACTATGTTCTTATTATATCACTCTGCCAATACCTAAGCACTTATGGGGCAGATTTGAAAGCCCCCTGCCCACCAGTATGTCACTTTTTGTAACGTAGTGATGGCGCTGGGGACTCCTCCATATTTACAAGGAGAGGAAAAGCCACCCTGCGTGGCTTTTCCTCTCCTTGAAAATATGACCCATTCAAACGCAGCACTTTGCCTTGAAGGGGCATTCCATGGGTGTTGCTGTGTCTGTTCCCACACAACACCCATGGAATATCACATCTCAAGACTTACGAGAAAGTGTAAATCTGTATATACGTGTGGATGGTGCGCCACCCTAGAGGTGGTGTAGAGAGGCACAACAAGGGGAAATGTTTTCATTTCTCCTCATTTTTTCCTCTTTCAATGCATGCTGCATTCCACAGCACACATTGAAGGAGGAAAATGCCTTTAGTGATTGTTTTTCTGCAGGGAGTTGTCCCTTCCTGCACAAAAAATAATCTCCCCACTACATAGATATCCTTGCACCATGGTGGTTGCAGTTTGTGTGCTAGTGCAGAGAGAGAACAGAATTGCAACATATTCATGTAAATATGTCACATCCCTGTGCCGCAGCGCAGTGCAGCTAAAGGGCTTGCAATGTCATGCTACAGCACTTCCTCATAGATCTGTCCCTATAAATTCACCATACAGTACTAATGCATTTTTTCAGTCAATCATGCTCTACACCTCAAAGTACGGCCCGCGGGCCAGTTGCGGCCCGCCAGACCTCTCCTTGCGGCCCCCCAGGGAAAACAACAACAGTCACAGACTTCGCCATTACTGCTGTTGTGATTCCTCGGGGCCGCATTTACCGCGAAATGGGCATGCGCAGACAATTAGTGTCTTGCATGCTGACCTGCGCCCCCGCCCTCACCTGCTTGCATGCTGACCTGCGGCCCCCGCCCTCACCTGCCGCTGTGACGTCATAGGATTGCGTCGCGGCAGGTGAGGGTTTCAAAAGAATGGCACTGCAATTTGCTCCCTTTGTCTACCTGCCCTTGTCCTCGCCCACCTACGTCGAACTTACCACAGCGCCGACAACAGTAGTGTGTGCCCAACTGAAGGGGATGAGATTCAGTGCCCCGTGGAAATAATTGCCGCCTCTCCTCAGAAACAAGTAAGTGTATGCAATTGGCATCAATGTTATTGCTGGTTCGCCGTTTTTTTATTTCTAGTTTTGGACCTTATCAATAACCCAAAATGTAAAGATATCCTTCGTGGTTTGTTATAAATGTGAAGTTATTCTGCGGGATCATCGAGGGGGCTAAAATGTTTTATACATGTTTATTGCGAGGTTTTGCATATTTATTTATGTGCAACCGACTGTAGATGGCGCTGTTGTTTTTAAAGTACTTTTGAAAATCGTGTGTTTCTAAACTTACACGACGAGCATTAATAAACCGAGCTTAGCTGTGGTGCCATTCATGTGGCCGAGCAGGTCACTGGTTTAGAATCCACTTTCAGTGCACACTTGGGGCAAAGACGGAGCCATCCTTCTGTAAGGGAGGGCCCTTTATCATGATCTAGTGACGAGAACTCCTCCGTGAAGCTTTTGTTTTTGTACTTGTTTTCACAGTTCTATGCTTGACTGTGACATGGTGAGTATGGTAAACACAACAGTGATGGACAGAATGTGGATCAATGTCACACATTCACCCCAGTCCAGAGATCTGGGCCCAAATCCATCGTTTTTCCACTCCACACCACCCTGGGTTAGACAATGGCGATATGCAAATCAGCGCTGACCCTGTGCCCCATGGGAACAGTCCAGTCCGAACTACAAAAGCCATGTCCTTCCCAGAACGGAAACAAGCATCCGAGGACCGGCCCGGTTTCGAGGTAACACCTCTCATCAGCCCGGCTAGCTTGATTCCAGTGGTGTGGAGTGCCTGGGACTCACGTCTGAGCATCCCCAGTACACTTAGAGCGGTAATTGCAAACACAACAGTGATGGACAGAATGTGGATCAATGTCACACATTCACCCCAGTCCAGAGATCTGGGCCCAAATCCATCGTTTTTCCACTCCACACCACCCTGGGTTAGACAATGGCGATATGCAAATCAGCGCTGACCCTGTGCCCCATGGGAACAGTCCAGTCCGAACTACAAAAGCCATGTCCTTCCCAGAACGGAAACAAGCATCCGAGGACCGGCCCGGTTTCGAGGTAACACCTCTCATCAGCCCGGCTAGCTTGATTCCAGTGGTGTGGAGTGCCTGGGACTCACGTCTGAGCATCCCCAGTACACTTAGAGCGGTAATTGCAAACACAACAGTGATGGACAGAATGTGGATCAATGTCACACATTCACCCCAGTCCAGAGATCTGGGCCCAAATCCATCGTTTTTCCACTCCACACCACCCTGGGTTAGACAATGGCGATATGCAAATCAGCGCTGACCCTGTGCCCCATGGGAACAGTCCAGTCCGAACTACAAAAGCCATGTCCTTCCCAGAACGGAAACAAGCATCCGAGGACCGGCCCGGTTTCGAGGTAACACCTCTCATCAGCCCGGCTAGCTTGATTCCAGTGGTGTGGGGTGCCTGGGACTCACGTCTGAGCATCCCCAGTACACTTAGAGCGGTAATTGCAAACACAACAGTGATTGAGAGAATGTGGATCAATGTCACACATTCACCCCAGTCCAGAGATCTGGGCCCAAATCCATCGTTTTTCCACTCCACACCACCCTGGGTTAGACAATGGCGATATGCAAATCAGCGCTGACCCTGTGCCCCATGGGAACAGTCCAGTCCGAACTACAAAAGCCATGTCCTTCCCAGAACGGAAACAAGCATCCGAGGACCGGCCCGGTTTCGAGGTAACACCTCTCATCAGCCCGGCTAGCTTGATTCCAGTGGTGTGGAGTGCCTGGGACTCACGTCTGAGCATCCCCAGTACACTTAGAGCGGTAATTGCAAACACAACAGTGATGGACAGAATGTGGATCAATGTCACACATTCACCCCAGTCCAGAGATCTGGGCCCAAATCCATCGTTTTTCCACTCCACACCACCCTGGGTTAGACAATGGCGATATGCAAATCAGCGCTGACCCTGTGCCCCATGGGAACAGTCCAGTCCGAACTACAAAAGCCATGTCCTTCCCAGAACGGAAACAAGCATCCGAGGACCGGCCCGGTTTCGAGGTAACACCTCTCATCAGCCCGGCTAGCTTGATTCCAGTGGTGTGGAGTGCCTGGGACTCACGTCTGAGCATCCCCAGTACACTTAGAGCGGTAATTGCAAACACAACAGTGATGGACAGAATGTGGATCAATGTCACACATTCACCCCAGTCCAGAGATCTGGGCCCAAATCCATCGTTTTTCCACTCCACACCACCCTGGGTTAGACAATGGCGATATGCAAATCAGCGCTGACCCTGTGCCCCATGGGAACAGTCCAGTCCGAACTACAAAAGCCATGTCCTTCCCAGAATGGAAACAAGCATCCGAGGACCGGCCCGGTTTCGAGGTAACACCTCTCATCAGCCCGGCTAGCTTGATTCCAGTGGTGTGGAGTGCCTGGGACTCACGTCTGAGCATCCCCAGTACACTTAGAGCGGACTTAGAGATGGATTTGGGCCCAGATCTTTGGACTGGGGTGAATGTGTGACATTGATCCACATTCTGTCCATCATTGTTGTGTTTGCAGTTACCGCTCTAAGTGTACTGGGGATGCTCAGACGTGAGTCCCAGGCACTCCACACCACTGGAATCAAGCTAGCCGGGCTGAAGAGAGGTGTTACCTCAAAACCGGGCCGGTCCTCGGATGCTTGTTTCCGTTCTGGGAAGGACATGGCTTTTGTAGTTCGGACTGGACTGTTCCCATGGGGCACAGGGTCAGCGCTGATTTGCATATCGCCATTGTCTAACCCAGGGTGGTGTGGAGTGGAAAAACGATGGATTTAAGCCCAGATCTTTGGACTGGGGTGAATGTGTGACATTGATCCACATTCTGTCCATCATTGTTGTGTTTGCAGTTACCGCTCTAAGTGTACTGGGGATGCTCAGACGTGAGTCCCAGGCACTCCACACCACTGGAATCAAGCTAGCCGGGCTGAAGAGAGGTGTTACCTCGAAACCGGGCCGGTCCTCGGATGCTTGTTTCCGTTCTGGGAAGGACATGGCTTTTGTAGTTCGGACTGGACTGTTCCCATGGGGCACAGGGTCAGCGCTGATTTGCATATCGCCATTGTCTAACCCAGGGTGGTGTGGAGTGGAAAAACGATGGATTTGGGCCCAGATCTTTGGACTGGGGTGAATGTGTGACATTGATCCACATTCTGTCCATCATTGTTGTGTTTGCAGTTACCGCTCTAAGTGTACTGGGGATGCTCAGACGTGAGTCCCAGGCACTCCACACCACTGGAATCAAGCTAGCCGGGCTGAAGAGAGGTGTTACCTCGAAACCGGGCCGGTCCTCGGATGCTTGTTTCCGTTCTGGGAAGGACATGGCTTTTGTAGTTCGGACTGGACTGTTCCCATGGGGCACAGGGTCAGCGCTGATTTGCATATCGCCATTGTCTAACCCAGGGTGGTGTGGAGTGGAAAAACGATGGATTTGGGCCCAGATCTTTGGACTGGGGTGAATGTGTGACATTGATCCACATTCTGTCCATCATTGTTGTGTTTGCAGTTACCGCTCTAAGTGTACTGGGGATGCTCAGACGTGAGTCCCAGGCACTCCACACCACTGGAATCAAGCTAGCCGGGCTGAAGAGAGGTGTTACCTCGAAACCGGGCCGGTCCTCGGATGCTTGTTTCCGTTCTGGGAAGGACATGGCTTTTGTAGTTCGGACTGGACTGTTCCCATGGGGCACAGGGTCAGCGCTGATTTGCATATCGCCATTGTCTAACCCAGGGTGGTGTGGAGTGGAAAAACGATGGATTTGGGCCCAGATCTTTGGACTGGGGTGAATGTGTGACATTGATCCACATTCTGTCCATCATTGTTGTGTTTGCAGTTACCGCTCTAAGTGTACTGGGGATGCTCAGACGTGAGTCCCAGGCACTCCACACCACTGGAATCAAGCTAGCCGGGCTGAAGAGAGGTGTTACCTCGAAACCGGGCCGGTCCTCGGATGCTTGTTTCCGTTCTGGGAAGGACATGGCTTTTGTAGTTCGGACTGGACTGTTCCCATGGGGCACAGGGTCAGCGCTGATTTGCATATCGCCATTGTCTAACCCAGGGTGGTGTGGAGTGGAAAAACGATGGATTTGGGCCCAGATCTTTGGACTGGGGTGAATGTGTGACATTGATCCACATTCTGTCCATCATTGTTGTGTTTGCAGTTACCGCTCTAAGTGTACTGGGGATGTTCAGACGTGAGTCCCAGGCACTCCACACCACTGGAATCAAGCTAGCCGGGCTGAAGAGAGGTGTTACCTCGAAACCGGGCCGGTCCTCGGATGCTTGTTTCCGTTCTGGGAAGGACATGGCTTTTGTAGTTCGGACTGGACTGTTCCCATGGGGCACAGGGTCAGCGCTGATTTGCATATCGCCATTGTCTAACCCAGGGTGGTGTGGAGTGGAAAAACGATGGATTTGGGCCCAGATCTTTGGACTGGGGTGAATGTGTGACATTGATCCACATTCTGTCCATCATTGTTGTGTTTGCAGTTACCGCTCTAAGTGTACTGGGGATGCTCAGACGTGAGTCCCAGGCACTCCACACCACTGGAATCAAGCTAGCCGGGCTGAAGAGAGGTGTTACCTCGAAACCGGTCCGGTCCTCGGATGCTTGTTTCCGTTCTGGGAAGGACATGGCTTTTGTAGTTCGGACTGGACTGTTCCCATGGGGCACAGGGTCAGCGCTGATTTGCATATCGCCATTGTCTAACCCAGGGTGGTGTGGAGTGGAAAAACGATGGATTTGGGCCCAGATCTTTGGACTGGGGTGAATGTGTGACATTGATCCACATTCTGTCCATCATTGTTGTGTTTGCAGTTACCGCTCTAAGTGTACTGGGGATGCTCAGACGTGAGTCCCAGGCACTCCACACCACTGGAATCAAGCTAGCCGGGCTGAAGAGAGGTGTTACCTCGAAACCGGGCCGGTCCTCGGATGCTTGTTTCCGTTCTGGGAAGGACATGGCTTTTGTAGTTCGGACTGGACTGTTCCCATGGGGCACAGGGTCAGCGCTGATTTGCATATCGCCATTGTCTAACCCAGGGTGGTGTGGAGTGGAAAAACGATGGATTTGGGCCCAGATCTTTGGACTGGGGTGAATGTGTGACATTGATCCACATTCTGTCCATCATTGTTGTGTTTGCAGTTACCGCTCTAAGTGTACTGGGGATGTTCAGACGTGAGTCCCAGGCACTCCACACCACTGGAATCAAGCTAGCCGGGCTGAAGAGAGGTGTTACCTCGAAACCGGGCCGGTCCTCGGATGCTTGTTTCCGTTCTGGGAAGGACATGGCTTTTGTAGTTCGGACTGGACTGTTCCCATGGGGCACAGGGTCAGCGCTGATTTGCATATCGCCATTGTCTAACCCAGGGTGGTGTGGAGTGGAAAAACGATGGATTTGGGCCCAGATCTTTGGACTGGGGTGAATGTGTGACATTGATCCACATTCTGTCCATCATTGTTGTGTTTGCAGTTACCGCTCTAAGTGTACTGGGGATGCTCAGACGTGAGTCCCAGGCACTCCACACCACTGGAATCAAGCTAGCCGGGCTGAAGAGAGGTGTTACCTCGAAACCGGTCCGGTCCTCGGATGCTTGTTTCCGTTCTGGGAAGGACATGGCTTTTGTAGTTCGGACTGGACTGTTCCCATGGGGCACAGGGTCAGCGCTGATTTGCATATCGCCATTGTCTAACCCAGGGTGGTGTGGAGTGGAAAAACGATGGATTTGGGCCCAGATCTTTGGACTGGGGTGAATGTGTGACATTGATCCACATTCTGTCCATCATTGTTGTGTTTGCAGTTACCGCTCTAAGTGTACTGGGGATGCTCAGACGTGAGTCCCAGGCACTCCACACCACTGGAATCAAGCTAGCCGGGCTGAAGAGAGGTGTTACCTCGAAACCGGGCCGGTCCTCGGATGCTTGTTTCCGTTCTGGGAAGGACATGGCTTTTGTAGTTCGGACTGGACTGTTCCCATGGGGCACAGGGTCAGCGCTGATTTGCATATCGCCATTGTCTAACCCAGGGTGGTGTGGAGTGGAAAAACGATGGATTTGGGCCCAGATCTTTGGACTGGGGTGAATGTGTGACATTGATCCACATTCTGTCCATCATTGTTGTGTTTGCAGTTACCGCTCTAAGTGTACTGGGGATGCTCAGACGTGAGTCCCAGGCACTCCACACCACTGGAATCAAGCTAGCCGGGCTGAAGAGAGGTGTTACCTCGAAACCGGGCCGGTCCTCGGATGCTTGTTTCCGTTCTGGGAAGGACATGGCTTTTGTAGTTCGGACTGGACTGTTCCCATGGGGCACAGGGTCAGCGCTGATTTGCATATCGCCATTGTCTAACCCAGGGTGGTGTGGAGTGGAAAAACGATGGATTTGGGCCCAGATCTTTGGACTGGGGTGAATGTGTGACATTGATCCACATTCTGTCCATCATTGTTGTGTTTGCAGTTACCGCTCTAAGTGTACTGGGGATGCTGAGACGTGAGTCCCAGGCACTCCACACCACTGGAATCAAGCTAGCCGGGCTGAAGAGAGGTGTTACCTCGAAACCGGGCCGGTCCTCAGATGCTTGTTTCCGTTCTGGGAAGGACATGGCTTTTGTAGTTCGGACTGGACTGTTCCCATGGGGCACAGGGTCAGCGCTGATTTGCATATCGCCATTGTCTAACCCAGGGTGGTGTGGAGTGGAAAAACGATGGATTTGGGCCCAGATCTTTGGACTGGGGTGAATGTGTGACATTGATCCACATTCTGTCCATCATTGTTGTGTTTGCAGTTACCGCTCTAAGTGTACTGGGGATGCTCAGACGTGAGTCCCAGGCACTCCACACCACTGGAATCAAGCTAGCCGGGCTGAAGAGAGGTGTTACCTCGAAACCGGGCCGGTCCTCGGATGCTTGTTTCCGTTCTGGGAAGGACATGGCTTTTGTAGTTCGGACTGGACTGTTCCCATGGGGCACAGGATCAGCGCTGATTTGCATATCGCCATTGTCTAACCCAGGGTGGTGTGGAGTGGAAAAACGATGGATTTGGGCCCAGATCTTTGGACTGGGGTGAATGTGTGACATTGATCCACATTCTGTCCATCATTGTTGTGTTTGCAGTTACCGCTCTAAGTGTACTGGGGATGCTCAGACGTGAGTCCCAGGCACTCCACACCACTGGAATCAAGCTAGCCGGGCTGAAGAGAGGTGTTACCTCGAAACCGGGCCGGTCCTCGGATGCTTGTTTCCGTTCTGGGAAGGACATGGCTTTTGTAGTTCGGACTGGACTGTTCCCATGGGGCACAGGGTCAGCGCTGATTTGCATATCGCCATTGTCTAACCCAGGGTGGTGTGGAGTGGAAAAACGATGGATTTGGGCCCAGATCTTTGGACTGGGGTGAATGTGTGACATTGATCCACATTCTGTCCATCATTGTTGTGTTTGCAGTTACCGCTCTAAGTGTACTGGGGATGCTCAGACGTGAGTCCCAGGCATTCCACACCACTGGAATCAAGCTAGCCGGGCTGAAGAGAGGTGTTACCTCGAAACCGGGCCGGTCCTCGGATGCTTGTTTCCGTTCTGGGAAGGACATGGCTTTTGTAGTTCGGACTGGACTGTTCCCATGGGGCACAGGGTCAGCGCTGATTTGCATATCGCCATTGTCTAACCCAGGGTGGTGTGGAGTGGAAAAACGATGGATTTGGGCCCAGATCTTTGGACTGGGGTGAATGTGTGACATTGATCCACATTCTGTCCATCATTGTTGTGTTTGCAGTTACCGCTCTAAGTGTACTGGGGATGCTCAGACGTGAGTCCCAGGCACTCCACACCACTGGAATCAAGCTAGCCGGGCTGAAGAGAGATGTTACCTCGAAACCGGGCCGGTCCTCGGATGCTTGTTTCCGTTCTGGGAAGGACATGGCTTTTGTAGTTCGGACTGGACTGTTCCCATGGGACACAGGGTCAGCGCTGATTTGCATATCGCCATTGTCTAACCCAGGGTGGTGTGGAGTGGAAAAACGATGGATTTGGGCCCAGATCTTTGGACTGGGGTGAATGTGTGACATTGATCCACATTCTGTCCATCATTGTTGTGTTTTCATGGTGAGTATGGTGACATGGGACATCGACACTGACTGTAATGCCTCAAAAGCTTCTCCTGCCTTTTGCTTCTTTTTCACACGCCTCCCTCAACCAACTCCTCCATGGTGCCCCTAACCCAAGCTTACTTGTGAGGACTGGAAGCTGCCTTTGCTGACAGGCTGCTCTGTAATGCCTATATCCCTTTTGTGCGCCTCCTTTGCTCCATTGCTTCTTGACTAATCCCCATTGCTTTACTCCGCCTGCATCTCACCTTCTCCTCCACCCCCCCAAAGTGTCTTTTATTTAAGATTATTTAGTATTTCTTCGGAGGGCCCAGCAGTTGCCATTTGCTGCCAGGCCACTCCATTATATACAATGAACTTTTGCCAGTTTAAGCGTCATCTACCATCTTAGATGGATACTTAAAGACAAAAGAAAAGCAATAGGCACAGGGATGAATAGTGACAAACACACACACACACACACACACACACGCATGCATGCATATGTCATTATGCATGCACACACATACAGAATTTTAGGGTGAGTAGCAGCGGCCTTATCAACGTGCCTTTTTTCTTTGCCAATGCTATGATTTTGCCAATTGACAAAAAAGTAATTAGAAAGCCAATATGTCAACAGTGCAAAATCTATTGGCTTTGCCAATACTTGTTGGCATATGTGGGCAATGATAGCACATTGAAAAAAATGGGTTAAACTCCTGAGAAGTGTCCGGTTTCGTTTTCTTGGCACACTATAAAAGGAATCAAATATTTAACAAGAGCCCTTTTAGATCCCATGGCTGCTTTTTAGCAAATTTATGTGAAAATTGGGCTTTAAAATGCACTCTACAATGGCCTGTGTTACTTACACCCGTGCCCACAAGACAATCATCTGTGTCACAAAGCCGCACTCTGGCATCGCATGTTCTTCCATCCATCCTTCGGGATCTTGTTCGCGCTATATAAAACTTTATAAATAAATAAAAATAAATACATTATTCTGTCAATGTAACTAATACCAAACCGAATGTTTGCATATCGATGTGTGACTAAAATATTTGCGTGATTGTACTACAGTTAGATTGAAAGTTATAAAAGAGCGGGTTTAGAATATTGTATAATATCTTGCACTCTGAAATGAAAGTTAAACGAATAAAGGATTTTTAAAGCGCTCCTAATACCCAAAGTTGTCTAGGCACTCGCCAAAAAGAAAGAAAAAATGAAAGACAACACTCATGAGGAATTGAGGGCAGCAGGGGATGTTTACTGATTAAAAAGCCAGCTTATCAATGTCTTTCTAAAGGTCCGTGTTTCAATACTGTTGTTGTTTAACTTCTTTCACAGTTTCATCATTTCAGAACTGAAGCATATATATTACACAACAAAGGCATAGTTGTTGCTTATTTATCTTATGCAACTAACAACTATCGGGGTCTCCATTTTCGCCCTCCGGGTGAAAAAAAATACCATCTCAGTAGCAGCATCACTCCTCAAAGATTCTGATGTAATTTCAAATAGAATGGGTTTAGTTCTTTCGCAGTCATCTTTTCAGAACTGAAGCATTTTCAATATAATACTTTTATATACAACAAAGCCATATTTGTTGGTTATTTATCTTATGCAACTAACAACCATTGGCAAAGCCAATAGTCCTGACTTGTTGCAGGTATAATGTTACTGGTTGTATCTGATATATCTGAATATGACAAATTAAATACCAAAGAGGGGAAAGAGTTAAATTCAGCTTATGCATAATTTTTTGTACTGGAAGGGTTTCACCCAAGAACAAAACCTACAGTAGACTCACAGAGACACCCTGTGCTATGGCGCAAATATGTCTCTCGCGCACAGTTGGTGATTTCAGCACTTGTGCTAGGGAAAGGGGAGAAGAGTGTCATATTTCTGTAAATATGGCACTCTTCTCCTCTCCTTTTCATGCAGCACATTTGCTGCACTGCTCTGCATGAATAAGTGGTAAATCTGGCACATAGTTTCACTTCTGCAGAGGAATTTTGCAGGGAAGTAATGCCTCTTCCTTAGCGACTGCCAGAGGGCAGGACTCTCTGCCCCAACGACTGCCAGAGCGCAGGGCCCTCTCTACCATATGTGACCTGCCAGGACCTCTAGACTTCTGTTCACTATTGCAAGTGGCAGGATATTTTGCTTAGCTACTACTTCACCTGTCTGGGTAATATGGAAAGGCATTTGAGGTAGTGGAGTGAAAGGAAGACGTTACCACGGTGTAGATCTTAGCTTCCTTTATTTACGTCCATACTACAGCTCTCCCGGCAGCAACTGCTGTCCCAGGAGTTCTACACTGAACACTCCACGAGCGCTCTCGTGGGGACTTTATTTAAAGGTACATAACATCCTAACACATCCCCTTTCCCTCAATTGATTCAAACAAAATGAAATTAATCACAATTAACCCACCCCCTCCCTAAACAAAATAATCAGATTGAATAATTGATTAATAATTGGTAGAAACATATATAATAGAACTTAACATATGAGCAATGACTGTTCAGTATGTGACAAAATCTCGAAATTTTTCAGGAATACGTTTGTACCTGGTAGAACACCGTTTGGTAATCGTGTCACTTGATTCAACATTTGGTTTGACAGTAGTCAAAATATCTGGATTGTCATTATGAGACGTTGCACTCGAGTCAGGGGTGGTTACCTCGCTGGATTTCAATCCAAATTTGCTTCTAACAAACTCCTCTTTATGCTTAGGAATAATGGAAACACGTGATTTGTTCCAAATTTTCCCATTTTCCAGAATTACAACATGGTCCTTAACTTCTTTGACCAAAGCAGGAGGAGAAAAACGAGCTAATCCTTTACGCAACAGCATAGGTTTTCTTATCCTGACCCAATCCCCCGACTGCACTGGGGACGACCTAAAACTACTCTGAGCATATTTGGCCTGAGTACATGCTCTGACATCTGCTACTTTGCCCAGCTTGACTACATCTACTTCTTTTCTCAACATCCAATCTTTGTTTAATTCTGAGCCTGCCACTCTTCCTCTGAGTAAAGTAAAAGGTGAGACACCCGTGCTGGAATTTGGAGTAACCCTTAACGCCCACAGCATGTCTGCAATTACTTTCTTCCAATTCAAACTATTGATGTTGGCTAGTTGTAATTGATCCTTGATCACACGGTTAAGCCGTTCAACCAATCCATTACTTGAAGGATGATATAAAGAAGTGAGGATGTGCTTGATCCCATGTAATTTAAGAAAACTTTCCATTTCACTTGACACTAATTGAGTGCCATTATCGGACACTAACTCTTCAGGCCAACCTTCCCGCAAAAATACGTCATTAAAGAAATTTATGACAGTGGCTGAATTCATGCATTCTACAAATTTAACCTCCGGCCATTTTGACATGTAATCAATTAAGACCAATGCATATTTCGGAGTGACTCCAAGATTGTAAAATGGCCCGGCCACATCAAACGCCAATTTGTGCCATGGCAATTCCTTAACTTGTATGGGAGTTACTGGAGTAGGACTCGTGACTTGAGATTTATCACTGAGAACACAAGCACTACAATCACGAACACAGTGTTCGATCGCTCTGTCCACTCCAGGCCACCAAAAATCTTCACGTACTCTTCTCTTCATTGCACGAATGCCCAAATGACCCACATGAGCTAAATCCAACACCTTTTTACAAAGAGTATTCGGCACCACTAATAGACCACCCCTTCGTAAAACACCATCAATTAAAGATAGTTCATCACAAATTCTCCTGAATGGCACTAACTCTGAAGGTAAGGACCTGTCATCGGGCCACCCATTAATCAAGTAGTCCATTACACTGCATAAATTCTTATCTTCAGACATAGCCAATTTCCAATCTTCTTCAGACAATGTGATTCCAGTTTCAGATACAGAATTTACTGCACACACCATTTCTAACTCTTCACTACCGTGTTCTATGTCGACATGAGGGAGAGGCAATCTGGATAAACAATCAGCCACATTGTTTCTTATCCCAGGAACGTATTCTAGATGATAATCAAATTCATTGAGTCTGTATTGCCACTTGGCAATGCGAGGAGAAGCCCTCCCTCCACCTTTAGTAGTGAAAAGATCTACAAGGGGCTTGTGGTCAGTCTTGAGTACAATGTGATTTCCCCAAAGAAAATTTCTGAAATGTTGTACCCCCCACCATAAAGCCAACGCCTCTTTCTCAATGGTTGAATAAGTGCTTTCCGCTCCCCGGAGGGTTCTGGAGGCGAAAGCAATAACCTCTACTTTACCATCTGATCCCATCCTCGTCGCCAGTGAAAGGAAGACGTTACCACGGTGTAGATCTTAGCTTCCTTTATTTACGTCCATACTACAGCTCTCCCGGCAGCAACTGCTGTCCCAGGAGTTCTACACTGAACACTCCACGAGCGCTCTCGTGGGGACTTTATTTAAAGGTACATAACATCCTAACACAGATGCACTGTACAAATGTAAACTTAATTTATTAAGAAAGGGTGGTCTCATGTTATTTCTTTCTTCATTTCACTAATGCTCTCAAGTAGGGGGATAGCTGTACATGAGAAATGTGATACCAAGATGTTTCATTTGTGAAGTGCCAATATCTAATTATTAGCTTGAATGCACAAATGAATCTAAATATGTGCACATAGGGCACTGTCAAAATATGCTGTGAGAAGTAAACACTAAATGTGGACATTTACATTTTTTAACACAAATTTTATTTTCAAACATGTTTCCCCCCAAATAGCAGCTCTCCAGTGTCACCTCGTTGCTTTGTGAAGAGCTCTGTATTTAAGACGGGGTCGTGCCATGGGTCGTGAGACGGGGTCGTGCCATCGGTCGTAAGACGGGGTCGTGCCATCGGTCGTGAGACGGGGTCGTGCCATCGGTCGTGAAACGGGGTCGTGCCATCGGTCGTGAACACAAATCCTGTTTCCCTGCAGTGTTCATAGAAATCCAAAAGAAATGGCATACAGCCCGGTAACAAAGTCTTGCAAAAGACCCAGATCCATACAGAGTGAACACAGGGTGTTCCATACTTCGTGGGAAGAAGAATATCTTTTTGTGGAATGTCCAAAAGATAAAGCTACTTGTCTCCTTTGCAAAGAAAAGGTTAATGTGCTCAAAAGATATAACCTGGAGCGGCACTATAAAACACGACATTCTGACTTCGCAGAAAACTTTCCAATGTCCTCAAAACCGCGTTCTGCGAAGGTGGCATCACTAAAGCAAGCCCTTCTTTCCCAACAAAAGCTCTTTCTGTGCCAGATGAAAGAATCTGAAGCTGTAACCGAGGCATCCTTCCAAATTTGCTACTTGCTAGCAAAACATAAAAAGCCATTTACAGACGCAGAGCTGGTTAAGAAGTGTTTTCTCTCGGCAGCAGACATTTTATTTGCCCACTATCCTAATAAATCCAACATCATGAAGGAAATAGGGGCACTACAACTGTCAGATTCCACATGCACACGTAGAATCGAGTCAATGGGTGACAATGTTCTCGCACAGGTCATCAAGGCTGTCAAGATGTCCCCTTTCTTTAGCATTGCTGTTGATGAGTCCACAGATGTAGGTGATGTGGCTCGGTTAATGATTTGGGTGAGGTATTTGGAACAAGAAATCATTCCAAAGGAAGAGCTCCTCTGCCTTTTGCCATTGCATGGTCACACAAGAGGAGAGGATGTGTTGGCCAGCATGTGTAATTTCTTTGAATCTCATCACCTGCCA
This sequence comes from Lissotriton helveticus, assembly GCF_964261635.1. NCBI lineage: Eukaryota > Metazoa > Chordata > Amphibia > Caudata > Salamandridae > Lissotriton > Lissotriton helveticus. Next base: position 1,430,170,211 of record NC_136068.1, on the reverse strand, counting down.
TTGAACAATCTTGTAAGTATTACTACAGATGGGGCACCCTCCATGATTGGACATGAGAAGGGGTTTGTATCTCTGTTAAGAAAAAAACTTCAATCCTCCACTTTAATTGATTATCATTGCATAATACATCAGGAAGCATTGTGCGCGAAAATAAAACAAGGACAACTAAATGATGTTATGAAGCAAGTTGTGAGAATTGTTAATTTTATACGAGCAAAAGCACTCAACCACAGACTTTTTAAATTATTGCTGAGGGATGCCGAATGTGAACATGCAGACCTGTTGTTGCATACTGAAGTTAGGTGGTTGAGCAAAGGTAGAGTGCTAGAAAGATTTATTACTTTGCTTCCAGAAATTGAACAATTTGTAATTAGTCGAGGGCAGTCCTTCCCAGAATTATATGATTTGCAATGGCTCACCATGCTCCGTTTTCTGTGTGACATCTTCTCACATTTAAACTCTCTCAATCTGGCACTTCAAGGTAGACAGAAACTGGTGTCCTCAATGATGAGTGCCATCTACTCCTTTGAAAGTAAACTCGAGCTGTTCCGAGAGCAGTTGAACGATGGTGATCTTACACACTTTCCAAAGTTGCAGGCTTTAACGCAGAGGGTTGAAAAAGCTCAGGAAATGTTGTTCAGTCTTAATCTGTGTGTGTATCTGGAAGAAATGTCTGGGAACATTAAGAGGCGATTCTCTCAGTTTAGAGTTCTCACCCCACTTTTCAGGCTTATAGAAAACCCATGGATGGTTAGTGCAAGGAATCTTGAAGCTGTTGAACTTCTTGGTTTGAAAAGGGCACACGCTGAGATGGAACTAATTGATATGCAATACAGCTCTGTGCTTGAGTCCTCTTTCTTGGGGAGGGAACCAGAAGATTTCTGGAAAAGTGTGCCATCTGAAAAATTCCCTCTTCTTTTTACATTGGCACAAAGAATACTTACCATGTTTGGGTCCACATATGTATGCGAGTGTTCCTTTTCTACAATGGGTGTTTTGAAAAATAAACTGAGAAACAAACTGACTGATGCACATCTGGATCACCTCCTGAGACTTGCACTCTCTGAAAAGGTTCCAGAGTACAAGAAATTAATTGCAGACATGAAGTGTAAAATTAGTGCATAAACTCTGTGCCTTGCAAAATACTTTTACCCTTTCCATTTGCCTTTGTACTTGCTATTCTACTTTCACTAAAGGCCTTCAAATAAAAATGTATTATCAAAATGTGCTCTTTGTAGTTGCATCTGATTTTGAAATACAGCATGGTCGCATTGTCTAATGTTTTGAAACAGGTTTTTTTTTACTCTAGCTCCGCCCCTCACTGATCTCGCCCCCACTAACCCCACCCCTAACAGTGCGGCCCTCGGCCACAAAGCACACTGTAAATTTGGCCCCGACAGAAACTTTGTGAGTACCCATGCTCTACACAAACATTCAACCAAACTTTCAGACATTACCATGCAATTTTAGTTCTTTTTTTAAACCAGATAAGGTAGTTCTGAACTATTTATTTCTTCTGTTTTTTGTTTTCTATTTTATTTGTAGTTTTTTGACAATGGTGTACTTTTTTTGGTGTTTTTTAAAAATTTAACAAAAAAGGAACTAAGTAAACAGTTAGCTTTTGAAATTCAACATCATTCCAAAAAAAAAATTGCATTTGTGGTTCCGTTGAGCTGCACAAGTAGTGTCCACTGACTGTTCACCATAACAGATGATGGTTTTGCACTTAGTGCAGTGCTGCTGCAGAAAAGTAAATTCTGGGCGAATGTCTACTGGTGGTGCTGAAGTGGATGCTCCGGAGGTGCTAGCAATGCCTGGTGGGGGATTTTTTGCTGCACGCCTCATTTCTTCTTGTGCCAGATTCTTCGGGTGAATGTTACGCAGATGTTTATACATATTCGCTGTTCCACAGGAGTATTTCTTGTCACTGCCTCGCGACACGTCCCTGTCACACATCAAGCATGTGACTTTTCTTGCGTTGACCTTTTTTCCCAGGCAGGAAAGGTGAAAACTGTCCATACCACTGATTCAAGCCTCTGCTTGGGTGGATCTTCCTCCAAGTTATCTTCATCTGAAGAAAGATGAGGAGCTTGTGAACCAGATGCCATTTCTCCAATGCAATTTTTTAAAAACACCAAACGAAGTCCAAAAATAGCTCTGGAAGAAGAAGAGATGTCTCTCATCAACTGCTCCAAACTTAATAATTAAAATGGGTGGGGTCCTTCAATAGTTACAGTTGGAAATGTTATGAAGCAATCAAATCTGTTTTTTTGAGGTCATATGGGATCTGCACACCCGACGCGACTTCGCGAAAATATATTTAAAAATAATATAACTTTATTACAAGAAAATATATTATTTTTATGAATACTTTAGATAATCTTTTGCCCTAATATGTACATTAAAGACACCTACATATCATTTTAGAACATACAAAACTTCACAGGCGTCGCGCACCCAGCGCTCCCCATCATGTATATGACGTCCCGTCATGTATATGACGTCACGTGGGGCCCGCCACTGCACAAGTGTCGCGTACTGTAATACGCATGTGTCACGAATGCACGGGAGCAGGAGTTGCGGACCGGTCGCATACCGGTCGCGCAAACCACATAACATTGTACGTATATGACGTAACTGAAAAAAAACATGCACTCGTCGCTCCCATACGTGGATCCTTCACGACTTTTCCAAAATGGCAGCTAGAATATGTGGACCCGCTGTGGTAGGTATGCTTTGGGTGAGCAACTCCCCCAAAAATTTGGGAAAAAGAATTAAAAAAGAAAATCATATAAATATATTAAAATACAAGAAAACGAAATAATTTAAAATATTTCAGTTTAAATTTTTTATTTTTTTGCAATTTTCAGAAAAATATATAATGTTGTTTAATAAATAAAATATGTATAAATAAAAAGTTAAATAACTGCAGAAATTCAGTACAAAAAATTAGGTATAACTGCTATTGCACTTAAAAATTTGCATTTAAAAAACCTTTGAAATTAACTGAAAATACCATAGGTTTCTAGAGACATTATAATTAGAAATTAGCACTTAAAAAACCTTTGAAATTCACTGAAAAAAACATAAGTTTCAGAGACGTTATAGTTAGGAATTAGCATTTAAAAAAACCTTTGAAATTCACTGAAAAAACCATAGGTTTCATGAGTGTTATAGTTAGCTGGACATTTCACGCGTACAAAACCATAGAAATTCCTCCGTTATAGTTAGTTGTGCTAACTATAACTCACGTGCCCGTAATGCACTGCTGATGATGTCACATATTACATCATTCATGACATGGTCAGTGACATCACTGATGACATCACTGATGACGTCTCAAATGACATCACTGATGACATCATCCACGTGACACCCTGATACACCTCATCACACACTAGTATAACCTTTGATCACTCACTGTAAAATACAGAGTTTCATATTTGAAAGCATTGACACGCATATACCAGTTACTACATACACACTCACTGATTCCTAAGTATACACACACAACTGTCCATTCGCCCACGGAATCACTTATACATGCAGTCACTGATCAATAGTAACACTATCAAATGTACTCATACACCTATATAGACACTGACACATCAGCAGTCATCCTAGTCGGTTATGCAGTGATGCTACTCACTCATGAAAAGAATCAATCCCACTTACATTTACTCACCTACACTGTTATACACACAACAGTTGATTTATACAGAAAACATAATAAATCATAGTTACTATGTTAAAAAATCACTATCAGACACCTGCATCAACAGAAGGAATTGCGATTTTTTCAGTGAATTTCAAAGGTTTTTTAAATGCTAATTCCTAGCTAAAACGTCTCTGAAACTTATGGTTTTTTCAGTGAATATATATATATATTACCTACTGGCGGTCGCCAGTAGGTAGTTATAGTTAGGACCTAGTTTCCTTAGGAAATCCGCAACATTCTATTGAGAATAACTTTGGTGTCGGTGGACGAATCTTTGTGAATTTCTCAAAGAAGATGGCCCGTTACGCTCCGCTCCTTCCCTGAAAGTGTCGGGGGGATTCGTGAAGCGAGGGCCAAGAAAAAAGGGGGGGTTCCAAAATGTGTTTTCCCCATGGTAATTTCCATAGGACGATTAGACACGGCTACAGCCCGAACCGCTGAACGGAATTACACCAAACTTGGCAAAATGGTAGGGACTGGTATGTAGTAGGGCCTTTTCCATATTTGGTTAAAATCGCTCCAGAGGTTTTTATGAAAATAAACTTCAGAAAAATTTATATATCTAAATGCGCGCTCCGAGTGCTTTGGGTACGCGTACCGGTAAGCGCACCCGGCGCACCACGGAAGTGCGCGAGGTGAAAGCTGATTGGCTCTCGGGTGTTTGTAAACATTCGAAATGGTCCGGAGAGTCCGCCATCTTGTGTCTCGGGAGAACCGAGACACAAGAGGTGAAAACCTAAAGGGGAAAACATTAAAAGGGGGCAGGGTAGAGACCCCCTGACCTCCTAGGTTTTCTCAAGGGGGCCTAGGAGGACCCCGAAGGGCAAAAAAACTATTATTTTTTTGTAAATTTCGCGGAGTAAGCTCAGGGTGCGCATACATGGGCGTTTACAGGTACGCGTACCCTGAGCGCACCACGGGGAAAAACAGTGAAAAAAATTCGAGTAAAATAAGAATTTAGAGTGCTTAGAGGTAGGGTAGCTCTGAAAAGAGCTGTTGTGTTATGTGGGTGATTTAAGTACCTACAAGTAGGTACCGATGCTGAGTCTAAAATTCAAGAGGAAGACTCTATTCCCTTCATCTGTAAAATGTACACCATCTCTCCTATAGATGTCTTGCATGTTGTAACGCAAGTTGTTGTGATATATAGAACCCATACCATAGTCTCTGAGGAAAGCAGAAACAGATTTATTCACATGTTTCCTTGCTTTCTCAATCTGTGGACAAAATTGGTTGGACCAGTTCCATTTTTGCCTTTGGCATATATTAGCATATACCAAGGTAGTTTTTGGAAAAAGTGACATCAATTGTCCAAAGGTGTCCTTTAAAAGCATTTCCAGAACTATCCCAGTCAAAGTGCCCAGGTCATTTCCACCACCGTGCACAATTATGAGGTCAGGGTGTGGTAGATGCATAAAGGATTGTACCAATGGTATCAATTGGTGACATCTCAATCCTCTCTGGCCAATCCACATAATATCCACATTTGGTAAATCAAGGTTGGGAATACCTCTGTTTGCTGCATACTTTTCACTCCAGTGAACAAAGCTATGACCCACAATCCAGACTTTAGGCATCTTGAAGGTAGATGTGGTTGTATTCAGATGAGTTGTGGAAATGAAATGGCAGTTTGAAAGTAGGAGTTATGGAAAAAAAGTGGTTGAGATTCAGTGCACTTGAAAAATAAGAAATGATTGGTGGTTTCTTAAAATTCTCCACTGAAAATTAGGGTGCATGCTTCTGTTTCTTTAAAGAAGTAATTCTAAAGGTTGAGAAAAAGTCATTGAAAGAAACATTGCACAGGATAAGCTGCTATATTGAGAAGTCAAACACCCTTGCTAGGTTCATTTGCAACATAGTATCATGAACGTTTCACCTGTGTGCTCAGTTCGGTGATGTGTGGAGTGTTACCATGGTAACAGGCAGAAAGAGCAGTAGGGGGATGGGTGAATATTATGTGAGTTTCAAAGTGTTGAAATGTAGAACCAATTAAAATGTTAGTTTGGTTTTGAATTTGTGTGGGAAGAAATGTCATTGGTTATGTACATGAAAATGTACATGAAAATGGGTCTGAAATCAGAGGGAATATGTGCCATTATTCTGAGGCTGCAGTGAAAGAAGCATTATTCAGAGATTCTGCATAAGAAAATCTGGTTTGTAACTGACACTGTTCTAAATCTTCAAAAGCATATTTAAAGGTGACTAATGATTCATTTAATATAGATGTTGTATACAAGTTCAAGTTCAAGAAGTCTTTATTCGATTAGTTCATCATAAAAGACATAAAAACAAAATAGACATACATGTGCAATTAAACAATTATTAAATCATTTATAACTAATCAGCTTCTTGTACAGATAAAAAAGCAACTTAACAATAAAACTTAATACAACCATAAATCATTTTAAAACAGATATGTAAGTCATTTAAGGTTAATCAATTTCTTAAACATATATACTAGGTTATACATAACAGCTCTAGAACAACCAAAGGACAGGTGCTTGACAGTAACTAAGCTATCACCAGTTGTGTACTTTTATTATACCTACTTCTAAGCACCCAGGCCCAGCCTAGAAATTTGGCAACCCCGACCACAATAAGGGAATCTAGATTAGTTCTTAACAATCTAGTGGCTTCCACAGCCATTCGGGTACCTAGATTTCTACAGACCGGTCCAAGCCACTTAGCTCTGGGAGCAGAATACAGCGGGCATACATACAAAAAGTGATTCAGGCTCTCCCCAATACCATGACACTTGGGACAGAACCCCGTCCTTTCTGTTCCCCACTTTTTAGTAAACTCCCCAATGGGGAGCGAACCGCATCTGAATTGGAAAAATAGTTTGCGGTCCAGGGGTTTGGTAATGACATCCCAATACCCTTCCAGCTTGGGCACATCTTTATGCACAATAAACCGACCAGTAAGGCTACTAGAGCTCGATTTTCGGTACATATTAAGAGTCACCCAGTCCCAGTAACATTGTTTAAGAACCCTTTTTGAGGGAAAAATGGCTGACTCGGGCGATGACCACAATGAGTCAAGACCCAGAGCTAGTAAGATAGCCTTAAGGTCTCTGAACCACCCAATGTTCATGGCACCTGGACTATTTTTAACCTCCAGACATGCTGCAGCATAATAATGGAGTTCCGGTGTTGTCCACATACGACGCCAAAAGGATAATGGACGTAGTCTTGCTTGGTCCACCACCGAATGGCACCCAAGATCATAAAGGAGGGGGGTTAAGGGGGTCGACTGTGGCAAACCTATACATAACCTTAAAAATTTATTTTGGGCATGCATTAAAGGGTTCAGATTGCTGCCACCCCAAAGTTCCGCACCGTAGAGAACCGCTGATAGTACCTTCCCACCATAGATCTTTATAAGCGGGGACATTGGCCTCGTAAATGAACCTTTATGCTCCTTAATCAGTGCCCCACCCAGCTGTTGATGTTTCAGAGCCATAAGTTCAATCTGATGTGACCAGCTCAACGTGTCGCTGAAGGTAACTCCCAGGTAGGTAAAATGCTTAGTTTGTTCGAGGGGGATATCCCCCATGGAGACCCTGGCGCTTATTTGCTTGTGTCCCCTCAGAACCATAAATTTGGTTTTTGACACATTCACCTCCAGCTCATGTTCGCTGCAGAAACTCTCGAACCTTATCAAGGCCTTTTGCAGACCCTGTCTGGTACGAGAAAGCAAGAGAGTGTCGTCAGCGAACATGAGCAGGGGCATTCTCAAACCCGCCAGGCTCGGGGCATCCGTGGAGAAGTTATCAAAGTATTTGGTTACCCCATTGATATATAGGGAAAACAAGGTAGGGGCCATGACGCAGCCCTGCCTGACTCCCTTATCCACTGGAAAATTTTCCGTAACCTCACCCGGTTTTCCCCAGCGTACATAAGCAAAGGTCTGGGCATGGAGGTTCACTATAAGGCGAACCAATATAGGAGGCATACCCATATCCAGTAAAGAGTTCCATAAACCTGCCCTTGGGACCAGGTCAAATGCTGACCTAAGATCCACGAAGGCCGCATACAGGTTGCCTTTTCCCAAGGTAACAGTCTTCCAATGCAGAAGCATAAAACAGAATGCCTGGTCCAAAGTACTCACATGGGATCGAAACCCTGCTTGAAGAGGGGTGAGGATGTCATACTCCTCTATCCATGCCTGGATCCTGGTGAGCAGAAGACGGGTAATAATCTTTTGAACCGCGTCTATTAAGCTGATCGGCCGATAGTTGGATGGAACCGACCGATCACCTTTCTTGAAGATCGGCAGTATTTCGGCACCCGCCCAAGAATCGGGTACACTGGCGCCCGCTGCCAATGCATTAACCAGACGCACCAGATATGGAACCCAGAGGTCTAGGTCCTCCAAAAAAATATCCGCAGGGATACCATCAGGACCAGGTGCTTTACCCCTGGGGATAGCTCTCAAAACTGCTTCAACTTCCCTGGCCGTGAATACAAGGGTGTCAAAGGATAGTGGCCATCTAATGGAAACATACGCTGTGTTACAACATCTAAATTGTTCCACAAAATGGGAAACCCATTTTTGTGGTTCAACCGAGGCTGGACTTGGGCGACTATCCTGTGAGTTGCCCCACCTGAGAAGGTGCCAGAACTGCTGGAGATTCCTACTCCCGCAGGCCTCAGTTAGCGAAGTCCAACGCTCGTTGTCCCAGTCCGCTTTGGCAAGGCGTTTGGCTTCATTGAAGGCTCTCCTACTAACTTTGATTCGGGCAGGATCCTTTGATTTTATAGCCTTAAACAAATCTGCGTGAGACTTCTTGCAGGCTTCATTAAACCAGTTTAGAGGTTTCTTACCCTTCCCTCTCCCTTTGTTTGCAACATATTTGACAAAAAAGGATTTTAGGGACAAAAATAAACTGGCATGAATCGCTGCAATATCCAAATTCTGAGCGCCACAGTTTGCAGATTCTGCCAGGGAGTTCGAAACCAGGGCTCTAATCTTAGCACGAGCTTCCACGTCAACCGAAACCTTTGGCCATCGTACCCTCCTCAAATCGTTTGAAAGTACAACTGCTTCCTGGACAGGGTTAGGGTGTCGTACATTTAGCCCAAGGAAACTGTCATCCTTTAGCTCTGCCACCAAGGGATCATGGTCACTTTCTTGGCGCTGTTTTACAGACATATCCAGAACCACCGGCCACAATGATATGTCAACTAAAATGTAGTCAATACGACTACGATGTCTACCATTAAAAAAGGTATAGTTGCCCATCCTATCCGAGCTAGTCCGACCATTGAGTGCACGAAGCCCCCAATTCAAACATAGACCATTAATATATACCGCAGCTTGGGACCATTTGGTGATCGGGGGTAAATCCAGTTGTGGGATTCCCCAGATCTCATCCTCTGCATTGGTTATCAGACCATCATCATAACTCAATGGTTCAAAACAAGTATTAAGGTCACCCATGAGCACTACATGACCAGAGTTTACATTAGAACTTAAAAACTCATCTAAGCACACAAGAGTGTCTACGACCCTGCCACCCGTCATACCCCTAGCATAAACATTAATCAACAGTATGTCCAACCCACGGGCTGTTCGGATGCTAACTATCAATAGATCTAGACAATCAATGGAAATTTCTTTAACAGTAACACCATCAGCTTGACGAATCCAGGTTGTTAGGCCACCCATAGCCCGACCTCTTAGGCCTTTAGTCGCAGGTTTATAAAAGTTCAGAAAACCGGGAAGATACACTCGGGTGATTGCCCAGGTTTCCTGAAAACACCAAATATCTCCTAACGAGATAAACTCAACCCAGTCAGGAATACATATACGTGGCTCTAACCCTGCAATATTCCAACATCCCATAACAGTTCCCTTATTATACCTTTGTTCACATCGGCTAATATTTACAGACACGTTGGAAACATTAGACAGTGGAGAGGTAACTTCATGCTCAAGTGCAACAAGACTGGTACCCAGCATCATCAACCCAGCGGACCCATCTTGAGAACATAGGGGTTGGTTTACACCAACTATGATAGCATCCGTTGGTGATGAGGGGGTCGGTGACAAAACCAGTGGGCCTGTCTCTAGTTGATTGCTCAAACTCCCCTTCGTAAGGTTACAGGAATGGGCAACAAAACCTCCAGAAATATTAGAGGGGTTAGGGGGGACCACCCCCCCTCCCAAGTACTCATGATGTGTTACATCAACCCCAGTCAGCAATACTGGTCAATCATTTGAAGCTAACCCTGATAGGGGATCATAAAGGTTCCTCAACGGTATATTCCAATGATCTTTAGGGTTGAAACTGCTTGGGTTTGGATACACTGGGTAATAGTTAAGTGGTTGGTGGACCTGCGGAAGCACATGATTGAGCGGAAATGAGGGGTACAGAGGATTATTAGTGACAAAGTTATTTGTTAACACTGATGGGCCAGGTGGTTGAGGTTTAATTTTAGCCCAACCCGGTGTTTGCGGGGGACAATTATAAGTAGATTAAGTGTAGGAACGATACCGTTCCTCAGGGTTAATTTGTGGCCCATGATAACTAGTTGTAACATTGGACCATTTGAGGAGGCTTTTGGTATTAGAAACATGAGGGCGATCAGTTGGATTAAGCAGGGTCTCAGGATAAAAATAACTAAGATTCCTGGTAGAAACCCCTCCCTCATGTTTCCCTACAAACCAATCAGAGATGTAAGATACTACTCTATTGTCCCTAAAGTTGATAATAACTATATCACCCTCTATATCCTTTGGACGAACCCCCACCCATTGGCATCTTCTGACCGAGACTATGTCCCCATTAAGATGTGCTGGAAGGGGTCTATTAGTTTTTAGCCAGAAGATGACTTTATTTTTCAAGCTATCCATGTTTTCCCGATCACCTTCCGAGACAGGCGGCACCCCCGTCATTACAATAACAAAGTTTATCGAGTCCGGTGGCAAATCCACATTATGTCTCTTAAGAGGAAGTTTTTAGGGTTTACCAGTGGTGGGGGCCAGAGAGCCCTCCCCTTTCTTTGTCTGTATCACAATTCCCCGTGGCGGGGGTTTACCAACAACTGCCCTAGCGTTCACTATGGCCGGGCTGGCTAATCTTGGAGGTTTGGCAGCCACAGCCGACCCTTTAGTTGGAATAGTGACTGTATTAGATACACTGATTGGGGGTTTGCTGGGGTTAGTATTAGTAGTACCTGACACGGGTTTAGAAATGAGGGTATTGGTAGGAACCCCATTACCCTTAACAGAGGTAGAAGGCTGTATTAACTCAGGGGACACCAATAAACAATCCAATTTTTCGCTCACGACCCTGACCCGCTCTAACAAAGGTAACATGTAGGACTTAAAGAGCTTCTCTATGAAAACACGAGTTGCCTCGCTGAGTCCTTCAAGAGCTAGGTCCGGAATAGGCGAGGTTTGAGCTTCAGGTATCAATACCTCTGTGTGGGGAGGGGTTAGTTTTTCTGGGATAACTGTTGGTGGGGGGGTTATTACAGTACAGCGATTTTGACCTTTCCTTTTTACCCCTCCCTTTCTCCTTCTTTTCCTCGGAGGAGAACATACCACCCTTTTGTCAACAACAGGCCCAGTAGCAACAACGCCCACACCCTTCAGTGATAGGTTCAGACTGGATTCAATACAAACCAATGGTGGGTTAGGGAGCGAGGAACAGGGCCCCTGATCCCTAACTTGACTATCTAGAATATTTACATCCACAAAACTTGAGTGATCAATAGGCTAGCTGATCACCACAGGTAGCCGTGTCACATGGCGGCGAGATAGTGGGAAACCTAAATATATTAGGTGTTTGATTAATATCTGTTCTATCATCCTCAATCGAGCTCAGCCCTCGGACATCCGTGGCCTGAGTAAGATTTGAGTCTGATGGATAGGGCAGTTGGCTTCTCTTCAATTGCTCAATTGAGCGTCGGCGTACCGCCCTTCTTTTAGCAAGGAGAAGATCCCTGTCCACATCCTTTGGTGTTTTTTTAAAAAATTTGTCAAGAGGGCCAAGTGGAAAACTACCCACACCAGGGGGGGCTGAATGACTCATATCAAACACTAGAGTAACCGGGGATGAAGCAAAAATACAATAACTACCCCTTTTTGATACTTTGGTACAGAACTAACAACTGCAAGGCAATGGACAACTATACTAATAAATATTTAAAACGACATACACTTTTCAGTCCAGATGACAATCCCGTGGCCCAGCCCGGCCTCCTTCGGCCCCGGACGGCCACAGACGGTCCCGCCCTTGTCCCGGGCTTCTCCCGGCGCCCTCCCGCACGCTCCCGCGTAGCGGGCAGTGGAGACCAATTTATGCTTCTCGAGTGGCTACCCAATAGGATGGAGGACTGGGGGGCGTGTCCAGCGGCGAGAGCAGCCCAGGTGTAATCGATGGGCACGCAGGGGCTCCTGGACAATGGAGTCCCTGCCTGCTCGCAGCCCCGCCGACACTCTGCCCTGCCCGCTCCTCCTCGCTGGAGATGACAAGCCCACACAAACAGGCGCCTTCAACGGCGCTGCGGGACCCGCGAAGCGGGTCCGGCGAGGTGGGTACAGAAAAAGCAGATACCGCGGCAGCAACACCTGCGGCTGCAGCATCCTCGGAGGCAGGAAGCAGGAAATCCCCAGGCAGCAGTTCAGAGGGGTTTCAGCAGTAAGGTCCGATGTCGGCGACCACTCCGTCAGATAAGGGTTGTATACACTATGGGGAAGATTAACAAGCATATTGGGTTTCTTGCATTGTGTCTCATGTTTTTTTGTAAGGCTAGTAAAAAATTAATGGTGCATATGGGAAATGTGTTTTGGAAATGAGTCAGGTTTCTGCACTGTAATGTAGTGCTTATTTATATGGGCTGTGCTCTATCTTTCAAATGATTTATTGTGGTTCATGTGTCTCTCCTACCTTTCTGTTAACTGTCCTTGTAGCCTGCCTAGAGACAAAATATATTTAACATACTCCACTTCACATATGCCCAGAAGGGCCCAACAAACAGATTGCACCTACTTCTCTAGTATAACTCTCAGACTATTTTGACCAGGATCACAGAGAGTGTCTGGGTGAAAGAAAGAATTATATTTGCACGTTCTTCTTTAATCTGTAAAGATGGTGCAGCGAGACGGTGAGATAGAATGAGCACAGACACACATATTGCAAGCAGAGACAGACATGGTAGATTACATGTAACATCCTGGTCATGTGTCTAAGATCACACTGTGAGTCAAGCTTGATTTTAAATGAATCTGGGTGAATAATTTGCTTAGTTGATGTGTTTAAAAATATGGGAATACATGTATTCTTGAAGTCAGTTAGGCTTTAGGATATGTACTACTAGATAATCTTAGGCAGCATGTCTGTCAGGCCTCCTAGTTCCTAAATAGGCTGTATGCTGTGCAATAAAGATCCAGGGTGTGCTGTTGAAATGAAAAAGGAATGTTATGTCTTGCTTATATATACATGGTCTGTTTTTTGCCAGTAGAGACAGTGAGATAGTATGAGCACGGACAAACAAAGTGCAAGCAGAGACAGACATTGTAGATTACATGTAACATCCAGGTCAAGTGTCTAAGATCACACTGTGAGTCAAGCTTGAATTTAAATGAATCTGGGTGAATAATGTGCTTAGTTGATGTGTTTAAAAATATGGGAATACATGTATTCTTGAAGTCAGTTTGCCTTTAGGATATGTACTACTAGAGAATCTTAGGCAGTATGTCTGTCAGGCCTCCTAGTTCCCAAATAGGCTCTAAGCTGTGCAATAAAGATCCAGGGTGTGTTGTTGAAATGAAAAAGGAATGTTATGTCTTGCTTATATATATATGGTCTGTTTTTTGCCAGTAGAGAAAGTGAGATAGTATGAGCACAGACACACAAAGTGCAAGCAGAGACAGACATGGTAGATTACATGTAACATCCTGGTCATGTGTCTAAGATCACACTGTGAGTCAAGCTTGAATTTAAATGAATCTGGGTGAATAATTTGCTTAGTTGATGTGTTTAAAAATACGGGAATACATGTATTCTTGAAGTCAGTTAGGCTTTAGGATATGTACTACTAGAGATTCTTAGTCAGCATGTCTGTTAGGCCTCTTAGTTCCCAAATTGGCTCTATGCAGTGCAATAAAGATCCAGGGTGTGCTGTTGAAATGAAAAAGGAATGTTATGTCTTGCTTATATATATATATATATGGTCTGCTTTTTGCCAGTATAGACAGTGAGATATTATGAGCACAGACACACATAGTGCAAGCAGAGACATACATGGTAGATTACATGTAACATCCTGGTCACGTGTCTAAGATCACACTGTGAGTCAAGCTTGAATTTAAATGAATATGGGTGAATAATTTGCTTAGTTGATGTGTTTAAAAATATGGGAATACATGTATTCTTCAAGTCAGTTAGGCTTTAGGATATGTACTACTAGAGAATCTTAGGCAGCATGTCTTTCAGGCCTCTTAGTTCCAAATTGTCTCTAAGCTGTGCAATAAAGATCCAGGGTGTGCTGTTGAAATGAAAAAGGAATGTTATGTCTTGCTTATATATACATGGTCTGTTTTTTGCCAGTAGTGACACTGAGATAGTATGAGCACAGACATACAAAGTGCAAGCAGAGGCAGACAAGGTAGATTACATGTAACATCCTGGTCATGTGTCTAAGATCACACTGTGAGTCAAGCTTGAATTTAAATGAATCTGGGTGAATAATCTGCTTAGTTGATGTGTTTAAAAATATGGGAATACATGTATTCTTGAAGTCAGTTAGGCTTTAGGATATGTACTACTAGAGAATCTTAGGAAGCATGTCTGTCAGGCCTCTTAGTTCCCAAATTGGCTCTATACAGTACAATAAAGATCCAGGTTGTGTGCTGTTGAAATGAAAAAGGAATGTTATGTCTTGCTTATATATATATATATATGGTCTGTTTTTTGCCAGTATAGACAGTGAGATAGTATGAGCAAAGACACACATAGTGCAAGCAGAGACAGACATGGTAGATTACATGTAACATCCTGGTCAAGTGTCTAAGATCACACTGTGAGTCAAGCTTGAATTTAAATGAATATGGGTAAATAATTTGCTTAGTTGATGTGTTTAAAAATATGGGAATACATGTATTCTTCAAGTCATTTAGGCTTTAGGATATGTACTACTAGAGAATCTTAGGCAGCATGTCTGTCAGGCCTCTTAGTTCCCAAATTGGCTCTATGCAGTGCAATAAAGATCCAGGGTGTGCTGTTGAAATGAAAAAGGAATGTTATGTCTTGCTAATATATATATATGGTCTGTATTTTGCCAGTATAGACAGTGAGATAGTATGAGCACAGACACACATAGTGCAAGCAGAGACAGACATGGTAGATTACATGTAACATCCTGGTCAAGTGTCTAAGATCACACTGTGAGTCAAGCTTGAATTTAAATGAATATGGGTAAATAATTTGCTTAGTTGATGTGTTTAAAAATATGGGAATACATGTATTCTTCAAGTCATTTAGGCTTTAGGATATGTACTACTAGAGAATCTTAGGCAGCATGTCTGTCAGGCCTCTTAGTTCCCAAATTGGCTCTAAGCTGTGCAATAAAGATCCAGGGCGTGCTGTTGAAATGAAAAAGAAATGTTATGTCTTGCTTATATATATGTGTATATATATATATATGGTCTGTTTTTTGCAAGTAGAGACAGTGAGATAGTATTAACACAGACACACATAGTGCAAGCAGACAGAGACATGGTAGATTACATGTAAAATCCTGGTGAAAAACTTTAAAAGTGGTCATTTTACTAAAACCATTTATCACAGTCATTTCTTTAAGACAGAGAACACAGCCCATGTGTTGAATATTAGACAGATTTGTTGACATGAGCTGGAAGCCATTTTGTATTTCTGGCAGCCATTTTCTTTCCCATGTGCTCTCTCCTACTTTTCTGTTAACTGTCCTTGTAGCCTGTCTAGAGACAAACTATGTTTAACATACTCCACTTCTCACATGCCCAGAAGGGCCTAACTAACTGAATGCACCTACTTTTCTAGTATAAGTGTCAGATTATTTTGACCAGGATCACAGAGAGTGTCTGGGTGAAAGAAAGAATTATATTTGCACGTTTTTCTTTAATCTGTAAAGATGATGCAGAAAGACGGTGAGATGGTATGAGCACAGACACACATAGTGCAAGCAGAGACAGACATGGTAAATTACATGTAACATCCTGGTCATGTGTCTAAGATCACACTGTGAGTCAAGCTTGATTTTAAATGAATCTGGGTGAATAATTTGCTTAGTTTATGTGTTTACAAATATGGGAATACATGTATTCTTGAAGTGAGTTAGGTTTTAGGATATGTACTACTAGATAATCTTAGGCAGCATGTCTGTGTAGTGTGGAAGCACGACAATCAAAGATGTTGTCAAGATTAATTTATTACTTGCGTAAAAGGGGCCCGCAGGAGCGGGGATAAGAACACTATACGCCACGGGAGTCATCTGTCAACTGTCAGATGGTTGCCGTGACGTCACATAAATACACCGTGAACATTCCATGGTGACACCGGATGATGTCAGGCCATGGAAAAGGAAAACATACTGTGATGTATAACCAAACACCGCACAACACAACATTAGAAGATACAACATCTCCCTTTTTTCCCATTTGAAAACAAATACAATTTTACTCCATAACATAGTCTTTGAATCTTGCAGGCAAATTTATAACTCTACCCCCTCTGGATGATAAACCCCTTGCAGGTTCGACTTCAGTGTCTCTTGTGCATGCTGCAAGAGAATTAGTTCCACCTATGCCAAGGCCTACTGCAGAATCACCCTGGGTTATAACCCTGTCCCCTCTTTCAGCAGAGGATATCCTTGAACTTTCTCCCAGCGTTGGAGAAAAGGTCGGGCTAGTCATGTTTTTTGACAGATTTTGACATTCAGAAGTGACCTCCCATTCAAGCACACTGTTGTCAAAATGTTCTCCTCCATTTTCTCCCTTTCTCATTATTATCTTCTCTTGTCCTTGTTTAAGTTTTACCACATCGTCTTTACTGCGCCATCCTTCGCCTTCTATGTATACAGCACCACTCGAGGCTTTACTGACTTTCATGGGTTTACTGAACCTTGTTTCTCCCTTACACACAGTACCTGGCTTTTTTAACAATACCCATTCTCCGTTTGTTATATGTTTGTCTTTTGCCCTGTTTGTCATATCAGAGTATGCTTTGTTTTTTATCTGTTTCCTTTCAATGTTCTCTTTCACCTTGAGCTCTTTTTCACATACTTCTCTCGCTTTGTTAACTGTTTCTTTCCATTCACCTATCTTTGGTGTCATTATGTCCACGCATGACCTCCCTCTCATCAAGAAAAATGGGGTATAACCAGTGGCATCTTTTGGAGTATTATTGTACGCTTTTATTTTCACTCTTATGAATTCTTTCACGTCCATGTCGTTTGCAATGGCCATTTGAATGCCATCTTTGAAGAATCTGTTTAGTCTTTCAACTTGGCCGTTGCTCTTCGGGCTGTACAGTGGTGTTTTTTCCTGCGCAATACCAAAGTTTTCCAGAAATTCAGTCATTTTTTGTGACACCAATTGTGAACCATTGTCCGACACCAGGACCTTCGGTTGACCTTCACTGTCAAATATTTTCTTTTAAGAACCTTATGACCACGTCAGTAGTTACCACATTCACAAATTTATAGGACACCCATTTCGAATAGTAGTCTGTTAAAACTATTAAGTACTTGTACTCTCTTGGCAATATGTTGAACGGTCCTGCAAAGTCTATAGCTACCTTGGCCCAGGGTCCATCTGGAATTTCCACCATTTGCAGTTCATTCTTCTCAACCCTCCAATGCTTGTCTGACTTTAAGCATTCCTCGCACTTATCCACATAGTTCCTGATTTCACTATCCACCCCTGGCCACCAATAATGCATCCTTAGGACGTTTCTTGTTGCAGTGGTACCCGGATGTCCTCTGTGAACCATCTTTATTATTTTTTCTCTGAGTTCATATGGCGGCACAAAAACTTCTCCCCTTTTTAAAAACCCATTCTCCAATGTTAGCTCATTGCTCACCTGCTGGTAATTTCTTAGTTCACTTGGGAGATTCCTTACGTGCGGCCATTCGGTCCTGACATACGCATTTACTTTGGCTAAAATATTGTCCTTTTCCATACTCTCTCGCCATTCCTCGTCCGTGATTGACCCTTCGCATCTTATTGTGGCATCAATGAGTGCCACCACGCATTCTGTATCATCCTGCTCTTCCTCTTTCAAATTTTGCACGGGCAAACGTGACAAGCAATCCGCTCTACTGTTCTTGCCCCCTTTTATGTGCTCAATTTTGAAGTTAAATTCCTGTAGTTTCGACAATAACCTTATTAGTCTAGAACTAATATTTCCGTTGCCTCTTCCTTCGCCGTCCATCATGTATATTAATGGTTTGTGATCGGTTACAAGAGTGAAACTTTTTCCCCATAGATAGTCTTTGAGTTTGTGCACAGCCCATACGCATGCCAAAGTTTCTCGCTCGATCGTGCTGTAATGAACCTCCGTCTCATTCAATCTTCTGGAAATGAAGGCAATTGTGTTCTCCTCACTTCCATTCTTCTGACAGAATACAGCACCAATCCCCTTACTGCTTGCGTCTACTGTCACAACGTTGTCCAAAAGTGGGTCATAGGATTTTAGGGCAGGTGCATTTGCAATTTCACTTTTGACTGTTTTGAATGCTTTTTCCTGCTCACTGGTCCACTTATACACCACATTCTTTTTCAACAGTTTTCTGAGCGGTTCCACTTTTTCTGCATACTTTTGTATGAACTTTGCGTAATATTCACTCAGTCCGAGGAATGATTTGAGGGATTCTTTGTTCTTTGGTTCCGGGGCTTCTCTTATTGCATGTACTAAATCATCCTTTGGTAGGATTCCCTCCGCTGTCAATACATGCCCCAAGTACTCAACCTCCTTTGTCATAAATCTGCACTTGTCTTTTGAGACAGTCATCCCTTTCTTTTGCAATATGCCCAATACTTTTCCAATTAGCCTTAGGTGGTCTTGTTCTGTCTCTGAATGTAAAAGAATGTCATCTTGAAAGGCTTCTACACCTTTCATTTCCCCAAACAAGACGTCCATAAGTTTTTGAAAAACTCCTGAAGAGGAAGCTAAACCGAATGGGAGCCTCACATACCGAAATGATCCAAACGGCGTGATGAAGGTGGTCAGTTTTTTAGACCTTTCTGATAGACTAACCTGGTGATATGCAGCTTTTAAGTCAATCAGTGAAAAGAATTTAGATCCTGAAATTGACTGGAGAATGTCCTGAATCTTTGGTAAGGGATGACAGTTTATGATTATGTTTTTATTTAAGGACCTCAGGTCCACACATAACCTGATGTCACCAGTTTTCTTTTTCTTTGACACCACGATAGCAGAAATCCATTCAGACTCATCCGCCTCCTCAATCACCCCTTCCTTCATCAATTTCTCAAGCATTTCTCTCAACTCTTTCCTTATGGACAATGGTATGGTTCTTACCTTGTGCTTACTTGGCATGGCACCTTCTTTCAGCTTGATGTCATGACTGAAACCTTTCACACACCCAATTTCATTCTTAAATACCTCTTTATGCTTTTCAAGAGTAGTTTTTAAATCCACATTATTCTCCTCTACATTTATACTATTAATCCATTCTTCTCTCAAGACAATCGGGTCTTTAGCTCCAGGTATCAAAATGACACCCAGCTGGGCCAGATCCCTCCATCCTACTAATATCCTCCCCTTTTCAGCTACATATATTTTGGTTTCAATAACTCTTCCCTTAAAGCTAACTGTGTCATTGAAGTATCCTAACATATTTATATCTTTCTCCCCGAACGCTTTTGGGTTGACATCAGATTCCATTAGTTTAACATTCTGCCATTTTTCTTCAAAAAGAACATCTGAAATGGTTGTTATGGGTGCTCCTGAATCAGCGGTAAACTTCAGTTCCACCTCACCTATTTTCACATCACCAATTGGACCCTTTATCCTACCTTCCTCCATCTCAACATACAGAACAATATCTGCACACATTTCCTCGTCAAAACTACCCACCGTATTTATGTTTACATTATTACCCATCCTTTTAGTTTTGCATAAGGTAGAATAATGTCCGTACTTTTTACATTTGATGCATTTTTTACCGATTGCAGGACAATTTTTGTGATCGGCTAGATGCTCGCTAGACCCACATCTGAAACAGCTTAGTTGCTTACCTCCTATCTTCCTCTCACCCAAATTCTTTTCATAAACTTTACCATCGCCCTTCCTTTTATCCTGTAAATAAAATACATTTGTGTTATTCCCTGCCACAGATAACTCTTTAGTAGATACTAGCGATCTTTCGATTCCCCTAGCAATATCAATGACTTCTTGTAATGTAGGTCTCTTGCAAGCTAACTGCCTTTCTTGCACCTTTTTTGAATAGCAATAGAAAACAATTTGGTCTCTAATGTACACATCTGTCATTTCTTCGTATTCGCATTCCACAGCAAGAATCCTCAAACATGCAATATACTCATCGATTGTTTCCCCTTCTTGTTGTTTCCTCAGGGCAAACTTATGTCTAGCAACCATAATATTGTTCTCCTCATCGAACTGTTTTTCTAGCCTTTTTAAGGCTTCTTGGTATTCATTCAGTGGCACAAATGTTCCTGGTGGACTCTCATATTCAGGCAGGCTGTCAAAGACATCCTGGCCAGCCTTCCCTAATAACCCAAACAACAGTGAGCATTTTCTTTCATTGTCAAACGCTTTCCCATCAATAGATACTATATAATTCTCAAATGCCCTTTTCCACTTTTTCCACTTCATCGTGGGCTTCCCAGGCTCCTCTAAAAAACGTGGAGGTGCACATATGTTGTTGCATTCTGCCATATTTTCCACAGATTTTTATGTTAGATTTCCACAAATTGGCCTCTGTGCTTATTTGGTTTTAAATGCTCTTGCTATCGATGTTTACACTGTGTTTTAAATGTATTGCTTACTTGGTTTCCAAACACTCGGTTTTCTCCTGCACGTTATTTCCTTTCCATGCGTCTATCGTCTAATATTTATTTTCCTTTGACGAGTATAATTTTCAAAATGGCCGCACGCAGCACACGTTTGATGACGTGTCCTGCCTTGATCCAATGGTTTTACACTCCCGGCATGCTTCACGCGTCGCAGCTGAGGTGGCTGATTGACTGCGCTCTCAGCTGTTGCTCTGACAGGGAAGCGCGCCAAATTCAGTTATTATTATTATTATTTATTTTTGTAGAGCGCGTAGTCACCCGGAGGTATCCCAGCGCTAACAAGATCCTATCTCCTAAGTTAGGAGGAACAAGGGAGAAGAGGGGGAGAGAAAGAGACAATAACACGCCAGTTACTCCAGTGCAGACACGTCGGATTTCTTTCAGCCGTTCGCAGATCCACGCAGCCAAGCTCACTTAATGCGCATACTTAGATTCCTTCACAATGCTCTTTTAGACTTCACCGTCTATAATCTGCGCGCTGCTGGTTTATTTAAATCTGCCTCATTTATCCGCCGGGCTCTTCTTTCAGTCGGCCATGCCATACACAGGTGTGTACTTACTCCGTGTGGTTTTTTTTTCCGAATGTTCTCTACACTCCCTCGCTTTTAAGTTGGATCACAAGCTTCTTCAATCAAACTTGCCGATCTCGACACTTCATCCGCAGGCCCCTTTACGGATCCCACGTCCTCGTCGCCAATTGTAGTGTGGAAGCACGACAATCAAAGATGTTGTCAAGATTAATTTATTACTTGCGTAAAAGGGGCCCGCAGGAGCGGGGATAAGAACACTATACGCCACGGGAGTCATCTGTCAACTGTCAGATGGTTGCCGTGACGTCACATAAATACACCGTGAACATTCCATGGTGACACCGGATGATGTCAGGCCATGGAAAAGGAAAACATACTGTGATGTATAACCAAACACCTCGCAACACAACATTAGAAGATACAACAGTCTGTCAGGCCTCTTAGTTCCCAAATAGGCTGTAAGCTGTACAATAAAGATCCAGGTTGTGCTGTTGAAATGAAAAAGGAATGTTATGTCTTGCTTATATATATATGGTCTGTTTTTTGTAGGTAGAGACAGTGAGATAGTATGAGCACAGACACACAAAGTGCAAGCAGAGACAGACATGGTAGATTACATGTAACATCCTGGTCAAGTGTCTAAGATCACACTGTGAGTCAAGCTTGCGTGTGACATAGCGCAGGCAGAGAGTGAGATGACACACGCAATGAGAGAGATGACGCAGGTAGAGAGTGAGATGACACACGCAAAGAGAGAGATGATACAGGCAGAGAGTGAGATGACACACGCAAAGAGAGAGATGATGCAGGTGGTGAGAGACATGATGCAGGCAGAGGGTGAGAGGGCGCAGGCAGAGAGTGATGTGACACACGCAAAGAGAGAGATGACGCTGGTGGAGACAGACATGATGCAGGCAGAGGGAGAGATGGTAGAGACAGAGAGTGAGATGACACACGCAAAGAGAGAGATGACACACGCAAAAAGAGAGATGGTGCAGGCAGAGAGCGAGATGACACACGCAAACAGAGAGATGACTCAGGTAGAGAGGGAGATGACCCACGCAAAGAGAGAGATGGTGCAGGCAGAGAGTGAGATGATACACGCAAAGAGAGAGATGATGCTGGTGGGGAGAGACATGATGCAAGCAGAGGGTGAGATGGCGCAGGCAGAGAGTGAGATGACACACGCAAAGAGAGAGATGACGCAGGTGGAGAGAGACATGATGCAGGCAGAGAGTGAGATGGTGCAGGCAGAGAGTGAGATGACACATGCAAAGACAGACATGATGCAGGCAGAGAGTGAGATGTCACACGCAAAGAGAGAGATGACACATGCAAAGAGAGAGATGGTGCAGTCAGAGAGTGAGATGTCACACGCAAAGAGAGAGATGACACATGCAAAGAGAGAGATGGTGCAGGCAGAGAGTGAGATGACACACGCAAAGAGAGTGATGACGCAGGTGGAGGGAGACATGATGCAGGCAGAGGGTGAGATGATGCAGGCAGAGTGAGATGACACACGCAATGAGAGAGATGGTGCAGGCAGAGAGTGAGATGTCACACGCAAAAAGAGAGATGACACGCAAAGAGAGAGATGGTGCTGGCAGAGAGTGAGATGTCACACGCAAAAAGAGAGATGATACACGCAAAGAGAGAGATGGTGCAGGCAGAGAGTGACATGACACACGCAAAGAGAGAAATGACGCAGGTAGTAAGTGAGATGACATGCGCAAAGGAAGAGATGACGCTGGTGGAGAGAGACATGATGCAGGCAGAGGCTGAGATGTCACACGCAAAGAGAGAGATGATACATGCAAAGAGAGAGATGGTGCAGGCAGAGAATGAGATGACACTCGCAAAGAGAGAGATGACACGCACAAAGAGAGAGATGGTGCAGGCAGAGAGTGAGATGATACACGCAAAGAGAGAGATGACGCTGGTAGAGACAGACATGATTCAGGCAGAGGGTGAGATGGCGCAGGCAGAGAGTGAGATGACACACGCAAAGAGAGAGATGACGTAAGTGGAGGGAAACATGATGCAGGCAGAGGGTGAGATGGCACAGGCAGAGAGTAAGATGACATACGCAAAGACAGACATGGTGCAGGCACAGAGTGAGATGTCACACGCAAAGAGAGAGATGACACATGCAAAGAGAGAGATGGTGCAGGCAGAGAGTGAGATGTCACACGCAAAGAGAGAGATGACACATGCAAAGAGAGAGATGGTGCAGGCAGAGATTGAGATGACACACGCAAAGAGAGAGATT
This sequence comes from Lissotriton helveticus, assembly GCF_964261635.1. Lineage (NCBI taxonomy): Eukaryota > Metazoa > Chordata > Amphibia > Caudata > Salamandridae > Lissotriton > Lissotriton helveticus. The sequence continues at coordinate 1,430,146,645 of NC_136068.1, read as the reverse complement.
ACACACGCAAAGAGAGAGATGGTGCAGTCAGAGAGTGACATTAATGTTGAACCTATTCTGCACTGCCATAAATTGAGAAACAGCACTCACTGCATGATTTCCTACTCTGCTATAAACTTACTTATGTTGTAAACTAGTGTTTATATCGTTTAGTTATTGTAATTGCTATATATTGTATGTTAGTAGTGGTCTATACTATGTTATTTTTTCTTTACAACAGATTGTAATTATCAACAAAAAGAAGAAGCAAAATGCCTACTAAATTTTGTCAAAAAAGAAAATACAAGAAAACTTACTTTTCCAAGAAAACGCAATTACAAGATGTATGTAAAAAACAAAATACGTAGAAAAAGAAGAATGCTCCTGGTAAGGCAACAAAGCATTTTATACGGAAATTAACTCAATGTAAAAAAAGTCAAGATAATGCACAAAAGAAAAAAAATGTTTCTGCATCTACAAAGAAAAAGCAAAATCCCAGCAAAAATGTAGAAAAGGTTTATGGAGATGATATTGTCTATATTAATAGACGTAAAAATCAGTTCATTGACATTCGCAGGCGAATGTTTTATAACAGAATTGTTTTAAATTTATTAAAAAATGTTAAGAATTGTAAAAGGAGAACAGATTTTTATAAGAAAAATAAAAGTATAGCGAGGATAGTTGATCAGGCTTTTGAAATGGAAAAAAAATTATATATTTTAGTAATCAATAGAATTCGTACACTAGACAAGGCAATCAATGTTTTGAAATCAAAAAGTAAGTGGAAAAGAGTAATTAATCGAACTAATTTTTGTGATGTTTTTTATGGAGAATGGAAGCATAGTTCAAGTTGTGAGGCATTTTTTAATGAAGAGAGTTATTTTCAGGATAATGATTTGGTGCATGCAGTTGACACCAGTGGTCGAGGATATGAGGTGAAGGACGGTTGTCCGATTGAAAAAGAAAAAAATGTGCCTAGAAATGCAGAAGAGGTGTTAGCTGATGAAGTTTTAAGGAGACATCCTAAGGCTCCAGTGTACACCTGGAATTGTAGTAGTATTTGTAGTGTGCGACAGGATTCAATTGATTTGTTTCGCAATTTCTTACGTACATATACTAAGAAAAGTCTAAAACAAAAAATTAAAATGTTGCAAGAGTTAGATCCTTGCAGAGTGAGAGAAAAACAGGTTTGCATGGGCATTCACTGGCTTGTCTTTCTAGAAAAGTATGTCTGAGTGTTTTTCATCATTTTAGGATGTTAGCAGTACATCATACTAAAGTGAGGAAATTAGTGAGAAGGTTGTATTATGCAAAAAGTCCAGCACTTAAGCTAAAACAGTTAAACAGTGCTCTTTTGCATGGCTCTGTATTAGATGTGAAAAACATTTGTGAAGAAATTGAGTTCAGTTACTTTGGTGAAAAAGAGGGCAGTGCAGAAACTGATACAGTAATAGAAGGTAATGTGGAAGAGAATGTACAGAATTTAAGTACCGAAAAAAAATTATATATTTTAGTAATCAATAGAATTCGTACACTAGACAAGGCAATCAATGTTTTGAAATCAAAAAGTAAGTGGAAAAGAGTAATTAATCGAACTAATTTTTGTGATGTTTTTTATGGAGAATGGAAGCATAGTTCAAGTTGTGAGGCATTTTTTAATGAAGAGAGTTATTTTCAGGATAATGATTTGGTGCATGCAGTTGACACCAGTGGTCGAGGATATGAGGTGAAGGACGGTTGTCCGATTGAAAAAGAAAAAAATGTGCCTAGAAATGCAGAAGAGGTGTTAGCTGATGAAGTTTTAAGGAGACATCCTAAGGCTCCAGTGTACACCTGGAATTGTAGTAGTATTTGTAGTGTGCGACAGGATTCAATTGATTTGTTTCGCAATTTCTTACGTACATATACTAAGAAAAGTCTAAAACAAAAAATTAAAATGTTGCAAGAGTTAGATCCTTGCAGAGTGAGAGAAAAACAGGTTTGCATGGGCATTCACTGGCTTGTCTTTCTAGAAAAGTATGTCTGAGTGTTTTTCATCATTTTAGGATGTTAGCAGTACATCATACTAAAGTGAGGAAATTAGTGAGAAGGTTGTATTATGCAAAAAGTCCAGCACTTAAGCTAAAACAGTTAAACAGTGCTCTTTTGCATGGCTCTGTATTAGATGTGAAAAACATTTGTGAAGAAATTGAGTTCAGTTACTTTGGTGAAAAAGAGGGCAGTGCAGAAACTGATACAGTAATAGAAGGTAATGTGGAAGAGAATGTACAGAATTTAAGTACCGAATATATTGACCATGAAATTACAAAATTAAGGTCATTTCAAGTGAAAGGCCAAATTTTTCTTGTGTGTGTTGTCGACAAACTCATTATAAGAATCAGACTAGGTTAGTTGATTTATATGTAAAAAGTGAAAAGGAAAATAATAATGAGTGGAAGGATTTTGCAACTTATTTGTTGGTAGAGAATTGTTTTGATTTGGGTTCTGATCTGCATATTTGTAAATATTGTTATAATAAATTAAATGAAAACAAAATGCCTGCTAGAGCTGTACATAATAATCTTGAGTTGGTAAACATTCCTTCTGAATTGATGGATTTGAATACTTATGAGTCTATTCTGATTCAATGTGTGCATCCATTTCAGGCTATTGTTCGCATGGAGCCTAAGACAGGGAAATTGCCTCCTTCAGATTTACAGAGAGGATTAAAGGGAAGAGTTGTTTATTTGCCTCTAAATGTAAAGAAAAATATTGATACAATTGGTGTTGAAAAAGTGAAAGAGGAACCTCTGGTTATTCTAGTAATGGCGTTCCTACAAAGAGTAAGAAAATCTGGCAAGAATTATGGATGTTAGGAAAGTCAAAAAGGCAAGGTTGTATTTGGTAAAAAACAATCAGTACTACAAAAATGAATATGTAGGGGAAGAGGAAACAACTGTAGAAGAGGACAGTGATTTCTCAGCTGGGCAAATTGAAAAAGTAGATGTGTCTAGAAGTAAAGAAATTTATGAACATTATAGTGTGCATCCTATGCATTCCAAAGCAGTAATGGGGAATGCTATTGAGTTGTTCCAAATGAAAGAAGCAAAAGGAAGTCCCATTAGTGTATGGGAAGAAAGCTTGGACGCTCGTTGTTTTCCTCAGTTATTTCCAACAGGTCAAGGTGGTCGATATGATGACCGATCTGTTCAATTTCCTGCATTTGAATACCGGACTTTAAGATTATATGCAGAAGATACAAGGTTTCGCCAATGTATTCCATATTTGTTTCATCTTCTGTTTGAGAGTGACTTGTCTGGACTTTCTTATGCAGTGAACCATATACTGAAAAGTGGAGTACATCTGCAAAATGTTTCGGCAAGGGACTCTATGGATAAAGTCCAACAGCAAGACACTATTTTGGAGTCTCAGCTAATTAATCTCATTGCATGTCAGCGTGGTACCAACGAGTATTGGTACCGTCGTCATGGGGAACTGAAATGTATGCTAAGAAACTTAGAAACTCCTACATGGTTCCTTACTCTTAGCTGTGCTGAGTATGCTTGGGAAGACTTACTTCAATTTCTTCGAGAGGCAAATGCAAACATAGAAAATATAGAATACAAGACACCTGGAGAACTGTGCTCTTTGGATCCAGTTAATGTATGCAGGTATTTCAATCATAGATTTGAAGCTATGATATCTTTTATCACAAACAAAAAAAATCCTCCTCTTGGAGAGGTTCTGGATTTCTTTTGGAGAAAGGAGTATCAAGCAAGAGGTGCTCCTCACATACATATGCTGCTATGGATCAAAGATGTCCCCAAATTTGGAACAGATTCAGATGACACAGTGATGAGTTTTATTGAATAGTATTCTACATGTGTTGTTCCGAAAAGTACAGAAGAAAACAATTTAAGACATCAAGTCCTACGGTTTCAAATTCATCGTTGTGGAAAATACCGTTGTCGAAAGTTCAAATTCAAGGACACGTTCTACACAACATGTCGTTTTGCATTTCCACGTCCAGTAACATCGAAAGGAAGAATGAACAATTTTATGTCATCTTTATGACATACTGTGACAAGAAAATCACCCAAAAATACATACAACTTAAAAAGAAATGAAGAGTCCAAATACATAAATGACTATAACCCAGTCATTTTGTCCATGTGGAATGCTAACATGGATATTCAATATGTTGCTGACAACTCTATTGCTGTGGCTCGATATGTAACGTCTTACATAACAAAATCAGAAAAGACAGAACTAAAGGAGATGTGGGAAGAAATTTCTCATGAAAAGAGCCTAAGTAAGAAATTGTACAGTTACAGTCTGAAGATGTTGTCGCATCGAGAAATTGGAGCATACGAATGTTCAGATCGGTTATCATCAGCAAGTCTATATGCCAAACCTAGAACAATCATTTGGGTGAGTCTAGGTCTTGCTGCAACACGAAACCGAGTTTTGAAATCTGTACAAGAAATTGAGTATTTGGCAGAGAAAGAACCAAACAGTACAGCTATTTTGAAGACAAACATGTTGAATACATACTATCCAAATAGAAGTTCTCATCTTGACAATGTTTGTCTCTATGAAGTACTGCAAAGCTATACTTTTGAGAGGAATATTACAGAAGATATCAAAAAAGGAGTATATGCTGTAATTATATGTGAAGGATGTCTGGTGAAACAAAGAAAAGGACATTTGATTAATCATCGAAAATTGAGTTGCGAATCTCCTGACAAAAGGGAATTTTACTATTTAGCTCTTTTGCAACTCTTTAAGCCATGGCGTACAGAAGAGGAACTACTTGGACATTTTCTCAGTTATGAAGATTTGTTTCAATGCAAGCAAAAATAGTATAGAATGTCCTGCTTTCGCTAATTATCTGCAAATGTTGAACGATGAAATACAGCAAGAAGCTACAATTGCAGCAGAGATTGCTAGAGACAGTTCTCAAGACAGTCAGAGTTCTGCTTCGTTGAGTCAGGATCCACTCGGAGGACCAATTATCCAAAATGAAGCTGCCACTGCCACGGATGAGGTGGAAAGAGCAATGGAACAAGCTCAGGAGGATGTAGTAAACTTAGAAGAATTGGAAAAACAAATAAACGTTGAGCAGAAACAAATATATGACGAAGTCACAGAACAGATTGAGCATGGTTTATGTCATGAGAAAAAAGAGTGCTCATGTACGTCATTTAAACCTGTCCAACTGTATGTGAGGGGAGAAGCAGAAAAAAGTTTTCTAATTAAAGGAATTGCAACTTATCTACAGAAAAGAACTGAGTCATCGCTCTCTTCTGTTGTTACCGCTCCAACTGGGTTGGCAGCATATAACATTAAAGGGATTACTTGACATCGTTTATTGATGCAGCCAGTAGAGCATGATAATAAATTACAATACCACAAGCTATCTGGAGAAGCTTGTTATGAAGTTTCCCGAGTCCTGAAGAAAATGAAACTTCTTATCATTGATGAGGTAAGCATGGTATCAAATGTAATGCTTGCTTTTGTGCATTGAAGAATGCAACAAATTCTTAAAACAGAGTATGATGTGTTATTTGGAGGTAAACACATCATTGTTTTTGGAGAACTACTGCAGCTAACTCCTGTGAAAGGACAACCAGTGTTTAAAATGCTTACGCATGAAGATACCAGAAAGTGCCTAGGGAGCATTGGAAATGTTAATATATGGTTATATTTTAAATATGCAGAACCGCTTCAAAATATGCGACAGGCAAAGGATGAAGATTATAAAAATATTCTTCAAGATATAAGAATTGGAAAAGTAAGTGAACCTGGCAAAGAAGCTTTACAGGCACGATTACTTTCAAATGTGTTTCCAAATGAAAATATTCTCCCAGAGAATATTTATAGGAAAATTGCTGAAAACAAATCTGTGATATGCTTGATGCCAACTCTGCAAGAATGTTCAATCTTCAACAACAAAATGTTAAAGTTAGAAAATCAAGAGATTGTAAAACTGGAAGCTATTGATAAGATAGAGCATGAAGGAGCTACTATTATTTTGTCAGAAAAGTTTAAATCAAAATTGGATTCTTTAGAGAAGACAATATCTAAAACTGCTGCTTTTGAAAAGAGTCTATATGTATGTTTAAATTGTCGTATAATTTTACGACGGAATTTAGATGTGGAAAGAGGTTTAGTAAATGGAGCAATGGGTCATGTTGTTGATTTTGTGAATTACCGAAATAGAGATGAAATTGAAGTTTTTAAAATTAAATTTGATGGAATTGAAGAAGTACAACAATTGAGTAGTATGCGACCCCACCCCCATTTGTAACTTTAAAGCTCCCGTGAGCAGTGGGCTGACGAGCCTGGGATCCCGCACCTACGCGCCTGAGTGGTACTATACCAGGCAGATATTGGCAGCCATCGGCAACCCCAGTACACGGCCTATCCCTGCTGATGAGGGGTAATACCCCGAAACACGTGTCCAGGGATAGCGAAGACAGCAAAGATAGCAGAAGGTCGAAAGATGATGCATCGCGAACACTTTACTACATTGACCAGAGTCCTTAGGGGCGACACCGCCGGTGTGTGAGTAGTGTGCGACCCCACCCCCATTTGTAACTTTAAAGCTCCCGTGAGCAGTGGGCTGACGAGCCTGGGATCCCGCACCTACGCGCCTGAGTGGTACTATACCTGGCAGATATTGGCAGCCATCGGCAACCCCAGTACACGGCCTATCCCTGCTGATGAGGGGTAATACCCCGAAACACGTGTCCAGGGATGGCGAAGACAGCGAAGATAGCAGAAGGTCGAAAGATGATGCATCGCGAACACTTTACTACATTGACCAGAGTCCTTAGGGGCGACACCGCCGGTGTGTGAGTAGTGTGCGACCCCACCCCCATTTGTAACTTTAAAGCTCCCGTGAGCAGTGGGCTGACGAGCCTGGGATCCCGCACCTACGCGCCTGAGTGGTACTATACCTGGCAGATATTGGCAGCCATCGGCAACCCCAGTACACGGCCTATCCCTGCTGATGAGGGGTAATACCCCGAAACACGTGTCCAGGGATGGCGAAGACAGCGAAGATAGCAGAAGGTCGAAAGATGATGCATCGCGAACACTTTACTACATTGACCAGAGTCCTTAGGGGCGACACCGCCAGTGTGTGAGTAGTGGGCGACCCCACCCCCATTTACAACAATTGAGTCGTTGTTCTGCTCGATTTTTGCTTGTGAAAGATTTATAAGTCCGCCGAAAACAGTTTCCTGTTTGTTTGGCATATGCGGTGACTATTCATAAATCTCAAGGTTTAAGTGTAGATAGTGCTTTGGTGAATTTTGGAAGTTCTGTGTTCAAGGAGGGTATGGAATATGTTGCTTTATCTCGAGTCAGAACTTTATCTGGATTATAATTGATTGATTTTGATGAGACAAAGATTAGTGCAGATCTAAATTGTGTAAAAGAATATAATAGGTTAAGAAGAGAATATGCTCCAAATTTACCTCAATATCCTTTATTTGAAAAGCGTGTGGTAGGCCGAAAAAGAAGAAATGAGAAAAATTGTAGCGAGGTTGTAGCAAAAAGAAAAAAACTAGATGAACCAGTAATTGTAAGCAGAAAGGAAAAGGATTCTGTTGAAGATGTTGTTGGATTTCAGTTTGAAAACAGTTCTGGTATCAACTGCTATGCTAATGTAGTGGTTAATGTTGTTTTTTTTCTCCAAACTTTACAAGAGCAGATTGTAGAAAATCGGGATCAAAGATATTGTTGTTTGTTGAATACTGTGTTTGAGAAATGTAGCAGTGATAAAACAAAAATAGGAAGTGTTTCTGATATCCGAAATGTTTTAGACATATGTTCTGGTCTAAATCAATTTTCACAGAACATTCAGCAAGATTGTCAGGAATTTCTAATGTATATGCTTGTTGTATTGCAAGATGAAGGTATAGATGTTGAAAATCTTTTTGGCCTTTCTTATAAATGGCAGCATGACTGCAACAATTGCTCCTTTTCAAGTAGTACTACAATAGACACTGAAAGATTTATATATTTGACTTTACCAGACTCCAAATCAATGTCTTTCAATAATCTCGTTAGAGAAGCAAATCAAAACATGGTCTGTACCCAATGTAACTCTGCAATGTTATCAACATTATTTATACAAAGATATGGACAGTATGTAATTTTAATGTTCCAACGATGTAGACCTGATGGAACTAAATTGAAAACTTTAATAAAAAATGTTGTGGCTTCTCAATTATCAATTTCAGGAAGAACCTTTGTAACTGCAGCAATTATTTTCCATGATGGTCCTTCTACAACATCAGGACATTACACAGCTTATTTAAAATGTCAAAAAGGCTGGACTTATTGTAACAATACTCAATTGACTTTCAAACAACGTTTGCCTTTTGACTTACAAAATTCTTAACTAGTATTCTTACAACCCAAATTTTAGGAAAAGTAATTGGCCTAGGAAGATTAGAGCAGTTAATAAAAGTTAGTCTGCTGTTCAAAATTACTTTGTGAGTGAGAGTGATCAAGATAATAAAAAACTTGTAGTTCTCATAGAGTTAGTGTAAGTGTATCACATAGTGAGTGATATCAGTATTATAGGAAATGTTGATCATGAGTGAGCCAGAGGTGGAAATATAACTATTGTTAGATGATTGAATAGATGTTGGAGCTTTTCATTCAGAAAGTCGGGTAAAGGGAAGTTTAAAAGTACTATTAAGTAATTTCCAAAAAAGGACTTATCATATACTATTTGGCCTCTTGGAAAAGTAAGTGAATCAAAAATGAGTATTTCAGGTAAATGTTGTTAATTTATGTTTCTATCCCCCACATGCATCAACCTATTTAGGAAGTGCAAACGGTGCGAATCGGTAAATTTGGCCGTTTGCACTTCCTAAATACGTTTTTGGGATGCATGAAACAGATTGTCAAAATTCGCAATTTTTTGCATTTCTTAAAAATGCAAATGCAATTAAGGAATCGCATTTGTGCGATTACTTAAATGCAATGCATCATTTTTTTTTAAATTGCGAATTTTGAAATAGGAAGTGCAAATTAACACGAGGTTGACCCTCGTGTTAATTTGCGAAAAAATTTAAAAAAGCAAAAAAATGCATTTTTTAAACTTGCATGTTACAGACACACATGTCCTTAGGACATGTGTGTGTGAAACATGCACTTTAAAATACATTTCAGGGGTGCAGGGGGGGGTCTTAAAAAACTTAAACTTAAAAGTTTTAAGGATTTCTTAATTTTCGGAAATTGCGATTCCTTAATTGCGAATCGCAATTAAGGAATGGCATTACATTGATTCCTATGGGCCTAGAGGCCCATAGGAATCAATGCCGTTTTGCATTTTTTTTTTGCACTCGCAATTTGTTGATGCATTGCAAGGGTGCAGGGGGGGGTCCAAAGGACCCCCCCCTGTACCCCTGAAATGTATTTTCAAGTGCATGTTTCACACACACATGTCCAAAGGACATGTGTGTCTGTAACATGCAAGTTTGATGCATCCCAAAAACGTATTTAGGAAGTGCAAACGGCCAAATTTACCGATTCGCACCGTTTGCACTTCCTAAATAGGTTGATGCATGTGGGGGATAGCTCTTTTTGGAGAATTGGAGGTAGTTCTGATAAGAACTTTTTTTTTCTTCTTTTTTAGTTTTTAATTTTTTTTAATACTTTTTCAGAACGATTTTAATTTTTTTGGATTTTTTTCAGGACAAAAACAAAACTAGGGAATGCAAAACTGCTCAACAGGAGCAAAAAAAGGGGAAAAATTAGTGCTGGGTGGAGCAGCGGTGTTCCTCCTTTCTGCAAGCAATAAGTTCAATGCTCTGCTCCCCGTAGCAGAGCAGTTCATCACAATCTTTGCAGACGATTTTCAAACCTCCGAAGACCGATTGTATATTGGGGATTAAATGTACTGCTGCTCTTTCAGAAGGTGTTGCTGCTCTGGTAGAGGTGCTGCCGCCATCTCTTGGGGGATTGCGTGCCAGGTCCCTGGTGCTCTCCCTTGCAAAATTATTAGGGTGCCTCCTCTCTTCATGCCGGATCAAGGTGGCATTCCCGAAACTGTATTTGCGGGTGGGATCCCCACGTGACAGAGTTGTGTCACATATCCGGCAGGTCATTTTAGCTGCATTACATTTTTTTTGCCCCTCTGGGAAAGTGAAGAACTTCCAGATGAAATGGTTTTTTACTTTTCTCCGAGGGGTGTCCTCAGGCAGGAATTCAAGATCAGAGTCTGAGGAGGAGTCCCTGGAAGCAGACATCTTGCAAAAAAAAGAAGTATTATGAAGAACAATGGAAAAGAGGTGTTCTCTCAGCAATTGCACAGAGGTAGTGAGGGAAATGGGTGGGATTTCCATAGTTGTGAAAAAAACTGTTATTAACCAATCAAAGGTGTTGTTTTAAGGTCACATGGCTTGACGGGCGCTTATGCGGCACGTACGTAGGCGCTTACGGAGGCGCTTCCAGGGTCGCTTACGCGGCGCGAATGAATGACGTTTTGCTCGATTTTCGGAAATGTGTTTAAAAGTTAAAATACGGTTATTAAAAATCAAAAATACTACTTTTATGAGTATGCCACTGAATGTCTTGCATTACTATTTACTTTAAATACATCAATATATTTATTTCGCTCGCGGGAATAGCGCTCACGCTACGTGTACGGCTGCGTTTACGGGTAAGCGCACCCTGAGCGCTCCAGGATTTAAATATAAAAAAAACAGGAAAAATACATTCAAAAATTAATATTATAAAAATATAGAATATAGAAATAATTAGATACAAATATAATAATTAATAGCTATAAAAATTAGCTATTTAAAAAACTTAATAATTCACTGAAAAAACGGTAGGTTTCAAACTCGTTATTGTTAGGAATTAGCATTTAAAAAACCTTTGAAATTCACTGAAAAAACCATAGGTTTGACACTCGTTATAGTTAGGAATTAGCAGTTAAAAAACCTTTGAAATTCACTGAAAAAAACCATAGGTTTCACACCAGTTATAGTTAGCTGAACATTTTACTCATACAAAACCATTGAAATTCCGACGTTATAGTTAGTTGGACTCACTATAACTCGCGCGCCCGCAATCCACTGCTGATGATGTCACATATTACATCATTCATGAGATGGTCAGTGACATCACTGATGACATCACTGATGACATCTCAAAGGACATCACTGATGACATCACTGACGACATCTCAAATGACATCACTGATGACATCATTCATGTGATAATACGATGCACCTCCTCACACTCTAATCTAACCTTTGATACTCCCAGTGTTAAATACAGACTACCATTCTTGAAACCATTGACACACCAATACCAGTTACTACATATGCACTTACTGATTCCTAGGTCTACACACACATCCACTCATTCACCCATACAATCACTCATACATACAGTCACTCATCAATACAACACTATCATATGCACCCATACACCTATACAGACACTCACACACTGCCACTCATCCATGGAGTTACTCACGCACCTAGTCAGTCATCCAAAGAATCAATCACACTCCCATTTACTCATCTATACAGTTATACACGCAACACCTTACTTATTCAAACATATACTAACACATGCTTACTCTCTTATACAATCACTGATACAAGTACACATTGATCCATACAGCCACTTGCGCAATCACTGGCTCTCATGTATAGTCATTTATATATGCCAACTCTCACATGCACTGTGTTTTACATATGTACTTACTTGGACATGTAGCACTGAGATATCCATTCACTCACCAACACACCCATGCACACAGTCAACCGCCCATTCAGCTGTTTCCACATGCACTCTTGAACACATACACCAAGTGAATCAACTGCTCACACATCTATGCACAGAGTCACACACCTCCCAGCCACCCACACACACACTCAGCCTCACATACAAATACTTGGGCAACCAATCAATAACCCATATAGCTACTGATCAACACATGCAGCAGCTTACACAACAACAGACATACTGATGCACACATTCAGACAGTTTAGTCACTAACCCATGCATTCAGTAAGACACATTTAATCACTCACTGATACAGTCAGTCACGCACCTACTAAATCCTTCATCCAGACACTTATACATCTACTCATTCTTCAATATGTAAAACATATTTAAACTTTACAGAAACACACAGACACTGGATGATGTCATCAGTGAGGTCATCAGTGATGTCATTTGGGATGTCATCAGTGATGTAATCAGTGATGTCATTTGAGATGTCATCAGAGATGTCATCAGTGATGTCACTGACCATGTCATGAATGATGTAATATGTGACATCATCAGCAGTGGATTGCGGGCGCGCGAGTTATAGTGAGTCCAACTAACTATAACGTGGGAATTTCAATGGTTTTGTATGAGTAAAATGTTCAGCTAACTATAACTGGTGTGAAACCTATGGTTTTTTCAGTGAATATATATATATATGTATATATATATATACACACACATACATATATATAAATGAATATGCATATATATGTGCATATGTGTGTGTGTAGAGAGAGGTAGAAAGAGGTAGAGAGGTAGAGGTGTAGAGGTAGAGAGTTAGAGAGTAGTAGAGACAGAGGTAGAGAGAGGTAGAGAGTAGAGAGTGAGTAATAGGGAATAGAGAGTGAGTAGTAGAGTGAGAGTAGTGGAGAGTGAGTAGTAGAGAGTAGTAGAGAGTGAATAGTAGAGACTGAGTAGTAGAGAGAGAGTAGTAGAAAGTAGTAGAGTAGTAGAGAGTGAGTAGTAGAGAGTGACTAGTAGAGAGTAGTGGAGTAGTATAGAGTGAGTAGTAGAGATTAGTAAAGAGTGAGTAGTAGAATGAGTATCAGAGAGTAGTAGAGAGTGAGTACTAGAGAGTAGCAGAGAGCGAGTAGTAGAGAGCAAGTAGTAGAGTGTGTAGTAGAGAGTGAGTAGTAGAGAGTAGTAGAGAGTGAGTAGTAGAGAGAGTAGTAAAGAGTGAGAAGTAGAGAGAGTATTATAGTAGTAGAGAGTGAGTAGTAGAGTGAGTAGTAGAGAGTAGTAGAGAGCGAGTACTAGAGAGTGAGTAGTAGAGTAGTAGAGAGTAGTAGAGAGCGAGTAGTAGAGAGTGAGTGGTAGAGAGTGAGTAATAGAGAGTAGTAGAGAATGAGTAGTAGAGTAGTAGAGAGTGAGTGGTAGAGAGTAGTAGAGAGTAGTAGAGTGAGTAGTAGAGTAGTAGAGAGTAGTCAGTCAATGTCAGTCAGTGACAGTCAGTCAGTGTCAGTCAGTCAGTGTCAGTCAATCAGTGTAAGTCGGTCAGTCAGTGTCAGTCAATCAGTGTCAGTCTGTGTCAGTCAATCAGTGTCAGTCAGTCAGTGTCAGTCAATCAGTGACAGTCAGTGACAGTGTCAGTCAATCAGTGTCAGTCAGTGTCAGTCATTCAATGTCAGCTAGAGCAGCTCTGCTGACCTGGTTCTCTGGCTGTAAAGCAGCTCTGCTGACCTGGGCAGCTCTGCTGATCTGGTCCCTTGGCTCTAAAGCAGCTCTGCTGACCTTGTTCTCTCCCTCTAAAGCAGCTCTGCTGACCTGGGTTCTCTCGCTCTAAAGCAGCTCCACTGACCTGTTTTCTCTGGCTCTAGAACAGCTCAACTGACCTGGTTCTTAGGCTCTAGAGCATCTCTGCTGACCTGGTTCTCTGGCTCTACAACACCTCTCCTGAACTGGTTCTCTGGCTCTAAAGCAGCTCTGCTGACCTGGTTCTATGGCTCTAAAGCAGCTCTGCTGACTTGGTTTCTCTGGCTCTACAGCAGCTCTGCTGACCTGGTTCTCTTGCTCTAGAGCAGCTCTGCTGATCTCGTTCTTAGGCTCTAGAGCAGCTCTGCTGACCTGGTTCTCTGGCTTTACAACAGCTCTGCTGAACCGGTTCTCTGGCTCTAAAGCAGCTCTGCTGACCCAGTTATATGGATCTGAAGCAGTTCTGCTTACCTGGTTCTCTGGCTCTAGAGCAGCTCTGCGGATCTGGTCTCTTGGTTCTAAAGCAGCTCTGCTGACCTGGTTCTCTCCCTCTAAAGCAGCTCTGCAGACCTGGTTCTTTCGCTCTAAATCAGCTCTACTGACCTCGTTTCTCTGGCTCTAGAGCAGCTCTACTAACCTGGTTCTTAAGCTCTAGAGCAGCTCTGCTGACCTGGTTCTCTGGCTCTAAAGCAGCTCTGCTGATCTGGTCTCTTGGTTCTAAAGCAGCTCTGCTGACCTGGTTCTCTCCCTCTAAAGCAGCTCTGCAGACCTGGTTCTTTCGCTCTAAATCAGCTCTACTGACCTCGTTTCTCTGGCTCTAGAGCAGCTCTACTAACCTGGTTCTTAAGCTCTAGAGCAGCTCTGCTGACCTGGTTCTCTGGCTCTAAAGCAGCTCTGCTGACCTAGTTCTCTGGCTCTACAACAGCTCTGCTGACCTGGTTCTCTGGCTCTAAATCAGCTCTGCTGACCCGGTTCTTACCCTCTAAATCAGCTTTGCTGACCTGGTTCTCTGCCTCTAGAGCGGCTCTGCTGACCTGGTTCTCTGGCTCTAAAGCAGCCAGCTGACTTGGTGCTATGGCTCTAAAGCAGCTCTACTGACCTGGTTCTCTGGCTCTAGAGCAGCTCTGCTGGCCTGGTTCTCTGGCTCTAAAGCAGCTCTGCTGACCTGTTTCTCTGCCTCTAGAGCAGCTCTGCTGACCTGGTTCTCTGGCTCTAAAGCAGCCAGCTGACTTGGTGCTATGGCTCTAAAGCAGCTCTACTGACCTGGTTCTCTGGCTCTAGAGCAGCTCTGCTGGCCTGGTTCTCTGGCTCTAAAGCAGCTCTGCTGGCCTGGTTCTCTCCCGCTAAAGAGCTCTGCTGACCTGGTTCTCTGACTCTAAAGCAGCTTTGCTGACCTGGTTCTCTGCCCCTAGAGCAGCTCTGCTGACCTGGTTCTAAGGCTCTGAAGTAGCTCTGCTGACCTGGTTCTCAGCCTCTAGAGCAGCTCTGCTGACCTGGGTCTCTGGCTCTAGAGCAGCTCTGCTGACCTGGGTCTCTGGTTCTAGAGCAGCTCTGCTGACCTGCTTCTTAGGCTCTGGAGCAGCTCTGCTGACCTGGTTCTCTGCGCTCACAATGCACGCACCCGACTTCGCGAAAATATATTTAAAAACAATATTTTTATTATAAGTACAAATATATAATTTTTATGAATATCTTAGATAATCTCTTGCCCTAATATGTATTTTAAAGACACATACATATCATTTTGGAACATACATTTTTTTTGCGGTAGTCGCCACCGCGCTAGCGCCTTGTACCGAAATGTGCATGTATCACGAATGCGCGGGAGCAGGAGTCCCGGACTGGTCGCATACCAATCACGCACATCACGTAATATTAAATGTATATAATGTAACTGAAAAACACACATCTGTCGCACAGCGTACGCGGATCCTTCACGACTTTTCTAAAATGTCGGCTAGAATTCGCGCACTCATTGTGATGTGTACGATTTAAGTGCGCGACTCCGGAAAAAAAAATGTGTTTTTTTACAGAAAATAATATAAATCTATTAAAATAAAAAATGAAAACAAAAAAAGTAATCAATATTTCAGTTTGAATTTTTTTTCAAATGTTTTTTTGCAATTTCAGAAAAATAAATAATGCTATTTAATGAATAAAATACTTATAAATTAACAGTTAAAAACTGGAGAAAATCAGTACAGAAAAATAGGTATAACTATTATCACTCTTAAAAATGAGCATTTAAAAAACCTTTGAAATTCACTGAAAAAAACCATAGGCTTCAGAGACGATATAGCTAGAAATTAGCATTTAAACCCTTAGAAATTCAGAGAAAAAACCATAGGTTTCAGGGGTGTTATAGTTAGCTGGCCATTTCACAGGGAATGTAACTTTTGCAGGTTAGTATATATGTTTAGCTACCATATATATATATACATATATAAATATATATATATTCACTGAAAAAACCATAGGTTTCACACCAGTTATAGTTAGCTGAACATTTTACTCATACAAAACCATTGAAATGCTTACGTTATAGTTAGTTGGACTCACTATAACTCGCGTGCCCGCAATCCACTGCTGATGATGTCACATATTACATCATTCATGACATGGTCAGTGACATCACTGATGACATCACTGATGACATCTCAAATGACATCACTGATGACATCACTGATGACATCATTCATGTGATAATATGATTCACACTCTAATCTAACCTTTGATACATCCAGTGTTGAATACAGACTACCATTCCTGAAACCATTGACACACCAATACCAGTTACTACATACGCACTCACTGATTCCTAAGTCTACACACACATCCACTCATTCACCCATACAATCACTCATACATACAGTCACTCATCAATACAACACTATCATATGCACTCATACACCTATACAGACACTCACACACTGCCACTCGTCCATGGAGTTACTCACACACCTACTCAGTCATGCAAAGAATCAATCACACTCCCATTTCCTCATCTATACAGTTATACACACAAAACCTTACTTATTCAAACATAGACTAACATATACTTACTCTCTTTTACAATCACTGATACAAGTACACATTGATCCATACAGTCACTTATGCAATCATAGGCTCTCATGTATAGTCATTTATATATGCCAACTGTCATATGCACTGTAGTTTACATATGTACTGACTTGGAACACAGTCATGCACACAGTCAACCACCCATACAGCTGTTTCCTCATGCACTCTTGAACCCATACACCTAGTGAATCAACTGCTCACACATCTATGCACAGAGTCACACACCTCCCAGCCACCTATACACACACTCAGCCTCCCATACAAATACTTGGGCAACCAATCAATAACTCATATAGCCACTCATATAGCTACTGATCAACACATGCAGCAGCTTACACAACAACAGACATACTGATGCACACATTAAGACAGTTCATTCACTAAGCCATGCATTCAGTAAGACACATTTAATCACTCACTCATACAGTCAGTCACACACCAACTAAATCCTTCATCCACACACTTATACACCCACTCATTCTTGAATATGTAAAACATATTTAAACTTTACAGAAAGACACAGACACTGGATGATGTCATCAGTGATGTCATCAGTGATGTCATTTGAGATGTCATCAGTGATGTCATCAGTGATGTCACTGACCATGCCATGAATGATGTAATATGTGACATCATCAGCAGCGGATTGCGGGCGCGCGAGTTATAGTGAGTCCAACTAACTATCACGTGGGAATTTCAATGGTTTTGTATGAGTAAAATGTTCAGTTAACTATAACTGGTGTGAAACCTATGGTTTTTTCAGTGAATTTGAAAGGTTTTTTAAATGCTAATTCCTAACTATAACGAGTGTGAAACCTATGGTTTTTTCAGTGAATTTGAAAGGTTTTTTAAATGCTAATTCCTAACTATAACGATTGTGAAACCTATGTTTTTTTTAGTGAATTTCAAAGGATTTTTAAAAACTAATTCCTAACTATAACGTTTCTGAAACCTATGGTTTTTTCAGTGAATTTCATAGTCTTTTTAAAAGCTAATTCCTTTCTATATCGACTTTATAACCTACGATTTTTTTTATTAGCTGTTTTTTACAACAATTAATTATATTTAAAAAAAATATATATATTTGTACAATGAATATATTATTTTTTTACATTTTTTTCTGGTGTGCTCAGGGTGCGCGCACCGGTAAGCTCTCCCGAGAGCGCACCGAGAGCGCTATTTCTGCTTTCGTAAAAAAAAATATGTATAAAAAGTAAATATTAATGCAAGACATTTAGTACCATACTTATAAAAGCAGTATTTTTGATTTACGAAATGAAAATGATTTTGTATTTCCGTAAAATGTCACTCAGGCGCGCCGCGTAAGACCCCACAGAAGCGCCTACGTTCGCGCCGCGTAAGCGTACCCAGAAGCGCTCCGGTGCGCGCAGCGTAAGCGTGTCAAGTCATGTGACCTTAAAATAACTCTTTTCATTGGTTGCTAACAGTTTTTTTTACAAAGAATGAAATCCCCACCCATTTCCTTCACTTCTTCTTTCACTTTTGTGACTGCAAGACCTGTCTTTTTGCTCTCGAATCTTTCTTGGATTACCATGGCTGCCAGAGCATCCAGCAGCGAAGATGACACAGAGGGATTTATAGATGAAGAGGTTCCTAAGCTCAGGGTAAAAGAACACTTCATATGGAAGTTTTTTTCCATTCCAGATGATAAAAAAAAAAGTAAATGCTCCAAAGGTGGAGTGCAGGATTTGTCACACTGTCCTGTCAAGGGGTGACCCCACCAGAAAATATTCATTTGGAAATTCCACTATGATTCGCCACGTCGAGAGGAGGCACCCCCAGAACTATGCCCGGGAGAGTGTCAGGGCTCTGGCACGAGAGGCTCCCAGGGATGGTGCCTCTACTTCAACCGGAGGACCAACTACAACGGTGAGGGGGCGACCAGAGGAGCTGATCCCTAATATTCAGCCTGCTTTTAATGAAGCCATAATTAAATGCAGAAAATGTGATCAGCTATTTTGTTATGGGGAACAAAGTGTTATGCTCATGGTTCGAGCATTAGACAACCACCGCTGCCGTCCCCAGTCCTAATTTTGATTATTCTTTTTTGTTCCTGTTGAGCAGTTTCCCATTCCCTGTTTTTGTTTTTGTTCAAAAAAAAGGAAAATAGAAGAAAAAAAAAAGTTATTTTCAGAACTACCTCCGATTCGCATCAAAGAGCTGTATTCTTAAAAAAATGAAAAAGAGTAACTGAAGTGGAGTGCAGTGAGAGAGGAGAGGAAAATGAGTGAGAAAGCAAAGAAAGGGGCAAGAGGGGAAGGGAAGTGAAGTAGGGGCACTGAAAGAAGGTGAGTGTGGGGAAGGAGAGTGAGGAGAAGGAGAGTGAACATGGGGAATGTGGATAAGTGAAGAAAATGTAGTAAAAGAACGGTGGTGTGGAAGGTTAAGAAAAGAGCAGTGATGTTTAGGAAAGAGTGGAGATACAGACAGGATAAAGACAATACAGTGTGAGACAAGGTGAGTAAGGCAGTGAAGAAACAGAGAAAGTGAAAGAAAAAGTAAGACTAGAAGACTGAAGGCCTCATATTTACAAAGTGACGCATCTAGGTAGATGCGTCACTTTGTAAACCCCTGCGCCACATTATACCTGCGCCAGGTGTAATGTATGCAAAGGGGGCGTATTGACGCAAGAAAGGGTCGTAGAAGTGACCCAGTGAAATCTATGAGATTTCACTGCGTCACTTTTAGGACATCGTTGCGTCAAAATCTTGCGCCTGCCTCACAGCAGGCGTAAGACTGACGCAGGCCCTTTCACATGGGGCTGGCCCCATGTGAAAGGATGCATTGCTGGAGTTGTGTCCCTTTTGTGACACACTCCAGCAATGCATAACTTTTGCGCTTACAGATACGTCAGAAATACAGACATATCTGTAACTCCTTGCGACATAATGCGTCATACATTAAATATGACGCATGAGTAGAAGACTGAAGGCCTCATTTATGAGGCCATGCGTCACTTTTACGCCACCGGTGCGTCACTTTTTGTGACGCACCAGTTGTGTAAAAAATGAACCTTGTTGAGTCATATTTACAGAAGTGACGCATCTAGGTAGATGCGTCACTTTGTAAATCCCTGCGCCACATTATACCTGCGGCAGCTGTAATGTATGCAAAGGGGGCGTATTGACGCAAGAAAGGGTCGTAGAAGTGACGCAGTGAAATCTATGAGATTTCACTGCGTCGCATTTAGGACACCGTTGCGTTAAAATCTTGCACCTGCCTCACATCAGGCGTAAGACTGTCGCAGGCCCTGTCACATGGGGCTTGCCCCATGTGAAAGGATGCATTGCTGGAGTTGTGTCACTTTTGTGACACACTCCAGCAATGCGTCACTTTTGCACTTACAGATACGTCAGAAATACTGACGTATCTGTAACTCCTTGCGACATGATGCGTCATATATTAAATATGACGCATGAGTAGAAGACTGAAGGCCTCATTTATGAGGCCATGCGTCACTTTTACGCCACCGGTGCGTCACTTTTTGGGACGCACCAATGCTGTAAAAAATGCACCTTGTTGAGTCATATTTACAAAGAGACGCATCTAGGTAGATGCGTCACTTTGTAAACCCCTGCGCCACATTATAACTGCGCCAGCTGTAATGTATGCAAAGGGGCCGTATTGACGTAAGGAAGGGTCGTAGAAGTGACGCAGTGAAATCTATGAGATTTCACTGCGTCACTTTTACGACGCTGTTGCATCTAAATCTTGCACCTGCCTCACAGCAGGCATAAGACTGACGCAGGCCCTTTCACATGGGACTGGCCCCATGTGAAAGGATGCACTGCTGGAGTTGCATCATTTTTGTGACACACTCCAGCAATGCATCACTTTCCTCTAAACACTCTACTTTATTTGTTTACTCTATTTTTTTACACTGTTTTTCCCCGTGGTGCGCTCAGGGTGCGCATACTGGAGAGCGTACCCGAGAGCGCAGCCAGCGCTTACCACGCGAAATTTAAAAAAAAAACAACTTTTTGCCCTTCAAAGTCCTTCTAGGCCCCCCTCAGAAAACCTAGGGGGTCAGGGGGTGTCTATTCTGCCCCCTTTTAATTATTTCCCCCTTTCTTTTTCACCTCTTGTGTCTCGATTCTACCGAGACACAAGATGGCGGACTCTCCGGACTGTTTAGAATGTTGACAGACACCTGACAGCCAATCAGCTTTCTACTCGCGCACTCCCGTAGCGCGCCGGGTGCGCTCCCCGGTACGCGCACCTGTGAGCGCTCGGAGCGCGCCTATAGATATATATGTGTTTTGAAGTTAATTTTCAAAAAAACCACTGGAGCAATTTTCACCTATTATAGCAAAGGCATATCTGCGTACCAGTCCCTACAATTTTGCCAAGTTTGGCGTAATTCCGTTCAGCGGTTCGGGCTGTACACTTGTCAGACCGTCCTATGGAAATTAACATGGGGAAAACACGTTTTGAGACCCCCTTTTTTCTCGGCCCCCACATCACGAATCCCCCTGAAACTTCAAGGGAAGGAGCGGAGCGGAGCTGGCCAAAATTTTGGAAAATTACACACAAATTCCTCAACCGGCGCCAGAGTTATTCCCAATAGAATGTTGCGGATTTTCTATGGTAGCCAATCCTAACTATAACTACCTACTGGCGACCGCCTGTAGGTAATGTATATATGTATATATATATATATATATATATATTTTTCAACAAAAGAACCCTACAAGGTTCCCCTCGGCGAGCCAGATTCTCCACAGCACATACAGAGTCCACAATGGTTTCTTGTTTTTTAGAGGTACTTTATTTCGACAACACCATCAGTGCAAAACGTGTAAGACGGTCAAAGCGTTTGTGCGGATGCCTTCAACTGTACCATATATATATTTATCCACACAGGGTCCTCTTTATAGACTACTGACACAACAGCACAACACAGCATCCTATGTAGCCACGTTGGTGATGCAAAAATTAACATTTATTAAGTGAATGGTAGTATTCACAAAAGTTAAAAAACAAATGAAAGTTGATGTGGCTGGCGCGTTTTGGCTACACGCCTTCAATTAGGCCTCGCAAACAGTTACAATGGACATCATTTTATTATCTCATCCTTTCTCAGTTTTATTAGCCCTTGAGCACTTGAACTATTACCTCATATCACAATGCCGGCAAAATGTGTCTTTTATTTTCCATTACCGAGCACAGCATATAAATCGTATATGCAAGTTTTCAAGTTAATGCATTTTTAAATTTCCATGTAAATAGTTCCACACATAGTTATGCTTTCATTTTTCCTACTTTAACCTATGTTATTCTCTTAAAGATATGTACCGATTTGCCTATCGGTTTCAGCCACTAATTGCGACACATCACTTCCTTCCAATATTTTTTGAGAAATCTTAATGTAACGATGTCCCACAACATAATTGGCCAATTGACCACAACCGGTATGTTCATTCATTCATATTTTGGGGGACGTAATGAGCGCTTGTTGGCTCATTGTTCTATTTCAGTTTTCAAGATAATGCATTTCTCAATTTTCAATGTAAATAGTTCCACACATAGTTATGCTTTCATTATTCCTACTTTAACCATCCATCGAATCACCCACACCCGGCCCAGGAACTTTGCAAAAGCAATCACAAGGGGGCCCGTCCTCTAATGTTTTTAAGATCCTGAATGCCTCGCTACTGGACCTGGTCCCCAAATTTAAACATATGGGTTTCAGCCATTGGGACCTAGGTATCTGATACACCTGGCAAGCAAAAAAGATATGCACCAAAGATTCTTTCGAGTCAGGACAAAAGGGGCAGTTACTAGTTTTTAGACTACACCATTCGTTAGTAAAAACATTCGTAGGGAGCGATCCCACCCTTAACTGGTGATACAGTTTCCTCTCTTTAGTATTGGTAATTAGATCCCAATAACCCTCATATTTGGGTTCATGCCTGCAATCAAGGAAGGCTTTGGACAAAGAGGGACTAGTTGAAGCTGCAAAACGCCTCATAATTATCAGATTCCAATAAGCTACCTTTAACTAAATTTTGGTTGGAAATATACTTTCGGCAGGGGAGGTCCATAAACAGCTCATCCCCATCTCACAAAGTGTATTTTTGTCACACCTTAACCACTGAATTTTTATGGAGACATCAAGTTCTCTGAATTTCAAGAGAGCCAGAGCATAGTGTGAAAGCTCGGGTGTCACCCAAAGCCGCCTCCAGTATGCAACTGGCCTAAAATGTGCCACATCCCTAATTGAATGGCATCCTAAGTCTAAATATAAGGTAATAGCGGAGTAGACTAAGGGAGGCCAATTATGGACCTCAGAAATTTGTTTTGTGCTACCACCAGAGCATCCAAATTGGTATATCCCCACAGCTCTGCCCCGTATAAGATCGAGGCGCCAATTTTAGTGTTATAAATTTGTAGCACAAGGGCAATTGGGTTGGTGTGTAATAGTCTCTGTTCCTTCAGCAGAGCACCCGAAAGTTGGGCATGCTTAACAGTGAGGCAGTTTATTTGAGGCTTCCAACTGAGGGATCCATTAGGATGGCATACGGATCACCACCGCCAAGCAGGCGGTGGCGATACGTCCGCCATCCTGGCCCGTCTGCCACCTTTTTACCCTCCGCCAAAAATACCATGGCGGGGGGGACCGTGGCGGCCGGGAAGACCGTCTGCCGCTTTTCCGCCGTGGCGGAAAAAGCCAGATATGGTGGTGGTGCCTATCAGACACCGCTAGCCATATTAGGATGGCCTGAGGGCAATGCCGCTACGAAAAGGCATCCGGTTCCTGCTTTGGGGGCCCGTTGCAGGCCCCCAGGGTGAAGGGGGGCTAGGGGGTGCACATAGGGGGAACCTATGGTACCCCCCTGTGTTTCACAGCACAACATGGGAGGCACCGCGCGGTACCTATCATGTTGTGCTGTGAAACGCACAACATGCTTTTTCCACATTGCGGCGGCCGGTGCTTTAAGCACCGTCTGCCGCAATGTTAAAAATGCGGGATGCACCCGCCACTGTGGCGGGTGCATCCTAATTGGGGGCACGGTGGCTCCGCCCTTGTGGCGGACGGTACCTGCCCCCGACAGGATGGCGGACTTTGTCCGTCCGCCATTCAAATGGACCCCTTATTTTTTTGTCAATTGTCACCCCCAGGTAAGAAAAATTCTCCATTTGTTCTAAAATACCTCCCTTCATTTTGACCCTACCCACAATGTTCTTGGAGTTATGTAGTACCATATATTTTGTTTTGTCCACATTGACAATAAGATCATGTTCCTCACAAAACTCCTCAA
This sequence comes from Lissotriton helveticus, assembly GCF_964261635.1. NCBI lineage: Eukaryota > Metazoa > Chordata > Amphibia > Caudata > Salamandridae > Lissotriton > Lissotriton helveticus. Next base: position 1,430,122,820 of record NC_136068.1, on the reverse strand, counting down.
ATCTTGTGAGGGCTCATTGAAGGCCCTGTCTCGTCTTGGAGAGAATAAGGATGTTGTCAGCAAACATAAGTCATGGGATCTTAGACCCAACTAAAGATGGAGCGTCCGTGGGAAAGTTCTCAAAGTATTGGAATACCCCATTAATGAACATCGAGAAGAGGATGGGTGCTAAAACGCACCCCTGTCTCACCCCCTTCTCAACCGGGAACTTTTTAGTGGTACTTCCCCCCACGTCCCATCTCACCTGCGTGTAATTGTCGGCATGCAACTTGATCAGAATATCTAGCGGCATGCCTAACTTAAAAAATGTACGCCACATCTTAGTGTGAAGGACGAGGTCAAATGCGACTTAAGATCGACAAAGGCTGCATAGATAGAACCTTTCCCTAGTATTACGGTACGCCAGTATATAAGTATAAACCTGAGCACCTGATCTACTGTGCTAGTGCATGGCCGAAACCTCGCCTGAAGATGGAGAGGATGTCACATTCCTCCATCCAAGCCTGCATTCTACTGAGTACCACCCTTGCTGACACCTTTTGGATGCAGTCGATAAGGCTTTAGGCCTGTAGTTCCCAGGTAGGGAGCGATCCCCTTTTTTACAGATGTGAAGTATTACTGCTCCTGCCTAGGTGCCAGGCAAGGGTGCTTCATTGGCGATGGCATTCACAAGAAGCTGTATTTATGATGCCCAGGTATCGATGTCATGGAGAAACAGATCAGCAGGAATGCAATCAGGCCCAGGCTCCCTGCCTTTTGGGACCAAGAGTAGAGCGTTTTCCACTTCTTTCTTAGAGAAGTGTAGAATTGAGATGGGGGGCGCCATTTCAAACAAGTCGTGTGCATCTCCAGCACAGGCAAACTCGCCTTTGAAATATGAGACCCATTGGTCTGGCTCCACGTGATTCATGGGCACATTGTTAGACAAGCCGCTGCCCCACTGCACCATGTGCCAGAAGGCTGTCATATTTCTCTCAGTACATGCTTTAAGCAGTTCGGCTCAGTGTTGATCATCCCAGTCCCTTTTGGCACATATTGAGCTACTTTATATGCAGTTCTAACCTTACATATGTCTTCCCTATCTTTTGACCTAATCCCTGAAGCTAGACTTCTATAAGCCAAGTGGCAAGAAGTATTGTACCAGGCAGCAGCTTTATTGCCTGATTGAATTTGGGATTTTTTGGTTTTAGTGATGAAAAAGCCTTTAAGCTTAGTAAAAAGGTCCTCATGGACCTGCACGGCTATAAAATTAGAGTCCTCCTGCACAGTACCGGTCTGGAGAGTATCTACGGCGTTAGCTACCAACCTACTCATTTGTTTAACATGCTCATCCTTTTTAATCACATTTGCCCATTTGCATTGTCAAGTGTCGTTTGTCATTTGGGCCTCTACATAATCTACACATGGGGCCAACCCTGCTCCACGGGATATATGCAAGGGATGTAGGGAGATTAATAACGGGTTATGGTCACTTTCGGGTCGTTCGCAGACCACCATGTCTATTGAGTTAGACCAGAACTCCTTGTTGAGTAGGAAAAAATCTATACAACTTATACAAAGCCCCGTACTAAAGGTCGGCATACCATGCTTGTCAGATCTATATCTCCCATTAGCTGCTCTCACCCCTTTTTCCAGACAAAAAACATTTAATTGGAATGCTGCACTCGACCATCTTTTTATTGCAAGAAGATCCAACAGAGGAATGGACCACTGAGCGTCCTCCTCTGTACTATAATTAATATCATGGAAATCCATGGGTTCAAACGTACAATTCAAATCTCCGGCTATTATCACATTGTTGTCGCCTCTATGTTCTGATGAAAAAGCATCTAAACATGCTACCATAGGAGAAGCTATCCCACCTTGCAAACCCCTTGAGTACTCATTTATGAGTAGCAGGTGTGGGATATTTCCCAGGTGTAGCCTAATTATGAGAATGTCCCTACAATTGATATAGATCTCCTCCATCTTGAGTTAGTCGCACTGCCTGACCCAAGTAGTCAGTCCCCCTTTTGGTCTAACATGCTCTCCCTGTTCCGCAGCTTTAGAAAAATGTAAATAACCTTCATGGAATACCTGGCCCACAGCCCAAGTCTCTTGAAAAAACAAAATGTCTTGCTCCTCAATGAATGTGGACCATTCAATAAAGTTTTTTTTAAAAGCCTGCGATGTTCCATGAAGCTAGTTTAGGACATACTATGTTGCTATGAATATCACTATAGCATAGCTTTGGGCATAAGCCACACCTCACCACAGGAAAATAAGCCCCTACATTACGGAGGTTAGCTACAGGGGTTATACCACCAACACTCCTTGAAATCCGGTCACCCTCTCCCAGCTCAGCCATTGGAGGCGGGGTCTTGTTAGGGACCAGTGGGCGACTTAGTCAGTCAATATCATTCAGGTTTGAAAAAAGTTCAAATCTGTTGAAGGTTGGTACTTCATATTCGTATGGACCTTGTACAAGGGGTAAGTCCCTATGGCCAACCTTTCCGGTTGCTTGGAAGGAACTGTTCCGGTAAAAGAAACCTAATGGCAGAATACTAACATCATCCCTGCTCAAATGCCTAGCCCCAGCCCTATCTTAAATGGTTTTAACTAGCAATGGGGACCCAAAGTTCAACACAACACAGTCACCTCTGATGGATTTGGGTGATTTCCCCACCCATGGCGTTCTTCATATCAGTTTAAATTCTTGGAATAAGTGGTTACCCAGCCCAGTTCCGATGTTCAACAAATGAAGGGCCTTGTTCCTAAGAGATGACCAATGTTCCCCATTGTCAGTTGATAAGACAGGCACATTGGAAAGTATGATGGTATATGGCGTGCTTTCAGGTGGTAGGTTGAGGGAGTCACTAGGGCACTCCAAGCCACCCTGTGTCGTCCCTAGATCATGGCGTCTAGCGAGATCCCTCCTGGAGCGGCCTTATCTGTGGTGGTAATTGCACTACGGGGATTTGCAAGGGAAACCTGCGCAACACTATTTGCGCATAGACCAGCTTTAGTAATGGGTGGTTGTGTTATGTGTGCCAGAGCCGGACTGGGTTCCATCGAGCCACTATAATTTCCATTACTCAACGTGGGCTTTGGGGAAAAAAGGTATTGCTCTATATTACTCAATCTTGAGTCTATGCCAGACAATTTTATGAGTAGGGGGTCGAGCATTGCTGCTAGTTTCTCTTCAAGTTTAGCTAGAATATAATTTTCAAAATCACTAAACACCTGTCGAAGATTGCCCGAAAACCTGCCATCTGATAGACTCGAAGTACCAGGATCTGGAGCACCATGGAGGCCACCCCTTTTACCATGAACAGTCCCTCTAGTCTTTGAGGTAGTGCACACGCTTTACTTTTTTTGGTTATGTTAACGCCCCCCCCATCCTTAATCTGCACTGATCGTTGCTGGTGTGTAAGGATCTTGGCCGGGGGGAAGGGTGTAGAGGTGAGAATGCTGGCTAAATTAGTTGTTTCACTTAATTAGGTTATTAGAGACATAGAGGCCACAGGTGGCGTATTAATTCTGAATTTAGCAGGGGACCAGGCAAGAGAGCTTCAGAGGAGGCTCAACGAGGGCCTAGTGAGAGTCTCCTCTGAGTAAGCTCAATTTCATGTATAAGGACAGACTCAGCCCGCATAAGAAACGCGTCCAGAGTACCCACAACCCCTGGGCTGCCTGCCTCCTTAACATTACCCTTGCTCATAACAACTTGGTACAAATTAAACACACAAGAAAAAGAATCAAAATATATATAACTCTACAGTTGGTGCAAAAATGTCAAAAACGACTAACCAAGTCCTGAGTGACACAGGAAGACCAATGGATGAGGGGTGGCCCAACCCTGCCTCCTCCAATTGCAGTAAATATTGGTACTCAAGGGGTTCAAATGCCTGCAATGGGCGCAATCATTGTCACAGTACCTTTTTTAGTAGTCCCAGATTAATCCAGGGTCCGGAAGGTTAGAGGGATGGCCCAGCCCCGCCACTTCCGGCCACTGACGAGCGCGGACAGGCCTGCCCTTGGCCCAGGCTTCACCCAGTCGAGCCCGCGTGCGTCCCGCTCCGCGGGAGCACCCAGGGAGATTTATGGACCGGCTTGCTGGGTGGCGCAGGTCCTCAGTGACTGTATTAGTGAATGAATATGTATTATTATCTGTATGAGTAAGAGAGTGGCTCTGTGTGTAATTGTATGTATGAGTAATTGAGTGTATAATGGAGCAATTAGGTGTATAAGAGTATGGGTGGATATGGCAGAGGCTGTATTAGTGAGTGAGTGGGTATGTGAGTGGCTATATGAGTGAGTGTGTGAGGGAGTGGATATTTTTGTATATCTGTGAATCAGGGTGTGGGTGTGTAAGAACTGGTATGGGTCTATGAATGGGTTTGTGAAGGATTGCTTGGAAGTGAAACTAGATGGGTGAAAGGCTGTATGGGGGTTTCACTCTTACAAAACCAGTGAAATCCAGCATTTATTGTTAACTGAGCTAACTATAACTAAAGCCCCGCAGTGCACTGCTTATTGCCTTACATATTACATCACTCATGACATGGTCAGTGACATCACCGATGACATCCCAAATGACATCACTCTTGATATCATCACGCGAGTGTAAGTGTTTTTAAGAGTTCATGGATGGTAGATAAACATATATACTAACCTGCAAAAGTTACATTCGTATACTAGGTGCAATACAACTGAGTAATTATACTTCTAACACATATCACCTGAGTGGCTGTGTGACTGTATGTATCTTTACGTGATGGGTAGGTGAGTGGTTGTATGGGTGTATAAGTGAGTGTGTGAGTAGCTGTGTGGTGAATTAGATGCTGTGTGAGTAGCTGTATTGGTGAGTATATCAGTGGCTGTATGGGTGAGAGAGTGGCGGTGTGAGTGCCTCTATGTGCCTCTATGGGTGGGTTGATGGGTAAATGGGTATGTAGAGACTTTATGGGTGAGTTATGGGCTATCTGAATGGCTGTATGATTGAGTGACTGTGTGTGTAAGTGGCTGTATGGGTAAGTGAGTGGCTGCTTGAGTGGGTGTTTGGTTAAGTAAATTGGCATGTGAGTGGCTCTATTGAGAGTGTCTCTGTGAATTGCTCTATGGGTGAGTGAATGGATCTGTGAGTGCTTGTATGGATGTGTGAATGGGTATGCGAGTGGTTGTGTGGGTATGTGAGTGCTTGTTGTGTGAGAGAGTGGCTGTTTGAGTGGGTGTTTGGTTAAGTAAATTGGCATGTGAGTGGCTCTATTGAGAGTGTCTCTGTGAATTGCTCTATGGGTGGGTGAATGGATCTGTGAGTGCTTGAATGGATGTGTGAATGGGTATGCGAATGGTTGTGTGGGTATGTGAGTGCTTGTTGTGTGAGTGAGTGGCTGTGTTCAGAGGCTGGATAGGTGAGTGAGTGGGTGTGTAAGTGACTGTGTAAATACATAAGTGGGTGTGTGAGTCACTGTAGGGTGACTGTGTGGCTATGTGACTGGTTGTACATGTGAGAGACTAGTTATATGAATGGTTGCACAGGTGAATGAATGGTTGTATGAGTGGCTGTACAAGTGAGTGAGTGTGTATCTTAATGAATGACTCTATGGAGGAGTCAATGGGTGTGTGAGTACTGGTATGGCTCTGTGAATGGGTGTGCGAGTGGTTGTGTAGTTATGTGAATGGGCATATGAGAGCGGTATGGGGGTATAGTGGGTGTATGACTGGTTCTGTGCATGATGCCATCAGTGATATCATCAATGAAGTCATTGGAGATGTCATCAGTGATGTCATCAGTGATATCACTGACCATGTCATGAGTGATGAAATATGTGAGCTAATAAGCACTGCATTGAGGGGCTATCAGTTGTAGTTAGTGTAGGCAAGTAACTATAACTTCCATATTTTACTGGATTTATATGAGTAAAATCTGGGACTAACTATAACGTCCCTGTAACCCTTATTTTTTCAGTGAACTTTTTAAGGTTTTTAATTCTTTTTCCTAACTAAAATGTTCTTTTAACCTTTGTTTTTTTAAGTGAATTTCTAAGGTTTTTCGAATTCTATTTCCTAACTAATGTCCCTGTAACCTTCTGTGTTCTAATTTAAATTGTTATGTTTTTTTAACTAGTAGTTGCATTTGCAGAGTGGTGGAAAAAGGGAACGAGGCCTCCGATCAGCTCTTAGGAATCCTGTTGTGTCAGTCTTACTGGAGGCAACAGGATTGCTTCTGGACCCCCAAGAACCCTCAGCATCCAAAAGAACTTCGTCCCCCAACTAGCAGTGCACCAGGAGGCATGTTTGCAGCGTTGGGCAGAAAGAAGGCCTGGCCTATAAACACCTCTCAACAATTTCGCTGTGTGGGACTTACTATAGGTAACATTAGGGTTGGCTGGCCCTCAAGGACAGTGTAGAGCCAGGGAGACTTCATTCCGCAAACAACAGTGCACCAGGAGGCGTGTTTGCACAGTGGTGGAGAAATGGAGCATGGCATCCAAAGTCCTCTCAGCCGTCGTGCTCTGTGGGACTTACTGGAGGTAACAAGAGGGGTTCTTGGCCCCAAGGACCCGGTGGAGCCAAGGCAACTTCATCCCCCAACCAATAAAACACCAGCAGATGGGTTTGCACATTGGTGGAGAAAGGGGACATGGCCTCTAAAGTCCTCTCTGCAATAGTGGTCTGTGGGACTTATTGGATGTACACTCTGGAGCAAAGGGGACTTTATCACCCAACCACAAGGGTGCCAGGAGGTACTTTTGCTGAGTGGTGGTGAAAAGGGACGTACCTCCAGCGACTTGCTGGTCCCCTTTTTTATTATTATGGGAGGGGGGCTATGTGGTCCCCCTTCCCTGGGATCTTTCTGGCTCCAAGGACTCCATCCCTTGGTGCCAGACCGGTTCTCTATGAAGGAGGTCACTTTGTGACCTTCCTCTACCGTCCCCCTGCCTTTTTTCCCTATTTTTTGTTTTTAAAGGGAGGGGCCTGCGGCCATCCTCCTGGGCCGATTTCGTCCCCGGGGGCCCGGGGCCAAGCCTTTTTATTTTATTCCAAAAAACAAGGGGAGGTGGGCTACATGGGCCCCCTCCAGGGAGGTTTTAGCCCAGGGACTCCATCCTCTGGGGTCCAGACGCTGTGGCAGCTGGCATTGCTTTTACATAGCAATTGTGCTAGTTTTCTGCAAGCTAGAGCATTTCAATGCTCTCACGTGCTGAAAGCGATCACAGTTTTCTATGGTTTGGTAGGAGCAGTAAAGCTCCCGCCAAGCAATAGCAGACAGCTACCACTTGAGGGTGGCACCACAGGAGGTAGCAGGAGCCATTCCTTGGGGGTGGCAGTCCATAGGGCCATGTGGCCCCCCTCCATTACAGAACACAGCACCAGGGAGGTTGCGGTCCCCGGGGCTATGGGGGGGCTAGAGTCCACCGCATTCATTTTTTATTTAGTCAAGGGATGTGCTGGGCCCTGGGGTTGCGGGTGGGTCAGAGACCGCTTCATTCGTTTTTAATGTAGCCCCAGGGAGGTGGAAGTCTCCAGGCTGCAGGAGAGCTGGGTGCCATCCGGCATTTCTTATATTCTGCAGCACCCTTGCATTCAATCATCCTTTGCACTGGGGAGGTGGCAGTTCCCAGGGCACAGTGGTTGCCTAGGGCAACCCCTGTATAATTTCACCAAAATGGCTCAGAAAGGTGGTGGTGGTCCACAGGGCTTTAAGGCTCCAAGGAGGGGGGCCTTAAACACATTCCCTCGAGATCTGGCCCACCCAGGGGCTGATTACAAACAAAGCGCAAGAGCCCATGCTTCATAAAAAAAACAAAAAAACATTTTGGCAAGATTCATGGATCCAGTGCGACTCCCGCCAAAATTGTTTAAAATTAATTATTTTTTGGCCCTGCAAGGTCCCAGTGGCCTGTGGCTTGGTTCAACCGAGTCACAAGATGGCTGCCAACACTTCCTGGTTTGAAGTCTTGGCAGCCAATCAGATCTCAGCAAGAGATCTCGGGTGTGGTCAGAGATCCTCTGCGTCTCCAGTTGTATATCTTAAAAACCTTTACATTTCTCTGCAACTACTGAACAGATTTATACCATTTCACAAAAAGGCACTTTCCTGGACCAACACCTGTCTCTCTGCCAAAGTTGGTGTAATTCCGTCCAGCTGAAGCCTTGTCTGAAGTTTCCTATGGAAATTAACATGGGGAAAAAGCATTTTGGGATCCCTCCTTTTTCTCGGTTCCCACTTGACGGATCACTCTGAAATTTTCGAGACAGCAGCTGAAGTGAGCGTCAAACTTGTTTTTAAAATTTTGCAAAGTTTCATCAAACAACGCCAAAGTTATTGGCAAATCCCAAAATGTTTTTCCTATGAAAACTACATCCTGAACACCAGTAGGTGATATATATATATATATTCGGTGAAAAAACCAAAGGTTACCGGGACATTATAGTTAGGCTGACATTTCTCTCATGCAAAACAGAGTAATTCATCAGTTATAGTTAGTTAAGCTCGCTATAACTTGCGCCCCGCAATGCACTCCTTATGACCTCATATATTACATCACTCATGACAGGGTCAGTGACATCCCTATTGAAATCTCAAGTGACATCACTGATGACATCATCCAGTGACTGTGAGTGTTTAAAAAAAGTTTATGAGTATTAAATATATATACCAAGGTGTATTGGTGAATCAGTAGATGTATGAGGGCCTGTAAGGATGCTTCGGTGGGTCCGTTACTTACCGTATAAGTGAGCGCTTAAGTGTCTCAGTGAATGTTTGGGTGAGTGACTAGGTTTTGAGAATGTATATATCAGTCTGTCAGATGGTTTCTCAGTGGCTGTATGGGTTGGTGAGTAGGTATGAGTGGCTATATGGGGGATTGATTGGTTGACTGAGTATCTGTATAGGTGTATGAGTGTCTGTGTGGCTGGGTCAGAGGGTGTGGGACTGCCTGCATGTGAGTGAGTGAGTCGGTGGCTGTACGGGTGAGTGAGTGTGTAATTAAGAAACTGTATAGGTGAATGACTGTGAATACGGGTATGTCAGTGAGTGAATGAATATGTCAGTAGTATATGGGTGAGTAACTGGATATGTGAAAGGCAGTTTAAGTGAGTCTTGGAGTATATGAGTGGCTGTTTGTGTGAGTGAGAGATTGTGATAGTGGCTGTTTGGGTGAGTGTGTGCTTGTGTCAGTGACAGTATAGGTGAGTATGTGTTAGTATCTGCATGAATAAGTGAGTGAGTGTGTATAATTGTAAAAGTGAGTAAATGGCTGTGTGACTGACTTACTAGGTGAGGGAGTAGGTGTTTGAGTAGGGCTGCGGCGTGCATAAAGTATCTGGGGTAACAACTTGCTCCTCCCAGGCACGACTCTGATTGGAGGACATGAGCCAATCAGAGTGCTGCACCAGCATACATGCAAACACTCTCCAAAAGTAAAAAAATTGAATAAGTAAATCAGCACACAGCACAAACAAATATCCACTGAAAGGGAATTTGCCTCAGCGAGCCTAGGCCTAGCAGTTCCTCTCCATAATTTACTCTCTCCCCCAATAGCAGGTCCGTACTGTGACGTGCATAAAGTACTTGGGGGTCCAACTGGCTCCTCCCAGGTGCTCCTCTGTTTGGACGACACGAGCCAATCAGAGCGCAGCACCACCATACATGCAAACACTCCCCAAATGTAAAAAATGGATTAAATGTTTTAAAAGTTGCGCATAAGCTAGATGAATGCATGAGTATGGCCTCATTGAATGGATGAGTACACGGGTAGTGTCTGGGTGATTGGATGAGTGCATGGGTAGTGCCTGGATGATTGGATGAGTGCATGGATAGTACTTGGGTGATTGTATGAGTGCAAGGGCAGTGCCTCAGTAAATGGGTGAGTGCAAGGGTAGTGGCTGGATGATTGGTTGAGTGCATGGGTACTGCCTGGATGATTAGATGATTGCATGAGTAGTGCCTGGTTGATTGCTTGACTGCATAGGTAGTGCCTGAGTGAATGGATGAGTGCATAGTTACTGCTTGGGTGATTGCATTAGTGCATGGGTAGTGCCTGGTTGATTGCTTGACTGCATGGGAAGTGCCTGAGTGAATTGATGAGTGCATAGATACTGCTTGGGTGATTGCATTAGTGCATGGGTAGTGCCTGATTAATTGGATGAGTGCAAGTGTCATGCCTGGGTGAATGGGTGAGTGTATGGATAGTGCCTGAGTAAATGGATTAGTGCATGGGTCATACCTGGGTGATTGTATGAGTGCAAGGGTAGTGCCTGGGTGAATATGTGAGTGAATGGATAGGGCCTCTGAATGGGTAGTGCCTGAGTGATTGGATGAGTGCATGGGTACTGCCTAGGTGATTGGATGAGTGCTTGAGTTGTGCCTGGTTGATTGCTTGAGTGCATGGGTAGTCCCTCGGTGAAAGGATGAGTGCAAGGGTAGTGCCTGTGTGAATGGATGAGTGTATGGGTAGTGCTTAAGTGAATGGATGCATGCATGGGTAGTGCCGCGGTGATTGTATGGGTGCAAGGGTAGTACCTGGGTAAATATGTGAGTGCATGGATAGTGCCTGGGTGATTGTATGAGTATATGGGTAGGGTCTGAGTGATTAGATGGGTACATAGTTACTGCCTGGGTGACTAAATGAGTGCACGAGTAGCACGTCTGTGATTTGATGAGTGCATGGGTGCTGCCTCATTGTATGGATGAGTGCAAGGGTAATGTCTGGGATATTGCATGAGTGCATGGATAGTGCCTGAGTGATTGCTTGGGTGCATGAGTAGTGCCTGGGTTCTTGTATGAGTGCATGGGTAGTGCCTGAGTGAATGAGTCAGTGCATGCATAGTGCCTGAGTGAATGGATGAGTGCAAGGGTAGTGCCAGGCTGATTGGATGTTTGCACGGTAGTGCCTGGGTGAATGGATTGCTGCATGGGTAGTGCCTGAATGAATGGATGACTGCAAGAGTAGAGACTGGGCGAATGAATGAGTAGAAGGGTAGCACTTGAGTGACAGGATGAGTGCAATATAGTGCCTGGTTAATTGTGTGAATGAATGGATAGTGCCTTGGTGATTGGGTGAATGCATGGATAGTGCCTTGGTGATTGGGTGAGTGCATGGATGGTGCCTGGGTGATTGGATAAGTGCATGGGTAGTGCCTGTGTGATTGAATGAGTGTATGGGTAATGCCTGAGTGATTAGATAAGTGCATGGGTAGTGCCTGTGTGAATGAATGAGTGTATGGGTAATGCCTGAGTGATTGGATGAGTGCATGGGTACTGCCTGGGTGACTAGATGAACTGAAGAGTAGCACCTGGGTGTTTAGATGAGTGCATGTGTACCACCTCATTTAATGGATGAGTGCAAGGGTAGTGCCTGTGTGATTGGATGAAAGCTTGGTAGAGTCTGGGTGATTGCTTGGGGGCATGAATAGTGACTGAGTCATTGGATGAGTGCATGGTTAGTGCCTGAGTGAATGGGTGAGTGCATGCATAGTGCCTGAGTGAATGTATGAGGGCCTGGCAGACTGGATATGTGCATGGGAAGTGCCTGGGCAAAGGGATTGCTGCATGGGTAGTGCCTGAGTGAATGGATGGCTGCAAGAGTAGTGCCTGCATGAATGACTGAGTGGAAGGGTAACGCCTGAGTGATAGGATGAGTGCAAGGTAGTGCCTGGGTAATTGGGTGAGTGCATGGATAGTGCCTGGGTGATTGGGTGAATGCACGGATAGTGCCTGAGTTATTGGATGAGTACAAGGGTAGGACCTGAGTGATTGGATGAGTGCATACATAGTGCCTGGGTGACTGGATGAGTGCAAGAATAGTGCAAGGATGATTGCATGAGTGCAAAGGTAGTGCATAGGTGATTGAATGAGTGCATACATAGTTTCTAGGAGGTTTATATTGCATGTGTAGTGTATGAATGAATAAATGAGTGCAAGGATAGTGCCTGAGTGATTGGATGTATTTACGTGTAATGCCTGGTTGATTGCATGCGATTATGAATAGTGCCTGGTTGATTGCATGACTGCATGGATTATGCCTGGGTGATTGCCTGAGTGCATGCATAGTGCCTGAGTGAATGGATCACTGCATGAATAGTGCCTCAGTGAATGGATGACTGTATGGGTAGTGGATGGATGATTTGATGAGTACCTGAGTAGTACCTGAGTGAATGGATCATTGTATGGGTAGTGCCTGAGGGAATGGATTAGTACATGACTAGAGCCTTGGTGAATGGATGAGTGCATTGGTAGTATATCAGTGAATGTAAGAGTGCAAGGATACTTCCTAGGTGATTGGATGACAGACAGTGTAGTGCCTGGGTAGATGATTAATTGCAAGTAGAATGCCAGGATGAAAGAAAGAGTGCAAGTGTAGTGACTAGGTGATACCATAACTGCATTAGTAGTGACTAAGTGAAGGCATGACCCCATTGGTAGTGACTGGGTTATTGGATGAGCATCCGAGTAATGGCTGGGAGATTAGATAAATTCAAGTGCAGCACATGAGTGATTGGATGACTCCTTAGGTAGTTGCTGGGTAATTGGACGAGTGCAACTGTTGTGTATGGGAGATGGGATGAGTCCATGAGTAGTAACCCCATGAATCCATCTCTAGATTAGTGATTTGGCACACGTAATATATCAGCTTTCATACTTGTTCACTTTCAACAGTGCTTTGTATTAATACTCATCATTAAACAGTGGGGAAAACAATCAATGGTTTGCAAATAAAAACAAATGTGCACAGTAGATTGTTACAACTACATCATAATGTTCACTGCACTCACCACACATTTTTTAATACTGGCTCACTATTAGGTTACTACCTTAATGAAAGCAACTACATGGTTAAACTGTTTCTGATATTTTTATATCTGGTACAAAATGTCCAACAATTATGATGCAGTCTTCATTTTTGCACATCTTGTAAACATCATCCCTTTTAGGCAAAATGATGTCTACAATGTTCTTAGTCCATGCATGAAAAACATAACACATACTACTATGTAGATGTTGCTGTAGCAGAAACAAAAGGGGACATTTATTGAAGTGGTGAAGAGACTTTTCACATGCAACTTCAGGCTACTGGTAATATAGTACCACCATTTTATTTTTTATCTGTAGTAACACAATGTTGTTCTCAAATGTTTTATAAATTCCTCTTGTGCAGTTAAAAAGAGTACTTCATTTCTAACAGGTTGCTGTAGGCAATACCCCCAAAAGGCTGAATAATGTCTCAGAAACCCATCATCTATACACATGCCAACACATTACCAAATGTTCTTATCTTAGATTTTCCTTAGAGCTTGGGTTCTAGAAATAGCAGATATGAGTTTGGTAACTTTTTAGGTAGCCTTGATTTGAATCTCACTTGTACGTCATTGCACTCTTTATATCCTGTTTGACATCTTAAATAAATTGTGTAGTGTCCAGAGGTTATATTAAGTCCTTCATAAATTGTGATTGCTATAGTTGTGAAAGTTCTTTTTGAGATGGAACTTTGTGAAGCTTAAAGGTTTGTAATATGAGTTCTAAATTTAGTACCATCCACTCTGCATGGTTGTAGCATGACTATGACATATTTTCCATGCCTTTGTAAAAACAACATTGACCTAAGACCTGATCTGCTGTTCGGTAGGTCAGATCTTGATGGGTGTTTGTAGATACATCTTCAAAAGGTACAGCTTTACAATCTGCTAATGTCAAGTAGAGGAATCGTTTTGAATTGATTTATTTGGAAGACGTAAATTGTCTAAATTCACAATCTTCCCAGTTATGGGTTCATTTATAAGTTAAACCAAATAATTCATTGATATATACACATCTTCTTCATCTAATAACCGATTATACTTTGTACACTCTGTTACACAGCTCACATCAGAACTTACTTTCTTCTCATCAAAATCAATCAGAAACAAACCAAGGTTCTAATTTGCGACAAAGCACCATATGACACCCCTACCAATATTAACAAGACCTGTATCTACACTTAGGGCCAGATGTATGGCCATTGTGATGTACGACTCGCAAATTGCGACAAATTGTGAGTCACAATTTGCGAGTCGCAAATCACAATGTACAACAGTGTCTGAGACACTGTTTGCGATTCTCAATGGAATCGCAAATTGCATGCCTCATGAATATTAATGGGGCACTCACAATTTGCGACCCCATTGGAAATGGCTGGCTCTCCCAAGTATGGTGGCCTGCTGGGCTCAGCAGACCTCCATGTCTCGGACTGTTTTTAAATAAAGCAGTTTATTTTTCAATGCAGCCCATTTTCCTTAAAGGAAAACAGGATGCATTTAAAAAAAGAAAAATGAAACGTTTCCGTTTCAGTTTTTAAGGGCAGGTAATGGTCCGTGGGTCCACTGTCTGCCCCTTAAAATAGTTTCCTCTGCATTCACAAGGGCAAGGGATCCCTGGGCACCCTTCCCTTTTGCGAGTGCTTTATCCCCCTTCTGATAAGGGTGGTAAACTGAGTCTGTTTCGCGACTGCAATTGTGGTTGCAGAACAGTTATACATAAAGCTCTGACTCGCTATTAGGAAGGGACGCCCTTCGGAACACCTCTTCCTAATAGCGAGTCGCTAATCCTATTTAATAAATTGCGATTCGCTAAATAGGGTCAGTACATGGCTCGTTTGTATTTTGTGGATTCAAAATAGGGTTGTACATCTTGCCCTTAAACCTTGCAATTTGTGAATAGTTACTGCATTCACTAAAGACACTAGGAACTGCTTTTGCTGGGCATGCCCGTCTTTCCCAAGTAAGAAACGTACAACACATCTACCTAGCTGCTTAACTTAAGCAATATCATCACATTTTATGACTAAATATTCCACATCATTTCTGTTTGGATAATTAATACATTTCATAGTTTTATCCATCGCACCATTTACTAGCCCTTCTTCAACATTTGAATTACGATGTAAGATTACACAACAATTTTTACAGATGCGTACATTTTTTTTGTAAGACCTACAGTTTTCGACACAGACTTTCTTAAACTATCCTATTTTGAATGCAATTTTTCCGTAAGTAGCACTGTAACTCCTTGGTGTTCCATTTTAAGATTTGCTCTAAGTTCGACTATCTCTTATTTTTCCAGTTGCAATAATTGTTCCTTAAATTCACTAGACTCCTCAAGAGATGGCATCAAACAAACAGTAGAACAGCTGAAACATTACTTGTAAGCACATTTTTGATGAGACAGGCTTTTTATACTGTCTTTCCCTCTTTTGTGAGGACTTCTACTCTTATATCCTTTAGTATATCTAAATAATGCCTATATGATGCTTGGCACATATTTCGGATTAACACTTTGTTATGAAAGTTTTCCCAAATGTTTACATTTCCAATACGTCCTAGTGAATTCCTTGTTTCATTATGTAGTAGTTTCTTGAATACAGGTTGTCCTTTAACGGGAGTTAGTTGTAGCAGGTCTCCAAAGACTATTAAGTGTTTCCCCCCAAAAAGCACTTCATAGTCAGTTTTTAATATTTGCTGCATTCTTAAATGTATAAAAGCTAGCATTAGGTTAGGCACCATGTTGATTAAATCAAAAAAGAGTAGCTTTCATTTCTTTAATACTCTTGCCACTTCATGACAAGCATCACCAGATATTTTATTGTATTGTAATTTGTTGTCATGTTCAACAGGCAGCATTAATAATCAATGAAGGGTAATTCCTTTTACATTATAAGCAGCTTAGCCTGTTGGTGCAGCGATGACACAAAATGGAATGTGTTGTGTTCTGTAGGTAGCTTATCAGTACTTTAATCAAGAAGCTTTTTCCAGTTCCAGCTTGACCACTTATGTACAATAGAAATGGTTTGTATGTACAACAGGCACACTTTATTTCTCATGGAGAAATCAATGTTCTACTTTACCGTTTACCTCTTCAAAAATGTCTTTCTGATCTGCATTCAATTGCTGTATTAGTAGTTCTGGATCCACAGTTTCGCTTATTTCTTGCTGCATTGCATTCTCCACTTCATTCATAGCTATTGCTACTTAACTTTCAATGATTGGCTGTCTAAGAAGATCTTGACTTCTAGGTGCTGAGCTTTGACTGCTCTGAGAACCCTCACTTGCTATCTCAGTAGCAAATGTTTCTTCTTGTTCAATCTCTTCTCTCAACATTTGAAGATACACTGTAAGTAAATTTGTATTGTTTTAGGTTAATTAAAACCATTACAAAAATACATTGAAAGCACGTATCCTCGGGTAAAAGTTAAAAGAAAAGTTAAAAACAAAAAACTTTAGTTATAAAAGTAGTAGTACTAAAAATCAGTGTGATATAGGGGGTGAGCATTGTTCATTGCATCTTATCTTGGCCATAGTTCCTTAGGTCTGGACA
Source organism: Lissotriton helveticus (assembly GCF_964261635.1). Classification (NCBI taxonomy): domain Eukaryota; kingdom Metazoa; phylum Chordata; class Amphibia; order Caudata; family Salamandridae; genus Lissotriton; species Lissotriton helveticus. Next base: position 1,430,106,484 of record NC_136068.1, on the reverse strand, counting down.
GGGGCGGATTCATGGCTTGTTAGTTTCAGCTCCACTAGTTTCAGGAATTTCACCAACTTCCCATTTAATTGTGGAAGACCTGGATCGAAACAAGCGAGAACTGCTTGTCTACATGTGCAAATTCTTTGTTCATTAAGAGCAGTTTTTAGCAGGGCTGCTCTTTCCTCTTTCAGCCCCGGGCAGGTGCATAGCAGATGTTCAAAGTTTTCGTTTCCTGCTCCGCACAACCTACATTTTGACCCACAGTTCCTTCTCAGCCATGGTTGTAGATGTGGTACGGCTGGTAGGATTCCAAGCCTATGTTTTAGAAAGGCTTCTTTAATTTTCCTGCCGTACCCCAAACCAAAGTAAGCTTGTAGCCCGGTGATTTATATGTGCACAGTGTCATCCAGGCGTGCCGCCTGTGGGAAAAGGTGGCTTTATCTTCCACATGCGAGTGTCTTTTTATGCTCTTGTTTACTACATGCTTAAATTGCGCATGCGGTAGTGGAGTTTCCCATAATTCTTTCAGACCTGTGACTGTCAGGGACTCCTCTAAGTATGCTGTACGGGTGAGTGAGTGTGTAATTAAGAAACTGTATAGGTGAATGACTGTGAATACGGGTATGTCGGTGAGTGAATGAATATGTCAGTAGTATATGGGTGAGTAACTGGATATGTGAAAGGCAGTTTAAGTGAGTCTTGGAGTATATGAGTGGCTGTTTGTGTGAGTGAGAGATTGTGATAGTGGCTGTTTGGGTGAGTGTGTGCTTGTGTCAGTGACAGTATAGGTGAGTATGTGTTAGTATCTGCATGAATAAGTGAGTGAGTGTGTATAATTGTAAAAGTGAGTAAATGGCTGTGTGGCTGACTTACTAGGTGAGGGAGTAGGTGTTTGAGTAGGGCTGAGGCGTGCATAAAGTATCTGGGGTAACAACTTGCTCCTCCCAGGCACGACTCTGATTGGAGGACATGAGCCAATCAGAGTGCTGCACCAGCATACATGCAAACACTCTCCAAAAGTAAAAAAATTGAATAAGTAAATCAGCACACAGCACAAACAAATATCCACTGAAAGGGAATTTGCCTCAGCGAGCCTAGGCCTAGCAGTTCCCCTCCATAATTTACTCTCTCCCCCAATAGCAGGTCCGTACTGTGACGTGCATAAAGTACTTGGGGGTCCAACTGGCTCCTCCCAGGTGCTCCTCTGATTGGACGACACAAGCCAATCAGAGCGCAGCACCACCATACATGCAAACACTCCCCAAATGTAAAAAATGGATTAAATGTTTTAAAAGTTGCGCATAAGCTAGATGAATGCATGAGTATGGCCTCATTGAATGGATGAGTACAAGGGTAGTGTCTGGGTGATTGGATGAGTGCATGGGTAGTGCCTGGATGATTGGATGAGTGCATGGATAGTACTTGGGTGATTGTATGAGTGCATGGGCAGTGCCTCAGTAAATGGGTGAGTGCAAGGGTAGTGGCTGGATGATTGGTTGAGTGCATGGGTACTGCCTGGATGATTAGATGATTACATGAGTAGTGTCTGGTTGATTGCTTGACTGCATAGGTAGTGCCTGAGTGAATGGATGAGTGCATAGTTACTGCTTGGGTGATTGCATTAGTGCATGGGTAGTGCCTGGTTGATTGCTTGACTGCATGGGAAATGTCTGAGTGAATGGATTAGTGCATAGATACTGCTTGGGTGATTGCATTAGTGCATGGGTAGTGCCTGATTAATTGGATGAGTGCAAGTGTCATGCCTGGGTGAATTGGTGAGTGTATGGATAGTGCCTGAGTAAATGGATTAGTGCATGGGTCATACCTGGGTGATTGTATGAGTGCAAGGGTAGTGCCTGGGTGAATATGTGAGTGAATGGATAGGGCCTCTGAATGGGTAGTGCCTGAGTGATTGGATGAGTGCATGGGTACTGCCTAGGTGATTGGATGAGTGCATGAGTTGTGTCTGGTTGATTGCTTAAGTGCATGGGTAGTCCCTCGGTGAAAGGATGAGTGCAAGGGTAGTGCCTGTGTGAATGGATGAGTGTATGGGTAGTGCTTAAGTGAATGGATGCATGCATGGGTAGTGCCGCGGTGATTGTATAGGTGCAAGGGTAGTACCTGGGTAAATATGTGAGTGCATGGATAGTGCCTGGGTGATTGTATGAGTATATGGGTAGGGTCTGAGTGGAAAAGCTGCACAAGTCTTGCCAGAGCTGATGGTTCAATGTGTTTTCTGGTGAGTTCTTTATTTTATGCCAACACTTTAAATATGCCCCTTTTCTTGCAAGCATTTGGGAGTTCAGTCCAAATTCTAGCCGGATCTGGGCTTGCGAGGAGTAGGTTGGCAGGTTACAGAGAAGTCTGTAGGCCTTTGCATAAATATGTCGAGCAGTTTCGCGTCTGTGCCTCTTAGAGCCTCACTGCCGTACGTAATAGATGACTCTATTTTGATATGAGCCACGCGGAGCAGTGGCAAAAGAGTAGGACCATTCAAGTTTGACTTTAGCTGTTTAAGTGTCGTAGCTATCAGCATACCTTTCCTTTTGATGGCCTCTAGTTGGTTTGAATAGCGACCGCCTTTGTCGACTAGGATTCCAAGATATTTGTATTCCGAACAATTAGCAACAATCTTCGTTCCAAGGAACCATGTATGCTGCTTTTTATTCCCTGTTATAGACAAAACTTTGGTCTTGTCGATGTTTACTTCTAGTAGGTTTGCTTCGGCGTATCCGTGCAGCGTGTTGATGAGATTCTGCAGACCTACTTTCGTGTGGCTGACATGAAGATACACTGGAAACACACAGCACTCCATGCTGCCTTTCACAACATTGAATGAGTCTTCATAACAGTCAAATTCTCGAAGTAGCTTATTTTCAGTTTGCCATGGCTTATACCATGGTAACAAGGCTAAATAGAAAAACCCTCTTTTGTCAGAGTTTGGCAACATAGCTTTTGAAGGTTGATCAAATGTCCTTTGCTATGTCTCACCAAACATCCTTCACATCTCCTCACTGCAAATTTACCCTCATCTATGTTTTCACTGACATTACTTCCGAAAGTATGATGTTGAAGTATTTCATAGAGGCACATCCTTTCCAGATGAGGACTTATGCTGGATACATACTATCCAAGAAGGTTACTCTTCAGAATACCTGTACTGTATAGCTCAAATTCTGTAAGATATTGCATTTCAGGAAAAGACTTCAGTATTCTGTTATGAGTATTAGCAAGACCTAAACTCACTCATAGAATGCCTCTAGATTTATAAAACAAACTAGCTGACCTTAACTGGTCTACACATTCATAGGAGCATATTTCTCTGTGAGAAAGCATCTTCAAACTAGAACTGTACAATTTCTTTGTGAGACTCTTTCTGTTGTAATCTCCTCCCACATCTCCTTCATCTCAGTTTTCAATGTCTGACTTTGTTTTATAAGAAGTAACATACCGAACAACAGTAATTGAGTTGTCTGAAACAAACTGTACGTCTAAATGTGCCTTCCTCATCTTCAGAATCACAGAGTTGTAGTCATTAATGTACTTGGAGGCCCCTGTTCTTCTTAGGTTGTATGTATTTTTCAGTGATTTCCTTGTACATGTATGTCTGGCTACAGACAAACAGCTGTTGACTCTTCCTTGTGAGATGACAGGTCGTGGGATTCCGAAACAACATCTTGTATAAAATTTCCTTTTTTCTCTATAATTTCGCTGACAGTATTTTCTGCATTGATGATTTTGTAATCCTCTAACTTGTCTTAATAAGTTGTCACTACTCTCCTTTGGGATGGAGCAAGTTACATACTGCTCAATAAAAGACAACACAGACTCATCACTGTTTGTGCCAAACTTTGGGGCATCTTTTACCCAAACAGCTTGTGAATATGAGAAGTACCTCTGGTACTCTTTCCACCAAAAGAAATCAATCAATTCACTTAGAGGAGGTTTTCTTTTGTTCAAGATGAAAGACATCATTGCTTGAAATCTGTGATTAAAATATCTGCAAACATTTGCAGAGTCCAGTGAGCACAGTATTCCTGGCGTCTTCTGTTGAATGAGAAGGTCCCCCTACTGGGAGGGGAACTAACCAGTGCACAGCGAAAGGACCGTAGTCTTATTCCATAAACATCATAATCACAGCAGTCTGTGTGAAAAGTTTCAAAGATTTTAATCCATTCGAGAAGAATATTCAAGCATATTCAAGTTCAGCCAGAAGCGTGTCGTTACACGTCAAATAATCCAACCATAGTGATTAAATAAACAAGTCCCGATGCATTTCGGGCAAAAGCCCTTTCTCAAGGGAATGCTCTACAAAGAAATACAAATATGAACAGAATCAATAAACTGTACAAGTTATAAACGATCGAATGCAAACATGCAAAAACCAAATTGGAGTAACTGGAATGACTCGTGACAATAGTTACAATGCTGTGTGACATATCCCAAGGGTTACCAAGTCTAGCGGTCATATCCGAAGTTGTGCAAAGAACGTTGAGGCGTGGGAAACAGACCACCCGAGAATGCATGTAAAACAAACAAAGTAAAAAATATCCGCAACGGTACCAAACCAAAGAGTGAGACGGCAAGGAGACAAACATGCCAAAAAGTGCAGACGAATAGTCAAAGGACGCAGTGCAGGGTGTCCTTTGTTTATGTTCACTGTCGGTAGTTAACCGCGAGGAGCACTCTCCGTTTTCACAAACACTACCTGGCTGTTATGCCGCTAGGCATCCCGTAGAATCCCAGCATGTGAGTAATTCTTTGACTATTCGTCTGCACTTTTTGGCATGTTTGTGGAAAAATTAACTTCAGTTTACTTAGTATAGCTGAAGTAATAGTTTCTGCAATAAAGTCTGTTAAATGTGTGGAACCATAGAAGCTCTCCATAACTTTACTGTCATTGTCAAGGTACTGAAAGACTAATACGGACTGTATTTTTGTGGACTCATCAGCGGTGTCATCATCCTGGAGAGCCACAAAGTCTGTGTTTTTCATCTGTTAGACAATATAGCTTCTCATAATTTTTAGCATACACTCAAGGAGTTCATTTTGCATCATTTTAGAGGTGTCCTTAACGACTGTAGCACATGCTAAATGTGCCTCCATTTCATTGTTTATGCTTGCTATTTAATCCACAAGCCCTCTGAATATACCAGGATTTGAGGAACTTTCAGATTCATCATGCCCTCTTAATGCCAGTTCAAAAGCACCGCAGGAATGAATGCAATCACATTTTTTTTTATAAGTATTTTTATTGGTATTTTGTACAGTATAAAAATAGAAAACCTTGTGACACATAACGGATATGATGTTCCACTGGCACGCTGAATAGAGTGTGCGATTTACAAATGTGTTTGCCCTTCGTTTCAGCTTCCGATGTCTATACATTTAACATTTAACACGTAAGTTTCTTCGAACGGACAGGTAATCTCTGACAGGCGTACGACGTACAAACAGATAACATAGAAATGTTTGGCGACCTTTAATTGCTACATCTCGCTCACTACTGAGGGTTACTAGTGTATGATCCGGAATATCCATTTGATTTTTGGGGGTTTGTGTGTGCTGAGGAACTTGTCTAATGTTGACCACATTCCTCGATTGGGGTTTTTCCATGGTGTCTGTCATAAAGCCGTGGTGTCTGGCCTAAAATTCAACGATAACTGCTGGAATTGCGGCATTGCGGGAGGTGACCTCACTCACCTCATCTTCCATTGCAGTAAGGTGAAGAAATTCTGGGGGCAGGTGTTCAACTTCATCAAGGAAGCCCTATGATGCACTCTATCTAGAACACTCATTTGCCACAACTACCACCGCCCTTATCACGACAGACCTAGCCACACAGCATGACAAGATCCTCCTTGACTTCCTCATGACTACAGCAGTCAATCAATTATTTTTGACAGTATGTGTCTATTCCTGTCAATTGCTTCATTTTGTGGGCTTCATTCGGTGCATCTCCCAACATTCCAAGTCTCGTCAGGCTTTCCATATGGATTCTTGTGTGTGCAGACTTCTTTATTTTGTCTGACAACTACTTTAAGTCTGTTATTCCTTTTTTTGTCCAATGAATGTCACCACCAAACAGCAAGAGGGGAAGCAGAACAGAGCATTTGTTGAAGTGCACCCTATAAGCCAATCAACTTTTGTGTACCAGGTGTTTGAGAATGTATGTCTGTGAGTCTTCCCTCTGTGTTGGGCACTTTGTGGTAATTTTAGGTCGGGCCGGTCAGGTTCTAATCATTTTATAGTAAGTTTGTCTTCAAATCGCCAATGAATGCCTTTTGCCACTAGCTGTTCTAATGTATTCGAGGTGTATTACCAATATTAAAGTTACCTGTTAATGATCAAAGTACAATCTTTATGGTTTGGTGCAAAAAACATCAAAGTTCTGTATTAATATGTGCATTATTACAGTACATCTCAAACAGCTCGTCTTTGCACAACATGATTGTGAAAACTACAGCCTTATAGCCTGCTGCCTCAGTGTGCCATACTAGTTGCTTAAGACCCTGAAGCAGATGTAGCTTTTGCTACATATGAGTGCCTGTAACAAGGCAACAGAGAGGGCCTTCAACAAGGCAGCTGGGCTATATACAGCTATTATTACGTTTCATCCACTGAGGGTAGAATGTTTGAAATTTAAAAGGGGAAACAGAAAGACACATTTTAGAATGATGTTGGAGCAGAAGGATTAGAGCAGCCTTAATTATCCTTGAGCCAATTCATTATCTTCAGTGAAACCTCCAACATTCAAATGTATCTTTTAAAATTGATTACACATTTCCATGCCTGAAATCGACAATAAAGTGCACCCACCTTACCCACTATGTAGACCACATACATGTGGTAGCCGATGGAGGTGGACGTGTGAGCGCTGAGCTCAACAGCGGCCTTCCCCCATTAATCCTGTCATTGCTGATCCTGGCGGCCCTGACTTCACCCGCGTCTCCTCCTGCACTCCTGGGGGCCTGACCGGAGACGGCGGGAGCGGACCCCCTGCTGTGAGGAGCCTGCGCTACGCCCGCGGATCGGCGGGCGGCGCCGGCCATATTGCGGCCTTGACGCTCGGCCGCATCCCCGGCCTCAGGTGCTCCGGAAGCCGACCCGCAGCGGTACCTGGCCGGCCGCCGGCTACCACGTGACCCGGAGCCCTGGCTTTGGAGCTCGCTGCGGCGGCGGAGCTTGAGCCGCTTTCTGAGGTGTGCCTGCGGGGACCCGACGGGGGCGCCTGCAGTTGTGTGGACCGGGTGCGGCCCCCGGCCCGAGGGGGCCCTGCTGCTGACCGGACGTGGAGCTCGTGATCGAGCTCGGACCTCTCCCCACGCGGCCTGCCTGGGGCATGGCTACCCAGCGCTGCCCCCTGCCAGCTTGAACTTGGGGGCCCCCGCTGAGCGCCGATTGTGGAGCGCGGGCTCAGAGTGCGGCCCGGCCCTGTGCAGTCCGGAGGAGTGTGGTGTCGCGGGCCTCGGACCCCGTGATTGGGACGAGTCCGGATTCTGAGGCTACCGACCTGAAGAGTAGCGCTCCGGCGCTGACACCTGGTCATTTCCCGTTGAGGGACTCTGCCGCCGCCGAGCGGCCTAGTGACCTGGCACTGGGGACGCCCGAGGGGACCTGTCTCTTGGAGCCCGGGCACGCTACTCCCTGACCCCCCACGCGCTTGGATCCCTGCACAGCCGCCCCTGCCGCCATTTTGGGCCAGTGGCTTTACACATTGCACTTGGACTTGGGGGATTGTTGCGGCCAGGGGGGCTCCTGGTGGTCGGTGGACTGCATGGTGACAAGTGGGGTCCGGGAACCATTGGAGAGTGGCTGGTTTTGGGGGCCGGCAGACCCAGAGGAAGTGCCGTGCGGTGAGTGACCCCGAGGATTGCGGCCTGGCGAGTAGGACACGGGGTAAGACGCCGACCCTGTTGCTGCGGGGGCGAGACGCGACCGCCCCCATGGGGAAACGCCCCTTAAAACCCCCCCCTGAGGCTGCTGGGGGGCCAGAGGTTGATGGGGGCCCCATTCCGGACACTGTCCCGGCGGCGGCGGGTCTGCCGCAAAGCCAGCTGGAGCAGATCCTGAAGGCAATCGCAGATACCAGGGAGGCCCTGCATCATGATATCGGGCAGGTGTCCACGAGCCTGGGCCTATTGCGTGCAGACCACGGCAAGTTGGCGGATCGGGTCAAAGAGACCGAAGCCCGGATTGATGCGCTGGAACCTTCGTCGAAAGCGGCAGACGCCTTGCTGGGGGAGCTGCAGCAGAGGGTACACCAGCTGGAGCAGAGGGCGGAGGATGCGGAGGGGCGCAACCGCCGCAACAACATTCGCGTGGAGGCCTGCCGGAGAAAATTGAGGGGGCCGACATGTTGGGCTATCTGGAGGCCTGGCTGCGAGCTGTGGTTGTCCCGGAAGGGTTGTCGCCGTTCTACACTCTAGAGCGTGCTCACCGCGTGCCGGCTCGTCCTCCAGCCGAGGGCCGGCCTCCCCGCCCGGTGGTGGCGCGATTGCTGCACTACAGGGATCGGGACCTCATTCTGCAAAGGGCGCGAGCTCTGGGGCCCTATAAGGTGGACAACGCCCAGGTCTCCATATATCCTGATTATTCCTTGGAAGTCCAGCGGCAGCGGTCAACTTTTCTGGCGGTCAAGAAGGCGCTTCGGGAGGAGGGAGTACGCTACTCTCTCCTGTTCCCGGCCCGCCTACGGATCATGCTCGATGGCAAATCCTCCTTCTACGACAATCCCGACGACGTCTGGAACTGGCTGGAGCTCTACAGGACCGGCGCGGATGCGCTTCACGCGCCTGGGGAACAGCGGAGGGCGCCACCGAGACCTCGGCGGGGTAGGAGACGCAAGAAGCGACCACCGAATGTTCGGACACCCACGGTCTCACAAACTGAGCAGGAGCGCAGGGATGCCCTCCGGGCGGTCTCCGACATCTCCCAGACATTGGACTCCGCGACGGCTGTGGAGTCGGGGTCCCGAGGTGGCACTGACGGGGGGACTTCGGAGGAGTCGGTGACTGGGGACCCCGCACCACCACATGTCACGCCTGGGACTGCGGACGGTTTGCTGGACGAGTGAGGATAATGCTCCCCTGCAATGGTATCGTATGACCTGCTGTGTTCCGGACCTGGGGTGGCGGCATTGACCTGCTGGGCCTGGGACTGGGGTTGGGCGGCCACCTTCTGTGGTGCTGGTTGCTTTACTTGTGGAGGGGATGCGGGGCGCATGGGGCACGTAGGGGAGGCCTAACTGACTCGAAGGAGTGAGCTGCTTGCGATCTGGTGAGAGAGGCGACAGGCCACCCCCTCATCTCCCGCGCCTACTGTGGGACTCTGGTAGTTACCAGGGATTGTTACTGTTGGGCACTACTTATTTGGATGGGTTTCTGCTGTTGGGGACCTATTCTGGGGAGGGGTGGGACGTGGGGTTGTTGGGGAATGTCGGGGTTCATTTGTTGGGGAGTAGTCAGTGTGCGTGCGAAAGTTGCTTTTATGGGGGTTGCGCTTGTCACGAGGAATGGGGACCCTCCTTGATCTGAAGTGTGTGACCTGGAATGTGAGGGGTCTGAATTCCATGCTGAAACGCCACAGGGTCCATGCCCATCTTGTCCGCAGGGGGGTGCAGGTTGCCTTCCTGCAGGAAACTCACATTGATCATACTGAGGGGCGGGCCCTGCAGCGCAGGTGGCGGGGGCATATGTTCTACACCACTTACTCGGCCTTTGCACGGGGGGCTTTGATCTGGATCCGGGCGGGGGTTCCCTTTCAGCCTTTGGTGACGATAATTGACCCTGAGGGAAGGTTTGTTGCTGTACAGGGCCGCCTAGATGGGAGGGACGTGACGCTCTGCAGCGTTTACGCCCCGAACGTGGACCAGCCTGCCTTCTTTGCGCGCCTGTCTGGGAAGCTGGCGACTGTCCTGGCTGGCACGGTCCTGCTTGGGGGGGATTTTAACTCTGTGCTGGACGTGGGGCTAGATCGCTCTCACCCACCGCTAGCGCAGGCAACAGCTCACAAGTTGGCACAGAGTAGGAGAGAGTGGCAGAGTAGTTGGGGCCTAGTCGATGCGTGGCGGACCCACCACCCGACCGAAAGGGATTTCTCCTTTTACTCCCCCCCGCACGATCTGCATGTTCGCCTAGACAGCATTCTGTGTTCACAGGACGTCCAGAGCCTGGTCCGCCACAGTGAGTACTTGACCAGGACGGTATCTGACCACAACCCTTGCCTAGTGACGGTACAGTGGATGAGGCGACGCCAAGCTATCCCAACGTGGCGGTTGAACCCACTGACGCTGGAGGACCCGGCCTTTAAGGCCAGTGTACGTAGTGGGGTGGAGGGGTATTTCGACACCAATGCGGACACGGCATCTAGCAGGGCTATGGAGTGGGACGCCTTTAAGGCGGTGGTTCGGGGCGTCTGCATCTCGGCTACCGCAGGTGTCCGTAAAACCCTACTGCAGGATGTAGAGCGCAGTGAGGACCGATTGCGCGCGGAGGAACGGCGCAGTCACGCGGACCCCGAGGCTCATGGTGCGGTCTCAGAGGCACGTGAGGTGGTGGCGACAGTATTGGAAAAACTGCGCTGCTTTGATTATAAGGAGTTCCTGGTCCGGGCTCACGCTGAGCGGGACAAAGTGGGTTCGCTACTGGCGTGGTTGGCCAGCCCTGGGGCCCGTGGCTCCCCTATAGTGGCGCTCGCCACGCCGGAGGGGCGCATGGTCTACACGCAGTTGGACATTAACGACCAATTTCTTCAGTATTACAAACACCTTTACAGGAGCAGGATGCCGGATCCCCCAGCGGCGCTGGAGGAGTTCCTGGTGACGGCGCGGTTGCCCAGGCTCGACCCGGAGCACGCGAAACTGCTAGGCGGGGATGTCTCCGAGGGTGAAATCAGGGTGGCCATCAAACACATGGCCCGCCGCAAGACTCCGGGTACGGATGGGCTCCCAATTGAATTTTATGCGGCCTATGCAGATGTGCTGGTTCCGCGACTGCAGGCGGTTTACCAAGAGGCCTGGACCTCAGGGTGCTTGCCGGCGTCTACACGCGAAGCCTTAGTGATACCCTTACTGAAGAGAGGGTGTGATGCGAGCTGCCGTTCGGCGTACCGCCCGCTCTCCATGCTCACCACGGATTATAAGATCCTGAGCCGGGTTCTCGCGACGCGGCTCCTGACCCACATGCGCTCTTTGGTGCATAGCGACCAGGCGGGCTTTATTCCTCAGCGCACCACTGCCACCTGTGTGCGCCGGTTGCTCAGGATCATGGGGGGTGAGGCCGCAGGCTTTCCGAATGCCGCAGTCCTCTCGATTGACATCGAGAAAGCATTTGATAGCGTTGAGTGGCCGTACCTGCTCCGTGTCCTAGAGGCCTTTGGGCTGGGTGACCGCTTTGTGAAATGGACCGCCTTGCTCTATGCCGCGGCCACGGCCCGGGTCAAAACGGGGACCACCATTTCAGCCTCTTACGCGGTGGGCAGAGGAACCCGACAGGGGTGTTCTCTGTCACCCCTGTTATTTGCACTGGCCATAGAACCACTGGCTGCGCATGCCCGGCTGGGCCGGGCGTATGCAGGGCTTCCGCTGAGAAACGACACCCACTACATCTCACTCTATGCGGACGATTGTCTGTTGTTTCTGGCGGACGCGGATGACTCCCTGCGTGGGGCCGAACGGCTCCTGTCGGACTTTGGTCAACTCTCGGGGCTGAGAGTCAACTGGGGGAAGTCTTGCCTCTTCCCGCTGACTCCGAGGGCCGATGACACCCAGCTGGAGGGTGCCTTGCAGTGGGAGCACCATTGCCTCTCATATCTGGGCACCCTCATCTATCACTCGCCGGCGGCCATCCTAGACGGTAACATCAACAGGGCGATTCGGAATCTACAGGGTTGCATGGGTTTCTGGCAGACGCTGCCGCTCTCGGTCGCGGGGCGAGTCGCACTGTTAAAGATGGTGGCACTTCCCCGATTGTTGTACCTGTTCCGCACTCTGCCGGTCTGGATACCCGTGTCAGTTTTCAACAGACTCCGCTCCCTGACGACGGGGTTCATCTGGGGATCGGGCAGGAGACGGGTGGCGCTGACCACGCTGATGCGCCCCAGGGCGGACGGGGGCCCCGGACTTTGAGTGGTATTATCTGGCAGCGCAGCTGCAGTGGCTAACCCAGGCGGTGGCTTTGGAGTTCCGTGGCCCGGAGGATGCGCCAGGCAAATTGTTCCCGAGACACATCATCTCCTTTATAGTTTTGGGACAGAGACTAGACCTAGCTCAGCTCACCTTGGAGGAACGGACGATTCGAAGCTGCTGGCTTCGGGCACACAAGCGTTCCGGTGCCGCTCGCCCCTACGCCCCAGAAATTCCGCTCGGGATGTGCACGGCCTTCCCACATGGCGGCGACTGGTCCGCACTAGCAATCTGGGAGGAACTTGGCCTGCAGATGATTGGCGATCTCTACAGGGATGGCTTGCTGCTCCCGTTTCAGGAGCTGCGGGACTCCTACGATCTACCGAGGGGTGGATATCTGCTCCATGCTGCATTGGTGGCTGGTATTCGCCGATACTGGAGGTCTGGGCTCACTGAACCACCGGCCTCGGAATGCTGTCAATATGTGGTGTCGGCCGCTGGCACTTATAAGGCTGTCACATGCCTTTACCGACGGCTGTCGTCTACTGCCCTGCAACCCTTGGACGGGCTGCGAGCCAAGTGGGAGGGGGACATCGGGCGATCCATCCCTGACACGGTGTGGCCACAGCTACTGCGCAGAGCGTGGAAGGGCACGAGGAACGCCAGGTTCCAACTGGTCCAGTTTTTTACCCTGCACCGAGCGTACCTAACGCCGACGAAAATCTCGCAATATTTCGAGGGGGCTTCCTCGCTTTGTCCCCGATGCGGAACCGCGGATGCGGATTTCGCCCACATGTTCTGGACTTGCATCAAGCTAGCGGGTTACTGGGAGGCGGTGATGTCCTGCCTGAATGCTGTCACGGACCGGCAGATCGCTCTTGATATGGGCACATGCCTATTATTATGGTTCCCTCACACCCCTCGTACTCGAGTTACCAGCAAATTTTGCGACCTGGGTTTGATATTGGCCAAGCGTGAAATCTCCATGCATTGGAAATCTACTCAAGGCCCCAACTACCTGCGCTGGAAGACCACTTTAGAGCGCTGGGCGAAAGCGGAGAGTACATTGCGGCTGCGACAGGCTAGGAGCCTAGATACTGACAGGGCGCTGGAGGTGGCCAGGGCGTGGGAGGCCCTAGTAGTAGCGCTCCAACAGCCAGATGGTGACCAGAGCGAGGATGAGGGAGGGACTCCAGGGTGAGAGCACTGAGCCTAGGATTCCACACACCCACCAGGATGCACGCACTACTTACACCTACTGATGGCAGACCTGGGGGGCTGGACGCTCCGTTGAGGGGCGCCTCTTACCCTTTCCTGAGGTCCCTGTCCCGGACAAGTAATGATAATATGTCAACGACTGGAAAGGAGGAGTACAGCACACTGGCTACGGGGGGGGGATTGCGGGGTGGGGTGGGTCAGTTGGGGACTGTTTTATATAAAAGGTATCTTGTGGGAGCTGTGCTGCTTTACCGAATCGTTGGCTGATGCCTGAATTGCTTTTATCCTGTAATGTACCCTCTTCACTTGATTACCAATAAAAATCGTGTTTACAAAAAAAATGTAGACCACATACATAGCCCTTAACTACAATGTAAAAAAACTATAGCATCAGGGTTCTTACTGTAAACACTGGGGTTGTTGTGTTTGAAGGGTGCAAGAGCAGCAAAGGAGGCCTGTTGGGTCCTCTTGTTGTTTACCCAAAAATTAGGTAAAGTTTGTCAGGCTTTATCAGATGCTGAAAAGAAAAATACAACATAATTGTGCGTCAACCAAACACATGATTTGTATGCCAAAGCCAAGTAATGCCTGCGAAAATCATTTTAGGTGAAAAGGGGTTCCTTTGGATTAGTGTTGGCAAATAAATGGTAGGCATCGGCAAGGCATAAGTGCTTGGTACTATTACTCACTGTGATTATAAAAATGAGAGGATGTTCTGATTTTATAACCTGATCAATAGACCTTAACGCTTCACGATTCACCTAACATCTGCCTAAGCATTTCCTCATTCTGGAAGTCTGTGCCCAGGGCAATGGTAATTCTCCAAGGGTTAATATGCCTGCTGCAAAGAACATGTACCAATCAGATCACAAATGTGCATAGAATGTAGATAAGTAAATGGGTCAGGTAATTCTTTTGTCAGGAGGTGCTTTTGTTTCTGGTATTTTAAACATTACAAACCTAACATAGCACAGAGAGCTATTAACTCAGTCATCGAAAAGCTGTATACAAACTGCAAGGCATAGGCTATCCTAATGTTGCTAAAAATGTTTCATTTGGGTAGAAATTCTTATTAGTGAAGCCAATACAACTACAGTGCTATGTTTAAAATGTATGAGTTTGCTGTTCCAGACCAAACAGTCACTCTTACTGTACTGCCCTGTTCCGATCGCCAGTGTGGGAGATATGTGATGCCTGCACTATGTAGTCAGGCCTCTTTGTCTTATGTAATGTTTCCTATGCACTGATTTACACATCTGTGAGATCCATTGTCACTTTATAATGTGTGTGATGTGAAGGGCATTGAAACCCTACACTACACAGCAGCACTATAAAACATAACTCACTGTAGTGTACACATTAGTGACAAGCATCGAGACAAGTCAGTACCAGGGGGATTGGATTCACATTAAAATGATTGCATGTTAAGAAATGGATGCAGCTGTTTATGTCCTGATAAATCAATTGTTTGAATTGTATTGTTTCCGGTTGGATGCGGCTGCGTTCAGCAAACTAGTGTGTTTATGATTCCCAAATGCAAGCAGTAAAATATAAGCCGTTTGTCAGACCATAAAGACAGCTTCATTATGGATGGGAGTCTGAGACCCGGCTGGGAGTGGCCAAATGGAGACTCGTCAGGGTTTACCGAGGTCGCCACAGGCCTGTGTTATATCGCTCCTCACGATATTTTATTATTGGATGTTGTTGAGCACACGCGGGGTCAGTGGCTGGATTCCCCCACTGATGTGCTATGTTTGGTTTGTCTTGCGTATCGCAGGACATTGTTAATAAATAGGTTTGCGCATGCATGCAGCGTCAGAGCCGACACCCGCGAGTATTGCAATGCACTGATCCCGTGTCCTGGTTCTCATTTAGTGGCACTGCTCTCCGACGAACACCGCGTGCTCTGATTAGTCTGCATGGTCGGAGCGCTGTTTAACACATGCTCCGACATAACATTTACTGGCGACAAGGGTGGTCACTCGTGTTCCCAGACAGCAGCTGCGCACGACGCCATTGTGTGCGCGGTGCTCTTGCTGCTGGCACGCTTGACCCAAGCGACCATGTGCAGTCCGCAGCTGGGGGAAGGTACTGTGCTGGGGTGTTTGCTGGCCCCTCCCTGCTTCCACGTTGGTGGACTCACTTCTGGGAGCTGTGTTGCTGGCCTGCACAAGGGCTGTGGAAGGCTGTGTGTGCCCCAAGGAGGAGCTGTGAGTAACTTGCTGGCTGGGGCACTGCAGGGTCTTGGTGCTTGGCTGTCCGCAAAGGTGAACAAGACTTTGGTTGATGGAAGAGACATCTGAGACTCCTTAGTCATGGCTCACATTCCTGCAATAGAGCCGTCCGTAATTGAGAGGGCTCCATCTGCTCAGGCCTCAAGGTGGAGAAAATGGGTTCGAGCGAGTGATGTTCTTCTTCGAAGCTACCAAAGTAGACGATGAGCACAAGAGGGCAATGCTGCTACATCTTGGGGGGAAAGAGGTGTATAAAATAGCCAAAACGGAGGCAGAGGCAGAGGCAGCGCCAAAAACTCATCCAACACTTATAGCAGCCTTAAACGCTCCGCTTCGAGCCCATGGAGAATCGTGAGTACGAGAGTTTTGTATTCAGGCAAGCCAGGCAACAGCCTGAAGAGTCGCTCACACCTTTCACACCAGGTTAAAATAGCTGGCTGGCACATGTGGATTTCCGGCCAGGATGGAGGAAATTCGAGGCTAAGTCATTCAGGGGTGCGCTTCAGCAAAGCTGAGACAAAGAATTCTGGAAGAATCAGGGAAATTGTTGGCTGAGATACTAACTATGGGGAGGCAGCCTTACAGGCTCCGGTGAAGACTGAACTGGTGAATGCATTCACACCGGCCACAGTGACTACACCAGGCAATCAAAGAGGTCAGAGAACTCGCACATGTGTCTATTGTGGAGGACCATCACACAGACCGCCGTAGTGCCCTGCGAAAGGGAAGAAGTGTTCGGTGTGTGGTAAAATGAACCACTTTATGAAAGTCTGTCGGTTGAGTCGAGAAAGGACAATGAGATCCCAGGTTAATGTGATCCCGTGGTTGAAGAGCCAGTAAGTAACATGGATGATGATGGCCGTGAAGAACACACGGTCCACTCGGTCTTCACGGCGGGGTCAGCTTCGGGTACCCAGAATCGCTTGCCCCAGTGCGAAGTCCTGGTAGGGGTACGCCCTTCAACAGCACTTGTAGATACAGGAGCAACAAGCAACATAATGTCCCATAAAGCTCATCAAGGGGTGAAATCTCCTCCCATACTCATGTCATCAAAGATCACTGTGTTTGCCTATGGACAGTCCAAACCGTTGACCATCAAAGGAAAGTTCAGAACGACGCTGGCTTATGACACATGAGAGTTGGACGCAGTAGTCTATGTCACTGAAGAAGGACATGGTATGTTGTTGGGATGGAAGTTGGCAGAGGCGTTGGGCATTGTCAAGTTTGCCTTTGGCTACACCGAGAAAGTGTGAGTCAAATACTAGAGGACTTCCCCAAGTTGTTTAATGGAATTGGGGGTCTAAAGGAAAATAAAATACATCTTCACATTGATTCCGCGGTACAAGCTACAGTTTTGCGCCACCGACAGCTCGCATTTCATTTGAGATACCTCGTGAAAAAGGAAATGCGCAAACTAGAAGATGCAGGGATAATAGAAAAAGTGAAAGGCCAGCGGCCCTGGGTGTCACCTTTTGTGGTCGCAAGGAAGCCCAAGCAACCGGGTGAAGTGAGAATCTGTGTGGATATGAGGGCTCCCAATGCTGCAATTAAGAGAGAACACCATCTGACGCCGACAATTGATGACCTGATTGGAGAGCTAAACAATGCCTGTTGGTTCTCGAAGTTTGATCTACAAGCTGGTTATCATCAACAGGTCGTTGATGAGCCGTCAAGATATATCACAACATTCTCCACACACTTGGGATTGAAGTGATATAAGAGACCGAGTTTCTGTATTTCTTGCGCAGCAGAGGTATTCCTAAATACCGTTAAAGAACTCTTGGCTCAACTCCCTGGGGTGATGCAGGTAAGTGACAACATTATGATGCATGCCAAATGGATACCAGAACATAATGATCGGTTGCAGCAAGTTCTCGAATACAAGACTCAGGAGTCACGCTGCATCACAAGAAATATGAGTTCCTCAAACAAAAGCTGCAATTCTTTGGATATACCTTTTCAGGGGAAGGTGTTGCTCCCGACCCTGAGAAGGTCAAGGACATTAAGTAGGCCCCGGCTCTCATGAATGCTACAGAAGTGCGCAGCTTTCTGGGAATGGTCAACTACTGTGGCCGCTTTATCAAGGATCTAACTTCTCTCACCACACCTCTCAGGGAACTAACCAAAGCGTCAGCGACATGGATATGGGGTCCGTAACAAGAGGCTGTGTTTATCGAAACCAAGGAAGCTTTGTCAACCAACACAATTTTAAGGTTCTTCAATCCTAAGCATCAGACTCAAGTGGCAGTAGATGCTGGGCCTAATGGGCTAGGATCTGTCTCGCTACAGATGAAAAAGGATGAAGATGAGCGGGCTCCTGTGGCATTCACCAGTAGGTTATTGACCTCTACTGAGCAAAGATATTCACAGATTGAAAAAGAAGCAACAGCGGTGTACTGGGGATGCAGGCACTTCCATCTGTATGTATATGCGAAACCGTTCTTGGTCACCACGGATCACAAACCTCTCATACCTCTTTTCATTGGAACAGCATCCAAGCCACCACCTCAAATAGAGAAGAGGATGTTGCAGTTGCAGGAGTACAATTGCAAGATTGAATATCACCCTGGAGCTACTAATCCCGCAGATTATTTGTTTGCCGTCCTCGAGAGGCTACCAGTGTAGAGATGGACGAAGCCGAAGAAACAGAGAAATATGTCAGTTATATCTCCGACCATTCACATGCCCTGCCAATATCCCTAGGTGAATTGTGCAGAGCGACAGCTGAAGATGGATGTTTGCAAAAAGTGATGGAAGCTGTGAGGACGAGCAAGTGGCATCACATAAGAAGTCAATTGTTGCACCATGTGAGACTGGAACTGAGTGTGGATCCCCATGGATGTTTACTAAGAGGTCACCGGCTGGTTGTTCCTCCGACTCTGGTAGATAGAGTCATTAGTCTGGCACATGCGGGGCACCAGGGTATGGTGAAAACTAAAAACACGTTGCAAACCAAAGTCTGGTTTCCCCTGATGGATGACAAGGTGGAGGAAGTTATGCGGACCTGTCAGTGGTGTCAGGCTACAGGTAAACCCAATCCTCCTGCACCCATCATGACTGAGCGGCGACCGCAAGGTCCATGGTTGAGGGCTAACATGGATTTTGGAAGTCTCCCGGATGGGAAACACTCCATGGTGATAATTGACGACTACTCCAAGAACCCAGAGGTGGGGGAGCTGTCATCCCTCAGTGCTGGAGATGTAATTCCTAAACTGGAGAAAGTGATGGCCACCCATGGTCTTAACAAGGAGATCCAAACTGACAATGGTCCACATTTTCAAGGACAAGGCTCATGGGGAAGCTGAGCGGTTCATGTGAACATTAAACAAAGTCATAAGGATAGCTGTGGCACATGGTGATGCAGTAGAACAGTCAATCTATGCTTTTCTCCGTGATTACTGCCAGACTCCTCACAGTACCACAGGAAGGGCACCTGGTCACCTGTCCATGGGACGAATTGTTCAGGATTCATCCCTCATCATCCCACTTGGGCTCCTGAGAGCATCAATGATAATGCTGTGGACAGCAGGATGAAACACCTGAATGATATGGTCAGCCTGAAACGTCGAGCGGTAACGTCGAAGCTTCAGACTGGGTACTTGGTACTTGTTCAAGATAGACACCCTGGCCGTAAATTTTGCCTTAGTTTTGAAAAAGATATGTGGCATATTACACAAATTAGAGGCACTCAGGTCACTGCCACCTGAGCTGGTGAGGTGCTTACTAGCCATGTATTGGCGTTTAAAAAGTATCATGGTCCTCCTGTCTGTCAACCCACCTTGGTGGAGCCTATTCTTGATGACTGTTATTCAGATGTGTGGTCTGATGCTGATGAAGATGTTCAAGGAGCTGACGGAATGACTGAGTCTGTCCCTCCACTAAGTGTTCAGCGAAATGTTCCTGAGCCCTCTTTGGATGTCCCTGGCTCTGGTGAGTGTTGTGAAACTTGCACCCGATACAGACTAAGGGATAATCCTGCACCTTTGTCACGGCTCAAGAACTTTCACTGTTAGAGCTGGGATCAGCGTGTGGCTCATCTACCTCACTGTGGGGCCAATTCACAGAAGTAATTTACGACAATATCCTAAACTTACTACTTTTGGTATTCACAGAAGGCATTTAGTAGTCTTAAATGAGGATTTTGTCTTAAATGAGGATTTTGTCTTAAGTTAGGATTTTGTCCTAAATTAGGATTTTTTCCTCAGTTAGGATTTTGTCTTAAATTGGGATTTTGTCCTAAGTTAGGATTTTGTCTTAAATTAGGATTTTGTCTTAAATTAGGTTTTTGACTTAAGTTAGCACTTTGTCTTAAGTTAGGATTTTGTATTAAGTTAAACTTAAGACAAACTTAAGTTTAACTTAAGACAAAAACCTAATTTAGGACAAAATCCTAATTCAAAATCTCGATCTTGGTAGTCTGGGCATCGCAACCTTGTTGGTTGAGTCTTTGTAACTCTTAGCGAGGTTGCCACGTTGTTCACAAGACCTTGGGTGTTTGTTGCCCTCGAGGCTTGCTGACAAATCACTGCGCGACTGTGCAATTGTTTAACTATTCTTTGCCTATATTTATGATAATTAAGTCCTTGGCATGTATGGTGGAAATACAGTAAGGACAGGATAGTACCTTTTTGAGTACAAATGGGTATTCCCTTAAGAAGGGCGAAAGAGAAACATTGCTACTTATTGCTTATGATTTATGCTTCACTGCCAAGACTGGCTCTCAACAAAAACATTAGGTTTAGGCGGTAAAGCATTTTTAATCCCAAATACATAGGCCCTTACAGGGTAGTGTAGTTGGTGAATCCGATAGTAGTCAAGCTGGCATTGCCTTCCTCCCTGCGCTTACACCCCGCTTTTCATGTGTCACTTATTAAACCCTCAGAGGCCTCTGACAAGAAAGGCCCTGACCCTGTTTTGATAAACAATGAACTAGAACATTAAGTACGGCGGTTTGTGGATTTCAAGATTTACAGGAGTAGACTTTGTGGTAATGTTAGGTCGGGCCGGTCAGGTTCTAATCATTTTATAGTAAGTTTGTCTTCAAATCGCCAATGAATGCCTTTTGCCACTAGCTGTTCTAATGTATTCGAGGTGTATTACCAATATTAAAGTTACCTGTTAATGATCAAAGTACAATCTTTATGGTTTGGTGCAAAAAACATCAAAGTTCTGTATTAATATGTGCATTATTACAGTACGTCTCAAACAGCTCGCCTTTGCACAACATGATTGTGAAAACTACAGCCTTATAGCCTGCTGCCTCCGTGTGCCATACTAGTTGCTTAAGATCCTGAAGCAGATGTAGCTTTTGCTACATATGAGTGCCTGTAACAAGGCAACAGAGAGGGCCTTCAACAAGGCAGCTGGGCTATATACAGCTATTATTACGTTTCATCCACTGAGGGTAGAATGTTTGAAATTTAAAAGGGGAAACAGAAAGACACATTTTAGAATGATGTTGGAGCAGAAGGATTAGAGCAGCCTTAATTATCCTTGAGCCAATTCATTATCTTCAGTGAAACCTCCAACATTCAAATGTATCTTTTAAAATTGATTACACATTTCCATGCCTGAAATCGACAATAAAGTGCACCCACCTTACCCACTATGTAGACCACATACATAGCCCTTAACTACAATGTAAAAAAACTATAGCATCAGGGTTCTTACTGTAAACACTGGGGTTGTTGTGTTTGAAGGGTGCAACAGCAGCAAAGGAGGCCTGTTGGGTCCTCTTGTTGTTTGTCCAAAAAATAGGTAAAGTTTGTCAGGCTTTATCAGATGCTGAAAAGAAAAATACAACATAATTTTGTGTCAACCAAACACATGATTTGTATGCCAAAGCCAAGTGATGCCTGCGAAAATCATTTTAGGTGAAAAGGGGTTCCTTTGGATTAGTGTTGGCAAATAAATGGTAGGCATCGGCAAGGCATAAGTGCTTGGTACTATTACTCACTATGATTATAAAAATGAGAGGATGTTCTGATTTTATAACCTGATCAATAGACCTTAACGCTACACGATTCACCTAACATCTGCCTAAGCATTTCCTCATTCTGAAATTCTGTGCCCAGGGCAATGGTAATTCTCCAAGGGTTAATATGCCTGTTATGTTATGTTATGTTATGTTATGTTAAAAAGCTTATACCGCGCACGTACACCGAAACGGTTTCTTGGCGCTCATAACAGACATAGCAGACCAAGGCAGGTGGTTTTACTCAAAGGCAGCTTTGAAGAGATGAGTTTTTAATGTCTTTCGGAATAGCTCGTATGAGGGGCAGTGACGGAAAGAAGAAGGGAGAGAGTTCCAAAAGGAAGGCCCTAAAAAAGAGAGGCGCAGGCCGCCATGTTTCTTGCGGCGGTTAGATGGAATGCACAGAAGGTTGTCGGCAGAGGAACGGAGATTGCGGGTTGGGAGATACCGCTTTAGCTTAGAGGAGATGAACACAGGTGCACGGTTATGGAGGGATTTGAAAATGGTGCACCCGAGTTTGAAGGAACACCGTTTGACCACTGGGAGCCAATGAAGGCTCTTTAGGAGAGGGGAAACATGCTGGTGTTTGGGTTGGTGAAACACCAAGCGGGCGGCCTGGTTCTGGATAAGCTGGAGTCTTTGGAGCTGGTAGGCGGGAATTCCCGCATATAAGATGTTTGCAAAGTCCACCCTGGAGATGACCAAAGCCAGGATGACTAATATGAGTGCCTCTCTGGTAAGAAATCGGCAGATCTTACGGATCCTGCGCAGTTGGAAAAAGCAGGAAGATGTTACAGCCGAGATTTGCGATTTCATAGATAGATCCTCAGAGATGACCACTCCAAGACTTTTCACCGAGCTGACCGGGCGAGGGGGAATACCAAGAGAGGGGGGCCAGTAATTATCATCCCAGGGGTTGGTCGGGCCACCCACCAGAACAAGTTCCGTCTTAGACGGATTCAACTTGAGCTGGCTGTGAGCCATCCAATCAGAGATGTATAACATTGTGGTTTGGAAATTGGTGCAGGACGATGGTGAGGTGTCCAAAGGAAAGATCAATTGCAGGTCGTCTGCATAATTATAAATGGTGGCCGGGGAGTGACGGAGAGAAACCATGAGTGGTTGCATGTATAAATTAAAAAGAAGAGGGGATAGAGCCGAGCCCTGAGGGACACCACAGGAAAGGGGGGAGAGAGGAGCAGAAAAAGTGGAGAGGTGGACTGCCTGGGAGCGGCCTTGAAGGAAAGATCGAATCCAATCAAGGGCTACGCCCTGAATGCCGGCGTTGGTGACACGGTCGATCAGGATGGCGTGATCGACCGTGTCAAAAGCCGCCGACAGGTCAAGCAGTACAAGGGCTTGAGGAGTGTTATTGTCAGCTCCTGTTCTTAGGGTATCCATGACGGCCGCTATCACCGCCTCTGTGGAATGGAGGGGGCGGAAGCCAGCCTGTTGCGGGTCCAAGAAAGATGAAGTCTCTACGAAAGTGCTCAGACACCGAGTTACATAGGTCTCTAAGATCTTACCCAGGAAAGGGAGAAGGGAGATGGGTCTATAGTTGCTCAACACTAGTGGATCTGCGTTGGGCTTTTTCAAGATGGGTAGCACCACGGCCTGCTTGAAGGAGTCTGGGACAATTCCTGTGGCTAAGGAGGTATTGAGAAGAGCCAAAGCAGGATCAGGGCAAGTCAGGAAGATTTCTTTAAGAATATGGGAGGGGCAGCAGTCTTCGGGGGAACCGGAACTAACTTTGTGAAGAAGACTGTGAAGTTCAGTGATGGAAATGGGAGGAAAAATATTAAATTGCTGAGGGTTTTCAGAAGGGAGGAAAAATGATTGGGAAGAAGAGGGTGGAGAAATATTGTTTTTAATTGTGGAAATTTTGTCCTGAAAGAAAGTATTGAGCTCATCACATAGGGCCTGGGTGGGCATAGGGGGGAGAGTGATGCGGTCAGGAAGGGAAAGCTCATTGACGATCGAAAAAATGTCTTTGGCTTTGGAGACCGACTCCAAGATTTTGCGGGAGAAGTAAGATGTTTTTGCCTCTAGAATGGAAGATTTATATGTATTCAGTAAAGTCGTGAATTTAGTTTTAAGTAAGGGATCATACTTATGGCGCCAGCGGCGTTCGGCTTGGCGGAGGGCCAGTTTGTCGAGTTTTAACTGGTCAGTAAACCAACGCTGTGCGTCGTGGGGACGAGAGGTTTTTATAGTTTTTAGAGGAGCTACAGCGTCGGCGGCTGCCATCAGCCAATGCTCAAGAGTAGAGGCTTGGTTGGAGACTGATCCGAAAGTGGATGGAACTGAAGCTGCCAGGAGGGAATGCAGTTCAGTCAAATTGGCATTCTTCCAATTACGAGCTGTGGTATTGGCAGGGAGCGGAGGGCGGTGGAAGCTAGATAGGTCAACTGAAAAAGAGATGAGATAGTGGTCTGACCAAGAGCAGGGGGTGATCAATGGAGGTGAGATGTCTAAATTAGCCGTCCAGACCTGATCTAGTATGTGGCCCTTGCAATGGGTAGGAGTTGAGATCAATTGCTGACAGTTCATGCTGGTTAGAGTATCTGAGAACTGCTCAGACAGTCGGCTTTCTCGAGGGTCGGTAGGCCAATAGTTAAAGTCACCCAAGATGATGACTTTGGCATGATTGATGAGAAGCTGGGAGACAAGGTCCCCAACTAATTGTGGGAAGGAGGGCATGTAGATAGGGGGTCTGTGCATGAGAACGCAAATGAGAGAGGTCCTGGCCGAGCGGAGTTGGATAACAAGAGATTGAGTGTGAGGGATGGGAGTGCAGTCTAAGATGGAAAAGACATGTTCTTTGCGGATGATAGCAGCAACTCCACCCCCAACTTGTCCTCCAGGGCGGTTGACTTGTAAGATATAGTAGCCGTTAGGAGTAGCGGCCAGGATATCGGGTACAGAGTCGTCTGTCAGCCAGGTTTCAGACAGGAAAAGAATATCTACGTTGGTGTCATCGAGTAAGCGGTGAATTTCTAGTTGGTGTTTTACCATGGAACGAGTATTGAGGTAGAGGATGGTTAGGGCGCGGGTCTCAGGTTTAGGGGAGGTGGGGTAACAGGGTCCGGGGGTAGGAACAAGTTGAGGCAGAGAGTTCAATACCGTGCATGGAGAGGTCGAAATACCGCACTCCTGGGCCCTCCAGATGGCGTCGGGCGGTAGAGGGACTACATGTTGCAGAGTGCATAACTTAGACGACGAGTACGTAAAAGTTTGGGCAGAGTGTAGGGCCGCAGGTCGCGGCTGGCCGCGGACGGGCGCAGACGGGCTGAACTTAGGCGCGACTTCGGCGCGAAGTCGGCGCTCCCGCTGCGCTCGTCCGCTGCGCTTCCGCCATATCGTCATTTTATGTCGACTGTGACCCTCGTTAGCGCAGAAGATATACTCCTGGGTCAATAGCCACTAGACCGCTAACCTGCGCTGGGTGAAGCAGGGCGGAAGTGGAGAAGAGAAGGCGGGGAATGGCGCTCTGCAGTTCGACCCTCCGCGCAAACGGCACTCAGCCGGGGCGGAACGGGGTCTGGAGCGTAAATGATACAGGTGAGATCTCTCACTAACAATGATAGCAAAAGCATAAATTGCAGTTTAAAAATAGCAGTTTTAAAAATTACACAACAATAAGTGCGGAGAGCCGCGTTAAAAAGCTTGTAGTCAGCTTAGCAGCATTAGCGGAGAGATAGAGTGTAACAACACATCAGCAGCCTAGATCGCCGCGTCTGCTGCTGCAAAGAACATGTACCAATCAGATCACAAATGTGCATAGAATGTAGATAAGTAAATAGGTCAGGTAATTCTTTTGTCAGAGAGATGCTTTTGTTACTGGTATTTTAAACATTACAAACCTAACATAGCAAAGAGAGCTATTAACTCAGTCATCAAAAAGCTGTATACAAACTGCAAGGCATAGGCTATCCTAATGTTGCTAAAAATGTTTCATTTGGGTAGAAATTCTTATTAGTGAAGCCAATACAACTACAGTGCTATGTTTAAAATGTATGAGTTTGTGCTGTTCCAGACCAAACAGTCAGTCTTACTGTACTGCCCTGTTCCTATCGCCAGTGTGGGAGATATGTGATGCCTGCACTATGTAGTCAGGCCTCTTTGTCTTATGTAATGTTTCCTATGCACTGATTTACACATCTGTGAGATCCATTGTCACTGTATAATGTGTGTGATGTGAAGGGCATTGAAACCCTACACTACACAGCAGCACTATAAAACATAACTCACTGTAGTGTACACATTAGTGACAAGCATTGAGACAAGTCAGTACCAGGGGGATTGGATTCACATTAAAATGATTGCATGTTAAGAAATGGATGCAGCTGTTTATGTCCTGACAAATCAATTGTTTGAATTGTATTGTTTCCGGTTGGATGCGGCTGCCTTCAGCAAACTAGTGTGTTTATTACTTCCAAATGCAAGCAGTAAAATATAAGCCGTTTGTCAGACCATAAAGACAGCTTCATTATGGATGGGAGTCTGAGACCCGGCTGGGAGTGGCCAAATGGAGACTCGTCAGGGTTTACCGAGGTCGCCACAGGCCTGTGTTATATCGCTCCTCACGATATTTGATTATTGGATGTTGTTGAGCACACGCGGGGTCAGCGGCTGGACTCCCCCACTGATTGCTATGTTTGGTTTGTCTTGCGTATCGCAGGACATTGTTAATAAATAGCTTTGCGCATGCGTGCAGCGTCAGAGCCGACACCCGCGAGTATTGCAATGCACTGATCCCGTGTCCTGGTTCTCATTTAGTGGCCCTGCTCTCCGACGCACACCGTGTGCTCTGATTAGTCTGCATGGTCGGAGCGCTGTTTAACACATGCTCCGACATAACATTTACTGGCGACAAGGGTGGTCACTCGTGTTCCCAGACAGCAGCTGCGCACGACGCCATTGTGTGCGCGGTGCTCTTGCTGCTGGCACGCTTGACCCAAGCGACCATGTGCAGTCCACAGCTGGGGGAAGGTACTGTGCTGGGGTGTTTGCTGGCCCCTCCCTGCTTCCACGTTGGTGGACTCACTTCTGGGAGCTGTGTTGCTGGCCTGCACAAGGGCTGTGGAAGGCTGTGTGTGCCCCAAGGAGGAGCTGTGAGTAACTTGCTGTCTGGGGCACTGCAGGGTCTTGGTGCTTGGCTGTCTGCAAAGGTGAACAAGACTTTGGTTGATGGAAGAGACATCTGAGACTCCTTAGTCATGGCTCACATTCCTGCAATAGAGCCGTCCGTAATTGAGAGGGCTCCATCTGCTCAGGCCTCAAGGTGGAGAAAATGGGTTGAGCGAGTGAAGTTCTTCTTCGAAGCTACCAAAGTAGACGATGAGCAAAAGAGGGCAATGCTGCTACATCTTGGGGGGAAAGAGGTGTATAAAATAGCCAAAACGGAGGCAGAGGCAGCGCCAAAAACGCATCCAACACTTATAGCAGCCTTAAACGCTCCGCTTCGAGCCCATAGCAAATCGTGACTACGAGAGTTTTGTATTCAGGCAAGCCAGGCAACAGCCTGAAGAGTCGCTCACACCGTTCACACCAGGTTAAAATAGCTGGCTGGCACATGTGGATTTCCGGCCAAGATGGAGGAAAATCGAGGCTAAGTCATTCAGGGGTGCGCTTCAGCAAAGCTGAGACAAAGAATTCTGGAGGAATCAGGGAAATTGTTGGCTGAGATACTAACTATGGGGAGGCAGCCTTACAGGCTCGGGTGAAGACTGAACTGGTGAATGCATTCACACTGGCCCCAGTGACTACACCAGGCAATTCAAGAGGTCAGAGAACTCGCACATGTGTCTATTGTGGAGGACCATCACACAGACCGTCGTAGTGCCCTGCGAAAGGGAAGAAGTGTTCGGTGTGTGGTAAAATGAACCACTTTATGAAAGTCTGTCGGTTGAGTCGAGAAAGGACAATGAGATCCCAGGTTAATGTGATCCCGTGGTTGAAGAGCCAATAAGTAACATGGATGATGATGGCCGTGAAGAACACACGGTCCACTCGGTCTTCACGGCGGGGTCAGCTTCGGGTACCCAGAATCGCTTGCCCCAGTGCGAAGTCCTGGTAGGGGTACGCCCTTCAACAGCACTTGTAGATACAGGAGCAACAAGCACCATCATGTCCCATGAAGATCATCAAGGGGTGAAATCTCCTCCCATACTCATGTCATCAAAGATCACCGTGTTTGCCTATGGACAGTCCAAACCGTTGACCATCAAAGGAAAGTTCAGAACGACGCTGGCTTATGACACATGAGAGTTGGACGCAGTAGTCTATGTCACTGAAGAAGGACATGGTATGTTGTTGGGATGGAAGTTGGCAGAGGCGTTGGGCATTGTCAAGTTTGCCTTTGGCTACACCGAGAAAGTGTGAGTCAAATACTAGAGGACTTTCTCAACTTGTTTAATGGAATTGGGGGTCTAAAGGACAAAAAAATACATCTTCACATTGATTCCGCAGTACAACCTATAGCTTTGCGCCACCGACAGCACGCATTTCATTTGAGATCCCTCGTGGAAAAGGAAATGCGCAAACTAGAAGATGCAGGGATAATAGAAAAAGTGAAAGGCCAGAAGCCCTGGGTGTCACCTATCATCAACAGGTCGTTGATGAGCCGTCAAGATATATCACAACATTCTCCACACACTTGGGATTGAAGTGATATAAGAGACCGAGTTTCTGTATTTCTTGCGCAGCAGAGGTATTCCTAAATACCGTTAAAGAACTCTTAGCTCAACTCGCTGGGGTGATGCAGGTAAGTGACAACATTATGATGCATGCCAAATGGATACCAGAACATAATGATCGGTTGCAGCAAATTCTCGAATACAAGACTCAGGAGTCACGCTGCATCACAAGAAATATGAGTTCCTCAAACAAAAGCTGCAATTCTTTGGATGTACCTTTTCAGGGGAAGGTGTTGCTCCCGACCCTGAGAAGGTCAAGGACATTAAGTAGGCCCCGGCTCTCATGAATGCTACAGAAGTGCGCAGCTTTCTGGGAATGGTCAACTACTGTGGCCGCTTTATCAAGGATCTAATTTCTCTCACCACACCTCTCAGGGAACTAACCAAAGCGTCAGCGACATGGATATGGGGTCCGTAACAAGAGGCTGTGTTTATCGAAACCAAGGAAGCTTTGTCAACCAACACAATGTTAAGGTTCTTCAATCCTAAGCATCAGACTCAAGTAGCAGTAGATGCTGGGCCTAATGGGCTAGGATCTGTCTCGCTACATATGAAAAAGGATGAAGATGAGCGGGCTCCTGTGGCATTCACCAGTAGGTTATTGACCTCTACTGAGCAAAGATATTCACAGATTGAAAAAGAAGCAACAGCGGTGTACTGGGGATGCAGGCACTTCCATCTGTATGTATATGCGAAACCGTTCTTGGTCACCACGCATCACAAACCTCTCATACCTCTTTTCATTGGAACAGCATCCAAACCACCACCTCAAATAGAGAAGAGGATGTTGCAGTTGCAGGAGTACAATTGCAAGATTGAATATCACCCTGGAGCTACTAATCCCGCTGATTATTTGTTTGCCATCCTCGAGAGGCTACCAGTGTAGAGATGGACGAAGCCGAAGAAACAGAGGAATATGTCAGTTATATCTCCGACCATTCACATGCTCTGCCAATATGCCTAGGTGAATTGTGCAGAGCGACAGCTGAAGATGGATGTTTGCAGAAAGTGATGGAAGCTGTGAGGACGAGCAAGTGGCATCACCTAAGAAGTCAATTGTTGCACCATGTGAGACTGGAACTGAGTGTGGATCCTCATGGATCTTTACTAAGAGGTCACCGGCTGGTTTTTCTTCTGACTCTGGTAGATAGAATCATTAGTCTGGCACATGCGGGGCACCAAGGTATGGTGAAAACTAAAAACACGTTGCAAACCAAAGTCTGGTTTCCCCTGATGGATGACAAGGTGGAGGAAGTCATGCGGACCTGTCAGTGGTGTCAGGCTACAGGTAAACCCAATCCTCCTGCACCCATCATAACTGAGCGGAGACCAGAAGGTCCATGGTTGAGGGCTAGCATGAATTTTGGAAGTCTCCCGGATGGGAAACACTCCATGGTGATAATTGACGACTACTTCAAGTACCCAGAGTGGGGGAGCTGTCATCCCTCAGTGCTGGAGATGTAATTCCTAAACTGGAAAAAGTGATGGCCACCCATGGTCTTAACAAGGAGATCCAAACTGACAATGGTCCACATTTTCAAGGACAAGGCTCATGAAGAAGCTGAGCGGTTCATGTGAACATTAAACAAAGTCATAAGGATAGCTGTGGCACATGGTGATGCAGTAGAACAGTCAATCTATGCTTTTCTCCGTGATTACTGCCAGACTCCTCACAGTACCACAGGAAGGGCACCTGGTCACCTGTCCATGGGACGAATTGTTCAGGACTCATCCCTCATCACCCCACTTGGGCTCCTGAGAGCATCAATGATAATGCTGTGGACAGCAGGATGAAACACCTGAACGATATGGTCAGCCTGAAACGTCGAGCGGTAGCGTCGAAGCTTCAGACTGGGTACTTGGTACTTGTTCAAGATAGACACCCTGGCAGGAAATTTTGCCTTAGTTTTGAAAAAGATATGTGGCATATTACACAAATTAGAGGCACTCAGGTCACTGCCACCTGAGCTGGTGAGGTGCTTACTAGCAATGTATTGGCGTTTAAAAAGTATCATTGTCCTCCTGTCTGTCAAGCCACCTTGGTGGAGCCTATTCTTGATGACTGTTATTCAGATGTGTGGTCTGATGCTGATGAAGATGTTCAAGGAGCTGACGGAATGACTGAGTCTGTCCCTCCACTAAGTGTTCAGCGAAATGTTCCTGAGCCCTCTTTGGATGTCCCTGGCTCTGGTGAGTGTTGTGAAACTTGCACCCAATACAGACTAAGGGATAATCCTGCACCTTCGTCACGGCTCAAGAACTTTCACTGTTAGAGCTGGGATCAGCGTGTGGCTCATCTACCTCACTGTGGGGCCAATTCACAGAAGTAACTTACGACAATATCCTAAACTTACTACTTTTGGTATTCACAGAAGGCATTTAGTAGTCTTAAATGAGGATTTTGTCTTAAATAAGGATTTTGTCTTAAATTAGGATTTTGTCCTAAATTAGGATTTTGTCCTAAATTAGGATTTTTTCCTCAGTTAGGATTTTGTCTTAAATTAGGATTTTGTCCTAAATTAGGATTTTGTCTTAAATTAGGATTTTGTCTTAAATTAGGTTTTTGACTTAAGTTAGCATTTTGTCTTAAGTTAGGATTTTGTATTAAGTTAAACTTGAGACAAACTTAAGTTTAACTTAAGACAAAAATCTAATTTAGGACAAAATCCTAATTCAAAATCTCGATCTTGGTAGTCTGGGCATCGCAACCTTGTTGGTTGAGTCTTTGTGACTCTTGCGAGGTTGCCACCTTGTTCTCAAGGCCTTGGGTGTTTGTTGCCCTCGAGGCTTGCTGACAAATCACTGCGCGAATGTGCAATTGTTTAACTATTCTTTGCCTACATTTATGATAATTAAGTCCTTGGCATGTATGGTGGAAATACAGTAAGGACAGGATAGTACCTTTTTGAGTACAAATGGGTATTCCCTTAAGAAGGGAGAAAGAGAAACATTACTACTTATTGCTTATGATTTTTGCTTCACTGCCAAGACTGGCTCTCAACAAAAACATTAGGTTTAGGCGGTAAAGCATTTTTAATCCCAAATACATAGGCCCTTACAGGGTAGTGTAGTTGGTGAATCCGGTAGTAGTCAAGCTGGCATTGCCTTCCTCCCTGCGCTTACACCCCGCTTTTCATGTGTCACTTATTAAACCCTCACAGGCCTCTGACAAGAAAGGCCCTGACCCTGTTTTGATAAACAATGAACTACAACATGAAGTAAGGGGGATTGTGGACTCCAAGATTTACAGGAGTAGGCTATGGTACTTGGTGGCCTGGAAAGGGTAGGGTAACAAGGAAAATTCCTTGGAGCCGGCATCTGGGGTTTATGCTCGCAGGTTCACTGCCTTCTTTCACAAAAAGTTTCCGTCAAAAAACTGTCTCTGTCAGTGTTCTTCGGGAGAGGAATGTACTGTCACGGCGCATTCCAGGCGACCCAAAAGAACACTGACGAATTTTGCAGCTCCGTATAGACGGAGGCGTCTGTAGTGGAACTACATATCCCATGAAGCCGTGGGGGATGTTCCGTCGATGACATCAGGCACACGCGGGAAGCCCGATTTAGTGCTTCCTGAAACTACCGTCTCTGCCGCTAATTCCTGGATTGTACCCTGCAGCTACAGCGAATTCAGAATCGGGTAGGGGTGCTTTGCACCAACTTCTATTGGCCCGCATTCGCTCCTTAGTAGTATGTCTTTGCTCCTTACACGAGCGTAAGAAGGCCTTTTTGAGCCCCGTTGGTTGAGTCTTTTTCCATGACTCTTGCGGGGCTGAGTTTTCCTTGTTAGCCCCGTTGGACGAGTCTTTTTTCCCTAACTCTTGCGGGGCTGAGCTTGTTCCGTAGATCGCACGGAAAGCGTTCTTGATCTTGGTAGTCTGGGCATCGCAACCTCGTTGGTTGAGTCTTCGTGACTCTTGCGAGGTTGCCACCTTGTTCACAAGACCTTGGGTGTTTGTTGCCCTTGAGGCTTGCTGACAAATCACTGCGCGGCTGTGCAGTTGTTTAACTATTCTTTGCCTTCAACATTTATGATAATTAACTCCTTGGTATGTATGGTGGAAATAAAGTTAGGACAGGATATAACCTTCTTGCGTACAAACGGGTATTCCCTTAAGAAGGGAGAAAGAGAAACATTGCTTACTTACTGCTTATGATTTATAATTCACTGCCAAGACTTGCTGGTTACAAATGTATACATGATTCTGCATCATTATTATACGTTTTTGAGCTAAGCTTATTGGCCTTTCTATCTGCTTATTATCTTTCATAGCAGGGGCAAGTTGAGCTCCTTGGATGTTAGCTCCTCACCCCTGTTCCAGGCCACTAAGCATCTCTAGATAGGCATGACGTATGATCTCACATTAATGTCTATCTGGGCGTATTGTTAGAGAGAATAAGAGTATAATGTTGTTCTTCTATCTCTAGATCTAGTAAAGGCAGTGGCTTAGGCGAATCCACCCTGGAATGAAGTACAGTTATTTTACTTTACAGGTATTAAGTAAGGCAATTCAACACAAAGTATCCTTATGTTGTTTGTCATAATCGCTGTCACAGTAGGAAGTATTTACCGTTGTGTGCTTCTCGTTACAGATCTCCTTTCCTGCGGTTCTCTCCCTTTCCTTCCCTCACCTGATCACTCAAAAGAGTCTGTGGCTACAATCAGACCTTAGAGCTATCACGAGGTGGACCCCAAATAGCATTGTACGTCTCCGAGGATTCCTGGACCTGACAAAAGCACATTCAATGTGAAGCAGTGTATCATTCCCCTGGTGGCGTAGACGGAAGTACCAATCTTCACTTAGACCAGTCATCCTCTATTTTGGCATGAGGTCTGGTATTTCTCTGAATCTTAGGGCCAGAAATGACTGTTTTATCTTTCGGTGGAAAGGTGCAGCTAGCAGGGCTGATTCTGTTAGAGTGGAATATGATTTCAACACCAGCCATCCATGGCTACGTCTAGACAGGCTTTCTTTGTCTGCCACCCAACTTTGCAGTTTAGTAGATTTATTTACTAGTTTCTTAAAGGTTTGCTCCGAGATATTAGAGGTCCAAAGGTCACCCAGTTCAAGCGTCCTAATGCTGTTTTCTAAATATTTCTTGTGAGCACCATTGCCCTGTTGCAAATTGATTTCGATGCACACTAGATTAGCCAGGGCGATTTCATCTGCTGCTCGCAGGTTATGTGAAAGCTTTACAAACGCCGCCTGTCTAGCAAGTGTCTGTTTTGTAAGCAGGAATTCTAGCCGAATTTGTGCAGTAGAGGCTGACTTGTTTATAGGCTCTTATCATCAGTTTTTCTAACAAAAGAGCATCAGAGCCCAGCATAATCTCCGTTCCGTATGCAAGCGTTTGCAACAGTTTGGCTTTCATAACTGATCCCATTGGCTTCATATCATGGCATTGAATAGATCTAGCCAGTGATGAGAAGCCATAATTGAGGGCCTCCGCTTTCGCCCTTATCGCGTTCTTCTGGAAAATGAAGGAGCCATTTGCAACAATTTTCACTCCTAGGTCGAGTTTTACCTCGTCAACGTTGTTTCCTTTGATAAGCCATTTTTGATTGATCTTAGAAGGACAATTGCACACCATCACACTTGTTTTCAAAAAATGTATTTCCAGGCCATTCTTTTCGGTATAAGCTCCAATAGGGATAAGCAACCTTTGAAGTCCTATTCAAGTTTTGCTGAAGAGCACCAGGTCATCAGCGTAGATGATATGTGGCATTTGTTGTCCTCCAACGGTCAGAGAGTGAGCCTTATGTTCATATAGCTCAGTGGAGAGATCTGCCAAAAATAGATTAAAAAGGAAGGGGGCTAGGACACAGCCCTATTTTACGTCTAAGGTTGTTTGCAACTTCCTTGATATGCACAAGCCATCTCCAATTTCAGTCTTGACCCAGGTGTACGAATATACCAGCCTAATTGCTTGTAGGATGTTTGGTGGGATGCCCCATTGCAGACGCTTGACCCATAATTTGTCCCAGGGTACACCATAAACAGCTGCTTTAAAATCTACAAAGCACTGGTAAAGGGGTGTCCTAGTTGCTTTTGCTCTGTTCCTGATTAGGCTCAGGGCCATAAGATTGGTTGAAGTACTTTGGCCCCTTTGGAAGCCAGTTTGATTTAAGGTGATTCTTCCATTGTTGTGCGTCTATCATTCCAGATCATGGAGTAGCAACATTGAAAAATATTTTAACTCAACATCCATCAATGCTATTAACCTATAGTTGCTAGGTGAACATGCCAAGCCCCTCCAGCTATCAGGAATAAGGTTGTTTTCCAAAATGAAATTAAACATTGAAGGTAGGAAGACCGCCCATTGTGGGGAAAGATGTTTGAATAATGCCTGTGGTAGCCCATTTGGGCCGGGGGTACAGTCGGCCCGGTCCTTATTGATGTGTAGTGTAGTTTCTATTATCCCAATAGGCTCTGCGCATTGGAATAATATCTTCAATAGTATAGACGTAGGACTGTGGTTAACTAGGTCTTCTACTGACGATATTAGACTTAAAGTTATGTGTGTGCCAGCTAGCTCAGAGTTCACTAGAAACTTTCTCGAATAGGCAAGGAGGAGTTTAACCTCCCTGGATAGACAAGAAGGGATTTAGTTTCTGACAACCATAGAACATGACAACTTTGCTCTCCCCTAATCAAGAGTATATCTCTAGAGTCGTGTGAAAACAAAAGACAACTTATTTTACTCAGTCAGTACGTGCATTCTTAGTTTCACCAGTTTGTAGAGAAATAAGAGATGGGCGTGGTTCAATAAAAAGTTGTTATTTATTGATCAGTCTCTTTTCTCATACAAGAGAAATGAATCGCTATTATTGCAATACTTATAGTTAAGTAAAGTGCATACAGTAAAAACAGAATTATAAAATAATACTGTAAAAGCATTTATATGGTTTCTTAGCCATATGATACTAAAATGGATAAAAGTTATATACATATATACATTGACTAATCGTACTCAACTGGTGCTTCTAACTACGCCTACCCCAGTGTACCTGACCTAAGCCTAATACGTGGGCGGGAGTAGATAAGTAGTTTAAGTTAAGTTTGCTTTGCCAAGGATCTGATTCAAGAATTCTCTGTGAGGGGTTATTCAGTTCAGTACCTGGGATTTAGTAGGCTGGAGGGCTGGTATCTCAATCTCAGGACTCGATATCCCAGTTGCCCGCAATGGCGGCTAGGAACGCCGGAGCTGGATTTCTCGGCAAGAGAAAAGGCAGCGTCTCTCTCTCAGCGCGTCAAAAGGGAGGGGCAGCGTCCGTGGGCTTCTTGCATCTGCTGGGCTCCTCGGCAAGTATCGCTGCTCCAATCTCGTCACCACCATCGTGTTTGCTTAGGGCAATGTCGGTAATATTTA
This sequence comes from Lissotriton helveticus, assembly GCF_964261635.1. Taxonomy (NCBI): domain Eukaryota; kingdom Metazoa; phylum Chordata; class Amphibia; order Caudata; family Salamandridae; genus Lissotriton; species Lissotriton helveticus. The sequence goes on along the minus strand of NC_136068.1, from coordinate 1,430,070,886 downwards.
TACCTGAAAGGTGCCGAGATTGACGTAAGGATGGACATAAATACGTCAATAAGGATGTCATAAGAACTGGTCGTTCGTACATTCTTTACTGGAGTTCTTGGTTAAATCAAAACAATAGCTGCGGGGGATTTCCCAGGATGCTGGAGGTTTGATTTGTTTTGAGAACTCGGTATGCTTTCTATGGGGGCTGGGGGAATAGTGCTTGCCTAACGTGGTAGCATGCGCTATGACCTAATCAGAAAACGGGTTTCTGTGCCGTTGTATGGCCACTATTGATATATTAACCGGACAAGGGTCAGAAACAGGAATATTGATACAGTTCCCATAGGAAATACATCACAACCACTCCACGGAATCTATGTCCATATTTACTAACCTAAGCATAGTAAACATAACTAATATTGTATGTGTATTCAAAACTGCCCAAAATACATTAATTTTGCATTACTTTGGATTTGCGTAACACATGAAAAATGAAAATAGTTACTGTATGCATTCAAGCAGTGTAATCATTCAAAGAGGATGCACATTGTATATCTGCACGAATGATTTGCGAAAATAACACATGAAATGGCTCTTAGTACAGAAAAAAAAAATGCGAGTCCATTTCATCACATAGAAAGACAATCTTATGTGTAAATAACCTAGAGGTCGAGGTAATGTCTCCTAGAGGTACCTAAAAATAGAAGTGTCTGTTCTCTAAGAATAGTCTACTTTAAGCAGAAGATAAGTGCCTGAAAGGTAAACATTTTGGATGTTTTGGAGAACGTTCCTGTTTGCAGGAGCAGACTCGAAGAATTCCTAGTGGCTTTATTTTGAAATTTGAAGGCCAAATTCAGAGTTCAGGGAACGCTGTGTGCACGTTTGCTCAAAGTCATTCTTTCTGTTCTGGTGAAAACATCATATCATTTAGATGTTCGAAAAAACAGTCAACAGCTTCTGGTGAGAGTTCGACAAGGTTGGAAAATGACGCTACCATGCAGTCATGAGCATGATTGCTTTCAGTGATGGTTTGATCAGCATAGCTGACAGATGGTCGTACCTGATCGATGCTGCTTTCATCTTGTACTTCACTACCCTTCATTCGCAGTGGTGAAGTCTCCACGAATGCCGTCATCAGGATTGGTAGCCGTTGGGGACAGCACAATGCATGAGCCTTTACTGGACTCAACAAAGTCTCTGCATCCAATGGCACTTCTGATTGTAGTGTGAGACAGGTGTCCAACACGCATTCTTCGCCGCATAGCAAGCACCTTAATACAGGCATAACACAGGTCTGCCACAAGGGTCTGAATGAAAGAAACCAAGTCATATTTAAATCGCGTAGCCGTGCTAATCCAAGGACTTTAGTTATGCGGTCCCGGTAGCGGATAGCTAGGATGGTTTCTTCCATTGTTGTCGGAGTCATGTCTGTGACATGGTTTGCCATATCGAAGCAAAAGTAGCAAAAATAGGACGCCTGCTACTAGTCCCAACAGGAGAGGTAGTCCGCCAAAGAGAGAATGGACGAAGTTTGGAAAATACCCAGGATCGCTTTGAATAGTGTTAAAGCGCCTGAAAAAACTGTCTTAAATACACTGGCGATACCACTGGTATCAGAAATATTTAAGATTTCGTTTAGTATTTCTGCGAAGTGTAGGGGGCTATTCGTTGATAGCAGTGAATGAATCTCTGCCGTTGTCCTTGCAACTTGGAGATCATACGTTTCTTTTGATGACGTCAACCTGGTTGGCGTCTGTAGGAGCACAGTCTTCATTCTGCTTAAAGTATCAATTCGAATAGAAGAGAAATTAAAACTGGGCCATAACCTTGCCTCCCTGTCTGGAGTATCGTTTGGGAACAATACTCTTTCACAGCACATGACCCTGGTAATCACGCTCACGAGATAAGGTTTTCCGGGCATTAGGCTGCAACATCTGCGATCTACAATTAGAATGTAACTCCCGTTCGAGAGTCTCCTAAAGAATGGTTCTATTCGTGTTGCAGGTGTGCCTAGCTGGTGACATGAAAGGTTATTTGAAGTCCCTTCACAGGCCCCATGCAAACTTAAACCCTGACACAGAAGTATACCACTTAGTGATTTTGCACAATTATTGCCACTAAGAAATACACTCTGTCCTTTATTACTAACACATGTGTGTGTATAGGGCAAGTCTCATGTCGACTTAATGTATCCTATACCCAACCTTTCATACTGGCCTGCCTGTATATATTTTTGGCAATTGTGGAAAAGTAAATTTTGCCATGTTCTGTGTCCCTACGCCTCATCCATCATATGTTATGTATGCATGACCAATATGCATATGTTATTCCCCATGTCCGATTAATGACGCAATTACAGTTGTGTCCACCTCTAGTATGCTAGTTTCCCAGTCCTCGTGAATACTACGAATATCAGGCCTAGGTAAAGTTACGTTGCCACGTTTTCTCAGTGTGCACGTTATTCCATTATAAAGTCCCCGTTTCTAGGCCTCAAAAGGGCCCGGACCACAGATTCAGCTCCTGTCTCCTGAAGTCTCGCTGAGGAGCGATACAGCCCCCACCTGTATCCTCGACCCTTCACTTACTTCCTGCCTCGCAGTGCCCGGTGCAGCTTGACTCTGCCTCTGAGTCTGCCAAGAGTATGTTATGATTCCAGCTATCAGTTCAGTCCTCCTTCTCTGCATTCCTAAGTTACTGAACTGCATCAATAGTTTCCGTCATTGTCTAGCCTTCTCGTCTCCATGTTAGAGAAATACTGTATTTAATGGTCATTTAGTATTCCTCATCACGCATTTCATGTAGAATAATGTATGGTCCAGTCTTAGAATCAAGTTAGCTTTTCCCCTCATGACTTCTAGTTTATATCAACATGTTCCCTAAACATCAGATACTAGATAGGGTTTAGGTACATGTCGCTCCGACCCTCCAGACTCTAGTCTCTGCTCCTAGCACAGAGTTCGTAGCCCCCAGCTTCTCCTAGTGATACGTCATTGCCAGTTTGCGCGCACCATTAGGTTAGAGGTCCCGGCTCCTTAGGTAGCCCCCTCCAATGTTTCCGCCCCATTCATGACATATTCTGTTACGTTTGCACCACATGTCTATGTATACGCCCAGTTACACCTACTTTTATTGTTATCCTTCGCGACTGCTACGCGTCACGCCTTCTGCTCCACCCACTGCTACGCCTACTGCAATGTAATGCTATGTGTTCGCGCTATGTATATATGCCCGTGTATTGTTATTAAATGTTAGCGCGCTCATCCCAGACCCAGCCCCGGCAGCTGCCGGGCCACTCTAGCCCTGCCATTCTGTTCCTATGCAGGTTGTCCTGATCCTGTCCTTATGCTGTAATAAACCTGCAGAAACTCCTACTACCTCGAATCTTGACTCTTATTTATTGAGCTATCTGTTATGCTATATGCCTAGTCAAAAATAGGGTATTATTTATTTATTTACCACATAATGGCGCCCGAACAGGGACTTGCCCTTTCCCCACGCGTCGGTGAAGCCACGCCGACCCCCTGACCCTCTGCAGTCGTGACGGAACTCTTCTGCGCAGTGGCAGATATTTCTGCTCAAGTATCCCTCAGGCCCACGGAGGAGACGGAGGAGGCGGTCCAGCATCCGAACGAGACGGTGGAGGAACACGGCGAGTCCCGACCAGAGCCCAAGCCAAGAGTCCAAGGTCCGAGGTATCCGGAGGCCCACCCGTAACTGAAGTCCGAAGTCCGTCGTCGTCAGTCCAGTCCAGTCCGAGGCTTTCCGTTCTTGCTGCCCGGTGAGTACCATTGCTGGGGTAGTATCTAGACAGGGTCAGTCTAACTTGACTCTGGTCCGTGGGTTGGTGGTACCCAAGCCCACAAACGAAGTGTTCACCTAGGTGGATACGGGTCTTGATGCGTCCCTTTATGGGACCGGTATGTTCCGTACTGTTATAGCAGTGCATCCAGTAACTCTAGTCTGTTCCGTTCTCGAGAAATTCTTGTATTTCTGTTCTCAGTATTCCAGGTAATATTCTGTTCGAACTGTTATTTATAATGTTGTTCAATGTATTTCCAATGTCGTGGTATGCCTGAATTGTTTTCCCAATTGTTATTGTTTTTCGTGTATTGTATTGTGTTCCGATTCAAGTTTACAATGCCGCTCTTTTCAAGATTACGTCAGTTAAAAACTAGAAAGGGTTTATTAGAGGAAGCAGTTCCTGTCCCGCCCAGGGACAGTCCAGGTCATTTTATGTATCAGAAACATGGCATAAGCGCCATATTGTATCTAGATTTATGGGTAGAGTATACCAAACAGTTAGAAGAAAAGTATAGATGGCCCGTATCGGGTACATGGAATGCCGAATGTATCATGCGAGTAGAAGAAGCATTATGGAAAAAGAAAGCCAGACAGTCACAGAAAGATGCCATCGAGTTATGGCGTAAAGAAGCTCATAAAAGAACCGAAAAGGAAGTCAGAAAGTCAGAGTTAAGTAGAGAATCCCAAGAACGAGCCCAAGAAAGAGAATTAATCGAGATAGGTGAACGAGTCAAAGCCGAACAGTCAGACAGACAGAGGCATGCCCTTATTAAGGGTATGTATCCTCTTCTTGCCGAGGGCTTGCCAAAAGCGACCCCAGAGGCATCCAGTAATTTCCCGCCACCATTACTTCCGACCAAGCTACGTCACAAACCGACCGCAGCTGATATTTTTATTTCGTCCTATTTGGACGACACAGTCCCCGAATATGCAAATCCTGTTCGCGCTCCGCCAGTCCCTGTAAATCAGGCACTTCCCGCTCCTCCAGACACCGGAGTACCTGTTACGGTACCCCCGGTCCAGCCCGTCATACAAGTCCAGCCTGCATTTCCATTTCCCACTCTGCCAGGACGTAGAGCCTCAGTAGACGACTCCAGTTTAGGGGCTGCAGGAGGAGGTCCTCCTCAAACCCCGCCGCCACACAAGCGTTTAACGTTAGCCGAATTACATGCACAAGCATCACAGCGTACGCCTAGGTATCAGTCTGTTGCAGAAATAAGAAAATCCCTTGCCGAATGTTGCTATGATCCAGTCCCAGGCGAGGATAATATGGTTTTATATTCATTCCGCTTAAGAAAGGTGGCCGAGTATCTAGTCACCTTACCGAATATGAAAGAAGATCTAGACAGAATATATCGTTTCATCCGTACAGGGGATGATCCAGAAAGTATTAGCGAGACTATGTCTCAAAGGAAAGCCGAGATCCAGCTCATGATATTAAAGTTCCTGATCAATTGTCTAATAAGAGAACAAGATTACCCGTCTAAAGATTCCGCCGAAATGAGAATCCTGACAAGGTGGAGTGATAATATAGCCGAGGGTAAGCACAAGACCGTCGGTGCTATGGAGAGTATGTACAAGAAAATCCGTAAAGAGATAATAAAGATACACGAACAGCGTAAAGCAGCACAAGTAAGCGAGAAAGAAAGTATCTCTGATCCCGAAGAAGAAGAGGACGAGAATCCCGCCAGAATAGCGTATGTAGGAAAATCTAGATTTCCAGATCGCCATTTACGCCTAGAACACAAGTCTATTTTCCATCATTCAGCACCAGAACAAGGTTCTCTAGAACAAGTGTTTCAAGCTACCGATCACATTCTGAAATCACGAATCGGTTATAGTGAGTTAAGTACCATGCATGAACAAGAACTAGCCCGATCAGCAGTCCGATGGATTACTGATTCTACCACTTTTCCAGACGAAATAGTGGCACAAATGTTTCTGAAAATGCCCCCAGCCGAGCAACGACTGGTGGGTATGTATATGATTCAGCACCTCATTACTCTGTATGAGGGTCAACACTCTGATCCAGGTCCGTTACATGATATCCTGAACGAGTTACTCCAGTACAAATGGAGAGGTCTAGGTACCGATTTAATTAGTGTCATTCTAGAACAGCGCCACAAATATAGAACGTTCTTGAACCCGCATTTTGTTCATGTCTCACCCCCAGAAAGTAAATCATTCTACATAGACAGACAGAATCCGTTACGAGAGGTTCACCCAGTCCAAGGGGCGGGTGGCGAAATGCAACGAGTGTTTGTATACACTCCGATTTCAAAGATGGAACTTCTTGAAATGAAGAAATTAATTCCCTGTCATGACAAAGATCCAGCGGGGTTCCATAGAGAATTAAAAGACATGCTCCGTATGGGAGAATACACTTACCCAGATATCATTAAAATGTTAAAGGTCCTGTTACCCGCAGGGGTGTATGAAAAGTTAAAGGAAAAAGAATGGGAGGTGGGAGAGAAAAAGATCGATTGGGCAGTTCTAGAAGCTGAAGACAAGGCTCGAGTACCAGGTACCGGTCTTGGAGATAAATGTAAAGAATTACCAGAATTATTGATTCAAGTTTTACCCAGATTATTGACAACGAGAAAAGAAGACTGGGATGCAATCTCAGCCTGTAAACAGAAACAAGATGAAGATATTAGTGATTTTTATTCTAGATTTGAAAAATGTTTCAGTATCAACAGTGGTCTCAAGACAAGTAGTGAGTCATACCCTCACCTTTTTGTTACTAAATTAGTCGAGAATTCAAGTCCACAAATTAAAAATCGAGTTTTGAAAGTTGAAAGCACCTGGCAAGCAAATACTCCGTCCCAGATGCTCCAGATGCTTCAGTATCACCAGAATAGAATCAGGGAAGAGCAAGAACACGAAAGAAAACGTATGAAAGATACGAAAATGAAAGTGCTAGTTGCACAATCTGTTCCTCAAGACAGTCAGAAGAGGGGTCCGAATCAAGCCAGTTATCCTGCAGCTCCCGTTAAAGGGAACTGCAATTATTGTAAACAGCCAGGTCATTTTATAAACGAGTGTGCAGTTCTGAAACACAATATAGCTACTGGTAAGACTAAAGAAAGACCACGTCCGCCTAGACAAGAACAAATTTCACAGACTCCTCAGTCACAGAATGCACAACAGACAGTTACAGTACCGCAGCCTATTGCTGCAACACAGCACGTTACATCGCAGATGTACCAGTATGCACAGTCCGAGTATCCAGAGTACCAGCCATATTCATGAAACAGCCTAGAGAGGGAGGTAGGCTTGCCTCTCATCGAGATACCTGTAGATCAAGAAGGTCCCTATGTTCACAGTCAAGTATTAGGGAAAGACAGAAAGTTTTTGATCGATACAGGGGCAAGTAGGACCACAATTAGTCATGCCGAAGTTCCAGGGGCTCCGCTCTCAGGCTCAAGAAATGTTTCCCTTGGATTTTCAGGAAAGCCAATAGTTAACGAGATATCTAAGCCAGTTACTCTAGAAGTAGGTCCATTGTCCCGCACTACTGATCTGTTACTTACTAAGTCATGTCCAGAAAATCTATTAGGCATTAAGACACTGAAAGAATTAGGTGCAGTTATTTGCTGTTCCCCAGAGGGAATACGTCTGTTCCTACGTGACTTTAAGGGTCACTATGTATTACGAGATTTTGATTCCAGACTGTCTAATGTTCCGCAGCATCTATGGGCACAAGGTCCAACAGATGTAGGTTATATGCAAATCACACCCCATCGTGTGACTCTCAAGCCAGGTGTAGTGCTACCACGAATCAGACAGTACAGATTGCCACCCGAGGCTGTAGCAGCCTTATCCAAAATTATTGACGAGCTCATGGCTCAAGGAGTAGTTGTAGAAACTGACTCCAATATATGTAATTCACCGATCATTCCAGTCATGAAACGTACTGATCCAAATGCACCCCCAGTATATCGATTAGTGATTGATTTACGAGAGCTTAATAAATGTATTATTCCTCAGTACCCAGTTGTCCCAGACATCTCTTCCCTATTGACAGCCATTGATTCCGAAGCCACGTTTTTCACTGTCATAGACCTCAAGAATGCATTTTTCAGTGTTCCAATTCATCCAGACAGCCAGTTTCTTTTCGGATTCTGTTTAAATGGAAGGAGCTATATGTTTACACGCGCTCCTCAAGGTTTCACAGAAAGTCCTAGTATTTACAGTCAAGCACTTAAGAGACAACTAGACAACATTCACATGCCAACTGACACTGCCCTGCTCCAGTATGTCGATGATCTACTGATCACAGCCCGTTCTGAACGTGCTTGCGAGCGAGCATCACTTACAGTCCTGTATTTTCTAGCCGAGATGGGGCACAAGGTGTCACCTTCGAAGCTTCAATTCTGTGTCCAGCAAGTGGTTTACTTAGGACACTTACTGTCCAAGAGGGGTAGGCAGTTGACACCAGACCGTATCCAGTTAATAGCGAGTCTTCCCCAGCCCAGAACCCAGAAGGAGGTACGTGCCTTTATCGGCCTTACTTCTTATTGTAGACAATGGATTCCCCAGTATGCATTTCTAGCCAAGCCACTGATACAGTTAACGACACAGGAGGCAGCCGTATCGACTGTCCTCCCTTGGACATCTGAACATACACTTAGTTTCAACGAGTTAAAGAAAGCCCTATGCCAAGCTCCAGTTCTAGCTACACCGAACTATAGTAAGCCTTTTACACTTTTCGTTACTGAACGTGAAGGTACAGCATTATCTGTTCTCACACAAGATCAAGCAGGACAATACAAGCCCTGTGCTTATTTTTCGAGCACATTAGATCCAGTCGCCCAGGCGTTGCCTGCGTGCCTCAAGTCAGTTGCAGCCACAGCACTAGCTATCAGACAAAGTGATTCCATAGTTTTAGGACATACTCTGACAGTACAAGTCCCACATTCAGTAGAAGTTCTTTTAAACCGAACACAAACTCAGCACTTGACAATTGCACGTTTAACAGGTTATGAATTGACACTGTTCCAGCCACACATAGAAATTAGACGCTGCAACGTCCTGAATCCTGCTACACTGTTACCATCAGTTAATTCAAATCCAGACCCACATGACTGTGTGGAAGTAGTTAACATTACGACAAAGCCAAGACAAGACCTGACAGACATTCCGTTACCAGATCCTGACCTGACACTTTATGTGGATGGTTCATGTATGAGAACAAGTACAGGAGAACTAGTCGCCGCGTATGCAGTAACTACTGACACCGAAGTTATTGAAACACACCGTATTGATACCCTGTCCGCTCAAGCAGCAGAGCTAGTCGCTCTGACACAAGCTTGTATACACGCCAAGAACCTGAAAGTTAATGTTTATACAGATTCACGTTACGCATTCGGAGTTGTACACGACTTCGGAGTGCTCTGGCAGGAGAGAGGTTTCATGACTTCTCATGGAACCAAGATTCAGCATGGTCTCCTTATTCAAGCTCTGTTGGATGCCATACATTTACCGACATCTATCGCTATCATGAAGTGCAAAGCACATACGAAAGTCACTGACATTATTTCCCAAGGTAATGATCTAGCAGATCGCACAGCCAAACTTACAGCACAGACTCCAGACGTTCCAGTTAACATGACACATACTCCAGATCTGACTACATGCATGACAGTTAAGGACCCTACACAAGATGTCATAGATATCCAGTTACATGCTACTTCCGAAGAAATCAAGAAATGGTCTGAACAAGGAGGGGTCCAGACAGATCAAGGATGGTTAACGAAGGGTAGAGCCACATGGTTTCTCCCCGACTCTATGGTTCAAGTCATTATCAATACCGCACATAGTCCAGCACATTTAGGAGAGAAAGCTATGTTAGACAGTATCCAGAACATTTGGTTCAACAAGCATTTACGAGCTGCAGCCAAGCAGAAAGTCCGTACCTGTATGATATGTTGTCAGTTTAATCCAGGTAAAAGTGTCCCGGTGGAACAAGGTGGTTTCCAGCCTCCTGACCACCCTTTTGAGGTCCTCCAGATGGATTATATTCAGATGGAGCGATGTCGAGGTTTCAAGTATGTCCTTGTAGTAGTATGCGCTTTGTCCAGGTGGACAGAAGCATATCCAGTCCCAGATTACACAGCCGCGACCACTGCCAAACAGTTGGTTCGTGAATTTTTCCCTAGATATGGACTCCCTAGAGTCGTATATTCTGATAACGGTCAGCCATTCTCCTCAGAGTTAATGAAGCACGTTTCCCTGTTGTTAGGGTACCAGTGGAAGTTCCATTGTGTACGCCATCCTGAAGCAGCCGGTCTGGTCGAGAGACATAATCAGACTCTGAAAATCCGTATCGCAAAAGTTTGTAAAGACAAAGGTGTGGACTGGCTAGTAGCTCTGCCAGTCGCTTTGTTTTATATGCGCATGGTTGCACATTCCAGATCAGGTCTGTCCCCGTATGAGGTCGTATTCGGCCGCCCCCCTAACATGTGGGGTACTCCTAGACCCCGAAGTATTACCGATGTTTCATGTAATATGCTGACAGATTACCTAGCTTCCTTGATGTCTGCCCTCAACTCATGTCGTTCACAGGTTGCTGCCGCCTTTCCAGACAACACCGAGGTGGCACCGCATGAAATCGTTCCAGGTTCCCTTGTGATGGTCCGAAATTTTGACAGATCAAGTCCGCTGGAGCCCCGATGGAAGGAGCCCCGTCAGGTCCTCCTCACCACCCGTACCGCCGTGAAGTTGGAAGGCAGAAAAGGATGGCTACACCTTTCTCATGTTAAACTTTTTAAAGGATTGAAACCCGTTTCTAAAAACATTTCCCAGGATTTTAAAGACTGCCAAAATATTTCTCTTAAGGACTGTCCCGCAAAAGACATTGTTACAACCCCTCCCTTGGTAGAGAAAACTCCGCAGCAGGAGTATAAGCTAAAACTACGGTCTAGTAAAATAAGTCAGTCAGTTTGATTGTATAAGTCCTCCCCTAGGTGAAACGGTTAGACTGTTTCTGACATGTATAAAATAGACCCCCATAGTGAGAGAGTCAGTTTAAACGCAAACCGATGTATTGTTTTTCTGAGTTTCATATTATTCATCAGCATTATGATTTCCTGCACCAGCTATGCATTCTATCTGTATTTTCCAGTTCCTCATGTAAATATGTCTGCTAATGCTACAGTAGAGCACACGTTTAGTGATCTGCCTCCTCATGAATATTCTTACCGTCTCGCTATGCGCAACAACACATTTATCCGTATGTTACATTACTCACACCAGACCAGCAATGCCACTAATTGTTGGGTGTGTGGTCGACTCCCCCCTTTTCAGACACCAAAGGGAGTTCTGCCACTCTTTCCTTATCCATTTTCACATAATGGTTCGTGTGGAGCATGGTCCACGTTAACGTCATCCGCAACAGATATGTCTTTTCTTAACAGTACATGTTTCCCAGACAAGCAAGGTCTCCCCCACAGAACAGGTTTAGATCTAGAAAATGAAGTGTATAATTTAGGTAATTATTCGTCGAATTTCATGGTCCTGAATGTTCAGTCTGATACTACTCCAGACTCATCTGCTATTTCAGTACTACCAGTCAAAGGCGAATTATGTGTCCGTAATTATGGTTCTGTACATGTAGGACATAGTGAATGTACTACTATTATCAGGTATAGTGACAGTGGGAAATCTATTTTTAAAGCTTCACGTCATTCTTATTTTGTTTGTGGTCAAACCGCATATGTTCGTCTGCCCCTCGATTGGGAGGGAACCTGTTACATTGCCTTCCTACTGCCACCAGTTTTTCTAGCCCCACCTGACTACCATAGGAATTCCTTCCTAGTACATACTAGACACAAAAGAAATCTCCCGATTGTCGATTATACTGAAACCGCCGCAGAGCAATTCATTGATATAGATAAAGGTGTTTTCCCTTATTTAGGCACAGTTGTAAATAGTAAGCTAATCCGTAGGTTAACAAGAACCCTTGAAGCTGTAGTAGATGAGACTGCCTCCGCTCTAGGTAACTTAACTGAAGAGCAATCCTTTATGAGAATTGTCGTTTTACAGAATCGTCTCGTCCTTGACGTCATACTGGCCGATAGGGGCGGGGCCTGTAGACTCATCGGATCTAGTTGTTGCATTTTCATTCCAAATAACGCGCCGTCTGTTTATTCAGCTATAACCAGACTCCATAAAATTGCCCATCTGTTACATCAAGATCCAGGCACCTGGACATGGTCCGGTTGGTTCTGGAATATAATTTCCGCATGGGGATGGAAATTCCTGTCCTTTCTAGGTATTGCAGTAGCGATCATATTTAGCTGCTGCCTCTGTATACAATGTAGCCCTGCGATTTGCAGCATGTGTGCTACCTCTTGTATTCCTAGTCCCAAGCCCCGTTCTAAATCCCGTTCCAAGATAATTCGAGACGAGCAAATGGTACTGTATGAAATGATAGATGGTATCATGAAAATTGATGTTTCCTGATGGAAACGTAGTGACAAGGAGGGAATGTGGAAAAGTAAATTTTGCCATGTTCTGTGTCCCTACGCCTCATCCATCATATGTTATGTATGCATGACCAATATGCATATGTTATTCCCCATGTCCGATTAATGACGCAATTACAGTTGTGTCCACCTCTAGTATGCTAGTTTCCCAGTCCTCGTGAATACTACGAATATCAGGCCTAGGTAAAGTTACGTTGCCACGTTTTCTCAGTGTGCACGTTATTCCATTATAAAGTCCCCGTTTCTAGGCCTCAAAAGGGCCCGGACCACAGATTCAGCTCCTGTCTCCTGAAGTCTCGCTGAGGAGCGATACAGCCCCCACCTGTATCCTCGACCCTTCACTTACTTCCTGCCTCGCAGTGCCCGGTGCAGCTTGACTCTGCCTCTGAGTCTGCCAAGAGTATGTTATGATTCCAGCTATCAGTTCAGTCCTCCTTCTCTGCATTCCTAAGTTACTGAACTGCATCAATAGTTTCCGTCATTGTCTAGCCTTCTCGTCTCCATGTTAGAGAAATACTGTATTTAATGGTCATTTAGTATTCCTCATCACGCATTTCATGTAGAATAATGTATGGTCCAGTCTTAGAATCAAGTTAGCTTTTCCCCTCATGACTTCTAGTTTATATCAACATGTTCCCTAAACATCAGATACTAGATAGGGTTTAGGTACATGTCGCTCCGACCCTCCAGACTCTAGTCTCTGCTCCTAGCACAGAGTTCGTAGCCCCCAGCTTCTCCTAGTGATACGTCATTGCCAGTTTGCGCGCACCATTAGGTTAGAGGTCCCGGCTCCTTAGGTAGCCCCCTCCAATGTTTCCGCCCCATTCATGACATATTCTGTTACGTTTGCACCACATGTCTATGTATACGCCCAGTTACACCTACTTTTATTGTTATCCTTCGCGACTGCTACGCGTCACGCCTTCTGCTCCACCCACTGCTACGCCTACTGCAATGTAATGCTATGTGTTCGCGCTATGTATATATGCCCGTGTATTGTTATTAAATGTTAGCGCGCTCATCCCAGACCCAGCCCCGGCAGCTGCCGGGCCACTCTAGCCCTGCCATTCTGTTCCTATGCAGGTTGTCCTGATCCTGTCCTTATGCTGTAATAAACCTGCAGAAACTCCTACTACCTCGAATCTTGACTCTTATTTATTGAGCTATCTGTTATGCTATATGCCTAGTCAAAAATAGGGTATTATTTATTTATTTACCACACAATACTGAAACTGGAAAGTTGTTATCGGAATATTTATTATCCCATGTATTATCCATTCAATGACAGGTCGTTCTGACATTGTCAATGGTAATCTCTCAAGTTTTTCAATGCTCAGAATTGTATAGTCAGCACCCTTCTGTGCCAAACTGATTTGTGTATCAGTAAGGTTAAAGATATTAAATAATGACGTTGTGTTGATTAAACGCCAAGGCACATAGCCTGAACGCAGATTTTGTAACGTCCAGCCAAGCTGTACAATAGAACGCAATTGAGACTGACCGTGTTGTAACATCAGTAAGTCTTGCTCTATTATATCGATTGCTGAAGACACAATACTGTCCAGTGAATATATTCTGGAAGACAGAGTCATTAACCCATTGTCTTCAACAGAAAGTGATTTTTCCAAATTAACACGGTCAATTTCCCGTATTTTTTCTGCTGTCTCAATTTGAGTTTCTTTCCAAGCTTCATTATAAGCTGCATATATAGAGGCCGCTATGAAACATTTTTGACGCTGTTTGCGTGGTCCCATAATGAAATTGCGCAAGTCAGCACCTTCTTTAAGTAAAGTTAGGTGTTGCTTAATTTCTGCCAGTGTGGATGTATGTAGCCATTGAAGGCAGAGCTTTCCCGCACTGTAAGTAGTTACAATCCCTGGATGTTGTCTTTGGGAGTATCTAGGGTCTGGCCTGGTCAATGTGAAACCCTGTATTTTGTTCAGGAATCTGTCTTGACAGTTATTTGTGTCTGTGGGCCAGATCAACCATTGTTTCCATTCAGGATGTGTTCTGTTTTGGTTTAAAATACTGGTTACGTCTATCTCAACATCAGAGGTGCTATTACTATCCATTGTTGGCTTTGGAATAGACGGTTTGTTTAAGTCTTTGATTTTGGCTAGACCAAGACAGGTGGTCTGTTGAATTGTGTCATTCAAAAATATAATTTGTTCTGGGATCATGCAGGCTCTAAATAATGATTCTAAACCTTGCACTTGCCAATCTTTTGTGCCCCAGATCGTTTTCGTTTCAATGTTATTGTTCCAGAAATCAAAACCGAATGTATTCATTTTTTCAAAAAATGAGTCTAAATGTATCAATTTTGTGTTTGTAAGCATGGTTTTCACTCCTGTCTTATTTAACAATTTGAAATAAAATGATTCTGCATTACTTGTGTTAAACCCTGAAAAGTATGAATATTTATCATAAAATATTTTTGAACTGCCTTTTGGTGGAGTTGCACAATGTTCCCATTGGTTAAAATTTAAAACATTTCTAGGCTGGGTAGATTTATGCAGATAATGGTTACCATAATGGTTATAGCAAAACATTTGATCGTAATTTGATGAACCTTGTAAATAATCATGTTCTGTAAATTTGGCTGACATCACTAGATCAGACATCATATCATTAATACTTTCAAAATCCCAATCATCAGCGAATGTGCTTGGTTTTACAAAGTCACTCAATGAAATCTTAAATTGGTGTGGGTACTTCAGTAGTTCAACCGGACCAAATATTTCATATTCAGTTTTGTCCCATGCTACCCCGCCGTGTATAGGATTGGCTGTGAAGTTTACAGACGAAAGTTGTCTTTTCTCGACGTGTGAAGATGTGTGTGGTTTAAGGACCAAGTTGATATTCTGGCTTGCTGTGTCCATTTTAGCATATTTTCCCTCAATGAAATGTCCCAAGCATAGTACCATGATGAGCCAAAGTATGAGGATAAATGCACCAAATGCCACCCAAATTTCAATCCATGGAGAAATCAGATAGGTTTCTTTCAGTTGATGTAAAAGTTTCTTTGCTTTGGCTTTAAAAGTTCTTTTTGTTGGATGATCGTCAGGTTCATTCAGATCTTCAGAAAATTCATCGAAATTGATGAAGTAGCCGGATGCCGTTCTGTCAATTGTTTCAATTGCATCTGGATTACTTTTTGTTTTTAGGATTTGCTTTGTTTCATTAGCATAGTCCGTTACATCATTGTAGAGTGGAGTTTCTTGATGTAAAGTTTTGATTTGGGTTTTAAGAGGTTCAAGTTCTATTGCTTTGTTGCATAGTCCTTGTTGTTTCACTGTAGAATTTTCAAATGTGATTAGTTTTTCAGTTTGAACCTCCGTGTTTGTAGCAAACTTTGGTGTTCTACTACTTCTTGGGAGTCCACTTGGCCTACTACTTGTTATCGGCCACATGATTGTGGTTTAACCAGGTCGATGGATACAACTCGGTTCTCCTTTTTACCAGCAAGGGGCGGTAGTACTACTGATCTCGTCCCGTTGACAGACAAGACAGGAACTGCTTTTCTGAAAGAAGGCCCAAATTCCTTCTTTACCTCGATCTTCTCTCTGACCAGATCCCCGATTTTTGGAATCCAGACAGGCCTTGCTGGGACAGGTGGTTTCTCTTCAGTGGTTGTTGGCTGTTGTTTCAACTTTATGTTGCTCAGGTCTCTTCTTGTTTCATTTAAGTCCTGTAAAATAGCCAAGCGATCTTTGATATCAAAGCATTTTTCTTTAACCACTGAAGTCTGACTATCTAAGTCCTGGACTAACATTCTAGTCCCAAACAATAGTTCGTACGGACTGAGACCTCTCAGAGAATTTCTTGGCAGATTATTAAGACTACGTTGGACACTTATTAAAAGGTTTGACCCACCCAGCTCCCGAACCTAATACCTTTGCTGTTATCGATTGCTTTATGTCACAGTTTTTTCTTTCCACGATTCCGTTTCCCTCAGGATGAAAGGGACAAGAGTACCGCAATGCAATGCCCATGCTGGTCATGGCCTCCTTATAAGCCCGAGAGCTAAAAGCAGGACCCTGGTCAGAATGCAGCATGCCAATTGCGTATGTGCCGATAAAGACTCGCAAATCTTTTATAACAGTTCTGGCGTCAGCCGATCGCTGGGGCCACATCCATATGAATCTCGTGCATGAATCCACTGCGACCATGATATATTTATAGTTACCATCCCTTTGTAAGGGACCGCAGTGGTCCAGGTAAACACACGCTAATGGTTTATCTGAGATTAGAAGGGGCGTCTGGGCTGGTCGTTTCACTATTGATACCTTCATTCTTTGACATATTTCACATTCTTGAACATAGTTCCTAGTTTGTCTTCTCATTCTCGGCCACCAGTATCTCTGTTTTAATAATGATACTGTGGCTGAAACGCCAGCATGTACAGAAGCAAGCCCTTCGTGTGCCGCTATAATGAGTCCTAACCTATGTTCCATGTTTGGAATTGCCCTATCCCCCACTCCCGGGATTCGAGCAAATGGAAGGTTATTCGCATCAGTTATGTATGAGTACTTTACTGGAAAGCCTTTCGGGAGTGTTTCTATCGCATCTTTTACTGTAGCGCTGACAGCCTGTAATATTTCGCTGTCTATTTTTGTTTTTGACCGGGTGATAGCAGCTACGGAAGCCATCTGCACAGCTGCCTTCGCTGCTTCATCAGCCAATGAATTCCCTGCAACGTGAACGCCATCACGTTGATGACTCAGTGTATGTATCATGTGAGTCTTTTGTAGTTCTTTTTGTAAAAGAACTACTTGTTCCCAAAGCATTTTATGCTTGATTGTGCCACCTTTTGCATCTTTAAAACCGTTCTGAACCCAGATCTGCAAGTATTCATTGTAAGACTATTCGCAATAATATGAATCGCACACTATGAGTGTGGGGAATTCTCGATCGGTATTTTCAAGCGCCATCTTGAATGCTAGTAGTTCAGCTCGCTGAGCTGTACAATCTCCTAGAGATTGTGTTTTAGTTACAAGTGGTCTAAATTTTCCTTCGTGCCAGCGACCTTTAACAATCGCGCACGCAGCACTGTAAGCTTGCTTACCCCCCACTGCGGGTTGTGCTGATCCGTCCGTATATATTATACAGCTGTAATGTTCCAGAGGCAGAATTTCTGTGGGCAGAGGACATTCAAATTCATATTGGAGAAATTCTTGTGTTTTTAAATTAGGATCAAATTTGTATACCACGTCTGTTGCAGCAAGGGAATTAGCCCATTGTATCCATCTCGGATGAAGTGCTTTAGCATTCGGAATGCTTGCCTTTGTTACCGCCTCCAGGGCTGGTATTGGTGTCACGATGATTATTCGTTTACCTTGTGCTAGGGCTCTTTCTTTCGCTACAGCAGTCTGTACTGCGGTAAGGATTTTTTCCGTTGGGCTAAATTTCATTTCAGCTTTTGTGTACAAGTGTGATTTGTATGCTATCGGTACCTTTTCTCCCTCATTAGAGGTCAGGTATGTGAATCCGCATCTTCCTGGGATGACTCGAATCACAAGGTTGCGTGTGTTGTCACGTGTTTGTAGTTTTGTTTTAATTAACATGTCTGTTTGTAAAGATCCCAACATTTCTGTGTGTTTTTGAGTCCAGTTGATTCTTTTAAAATCTGGTTTTATTAAATCATAGAGGGATTTAACCCTCTCTGCATAGTTTATAATATAAGTTCTTCCGAAATTCAGGAAACCTAGAATTGATTGCAAGTTTTTCAGTGTCCTAGGTGCTTGGATTGCAGCACATTTCTCTAGGAAATCTTTAGCCAGGCTTTTGCCTTCACTTGATAATTCATATCCTAAAAATAGGACAGTCAGATGGGCAAATCTTGACTTCTTGAAGTTGAATTTGTAACCCTCTGCTGCGAACCCAAGTATTATGGTGTTCACTCTTTTCAAGTGAGTATCCAAGTCATCGTCTGTTAGATAGATGTCATCGACATAAGATAATGCCTCATCATCATATATTTGTAGTAACTCTGTTACTCTTGCTGAGAATAATCCTGGGCTGTTCTTGAACCCTTGGGGCAAACTACAGAAATTTTTCTGCGAGCCATTTATTGAGAAAGCGGTCAAATATCTGCTTTCAGGTGCTATATTTTGACAAAAGAATCCATTAGAGATGTCTAATGTTGTTTTGTATTTTTTGCGCACTATGCTATTCATTAGTGCTGCACTGTGTGAGTTTTGCACTGCAAAAGTTTTGCAACATGAGTTCAAGTGTCTGTAGTCCAAAACAAGACGATATGAATTATCTGGTTTGGAGACAGGAAACAAAGGATTGTTCATTTGTGAGGTGCATGTTTCAATCACCCCCTGGTATTCAAGTTGATCTAGGATCTCTTTTACCTGTTTTTTAGCTTCTTGCTTAATTGGGTACTGCCTCTGTGCAGTAGGTTGTGATTTTAACTGGATTTTGTGAGGAGGAGAGTCCTCATCCCATCCCACATGATTTTTATATAATGCAGGAGCTTGGGCTACTGCCCACTTTCTTGCAAGTGTATACTTTTTATGTATTGGAATATTATTAGAGAAGGCAGGCATAATTATTTCTTCGCCATGAGGGCACTCCCTGACAAACTCTGGTGGCCAGTCTTTTTCAGCTAGAAGGATGTCATAGCCTTTAGAGAGATTATCCCAAAATAGACCCCTTATTTTTCTAGTCTTATCCCCTTCTATACGCAATGTTATTTCATATATTTTATGAGGTTGTATTTTTTCACAGAGGGCTCCCTTTGGGGAGACTTGCGTCCTTGGTCCGGAGATCTTTCTCTCCGCCGAGGAGACCTTCCTCTGGACTGGAATCTTTTTTCTTTAGGAGTGGATTGTTTATTTCCATCCCAGCTCTTTTTTTGAGTGTTTAGATTATTTTTAATAAATATCTGTTCAGGATTTTCAATTAGTTGGGGTTTCACAGGTATTCCACCCAAACTATCTCTTCCTAGTTCTTCATAGGATTTGTCTATGATTCTGGCAATTTCAAATGGTTGGTCTGCTATATCTGTCTCTTTCAACCTCTGGCGGATCGCCACATTTGCTGCTTCTCCCTTTATATTGGCTAGTAATATTGCCGAGACCTGCTTGAAGTCTTTTAGTAATTTCATACCCAGAGTTAGGGCCGGTTCTGGACCGTATTCATCTTGAATTTGTTTTAGGACATCTGGTATTACTGACATGGATGGAACACCATGTGTTTTTGTGTAAATGGAAGCAAAGACTGTACCCCAAGTGTCACAGTCCTCCACATGTGGTGCAATTCCCATTGGAAGACAGATAGTCAGAATCCTGTGTTTCTCAACCGGGGTGGTATCCGGAAATACCGCCTCTATTTGAGTGATTTTTTGTGCTAACCAGAATGGAATTTGTTCCCGTTTTGCGGGTACTTTACCTAAACAGGACTGTATGTTCTGTGGTGTAATTTTATTTGTGTTTCCCTGATGAGGGGTCAGCTGTGGAATTTTAATAGCTGGTTGGACTGTTGAAGTCTGCATTATATATTGGACTAATTGTCTGTGTATTTTAATTAGTTGTTTTAGCTGTGCTAAAAGATCTGGTGCAGACATTTCTTCAATGTCTGGATGTGGTGTGTATCCGGCTAGGACCGGCCACGTTGCTCCTGGTCTACCTAGTGGACCGAGCCTGGTGATGTGATTATTATGTTTTAGGGCGACTTTAAACTAGAGCAGGTGCTCTTGGTATTTGAGTGATATCTCCACTTCCTCGAAAGGAGTGTAGATATCCGGTGGTTCCTCTATTTTATAATAGTGGAACTCTTTTGTTACAGCGTTTGCTGCTGGAAAGTTTATCCATGAGTAGAATACCTCTGTCTGCCGATATTCGTGTGCCTCAATTACGAATATGACTGTACCACCTCTCGGTCTTAGTCCATTTTCTATAAGTTTTAAGGTTATAGTTTTTCTTATGTTGACCGGGATGAGTATTGCCTCCGGGTCTTGCTGTAGGAGACTATTGTCATCCGCTAGGAGTTGAGCTGCTACTCTAGCTGTCTCCCTTCCTTCTTCACTGTTATTTTGTTTATTTGCAGATCAGGTTTCTATGGAAACAAAGATTAGATGCACAATATTTTGGAACAGTGTATCCTTCAACGTTGAATAAACCAAGAACCTTACATAGGAGTCTCCTCCTACGAAGTTTGGCGGATTTAACCTTTCACCCACTCCAGACGTCTTTGGAGTATTATGGGAAAAGGGGTCTGTGTGAAAAAGCACGACTGAGTTACTCTAATGTCTTGCGTTAGATTTATCGCCTATCCAAACCATTGGCCGCCATGTAGTGTAGTTCCTATTATCCCAATAGGCTCTGCGCATTGGAATAATATCTTCAATAGTATAGACGTAGGACTGTGGTTAACTAGGTATTCTACTGACGATATTAGACTTAAAGTTATGTGTGTGCCAGCTAGCTCAGAGTTCACTAGAAACTTTCTCGAATAGGCAAGGAGGAGTTTAACCTCCCTGGATAGACAAGAAGGGATTTAGTTTCTGACAACCATAGAACATGACAACTTTGCTCTCCCCTAATCAAGAGTATATCTCTAGAGTCGTGTGAAAACAAAAGACAACTTATTTTACTCAGTCAGTACGTGCATTCTTAGTTTCACCAGTTTGTAGAGAAGTAAGAGATGGGCGTGGTTCAATAAAAAGATGTTAATTATTGATCAGTCTCTTTTCTCATACAAGAGAAATGAATCGCTATTATTGCAATACTTATAGTTAAGTAAAGTGCATACAGTAAAAACAGAATTATAAAATAATACTGTAAAAGCATTTATATGGTTTCTTAGCCATATGATACTAAAATGGATAAAAGTTATATACATATATACATTGACTAATCGTACTCAACTGGTGCTTCTAACTACGCCTACCCCAGTGTACCTGACCTAAGCCTAATACGTGGGCGGGAGTAGATAAGTAGTTTAAGTTAAGTTTGCTTTGCCAAGGATCTGATTCAAGAATTCTCTGTGAGGGGTTATTCAGTTCAGTACCTGGGATTTAGAAGGCTGGAGGGCTGGTATCTCAATCTCAGGACTCGATATCCCAGTTGCCCGCAAGGGCGGCCAGGAACGCCGGAGCTGGATTTCTCGGCAAGAGAAAAGGCAGCGTCTCTCTCTCAGCGCCTCAAAAGGGAGGGGCAGCGTCCGTGGGCTTCTTGCATCTGCTGGGCTCCTCGGCAAGTATCGCTGCTCCAATCTCGTCACCACCATCGTGTTTGCTTAGGGCAATGTCGGTAATATTTATACCTGAAAGGTGCCGAGATTGACGTAAGGATGGACATAAATACGTCAATAAGGATGTCATAAGAACTGGTCGTTCGTACATCCTTTACTGGAGTTCTTGGTTAAATCAAAACAATAGCTGCGGGGGTTTTCCCAGGTTGCTGGAGGTTTGATTTGTTTTGAGAACTCGGTATGCTTTCTATGGGGGGTGGGGGAATAGTGCTTGCCTAACGTGGTAGCATGCGCTATGACCTAATCAGAAAACGGGTTTCTGTGCCGTTGTATGGCCACTATTGATATATTAACCAGACAAGGGTCAGAAACAGGAATATTGATACAGTTCCCATGGTAATACATCACAGATGACCTTCTCTACTTCAGTTGCTGTAATTTTTGGCTGTGCAACAGTGGTTTATTAGTACAGTATGTACTAGCTGAAGGAGTCAAACCGCACGTGAAGTGCGACTTTAGATAAAGTACCCATTCTGTCTCACTGATATTAGCGTTGTTTGCAACTGCGGGGCCTTTCTCGTTCTTATTGATGATCTGCCAGAATCTTTCCTTATCGTGCGTTTTAGAGGCGTGTTGTAACTGAGCCCATAATGTTTCTTGTTTTGCGTGTTTATGCTTCCAGATCTCTTTTTTAGCTGCTTTCTTTCATTGTGGAGTTGTTGTAGTAGATCCAGTTCTCCTGGATGTTGACTTGATTGCCGAAAAAGTCTATCTGTTTCCTTTCTCATCTTCCGAGTATGGATGGGCTAACTGACGAAACCTGTCCCAGGATGCTTGTATCTGGTCCAGGCAGGACCAGGCTTGGCAGTTCGGGCTGGACTGTTCCCACAAGGAACAGGGTCAAGACTGATTTGCTTACGGCTGGGTCCAAACTCGGGTGGTGTTCTGAGCAAAAGAATGATGTACTTAACGCAGATCCTTGTGACTGGGGGTGAATGCTTGCATTCTCCAGCATTAAATCCATTATTTGTTTCTTTCGCATATGTCACCCTAAGTGGGAAGGGTATGCCCAGACATGGGTCCCGTGCTCACTACACCACCGGATTCAAGCTAGCCTGGCTGATGAAGGGTAATGCCCTAAAACCGGTCCGAGGATGCTTGTTTCCAGTCCAGGGAGGACCTGGTTTGCAGTTCGGGCTGGACTTTACCCACAAGGAACAGGGTTAAGATTGATTTGCATATGGCTGGGTTCAAACTGGGGTGGTGTTCTGAGCAAAAGAATGATGTACTTAACCCAGATCCTTGTGACTGGGGGTGAATGCTTGCATTCTCCAGCATTCTGTCCATCATATGTTTCTTTTGCATATGTCATCCTAAGTGGGAAGGGTATACCCAGAAGTTGGTACCGTGCTCACTGCACCACCGGATTCAAACTAGCATGGCTGATAAAGCGTGATGCCCTGAAACTGGTACCAGGAGGCTTGTTTTCAGTCCAGAGAGGACCTAGCGTGGCAGTTGGGGCTGGACTGTTCCCACACTGTACAGGGTCAAAAATGATTTGCATATGGCTGGGTCCATACTGGGGTGGTGTGGTGAGCAAAAGAATGATGGATTTAACCCAGATCCTTGTGACTGGGAGTGAATGTTTCTGTTGACCAGCATTCCATCCATCAATTGTTTCTTTTGCTTATAATTGACGATTTGCCATGAACAAGTCGAGTTCCCTTCTTGTGGCTCATCTCACTGTGGATTTTAGTTACATTATTGGCAAGAGTCTCCCATTTCACTATTGAATTGAGATCTAGTTGAGCTAGGTCCTGTACACTTGAGACAGCATCCTCTGCTAATGAGTTAATGGAGCCTGGGATCCACTTCAGGCGTTTCAGGTTTTCTGAGTGTGTTTCTCCTGACAATGTACGAAATTACGCAAGTTTGCGCAAAGATGCATTCTCCCTGATGACCTGAGGGTTGTGATTGCTATCCTCATGATGGTATATACTTTAGTCGCAAACCTGATGGTAAAGGGGCATTGAAACGAGCGTATAATCTATAATTGAAACGTGTTACCACAGACCCTTGACCAGAAAGGTGGAATGTCAGATGGTTTTCGGCCATTTAGTGCCAACAGGCCCAATAGTTCCCAGGCTTTTATGAGTTCTTCTCCTAGGCTGTCCCTCCGTAAGTTTGATGGTATTGCTTGGTCTGGGAGGGGTCCCACTGCACCCATATGTTCCTCTGAGGGACAAAGAAAAAGATTGAGGTTAAAGTCACTGGAAACTATCCATTGTACCTTGTTATGGCTATCTTTTAACTGGGATAAGTGAGCTGCTATTCTCTTGGAAGATGTCGCTTTATGCTTTGGATTGATGTACAGTTTTACGGCAATAGTTGGTTCTTAAAAATTATTAGCCAAACCTTCCAGATTTAATACGAGCATATTTGGGTCATCCACGAACACTTCCACTGTTTCACTTGTTATGTTAGTGTTTTTATAAATCGCCAGGCCCTCGTTTGCCCTCCCACAG
Organism: Lissotriton helveticus; assembly: GCF_964261635.1. NCBI lineage: Eukaryota > Metazoa > Chordata > Amphibia > Caudata > Salamandridae > Lissotriton > Lissotriton helveticus. Next base: position 1,430,046,888 of record NC_136068.1, on the reverse strand, counting down.
GCACTCTTTCTTTCTGCTCTTTTCGTGTATTCTTTGTAGCCAATGAGAGGGATAGAAGTCTGCACCCAAGTTTCCTGGAACATTAGGATAGAATGATCTCTGGAATCCTTTGAATTCTGGATCCGAAAGTTTTGTCTGTAGACCATTGATGTTCCAAGAACAGACTACCAGGCAGACCGGAATCTTTTTTGATGGTCTTCCCTCGCCTCAGTCTTGACTGCTCCTAGTTCGAGACAAAGCCTGCGGTAACCAACACCAAGAGTTTTGCTGCTCATTGGTTGTTACCAGTCTTTGCGGCAGGCCGGCGGCCATTTCGTTAATTACTTTAATAGACATTTTAGTGAAGTATGAGGCCAATTTGTGATGGACCGCCGGGTGGTCCTTGAGCCAGGCCTGACAAGGCTTTAAACAATTTTAGGATATTTGAGCGATTTAAGATGTCTTGCGAGCCCCTTGATTTAAATTCTGGGATCCACAGCAGCATCTGACCAGAGTTGTTTAAACCAAGAAACTCATCGGAATCGACACTGCCTTTTGAAGACAGTTGATTGCCTTCAGTTGCTGCCTGCAACTGAGGTTCCAGGAGAGGCTGTTCACTTGAGGGTTGTGTCAGGGATTCTTCCTCCATACATTCTTTTGCTTGCAGATTCCCCGTGGATGATATTTTGTCTTCTCGGCCGGCATGGTGGACTCCAAGTGTTTCCTCTGGTCGGAAGCTGCGTAACATAATGGTCCACTGGGTATGGTACAAAACACTCTTTAGATCTTTCGGAGATACTACCTTGTTGTGAACAACATTGTAAGATGGGGCCATGCTGGAACCATGACTTCGGGTCCGTTTGGGTCATCCCTAGACAATGCCGGTCTTCCTGTTGAGGAATTGGGGAGTGATAAAAGCTCTTTAAGTTACCTAAGCAGATTTTGTTCCTTCCTTTTCTCACAAGTTTCCCTTCCCTTTTGGTTTGTCATGGTAAGTCCGGAGCATTCGTTTTTTTGCTATCATACATAGATGATTCATGGTGGACCCTGGACACAGTTTCAAGATTGACCTCCATATATCCACAAATGTTTCCTCTGGTGGCCATTCTTTGACTGGGGGTCTGTGGTTCTGTGCAACCCCCAATCACGCAACTTGCAGTACAGAAAAGCCTGTAGTTCGCATGTCAGTTTGGCTGGTGAAAGGCAGCCGGCTAAACCAACATGCGCACTTTACTCTCTGGAGCTCTCGCTCGTAGTATTTGCCTGTCTGACAGTGACTCATGTCACGTGACCTGACCTGTCCATTTAGCCTTGCCACTGCATCGACCAAAGGCTGACTGACTCCCAGTCCGGGCTGATTTTAATTAAGTAATTACAAGTTCTTGTTTACTTATTAATGCACGTTATTCTATGGAGGCCAGGGGACAAATATAAGTGGTGAAATGCCCCACTGCCCTAATGCAAAAACTGCCACTGTTATTATTGCCATCATATGTTATGTTATGTTATGTTATGTTATGTTATGTTATGTTATGTTATGTTATGTTATGGTGTCTTGTAAAGCGCAACAGCTGCCCCAGCAAAGGGGTGTCCCGTCGCTGAAAAGAAAAACTGACAACAGCAAAGTTAACACCAGCTAGTTTGTGAGGAAATTCCAAGTAGTTATTGAGTCCACGAATCTGTGCAGGAAGTGTGTTCCATAGAGTGACAGCTCTATGACGGAAGGAGCGGCCACCAGCCCAAACTCCACATATCCGAGTGACCACTACCAAATGCTGGCCCTCAGACCGCAGGGGCCGTAATGGAACATACGGTGAAAGAAGATTGGACAAAAAATTGGGGTAGCAGATTTCAAAACCTTAAAAGAGATACATGAGGCCTTGAATTCGATATGCCTGGCCACAGGTAGCCAATGAAGACGATGGATTGCACTGGACACAGAACAAGACTTGCGCAAGCCTAACAGTGTTCTGGCTGCTGCATTTTGTGTCCTCTGAACCCTCTGAACTTCTGCTTTATTGGACCCTAAATAGAGGGAACAGGCATAGTCAAGTCTGGACAGAACCATCGCTTGAATAATGACCTGACGTGTAGAGGCATCAAAGAAGCCCAACACTGGTCTGAGCCCCCGTAAAAGTCCATAGCAGGTCCCTGCTGTTGTTTTGGTTTGGACTCGATAATTTAGAGATTAGTACAACCAACCCCCTAAGTTCTTTACCGCTTGTATGGGGGAAGGGGGCATACCCAGACTAGCTGGCCACCAGAGATCACTCCACAGACCATGGTCCCTGCCTACCAACAGTACCTCCGAATTGTTGAAATTCAGTTGGAGGCAGTTAGCAGTCATCCACTCAGCCACTGCCGCAAGGTGGCCCTGAAGCTTGAGGGCGTCCTGCTCGGTGTTATTAGAGAGTTCTACCACTAACTGAGTGTCATCAGTATAAGAGACCATGATCAAGCCCCTACTCATAGGCAAAATATAAAACCTTCCCCCTACGGCTTTAACATTATTGATGATTCATCCAGAATATATATATAGTTGTCCAGCAGATTCAAAACATCAAACAAATAATTTGTTCGTATTTTATTCTTATAAAAAAATAGCAAAATCGCAGACAGTAATGTTTAAAATTGATTATTATCTTTTCTCAAACATTCATCAACAAGCAATAGGCATGGGTCCATTAGTTAAAGAACAGGATATGATGAGGAACCATACAAATAATGCAACAAAACAAATCTCTCAGTGCAAAGGTAAATTAAACACAAAAACAATACACAATACAGTAATACAATGAAGTGATAATACAAGAAAACAAAACAATAAGACAAAAAGCATTTTTTGGATCAAGTGCAGGCTTTTTAAGTAGCGGAATTATTTTAGCCTGTTTCCAAGCCCTGGGCACCGTAGCTGTACTAAGAGACCTATTGATCACCTGATTCAGAGAGGGTAAAATAGTCAGCAGTACCTTCCTAAATTAGTCAGGTTTGAGAGGGTCGGCAGGAGAGCCCGACTTGATCCTAATACACAGTACTCGCAGCTGATCTACCGAGATCGGAGGAAAAGTATAAAGGGTATATAGCCGCTGACAACAAAATTCTGCCAGCAGGTTAATGTGTGTGGAGTGGACGGGAAGGAGCTATAGATATCATCCACCCTCTTAACAAAAATGATGGACAACTCCTCGCACTGCTTGTTGGGCTTGATGGTAGACCCAGCACGGTTCTTGACTTTCAGCCTTTTTTTATACTCTGCTTAATTTTCTGTCTTTTAAGTATGTTCTGTGCCGGACCAATGTGTACTGCATTCACTCAGAATGTGTTTGATAATTTGATTAGTGAATTTTATCATTACGTTTCTAAGTTGTAAACCCCTGTGTGCTGTTTGTGTGTTAGGCAGTATACAGTGTTAGTTTTGCACCTTTTGCAAATATTACTTTTTGTTGCTCATTGTGGGGTTATGTTTTTCACCCAAATGTTGCTTGCTATTACTTGTGTTGGGGCATGTTTATTACATCCCAAACAATTCTTGCAGTTACGAGTGATGGGCAGGGAATCTGCAACCCAAACTTTACCAATATTTATTGGTGCTGGGGCATGTTGGTTGCTCCCAAACCCTAATAAATGTTGCTGGTTACGGGCAAGTGTTCTGCGCTCAAACCATACTTGCTTTTACTTAGTTTATATGTGTTGAGGCATTTTTATTGTTGCACCTTAATTGTTACATTGTAATGAGCTGGTGAGTTGCTACCCTAACAATGTTGCATTACAACTTCTTACTAGTACTGGTGATGGGGCATTTTTATTTGTCCTCAAACCTTTTGCTTTGGGGCATATTTGTTGCAGGGGCATACATGTTACTCTTTCTTAGATATGCTTGTGTGGTTGGTTTGTTGGGCATTTGTATGGCACCTGTTGCACCCTTGTGCTATTCTGTAGAGTCAGTGACTTTAGTGTGAGGTGTCATCATGATCATCATCAACTTTATTCGGTTTTTACAAGAAAGCCATGAAAGTCAAACAACACCTTAAAATAGACTCCATCAAATAATTTAACATGAACAATACATAATACAGAGTTAAATAGCAAACACTTTTCATTGATCCATATTAAAAACAATTCCATATAACCACAGTAACCCAGATTAATTACAAAAATGAATCACAGCTGGACCTAAGCTTAATTGAAGCCCTTAAAAGCTAAGAGTGTATAATACCAAGGGGCATATTTACAAGGGCTTTATCTCTGCTTTTTTGGCTAGCCTGTCCTGTGAATGGGGAGAGGGGATGAGCACAACAGAGTGCTCCAGAACCAGCTGTGACTGGTTCTCCACCTGCCCTGCAGCCTAAGACAAAGGATTCATGTGTCATGCCCCGAATTCCCTACAACACTGCACCTTTAAATTTACCGCTATTTAAGTCACCAAGACTCTCGGAGCGATGCTTTATGTTCTTGCGTCTAGCTCCGTTGTTTTGGTGTTCCGTTCTGTCCCTGTTTTCCTGACTTCCTGTTTTGTGATTCCGGCTCCGATCACTTTGTGGGAGTGTTTCCAGCCCTCGCGCTCGTGTGCGGGCCCCGGCTTTCCTTCTCCCCACAGTGTTCTTGAGTTTAGCGGGCGTCTCTATTCCTGACGTCCGCTTTCATTTCGTTACATTTTGCTCTGTAACGTGGACTCTACCCTTTTCCTGGAGTCCCGCCCGGCGGCCGGGTTCTTCCCCGCCATCCGGCTGGGCTCAGCCTCAGTCCTTTGTCATCCTTGTTGCTCCGCCCGGCGGCCGGGCTTGGTCTCCGCCGTCCGGCTGGGCTCCTCTTCAGTCCTCCCCCCTTACCTGAGTAGCTTCGCCCAGCGGCCGGGCTTGGTCTCCGCCGTCCGGCTGGGCTCCTCTTCAGTTCTCCCCCCTTACCAGAGTCACTTTGCCCGGCGGCCGGGCTTGTTCTCCGCCGTCCGGCTGGGCAGCACTTTGTCCCCTTAGCTAGTTAGGGTCCTTTCCTGCTCCGTTTATTTTCTTACACTCTGGTGCTCCGCCCGGCGGCCGGGCTTGTTCTCCGCCATCCGGCTGGGGACTTCTTTCCCTTTATAATTTTTTCTTCACTCTATGCTGTATCCCTATTGGCCACATCATCGTTTCTACCCATTCCTTGGCCAGCCTCACATCTGTTCTGGGATTCTTGCGTGGACCTGAGTGGGGTGCAGAATTCAACCTTCACGACTTAGAATCACGGTAACAGCGATATGTGCTGCATACATATGTTGGCTAATGTTATGACTCTAATAGAAACCTGAATGTATGTCTTGTTTCATAGATTTCCATGCAAAGATCAGTGGTGTTGGCATCAGCTCATTGTCATATCGATCAGAATAGTGGAGGTTTTCCAGAAGTCTTCTACATTATACAGAGTGAGAGTTTAATACGTCAGATTCTTGACACTTATGTGTACAGGGTCAGAAGAAAGTGTTTACTATTATTTTTCTGTCATCTTTGTAACAGCTCAAGACGAACTCCTACAATTATCCCACATATCAGTTCTGCGACATAGACAAAACAATTGTGGTATGTAGCGGTCATATACATAATATAGACAGAGTTTATATGTGTATTATGTTTAACCTAGATAGATCGTATATTTCTTTACAGCCCACCTGTTGCCAAGTGTCCATTCTGAGTTGCCACGCATCCACTCCGAAGACCACCTTCAAGCTCTTTATTTCTCCCCCAACCTTTCCTTGTTTTGTCTCCCTGTTTTCCCCTGGCGAGCCTTTCGATACTCTAGTGTTTGATAGAGTCGGAAGGCCGTAGGGGAAGGCTGTGGAATATTCTTCGGATTCCTGATGCTCCTGCGGAACCTGCTTTGAATTCATTACATCATGTGTATAAAAAGGGGCTGTGACCCCATGAAAAAGGTTCTCTTTCCTGATCCTACCTTGAGGGGGGCCTGCTGCTGCTGCTGGGTGCCAGGAGGACCGCCACTGGGGACTGCCTCCCTGCCTGCAGGGCCCTGTGAGCTGGCCCCTGGGCCCAGCCTTGCCCCCCTTCCTTCCTAAAAGACTTTTGCTGGATTCTGCCTCTAAAAGCACCAGGGGAGCGCTATGTTCTGTGTGCACTCCTACTTTTAACTGAAGCTGGGGGGTGCTTTCGCCTCTCCGAGAGATTCCCCGGCATGGGGATCCCCCTTCGATCATCGGCATGGGTGCCCAGCCCGCTCATTGCCGTGTTTCTTTTTATTTAGATAGCGGAAGCCTACCCCGCGTATTTATACTTTCTTAACCCCTGACGGGTGCCCACCCGGCCAGGGACGTGCTGCTAGTCTTTAATCCCTAGCGGGTGCCCACCCCGCCAGGGATTTGTGCATTTAAACGGGAGGCTACCCTGTATTTTGCTAAGGAGATCACCGCCATCAGCCCCGGGCCGCCACCGGCATCAGGGAGGCAGCTGCCGTCATTGGCAAAACTGCGGGAGGCTCGGCAGGCGACCCGCGCTGCCATTGGCTGCCCCAAGCAGGAAGCAGGCGGGAGCCTACCCCGTGCTCCTGCACTGGAAAGAAGCAGCGAGTTTTTCCCCCCGGGGCTCCGGGTAGCGAGGGAGAGCCCCGGAGTGCAGCTGGGGAGGTGAGGAGAGCCCCGCAGCTACAAGTGTCCGGTTGTGGCAGCATTGGGTTATTTTGAGCCCATGAGGCTCCAGGTGACATCTTGTTTCTCGAGCCCACGAGGCTCCAACGTATGTCGCATTTTGTTGATTGGAGCCTGCGAGGCTCCCACGTGTTTGGGGCACAGCTGTGCCAGAGCCCAGGAGGCTCCCACATTGTTCTTGGGCCCTACTGTTCCTTTTGAGAGCCCCAGAGGAGAGCCAGGGAGCACGCTGGTGCCAAGCTCAGTTCTCCAGCTGGCCAGCACTTAGTGGGCAGCTGCTACATTTAGGCCCTGAGAACTGTTGCGCAGTCTTCTTTGGATGCCTACGCAGCCAGCCCAGACATTCTGGACATTGGGCCTGTAAGCCCCTGGGGTCAGTTTTGTGAACTTTTTGGTGCAAATGTGATACTTGCCTAATGTGATTTATGCAATGCTTTATGCTTATACCTCTACATGTATTTTTCCTGCCTAGAAGGTCGTGTTTCCTAGTATAGTTACGCTAGTGAGTTCATGGTTTCCTGCGTGATATATGCTTAAGGTGTTTAGGATTGCGTAGGGTGTACTTACCTTTTACCAGTGGTTACTGGTTGTGTGCTACATTTGCTATTTGGTGCTACAATTATTCTATGTTCTAATTGCTATTCCTACAAAGTGCTATTTCTACAAAGTGCTAGTTCTACCAAGTGCTTATTCCTGACAGCGGTCCATGTGGGCCTGTCCCATGTATATAATCCCCTGTAAATTCCGCCCGTGCCAGTGGCACAGTGTAAAGTATGTGTTTATTATCTAATGTGCTTTGTATAATACAAAGGCTATTTTTATATATAACCTTGTGTGGAGTTTCCTTTGTGGTGGGCCTTGGGTGTTGTTGCTGGTTGCGCGCGCAAACGCTTTACACCTTGCCTCCGGGATAAGCCTTACTGCTCGTGTCAAGCTACCAAGGGGGTGAGCAGGGGTTATCTTGGCGGGTAACTTCCTTGCCCTGACTAGAGTGGTGGTTTCTGCCTGGCTTTGGCGCAAGCCTTAGCCAACCAGAAATCCCCATTTCTAACACTATGTTACTGTTGAGGGAAACATTGACAAGTGGTTTGAGGCCTGTAAAGTAGCTTGGTGCACCCCCAATGTCCCAGAGGAGGATTGAGGTGCTAGTCTTTGGAACCATATGCCAGTCACTGGGAATGATAACATATGGGTTCTAGACACAGCTGACAGAATGAAGTATGAGACATTAAAAAAGCCCTTCTTGTCAAGCTTGGTCTTACCCTAGAGGAATACTGCTTAACATTTAGAGATAGCCAGAAACTGACTAAACAGTCCAGGGTGAATTTCATAGATTACTACAGTAAGTCACAAGTTGGGTGAAGGGCATCAAAGTGTAGGACTATGATGGGCAGTACAATCTATTCATGAGGAAGCACATGTTTAGAAATTGCTTTTCAGAATTGCACCTACACCTGATTGATTCTAATTTCTCTATGCCCAGAGACCTCTGGGCTAGTACTATTGTATCAAAGTAGGTACATGAAAGTGACCAAAAGTGTTATGTTTCATATAGGTACCCTAATATAGGCCCGGGTAACATCATACCCCTTCACCTACATTACTTCCACTACACTACACTGTAACAAGCCTTTTAGAATTGAACCTTTACCTAGTTCTAGTCCTGGGCGCAGAAGGAGTGTATCTCCTAAACAATAGAGTCCTATAACTGCATCAATAGACTTACACAGTATGAAACTTGGGTGCCTATTAGGATGGCGGGCGGATTGCCCCAGCCGGGCCGGCAGTAGCTACCGCCAGCCCGGCGGGGGCAATCCGCCAGTCATCCTCAACAAAATGACCCCCCGCCACATTAGGATGGCTCGGGGGTCCGCGGCGGAAAAAGTGCTGTCCTATAGTGGCGGTGTCTGCAAGACACCGCCAACCATATTAGGATGAGGGCGGGATGGTGCAGCCGCCACGGAAAGGCATGCAGTCTTTCTGTTTGGGGGCCCGTTGCGGGAGGAAGCATTGTCCTATGTGGATGATATTTATCTAACAGATGATGGCTTAAAGAGGCACTTGACAAGGGTGAACACCATTATTATGGGATTCACCTCTGAGGGCTACACATTTAACTTTAAAAACTAAAAATTGCCCACCTCATTGTCCTCTTTTAGGATATGAGCTTTCATGTGAAAGAAAAATCCAGAAAGCTAACTTTTTAGAAAAGTGTGCACTGCTCCAACCTCCAAAAAACATTAAAAAACTTACAAACACACTGGGATTGCTAAATTTCAGCAGAACATACATTTTTTATTACGCAGGAAGACTACAACCTTTCTACGACTCAACAAAACCTGACTTTTCAGTTAGACATTGGACACAGGAACATTCCAATATCCTATGTTCATTACAAGAAGCCATAATTGCTTCCAAACACTTACAGATACGCACAAACGTACGCAACTTGGTGATCCGTGTAATAGCAGGTCAATACGGGTACACCTATTCAACCTTCAATGAAGGCGAAACGGTACCAATCGCATACAAATCACAACTGTACACAAATGCATAAATAAGTTTCACTTCAACAGAGAAGATCCTGACAGCAGTTCAGACCGCTGTAGCAAGAGAAAGAGCACTGGCTTAGGGGAAGCGCATAATCAATGTCATCCCGTTACCAGCCTTAGAGGCTGTTACAAAAGCTAGCATTCCAAATGCAAAAGCCCTGCATCCACGATGGACACAATGGGCTAATTCTCTTACTGCAACGGATGTTGAAAATAGGTTTGACCCAAGTCTAAAAACACAAGCATTTCTCAATACGAACAAGAATATCCTCAACCAAATGAACTCTTGACTCTAGATCAGTATGAATATGTTATTTACATTGACAGATCTGCTCAACTGGCCATAGGGAGTACGCAACAATATAGAGTGGCATGTGCTATCGTAAAAGGTTGCATGCAGGATAGAAAGTTCCATCCAAGTTGCACTAAAACACAATCTCTAGGAGACTGCTCGGCTCACTTGGCAGAACTAAAAACACTAATACTACCACTTGTAAATAGGGATCACGAATTCCCCACACTAATTGTGTGTGATTCCTTTTACTGTGTTCAGTCGTACAATGAGTACTTACATCATTGGGAACTAAACTGGTTTAAAGATGCGAAAGGTGGCACAATTAAGCATAAAATGCTATGGGAACAGGTTGGAAACGTGTGCCAGGTTTGGCAGCTCTGCATTGTCTCTAGCGTTGCGTGACTAGCGCCGCACGTTTTTTAAAACTGCCCGTTTTTCTATTTCTGTTAGTTTTGTTTTATTTTCCCCTGATCTTACCTGGGAGCTGGCCCTATACTTGCACCATAATAGGTTATACACCGCTGTTTTAGCGGGTCTGGTTCTGGGGTTGGTGGTGTTTTGCCTCGCCTGTCCTTTGTAACTTGGGCGCCATCTTGGGAAGGGCTTTGACGCTTTTTGAGCGCCATCTTGAACGTCCTGTTGGGGCGGTGTGCACCTCACCTGGAGGCCCTATTTAAGGCGGTCTCCCGGATTATCCCGCCTTGTTGGAATCGTGTGCCAGGTTTGGCAGCTCTGCATTGTCTCTAGCGTTGCGTGACTAGCGCCGCACGTTTTTTAAAACTGCCCGTTTTTCTATTTCTGTTAGTTTTGTTTTATTTTCCCCTGATCTTACCTGGGAGCTGGCCCTATACTTGCATCATAATAGGTTATACACCGCTGTTTTAGCGGGTCTGGTTCTGGGGTTGGTGGTATTTTGCCTCGCCTGTCCTTTGTAACTTGGGCGCCATCTTGGGAAGGGCTTTGACGCTTTTTGGGCGCCATCTTGAGCGTCCTGGTGGGGCGGTGTGCACCTCACCTGGAGGCCCTATTTAAACCAGTCCCCCTAACGCAGCGGGATCGCGCAGCGGGTTTGCCTTCTCTTTGCCTGAGTCTTGCCAGAGTCCTGCCCGTCTGCGCCCGTCAGCGTCCCGGAGGCGGCGGAGCGGTGTAGGACTTTGACTTGGCTGGGAGGATGATCTGCTATTCTTCTACGACTCTTCGGGCTTTGCAAATTTCTTCCTGCGCGTGCCGATCCGTCTTTCCGGGTCGTTTCAGGGGAAAACTGCTCTGCCCTGGATGTGGTTGGTTGCCTGTTTATGCCCCCTCCGCCGATCTTCAGCCAGGCGAGGACCGTGTGAAACATCGATGCTTACTGCTGAACACGAGATCAGTAGGCAGGCATGCCCTTGACATTTTTGATCTTCTTGTCAGGGAAAATCCTTTATGCCTTCTGCTGACTGAAACCTGGTTGGGGGAGGCGTCCAATCCGGACATCCTAGCGGCCTTTCCACCAGATTATAACATCTTTCGCCAGGACAGAGCCAAGGGAAGGGGTGGTGGGGTGGCGGTGGTTGTTAAGAAGAGTGTATCATGCTCTATTCTCCCCTTGGACATGATCGCAGGCTCTGAGTCCCTTGCCTTTACTATTAGGCTGTCCCCGCATCAAGCCCTGAAAGGGCTGCTGGTATACAGACCCCCAGGACCTGCGGGCTCTTTTTCTAAGACCTCCAGGTGGCCATATCCGGTTTGGTTTTGTCTGCGCAGCATTGTTTGCTGGCGGGCGATTTTAATTTTCATTTGGATGTGGCTGAGGATTCGTATTCAAATAAATTGTTTGATATCACTGCCCCTCTGGGCCTTGCTCCTTCTCTGACGGGCCCCACACATGATAAGGGACACACCTTGGATCAAGTGTTTTCATCGATCCCTTTAGTGGATGTTGAACTTCTCCCGGTGCTCTGGTCGGATCACAGGTTGGTTAGGTTCTCCATACTGGGGAGTGAGCATCTATCCAGCGGCGCCCCCACCCAGCCTGGAGTAGCCTCGAGGGCACTACACAGGGTGACGCCAGAACTGTTAGCTCAGGCGTTTGTTGACCATCCGTGCCCCACCTCGGGCGACCTGGAGCTGGATACAGAGGCCATGCAGGTGTGGCTGGCAGAGAGGCTGAATGATCTAGCCCCTGTAATGGCCCCTCGACCTACGGCCAAGCGGCTGTCTGTGCCGTGGTTTACGGAGGCGCTGCGTATCGATCGAAGCCAGTGTAAGGTGGCCGAGAGGGCATGGCGCCCTTAGTATGATGGGGAGGCTAGACTTGCCTATAGGATGGCGGTTAAAGCCTACCATCGCAATATTCTCTGTGCATATCTTGCCAGAAGGATAGAGGCGGCCTCCAACTCATGCAAGGAGATTTTCACTGTGGTGAGGGAGTTTACGGCCCCTAGATCCAACGGGCAGCAAATAGTGTCATCTGAGTCATGGGTCTGTGATATCGCCAGGTTTTTTACGGATAAGATCAAATCGATCCAGGCCTCCTTTTCAGAGAGGTCCGTTGAAGGGTTTCTCAGCATTGGGGCGGGACTCGTTCCATCGTCTACGCCAGATGTTGTTTTGGCGGAGTTCCCCTCTGTTTCCCCCGATGCTTCCCTCACACTTTTGGCCAGTCTTAAATCGGGTTCGCCACTGGACCCATGTCCGGCCAAATTTTTGGCCGGGATGGCGTCAGTGATGAACCCATTGGTCAATCCTCTCTTGAACTTGTCTTTGAGGGAGGGGAGGGTCCCGCGGTCCTGGAAAAGGGCTATGGTGATCCCTCTCCTCAAGAAGCCTGGACTTGATGCTGAGGTTCTGGCCAACTATAGGCCAATCTCCCTTCTCCCGGCCCTGGCGAAGCTCACGGAGAAGCATGTGCATGGCGTTCTTTCTAGCTTTCTTGAATCAAATGACCTACTGCACCCCTCGCAATCCGGATTCTGGCCTAACTTAAGTACGGAGACGGCACTCCTCGAGGTGTCAGAGGTTATTCGGGAGACACTGGACGTAGGAGGTAAGGCCATGCTTGTCATGCTAGATCTGTCGGCGGCCTTCGACACCGTCCCCCATGAGGCGCTGCTCGCCAGACTCTATGACATCGGTCTAAGGGGGACGGTGCTCAAATGGTTTACATCTTTTCTTGAGGGCCGCCGACAAACGGTCTGGGCCTCCATGAGCTCCGCTGAGATGCCGCCTTTGGGAGTCGGAGTTCCACAGGGCTCTGTGTTGAGCCCGACTCTTTTTAACATCTTTATGACCCCACTGGCAGCGGCTTTTGGGGCCCAGATCGTATCTTACGCGGATGACACTCAACTGCTCTTCACGGGCAGGAAAGATCAGGCATTTGATGGAGAGAGCATACGGGGGTGCCTAGGGATGGTCTTTGACTGGTTCCAGCGGAATGGCCTCAAGGCCAACTCCAACAAATCGGAGGTTCTGCTTTTCGGCTGCGCCTCGGACCCTGAATGGCGTGAGTGGTGGCCAACGGACATGTGTCCTCCTGCTCAGTCATCTTTGGTGGCCAAAAACTTGGGAGTCAAGTTTGATAACAACCTCACGCTAAGATCACACATTCTTGGTCTGACGGGCACCTGTTTTGGCATTTTGAAGATGCTCCGGAAGTTCTTACCTCTGCTTACAGAGGAGCATAGAAAGATCACTGTTCAAGCCTTAATAGGCTCTAGATTGGACTATGCCAATGCCCTATATTTAGGGCTCCCGGACTATCTTGTACAGCGGCTGCAAGTGGTGCAGAACTCCGCGGCTCGCGCCATTTTTGGCCTGCATAGGCGAGCGAGAACATCCGGGTTGGTGCAGTCGCTTCACTGGCTGCCCATCCGGAAGCGGATTATGTTTAAAACTCTGACTCTGGTGCATAAAGGACTCTTTGGCTCGGGAGCAAGGTATCTGCAGCGAAGGCTTGCCTTTTATCGCCCGGCCCGCTCACTTCGGTCAGAATCTTTGTTCATGGCTGTGGTCCCTCGAGTGAGGAAGGCTCGCACTGGGGGTCGCTCCTTTAGTCTCAGGGCCCCCCAGCTGTGGAACTCCTTACCTCTGGCTCTACGTAGTACTCCCAATCTGTTCCTGTTTAGGAAGAGCCTTAAGACCTGGCTTTTTAACCTTTAGGGTGCTCTTTTTCCTCTGTCACTGTTTTATGTTGTTATGTTTTTTTAATCGCTGAGCTGCCTACATAAAGCGCCGGGACACTCTTTTTGAGTAGCCGTGCGCTATATAAATAAAAGTATAACATAACATAACATAACAGTAGATTAGAAAAACGAACTACCACATGCTCACGTGATACACACATTGAGTTCTTCAGCGTGATGGCGTTCATGTTGAAGAGAATTCATTGGCTGATGAAGACGCAAAGGGGGCTGTATGCACGGCTTCTGTAGCTGTAATCACTCACTCTAAAACGAGACTAGTCAGCGACATAATGGTAGCTATCATTGCTTCACGCAAGGGCAGCCCAGCAGTACCTAAACGATTTCCACTCAAATACTACTCCTACAAGCTAGATGCACACAACATTCCATATGCTCAGATTCCTGGAGTGGGGGATAGAGTAATACCAAATATGGATCGTAGGCAACGGTTAATACTAGCAGCACACAAGGGTTTGGGCTCTGTGCACACAGGTGTTGCAGCGACTAGTTCTTTATTGAAATAGCGCTATTGGTGACCAGGACTGACCAAACAAACTAAAGACTACATCTTGAAATGTGACATCTGCCAACAGATGAAAGGCTCAACCATAGCACGCCCAGGACAAACACCATTATTAAAATCAGACAAACCCCTGGCTTGTGTATTTGGACCACTGCGGCCCGTTACAATCTTATGAGGCTTACAAGTATATCTTGGTGGCAGTGGATTCATGCTCCAGATTCCTATGGGTTTGGCTTCAGCGATCGGCTGATACTCAAACTGTTATAAAAGATTTGCGAGTCGTTTTTTGGGCCATACGCAGTTGGCACGTTACATTCTGACCATGGCCCTGCGTTTAGCTCTTGAGCTTACAGAGACACCATGGAAGGCATGGGCATAGCATTGCGGTACTCCTCTCCATACTATCCTGAGGAAAATTCGGTTGTGGAGAGGAAGAACTGGGACTTAACGCAATCTTTAACAGCTACGGTATTAGGCAAGTGAGGTAGTTGGATCAATTTCTTATATGGGGTACAGAGAGCACTCAATAACCAGCCAAGAAGTTCTTTAGGGGGTGTCACTCCATATGAGGTTCTATTTGGGACGAGACATGGGCACCTAATCTTGATTGAGAAGGTGCAGTGGCGGATGGGAAACCATTCGAGATCCATGATCGTTTGGCTGTTTTACAGGATCTAGATGATTTCAGGACAAGACAAAGTAATGTCTGCTCAAAACAGACCGCCACTGGGGAAGTCAAGGCAGTAATGGCAAGACCTGTCTGGATCCCAAAGTCAAGGATCTGGTCAGAGAAAAAATTGTGGACAAGAAAGAATTCGGGCCATCCTACAGAAAACCTGTACCGGTCCTAGCAGTACAAGGAACAAGAACTGTACTGCTCCTGCCTCTTGCCAGAAAAAAGGAGAAAAGATTTGTTTCAATTGACTTAATCAAACCAGACTATCTGGCCAATTCTGAACAGTAGGCCTCGTGGACTCCACAGTAGCAGACGCCTCCTGTAGCTACGATCCAAGAAGTTTAAACAGAGAGACTCATCACGTTTGAAGAGCCTCCTGTATGCAATGAATGACTAAGCAACAATGCTATGGAACTAGTTCATCTTGGACCCGATGTTCAACTTCAAAATCAAAGTCATTATATTAATATTAACCAGGTTGCAATTAGACCTAATACAGACATCTACGTCAACATGCCTCGACAAGAGCAAAATGAGATTTGAACAAATCCCAATGCAATTCCAACAATTGGTCAAATTGCTTCTGGCTACTTCATGAACTTTGATACGTTTTCCTTGGATCCAAGTAAACAGGAAAGGACACCAGCCCAACAATCACACAAGCATCGGATAAAGAACTTTTTGCACTTTCTTCAAAAGACATACCTGGTATAGCCTTGGGTAGAACTCTGGGTAATTACTGGGATACTGTTTTTTCTCTTCTGGCCAGGCTTAGTTATAACTTTTAGCATGCTTATTAATTGAAGATACCTTCAACAAAGCTCTACAGCCCAAAAAGTCAACTTGATTTTAAAGCCACACCAATCATCACATCGTGAACAAAGAAACTTTTTATTAGTGAACATTACAGCTGTTGAGGCGCTAGATGGCCACACGCCTGTGAGGCTCCTGCTACTTGGCGGCATCATCCTAATATTATCTGTTATTTACGCACAATACCGTTGTTGTAAGTGCCTGCTGATCGTGTCTCAACCTGTCACACAGCTCCAGTTTGAAGTTCAGCTGCCACAAAAACTACAGGGTGCTCCCGAGCCGTGCTGCGCTCTGGGAGAAGGTCTGACATGGTACATCGATGGAGGCAGACCCAGCCACTGCTGCTATGTGAGTCCCGGGGATCCCACATGGTGCTTGGGCCCCGGCCGACTCGCCCACTCACCCGCTGCCTCCTGGACTGTCTGACCACAGCGGATCTAAACTCATGGGCTCCTGTATGCTTCTACCCACATTGAAATAAATGCTGTAAGTCAACATACTGCATGAAAAGAAACTGTTAGGCCTGCTGGGACACTGCCGAGCCATTCAATATGCTCGTACCTTCCTTGCAAGGCACGGGAGACTCTCTGAGCCCACACAGAACCAGGCATATCTGTTGCTGCATTATACCACTAGCCCATTGATGCTCAATTGTTTTGAGTGCCAACACATGCCCTTCTACAAGGATATCCTACCTAGAGCCTGCGGCACAAATTTAAATGCACGCTATGGTGAGACACTGATGCCAGATGTGTCACCTGAAAATCCTGACATCCTTTGTTAGTAACCACACTGACACACATCCTCTTACATCTACCACCAGCGTGATCTCTGCTACTGGGACCTAGCGTGGAGGGCTGACTGGCTAGCGCTGTCCCGCCACTAAGCAGGCTGCCCTTAGATCCTATCCGGGCAATAGAGTCGATCGAACATTCCAGCGTGGGCCTGAATCCATCCTCGTACACTCTGTTATGTCAGGTGTAAGGCTCCTATTATTGGGAACATTTGCAACTTAAACCTTGGCAGACATCTAAGCTATTCCTAGCACACCGGTACCAACCCACTGTACAATGCGGCACGCACTACTGCCGTGGCCTGCTCCCACTGTGCTGCGTAGCACTCATCTACAAACCCATGCTACTGATACATCCAGCTCCACTGCCACCAAGACAGTACACCTGCCAGAGCTCTGACCCTATTGTATGCTGTGCACAGTGACACTCTTCCTCATCACGCTTTGACAGGTGGTGCAACGAAGCTCAGAGTATCTACATACTTTGCATCATTGACTCATCTGCTCCTTCAGAAGAAGTGAACATCTACTGCTATCATTATCCGGTGTGAAGACCGAATCCAACTCACCTGCATTCTCTTTGGGTGAAACACTAACAGCAGTGATCTTCTACATCCTCTCCACCAACCTTCTAACACCACTATACCTGCATGCCTCCCCTTTGCTGGTTGCTTTATAAACAACAAAAAACAATCTCACTACAATGGGGAAAGCAGATGGCCAGCAATCTAAGCTCCCCTTTGAAACTAAAAAGGCTAACACAAGGTCCAGTTCAGAAGAACCAGATCAGCCCAACGAAGAAAAACCGCAAATGCCGCCGGCCACTCAAGAAGACGATGTCAAAAATTTGCTTCTGTCCATGAAACATAGCCTCACAGACATTTCATGCAAGACGGACTCCATGAATAGTCGCATGGATTTCATAGTCCAAAAGGAAGACAAACACGATGGGCAGCTTAAAGAGGCGGAGAGGCGGATCTCAGACAATGAGGATGCTGCGGCACAAGTACAACAACAAGTGGCACAAATGGACAAACTTCTCAGAGTCATTGCTGCCAAAAATGAGGATCTCAAAGCGTGCAGCAGTCGCAATAACATGCATATCATTGGGATCCCTGAGAGCACCAACACTAGGCGAATGGAGGAATTCATCGAACGCCTGTTACGGGACACTTTTGGTGCTGAAGCCTTTTCCTCTCAACTGATAGTGGAGAAGGTGCATCGATCATTAGACCCAAAGCCTCCCCCAGGAAGCACTCAGCGCCCGATTGTAGCCCGTCGCCTTAAATACCCCAATCATGATACAGCGTTAAAGATGGCTAGAGAGAAAAAGACACTCCTCTACGAAGGCAACAACTTCAGCATTTACCCAGATTTTAGGGCCACAGTTCAGGAGGCGAGGCGTAAATTTCTACTGACCAAACGAAAACTGCGGAAGGCGCAAATAGAATATGCGCTCATGTCCCCGGCACATCTGTGGGTTACATACCAGAGTAAACAATACTTCTTCACAAATCCACAACAAGTAGATGACTTTCTTAAAAACGTCAAGAAACATTCATCACACCGTGACTCAACAGAGTGCCGCTCCAGATCTTCATCCCCGTCAATGGTCTGAATCTAACGGTCAAGAACTTTACTACTGAAGACACTCCCTCATAACCCTGTCTTTGTTTGCATCTCATCACTAGCTTTGTGGGCCTTAGTGGTGACGAATGGATACGGAGTACTTACAGTGAAAAAAACATGTCATATCTCCCAGTTGATCTGCTGGTTGTGTTGATATCAAGAGACAGATAAGTGATAAATGAAGCAAACATGCACCACATTTTTTTGGTTGACAGGCACATTAAATAATATGTTAATAATTTGGACAATGACAATCAACCTCTTCCCCCCCTCTATCCCCAGCCACTGTGAAACTCTATTTACAGCTTGGGGACAAGGGAGAACTTGATGCTCACCAGCGACCCTAATGTGGGTGTTCCCCTTACTGTTTTTTCTGTTGGGATATTTGATTTCAACTGAAATGTCAAGGGTTGGTTGGGCTTAAAAATGCCAACACGATTGGGGTGCTGTTGTGGGCGGGGGAGGGATGGGACAGGTTAATTCACGTTTACACCACTTTTATTTTCCAGCAGGTAGACAGGCCTGCTGCACAAATTCAAATGCAGGCTATGGTGGGACACTGATACCAGATGTGTCACATGAAAATCCTGACATCCTTTGTTAGTAACCACATTGACACTCATCCTCTTATATCTACCACCAGCGTTATCTCTGCTACTGGGACCTAGCGTGGGGGGCTGACTGGCTAGCGCTGTCCCGCCACTAAGCAGGCTGCCCTTAGATCCTATCCGGGCAATAGATTCGATCGATCATTCCAGCGTGGGCCTGAATCCATCCTCGTACACTCTGTGATGTCAGGTGTAAGGCTCCTATTATTGGGAACATTTGCAACTTAAACCTTGGCAGACATCTAAGCTATTCCTAGCACACCGGTACCAACCCACTGTACAATGCGGCACGCACTACTGCCGTGGCCTGCTCCCACTGTGCTGCATAGCGCTCATCTACAAACCCATGCTACTGACACATCCAGCTCCACTGCCTCCAAGACAGTACACCTGCCAGAGCTCTGACCCTATTGTATGCTGTGCACAGTGAGACTCTTCCTCATCACGCTTTGACAGGTGGTGCAACGAAGCTCAGAGTATCTACATACGTTGCATAATTGACTCATCTGCTCCTTCAGAAGAAGTGAACATCTACTGCTATCATTATCCCGTGTATAGACAGAATCAAACTCATCTACTTTCTCTTTGGGTGACCCATTAACGGCAGTGATCTTCTACATCCTCTCCACCAACCTTCTAACACGACTATACCGGCATGCCTCTCCTTTCCTGGTTGCTTTATCAACAACAAAAAACAATCTCACTACAATGGGGAAAGAAGATGGCCAGCAATCTAAGCTCCCCTTTGAAACTAAAAAGGCTAACACAAGGTCCAGTTCGGAAGAACCAGATCAACCCAACGAAGAACAACCGCAAATGCCGCCAGCCACTCAAGAAGACAATGTCAAAAGTTTGCTTCTGTCCATGAAACATAGCCTCACAGACATTTCATGCAAGACGGACTCCATGAATAGTCGCATGGATTTCATAGTCCAAAAGGAAGACAAACACGATGGGCAGCTTAAAGAGGCGGAGAGGCGGATCTCAGACAATGAGGATGCTGCGGCACAAGTACAACAACAAGTGGCACAAATGGACAAACTTCTCAGAGTCATTGCTGCCAAAAATGAGGATCTCAAAGCGTGCAGCAGTCGCAATAACATGCATATCATTGGGATCCCTGAGAGCACCAACACTAGGCGAATGGAGGAATTCATCGAACGCCTGTTACGGGACACTTTGGTGCTGAAGCCTTTTCCTCTCAACTGATAGTGGAGAAGGTGCATCGATCATTAGACCCAAAGCCTCCCCCAGGAAGCACTCAGCGGCCGATTGTAGCCCGTCGCCTTAAATACCGCAATCATGATACAGCGTTAAAGATGGCTAGAGAGAAAAATACACTCCACTACGAAGGCAACAACTTCAGCATTTACCCAGATTTTAGGGCCACAGTTCAGGAGGCGAGACGTAAATTTATACCGACCAAACGAAAACTGCGGAGGCGCAAATAGAATATGCGCTCATGACCCCGGCACATCTGTGGGTTACATACCAGAGTAAACAATACTTCTTCACAAATCCACAACAAGTAGATGACTTTCTTAAAAACATCAAGAAACATTCATCACACCGTGACTCAACAGAGTGCCGCTCCAGATCTTCATCCCCGTCAATGGTCTGAATCTAACGGTCAAGAACTTTAACACTGAAGACACTTCCTCATAACCCTGTCTTTGTTTGCATCTCATCACTAGCTTTGTGGGCCTTAGTAGTGACGAATGGATACGGAGTACTTACAGTGAAAAAAACATGTCATATCTCCCAGTTGATCAGCTGGTTGTGTCGATATCAAGAGACAGATAAGTGATAAATGAAGCAAACATGCACCACATTTTTTGGTTGACAGGCACATTAAATAATATGTTAATAATTTGGACAATGTCAATTAACCTCTCCCCCCTCTATCCCCAGCCACTGGGAAACTATATTTACAGCTTGGGGACAAGGGACAACTTGATGCTCACCAGCGACCCCGATGTGGGTGTTCCCCTTACCGTTTTTTCTGTTGGGATATTTGATTTCAACTGAAATGTCAAGGGTTAGTTGGGAGTTGGGTGGGCAAAAAAATGCCAACACGATTGTGGTGCTGTTGTGGGCGGGGGAGGGATGGGACAGGTTAATTCACGTTTACACCACTTTTATTTTCCAGCAGGTAGACAGGCAAACGCACATCGAGAAGCACATCCACAGTTCTAGGTCCGGAACGCATCGTTCTTCTATGAACCCACACATTGAGGGACTAAAGTTAAATCTACTTACTTGGAACATCAGGGAATTGGGAAACCCCTGGAAGCGTAGGCACATACTTACATACCGTGATCAACATCAAATTCACATTGCATGCTGCAAGAGACACACTTTGACCCGCACTGCACTCCTGGTTTTGCCTGCAAGTGGACTGCAGACCAAGTCTTTTCATCATATTCTAACTATTCCCGAGTCACAATTATTCTGATGAAAAAGCACACCCCTTTCATTGTGGGTGGGACATTTCACAATACAATAGGAAGAAGCTGTCTTATTTGGGGAACACTAGACACGCAGTCTGTCACACTAGTGTGTAGCTAAGGGCCTAATGAGGATGATCTGGACTATTTCACCACACTCTGGGGGCAAATTCTAAAGGTAGGCTCTACTCATGTCATTTGTGGGGGAGACTTTAATATTACGTTATGCCCCGCCAGTGACAGATCTAACCCGCTCCCGCACCACTACACCAAAGCACAGGGTTTGTTGGCAAACTTGTTCCCCGCTCATGGAATTACGTATGCATGGAGACATGTTCACCCTAACAGGAGAGAAGGCACACACTACATAGCAGTACACTCTACATGGCCTCGTTTAGATTATTGGGCTGTTTCCCGAGGTGTTTTTCCATGGATAAATATTTGATTTGATTTGATTTGATTTGTGGTTTTATAAAGCGCGCATATGCCCTTGGGCGTCTTGGCGCTGCAGTAAAAGACATGGTATCCTGTACAGCTGGTGAGAGCAGATTTATCGAGGGTTGAACAGCCATGTTTTTACTGATTTCCTAAATGACATCAGAGAGGTACTGTTCTTGATAGCGAGGGGCAGTCGGTTCCAATCTTTAGCTGCATGCAGTAGGAAGCTTCTACCCCCCATCTAGCGTGTTTGAACCTGGGAACCTGTATCAGTTTTGCTTGGCTGGACCGTAGTTCTCTCGTGGGAACATATGGCTTGAGATGAGTTCTGAGGAACAAGGATCCCGAACCCTGGAGGGCCTTATATGTTAGACACAACGATTTAAACCTAATGCATTTTGCCAAGGGGAGCCAGTGTAGAGTGTCCAGATGGTGCGATATATGATCTGATCTCGGGATATTTAATCTAACCTTGCTGCCGAATTCTGCAGGCGTGCTAATTTGGTCAGGTGTTGGGCCTGCATCCCGGAATATAGCGCGTTCCCGTAGTCAAGTCTTGACAGAGCTAAAGTGGTCACCACAGTTTTACGGGAATCCAATGGGATGTACGGCACTAGTTTCCGGATCATTTTTAGAATAAACCACATGGTGGATACTAATTTGTTGGTTTGGGCATTGAAGGTGAGTCTGTTGTCTAATAAGATGCCTAGATTTTTTACTATAGCCACCGGTGATGGACAGTTGCCAAGATCAGCAGGCCACCAATCTGGGGACCAGATTCCTGTATTTGTTCCCAATAACATAACCTCGCTTTTGTCCCCATTCAGTTTTAGGCAAATTTGCTCCATCCACAGGCTAACCTGTTTCATGCAATTTTTGAACTCATCTGCAGTGTCTGAGGTGTCATCTTTGATTGAGACCACAATTTGTGTGTCATCTGCATATGACACGGGAAAGAAACCACATGCCCTAATGATTCCAGCTAGCGGTGCTACATACAAATTAAAAAGCGTTGGACTCAACGATGACCCCTGCGGAACCCCACATGGGGAGTTAAAGGGTTTAGATTTTATCTCTCCTAATTCCATTGTGAATGTTCTATTGTTCAGGAATGATGCCAACAGTTTTCTTGCATCTCGATGGACTCCTGCTGTTGCTAGTCGGTCCAGGAGTGTACCGTGGTTCACCGCATCGAAGGCCGCCGAGAGAACCAGTAGGATTAGGGTGGCCTTCCCCCGGCGTCCAGTACACTACTGAGTTCTTCCACCTCCATCAACAAGGATGTTTCGGTGCCGTGCCCCTCACGGAAACCGTACTGTGAGGGGTCAAGGATATCCGCTTCAGCAATAAATTGGGCAAGCTGTTTATTTAGTAGTTTCTCAATTATTTTGGCACCAAAAGGAATCCTAGCTATTGGCCTGTAATTTCCCGGTTCTTCTGGATCCAGGTTATGTTTTTTCAGAAGGGGTAAGACTGATGTTGATTTCCAGAGGGCTGGATAGATACCCGAGTTCACTATGTGTCCCATAAGCCTAACCATTTGCTCACTGAGCAGCTCCGGAAAGAGATGAAATATTTTCGGTGGGCATGGGTCAAAAGATGCCCCTGATTTAGTTGCCATAACTAGCTGGTAGACCTGTTCCAACTCTGGGAGGCAGAATTTGAATAATGGTTTAGATATTATGCTAGGACCTAATTCCTTAATTTGGTCACATTTTTCTAGGATGGGGGTTTGTGGTTTGGCCGATTTAAAGGATTCATAAACCAAGGTCACTTTGTCAATAAAGAATTGACCCAGAGTATTGCAAAAATCCATACTGACTGGCATTTTTACTGTTAGTTTTTACATTGGATAGTGTTTTTTACGGTGGAAAAAAGTTCTCAACTAGAGTTTTTTGCCTCCTCTATTTTCTGAATAAAGTAATGGCTTTTAGCTGTGAAGATCAATTTTTTATATATAACATTCAGGGAGGTTTTATATTCGATTTTACTGTCTGAGTCATAGCTAATTCTCCATATCCTCTCAAGTTTTCTGCATATTCGCTTCTGAGCCGTAAGATGTTCGGAAAACCAAGGTTGGGATGCTGTTTTTTTCTAAAGGTCGCCTTTTTTTATGGTACTGCTGTTTTTATGGCCGCTGTTATCCATTTAGAGATTTGGTCAGTGGCCATATCACTTTCCAGAGCTAGTGTAGGTACATGGGATGCAAGGTGTTCTTGTAGTTTATGTGTGTCTATCCTAGTCCAATCTAGGTATGAAGTGGGTATATCATGTATATGGGGAGGCAATATCCCTTCTGTATTATCCAAATTCAGTGAAAAAATTATAACTTTATAATCTGACCAAGGAACGGGAAGACAATCAATTACTTTAATGTTTTTGTTAGAGGTAAAGATTCCGTCAAGAGTGTGCCCTGCTTTGTGGGTGTCCTTATGCACTAGCTGTTCTAAGGCCAGATTAGTCAGTATATCGGTCAGCACTGCTGTCCCTGCATTGTCCTTATTTTCAAGAGGGAGATTAAAATCCCCCAAGATGGTAAAGTCAGGGTATTGCACACTGGATTCTAAGAAGGGGTTTAGTGAGAATGTCAAGTTGGTTTTGGCTTTGGGCGGTCTGTAAGCCAAAAGGCCATTGAAGGTATAGTTCTGTATTAGTTTGATATGAAAAGACAGAGTTTCGCAGTACTGTTGAACATTTAGCCAGAACTTATTCTGATCATGCCCCCAGCCATATTACGATCACACTTCCCAATTCGATCGTGGCTCGTAGATGCTGGAAACTTATGCCAGAGGCTCTGTTAGATACTGCATTCAGGGCTGAACTTGGCGCAGAAATAACTGCCTTTTTCCAGAGAAATTCAGGTTCTGTTAAGCCTATAAGCACAGTGTGGAAGCCTTCAAAGTTAAGATAAGGGGGTCCTGCATAGCCAAAAGATTCTGAGTCTTAGGAGGCATGCGACGCGGTCTGCGGAAGCTTGAGGAAGACCTGAGCAGTTAGAAGGTGGCCTTTGGCAGAACACCGCCGGGCCACAACAGGTAACATTTAGAGAAAAACTCTCTGAAGATAAGGACACGGCTGAGCGCAAAGCTCGGTTCCGGGGAAATTACTTTATAGCGCGTAGGTATGGAGAGGGAGACAGGCCAGGCAGAGCTTTAGCAATGGAAATTCAGCAGCCCCGCTTCTTCAACGACATCCTAGAAATTGAGGATAATGACGGTGCTCGGCACAGAGACAGTTTAGAAATCCTTAATATCTACACAGATTTCTATGCAGACTTATATAGCACTCGTAGGACCAAGCCTCCTAACCTCTCCACTTACTTGAAAGACATAGCTCTTGGCTGGCAGGGGAACGCTCAGAGAGAGTTTCTTGCAGCACCTCTTGAAAGTGATGAGATAAGGGCTGGCATTATGCAGATGAAGTCAGGGAAAGCTCCGGGCTCCGATTGCCTCCCATTGAGTTCTATAAAACCCATATTAATCAACTGTTCCCAATAGTAAAACTAGTCTACGAAGAGGCTGAGGAACTGGAAATTCTTCCCGGTTCGATCAGGGAGGCTCTTATTACCTGTCGCCTGAAACCTGGTAAACCTGCAAACATATGTGACTCATATCGTCCCCTTTCTTTAATTGATAACAACACGAAAATCCTCGCCAAAATACTTGCTAACAGACTCAGCTTCCTGATTGAGAAGTTAGTCCTTCCAGATCAGGCTGGGTTTTATTCCAGGTAGGGTGACATTATATAATTTCCACACCCTTTTGTCCATCCTACAAAATGTGGAACCGCAGTTGGCATTAGTTGCGGTCTTTGTAGACACCACTAAGGCCTTTGATTCGGTTGAATGGACTATCTAATTGTCATCCTCCAATGTATGGGGCTCCCAAAAGTTTCCTGGCATGGATACGTCTCATATACACCGCTCCAGAAGCAAAGGTTCTAATTAATGGACGCACTTCCTCATCCTTCTCCATGACTCGGGGCACCTGTCAGGGTTGCCCGCTTTCCCCACTTCTCGTTGCACTAGCAATAGAGCCTCTTGCAGCCAAAATTAGGCAGCACCATCAGGATAAGGCTTTACGCTGCTTCCTCTGCCCAAACTCATTTCCGCCTATGCTGATGACGTTACCCTATATGTCAGAGAACCACTTCAAAACCTCAATCCACTGCTTTAAGAATTTGTGCTATTCGGGGGTCTCTCTGGCATCAATATTAATTGGACGAAATCACAGAGTTTTCCCCTCACTACCTCGGTGACAGAGTTCACCCCTGATTTTCCCGCAGAACAGTGCACTTCGGAAGTGAAATACTTAAGTCGACACATCACAGCTGACCGTGAAAAACGATGCAGCTCAAGTATAGCAAAGCTATGGATAATATAATAAGTAGTATAACAAGATGGATTGCTCTCCCACTTTCCATGGCAGGACGTACCTCTCTCATAAAGATGGTCATCCTCCCCAAATGACTATACCTCTTTCTAAATATTCCGTATGACCCTGGCAGGTATTATTCTCCACACTTCGCTCGGAGTTGAAACGTCTGACATGGGGTGGCAAACAGCATCGGCTGCAATAGGAAATGCTCACTAGATCCTATTCCCAGGGAGGGTTGGACATCCCTAATTTTTAACTATATTACCTCTGTGCTCAGGCTCATTATGCCCATTATTGGTTCCACCCACCTAGATATACACCTCATATGGCAACCGAGCATTGGTTGGCAGATCCTGTTCCGCAGGAAGGTGTCATAATGACCACAACTACCCCCCGGGTGTTTGTACCATCATCGGTCGACTGCACGGTGAAAGCATGGCAACACATTGCTAGATGTCTACAAGCCCCCATGCTATACTCACCTCTGCTTCCCCTTGTCTACTACCCCAAAATGCCGGTCTTACAGGAAGGCGCCTTTAAAAAAAACTAAAGCTAAATATGACATTACATGTTGGAGAGAGCTTAATTTAAATGGGAAATCCCGCACACTTCAACAACTCTTTTCAAAGCAACCACCCTCCCCCTCTATATATTTTCCTTTACATTAGGGTACGACAAGGCATCAAAGAGTGTACCCCTTCATATCCACTGGAACCCCAAGAGGTCGCCCCATTACGTACATTACTACGCACAGACACTGCCTCACACTTAGGGGTCGATTAGGATGGCGGTTTTTCCGCATCCTCCGGGCCGGCGGAAGTGTCCGCCGGCCTGGAGGATGCGGAAAAACCGCGGCGGAGACTCCAAAGACCCACCGCCAAATTAGGATGGCTGGTGGGTCTGATAATCTGTCCGCCGCTTTTCCGCCTCGGTCGGAAGGCGACCGCGGCGGAAAAGCACTAACATGTCTGGTGGTGTCTATCAGACACCGCCAGGCATATTAGGATGTCTGAAAATATATGCTTTTCCGCGGCGGCTTTACCGCCGTGGAAAAGCATACGGACCTTCACTTCGGGGGCCCGTTGCGGGCCCCCTGGGTGAAGGTGGGGTGGGGGGTGCACATGGGGGGTACCTATGGTACCCCCCTGCATTTGCGTGCACAATGCAGCAGGCACCGCGCGGTGCCTGCCGCTTTGTGCACGCAAATGCTGTGCATGGATTTTTTACATTGCGGCGGGTGCAGCTTGAAGCTGCACCCGCCGCAATGTTAGAGATAGAGGATGTGACCGCCACCCTGGCGGTCACATCCTAATTTGATCGGAGGGAACGCCGCAGCCCATGCGGACGTTCCCTCCTCCTCAGGGGTTGCGGACGGACTCAAGTCCGTCCGCGATCCTAATCGACCCCTTAGTTTCTACACTGTATCACAGCCTATACATCAGTCCAATCTTCACCCCGTGTGCTGCTAGAGACAAGTGGGCTTCTGAAATGGGACATGACATCACTGATGGGCAATGGGCATATTACTGCAAACAGAACAGGTCTCTTCCAGTAGCCACTTACGCATCACTCATACATTTCTGCACCGCCCACACAACACCCTGGTCAAAATGTGTAGATATAAATTGCGGGATAATGATAACTATGATAGATGTGATTTGGGGGTGGCAGACTTCCTGCACCTGGCCTGGAAATGTCACACTGTCCGAGCTTTCTGGCGACAAGTGATTACAGCGTTGGATCAGATGACTTCTTTGAAGCTCCAGCTATCTCCATGCTGTCCCTTCTAGGCTACAAGGAAAACTTGGTCGCAGCACAACACATATTTGTCTCATTTGGTCTCCTTTGGTTAAAAGGAGAATAGCATGTAGATGCGGCTAGGCAGGGCACCCAAATTTAAGAAGTGGATTCAAGACATGTTATTCTGACAGGAACAAACATACACATATGCTGAACTCCTTCCTCTTACTTCACGTCCTTGTGATATTTGGGCTCACCTAAATGTATATCTCCTGGAACTCCCGGCTGATGCTCTCAACACTACATGAGATACCTGCAGTTGAACATAATACTTGCTTCCAGCCTCCTCTATATGACGCATACATATTCCACAGCAATATCATGTACCATACCTACTCAGATAGAGTTCTGGATAGCACCTGTGGCTTTGCTGCATATGGTTAATGTGTAAAAATGCCTACTGTGTTTTATGTAGTTCCGGATAATGCTATGTATCTCTATGCTACCTTAATTCTGATATCAAGCATGTATCTTCCCCTTTCTTTTCATGTTCTTCTGGATGTATGTTCCCACATTTAAATAAATAAATAATAATTAAAAAAAACATTACAGCAGTTCCTATACTGGACGGTATAGTTTGGGACAAGGTTGATTTCGACATATACGGCCCGACCATACTTTTAAAAATATTTCATGTATTTAAAATTTCATTAAGTGATATCATTACCTCCAGTCATTTTTCTTATGATTGGACACTGAAAATGTTAATAACATGTTGTCTGATTTAGAAAAAACTGCTGCATTTCTGAATACTGAAATGTTAGAAGGTAATTCAGACTATGACGCGTTGTACTGTTAACAATGTTATGGTATTCATTTCTTGCACAAATCTATTTCACCTAGAAATGTTTTTGAGTACCATCAACGGGAACATTGCCCTACACCACCAAAAAGTAGTTTGGAAACGTTAACACCACTGACCCGACCTCTTATAATATTATAAGGTTACACCGACATTGGCACTGAAAATTATGCTGACTAACACCAAATAGATTTACTTTGCATCTTGTATTTCCCAATTGGCTGAACAGCAGTTTTACCTATGGAAGGACACAATAGACTTAAAATAGGTCTGGGGATCCAGGGACTGGCAAATCCAGGGTACAGAAGCACAATTTAGAGCATGCCTAAGCCACAGCAGATGATATTTCTATATGAGACTGTGCAACAGACATCCTGTCTTGGATTAGCTAAGATAAAGGATCTTAACACACCTCAGTTTCCAACACCAGGATGGGGCAACCGTAGATAACATTTTACAGTATAATAGATCAGACCCTAATTGGAAGGAATTGGTGGTTTGGTCCTTAGACACGAACATATGGCATAAGAGATTCTTGGGTATTACCGAAGGGTACAGTATCCACAGGCCAGACCCACGCTATGTACAAAGAGAACACCCAGGGGTATTGGCATCCTATAGTGTTGGGAAGTTGTGCCTTGATTGGCTAGAAACCTCAACACTCACAGAACTGAAACAATACTTAACCTCACTCACACAATATATGGATCTTAGGGCTTTTTACTAGGTCCCAGAAAGACACATCAGAGATGTTTCATCTATGCTGGCACTTACACTGCCTACAATGAAATCTGGAAAATATCCAAGAGGCCGCAGAGAGAATACAGGAAATAGACTGTATTAACCTAGAAAAAACGTTAGCTGTGGTAGACAATGGGATAACAACTTTGTCCTCCAGGATATATTCCTTAGGCAACAATGTATCTTCTGCAATAGACATCCCAGTACAAGATTTGGCCATATTACAACACAGGCAATCTCAATTACGTTCTATCATGTTATTGACCTGTTACACCGCAATCTTTATGTGCAGGCTATGTGCCTTGGTGTTTTATAAACAGTACTTGTCTGTTTTCTGAATATAATCTAACAGATAAACAGGTTGAATTGGCACAAAGGGGAGCTAAATATACAATGCTGCGTATTGAAAAACTGGACCGCCTACCACTTACAGTAGCGTAAGCTCTCTCTACTGTGTGGCTAATCCATGGCCACATAACTCTACCGGTCACTACATTTCAGTTTCAATATTGCCTTGAGCAAAGGCCGGCGAGCGAATATGAAATGGTGGGTAAGGAATACATTAAGGAATCTTGGGATTTACCATATAGATTTCGATGCTAGAGTGGGGATCGAGAAGTGTTTCTAAGTGGTACAAACTGCAAAAAAGCTTTGAGCGGTTCTCTCATGTGCCAGGACATTACATTGCATGGGGCTTGTAACGGGTCGGTAGCAAACTTGTCCTGCCACATGAAAGGGACGCCAGCTGCCGTGATTAAACCGGTGTTTGAGCTGCTCTAGAATCGGATTTTCTTGATGCTGAATGATCAAGGTTGCAGTGGTATGCTTCCGGGCATTGCCTATCTGGTCACGGTGAACTCCAGGGTTACTTGCTGTATACAAGTATTGTTTTCCCCAACAAGTACAGTCAGGGTAGCACTGTTATGGCCTTCATTGAATGTTTCTTTTAGAAAATGTGATACTTTGAGCAGACTGAAAGCCACGCTTTTACAGCAAACCGTACCCTTAAGTTCCGCTCGAGAGACCTTTGATCTTCAAATCGCAAGGACCTCAACTGAGATACAGGCACTTACACGTACAAACTGCCTCATTCATTTAGCAGAAATGGTGGGTCGCATCTTCTGATATGAGTGGTATTTTACACCTATCTAAGACCATAGGGTCAGGATTTCTTAGCACCTTTCAGGCAATCCTCTGAGTTATTCCACACTATATACAATCTGCATTTGAAAGCATTTTTGGAGGTCTACCTCTGATCCTGCTGTCAATAGTGGGAATCCTGATTGTCATATATCTGATATGCAATGGACGGTCCAATTAGCAATGAGATGGCAAAAGCTCTCCTGGAGCAGAGATACCTTGAAGGCATGGTACAGCATCTGGGCACACCTCGCATACGGGAACTGAGCGCCTCTTGGTTCCTATTGGTTACACCAATCTGGATTGACTGCATCTTACCTGTTCTTCGATTCCTGTTTTGTGGTGACGAATGCGTGTTGGACCTCTGTCTGACACTTGCAACGGACACACCTGTGAACTTGAATACCAGGCTGGAACCCTTGAGGTCTCATGCTCGGCAATGTCCCCAGTGTACTTCTATACTGATGACTGCATTCATCGAGAACCCGCAGGTGCCTTTTACAACTGGGGTGAGCTTCAGTTCCACCACTAGCACCCAGGTATCGACTATAGCAATGGCTTCCTCTACACCAGCTATTGGCAGCACTGAATATCATCTATGCTCCATTGACATACTCGGCGAGGTCTTACAAGGACCGTCCCCAACAGCGGCAAGCAACGATGATGTTGCGTCTCCCAGCCAGGACATTTAATCTATAATTGGCTCATCATGTGCTGGGAAAGAATTCGGATTTTCCTTTTTTCTAAACTTAACTAAATTAGGAACATTTCCTAAAAATGTACATCTTTCTTACTGAAAAGCATGGACTTTTTATGTTTGTAGGAATTCAACTTATATAAACAAACGCAATTAGGACTGTAGCTTAAGTAGCAATTTCAAACAACTGATTTTCAGAGTAATGATTTTTCTTTCACCCTTTTAAATGGTTTATATAATGATTTTAAAATAAGGTTTAGACAAAGCTCATTGATAAATGTTTTATGCACTACTATCTAGTAAAGAGAATAGTTCACTAGCATTTTTGTAATTGTTGTTCGGAAGAGGAGTTGGTGTTATGTTTCATATAGGTACCCTAATATAGGCCTGGGTAACATCATACCCCTTCACCTACATTACCTCCCCTACACTACACTGTAACAAGCCTTTTAGGATTGAACCTTTACCTAGTTCTGGTCCTGGGTGTAGAAAGATGGTTTCTCCTAAACAATAGAGTCTTATAACTCCATCAATAGACTCACACAGTATGAATAAATATTCATAAGGGTTCTTAGAGACCAGGCTGGGGCAACACCACCTTCCTCCCCAGATGTACGTACACGGTTCATCCCATACATCATCCTCAAATCCAACAATGGCTAATACAAGCAAAAAGGGACCAAGGAGCCCTAGATACTTTCTGTATAAATATAGCACCTCTTGCTAGTGTTAGACTTCCAGGCCGATACACTGACCAGAGACGCTGAGGTTCCTACATGCAGATGCTCCAGCTGACAGTGATCTGGACATCGCTTGCGGGTTGTCCAACTCAGGACCAAGAAGGGCTTCTACATTCTCACACATCAGGTAATAGTGTTCGACTAAAACCTAGAGGGGTTCTTGGCTTTACACGTACCCATAAGCTAGGTACACTTAGGTACATCTAGATAGGCATAGTAGGAGTACGCACACTTTTATCATGCATTTCATATTCATGTATGTATTCATGATTATTGTAAGATGGTAGAACCGCACTATAATTTTCTATTCACTATACTGCTAATCATATATTTCTGCTACTGTTTAATGGTTGTTGCAGGTCATATATTTTACACGAGAATAACAACTGTTCAAAACACCCTTATTGAAATGCCCAGACAGTTTATTCTGTGTATCTCTGAGAAAACTAAATGAGCATGAATGACTGAGCAACTAAATGAGCATGAGTGACTGAGCAAAAAGTAGTACATTGTTTCCACGAGGTGGTCATGATCTAAAGATGCCCAGAAATTATTTTCTCTCGGATAAGAAGAGCTGGCTAAATGCAAACAGACTAAAATTTCTCGGTAGGGGTGTACAGAACCAGTCTGCCACCAATCTCACAGTTTATGCTATCCAAACGTGCTGGTCCTGCATGGGTACTATAGGTACTACACGACAAAAGAATGGTGGTTCATGCCCCCGTGCAGAGTGAGGGGGAGGTGGCTAAACAGAAGTTCAAAGGAACTGAACCTCACTCTGTTCCGAGGCATTTCTCATTATACAAAGAGAAGGTATGGGAAGAGGACACCCCTTTTAAACTTCATGGAATCTAATAAGCCTATAATCATGCCCTTCAGGACTTGCTGTATCTTTCAAGAAGCCAATTGGTCTGGGGTGGTATGGTATGGAGAACCTATAGGTTACCCCACACTCCTCTCACATGGACTTCATGTACGCAGAAATGAAGTTGGTGCCCTAGTCAGACACAACCTCCTTGGGGAAAACCAAAGGAAGGTAAATATCCTCATCAGTGCCCTTACCACTGTGGGCCCTATCACCGTCTTCAGAGGAATGGCCTCCAGGTACAGACATTTGTCTTGCCACGAACAGCAGGCCCCACCAGAGCTTAGCTTTGGTGGTCATCTTGGGCACCAGGTTTTGTGCCACAAATTGGCCTGTTCAAGTTTACAAAGAGCCCAAACTTCAGGATTTCTGCTATTTACTTCAGGAGGAGCTTTAACTGATGACCATCAAGGAACAAAGACTGAGAGTCACCCCTTGAATATTAGGACTCACTCCAGCAGAACCAGCAGCAGGGCTCTGGAAAGTCCAGGCTGCTCCAGTTGGTGCAGGTCTGCTAAAACATTGCAGGGAGGCCTCAGTAAGCTTGTTGTGGCATTGCAGATAGCACAGGAGGTCAGACAACTGATCCTTAGAGTCACTTAGGGTAGCTTGGGATGAAGGCAAACAGGACCAAACATCCTTCTCCAGACAATAAGGCAGTCATCACTCAGCTGGGCTGTTCATCTGGCTGTAGGAGTGCAGGCCTTCTTCTGAATCTTCCACAGGCCCAGAAGTGGTAGGGTATGAAGGTCCCATTTTTACTTGCTATCCTTTGCCGAATTCCCTGACTAACCCTCAAAGCTGGTTCTGCTCAGTTCTTTCCCTGCCTGGGAACTGTCTAGGGTGACAAATGCAAAGGCAGGCCTGGTATCAGGTTCCTTTGTGAGTGGTGCAGGCAAAGCCCTTTGAATTGCAATCAGGGCATCTCCTCCCCAGCCACCCTGTCAGGAAGACCCTCACATTTATGTTTCCTGTATCTCACTCTCTGGAAGTAATACACACATCTCAACATCAGAGCCATTCACAGTCATATGACGGAGGACACAGACAGAAAAGCACAGTCAGTTTGGACAAGATAATGACACATTTCTAAAAGTGGCATCTGAAAAATTGTAATTTAGAATCCTACTTCACCATTAAAGAGTATTTTAAATTATGATTAATTGGAGTGTAACCAGCATATCATAATCCGCTTCCAATCTAAAATTAGCATCAAGTGAATATAATAAGGTAACCCAGTGTTATTCAATGAGAGAGATGGACCTTGTAAAAGTGAAAAACACATTCAGGTGGTTTTCACTGCCAGGTGATGCAACCCACATATCATATGTTTTAAATAGCATGCACCCTGCCCTATGCGCCTTTAGGGTCTACCTTAGGGGTGACTAATAAGTACTAAAAAGGAAGGTTGAGGCCTTGCAAAAAATCTATTTTGCCAGGACAAATGGTAGTTTAAAGTTGCACTACAGGCATCAGTGGCATGCCTACATATTTTTTAGGGCTACTTTAATGGGTTGCAGTACAATAGGTAAGTAGTCACGGTAGCAACACTAGTAGCGAACAGTAAATAATATAGCATTCGCCAGTCTTTCTTTCCATACAATGCATAAATCCAATTTATTTTCTGGATCATAAGTATCTACTGCGATTTTGAGTCAAAGCATTAATTACTCTTGGCAACGCAGTTGCTCAAGCATATAACAGTACATTACATATTTACAGTGCTCTTGATATAGAAAGAAAAGGGAAGGTTGGGAAACAAGTGATAATGTGTGGGTGAAGGACAGTGAAGAGGTGAGATGTGTTTGTGACATATATACTTCAGTTATGCATGATATAAACCGTTCCGACCTAAAACAGGTAATTTGTTCCTATGTATACACATAACTCTAATGAACGTCTACTTTTTTAGAAATCAGTCATTAGAGCTTGTGATGTATGGTGTGTATGTGCTATATTATTTACTGTTCACTACAAGTATTACTACTGCGACCACTTACCTATTGTATTGCAATACTGATCCAGGTCTGGTAGTTTTTTGTGGGTTACCCCTTTAATACAGGTGATACCATTTATTAAGGACCTATAGGGAAATTAAATGTGGCAATTAGGTGCAGACCAAATATTTAAAGGAGGGAGCACACTCACTTTAGCATTGGCTGGCAGAAGTAAAGTGCACTGAGTCCTAACACCAGCAAAAACATTGTCAGCAAAGTAAGGGGGCAAAGGCAGAAGGTTTGCAAGAATACCACACCAAGGATGTCAGATATAACATTCTCCCAGAGTGAAGATCCAAAAGCTGGCTGATCAAAAAGCAAAAACATCATGGTATACTAAATGGGACAAACCCGTTTGCAACACTAGGCTACCAGTACACACATCTCGGTACTATGGTGCAAATGTGTGTGGTGGTATGCAGATTTTATCAAACACTTGTGCAGAATATGACAGCAGCAGCAGGACTTTTTTTCTACTAAATATGGCTCTGCACAGCTTTCTCCCCCCTTTGAACAACGCTGTGCAGCAATATTGGTTGCTCTGCTACGTTGCACTAAAAAATAATAAAACTGCCCTAGAATTTTTCTATGAACACCTGACAATACAAATGTAAAACTTTTTAGCAGTTATTGGTTCTTTCTGTTTGCGAGTTGTGTTTCTTGCGGTTCATTCATTATCTTAAAAAAATTCTGCGTTATATAAATCATGGCAGCCAAACTAGAAATTGTTTATCATCGATTAGTGGGTCAAGGGCTAAGCTCCCTTTGGCATCATGTGGGTTGTGAAGATACCGTAACGAAACTTAAGGGGGCCCCCCTGCAAAGCACATGGTGGCCCCCCCCGGCGGCGCCGCCCACCATGTACCACTTTGCCCTACCACCCAGAAATCTAGCAGATTTTGATTTGAAACCTCCAACATTTAAATGTATAACTGCCAAATCTCCTAGGTCCATGCATGTTGAGTTATAATGGAATAAACAAGACTTCAAGACCCAGAATGTTAAGAAAAATCTTGGAATGGAGCAGCTAAGAATGAATGGACCTGGGAAACCTGGCAGGGCGGATTGTAATGTCAGGGGCCACGCAATACAGTTTGCATGGTGTCCCAGTCATTTTGCTTTACACCACTGGTCCCTGGGCATGTGTGACAAACTCAGCCAGGGCTGGCTTTTCAGACAACAGCAGTTTCTATTGTGGGATTATGAAGCTCATGTTTATGATGTGAAAGCGAACCTGCAAGTGTAAAAATGCATATTGAGGTAGCCTAAAAGCCAAGACTGGCAGAAGGTGTCACATTGACACGGGGGCCATGTGGCAGCGAAGCCCGTGATGACATGGGCCCACTTGACACCCAGCCTGGGCTTCTATGGTCCGAATTCTCAGCAGTACACGTTTGGGTGCATTGTGCTCTCTCTGCTCATCCTTTAGCTTTCCACACTAAACTTTAAAGAAAGACAAAGTAAGGGGCCAATGTACTAATACCTGTTCACAAACCTGAAAGTGCCAATTCCACTCCAACTAGTTTGCAAATAGCCAAGCAATATGCTATGCGACTTGTATTCAAAGATGTGGTATTGTAAATTATCCATTTAGTTGCAAAGTGGCCTTTCTAATGAACGTAAATGAGGCTGTTTGTAATTTGCATCTCACTGTGATGAGCTGCAAACGCAGATATGGTGGCCTGCAAGAGACGGCAACCTCTGTCCCTGCTGCTACATTTCGAAAAGGAGAAACATTTTTAAGAGACAGCTTCATTAAAGGGACAAGTCCTGTTTATCAAAATGAGAGACACTCCCCTTTGAGAATCAAATACCAGCACAACTGGCGTGAGTGTGGATATCTGATCAATGGTTATCGACCACAATTGACGTTACAAACCATTGATAAATGTGATTGTGCATCACAATTAAGAAGGAACTCCAGTTTCATTGTATTCATAATTGCTATATGGAATCAGTCTCCAAAACATTTTAGTGACTTGGAAAGGTATTTCTGGGTTGCCAAAGTGTTTTGTATATCCTAAAAGAATCAATCGATCCTGAAAACTTGTATACGTTTTCACACATTGGAGGTGTTTGATACACACTTATGAAGCACAAACCTAGCTACAAAGCAAAGGAGTACTGTACATAAAGGGGGTACAAGCCAAGAGGATTGGCAGGGCAATGGTGAAAGATAGGGAATGCAGCAAAAAAGGGAGACACATGGAGTAGAGAGAGGAAGGTGCCTAGATTGTTATTTATTTGTATGGGCTAAATGATAGTTTGGACTGACAATCTACAATTTTTAAAACAAATCTTACAACTTGTCTAATTCAAAAGCCGCAAAAAATACACGTTGCACCAGTGACTTCTAATTACTTCATGTCAGCAGGACAGACCATGGGCCTCATTTATGAGAAATGACGCATCGCTGTGTGAAAGCAGCGATGCGTCACTTCTCAGTGCGCACTCCTTGCGACATTCCTGATGCGTCATATTTAATGTATGATGCATCATGTCGCAAGGAGTTACAGATACGTCAGTATTTCTGACGTATCTGTAAGAGCAAAAGTGACGCATTGCTGGAGTGTGTCACAAAAGGGACGCAACTCCAGCAATTTGTCCTTTCACATGGGGCAAGCCCCATGTGAAAGGGCCTGCATCAGTCTTATGCCTGCTGTGAGGCAGGCGCAAGATTTTGACGCAATGGCGTCCTAAAAGTGACGCAGTGAAATCTCATAGATTTCACTGTGTCACTTCTATGACCCTTCCTTGCGTCAATACGCCCACCTTGCATACATTATACCTGGTGCAGGTATAATGTGGCACAGGGTTTTACAAAGTGACGCATCTACCTAGATGCGTCACTTTGTAAATATGGTGCAACAAGGCGCATTTTTTACGCCACTGGTGCGTCACAAAAAGTGACGCACCGGCGGCGTAAAAGTGACGCACAGCCTCATAAATGAGGCCCCATGTCTCCAGCTCAGCCTCAGGGCTTTTACTTGCCACCATAAGTCGTTCTGGCTGTTAAGATTTATTTTAATCTAACGGAACCAATGATTTTAATTGCCACAAAAAAAGTCCATGGGCACAAAGCGACCTGGAAACCTGAGGCATCTCATCACTACAAAACAGGATGACGTTATTTGCTCCATAATGGGTTTTTATCAGTCTTATGCTAACCAATGTTAGTGTTCTTTTCTTTATATTTTTTATTTATTTACAGGCTTGTATCGCGCTGGCTTCGACTCTCAAGGGAGTATCTCCGCGTCTTTGACTTCTACCACATTGAAATCAGGGAAACGCTAGCTATTAATGATTGAATACGAATGTTTTCAACAATTTTCTGAACGGGAGGTGATCTGTACATAGCCTAAGAGTGTTAGGGAGACTATTCCAAAGGGAAGGACCTGCTATCGAGAGAGCTTTGCTTCCGTGTCTGGCCTTCTTAGCTCTGGGTACACAGAGAAGGCCTTGTTCGCTCGACCTAAGTGAGCGAGAGGGTTTATAGGGAACAAATTTGGTGGACAAGTATGCCGGGCCCATCCCGTTGAGACTTTTATGTATGGCGCAACATACCTTGAATTTGGCCCTCTGTCTGACAGATAGCCAGTGGAGTTTTGTCAGTAGGGGCTTTGAAGGTGTGCGGGGAGGGGCATTCAAGACCAGACGGGCAGCCGTGTTCTGGACCACCTGTAGTCTTGTCATGACTCCCTCGTTGGCAGATAGCAACAAGCCGTTACAATAGTCTAATCGACTCATAACAAGGGCTTGTACCAACATCCTCCTGCTTGCATCTGGTAGAAGGGGAAGATTTTACGTAGCATGCCGATTATATGGAAGCAGGATCCCACCACCTGGTTGGCATGTTGTTTGAGGGTAAGTTCCTGGTCTAGTCGGACCCCCAGATTCTTAACCGTTAGTTTAGGCTCCGGTACTGGGCCAAGGTCTTGTGGCCACCAGTCCGGAGTCCAAAGTCGTTTTACCTCACCAAACAACATGACTTCTGTCTTTCCAACATTGCATTGCAAATAGTTGGAAGACATCCAGTGTGCCACTACTTTCATGCCCTGGGAGAAGGAGTTCCTAACCTCGGGATTAAAGATTTTAATCATACAACAGTATTACCTTCTGGCACCCAGCGTAATATAAGACTGCTCCCTAATGGCGAGGGTGTCTCCCGATGCCCCTGCTGGTCTAATGCTGTCTCCACATCACAACTCATTGCACCGGACAGCACCAGTCGGGCCCTCAGCTATCTGGGACCCACCCTGTTTCCTACCCACGCTCGCGGCTTTGCGCTGGGGGCCTCTTATCTCTTTGGCACTTGAGGGGGAACATTGAAGCTTTGCTGGCCCCTCCCAGGTCCATCTACTCTACTGCTTTCAGTTTCAGGCTCAGCACTACTACTGGTACTCGTTGCCCCCCCGCCATCAAATCGACATCCAGCCAGCCCTGCCCTGCCAGTGCTAAGGGATATTTCCTTAACGGTTCCCGCCATCTCCCTTCTGCGCCTCTCTATTTTTTTATTTATAAAGTTTTATATAGCGTGAACCAGACCCCAGAGGGTATCAGAGCGCTTTATATTTAGGATCGTTGCATTACAGATTACATCAGTTACAAGAGCATAATCGTGAACATTATCCCAACCGCACCCCACCCCCACTCCCTCTGTGATCACAGCTCCTATTATCATAAAGATCAATCTGTTCAAGCAACCTTATATGAATCACCCTCCTGATGCATTACATACACATCAGAGCTGTCCTCCTGAACTGTAGGTATGCAGTCTCTAAATCACCTTTCATGTCTGCAGTCATCCAAGATTGTCGCTTCGACACCTTTGCACAAGTAGAAATCAGTTTCTGCACATCCTCCAAGCCAATATTTGACTCCTTGAATATTTATTCAAGGAATGGGATGTGCCCTCCACCTCACAAGATTAAGGACAAACTGATGTTAGGACTGTCCTTATCCAGAAGGAGCCCCTTTAAATGTAAACTGATTAACTCTTAAAACTTTTTGTTGTTATGAAAGTTCACTCTGGAGGATACAAACACCTAAACCATTGTGGCTGAACATCTCATAACCTCCACCCGGCACAAAAATATTTTATTGATGGTTTCTTTGTTGTGGCACTCATCTCACCTCCGAATGGAATCAAGTTCAGGGAGGGAGAGGTGTGGCACCGCGGCCAGGGCGACTGACGCTGGAATCTGGGGATCAGGGTTCGATCCCCGGCTCCGGCGGCAGGTTAGCCCAGCACCATGTGACTCTGGGCAATAGCTTGCTTAATCTTCCTGACGGCCCCCAGCGCCTAGAGACCCTAACTGGTGATTGTGCGCTATATAAAATGTGGATTTATTTATTTATTATTATAAGTTTCCTGGGAGATTTGCAACCACCACAAGAAAACCCCAAAGACACCCAACTATCCCTCCTCAAAATCTTCCAAAGGGAGCTAGTACAACATAGTGCCTCCTACAATAAGGGCTGTACCCTGTAGTAATTAACTAATATATATTTGTTCAGTCATTAAAAGCCAAAAATCATATGTTAACAGTCATCTATAATCACAGCAAGTTTGACTAAAAATTATTGTATATTAAAACTAAATGCAATATCAATCTCAATACTCATTAAATCGAAAAAGCACAGCTCCTGAAGCAGTCCTAATGCCAGCTAAATTAAAGAGTTGCGTCACCAAAAATACTCTTTCTACTGGACATCGGCACAACAGTTGTTTCATAGAGTCCATTTTAAACTCATGTAGTCTGCTGAACATTGGTTTATCCGGCGATTCTTTTGAACTCCTGCCAATATCTCTGATCGTTCACAACAAAAACCAGTCTACCCTGAACCTGAGTTTCCTAAAGAAATAGAACATCCAAATGCCTAGCATAATCCCAATTTAAAACATCTTAATAATACATTTAGCAGTTGCATTGGACTTCAGAATTGCCCTAATGCTTACAGGTTTGAATGTGGCTATATCTATACCACCATACCTGAAAATGCATAGCCGGCTTCAAACATTCATATTAATCATTAGAGATCCGATTCCTCCAAGTCCTGAGCAGGCAGGACACGACATACTCGCTCACCTTAGGCCTGGCTGGCCTGCAGCTTTGAAGGCGAGCAGCAGAAGACTGTGGCAGGGTGACTGGGCGAGGCTAGCCACCAGGACAAGGCAGGGGCTAGTACTCTTCTACTACCACAGCAGTTACAATGCGCATGTGCATAACAAAACTGGCAGCCTTGGTCACCAATCCTGCCCCCACCCTGAAGACCGCGGCTCCGCGGCGCACAGACAGCAACTTCGTGCCGCCACTCCCACGCAGCATTTTAATTATGAAGAAGACCCGGCCCACCTGGGGTACTGTGCAGTGCGCACCAACTATTTAATTAATTTAAAAAAGGCTCAGGCTGGCCGGTATTTCTAAGCTCCGGAGGGGGAGACCAAACCGATGGGGGAGCTGAGCTAGTTAGCTGGTAGCTTTATTTGTGAGCTCCCCTCTAATGTAGGTGGAGACCAAACCAACGGGGGAGATCATCTAGTTAGA
Source organism: Lissotriton helveticus (assembly GCF_964261635.1). Taxonomy (NCBI): domain Eukaryota; kingdom Metazoa; phylum Chordata; class Amphibia; order Caudata; family Salamandridae; genus Lissotriton; species Lissotriton helveticus. The sequence goes on along the minus strand of NC_136068.1, from coordinate 1,430,005,641 downwards.
ACATGTTTATAGGCTTGCCTTGCTCTTACTGCCTTCCTCCCTCTGCTGCAGCTAAGAGTGAGGGGCTAGGGGCCCTGCCTGGAGCGTGGGGGCCCCGGTGGGGGCCTATGTTATTATTCTAGCCCGGCCTATATAATTAATAATCATTGTTAAACATAGAGGCCCGTCACCTTCTGTGGCGCACACTACTGGCCTGGTTTGCTGTCTTTCTCTGCCGAGAGTGAGACCCCCCCTGGAGCGTGGGGGCCCCCTGAGGGGGGCCTGTGTTAATACCCCCCTGTAATTTAGTCCTCGGTGCGCGCACACTGTCTACTTTAGGCTTACTGGCAGCCTTGCCTGCAGCCGTCTTCCCAGTGCTGAGAGTCAGTGAGGTGGCCACTGGAGCATGAGGGCCCCCCCGCACCTTGGGGGCTGCGGGGGCCTGCGTTATGCCCCTGGCAACATGATGGCAATGGAACACATCATACACTCTTTAGAAGACAATTTTTGGAAATGTGGGCCTTTTTTAAAATCTATGCCCAAATATGATTACAAAGCGTAGCACTCATAATTCATTAGAATTTTGCAAATGTTTACTTCAGAGGCATTAAGATCAGACTTGTACAACTGGTATATGAATGTAGCCAAATTTAAGTGTTATTGTCCCAATAGCTGTACCCCATTGGTCTAGGGTTATCAAGCGAATGATGATGAAGTGGGTGAGGGTTCGAGATACAGTTTAATATAGTTCATAATTTGTAAAAGGAAATGGCATTTGGTGAACAAATGTATGTGGAGAATTTATGTATCATGTGTTTCCACAAAACATTCAAACAACAAAAAAACATTTCTTTCAGAGATGACAATTCGAATTCCTGCCATTTCAGGAAAATTATAATGGGTTTATTACAGTGTATTTCTACTTTAGCAGTTTATGCATTCTCAAGTCTATTGGCTTAGCACACCACCCTTTTTGTTTAAACAAGTTCTTTCCCACATCCTCGTCTTTCCAGTAAATATTATTCAGAAGTGTTTGTGCAATAACCTGTCTGTACACACTATACCCCTGCTATGGAATGTGTAACACTATTGTTTAAACTATGTGTCCTACGCATTAAGGTTTATTATAAACAAAACTCTCTCACTTTGTCAACACATTTTCTGTAATTTCCATCCAGCGTTAGTCTGCATAAATTGCTGTGATTCTTTTCTTGAGCACTGCTGCTTTGGTTTTAGGAAATTAGGGGCGTAATTTAGAGTCTGGCGGATGGGTACTCCATCACAAGCATGATGGATATCCTGATGGAGCAAGGATTCGCACGTAATGCGACTTGCTTGAATTCAGTCCTCTCGACATAACGTTAATGCGCTAACCAATATGTTTGTCTTATTAATATTTTATTTTACTAAACATTGGGTATCTTGAAGAAGCTGGCATATGTGCTTTTACTAATGTTAATCCGCTTGCAATAAAATGTCCGCTGCTACTCGGTATTTCTTACTGCGCATGCGTCTGTCACACTCACGTGACATGACGTACTCTTTGCTTTGGAGGGAATCTTTTGCTTCTGCGCATTAAAACTAAGATGGCTGCTCTGTGTTACAGCATGCATGAAGCTTGCACTGCTGCTTTTGCTAAGCTGTTCGTTCTGCCTAATTCTAACGCAATCGTTAAAATAAAGTAATGGGAACAGAGTAGGGATAAGTGGTATACAGTACATTCAGTTATTTCTTGTTCTAAAACTGTTTCTTTTCTATTTCTCATATGTATCAAACTTTGGGCCTGACATATATTTTTGAACTCCATCTTTGGAGGAACTGCAACTGCGCAGAAAAGCTCAAGACCATGAAGCACTGACCTTTGAAACTCGGCCAGCTCCTGACTTGCTAGAAGATGTTCATGGGAACGTTAACTCCTGGCCCCTGTGAAGGAAGCTGAACTAAAATATGGGCTACATTGTAATCATTATTGATACATTCACTGCTGGGTGGAATAAAAGTGTATGGGAAAATAAAATTGATGGGCGGGAAAGCAAACATTAATATTCATTCTAAAAAGTTTCATTTTGGTATGGTGTGATGACCTCTCCTCAATCTTTTGTCTAATCAAAATTGGGGATCCTTACACTTGCAACATTGGGGGGTCGTACACTGACCTGGATAATAGTATAACTAGGGTAGGCTTAGTTAGTTAATTTGTCTGACTTGTCCGAATAGCTGACCTGTCACTGATCCAACGCACTCAATAGGTGATCGGGAGCAGAGGTGCTGGCGAAGCCCTCTGTCAGAAGGTTCGAAACTCACATCGGGGTTTGAGAGCTGAAGTGTTGGCGAAGCACTTTGTTGGATAAATCGATAACTTTTACCGGGTTCTGGCTGTTAGCTGCAGAAAGGGAGTAACGCAGGCGTTGCAACTTTAACTGCGGGTGCTTGTCTTAGCCCTTGGTGGTCCTGTCCTGATCCAATTTGACTTTACCTGTCCTGATTCCGATCTGCCCCTGCTTGCCGTTATGGTGCCTGCACTTTTGGGGTTCTGTCCTTTAAACTGACCTAGCCAGGGTTAGTTCCCCATACGATTCTAGGTAAATATACTGGGCCCGATTCACAGAACTAACTTAAGACAAAATCCTAATCTTACTACCATTTTCGTATTCACAGAAGGCACTTACTCATTTTGGTATTCACAGAAGACACTTACTCATTTCGGTATTCACAGAAGTTAGGAGTCCTAACTTTAGGACTCCTAAATGCCATCTGTGAATACCGAAAGTCCTAAAGTTAGGATTTTTCTCAGTTTAGGAGTAGTAAAGTTAGGACTGCTAACTTTAGGACTCCTAAATGCCTTCTGTGAATACCAAAAGTCTTAAAATTAGGATTTTTCTTAATTTAGTAGTAGTAAAGTTAGGACTCCTAACTTTAGGACTCCTAAATGCCTTCTGTGAATACCGAAAGTCTTAAACATAGGATTTTTCTCAGTTTAGTAGTAGTAAAGTTGAGAAAAATCCTAATGTTAAGACTTTCGGTATTCACAGAAGGCATTTAGGAGTCCGAAAGTTAGTAGTCCTAACTTTACTACTACTAAATTGAGAAAAATCCTAATTTTAAGACTTTTGGTATTCACAGCAGGCATTTAGGAGTTCTAAAGTAAGGAGTCCTAACTTTACTACTACCAAACTGAGAAAAACCCTAATTTTAAGACTTTCGGTATTCACAGAAGGCATTTAGGAGTCCAAAAGTTAGGAGTCCTAACTTTACTACTACTAAATTGAGAAAAATCCTAATTTTAAGACTTTCGGTATTCACAGCAGGCATTTAGGAGTTCTAAAGTAAGGAGTCCTAACTTTACTACTACTAAACTGAGAAAAACCCAAATTTTAAGACTTTCGGTATTCACAGAAGGCATTTAGGAGTCCAAAAGTTAGGAGTCCTAACTTTACTACTACTAAATTGAGAAAAATCCTAATTTTAAGACTTTCGGTATTCACAGCAGGCATTTACGAGTTCTAAAGTAAGGAGTCCTAACTTTACTACTACTAAACTGAGAAAAACCCACATTTTAAGACTTTCGGTATTCACAGAAGGCATTTAGGAGTCCAAAAGTTAGGAGTCCTAACTTTACTACTACTAAATTGAGAAAAATCCTAACTTTAAGACTTTCGGCATTCACAGAAGGCATTTAGGAGTCCTAAAGTTAGGAGTCCTAACTTTACTACTACTAAATTGAGAAAAATCCTAACTTTAAGACTTTCGGTATTCACAGAAGGCATTTAAGAGTCCTAAAGTCAGGACTCCTAACTTCTGTGAATACCAAAATGAGTAAGTGCCTTCTGTGAATACCAAAATGAGTAAGTGCCTTCTGTGAATACCAAAATGGTAGTAAGTTTAGGATTTTGTCTTAAGTTAGTTCTGTGAATCGGGCCCTAAATGTGGGAATTGTCATTGTACTGTTTCCTTCCCTCTTCCCACCCTCTTGTCAAATGCGTAAAGACTGCTTTATAAAAACTCTGCATATTTTCATTTTAATCATTATTTTCCTAATTGAGAGTTTTCTAATATTCAAAGTTTGGATTATGACATTTTAAAGATTTTAGATAAAGAGTTTAAACCTTTCACGAGTTGTGGTTATTTAATGAGTGCGAATGTTCTATTTCTACCAATTATACTAACACCCTGATCCATTAAGTTTTCAGGTACCGGTGACTAGGATTGGTAAGTCCAATGGTATAGGTCCTGAATGGTTAAAACAAAATTTGATATGAGTGTAAGTTTTACCTGTTCAAATTGAATATATATATATTTTATGGGTCCAGGTGAGGATGGTAAATAACGGGCAGGTGAACCTGCGCTCTATCAGTTTATTTTGGTAGCAGAGGTAAGGTTAGGGTTTAGTTAAGATAGGTAGGTAGTTATAGTTAGCTGGTTAATGAAAAATATTTTTGCATATTTGAAATCGTATTATTGATTGTATTGATGTATGTATTAACCAAAATTGTTCGTACCTGCTATTTGTTTTGTCTGGAATCCCCGGGGGCAGAATAGCGGGTGGTAAATGGAGGCCACACTGCAGTGAGGTCACTTACCTGTAGGAAATAAGTGTATGGTTAGGTAAAACCGGAAGCACTATTTAGGGATTTTCTGTATGAATGTGTGAATAAATGATAGCAAAGAGTTCGCTGGCAAAACATTTTGTGTGATATCACCTAGAAAGGGTCACAAGGAAGGAGTAGCAGGTTTGTCTGAGCTTGATTGATAGCAAAGGGATTCGCTGGTGAAATTTTGGCCTTAGTATATCCCCAGAAGGGATAAATCTAAAGGAGTAGCAAGTTCTCTAATGCTTGCGTGAAGGGTAGACGGAAGGGCTCTACTCGTAGTATATGAAGTGTAAGCGGAAGGGATTTACTCGTAGGGAGTGAAATTTATCTTTCCTTTGAATTAGTCACTCAGGTACAGTGGCGAATGTTTTTACGTTGTTGAATAATACAATCTGATTTAAAAGTGAAAAAAATTACGTTTTCAAATTACCTTTCAAAGGAGGGAGTTAGTTGCGGATCTGCGCTGACGTCACTCAGTGCAGCGCTGGTATTGGTTGAAACAGTGGGTGTGTATTTGAGGTAATAATTATAAAGGAGGGGCAAGAACAGGAGCGTGAGAACTAGTCTCACGAGAAAAGCCGCGCAACTATTGGTCGGATTTATTTGAATTCTAAATTTTGATTGGTCACTGAAAAATAAAAGACGTGCTGGTATTGGAAGTAATTTGTAAAAAAATTGAGAATATCCAGAAGATTTGCGTTCAAAATATATGTGGCATATGGGTCCGCTTGTAGGAAATAGAACCGATAGGAGATATTTAGGGTTCGCACAAGAACAGCATATAAGAGGAAGACCTTTTATCATGTACGGAGGAAAGAGGAAAATGTCATTCATTAAAAGAAATAAGAATTATTTCAAGAAAGATAAAGCAATTAAAACAAGAGAAGGGATTATTATTCCACCACCAAATACGCCTGCATCATACATGATGGTCGAAAGGGGCTATCACACTTGTGTGTGGTTAGAGAATTGGATGGAGTACACACAAGATGATAAGGTTTTTATAATTTCCAGAAAATGATACCTTTAATGGCAGAGTTTTGTAGAATTTGAGAACTCGCATGAATGAATTAGATCCCAGACCTAGATTAACGCAGTATGAGGCATTGGAGGAATGCAAAACTGAAGCTGTTGAGTGAGATAGACCCAGAAGTAACGGTAATTGGAGTAAATTTTATCCCCGATTTCCAAAAGAGACAAGAGATAAATTAATGAAACAATGGAGACAGTATATGTTAGTGGAAGGGTTGTATCCTGTATTAACTTTAGAAGAACCCACTGGAAGTAAAAAGACTGAGAAAACGAAACATTTAATGACTAGTGGTGAATCGGATGATGATTATTTGGAGGATTTGTTATTGAAAAATCCCCCACCTTATAATGAGGAACTAAGCACAGTTAATCCAAATGCTCCATTCCTGAAACCACCTTTGATTCCGCAAGTGGTACATGAGACTTCATTCGAAAAAGTACTACAAGACAGGGAAAGAGAAGCATTAAATAAACAAAGAAGTGAGTTGATTCAGAAAATTTCCCAATTAAATACAAGTCCTGAAGCCCTAACAATTCCGGTAACTATTGGCCCAGTTGTTCCTTTGTACGGAGATAGGCAGGCTTGTCCTAAAACTCCAGTTCTGACTACACCTGTAGTTCAGCCAAGAAAAGAACCCTTAATAATTGATGATCAAGCGAGTGAATGTGAATCAGTGATTTCCCTGATGGATTTGCCCATAAGAGAACCTGTGGGTGACTTGGTCAGCAAAACCACTCCTATAAATTCGAGAGAAGTACAAATGAAGACATCCTTAGGTACAAGAAATACTACAATAGTAACCCCAGAGAAATAGAGAGAGGGACACGAGAAATAGAGAAGCCAAAGTCACAGCCAAATGTATTGGATATATTTAAATTAAGAGTCCAATTAGAAGAAATGATAGCCGGAAATGTGGGAATGGACAGATTAAATACATTCAGTGAAGATGAATTGTTGTTCATATGCAAAAGTATTACCAGAAATACAAGAGTGTTTCATACAAAATTAATGGATATGGCAGCTAACATGGGAATTGACATTGGCAAATCTAAAGAGTTTCAGAAACCATATTGAGCTGAATTTTCTGACAAATATTTGGAAAATATGAATGTGTCAGGTAGAAAGGTACAGATCAGGGAGCTTATGATATTATTGCACAAATGGGATGACATAGAAAACTGGAAAACTAGGTGGGCAAAGAAAAAAGAAGAGGCCCGATCCAAACAAACTGCATCCGAATATGTGTTAAAAGAAGCAGACAAGGTGGAAAGCTTATGTTCCATGAGAGAAGTACCAGGTGGAGGTTATGTACATGTCCCATGGTCCCGACAGGATTTTTGTCATTTACAAATGATATTCCCAAACTTCGCGAGAAACATGTAGCGTGGTACAGACAAGTTGAGAGATTTGTGAAGGTTTCGAAATGTCTTTTGAAAGATTTAGATGGACTATTTGACATTGTTGTTCGTGTAGATTTGTGAACAGAATGTAAAATTGCTATTGATTGGCCTAGTGATGAGAAACCTAGAGATCCGAAGACAGGGAGACCATCTGATGAGGTGATGAAAAAGTACAACCAGGTAATACTCTACCTCAAAGGGAAGGTGCCTTCAAAAGACCAGGATAGATAGAACCACACAGAATAAAGATGAATCTGTGCATGCATAATATGAACGTCTGTTACAAGTATGCAAACAGTATAGTGGTTTAGATAACATCTACATGAAAGACATGACGCATTTCATCTATCGGTTTGTGTCAGGTTTAAGGCCAGAAATTTCGCAATGGATTGAAGACCATAAAATTTGCTGGCAGGCCAAGCCGATTGATGAAATCCTTAATGCAAAATATTGTGAAGATGAACTCGACAATAAATGAAAAGAATGAAAAGAAAAAGGGTATGTGGGCACAAGTGAAATTAGCAGAACAACAGGAACAATAACCAGACTCAGGGTGATGGAAATGGGGGTAAGTCAAGGGGTAAATTCAATAGAGAAGAAGCCAAAAAGAAGTTTCCTTGTTACGGGTGTGGCAAGTTGGGGCACTGGAAGATCGAGTGTAAGGCTGTGCAAAATGGTAACATGCAAAATAATGATTTAAATCCACAGACGCAGAATGGGGTGCCATGGAAACAACAGCAGCAGGTAATACAAAACCAGTTACCCATTGCACCTATGCCAAATTTTAGGAGCAAAGCACATCAGAGTGTGGATGCCACAAATTGGGAGGAAAGTGAGAGGAGAGACACAGCGAGATCACAATTTCTTTTGAGTGATATGTTTTTCAGTGAGGAAACATACTGACGGTGCCTGAGAGGGGAGGATGAGGAGTGCGTACTTGGCGCCTCCTTGCCGGTAGATCAGTCAGGTCCATACATTGAAGGAAAGGTTGTAGGAAATGATGTCACCTTTCTATTGGACACTGGTGCTACCCGTTCGACTGTATGAACAGCAGATGTTCCAAACCTACCCCTCTCGGGAGAAGCGATCCAAGTAGTGGCGTTTCCAATAAACAAGTTAGTACCCCAGTCACAGAACCAATGGAAGTTAGAATAGGCAATTTTAAAGAAATGCATAGATTTGTTGTGTGTGATTCAAGTCCAGTGAACCTGTTAGGTAGAGACTTGTTGTGCAAAATGAATTGCACCATCTTTTGCATCCCAAGTGGTGTTGAAATTCAAACCCTGGACGAAGACGGAGTTTATAAACTAATGTTAGCAAAACAAGAAACAGAGAATAAAGAGTTAACTATAGAAGACTTACAACAGACTGTAAATCCTAATGTATGGGATTTTACCGGAAAAGATGTAGGATTAATGGCAAATGTTGATCCAATAAAAGTGACAGTAAAAGAAGGTGCAGTTTACCCAAATACTCGACAGTACAAAATTAGCCCAGAAATAAAAGCGGGTGTTGCAGCTGTAATAAAGCGTTTGTTTGAAGCAGGCATTTTACAAGAAACAATGAGCAGTCCATGTAATTCGCCCATAATTGGCATAAAGAAGCCAAGTGGTAAGTATAGAGTCATACAAGACCTTCGCAAGATTAATAAGATTGTTGTCCCGTGCTGTCCAGTTGTGCCAAATCCTGCAGTGATTCTGCATCAGATAAAGTGGGAAGCTGGATGGTTCACCATAATCGATCTGTGTCACGCATTTTTCTCAATTCCATTGCATCCAGATAGCAAATTTCTTTTCTCTTTTGAATTTGACTGTCATGTGTATGTCTGGAACCGTGTTCCTCAGGGGTATACAGAGAGTCCATCGATTTTTAATCAGATTTTGAAAATGTGCCTTGAGTCTTTGGTGCTGCCTGGACAGTCAGTACTGGTCCAGTATATAGATGACCTATTGGTGGCGTCTAAAACTCAAAATGACTGTGTTGTAGATACCATTGCCTTGCTGAATCATTTGGGTGAAGGAGGGCATAAAGTCACCTGAGAAATTACAGTTTTGTACCACATCAGTGAAATATCTGGGGCACCAGATAGAAAGAGGTGTCAGAAGGGTTACTTAAAAAAGGATCAAAATAATCAAAAACATGAATCTACCTCAAACTCAAAAGGAGATCAGAATGTTTCTCGGAGTTGTAGGATACTGCAGGCAATGGATTGTGGGATTTGCAGTCCTAGCAAAACCATTGATACAAATGACAAAGAAAAGAGCAAAAGACCCGGTGGAATGGGATGATGAAAGCATGACTGCTTTTTTGAAATTACGAGAATGTCTGTGCACAGCTCCAGCATTAGAGATGCCTGACTATTCAAAAGATTTTGCACTATTCTGTGACACACGGGATAATTGTGCACTTTCAGTCTTGACCCAAACTCACGGTCTGATGAGACGTCCTGTGGCATATTTTTCTTCCACACTAGACCCAGTGGCATCTGCATTGCCAGGATGCCTGAAAGCAGTAGCTGCAACCTGCGTGAGCCTTGGGCAAAGTGAGTCCATTGTTATGGGACATCCAGTGACAGTGTATGTTCCACACGCCGTTGGTGATTTTGTTAACAAGGACCAAGACTCAGTACCTCACTCCTAGTCGGCTGACTAAATATGAGCAAATTATTGTAGGTGCAGGAAACGTCACCATTGCCAGGTGTAATATTCTGAACCCAGCAACACTGCTACCTGATTCAAACTTTGCAGAAGTGAAGGGAGAAGTCGAACATGATTGTATCGACTTGACTGAATATAGTACAAATCCACGTCCGGACATAAGAGAAGAGACGTTAATTGATTCAGAATATGAGTTATTTGTAGATGGCTCATGTATGAGACATGAGGAAGGAGGTTTGAGTGTGGGCTATGCCTTATGCACGTTAGGGGGTCCAATTGAAGCATCCTATTTACCTGGAGTTAAGTCTGCACAAGTAGCCAAATTGATTGCATTGACAAAAGCCTGTAAATTTGGGAACAATTGGAAAGTAACCATATACACTGATAGCCAGTATGGTTACGGGGTTGTGCACGACTATGGCCAAAATATGGATGCAAAGGGAGTTTCTGACTTCTTCAGGTACTCCTATTAAAAATGGTCATTATGTAAAAGATTAGCTTGAAGCAATCCAATTGCCAAAAGAAGTGGCTGTGGTCAAGTATGCTGCTCACCAATCTGGAAATGACAAAGTGACAGCTGGTAATCGATATGCTGACCAGTTAGCCCAACATTGTGCAAAATCTAAAATGGCTGTGAATATGAAAATTGAAGTGGGTGGAAACAACTGCCAACTTATGTTGCTTGAAGGTGTGAGAACGTGGGAAGAAGTGAGAGACTTGCAAAATGAAGCAGAACCAAAAGAAAAGGAAGAGTGGAGAAAGATAGGTTGTCAGAGAAGGGTTGAAGGTGGTGTCATTGTTTATCTTGATGGTAGGCCTGTGTTACCAGACTGTTTGCTTGCTCCTATGGCTAGGATGTTCCACGGAGATTCCCATTTGGGGAGAGGTGCCATGATACGTCTGTTCAGACAGTCGTGGTTCAATGCGAAATTCAGGAACATAGCAGAAGCACTTTGCCATAGATGTTTAATTTGTCAACAAATGAATCTTGAAAGAAAACTGCAGTGTTACCAGGAAAGATTGGGAAGGCAGAGGGTCCCTTCATACGATTGCAGATTGATTTTATTCAGTTACCCCCTTGTCGAGGACTAAAATATATTCTTGTCATTGTCTGCCTATTTTCAAAATGGGTGGAAGCTGACCCCACAAGTAGGAATGATAGCATCACTGTAGCCAAACTCCTACTCAGAGAACTCATACCACGTTTCAGTTTTCCAGTAACGATTGAATCAGACCGAGGCTGCCATTTTAAAAATGAAATAATTGGCCTAATCTGTGAAGCATTCAATGTTAAACAAAAGCTACACTGTGCATACTGCCCAGAGGCTTCTGGAGTGGAAGAACAATTGAATGGCACAATCAAGTCAAGATTCGGAAAGATGTATGAATCTACCCGATTAGAGTGGTCAGCTGCTTTACCTCTTGTTCTGATGGGACTCAGAAGTATTCCAGAGCAGAACACAGGCTTGAGTCCTCTTAAAATACTAATGGGAAGAGCAATGAGGCAAGCATGGGTGCCAGGACACAAGCAGGTAAATATATCTGATGATTTAGTACTGGAGTACTGCAAAGAACTGGCTGACCAAGTGTGTTCTATCTCTCACCAGGTTGGGGAAGACGCTGTTGCCAGACAAGCAACTCCCGCACATGACCTGAACCCAGGTGACTGGGTAGTGCTAAAGAAACATACTCGAAAATCTTGCCTTGCACCGAGGTGGGGAAAACCACCACAAGTAATTCTGGTTACCACCACAGCTGTAAAGTGCAAAGGAGTTCCACACTGGATCCATGCCAGTCACACAAAAAGATTGACTGAACCTGAAGAAACTGAAGCTGAAGGTTGTGCAGCTGAGGGGTCTCAAGATATTGATCCTGAAGTAGCTGAAGAGGAACAACCAAGATGATTGGATTCCAGTAGTTGAGATACCTGCAGAATACGTGAGAACCAGAAGTCAGATTTATCTAGACAATCAGGGTGATAATGAGGACGAGATAGGTCTAGAAGAACATACTCAGATTACAGAAATACAAGCCAGTAGTAATCCTGAGGAGGAACAGAGAAGGAAAGATCAGAATACTCAGACAAATGACACTACATCAAGAACTCTTGAGTCTGAGGAGGGACAGATAGGTAATAGGGCGAGAGCTCAGGCAGAAGAAAATCAAGGGTTCGAAGAGCATGAGCAGGACCAGATAGAAGTAGAAAAAAGGGTTCAGGAAGAAGAAGGCGAAACAAATCAAAATCAAAATCAAATTCAGCAGATACCTGAACAAGGCCAGATTAGTAACCAGGCAGAAGAAACAGAAATATGACCTGGACCTAGTCAGATAGAGAGGGATACAGAAGACAGCATTGAAATAGATGTGCCACATCTGAATGAAAATAAAAGAGCACTGGAAGAAGGCCAGAACACAGTGCCAGCTAAAAGACTCAGAAAAGGAGACAAGTGGCCTAGGTTTATCAAAAGACTGAGATTTCGTCTAAAGACAATACATGAAGAACCAGAACAAGCAAATGAAATAACAAGTCAAACTGAACAATCTACAGTACAACCAAGAAGGAGAAGTCCACGTTTAAAGAGACTAAATAATAAATTCAGAGGCCCTGAATGGACATACATCGTTCTTGAAGATTTCAAAAACGTAGAAATAAGTGACAAAAGTGATGACGAATTGATTGCTGATCAGACTGACGGAGAAGTGAGACCCACTTTAAAATTTCACAGGGTAAAACACTGTGTAAAAGCTACAAAGAGGGGTTAAGTCTCCTTGGTTAGAAATGGCTGATCATACTGTAAATGGAAGACCGAAAATAAACTGTTTAAAAACATGCTGTAGAATATGCACATGTACTATAACAATAGTATTCATAGTATGGTTAGGACTGACAATAGCTATTCCTTACATAATGAGTAGAGACATGAAGAATGATACTAATGAGCTACAAACTATAGATACGCCTAGAAAAATAGATACACAAGAGAAATCACTTAGCATTAAACAACAGAAGGTAGATTTAGAGGAATCAGATGAAGAAGGACTACATTATACTAGAAATAAAAACAAAACTCACTTAAATGTATTTGCAAACCTATTAGTACACTATGTAGAAGCTATGGAAATAGAAATACTATGTATGTATGAAGCTACCTACTTCAGTAGCCGAAGGTGTGACTTACCATCATTCACCACTAACATATGGAATTTTATGTAGTATTTTAGCTAGTTTATTCTATAAGAAATGACCTTTGCAGTATTACTATTCTAATTCAAATGTGATATTTTCTGAACTTCCTATACGTAGTAACCTGAATCCTGTATATACTAAAAGTGATGTAACACGTTATATGGGTGAATATTTTCTAACTATAGGTACAATAGATATAGCTGAAGCACACAAGAATAATTTAACATCTTTACTACGAGAGAAAGAGAAAATATTTTTGAATATGGTTGAGAAAAGGAGAGAGAATTTCCAAAGAAAGGCAAATGATAAGAATCATAAAATTCCTAAATGGGCTGAAAATATAGGGTTCACCCCAAATGCCACGACTCATGCTGCTATGTTGCTGGATTTCGAAAAGAAGGGGAAACTCTGTCTACACAGGGAAAGAACTAGTTATTATAACAATATATTCATTGGTTCCAGTGAATGTGAACACAATTATAGTCAAGTCAAGTCAAGTCAAGGAATTTATATAGCGCGCTACATACCCAGAGGGTCTCAAGGCGCTTGAAGAGAGGTGGGGAATTACTTGTCGAATATCCAGGTTTTAAGTTGCTTTCTGAATGCTAGGTGGTTCTGAGTGAGACGAAGGTGAATGGGAAGTGAGTTCCAGGTTTTAGCCGCCAGGTAGGAGAAGGATCTTCCTCCCATGGTGGTTTTGTTGATGCGAGGTACAGCAGCAAGGGCTTGATTGGAAGAGGGTAGCTGGCGGGGGGGGTGTAGAAGGAAAGTCGTGTGTTGAGGCATTCGGGTCCAAGTTCGTAAAGTGCTTTGTGTGCGTGGGTTAGGAGGCGGAATGTAATCCTCTTATTGACGGGGAGCCAGTGGAGGTCTTTCAGGTGATCAGAGATGTGGTCTTTACGCGGGATGTCTAGTATGAGTCTGGCTGACGCGTTCTGGATGCGTTGGAGTTTTTTCTGAAGTTTTGCGGTGGGACCGGCGTATAGGGTGTTTCCGTAGTCCAGGCGGCTTGTAACCAGTGCGTGGGTGACCGTTTTTCTAGTTTCGGTGGGGATCCAGCAAAATGGTTTTTTGAGCATGCGAAGAATGTTGAAGCAAGACGAAGAAACGGCTTTGACTTGTCTGGTCATCGAGAGTGAGGAGTCCAGGATGACGCCCAGGTTCCGTGCGTGGTCTGTCGGGATGGGTGCTTTTCCAAGGGCCTCTGGCCACCAAGAGTCGTCCCAGGCGGAGGGGGAGGTACCTAAGATAAGGACTTCAGTTTTGTCTGAATTCAGTTTCAGACGGCTGTGCTTCATCCAATCGGCTACTTCTTTCATTCCTTCATGTAGGTTGGTTTTGGCGGTGTTAGGGTCTTTGGTGAGTGAAAGGATAAGTTGAGTGTCATCAGCGTAGGAGATGATGTTGAGGTTGTGTTGGCGTGCGATGGCCACGAGGGGGCTCATGTATACGTTGAAGAGGGTGGGGCTGAGTGAAGATCCTTGTGGTACGCCGCAAATTACTTCAGTGGCCTCTGACTTGAAGGGTGGGAGGCGGACTCTCTGAGTTCTTTCGGCAAGGAACGAGGTGATCCATTCCAGTGCTTTTCTTTGGATTCCGATGTTTCTGAGGCGTTGTAACAGGGTGCTATGACAGACTGTGTCGAAGGCTGCGGAGAGGTCGAGGAGGATGAGGGCGACTGTGTCTCCATTGTCCAGTAGAGTTCGAATGTCGTCTGTTGCAGCGATGAGTGCGGTCTCAGTGCTGTGTTTGGCTCGGAAGCCGGATTGTGAGGAGTCGAGGGATTTGTTGGTTTCGAGGAAGGCGGCGAGCTGGTTGTTGACCGCTTTCTCGATGACTTTGGCCGGGAATGGAAGGAGCGAGATGGGGCGGTAGTTTTTGAGTTCGGTGGGGTCAGCTGTGGGTTTTTTCAGAAGGGCGCTGAGTTCGGCGTGTTTCCAGCTTTCCGGGAAGGTGGCGGAGTTGAGGGAGCAGTTGATGACGTCTCGGAGGTGTGGTGCTATGATGGAGTCTGCTTTGTTGAAGATGTGGTGAGGGCATGGGTCTGTGGGGGATCCTGAGTGGATGGAGTTCATCAGGCGGATGGTGTCCTCAGTGGAGATTGTGTTCCAGTCATTAAGGATGTTCAAGGGGGGTGAAGGTACAGCAGAAGGTTGTGTGGGTTGGTCTCCGGGTTGGTTGTTAAAGCTGTTGTGGATGTCTGCTATTTTGTCGTGGAAGAACGAAGCTAGGGAGTCGCAAAGGGTTTGAGAGGGAGTGATGTCGTTGAAGTTGGCAGTGGGGTTGGTAAACTCTTTGACGATGTTGAATAACTCCTTGCTGTTGTGGGCGTTGTTGTCTAGTCGATCTTTGAATGCGGCTTTCTTTGCAGTCCGGATCAGTTGGTGGTGTATGCGGGTGGCGTTTTTGAAGGAGTCCCTGGTGCTGGTGTTTGGGTCTTTTTTCCAGGCCTTTTCAAGGGAGCGACAGAGTTTCTTGGATTTCTTAAGATCATCGTTGAACCAGGAGGCGTTTTTGCTGCCTAGTTTGATTTGACGTTTCTTCAACGGTGCTAGGATGTCGGCGCTGTTGGTTAGCCATTGAGTGAGGTTAATGGCTGCTTGGTTGGGGTTCGAGGAGTGGACAGGGAGGTTTTGAATAAGCGATGAGGAGATCTGGTCGATGGAGATTTTGTTCCAGTTTCTTCGCAGAGTAGGTTGAGGATGGTTGTGGGTTGTGGTCTTTTTGTAGACAAAGTGAACGCAGCTGTGGTCCGTCCAATGGAGAACTGTGGTGTGACTGAAGGAGATATGTTTGCTGGAGGTGAAGATGGGGTCGAGAGTGTGACCTGCGTAGTGAGTGGGGGTATTAACAAGTTGTTTGAGTCCGAGGTTGGAGAGATTGTCCAGAAGGGTGGTGGCGTTGCTGTCGTTGCTCTTTTCCAGGTGAAAATTGAGGTCTCCCAATAGAATGTAGTCCTCGGAGGGGAGGGCGTGTGGGGTGATAAAGTCAGTGATGTCTTCACTGAATTGTGCTCGGGGTCCTGGTGGCCTGTAGAGGAGGGTACCTCTGAGTGTGGTATTGGGGTCGGTGTGGATCTGGAAGTGAAGGTGCTCGGCGCTAGCGAGGTTGACGTCTGAGCTGGTTGAGATGCGGATGGAATTCTTGTGGACGATAGCGATGCCTCCTCCTGTTTGGATGGTGCGGTCCTTACGGATGATCTTGTAGCCTTCCGGGATGGCAATGGTGATGTCTGGGGCTGAGGAGGCGTTCATCCATGTTTCTGTTAGGAAGGCGACGTCCGGGGAGATGGTGTCTAGAAGATTCCAAAGGTCGATGGCGTGTTTGTGGACCGAGCGGGTGTTGAGCAGGATGCATTTTAGGTAGTTGGTGTCAGAAATCTGTTTGGTGTTAGTGGATGAGGAGTTGGTCTTAGTACCGTCATACTTGCAGGAGTTGCATGTGAAGGGTCCATGGGTGTGTCCAGGAGCGGCTTGGGCGCAGTTGGGGAGTCGGCCGGGGTTAAGGGCTAAGAGGGTGGAGGCGTCGTATGTAATGCGGGTGGGGTGGGTGGTGCAGGGGCCAGGGGCTCTGTCACTGGGCGCGGGTTTGGCGCGGACGGGCGCAGACGGGCTTGCCTTTGGCGCACCTTCGGCGTGGCCGCAGCGCGTGGACGCTGCGTGTAGGTTCATCTGCTTACATGGAGAGTGGAGGGGGCAGAGCGTGGGAGGGTCAGCTGGGAGGCGGGATCTAGGTGCAGGGAGGGTCTGCAAGGGGTCACAACAAAATGGCTGAACAACAAGCAGTAAACAAATACTTCGACACCAAGCGCTTAATTTACGCACAGAATGTAAATTTTAAAGCAATTGCAGTGGCACTAAAGCGCACAGGTCACGAGCGTTGCGCAAAGTCAGTTTCAATATTAGTGCCAGTAGTACGACACGAGCGCTGCCCACAATCAATTTCTATAATAGTGCCAGTAGTACGACACAAGCGCTGCCCACAAACAATTTCAATAGTATATAAAGTAATTGGGGGTTGGGGTTTCAAAGATGGAACTGAACCAGTGTTCCCTGGAATTTATTTTATATGCGGAAACAAAGCTTATTGCAAATTGCCAGATCATTGGTATGGGAGCTGTTATTTTGGAATAGTATTCCCAAAGATATATCATGTAAATAAAATCACTGAAAACAATGAAGAAACTAATGGATTAATACGTAGCAAAGGAGCTTGTTTTGGAGAAATAGTAGGTGATATATTTAGTGCATTGATACCTACAGTGAGAGTGGCACTGCATACGCAAATAATTTGCAAATTGTCAACAGTAGTGGATCGTTTATCAACCGATACTGCTGGAGGGTTCTTAATGGTCAATACCGAATTGGTTGCGGTCAGATCAATGGTTTTACAAAATCGATTGCTCTTGATACATTGTTAGCAAAAGAGGGCGGAGTCTGTAGAATGTTGAAAGCGCAACATTGTTGCACTTACAAACCTGACAAAAGTGTTGAAATTAAGGTGTGTGTAATAAATATTACACATTTGGGAAAAGAGCTCAAACCACTGGAGGTTGATAGTGCATGGAAGAGACTTACTGATGGTCTCTCCTCTATAGGCAGTTGGCTTTCTAATGTAGGAAAAAGTTTTGTAGGTAGAATACAGATGCCAATGGTGGGAATAGGCCTACTGATTTTAGTAATAATAATTTGTTGCAAATGTCGGAAGCACAAAAAGACATGCAGTAAATAAGAGAGGGAAAAAGAGAAATATTGATGAGCTTGAATTAGAAGAGTTGAATGGAAATATATACAAGAAAATGAAAAACTTTCACACAAACAATGAAAAGAAACAAAATAGAAAGTCTGAAGAAATTGAGCTGGGTGAAATGTGAAAAGTTGGCATCTATTTTCTTAATTAGTGATGATATAAAATCTCATCAAAGAGGGGATTGATGGAGCAAGGATTCGCACGTAACGTGACATGCTTTAATTCAGTCCTCTTGACATAACGGTAATGCTCTAACCAATATGTTTGTCTTATTAATATTGCATTTTACAAAACATTGGGTATCTAGAAGAAGCTTGCATATGTGCTTTTACTAATATTAATCTGCTTGAAATAAAATGGCCGCTGCTATGCGGGATTTCTTACTGCGCATGCGTCTGTCACACTCACGTGACATGACGTACTCTTTGCTTTGGAGGGAATCTTTTGCTTCTGCGCATTAAAACTAAGATGGCTGCTCTGTGTTACAGCATGCATGAAGGTTGCACTGCTGCTTTTGCTAAGCTGTTCGTTCTGCCCAAATTCTAACGCAATAGTTAAAATAAAGTAATGGGAATAGAGTAGAGATAAGTGGTATACAGTACATTCAGTAATTTTTTGTTCTAAAACTGTTTCTTTTCTATTTCTCATATGTATCAAACTTTGGGCCTGACATATATTTTTGAACTCCATCTTTGGAGGAACTGCGACTGCGCAGAAAAGCTCAAGTCCATGAAGCACTGTCCTTTGAAACTCGGCCAACTCCTGACTTGCTAGAAGATGTTCATGGGAACGTCAACTCCTGACCCCTGTGAAGGAAGCTGAACTAAAATATGGACTACATTGTAATCATTATTGATACATTCACTGCTGGGTGGAATAAAAGTGAATGGGAAAATAAAATTGATGGGCGGGAACGCAAACATTAATATTCATTCTAAAAAGTTTCATTTTGGTATGGTGTGATGACCTCTCCTCATTCTTTTGTCCAATCAAAATTGGGGATCCTTACACTTGCAACATTGGGGGGTGGTACACTGACCTGGAAAATAGTATAACTAGGGTAGACTTAGTTAGTTAATTTGTCCGACTTGTCCAAATAGCTGATCTGTCACTGACCCAAAGCACTCAATAGGTGATCGGGAGCAGAGGTGCTGGTGAAGCACTCTGACAGAAAGTTCGAAACCCAGATCAGGGTTTGAGAGCTGAAGTGTTGGAGAAAACGATGTCTTTTACCGGGTTCTAGCTGTTAGCTGCAGAAAGGGAGTAACGCAGGCGTTGCAACTTTAACTGCGGGTGCTGGTCTTAGCCCTTGGTGGCCCTGTCCTGATCCAATTTGGCTTTACCTGTCCTGATTCCGATCTTCACCTGCTTGCCTTTATGGTGCCTGCACTTTCGGGGTTCTGTCCTTTAAACTGACCCGTGGCCAGGGTTAGTTCTTCACACCATTCTAGGTAAATATTAAATGTGGGTATTGTCATTGTACTGTTTCCTTCCCTCTTCCAACCCTCTTGTCAAATGCGTAAAGACTGCTTTATAAAAACTCTGCATATAATCATTTTAATCATTATTTTCCTAATTGGGAATTTTCCAATATTCAATGCTTGGATTATGACATTTTAAAGATTTTAGATAAAGAGTTTAAACCTTTCCCGAGTTGTGGTTATTTAATGAGTGCAAATATTCTATTTCTACCAATTATGCCAATAACCTGATCCATTAGGTTTTCAGGTCCCGGTGACTAGGATTGGTAACTCCAATGGTATAGGTCCTGAATGGTTAAAACAAAATTTTATATGAGTGTAGGTTTTACCTGTTCAAATTGAATTGAATATATATATTTTTTATGGGTCCAGGTGAGTATGGTAAATAACGGGCCGGTGAACCTGCGCTCTATCTATCCCGTCCTCCTTATTGCAAGTGCTTCAGCATCAAATGTATTAGTTATGCATGGCTTAACTTGAAAGTCTCTATCGTTTACACCAGATTCTAAATCTGGTAATTCACTGCTATGACATGGCAACAGTTGAGAACAAAACGTGTTGTCCACTGTTGCTACATCATAAAGGCCTTTCAGTCTAGGCTGACAGGTCTCCCTGAGAACGTGCGGGCCATACACACCATAAAATTATAGATGGATAAAAGTGAATTATGGGCATATTTTCACGTCAGAGTTCTGAGTTGGTTCACAAGTGGACTGTCATTGACCCTTGTGGGATCCGTTCCTGTTACAGGAACCAGGCTCAGCCAAAAAAGTGGGGTAGCATTTTCATTCGGACTAGTTGGGATACAGTGGGTGGTCCGAATTTTAGGGATACCTGCAGATTCTGGAACTTTATGTCACAGAGATGCAAGGCAGATGCATGATTTTAGGCAAGGTTTAAAGTTTGCATGGCATTGTGATGAAGAAAACTTTGTGATATCAACGTCAAAAAAAGACACCACCCAGGACTCCCTTAGGTATGTTGTTTTCAGAAATATTTGGGTTTGTGGGCTTGCCTAGGTGCCTACAGGTAAAGAAAAAGGCCACTAAACGAAACAAAAAAAAAAACAGCATCCTCCATTGAAATGATTGGACTATAAGTTTAAAATATGTCAAAAATGTTTTCAAAGTTGTAAAAAACTTGTCAGAAAGGTTGTAAAGATATGCAAAAAAACTGTAAAGTATAAATTAAAAAACAGTATGAAAAATGTACAATTATTAATACATATACTGAAAAAAGTACTGAATTAATATTTTAAAAAAATGTAAACGTGGAATAAACCTGAACATATACAACATACAGTACTATTTAAAGTTATTTTATGTTGTTTATTTAATACTTAAAATGTGTCATATTTTTATGTATCAATATATAAATGATTTTTATAACTAGAAATGTATATGTTAAAAATTGTAAAATATTCATTAAGTAAAATTTGAAGATAGAAGGAAAAATTAAAAAATGTGTTACATATGATTATTTGCAAATAATAATGTTATTCATTGCAAATATGCAACCAGTTACTATGGGGCTTATTACGATGGCGGTCGTAGGCACCTCCACGGTGCTGGCGGTGGAGGAAAACTTCCATTTAGTTACTCCTTCGGCGGTCCTCGTGAACGCCATCTTACAATGGGCAAAGATAGCCCATTTCCCGTCCGTCGCGAAGTTTTTGGATCCACCAGAATAATTCCACAACGGTGCCGGGGGAAGCCAACAGAGAAAGACCGTCATGCGGAATGACCTTACGACCGCCGGACAAATCACAATGCCTCAACCAGCCCATCAGAAAGCAGCGGAGAAACCAGCCCCTCAGAGATGTCAGAAGCACAACTGCGGGGATAGAAATTCGAATCCGAGCTACCTCTACACATTCCTGGCCGCCATGGATCCTGTTCTACAAACCCTTCCGCAGCTGTACCTCATCCACTACCAGAAGATAAGACGCCATTGCGGTCAACACCACAGGTAAGTCAATAACACATCCCCAAATACAACCCCTGCACAACAACAACACACAATTGTCGTGCTGAAATACATGTCCTGTCTAAATCAGACACCCTGGTAGAGAAAGGAACATATACCCTACTCTATGTACACATGTCTTGCACATCACAACTTGTCGCCTCTGCATCTGGGTCACCCATCTCCAAAGAAATTATTGCAACTAGCCCAGTCGTGTTGGTCATGTCACTGCAGCCGTGTAGTCGTGGGAACACCTGCCCACAATGTAGTAGGAGTCCAGGACATTGTCGCAGACAAGCAAGACCAACATTACAACATCCACACCACATGTATCATAAAAGAAGCACCACTCAGCACAACATATCTGCAGCAAGAAGTCATGTGCAGGGACACTGTCTATAGTGACATCTCATTAGGATCATCACCAATTGTATAGTAACATGATTGTGGTGTGAGGCAAGAGTCCCTCCAAAATGACAATAGTCATCATTGCACACAAATAAGGGTCAGTCCAAATACAATGTGGAACAGAGGAGGGCAGACCAAACAGGGTGTGTTGTGTATTTCAAAGCAGTTCAACAAAGTGTTGGAATGAGTCAGTGAGCCAAGGTAGATGCCACATCGTATTAGACACCACTGCCACACAATCACACCACAGTTCCAGAGCAGACATTGATAGTCCTATCACATACAATGGCAGACCATATCACACAATGACAGCCCATACCATGCAACACAGTAGGAAATTCCCGGCTAAACAGCAAACTCAAAGAAAGCACCACTGTGCATGTGACTCACAAATGTACAGCTGCAATAAATGACACCATGTGAGTATGTCCAGTACATCAACAAAACTGACTACACTGCCAACTCACAGAACACCTACACACCATTACTCCACCTCAACAAAGGGAACACCAACTACAAAGTAGTGAATGAATGCCAAAGTGTTAGGAAGAGTCCATCTTGAGAGCAGGAAACTCTGACCTGAGACTCATGACAACAAGCCTCCTCGCACCTGCCTTCCACTCATGTGAATTAAAGTGACTAATTAAAAAAATGAAGAGTCTCTGTGCATATTAACTACCTTGGAACTGTTCACACTGCATGCTAAGTCCTTCAGACAGCTCACACAGTTAAATTTAGCCTCATACACATACCATAAGTCAGCAGCACTCTAAGATAATAAGAAAACCATCCTACAGTGGAGTGTACAGTGCAGGAAAAGCATGGAGAAATCTCAGATACCAATTGTACATGACATACACGAGGTACCACATATCACACTACACCCAGGCCATCAAATCATACATAGGTAGCACAGTGATTGAAATTGAACTAAAGTAACAGCTGTGCAATATCCCTGTTAAACAGCAATGCAAGCAATGCATTGGTCCAGGGTGATATGAACTGTCATAAGCTATACAATGACCAGCCCCTCATCTGTGTCAACTATCTTGACATGTGTATGCCACCAGCACAATACTCAAGGCAATCCCTGACTGTCTACCCCAAGTTTGACCTTCACACATAACCCTCATCTACCCATCTCCCACCTTCACTACCACACCTGTGAGAAGCACAGATAAAGGTGAAAATAAGGTCCTGTGACTTTTTTGATAACCAATGCCACACCCTGGTGTGTATCTACAAATGTCAGAATCCTACTCAGGGATGTCTGAAACAATGCTGATCCCAGAACAATTGCCAAACACATGTATCATAAATCACATCAAAAGAAGTCCAACAAGCTCAGTCATGTGCAGCCAAAGATTGGATAGGCAATGTGATCCTAGACAGCACTGGAATAGATAACATTTCTACTCTGGCCAACTGCACAGACACCATCATCCAAACCAATCAAATATTACAAGATCAAATGCCAATCAGGAACACTAACTGTGTGCAATAAGACACATCTGCAAAGACAGACATAGACACTCCACCAGTTACAAAGTGACCATGGTGTCAATGTGTATCACAAGCATGCACTTGCACAATCCTGACGAGTGACTGTACAAATATAGGAGGCCATAGAACAATTGTGCACTCAAAACACACTAATGATCAAGACTCCACATAACTGCATGTGACATTCACACAAGAAATGCACACTACAAATTCAACACACATCTGAATGTATTCCAATACACACACTCCTCATACACAATGTCATGCAAAAATAACATTACACACACATGGACCTGTCAATAGAAAGAGCCAACACAGGCCAACGACAGCATCCCTCAACAACAAATACACAACATATGCATATTCAAAATCATTACATAGCAAACTCAGGTGGACTCATACCAGGCAAGGACAATGCAACATAAACTGACAGTAGTGCATGCACAGTAAGCAGTATGTGAGCACCACCAAAACCTGTATCAGACATATCTGAGTGCTTCACCATGAACTTCAACATCACAAATCATCACAGGGCACAGATCACATCACACTAAGGGTAACAGTACCTCAGCAAACACACATACACTTTAGCTATCACCTACTGATGCACAACTCTGATGCATGGAACATGACTAGAGGACTGTGCTGGAAGAACATCTGCACTATACATGAGCATGACTGCAATCAAGTACAAGAAAATCTCAGATAACAAATTGGGAAACAGTCCTGAGTGGAACATTGTTCCTGGCCACAGATCATCCTCACACAGTATAGTGTCGCACTATGAAGTGGTGGGGAGGGTCACACACTGGCAAGGCATAGGGTGAAAGATATTAGACTGAAGTGGTGTGCACATTAGTATTGGACAGGTGAGGAGTGTACAGAGCAAAAACACATAGAGGAGTAACTCTCAATGTGTAGGCATCAAAAGCCCCTTTTGGGGCTGGTATGACTCTTAATACCACATAGTGGTAAAAAAATGTAATATAACATCAATGTATGTGAAAAGTCACTTATAATGTTAGTTTGCCTAAGCAGGTTAGCACAGTGATCACAAACGTAAGCAAGAGCCATGGCTGATTATCAAACCACAACATAGACATTGCAGTGACACACCCTGCATACTCACAAATGATAGCTACAACAAGTAGGTGTACCCCAGGACTACAAGGTCACACCAACATACTTCACATTGCTCAACCAACAACTCCACAATCTAAAGTAGGTGTCTGATAATATAACAAACAGGCACTCATTACATGTGTGTAGGTATCATGTTCAGGGGCACATACACATCAACACTTCAGCCAATGACAGCCAATCACACTGTATGACTACTCAAGTGCAGACATTCAAATGT
This sequence comes from Lissotriton helveticus, assembly GCF_964261635.1. Classification (NCBI taxonomy): domain Eukaryota; kingdom Metazoa; phylum Chordata; class Amphibia; order Caudata; family Salamandridae; genus Lissotriton; species Lissotriton helveticus. The sequence goes on along the minus strand of NC_136068.1, from coordinate 1,429,981,327 downwards.
ACCGATGTGAGGATGAAGCCAGGCCTACACAAGATGACTAAATTCTACACTGCTGTGTACACATCAAGATAGATCCCACAGATATGATGGACCCCATCCACCCCGCAAGTCATCATGTGAATAGAATTCTCTTCTCCTGCGGTACAGAATACAAACATGACATGTGTACAAAATTGGAGACCTGACAATAGAATTATTAGGATAAGACTAGATCATCACAGACAACCATCATTGCACCCTCAAGCCTCTGAGTCAAGAAGCACAAAAGTGGCTTGAACCTTTGGCAATCTATGCGAAAGAAAATCAAATATATGCCAATGTGAATGTGGCATACAGAGCATGTATAAGATGAACATATACACATACATTGCACTGCATCATTAGCAAGGGCAGCGACAACGCTCACAACATGAGTAACAGTCTTTATTACATAAACTCTGTCTAGGCATCAAAAGTGCAAAACCTCAAGGCCATGGGCCAGTCCAAATTTAAAGTCTGCACACGTGTGAATGAAAACTGGTACACCAAATAGGTAACACAGTCCACTGCCATGGGAAACACCACAGGATAGGGGCTTCGAATGGGCAGTCCAGGCACCGCTCATGCAGAAATGGTGTGGGAAGTGGGACTTGGCTTCAACTTTGTTTTGAAGTTGAACTGGAAAGGGGCTGATTGTCGAGGCCAGCTGGAGGACTGGACCTGGGGGGGAGAGAACTGGTTGAGGTAGAGGGATTCATTGATGTGGGAGCCTGAGGGCTGTTTGGACCGGGTGGAGTGGTGGCACGGAGAGGTGGAGACATGCTGTGTGGATGCCAAGTGGCTGATGGTGAATGTGGAGGGCTGGGTCTCAAATGTTTTGGTATCCAATATCTCACAAGTGTCATGGCTGGAGTGAGAAGTTAGGTGGGCACAACAGCCTCACTCTTCCCCAAAGGTGTAGCAGGTGCTGGGGATTCTCACCATGAGGATTTGGTGGAAATTGTGGTTTGCTGGGGGCGGGGTTGCCTTTTCCCCTGCATCCCTTGCTGTGGACGTACACTCCCCACTTAGCTCTCTTTGCCATGCTTCAAAGGGTGTGGGTGGGAGTCGAGGTTTTGGGTGAAACTCCCTTCGGAATTAGTTTGGGCTTAGTTGATCCAGGCACCAGGTTCACTGCAGACAAGGCAAGTGTGTGTGTGTCTTTGGGATCAGGTGTGGGGATGGGAGTTCCCTTGGATGGTGAGGATTCGGAGAATTGTAATGTTGATGCATGCTTTTTTGCCCTATGTCCCTGAGTTTCCTGTGATGGGCTTTTTGTCTTGTGGTCATATGTGCTCTTTTTGTGCTGTGGTGATGGTGTCTGGTGTCTGGTACGCTTAGCGTGCTGCTGTTGTGTGCTGCATGTGGATGACTGGATGCCTGACGGCTATGGTGTGTGTGTAGTCTGGTCAGGTGGGGGCACTGGCAGGGTGGTTGCCGAAGGGACAGGAGCTGGACTGGGAGCTTGGGACTGCTGAATGGCTGCCATCACTGTCGCGGACAAAGACTGGACAGTTCGGTGTAGGCCACCCACATCCAAATGAATGCCCTCCATGCACCTTGGACAACTTGTTGCCATGGTCCTGGAGAGCAGTCTTACCCACACACAGCAGCCGCAAAAGGTCTATGGCCTCCACACAGAGGGCAGCAGGGGAGACTGGGGCAAGGGAAGCGGTGCCTGGGGGGTAAGAGACTCTACCCTTCTTAGGGCTGCGGGCCCAGACAGCACTCGAGGGAGCGTCCGGGAGGTACGGCGGAAGAAGATGCAGATCTTGAACTTCCTGTGCCCGCCAACACAGAGGAATCACCACTGGACTGTGCAGATGTGGAAGTTGGTGTTTCTAGCCAGGAATCCTCCAGGGCACTCCTGTCCCCCTCTGAGGCGCTGGTCCCCTGAGTGTCACTGAACTCCTGTGTAGCAGTCATGCCATTAGCTTCACCAACGGTGTCGGGCCTCTGTCCTTCCCTGCCCCCTGTAGATGCTGCAAGAGACAGAGACAGAGATTCAGTATAGTGCCATACTCACAAACATAATATGGAATACAAACTCTAATCCTTTTAATGAAACTCCCATGTTTAAAAACTCCATGTACTTTCAGCATAGGCCACATTTATGCAATCATCAGCTGATGCATGGAAACATGCTTAGTTGATAGTCATGTTCCATGTTGCGTTGACACAAGCAGATAGCTGGCCATGTGCCTGCATGTAACCACACATACAATTGTCTGTAGGCACACCTACGTGCCTGTAGGTAAGATAGCTACACATCCAAACATGTTATGTTAGTCAAAATTGAAGTCTATTACATGGAACACCACCGATACAAAGTCAAATATATCCTTTTGCAAGGGAGGTCACCCCCTCAAATCCACAATGTTGGCCATTGCATCGCAGCTACAGTTGTACATTGGTCTCAGCTGTGTAGATGTAACAATTTTTTTGATCTCCAAATGCACGCTAACATGATGCTCACTGCTGTTCACTGCCAGTTGATGTCTGCGACACTAAAGCTGCAGCATATGTTGCAAGGACACATCTTTTTCATTAATGAAGTGAGAATAAGACCCATGTAACAATGTAGTCACATGGACAATGCACAATAGCATGAGAATGGAAATGTAATGCATGCCCTTCATAAGTTGTTACATGTCACATACCAACATCACCACAAGTGCCTGACAGGCCCTCGTTGATCCAAGGCATGATCATGTCTTCTGTAGATGAGGAAGTCAATGGCCTCGATTAGGACAGCTAATGTGTGACAATACCTTGGGTCTGGCTTATGGCATGCCTACGATGTGCTGACTGATGACATTGAGGACCCATCAATGTGCCAATAAATCATTCAATGATTAAAAGCCTTAGCCACAACTTCACCATGCACTGATGCACATGGACACCCCTCCACAATGCACACATACTTAGGTCTGACACTCTGGGTAACATCTGCTCCTTATTATCTATTAAATTACTGTACAACACCTCAGTCACATCACATGTTTGCCATATCCACTTATCACATCCAACCATGTTAAGCCATAGTGCCAAAACATGTTCACAATAGCCAGGTTCCACTACATTGCATTTAAATCCCAGGTTCTAACCATCCCAGTCATCTTGCCATGTGCACAAAGGGAAAATACAAATCAGCCAATGCATTACTGCAATCATTATCACCATTTACCCCATCAGCACCTGTGTGCACTTGCTGTTACTGTGGCTAGAAATTACATCATGTTATGCCATGCTGCTGATAATAGGCTAATATGTTTTGCAATGGTGCTGTCATCTCTATCATAGTGAAAATAGGACCCATGGATCATGTGGGACCTCTACCAACTCACTGCTCCCTGAGCCCACATTTGTGCATGTCTCTAGCCACTTACACATCATCACATGAGCACACTATTGTGGCAGCCACACAGCACACATTAGCCTGACAAGTGTACTGAGCTACACACTTCACACAATGAATTTACCTTTGTAGGAAGGTCTCAGTTCAGACAACGTTCACAAAATGTGAGATGAAAACATGGCCGGATGATTTGCTATGACAACATACACGGATTTTCCACATACGAAAATAAAAATGTTGTACACATGAGGAACCTCTGCACTCAACACTGAAGCTACTTAGAAGCTATTGCATCAAAATTGAGACATCAGAGAGGTCCCCACTTGCTCAGGGATGGGATTCATGCCGTCACTCATACTCAAAGCCACACTTTGCACAATCCTCACCCCCAACTTGCTGCTGTTGGGCCCTCAGGCGTCCATCCAGCTCTGGCTGTGTCACTGCCAGGATGCAGGCCATTAGTGGTGTCATGCTACTGCGCTCCAACGTGCCACTTCAAGGGACCAGGACCAGTGTCATCTCAGCAACATTTTTGCTGAGGCGGCCTATGTCATCCCACTGCTTGTGGAAGTGTGCATGTCATCTGTTTGTGACACCCAGGGACCGCACCTTACAGACAAGGGCCCACCAGATGGCCTTATGCTGATGGATCTTGAGCTACAGGCATGGGAGATAAGAAGAGGAAGTTTTTGTAGGACTTTGTTGTGTACCAATATGTTACTGCACCTGTAGACACATTGTGCTATTGCATTGCCACTTGGCAAATTTCATCATTGATCAACATACAGCCACACTATATTGTTGCACCTGGTTATGTCAAAAGTCAAATGTCAAATGTTCTTATATAGCGCCTTTTCACCGCAAGGTCTCAAGGCACTTGTTTTGGGAACCCGTCCTGGCTTTTCCCTGTGAGATAACCTGTACTGGGCATCCCCAAGGTGAGAGCCAGGCATCCCGCCACAGGGGGGCTGTAGTGGAGATTAAGCAAGCTATTGCCCAGAGTTGCAGAGTGTGAACCCGTGATTCGAGTAGGCACCGAAGCGAGAATTTTCGAGTCTGTGGACATTTGGGCTCAAGACCCTGCCGTGTTGGGAATTGAACCCTGGTCCCAGGTCTGACCTCTGCTTCAGGGTCTGCCTCCTCTAACCAGTGAGCCACACTTCTCCACATTATAAAGTGAAATGAGAGTGTGACATGTAACTCAATTATGCCCAAGCATGTCATGTCAGTACACATGAGTACATGCACTGGTATGTACTTACTCACATGTCATATTTTAAATTTATGTGCATGTATACAGATTTGATGTGCAATGGAGTCTCATTTTTGTGAACATGCCAATGTGTGAAATGGCAACTCATCCCACAGTCATGATGGACTGACCACATATTGTGCCTATATCACTGTATACAGTGCTGTATTTATCTTGATAGTTGTCCAGGTTACACTCAATGTGCTCATTGTGTTCATTGTGTAATAATTTTGTGTTTTATGAGACAAAAGCAAGAAGGTTGTGCAGGGACAGCACCTAGGTACTACTCATGAGTGTTGCTGTTTACCACATGTGCTGTGTCAGCTACACCCAGGGCTGGTGACACAAGATGTAGGGGTATACCGAGTAGTTAGTATGTACATACTGACCACATGACTGACTGTATGATATCAATGTGTCTGGTTATGTGACTTGTGTATTAGGCTGTTGTTACAGTCCTGTCAATGTTCGTGCTGTGTTAGTAATTGTGTAAGATGTTTGCCACATTTCATCTGTGAAATACATTTACATGAGTCCTCTTTCAGAATACGTAGAAGACAACTAAATGTGCATTGGCCTTTCCCAGTGCTGGGGCACACGAAGGATGAGTACATCATAAGGAAATTCCGTCTGAATCACCTTACCCTTTAAGAGCTATGTACTCAGTTGGTGCCCCATTTGTGCCCTCACAGAACCTATCCGACAGCGTTGACAGCCAACAGTAAAGGTGCTAGCCGCACTGCATTTCTTTGCCACTGGTTTATTTCAGTACACGGTGGCCATCGCTGGAGGGATGTCACAACCTATGTTCAGCATGGTGATGCGTGATGTCCTGTCTGCATTGTTGACCTACAAGAACCACTACATCCACTTCCCAAGGAGACATGAATTGGCAGATGTGAAGGGTGAATTTTATGACCTTGGACACATACCTAATGTTGTTGGAGCCATTGACTACACACACGTTGGCCTAGTTCCACCACAAGCACATGAGCACATCTATCGTAACAGGAAGCATTACCATTCCATTAATGTGCAAGTGGTATGCCAAGCGGATATGATTATGTCCTATGTATGTGCCATATTTCCAGGTTCTGCACATGACTCCTATATACTGCGTAACAGCATCATCCCACAATTGAGGGAAAATATGCTTCTAGAGCATGTGTGGCTTGTGGTGAGTACGCTGAGTCAAGTGGTGTGCTGTATGTGTGACATGCTGTTCTCGTAAACTGTATTATAAACTTGGTCTGTACATCTCACACCTAGGTGACTCTGCATATCTCAACCGGCCTTGGTTGCTGAGCCTACTGAGGAATCCAAGGACCCCAGGGGAAGTCTGCAACAATAATGCACATGAGAGAACATATCCTGGAGTGGAGCATGCTTTTGGGCTCTAGAAGGCTAGATTTTGGTGTCTGGCCAAGAGCGGTGGTGCACTACTCTACTCTCCCCAAAAGGTGTGTCAGATCATAGTTGCATGCTGCATGCTCCACAACTTGGCCTTGCACAAAGAGATCCCCCTGATCCTGGACGATGATGAGCATAAGATGCATCCTGCTGCAAATCCACACATGCCCAGTAACAATGATAGTGGAGAAGAGGAAGTGTGTTGACCTGGGTCAACAGCTCATTGACAACTACTTCCCTTGAGTGTAAGTAACATTGAACAACAATGATATTGTCTGTTAGCTTTGCTGTTAGTGGCAAAGCATAGATGAGATGCTGGCATCTTTGGCTCACTGCTAATGGCTGATGTGTGTGGCATAGTATATTGTTTTTCACTTAACTCATGTCTATGTTGATGGTGTTGATCGGTGTTATGTGTGATGAGTCTTTTACGGTGTTGACTAGTAGCATGTTTTCGCTGTAATGGCATCCTGTGACAACTAAATGTCATCCTCTTGTGTCTTTCTAGGTTCCTTCACCCCATCAATGCCTTGTAACAATCAGAGCTTGTGGTACATTGGAATCAGAGTTGACATTGCACATACAATGATAAGCATGGTACTGACACAAAGGCAAAGGTGTGTAAATAGTGTTTATTTTCAAATAGATTGTGTTAAAATTAAAGTTGATGTAAGGACATTTGTGCATAGTGAGTGTATGAGTTGTCAGTAATGGTAAAGGATACCAATAGAGTAGTACCCACATTGATGGAATCACTCAGTCCAAAAATCTCCTGCCATCAACATGGCAAGTGGGATTGGATAATCAACAAAGTCAATGTCCAGGGCAACACATGTGCCATCATGGCTGCCACAGTGACTTGGCTTTGGTTGGTGCTTTGCCACGTGATCCTCCTGTTGAAGCTGAAATAATAAAGGGTAAATAATAACACAGAAACAATTCTCTCTCAGCACACAAGGTTGCAAGATTTATTGGGAACCCAATCAGAATGCAAAATAAACGTGTAGCACGGAGACCTCAGCAAAGCTTACTGAGTGCCCGATTGGTATGACAGTGCAGAGACATTTTATAGATACAAGCCCTAGAGGATGGGCATCACAAAATACGTAACACAGATCAGACTATGTCCTGCTGGACCAATCCGTGAAGGCTAATCCTGGTGTGATACCTTCTAAGGACCGAAATACGTCTACGATCTGGTGTTGCTGCCCACGTGTCATCGGCAAAAGCAGATTTGGGGTATTTCCATAGAGGTGAAATATGTGTTTCTGGTATACGTGGGCATGGCACGGACGTGACCGGTCAGGTCACATTGACAGAGATAGGAAATTTACTGTTTCTGCAATAGATAGCTGAAAGCTGGCATGCGTATTTCTCTGAAAGCCTTGCGTTGCTTTGCACGTTGCAGCTGGAACGTGTGACCATTTTGTGCATTCTTGCTGGTGTCAATTTTAAGTAGATTAAAGAAAGCTACAGGCCTTAAAGCAAAGGCATTTGGTATCATAAAATATCAGCTACATCACTCCCATGGTGTTGCTCGGATGGCCCTTCTTGCATTTGGCAGGGGGCCTCTGCTGCAGGCTCAGAGTTGTCTTTATAGTCATTTTCTTGCAACTTGCCCGTCTCTGTGGCTGCAGCTGAGGTGGTGTGTGTTTCAGCAGGCTGGCCGCTGGAGGGGGTTTGAGCTGTCATTTGAGCAGCATGTATGTCCTTCAGAACACCCACACCCTGGCCCATGAGATCCACAAGTTGCCCCATTTGTGTGTCCATGGACCTCTGCAGCAGGCAGAGGTCATGCAGTTCTTCAACAACCTTGCCCATCTGTCCCTGGTTCTGTTGCTATGCACCAAGGACTCTTGCAACGGTGGCCAGGGTTTCTGTCTCAGTGTCCTCTTGTGATTGTTCCACAGTTGCCCTTCCACCTGCCCTGCTGACACGGACCTGTGGTGTTGGAAGTCGACGCACCCGCACACTCTATCTGGCATCCTCGGCTTGTGTGGTGGTGTTGCTAAGCACTGAGCCGGGGACAGTGTTGCAGGCAGCAGTGGTGATGGTGGAGGTGGCTGTAGCACAGGTCATTGTAGCAGGGGTCAGCGCTGTGGTTGTCACTAGTGTGTTGATTGTGGTAGTGGTGGTGGTGGTAATAATGAGACCCTGGCAGTCCAGAGGGGCCAGGTTGTTGCTCCTCATCCGAGAAACATTGAGAGTCAGCATCAGATAGTTCACGTTCGGGAGGGAGACTGGCTCTTCTGGTTGGTGGTGTTTTCAGCAGCTGTTGTTTGGGGATTTCCTGTTGAACAGAGGTTAGATTGTCAGTTAAGTGCAGTCCACAAGCTTGGTGTCAGACTTTTAGATGTTAGATTTGATACGCTGGCTAAACATTTTACCTAACAATCACTTTGTATAGCTGAAAGATTATGTGCAACATCACATGATTTTGAGGTACATACATTACTTGTCATTAGTGTGACATGTAAATTACAAACATGGGACACATACAGATAGTGTGTTTACAAGGACATGTCATCATCAACCAACTTAGTGCACATCAACTTTGGTTTATGTGTGGATTTTGTTTACTCTTCAGATCATTTGTTTCAGCTATGCAAAAAAATAGACAATTTAATTATTTTAATGTTCTTTCATATCATTTACTTTTGTTTGTTTGACAGATTGGCCAAGCATGTTTTGTGTTCATATGGGCCTTCATGCTCTGAAACCATGGCACTTCCACATTGCATTCTGTGCTGTGCATGATTGGGTCCAGAATTTACTTCACCTGTGACTTGGTGAGTCAAAGTGTAATTTCTGTGACAGTTACGTGCACTTAGCTGTCTGCATTCTGGATGTAACATTTGGATCTATACAGAGTTGACTGACATGTGAGGGATGTGGTGGTCATATGGCTCCATGCATTTCGAGAAGGATGACAGGGTGCATGCACTGACTACCTACCTGTTAGGTAACACAGTGTAGGGAAATGGCTGCCACATGGTTCTGGGTGGGTGGAGTGTTCCATCCTGCTCAGCCGTGGGACAAGGGTGCCTGGTGAGAGTTGTAGTGCTGGCTGCCTATCCACAAACACCCCTCCCTGTTGCAAAGGCTACCTACCTATAGGTTTGAGGAGAACAATTAAATGGGTGCCACATAGTTCTGGGTGGGGGAGTGTTCCATTCTGCTCAGCTGTGGGACAAGGGTGCCTGGTGGGAGTTGTAGTGCTGGCTGCCTATCCACAAACCCCCCTCCCTGTTGAGAAGGCTACCTACCTGTAAGTTTACGGAGAGCAATGAAATGGGTGCCACATGGTTCTTGGTGTGGGGAGTGTTCCATCCTGCTCAGGGGTGAGACAAGAGAGCATGTAAAGGCTACCTACCTGTAAGTTTGAGGAGAACAATAAAATGGTTGCCACATGGTTTTGGGTAAGGAGAGTGTTCCATCCTGCTCAGGGGTGAGACAAGAGAGCGTGAGAAGGCTACCTACCTGTAATGTTTGAGTAGAGCAATGAAATGACTGCCACGTGGTTCTGGGTAGGGGGAGTGTTTCATCCTGCTCAGCTGTAAGACAAGGGTGCCTGGTGGGAGTTGTAGTGCTGGCTGCCTATCCACAAACCCCCTCCCTGTTAAGAAGTCTACCTACCTGTAAGTTTGAGGAATGCAATGAAATGGCTGCCACGTGGTTCTGAATGGGGGGGTGGTCCATCTTGCTCAGCTGTGAGACATGGGTACCTGATAGAAGTTGTAGTGCTAGCTACCTGTACACATACCCCCATGGAAATATTGCTAGCTACCTTTGTGGTGAATCAGAGGAAGGAAATGGTAGATATGTGAGACATGTGCTGGGAAGAGTGTGTTGTACATACGTGCATTTAGGTCTTGGAAGTGTAGCTTCCTAGTTGTGCAAGACAGTACATGGCAGTGTGATGGGAGACATTTGTTGGTATTTACCAGCCTCCCCCGGGTATTCCTGTGAGACTCTCTAAATGCAGTATGGCAAGCACCTGCTCCTCCCATTCAGTGAATGTTAGAGGTGGAATGAGAGGGCCACCGCTAGTCCTCTGGGGCGCTTCATGGTTCCTGTTGGCACAGTATTTCACCCTGGTGTTGAGGTCATGCCACCTCTTCTTGATGTCATGAAGTGTGCTCAGGGTGTTCCCTACTACATTGACTTTGTTGACTATCCTTTCCCTCATTTGATTTTTCTGACTAGTGGTGTCTGTTGGACCATGCTTCCAAACACATGTTGTTCTACTCTGATTATCTCATCTACCATCACTGACAACTCATTTTCTGTGAATTGTGACCTTTTTTTGTGTGCCATGGTGTGTGATATGCAAATGAGTGACAAGTGCAGGTGGGAAAGTGGTGGTGGTGATGTGTGAGGTGTGTGTTGGTGTTGTAGATGTGTGTGGTTGTGATTGTGTGATGTGTTATGATTTGCCTCTCCTTTCTGCTGTGGTGTTTGGCTCTTCACTTCTGGATTTGTGCAAAGAATGCTGGCCAGGGGAGGGGTTGTGTTTATACTCAGCTATGTGGGTGTGTCCAAATAGGGTATTCATGTCAGGTGTGTTCTCTGTGTTGACCTGGGATTTGAATTTTTTAAATGCCATAGGGGTGTGTCATTGGGGTGTACCAAATTTTTTCGGAGGCATTGACAAACAATCAGCCACACTTGGTGGTCTTGTTGTGTGGTTGCATTCGACAGCCATTCTTCTTTCCGCGCGACCGCAGCAGTCTGAACGCAATGATTCTTCCGCCAGCTCTGTCATTCGTTTTTTTGCGTGACCACAGTGGTCGGAAAAGACTTATTGTTCCGCTTGCCCCGCTATCTTATCATTATTTAACTTGCGGTCATTCCGCTTGTGGATTGGTGTTTTCTGCAGCATTTCCGTCCGCAGCAGTCTGATTTTCTGGTTTTCTGGACATGGCAGGTGGATTTTTGTGGAATCCGACCGCTGCGGTCAGATTTTTCTATCATTTCATCATAGCGGAACATGCAGACATTTGTTTTTCCGCAACCACTGGGGTTGGAGTGCTTTTCCGCCCTCCATCATAATGACCCCCTATGTTTATTGTAAATATTAACAATACTATTTAAATGAAATAAACTACTACTACATAGAAATACATTTTAACAAAAGAACGTAACACTAAAATGGTTAAATTAAATATTCATACTCCAACGTAAACCATTTTTGCAAAAGTGTTGGACAGTAAAGGTGTGACATTTACTATTCCCACTCCAATCTAAACCATTTTGGTAAGGTGCTAGAAACTAAATGAGTGGCATTTACTATTTACACTACCATCTAAAACATTTTGGGGAAGGTGTTGGACAGTAAAGGGGTGACATTTACTATCCCCACTCTAACATAAACCATTTTTGGGAAGGTGTTGGACACTGAGGGGGGATTCTGATCTCGGTCGGAAGGGCACCAAATCGGGTTTGGCATTAGTGGATCCGATTCGGAGGCTGGATTTCCGTCCGAGTCGTACATGGGTCCAGACGTCGAAGTACGATTCGAACAAGCGCAAATTCTCCGTCCGAACTGTTTCCGGGTCCGAACCGCTCCGTGCGACTCGGTCACAAGCAAACCGTGGCGTGCAATGGAGATGTTTCAAGACCGAGCTAGTACGATGCTTGAATCGGACAGCTGGTTCGAGTCGGAGCGTCCGGTTCACAATAGCTTAGCTCCCGGAGTCGGACTTCGGGGGGAAGCATCAGACCCGCAGTCTTACGACTTGGACACAACACAGGAAAGTACTGCTTCGTACTTGCTCGGTCGGACTGCAGGAGTCTGAATCGGTCGGAAAACACCCCGGATCCGGCTTGGTCGGAGTGCTTTCCGACCCAGATCGGAATAACCCAAAATACTTTATGTACTCAATCAATACTCTATAGTCACTTAGAATACACATTACCCCGGTCTGAACCCATAGTCTGCTGTGGAGATTTTAATATTCACGACCTAGAGAGCTCATTCACACGAACAGATGCAGTTTATAGAGGGAGGAAAAGGAAAGTGTTTAGGGCTCTGGCAGATATGGTTTTGCATAATGCCCTGATTGACCCTTGGGTAAAACAACATCCTCACCTTGATGGAAGCACCTTCTTCTCTGCCCCACATAAAGTATTGGTTAGGCTTGATTACTTTCTGATAACTAGCTGCTTATTATCTGAGACACAAGTGGAGAAGCTTCCCAGGGTGATTTCAGATCACAGTCCAGTGATTCTTACCATTAAAAGTAATCAAACACCAAGAACACCCACACAGTGGACTTTTGAGAGAGGCCTTTTAAAGGATCCTATATATAAGGAACACATGACAGAGTGGATTAAATGGTTTTTGGATATTAATAGGGGGACAGCAGCCTCAGGAATAGTATGGGACACATTTAAGGCGGGAATAAGGGGAGAAACAATTAGTTTTGTCCTGGGAAGACAGAAAAGAGAAAAGGAAAGGAGAGAGGTGGTAGAACATAGACTATTAAGAGAGGAAGGAAACCTAAGTAGGGCTATAAGACATAATCTACCTCTAGAGGATTGTCTGCTTAGAATTATAGCTCTAAAAGCTGAAGCAGTGGAAGGACTGGCTAGGCAGGCGGCAGACAATTTTCTGACCAAAAAGGAAAAAACATACGAGCTTAGTGAGAAGGTGGGGCGCGTATTGGCAATTAGAACTAGGCAGAGAGCAGCTGAAGCGGGAGTGAAAGAAATACGGGATGCACAGGGAGATCTGGTCGTGGAGACTAACTTAATAAGAGATGTTTTTTCGGAAATTCTATGCAGACTTATATACTCCAGAAGATCCACCGAACCTAGTGGAGATTGACAAATATTTGAGCGATATATACCCACCGATGTTATCAGAAGAGGATAGGGAAATATTAGATAGACCGATACAGCTAGAAGAATTGGAGGAAGCTCTTGGTAGCTTGCCGATAGGTAAAGCGGCAGGGCCAGACCAAATTCCGCTCGAATTTTATCAAATATTTAAAAATGTGCTCCTGGGAGATATGTTTCTAATAATGCAACAAGCACAGATAGGGGAACCCAGTCCGGAGTCATGGGGAGGGGCTGATATAATAGTTATTTTGAAAAAAGGAAAGCCACCAGAAACACCGGGGTCGTATAGACCAATTACATTAATGAACTCGGATGTCAAAATATATTCCAAAATTTTAGCAAAAAGACTGGCTGGGATTATAGAGCAGTTAGTAACCCCTATCCAGCATGGATTCATTCCCGGAAAAGGGACTACGCAACATGTAAGGACTGTGATTACAATGCTTGATTCTGCAGATATCTTAGTGGACCCTGTCGCAGCACTCTTCCTTGATGCCGAGAAGGCATTCAACAGGGTCGCCTGGGAGTATCTTTGGCATGTTATGAGGTGGTGCGGGATGGGAGAACCTTTCATAAAAGCTATACAGGTACTCTACAACAACCCAACAGCAAGAATAAGAGTGAACGGAGGGCTCTCTGACAAAGTAAAAATTGCTAGGGGGACTAGACAGGGATGTCCCTCCTCTCCCCTGCTGTTTGCGTTATATTTGGAACCATTACTGCAAAGGCTGGAAGTTAATGAAGAGATACCACCGATGAGGATAAATGGCTGCACGGTGAAGTCCTTAGCCTACGCAGATGATGTAGCAATTTTAACTCCTAACCCTACTTCAGCTATAAAAGAGGTGGAGATAGAGGCTCAGAGGTTCGGAAAGATATCAGGGTATAGTTTAAATAGATCAAAAACTCAGATTATTAAGAACAGATATACTGCATGTGATGATGACAGGGTGGTTAATTCAGCAGTATATCTAGGAGTGTTATTAACGGCGAGCCTGGGTAGGATAGTAGAGATGAATTTGGCCCCTCTAATAGATAAAGTCAAAAAAGATCTAGAGAGGATGAACAATTTGCACCTCTCTCTCATGGGATGCACGAATGTTATCAAAATGCTAATCTTGCCTAAATTTTTGTATTTTTTTCGCACTATCCCATTAGTTTTTTAGGTTAAATGGTTTAATTTGTTAGAAAGGGTGCTCAATAAATTTATATGGGCACATGGAAAAACCAGAAGAGCTTACAGATACATGACCCTACCAAGAGAGAGAGGGGGGTGGGGGGCCCCCGACTTTAGGTTGTATCAGATGGCCACAGCATTACAGTATATGCAGGGGTTAATTGGGGGTGGAGAAAGCGATATAGGGGTTACGACTATGTCTACAGAAGTCTATGCTATCATACTGGGGGCAGAGGCAGAAAATAATTTTTTTAATAGGGTTGAGTTTGGATACCACAAAAGGACTAGATTCAAGACTGTAGTGGCAGCATGTAGGATATGGGATGTATTCCTTAAAAAAATGGGGCTGGGAAGATATAATAGGTACGTTAGACTTTACAAGAACAAATCTTTCCCGGCAGAAGTATTTGCAGATTCAACAATGCTAGGCTGGACACAGAAAGGGATAGAACAGATTGGGGATTTAATGGATGGGGACGGGATAGTCCAGTTTGCAGACCTTACTGTTAAGTATGGGATTGGGAGGAAGGACTTTTTTAAATATCTACAGGTAAGGAGCTTCCTTTGTCATAAGCAAGGTGGTAGTCTGGGGTTTAATAGTAATGAAGTAATGGAAAAGATAAAAGTAGGAGGAGACTGTACAATTAGATCTTTTTATGCAAGTCTAGCAAAAGGGAAGATGGATGACTTGGAGAAAGTTAGCAACAAATGAGCTGGGAAATTGGGTGGGGAGCCCGGAAGTCTTCATGAATCCTTGGATCTGGGATGTAATATTTTGTGTTCGGGTCCCCTGCAATCGCAGCATTACAAGACGTTATTTTCGTTGTATCATACCCCCGCCAGAATAGCTAAATGGGGAGGCACTACTGGCACTACCTGTCCACGCTGCAATGCAGGAGATGCAGATATTATTCATATGTTTGCTACCTGCCCTCAGCTTTACACCTTGATTAAAAGCGTAGAAGATTTTCTTAGTAATACTCTTGATATAGGAATTAAACTGACACCTAGGATGATATTGTTTGGGATAGATAATCAAGATGGATTTGACCAGAAAGAATTTATGTTTATAGCTACTGCAGTTTTGAGATTGACAATAGCAAGAGTATGGTTAGACAAGATACCCCCTGGAATGCAAGTTTGGTTGGCAAACTTACTAGCCAGCTACAACCTTGAGAAAGCTATATATGCACGGAAGGGGAAAAAGGGAAGGAGACTTGGGTTGAAAATTTGGGAACCAATAACCAAATGGAAAGAAAGCATGGCATTATAAGATAAAGTAAAAGAATAGTGAATCTTAAATGGTGCTTTATGATACCTTTATATTGTTTATATTGTCTTGAAAACTTCAAACCAGAGATATGCAAAAATATTTGATGTAATTTGCAAAATGTATAAAAGTATGACGTGTAATACAATGTGCATGATAAGAATAAAAAAAAGCAATAAAAAAAAAAAAGAATACACATTACCCCAAACTAAAAATGTATCTATAACATATAAAATAATGTGCTCAAAATTATTTCAAAATAATGTATTTTTATTATTATAAATTGATATTCCAATATTTTTAGATTTAACATAAATACATAATCCAAAGTTTAAAATAATTAAATACATTAAAAACATACAGAACACATGTTTTGATACATAGGTATTCTATTTCATAAGTTATATATAGATAGTTTTGAATATTAATATGTAAAATTTAGAAGTAAAAAATTGATTAACAAGGACACTATGTTTCAAAAATTAAAAAAACTTGAAAACATTATAAAATTCCCCCCAACATCTTTAAATCAATACATTTATTAAATTAGATATATGTAATTAATCTACATTTAGAAATATCACACATTATTCAATTTAAATGTAAAAAACATGTTCTTCCCAAATGTCTGCAGCAAAAATGTTTATCTTAATATTTGCAATAAAATAGTAATGTTTTTAAAAGCAAATTTAATTTATCAATAAGCTAAAATTAAATATTTAATCATTTTAATAAAATAATAAAATTTTAAATTATTTTTTTATAAGGTTCAATATTAATGTGTTTATCATCAAACAAAAACTTTACATTTAAATTAAAACTTTCAGTTTTTAAAAATCTCCCCACGCTTATCCCCTAAGAACCCAACATCCTGTGACTTAAAAAATTACATATACATTAAGGGGCTCGTTATAATGTCAGACAGAAAGCCTCCACCCGACACGACTTGCAGTCGGCGGTTCTGACAGCAGGATTACATTGCGACCGAACACCGTTCATCCGGATTCCCATTGTTTCCTAAGGGAGCTCATGTTACGCCTGACAAAGAGCCGTAACACAGTCTCGTAGGGAGAAATAGGGTGTGTGAGGAAAACCCTGCACCCTGTCCCAGGCACCCCATGGTACCTGCCACACAGTGCAGGGTTTTACAGGGGGGGTCCCTTATGTCCCCTCTAGGCCATCAACTGTAAGATGCGGGGCTGGGTGGCCCTGCCAAGGGCCCCCAAAGTCACTTTCTGACAGCCTTTCTGTGATTGACAGGCCAAAGCAGAAAGGCTGTTGAAATCGACATCGTAATCCCCATGGGGGAAACGCTGTCCATAGGGGTGTATGATGCGGTTCCAACCAACACTAATACTCCACGAGTTGTTCGGAGCAGAGTCGGAATGACCGCTCAGTTTATGTTCCGACCGCGAACATCGTAATTGGGCGTCGGAATGTAAACCGGCTGAGTCAGTTGAAAGTGCTCTGACGCGGTTGGGGAGACTCCAACTGTCAGGATGAGGATTTCTGCCCGACATCGTAATGACCCCCTAATTGTACACAATGGTACAACTGAAAATAAAATGTTTCACATCAATAAATAATCTTACTAAGCACACAAATAAAAAAAATATATAAACACATAACATTAAATACTCTATAATAAAAAGATATAAAATAACACTTACAAATGAGATTGTATATAGTGATATTTTCTAAAACAATGTTTTTCACAATCACATGAAAAACAAGACTTAACATTATATTATTTTCTTCAATATTCCTGTTCAAGATATTTTTGACATCCCAATATTCTTTTTTTTTTTACAAATCTTTTAATTAACATTGCTCATATCCTCAAACAAAACAGGACAATCATGATAGTGCATGTGGTAGAATCGCAGTCTACAGTACAGCATAGAATCTCCAATGGCACAGGTAAGGCAAACAATTATTGGCATCACACTCCTGACCCACCCCCCTCTCTCTGTAAGTCCTCCATGGCCCCCACATTTCCCGCCATTTCTTAGTGCATCCCCTGCTTTTATAAATAGTTTCCTCAGCCTTTGACACCAGTCCAAGTCACGCACCCACTGGTCCCATTGTGGCGGCGTCGGTGAACCCCAGCCCCTTGCAATGTTTATTTTGTCTACCCCTGCTGCCAATGCCAGCCATATTTCCTTATATCTAGCCCAATCTGAATCCTGCCGAATCATCAGCTGTAGCCATCTGGGTTCAAGCGGGACTGGTGAGCCCACCACGGCTGCCATCGAGTCAACCACCTCTGGCAGAGAGTAGTACATATGTCTTGGGTGCTTGAAGCATGGTGGAAGAGGCTAGGTTATATATCTTGGACCACTGCCCTACCTCCGGGATCCTCAGATCAAAGGTCTCAGAGCCATATGTATCAAGCAAAATTGCATTCGCAAACGCCGAAATTCGCAGAATGCAATTTTACCAAATGGTATGTATTAAGGCAAAATAGGGAATCGTAAAATTTGGGATTCCTTATTGTGCAATTGAATTTAAGGACTCGTAAATTTTGCGATTCCTTATATGCAATGTAAGATGCACCAAAAAAGTGCAATTTGGCCTTAAGGAATCGCAAATTACCACCAACTTCAAGTTGGTGGTAATTTGTGATTTCTTTGAAAAATGCACTTTTTTGCATTTTTCAAAGTGCAATGTGAAGTACATACATGCCCTTAGGGCATGTATGTGCGCCACATGTGCACCCATGCTTATTTCAGGGGTGCAAGAGGGGGTCCTTTTGACACCCCTGCACCCTTGAAATGACATTCTCAATTTGCGATTTGCTAATTGCTGATTGCAAATTGAGAATGTCTTCCCAGTCATTCCTATGGGTCTCTAGGCCCATAGGAATGAATGAGGAGATATTCCTTAATTGCGAATCGCAATTTGCGATTCGCAATTAGGGAATATGTAGGATTCGCAACATTTATTGCAAATCCTACATACATAGCATTTTGTGATTCTCAAATAGCGATTCACAAAGAATCGCTATTTGGTAATCGCAAAATGACTTCTTGATACATATGGCCCTCAGTGCTTCACAAAAGGAAGTTTAAATGTAACTTTTTCCTATAAAGCAATGACAAAGTAAGGCAGCTCCCAAGTTTTCTATCATTAAAACGGTTACTGCTCATTAACTTTGAAATACAGGTTTTAAATCTAAAAACCGCAGAATGCGGAACGTGGCTGTGGCTCCTCCACGAACTTTAAACAGACTGGGTTCTGCTCTTTTCATATCAAATAACATTCAAGGATCAAAAATATAGTTTCAACTTCAAAAACTTGAATGGTACCTTTTCATTTAGGTGAGAGATGCTGGGTTGGCCTCCTAATTCCTACTTTGTAAAAAACAGTCGAACGACACACGTTTTTTTTCTTCACTATAGCTCTTAACAATGTTTTTCTTTTTTTAAGTGCTGTAAATCATAGGTGTTCCTACATGTATTTTTGACTTAGGGAGACATGGTGTGGGGGGGGCTCCATCAGCAAACAATGCAGGAGGGCCCGCTCAAGCTTGTTATGCTACTGGATGGTGTGTTTTTTTCTTCTCCCATACATTCTGGTGCAGCTTACCAGATTCTTGTATAACTTATTCTTCAGTCCTTTAGGGTCACTTGCTTTTCTCTCCTTAAAAATATAAAAAATATACTGTTGTTCTTAATTTCTTGCAGGATAATTCACTTCTTTAACTCTAATTTAACGTTAAATGACATTATCAGTTTTTCATCAGTCCCATTAATTCAGATGGACTTTAGACACTGGAGCGTCCAATATATTACCATGAGTATAGACTTCGTCATGATATGTTTTAAAGACACACCATATGGTTTCAGTTAATATATCATGCATTCCAATTTGCTCCGGATTTGTTTCCTTGTCTAATGATGCTAAGCGTTTTCCTATCTTGTGTCAATAGTCAATCTTTTTTATATTAAGGTTGTACTCCTTGGATAAACATTTTTTGCAAAATTGTCCACATTTTAAGAGATTCTTCATTGTGAATTGATCACGTGCTTGACTCGGGCAGGTTTTGAAAAGTAACCTTTTAATTTTTATTTATTTTCATCTTTTATAGCGTCAACGCACAGCCAAACTTCAGGGAAGTAGTAAATCATGTAAAACCACAAACATTATGATGTGAACATTTTATACATACTTAAAAATGTATAACTTTTTAATAAAAATAACCATTATGGGTGTTCACAGCGGCCATTTTGTAAACTGATCCTTGTGCTTGTATTCACTACATTCCACTTGTGATGTTACAGCGTTAAACATTACATGGCCCCAGTAGATATGTTCTAAATATGATTATTTTTCTTGTGCTCCCAAAGCTATTTATGTCTCTGATTTCGGGATCAGCGTTTCCAGTTTCTCTTTCATTTATTAATTTAATTGCTGATTCCTTCATTTCCTGAATTTGCCATATATTCAAAGACCCTCGTCCTTTTTTATTCTAATTGAGAATTTAGTTGCATACTTTTTAATAGCAATTTTAAGTGCATCTCATAGAATCTTGATAGATGCTGAATCTTAATTTATTTGCTGTAGTTACAAATGTGTAAATATTTTGTAACATTAATGTAATTTATTGGGATTTTACCGAATCCCCAGTTTGCTACCAAGGAGATCACTGGAACAATATTTACACACTTGAGTATTCAAACAGGAAGCAGGCATTAATCTGATGAAACTTGTTTACTCATGTCGTGGCTAATAAAAATAAAAATAGCAGAGGCAAGTTGAGTAGAAAGAAAAATCTCTGACACCTTTGTGTTGCCTCTGCCAGATGAAATTCCCTCTAATAGTGCACTATGCCCTTATGGCTTTTACCAGTAGCTCTTGTTTTCTCTGCTGGTGAATGCATTATTGAGTCGTTCAAATGTTGTCTCAACGACTTGCCCATAATATGTGTTGAAGAAAATTGACGAGGTTCTTCAGTACACGTTCATGTGAGCCTAAATAATTGAGAGTCAGGTCATGACAGCCAAGAATCATTACCTTGAACCTTGTCCTCTTTTCTTCATTTACTTCTTTAATCACAAACATGTATATTGCACCAGATTTGGCAGTATATCGACACTCTTCTAAACAAATTTCCCTCAGAAGAGGCAGAAAGTATTTTACATCGACCGTTCTGCAGTAACTTCCAGTATTTTCCTGGCTACTATGGTTTCCTGAAGAGTATTTGCAGGGCCGGCCTAAGGCATGTGCAAGCTGTGCACCTGCACAGGGCCGCCAAACCCCAGGGGCCGCCACGCCAATATATATCCTTAGATACATATTTGCGTGGCGGCCCCTGGAAGGGATTTGGCGGCCTCAGGCCCCCTACCTACACTCCCTGCTCAGGGCCTCCATGAGCCTAGAGCCGGCCCTGGTATTTGCATTTGTTCTAATGGCCGGTTTTAGAAAATGGTCCTTTCTGAAGTGTCACCCACACTTTTTGCCTTCCACCACCTCTTTTTCTGGCCTTTTTCTTGTTGCCTTAGGACTCTGGGCACTGTACCATTGATGACTCTGTGCTAACATGCACGTGCTCTCTTCTCTAAACTGGTATAATTGGTTTACACCTGCTTGACATATTTCATTTACTTGGAAGTCCTTTGTAAAGTGGTATACCCTTGCCCAGAGCTTTTAAATTAAGTGATACTCGTGGGCCTGCAGCACTGATTGTACCACCCACAGATGTAGCCTTTAGCACCTACCTCAGGCCTGCCACAGCAGGGCCCGTGCGTGCAGTTTACTGCCACTTTGACTTGGCATTTAAAACTACTTCCCAAACTTAAAGCTCCTCTTTTATTACACATGTCACCCCTAAGGTAGACCCTAAGTATCCTTAAGGGCAGGCTGCTGTTAAAATGAAAGGTTGAACATGTACTGGTATGTTTTACATTTCCTGGTAGTGACAAACAGCCTATTTTGTTTTTCACTCTCTGAGGCCTACTCCTCTCTTAGGTTAGCATTACAAATTCCTTAATACACTTTTAAGGTGTAATTCCTGATAGGAGAAAAGCACATTTTCATGTTTCATGTGTTTGGAAAAGTAATGACAAATCCTCCTTACTAGTAAAGTTGGATTTGGCATTACTATTTTAGTCACTTTTAGAAAGTGCATTGGTCTCTGAGCTTATAACGGTGTGCTTTGCAGCCTGTCTCCAATACACGTCTGGGGTGGGTGGCAGCGACACTTTGTGCATTGCCTCTAGACCAGGTTTTTCCAATGAGTAGCTTGTGAGCTATTGGTAGCTCTGCAGCTACCAGCAACTAGCTTCCCCATGTGCAGCCCAGCTTATTCTATGTTTTTGCTTGGTCTAATATCTATCTATCTATCTATCTATCTATCTATCTATCTATCTATCTATCTATCTATCTATCTATCTATCTATCTATCTATCTATCTATCTATCTATCTATCTATCTATCTATCTATATATATATATTTTTATATATATATATATATGTATTCAACCTACTGGCAGCTGCAAGTAGATAGTTATGGTTAGGATCATATTTCCATAGGACAATAATTTGTTGACTTGCCTATATCTTTGGCGGAGGTTGTAGAATATTCACAACATTTTCCCCAAACATTGCCCCCCTTGGTCCTTGTGTTACATGATACATTTCGGTACAATACGTCAAGTGGGAACGGAGAAAAAGGCGAGTAAATAAAAAAGTGATTTTCTAATGTTGATTCTCATAGAAATTTCAGCCATAACTACAGCCCGAACCGCTGGACGGATTTACACTAAATTTGGCAGAAAGGTAGCTCTTGGTTCAGAAAGACCTTTTTTTGTTATTTGGTGTAAATCCATTGAGTAGTTTTTGAGCTACAAAAAAAAGCACATTTGTATAAATAGGGACACAGATCCTCTTAGGATCCGACAGACCCCTTGCTGAAATCTGATTGGCTGCCAACACTTTAATCAGGAAGTGTTGGCAGCCATATTGGTACTCTGCTTTTAAAAGAAGAAAAGGGGACAGGGTAGGAATACCCTGACCCCTTAGCTCTGGTCATTAGGTCCCAGAAGGTCTGCTTAACCTCACTACATTCTCGAAGTGCTGGGAGACAAATGTCAGCTATAGTGCCGGCACTGGGGCAAGGTCAGGGAAGCAGCCTCTGTTACAGACCAGATGGACATGTTCAGGGTACACAAACAGGTGTTGGTTCAAGCTACTTGCAGTTACATTAGATGTGTTTATTCCAAACACAGAAATACATGCAAGCTGAGACACAACACTCATGACTCACCCACACCCAACACATTTGCTTAATGCACCGACCATAAAACACTCACATACCCTCACCACATGTACTTGAAGAACAAGATGTGACACTAACATACAGGCACAACATGCACACACTTACCACAGCTTGAAGTGAAACAAAAGCCTTGACAATAATACAGACCCACCACATAGTATACAGCACATGACGCAGTACCGGATAGGCACACATATACCCACAACAGATCTGACACATAATGCAACACTTGAAACAACACATACTCTGATCACAAGTAACACAGAAGGTATTGCAAAATAGGAAAGAATAATCACACATTCACTATATACCATTGATGAAGCAAGATTTCGCACATTACGCGACTTGCTGAAATCAAGAACCTCGATTCATTTATAACTCTGTAATCCAAAGTTGTATGTCTTACTAATTTCTTTTATTTTTGGATATACATGTATCTTAGTGATGCTTGCCTATGTGTTTTACTAATACAATTAATCCTTGTGTTAAAATGGCCGTCGCTTGGGAATTTACTACTGCGCATGCGTTAGTCACACTCACGTGACGTGACGTAGTCGCAGTTGTGGTGGGAAAATGTGCGCATGCGTATTTGCCGCTAATATGGCTGTCTGAAATACTCACATGGTGAAGCTTGCGCAGATGCTCTCGTGTTATTGTGTGTTGCACTAATCTATAATCACAATAGTATATTTTTACAGTGAGAAACCTAAAGTACAAAATCATGATATGCAGTAAATTTATTTATTTCTATGTTTTAATTTGTTTTCGCTTACTTTTCATGTACCGCGATAAATGGGGGGTCTGAATGAGCCGAGAACCATCTTGAAGGTCCCTTCTGCGCATGTCGCGCAGCCAGGGAGAAGTTAGCCTTGAGCAGTGGAACTCAGCCAGCTGGCAGACACAGTCAAGATGCTCCTGTGAAAGTGACCTGCGACCCAGCGGGATGGAGCTAGACTGTCCCTCAGTCGATACATATGTTATTCTTTCATTGTCTTTTGCAAATTATCGCATGGGAACCCAAACTTGCTAGGCGGTTCCAAAAATATGTAAATTGAGACTTGTAAAAGTTTGTTCTGATTGGTGTGTTGACCTATCCTACTTGGGGACCAATCGAAATTGGGAATTCTGACACTTTGCAACATTGGGGGGTGGTACACTGACCCGAAAACAGTATATCTAGCCTAGGTTCAGCTAGAGAAATTGTCCGACTTGTCTGAATAGCTGGCCTGTCACTGACCCAACGCACTCAATAGGTGACTGAATACAGAGCGCTGCGGAGCACTCTGTCCGAATTTGACCTTAGACTTTAAAGGTTTTACTAAACCTTAAGTGCTGGCGGAGCACTTTGCTGGGGAGTTCGCTAACCCAATCGGGGTTCTGACTGATAGCTGCAGAGAGGGTGGAGCGCAGGCGTTGCTTCCAAACTGCGGGTGCTGGTCGTGCCTTGGTGGTCCTGTCCTGATCCTAATCTGGTTTTCCTGTCCTGTCCTGGGGTGTCCAATCTGCACCTGCTGTCCCATAGATGACTGTCCTTCCTTGGGGTATTTCCTGTCCTTGACTGATCCGTGGCCAGGGTTGGTCTGTACACCTTTCTAGGTAAATATAGTGCGAAAACTCTTCACTGCATCTTCTATATTTCTGTCTTTGCTTTAATAAAGACATTTCTTTGCATATGTTAATTTTCCATGCTTTCCGCAACCTATTTATAAAGTCATACAGCATATTTTCCTTAGCATGTTCCTATGTTTCCCTACCTTTTAGAACATTTTCTCTCCATACTGTTTATGAAACATTACTGTGGTATATAAATTTCTCCTGAAATCTGAATTTGCATTAAGATACTAGAACTATAGCGTGTTCCACTTTTCCCCCCTCCTATAGATGTATAGGATTTCTAATCTTTACTCTTGAAGTATTTCCCAAACAGTAAAACTCTAGTTCGTGATCCAATCCCGAAATCTATTTAGAATATTACATTTGTTATTACTTCCTTGTAGACTCATAAATGGTTGCCCTGACACTGTTCCTCTACGGTTATGTTCTTTTTGTTATCTTGATTATTGATTGCCTTTTGACTGTAAACTTGCTAATTTCCGAACCTGATTTCTAGATAAACTTTTTAAAACTTCCCAGTTGTCTGTGATCATTCAATGTGGAATAGAAATAAGTTGGGTTTTGTATTTTGCCTGCCTTTCTTTTACAGCTAGCTCCCTGATCCATTGTGGATCTTAGGTACCTGCAACGGTGGATTGGTAAGTCAGGTACGATAGAAATAAATAGGTAGGACCCAGGGTTACTGGTAGAAGAATCAGTAGGTCATCTGATTAATGTATAGGTTGAACTGAAATTTATGGGCCCGAAAACCTATATGGTGAAATTATTGGTTGGGTGACCTACGATCTCTATCAGTAATTTTCTGGTAGCAGAGGTGATGGTTAGGGACTAGTTAAAGTTAGGAAGGACTAGTTAAGCTAGATAAGTCGGATGCTGCTAAAAAGTTTTTTTTTTTTATTTTTTTTTATGCTGCTATGGAAGTAAAACAATTTGCATGAATTGATCACTCGTGTAAAATGCTTTTCTTTGAAAAATTATGAAATGTTTTAAATTGTTTTTCCTATTATTGTACTGATATATGTATTAACACATTTGTAAGTTAAGTGTTTTTTGTTGTTGGGAATCCCCGGGGAATTGAATAGCGAGTGGTGAAAAGAATCCACTTCTTTTGAGGTCACTGACTCCAGGAAAGTTGGTGCAGGTTAGGCAAAACTGGAAGCACTAACTAGGGTTTTTTCTGAATGTATGTTTGAATAAATGATAGCTACGAGATCACTGGCAAAACTTCTATTGTGATATAACCTAGTAAGGGTCACAGCGGAAGGAGTAGCAGGTTCATCGGGGCTTGAATGATAGCAAAGGGGTTCGCTGGTGAAACTTTGGGCTTGGAATATATCCCGATAAGAAGTGGATGAGTCGAAAGAAGTAGCACGTTCCCTAGTGCTTGAGTGAAGGGCAGGCAGAAGAGATCTGTCCGTAGCTTGTGAAAAGTAGACAGAAGGAGTTTACTTGCAGTAAAACAAATCTTTCCTGTCTAGACACTTGAGTACAGTGGCGAATGTGTATTCGTTGTTAAATAACCAAGCACAAGCACTTTAGAGAGAAATTAGGTTTCCGTTACCTTGTGAAGGAGGGAGTCAGTTGCGGAGCTACTCTGACGTCATTCTGTGCCGCGCTGGGATTGGTAGACGCAGCGGGTGGGTAGCGGAGCTGGAATTGTAAAGGAGGGGTGAGTGCCGAAGAGTGAGAACCTGTCTCGCGAAAGGCCACGCACCCATTGGTCGAGATTATTTGAACCCGTGCACTCTATTGGTTGCACGAAAATAAGAGACGCATTTAGATTGGAAGTGATTTGTAAACAAAGAGCCAGCTTGAAGGAAATTATATGTTGCATACGTACAGACCGCATACTAGACCAGATCCGAGACATTTAGGATTTGAAAACGATCAGTGGAAAGGTCATAACACTAGCATTATGTACGGAAATAAGAGGAAATTGTCCCTGGTGAACAAAGTGAAGAATTATTTCAAAAAAGACAAACCAATTAGAACCAGAGAAGGTGTTGTCATTCCACCACCTAATACTCCCGCATCTTTTATGATGTTTGATAAAGGGTACCACTCGTGTGTATGGTTGGAAAATTGGGCAGAATACACGAAAGATGACGGAGTATTGGCTTTTCCGTTAGACGGTACATTTAACGGCAGGATTCTATTTAATTTGAGAACCCGAATGAATGATTTACATCCCAGACCTAGATTAACGCAGTACGAAGCACTAGAGGAATGGGAAATCGAGGCTTTTGAAAGGGACAAGCCCCAAATGGATAAAGGGCTTACAAAATTTTATCCGAAATTGAAGCAAGAGACCCGAGACAAAAAGATGAAGCAGTGGAGACAGAATATGATTGTAGAGGGACTGCTTCCAATGATGCCAGCGGGTGGTCCTCCTGGTGGGGAAAAGAAAACAGAGAAATGCAAACACTGGGTGCCCATTGGAGAATCGGATGACGAATTGTTAGATGACATGTTTATGAGAAGTCCACCTCCTTATAATGAAGGACACCGACCTTCTAGTGAAGGGGATAATTCTCAAAGACCTCCGCCCCAGGAAGAGGCCAGATCCGCAAGTGTAGGAGGAAGTTGTCATATACCTCCCTATACTGAGAGTCTAGGACCCATAGATGCTAGAGATAGTTATCCTAGAATGCCCGCTGGTGGGGAAACGAGATACACGCGCGAAAGAGACTGTTTTCCCAGATCTCCCTACGAAGGTGAGGCAAGACCATCCAGTTCAGGAATGCCGTTCCTAAACCCTCTATATGAGGAAGAACCAAGATCCCTAGGCACAGGTACTTTGCACCCAAGACCTAGTTATGGTGAAGGACCCAGAGAGACACATCCCACTGCCCCGAGTTGTGCTCCAACTTTAACCCCACAAGTGTTACATGACAATTCAGTCGAAAGGATATTGGAGGACAGAGAACGAGAGGCTCTAGCCAAGCAGAGAGCTGAAATAATTCAGAAAATCTCCCAGTTAAATGCAAGTCCTGAGTCCTTAACAATCCCGGTTACTATTGGACCAGTGGTTCCATTATATGGGGACCGACAGGGAAGTCCAAGAACTCCAGTTATTACCCCAGTTGTAGCCCAAACGAGATCAGAGCCCTTAATTGTAGATGACTTAACAAGTGAGTGTGAGTCTGAAGTTTCGCTAATAGATCTGCCCATTAGGGAAACAGGAAAAAGGATGCAGAAAAGACATAATCCTTTCAATACGAGGGAGATTCAAATGGAATCAGCTTCAGGTACTAAGAGCGTCAAGGTAGTAACTCCTGAAGAAATTGAGAGATGGAGTCGAGAATTAGAAAAACAAACTTTTCAGTTAAAACCTCTAGATATCTACAAACTGAGAGTAGAAATAGAAGAACTTATGGCAGGAAATGTAGGATTAGACAGACTAAATACCTACTCGGAAGAAGAGCTGTTGTTTATCTGCAAGAGCCTTACTCGAAATGCCAGAGTACTCCATGAAAAACTAACTGACACTGCAGCTAGTATGAGAATAGCTATCTCGAAATCAAAACCTTTGCAAAAACCGTACAGAGCAGATTTCTCAGACAAGGATCTGGAAAACCTGAACATGTCAGGGAAAAAGGCACAGGTCAAAGAATTATTGACAGTATTACAGAAATGGGGAGATGTGGACAGATGGAAAGCCAGGTGGGCCAAAAAGAAAGATGAGGCTAGATCCAAACAAGTGACACCTCAGTTCGTGCTAAAAGAAGCTGATAAACCAGAGCAGTTATGTCCTATGCAGGAAGTACCAGGTGGAAAATACGTGCATGTTCCATGGTCCAGACAGGATATTGTGTCCTTTACAAATGATTTCCCAAAATTACGAGAGAAACCTGTGGATTGGTACCGGCAGGTGGAAAGGTTTGTAAAGGTACAGAAATGCCTGTGGAAAGATTTGGATGGGTTCTTTGATATAGTAGTTCCTGTAGATTTATGGACCGAGTGTAAGATCGCCATAGCTTGGCCTAGTGAGGAATACACGAGGGATCCTAACACAGGAGCACCCTCTGATGAAGTAATGAAAAAATATGATCAGGTGATTTTACACCTAAAGCAAAAGGTGCCTGCGAAGGAAACTGATTGGACAAAGATAGATAGAACCACGCAGGAAAGGGATGAGACTGTGCACTCATTTTATGAAAGATTGTTACAGGTGTTTAAAACGTACAGTGGTATAGACAACATCGAGATGAAGGACATGACCCACTTCATTTACAGGTTTGTAAACGGTTTAAGACCTGAAATTTGCCAGTGGATCCAAGACAATAAAATCTGTTGGCAGTCCAAAAAAATAGATGAAGTTTTGCGATACGCAAAGTATTGCGAGGACGAGATGGCAGACAAACGAAAGCCTTTGAAGGAGAAAGTGATGTGGGCACAAGTAAAATTAGCCGAGCAGCAGGAAAAGCAATTAAGTAAAATGAATAAGAATACCCAAAATCAAGGAGCTGGGGGTGGAGGGAAGCCCAAGGTAAAAATGAGCAGAGAAGAAGCTAAAAAGAAATTTCCCTATCACCAGTGCGGAGAAATCGGGCACCGGAGAGACGAGTTCCATATTTACAGCATGATAATAGCCAAACCCCTGATTTAACTCCACAGACGCAGAATGAAAAACCAAGAAAGACTCAGCATCAGGTAAAGGCAAGTCAATTGCCCCGAGCGCCAAAGCCAAATTATAAGGGAAAATCACCACAGGGTGATGACATAGAGATCTGGGGAGGCGATGAAAATAGAAATGCAGCAACTTCGCAATTTTTGTGGAATGATACCTTTTTCTGTGACGATCAATACTGACGGGGCCTGAGAGGGGAGGACAAGGAGTGTGTTCTTGGCGCCTCCTTGCCGGTAGACCAGTCAGGGCCATACATTGAAGGAAAGGTTGATGGAAATGATGTCACCTTTCTATTGGACACTGGTGCTACCCGTTCTACTGTGAGAACAGCGGACGTTCCAAACCTACCCCTCTCGGGAGAAGCAATCCAAGTAGTGGGTGTATCTAATCAATTGATTAGTACCCCAGTTACCGAGCCCATGGAGATCACAATAGGGAATTTTAAAGAAATGCATATATTTGTAGTGTGTGATACCAGTCCAGTAAACTTACTGGGACTTGATTTGTTGTGCAGAATGAACTGCACCATCTTTTGCACACCAAAAGGCATCAAAATTCAAACCCCAGATGAGGATGGCATATATAAATTAATGTTAATCAGACCTGACTCAGAAATTAAACGAATGACTGTACAAGACTTACCCGAAGAACTTCAAAAGAGTGAAATCAGAAGTATGGGACTTTACTGGAAAGGATGTAGGATTGATGGCAAATGTAGACCCCATACAAATAGCCATGAAAGAAAATGCAGTTTACCCCAATACCAAGCCATATAAAATGAGTGCCGAAGTAAGAGCAGGAGTTGCGATTGAAATACAAAAATTGCTAGAAGCAGATATCATACAAGAAGTAATGAGTAGTCCGTGTAACTCTCCCATAATTGGAATCAAGAAACCTAATGGCAAGTACAGAGTAGTGCAGGACCTGCGAAAGGTAAACAAAATTGTGGTACCTTGCTGTCCCATTGTCCCGAACCCAGCAGTGATCTTGTATTAGATTCCCTGGGATGTTGAGTGGTTCACTGTAATAGACCTATGTCATGCATTCTTTTCAATCCCATTGCATCCAGACAGCAAATTTCTTTTCTCATTTGCTTTTGACAGTCACGTGTATGTTTGGAATCGTGTCCCCCAGGGGTACACAGAGAGCCCCTCTATCTTTAATCAGATCCTGAAAAAGTGCCTCGAATCCTTAGTCTTACCTGGAAAGTCTGTTTTTGTGCAATATATAGACGACCTGTTGGTGGCGTCTAAAAGTCATAGAGATTGTGTGATTGACACCATTGCCTTGCTGAATCACCTTGGTGAAAAGGGACATAAAGTGGCCCCTGAAAAATTGCAGTTCTGTTCAAAGTCAGTGAAATATCTGGGGC
This sequence comes from Lissotriton helveticus, assembly GCF_964261635.1. NCBI lineage: Eukaryota > Metazoa > Chordata > Amphibia > Caudata > Salamandridae > Lissotriton > Lissotriton helveticus. The sequence continues at coordinate 1,429,951,104 of NC_136068.1, read as the reverse complement.
ACCAGATCGAAAAAGGCATCAGAAACGTCACTTCAGAGAGAGTCAGAATAATTCAAAAGATGCAGTTACCCCGTACTCAGAAAGAGATCAGAATATTCCTTGGGGTTGTAGGTTACTGCAGGCAATGGATTGTGGGATTCGCAGTCTTGGCAAAGCCTTTGATAAAAATGACAAAGAAAGGAGCAAAGGAGCCAGTTGAATGGGATGATGAAAGCTTAACAGCATTCTCTAAATTACGAGGCTGCCTGTGTACAGCCCCTGCTTTAGGGATGCCTGACTATTCTAAGGAGTTTGCACTGTTCTGTGACACACGTGACAACTGTGCATTGTCAGTTTTAACTCAGGAGCATGGTTTGACTAGACGTCCAGTGGCATATTTCTCTGCCACTTTGGATTCAGTAGCCGCTGGATTACCCGGATGTCTGAAAGCAGTAGCTGCAACCTGCGCGAGTTTAGAGCAGAGTGAATCCATTGTAATGGGACATCCTGTAACTGTGTATGTTCCACATGCAGTTGTGATTTTGTTGACCCGAACGAAAACTCAGTATCTCACCCCTAGTCTGCTGATAAATACGAGAGGATTCTCGTGGGTGCTGCAAATGTAGTCATTACTAGGTGTAATATCCTGAATCCAGCCACCTTACTCCCTGACTCAATGGTTGTAGAAGACGGGGGGGAGAACGAGCATGATTGCATTGACCTGACAGAATTCAGTACTAAACCACGCCCAGACATTAAAGAAACTCCTTTGCCTGTTAACGATGAAGAGCTGTATGTAGATGGCTCATGTATACGACACGAACTGGTGGGCCTAAGTGCTGCCTATGCTGTAGTCACTTTAAACAGCATTAAAGAAGCATCCTGTTTATATGGAATAAAGTCTGCACAAGTAGCCGAATTGGTTGGATTGATAAGAGCTTGCAAAATTGGGAAAAACAAAAAAATAACAGTATATACTGATAGTCGGTACTGTTATGGGGTTGTGCATGACTTTGGCCAGTTGTGGCTACAAAGGGAATTTTTGACTTCATCAGGTACACCCATTAGAAATGAGAAAGTTGTACAAGATTTACTGGAGGCCATACAGTTACCGAAAGAATTGGCAGTGGTCAAATGTGCTGCTCATAAAAAGGGCCTTGACCATGTATCATTGGGAAATATTTTGCTGATGAAGTGGCCAGACATTGTGCAATAAATCGCATGTCTGTAAATGTTAAACTGGGAGGACCTGGAAACAGCTGCCAACTTATGGTGTTTGAAGAGGTGCCTACATGGGATGAGGTGAGAGATTGGCAGCATGCTGTGCCATCGGAAGAGAAAGAGAAGTGGAGGAAACTTGGTTGTCGACCAAGAAATGAGGATGGTGTCATTGTGGGCCCAAATGGTATGCCTGTGTTGCCTAGACATCTGCTTGCTTCTATGGCCAGACTAATACATGGAGATTCACACACTGGTAGGGACGCCATGGTTCTGGTTTTCCAACAAACATGGTACAATCCGAAGTTCAGGAAAGTGGCAGAATCACTCTGCCAAAGGTGCTTGACATGTCAGCAGTTCAACGCTGGCAAAAGAACAGTAGTTGAACTGGGGAAAATTGGAAAATCAGGGGGTCCCTTTGTGAGAATACAGATTGACTTCATCACCATGCCTCGTTGTGAGGGAAAAAGATATGTCCTTGTCATTGTCTGCCTGTTTTCAAAATGGGTGGAAGCCTACCCTGCCAAACAGAGTGACGCCATAACAGTAGCCAAATTGTTACTAAAGGAATTGATACCTAGGTTCGGGGTTCCAGTCACTATTGAATCAGATAGAGGAAAACATTTTCAGAATGAAGTAATCGATCAGCTCTGTAAAGCATTCGGAATCACACAAAAACTGCGCTGTGCATATCGTCCAGAGGCTTCTGGAGTAGTAGAGCAAATAAACGGCACTATAAAATCGAGATTAGCAAAAATGTGTAATTTTACTGGCATGAACTGGATAAATGCCTTGCCTCTTGTTCTGATGGGACTCAGTAGTATTCCAAACCGAAAAACAGGCCTGAGCCCCCATGAAATCCTGATGGGAAGAGTGATGAGACAAGCATGGGTACCAGGATACAAACTGTTAAACATTTCTGATGATTTGGTACTTGAGTACTGCAAGCAACTGGGTGACCAAGTGCGTTCTATCTCTCGCCAGATTTGGAGAAGACGCCGTCGCCAATCCAACGACTCCAGTCCACAAATTGGTCCCTGGCGATTGGGTCAGAATAAAGAAACATACTCGTTCGAGTTGCCTTGCACCGAGGTGGGGAGAAAAACGCCAAATAATACTGGTGACCACGACAGCGGTGAAGTGTGCAGGCGTGCCCAAGTGGATCCATGCCAGCCATACACAGAAGGTGATTCCAGACGAGAAAAAAGGCGCTGAAGGTTGTCCAGCTGAGGGGTCTGCAGACGTTGGTCCTGAAGTAGCTGATGACGAACAACCGAGCACCAGCCAAGATGATTGGATACCCATAATCGACCTAACCGAAGACCCAATCAGAACAAGAGAGCGAACCCAAGAAGATAGAGAGTGGAATAGAGAGGAAAAGATAGGCACAGGCGAAGACCCTCAGATCATTGAGATTCACGTCAAATCTGAGGAAGAAGAGGAACGCCAGACAGGGACAGAACAGGTGATTGACACACCTCCACAAACTCCTGAAACTGAAAAGGGACAGATTAGAACTAGTACAAAAGTTCGAGCAGAAGAAAATCAAGAGGTCGAAGTGCTTGAACAGGATCAGATAGAAATAGAAGAACGTGTTCAGGACTCAGAAATAGAGACATTCGAGAGCCAAAACAAAAATTCCCCTGAACCAGGCCAGCTTAGTAACCAGGCAGAAGAAATAGATACAAGACCTGGAACTAGTCAGACAGGAAGGGAAGAGACAGAGATAGAAGTGCCACAAACAAACGAAAATAAAAGAGTATTAGAAGAAAGCCAAATCGCAGTGCCAGCTAAAAGACTCAAGAAAAAGAAAAATATTGAACCAGGATATATTAAGAAACTGAGACTGAGAATAAAAACAGTAGAAGAAAAACTTGCAGAAAGAAGGACAAGTCCCCGTATTACAGAACAAGCTGGAGAAAGCTCCAAAAGACGGAGTGATCGAATAAAAAGACTGAATGAAAAATACAAGATCCTGAATGGACATATCTAGTGTTAGAAGAATTCGAAGATCTTGATATTACTGACGAAAGTGACGAAGAACAGACAGCTGATTATTCTGCCAAGGGAGACAAACCAACCTGTAGTTGTGCAGGGTAAGCTACCTGTGCAGAGTTACAAAGAGGGGTTGAGAAATCTTCTTCTGAACGAAAATGTCTGATTCAAACGTGAATGGAAGGCCTAGACGCAGTTGTTGCAAAACATGCTGCAGAGTATGTATATGTAGCATAGTTATAGTGATAATAATTTGGATAGGACTAACAGTTTTCATTCCTTATATGGTGAGCAAGAATACTAATATTGACCCTACTCAGACTGTGACCACTGACACTGAAGAACTGACAACACGAAGTGTAGAAAGACGTGAAAAAGCACTCAGACAAACAAAACGAGACTTAGAAGCATCAGATGAGGAAGGACTACATTATCATGGAGTTAAAAACCAGACACAGTTAAATGTTTTCGCTAATCTTTTAGTGCACTATGTAGAAACAATGGAAATAGAAGACTGCTATGTCTGCATGAAGCTACCTACTTCTGTAGCTGAAGGCGTGACTTACCATCACCTACCCTTGACCTATGGAATTTCCTGTAGCATTTTAGCAAGCTTATTTTACAAAAGAGGACCGTTACAGTACTACTATTCTAACTCAGACGTGATATTTTCTGAACTTCCCATACGTGGAAATTGGAATCCTGTACATACTAAAAGTGACGTTACACGTTATATGGGAGAATACTTTCTGACTATAGGTAACATAGACTTAAATGAAGCACACAGAGATAACTTGACCTGTTCATTACATGAACAAGAAAAAATATTTTTAAACATGGCAGAGAAAAGAAGGGAGAGTTTCCAAAGAAAGGCAAATGATAAGAGACAGAAAACTCCTAAATGGGCTGAAAATATGGAAAGCACCTCAAATGGTGGGAGTGGTCCTGCTTTGTTGCTGGATTTCGAAAGGAAAGGGAAACTCTGTCTTCATCGCGAAAAGACTAGTTATTATAATAACATTTTAATTGGTTCCAGTCAATGTGAACACAATTACAAGGTAATTGGAGGTTGGGGTTTCAAAAATGGGTCAGAACCTGTGTTTCCCGGAATTTATTATATATGTGGAAACAAGGCCTATTTCAAATTGCCGGATCACTGGTATGGAAGCTGCTACTTTGGCATTGTTTTCCCGAAAATATACCATGTGAAAGAAATTGCTGGAAGCAATGAAAACACTAATGGCTTAGTGCGTAGTAAAAGAGAAAGCGTAGGTGAAATAATGGGTAGTATTTTTAGTGCACTGATACCTGGAGTGGGAGTGGTTCTGAATACACACAGAATTTGCAAATTATCCACAATAGTGGATGTGTTGTCTACTGACACAGCTCATGGATTCCTGCTGGTCAATACCGAAATGGTTGCGATCAGATCAATGGTTTTGCAGAACAGACTTGCGCTTGACACCTTATTAGCAAAAGAGGGCGGAGTCTGCCGGATGCTGAAGGCGCAACATTGTTGCACTTACATACCGGATAAAAGTGTACAGATCAAAAGATATGTGAAAAACATTACTAATTTGGAAAAGGAACTCAAACCACTGGAGGTTGACAGTGCCTGGAAGAGACTTGTCGATGGTCTCTCCAATGTAGGTCATTGGTTTGCTAATTTAGGTAGAAGTTTATTGTTCAAGGTACTGATGCCAATTGGAGTGATAGGTTTCATAATCTTTCTCATATTTGTCTGCTGCAAATGTCGCAAACACACAAAGAAATACGCTGTGAATAAGAGAGGTGTGAAACGGAGTGTGGATGAACTGGAATTGGAAGACTTAAATAATCAAATTTACAAAAGGGTGAAAAATTCTCACCGTAGTAAAGATGTGAAGGAGAAATTGAATAGGATGTTGGAAGAAATCGAACTGCACAAAGTGTAAGGAAAAGTTGGCATCTGGTTCCATTAAGGAGTGATGATAGTAAATATCATCAAAGAGGGGATTGATGAAGCAAGATTTCGCACATTACGCGACTTGCTGAAATCAAGAACCTCGATTCATTTATAACTCTGTAATCCAAAGTTGTATGTCTTACTAATTTCTTTTATTTTTGGATATACATGTATCTTAGTGATGCTTGCCTATGTGTTTTACTAATACGATTAATCCTTGTGTTAAAATGGCCGTCGTTGGGAATTTACTACTGCGCATGCGTTAGTCACACTCACGTGACGTGACGTAGTCGCAGTTGTGGTGGGAAAATGTGCGCATGCGTATTTGCCGCTAATATGGCTGTCTGAAATACTCACATGGTGAAGCTTGCGCAGATGCTCTCGTGTTATTGTGTGTTGCACTAATCTATAATCCAATAGTATATTTTTACAGTGAGAAACCTAAAGTACAAAATCATGATATGCAGTAAATTCATTTATTTCTATGTTTTAATTTGTTTTCGCTTACTTTTCATGTACCGCGATAAATGGGGGGTCTGAATAAGCCGAGAACCATCTTGAAGGTCCCTTCTGCGCATGTCGTGCAGCCAGGGAGAAGTTAGCCTTGAGCAGTGGAACTCAGCCAGCTGGCAGACACAGTCAAGATGCTCCTGTGAAAGTGACCTGCGACCCAGCGGGATGGAGCTAGACTGTCCCTCAGTCGATACATATGTTATTCTTTCATTGTCTTTTGCAAATTATCGCATGGGAACCCAAACTTGCTAGGCGGTTCCAAAAATATGTAAATTGAGACTTGTAAAAGTTTGTTCTGATTGGTGTGTTGACCTATCCTACTTGGGGACCAATCGAAATTGGGAATTCTGACACTTTGCAACATTGGGGGGTGGTACACTGACCCAAAAACAGTATATCTAGCCTAGGTTCAGCTAGAGAAATTGTCCGACTTGTCTGAATAGCTGACCTGTCACTGACCCAACGCACTCAATAGGTGACTGAATACAGAGCGCTGCGGAGCACTCTGTCCGAATTTGACCTTAGACTTTAAAGGTTTTACTAAACCTTAAGTGCTGGCGGAGCACTTTGCTGGGGAGTTCGCTAACCCAATCGGGGTTCTGACTGATAGCTGCAGAGAGGGTGGAGCGCAGGCGTTGCTTCCAAACTGCGGGTGCTGGTCGTGCCTTGGTGGTCCTGTCCTGATCCTAATCTGGTTTTCCTGTCCTGTCCTGGGGTGTCCAATCTGCACCTGCTGTCCCACAGATCACTGTCCTTCCTTGGGGTATTTCCTGTCCTTGACTGATCCGTGGCCAGGGTTGGTCTGTACACCTTTCTAGGTAAATATAGTGCGAAAACTCTTCACTGCATCTTCTATATTTCTGTCTTTGCTTTAATAAAGACATTTCTTTGCATATGTTAATTTTCCATGCTTTCCGCAACCTATTTATAAAGTCATACAGCATATTTTCCTTAGCATGTTTCTATGTTTCCCTACCTTTTAGAACATTTTCTCTCCATACTGTTTATGAAACATTACTGTGGTATATAAATTTCTCCTGAAATCTGAATTTGCATTAAGATACTAGAACTATAGCGTGTTCCACTTTTTCCCCCTCCTATAGAGGTATAGGATTTCTAATCTTTACTCTTAAAGTATTTCCCAAACAGTAAAACTCTAGTTCGTGATCCAATCCCGAAATCTATTTAGAATATTACATTTGTTATTACTTCCTTGTAGACTCATAAATGGTTGCCCTGACACTGTACCTCTACGGTTATGTTCTTTTTGTTATCTTGATTATTGATTGCCTTTTGACTGTAAACTTGCTAATTTCCGAACCTGATTTCTAGATAAACTTTTTAAAACTTCCCAGTGGTCTGTGATCATTCAATGTGGAATAGAAATAAGTTGGGTTTTGTATTTTGCCTGCCTTTCTTTTACAGCTAGCTCCCTGATCCATTGTGGATCTTAGGTACCTGCAACTGTGGATTGGTAAGTCAGGTACGATAGAAATTAATAGGTAGGACCCAGGGTTACTGGTAGAAGAATCGGTAGGTCATCTGATTAATGTATAGGTTGAACTGAAATTTATGGGCCCGAAAACCTATATGGTGAAATTATTGGTTGGGTGACCTACGATCTCTATCACCATTAACACATACAATGTACCCAATGCAACACCGGAAGCAATAGTTAAGAGTGACTAGACACAATCATAAAGTATCGCCATTGAGAGGACCCCAGAACCCCTCTCCCAACAAAAAAGGAGTCCTATTGACGGAGGAGAAGTGGAGTTTGGAAATTTAGCACTTTGCTCTGGGTACATAAAAGAAGTTGAGGATAGGAAACTGTTAACTGAGCGAAGCCCCTTCTTAGATGTAATGATGCTAAGCACAGCGTCCGATTAACAGCAAGCTCTTAGGACACTGTCACTTTATTTAAAATATGAAATGAAATGAAATGAATGAAATGAAATGAAATGAAATTAAATGAAATGAAAGGGGTTTTATAGAGCGCAAATCTACCCGAAGGCCTCGTAGCGCTAAAATATGACTTAGTCCACTAAAATGGTCCTCAAAGGTGCATACTAATCACACACACATTTCTACCAGTTTTCAGATAACTAGTTTACTGCAACTGATATGCTTTGAACTGAAACTCGAATGATGTCTAACTCCAAACAACTTAAATAATATAGCAAGTAACAATAACAAGGAAAGCATCTCAAGACTGAGACACACAACAGATGACACCCAAAAGAATCTGGAGCTGGGAATTCATAAAACAACCTCCTGTTCCATGGGACACCTGTAACCTGGACCGGAATCTCCCCACTCGAAGAACTCTAAAGAATCTCTTAGAGTTTTTAGGGAACTCTGTGGAATTCTGTGGAGTGAAACTCAGCAAGTTCCTCCCACCTGTACTAAGGACATATAGGTAAGTTAACTATGTCAATTAAGAGTTTAGCAAGTCATCTTGTTTTTAGGTGTCAGAGCACATACACTGGGGTCTAGTTGGCATTTCCTACAATGATTGACTGTTGTTGGCAGTATTTTTAAATGTCTATACTATTTTTATTTTGAAGTGCATTTTTGCATCAAAAAGGGTTGTGAGGACCAATTTTACGGTAAAATACAACACTATATTGTGGATTTTCACTATGCATAATTATGCATGATTAGGCATAATTTAGCATAGTTTTGATGAAATGTAACATAATTACACAAAAGCAAATTGTGCAAAGTGTACCCACCCCTACTATGGAGTGACTTCTCAAGTGGGCACACATTTTAGGCAGGGTGCCAAGATACCTGCCAATCAACCTTCCAATACTCATTACATTATGACCAGCAATTATTAGAGCTAAAATAGCAGCAGCGAGTTAAGAGCTGCACTTATGCTGGTACAGAGTCTCATGAACCAGAATGCAAAACCAGTCCAGCAGAAGAACGGAAGTCAAAGTGGAGATGAGGACAGTACTTGTGAAGCAGGTTGTGGGAGTTAAACTGGTGAGTAAGCCTGCTCCTTTTCTTCTTTGCTGTACTGTAAGTAGCCTGACAACTGGATCTCTATGTACACCACTTCTGTTCTTTCTCCCTTCTCTTCTTGTTCCCAGCTCTTCCTACGTTTACCCTCTTCGTCACCTTTCTACAGAATGTTTGGAGCTCTGTGGCTGATGAATAAAAAACATTGCCTTATTCCCTGAAGACATAGAGAGATGCGAGCTAGGACCATCAGTAGATCCCAAGGCAAAAGAACTGAGAAGGGCCGACCAGCTGTGGACTGCAGTGAGGGATCACTTGTTGGTGTACTGTATCAGGAAAAGGGAGATACATTGTAACTTCCACTAATGAAAGGCCAATACTCATGTTAACCCAAATGTTCCGAGTGAAAAATAATTGTGAGAAGCTGAAGCAAGAAGGAAGGCACACACGGTGGCAACAAAAGCATAGAAATCAACCTCTATCACAGTGGGATAAGCTTGGCTGTGGCCTGTATTGAGATCCCTTTACACAGGAGATATGTTAATAGCCCACACGGAAATGTTGGAACTCCTAATGAGGCGAAGAACTGGACTTGATTGCAACAAAACCTGAAGAACAAATTGGTAGGCCAACACTGCAGTCAGCAGCAACTGCTGTTAATTTATATTCCACAATACGAAAGAGAGAAACTATCTGCTGTTTATTAGAGGAATAACTCTAGTTTGAAATCTATTCATCTTAAAGAATGTGGAGACAAGACCCTGTGGGTGCAACAGATGTATTACCAATAAGAGGGAGCACCTGATTGATCACGGCAACCAATTACTTCTGGAAGTCCTACATTTTTACTCTGCATCAAGTGTTTAACCCCTTGCCTGCTCATGACGGAACCACACCATCATGAGCCACGGGCGGTGTGTGCTCATGATGGCGTTGTTCCGTCATGAACGGGCTGCTCCGCCCATGCGGGCGAATTAGTGAGCAGGCAGGGCCGTGATGGAACCACGCCGTCATGAGCACACACCGCCCGTGGCTCATGACGGCGTGGTTCATTAACGAGCATGTAAGCGCCACGCTCACACCACACACCCCCAACGCCGCAGCGGAATTTGCGCCGCGGCCAAGGGGTTAAAATCTAAATTGGCATCCACCATAGACCGGTGAACAGGAATGAATGAAATGGGATTTATAATGCGCGATGGCTACCCTCAGGCCTCCCAGCGCTACAGACGGCATCAACCAGTGGTCAGCAAGAGAGATTAGATGCAGTTCCTAAAATTGGTAGGGTAGCCTTTCAGTATTGTGCCATGGTGTGCTATTTGTGAACACACCCACTGCCAGCACAGGCATTCACAATGCGTGTGCTACACAATAGATTTCCCTTCATTTGTTGTACTTTTTGGAAGCACACATACACCCAGCACATGTTTTCACTGCACACGCACTGCACAGCAGTTTCATAAGTCATTTAATAAATCCCTCGTAGGTATATACACCCAATACCCACACACCATGCATGTGATGCACAGCATTGCTCTAGCCCTGTATTGTACCCTTCCCAGGCACAAATACATCCAGCATAGGGTCATTACTCCTGCGCTGCACAGCACTTTACATCTAACTGATGTAGGGCAAGGGTGCATTAAGCATGCAGAAGAACTTTAAAAAGGTGAGTGAGCCGGTAGGACTCACTCTAGTGACACAGGTTAAAAGGGACCCGTTCAATCCCACTGATCACTACACAGCATATTATCACCACTGTGCTAATGCGGTTTAACTCCTGGGACGCATTCCATGGACATTGTGGTGGGTTTTCCATGAAACACCCATGGAATTTTGATGCTGCCCCATATTTACAAGGTGATGTAAACCTGGGTAAGCATCAAATCCATACGCCTCCTGAGGTGAGGCGTAACAAAGAAATATGTTAATTTCTCCTCGGTTTCCTCCTTTCGTGTGTGCTGTTATCACATAGAAAGAGAAAAAAATGCCTTGTAGGGTTATTTTTGGTGCAGGAAGGTGCCCCTTCCTGCACAAAAACAATCCTGCTGCAACGGAGGCACCCCTGCACCATGGTGCACACTCTTGAGCGATGGTGTAAGGGTACCTACGTTGGTGCTAGGCTGCCAAAATGGCACAAGCAGAAAGAACAGGAATGAACCTTATTGCTAAAATACGGTACATACCTGCCTTTTCACTTTGGCATAGGGCAGCGTAGCAGGGTGCCTTACTGCACTGCCCTTAGCCAAAATGTCATAAATAAGACCCTCAGTGCTGTAAAAGGGCTTGCAAAATGTGACTATAAAGACTTTTATACAACACATGAAGAAACTGATTCCCAAGGAAACCAGGTCTAGATACACCCCTCTACAACTGTAGCAAGTGCAGCAAAGGTAGATACTGGAATTGGTAAAATGCTTTAGGGCTGTGTGGTCACTGAATTAGGGACTATTAAACCTAGCAATCATGGACCTGAGGATACTTGAAAATGTGAGCTAATTCAAGAGAAGAAGAGTATACATTTTAGAAAAATCAGGAATAGTCTGAACTGTATCTCTAAGGAAAAGAATTAAGGGGAGGCAATTTTCAGTAGCATGAAAAACTTAATTTTATAAGTATAGTTTATTTGATCAGAGTCTGGCTATATCTTTTCAACAATACCCAATAGATGTTGTACAGGTATGCAATTTGGCTGCATTTACTCATTTTATGATGTCTCATGTTAAGTATCACCAAAGGGGATGATGGACGGAGCGTTTGAGCAAATCAAACACTCATCTCCAGTCCACTGATCTGGGTTTAATCCATCATCATTCTTTAGCTCACTCCACCACCCCAGTTCAGACATGGCCATGTGCAAATCAGTCTGACCCTGTGCCTCATGGGAACAGTGCAGCCCAAACTGCCAAGCCATGTCTTCCCTGGACTGGAAACAAGCATACTGGGACCGGTTTAGGATTCCTAACCATCATCAGCCAGGATATCTTGAATCCAGTGGCAGAGTGAGCAAGGGACCCACGTCTGGGCATACCCTGCCAACTTAGGGCTAACAAAGCGATATCAAAGGGGATAATGGACGGAGCGTTTGAGCAAATCAAAAACTCACCCCCAGTCAACTGATCTGGGTTTAATCCATCATCATTCTCACCCAAAGGGGATGATGGACAGCAGTTCAGGCTAGACTGTTCCCAAGGGACACAGGGTCAAGACTGATTTGCATATGGCTGGGTTCAAACTGGAATGGCATGGTGAACAAAAAAACGATGGATTTAGGCCCAGATCTCTGTACTGGGGTGAATGTATGACATTGTTCTGCATTCTGTCCATCAACTGTTCTTTTTGCATTATGTTAAATATTGGTTTCCATTAGTGTGCACCCCTCTCAAGCGCTAAGGACCATATTTATCAACATGTAATGCAGCACAGCAAGTCACCTTGCTGCGCTGTGTTCAGGGCCGTTTCTATGTGTTTTGCCGCCCTCCCTTTTACTACCATCTCTCTCTCCCCGTCATCCAGGCTAGAAGGACCGCCCCCCCAAAAAACGTGTTGGAATTGTGAAGGTTCAACCAGTGTTTTACCTAAGGGTATTTAACAGATAACCATTACACAAGAGAATATGTTGGGAACCGAAGATGTGTAGCAGACAGAGGACCTACAATAAGAACACACAGGCTATTGAAGAGGTGTGCAGTGGGACCTCGAAAAAGGAACATACAGGAGGACCCCAGAGTGGAAGTACAGAGGGCACCACAGAACATCAGATTCAAAGACCCGTAGTAGGAGCCAAAGGGACACAGAAGAAGTGCCTCTGGGGCTCCAAATCAGAAGCCTAGACGAACCTTAGGAAAGGAGGCCAGGACTCAGCGACCTGAGAAGCCCCATGGACCCAACAAACACAACCACAGGGAACGCAGATGAAGAGCCCCAGTGCTTCTGTATATTAACAGGTATATAAATATTTTTTGTTTCAGAGTTTAATATAGCGCGAACTAGCCCCGAGGATATCAGGTATCAGAGCGTTTTACCTGAGCAACAGTTTTGTTACAGATGGACACATTTATTTGTGTTTTTGTTAGGCACAGGGAAATTAAGTGATTTGCCCAGAATCACAGGATGTTGAAGTATTTCCCCGCCATGCGTGATGACCACGTGCGATTACCATGTGATGGGACACAGCGCCTAATAAGATAGGTGGAAAATGAGTGCTCCAAGTCCAGGTAGGATAGACAGGATGCAGGAATTTGAATAATGTGAGCCCTAGGGAGAGCCCCCATAACAGAAGACCTAAGGAGCCCGGACAGGAGATCCCAGAATAAGAGGAGGGCATGTGAGGAGGTAGAGGGAGGGAGGCATGACAGGCAGCAAGCGGAGGGTGTGAGGGGGCAAGAGAGAGATGGGTGTGACAGGGCTAGAAGGAGGTGGTGTGACTGGGGTATAGTTGGCAGGAGGGCACGGGGTAGAAGAAGGTAAGACAGGGATAGTGACATAGTCCGAAGGAGGAGTGAGCGTGTCACACTGTGACAGGACTCCTACCTGCACACGCTGAGGAGAGCTCCAGACTGGAAGTCCTGCCGGATACGGGTAGTGAGATGTGAAAGGGGCCTCTGCAGGGCAGTGCTGCTGAAGATGCAAGGGCGTTATTTTTATACCGTCGTCACATTTATTCTACTCGGGACACATTTTGCAATTCATGTTCTATGCTGAGCACACTCTGCCCTGCGTTACCAGCTATCCCGGACACACACTGACTGCGGGTCTTGCCACCTTGCCCGGCATGCCCTGTTATCTTGGTCAAACGCGCTGTATTTACGGGCCTTTCTGTCCTAGACACACTTGCACTGCGGGCCAAGCATGCACCTTGGACTTACACTGCACAATTGCACTGCAGGCCACACTTATCCTGTACACACTGTACACTGCTTGTTCAGCTAAGACTCTGCGTTGTGTCGGCTGCTGTGCTGGACACACTTGCACTGTGTGCCCCTCTGCCCTGGACTCACCTGCCTGCCGGAGCTCCGCGGCTGCCTCTTCCCAGTTCTGGCTCCAGTTTTCCAGGTGCCAAACGCCCCGCACGCCCCCGCTTTTAATGTAGTGGAGTTTGAGGTGCTTCACCAGGGGCACGAGCCTCCATTTGCTGCCTTCGGGACTCTACCAGGCCGGATGAGACAGGGGATTTCGTTCAGGCAGCAGGCTGGCATTTTGAAATCAAAGCGCGCTTTGTACGAACACGGCGCGCTGCGTGACTGCGTCACATTGTTTGCAACTATTACAAGGTCAGTGCTCTCCGGGGCGTAGTCATGAGTGGGGGGTGGGCCATAGTCGAGTCTGTCCAAGTGCACCAACCTGACAGGCGCCAGCCACCAAACTCTGGGGGATGGCGCCAATTCAAGATGAAAGAACACATACTCTTCTGCAAATAATGCTGCAGCCAGGGCCGTCAAAAGGTGTCATGTCAGTGACACTAACACTAAGGAGGAGTGGGTGCAGTAGCACCAGGCAGTTCATTGCTGAAAATTAGTTATACAGGAAAGGCGCCACTCCCGAGTCACTTGACCGAGATTCCCAAACGAATGTTTTATGCCGCCCTCCCCCTTTTGCCGCCCTAGGCGGCCGCCTAGTCTTGCCTAATGGCAGAAACGGCCCTGGCTGTGTTATAGGAAAGGGCAGGAATGTACAGTATTTATCACAATATGGTGCACCAATTCTGCAGCACAGATAGAAAGAGATAAAAGCGAAGAGAAATAAAGATATTTCTTATCGCTGCACCACCCCTGGGAAGCCGTAGTATTTTGGCATATTCACAGGTCTGCCTGTAATGGTAAATGTCGGAATGCATCAAAATCCATAGGTTTTGCATGGGAACACCCACCCTGGGACAGAGGAATGCAACCCAGCAATTTGCGCTGCGTTTCGTTACTATGGATTTATCAAGCTACTCAGGGTCACTCAAGGGGACCTTGCATGGGGTGCCTTGTGTAGCTTGATAAATCAAATCTTAGGAGTTGCATGGTGCAAAAGTGACGCAACCCCTAAAAAATAAGTGGGGGGATGCTGACGTCACGACAGGAAGTGACGTCACGAAAGGTGGCTTGCACCATCAGACTCATTGCCTCTCCTCGCTCACCCCCTTTTGATGCGATTGCATCAGAGAAGCCTGCGCGTGAGCAGCATTCTGAATGAGAGAGAATTAAGTGGTAAAGCTTCATTACTAGTCAGTAATAATTAACCTGAATAATTTTCCTACTCTGCACAGACCTCCTGGGAAAATAAGTGGGGGGACGCCGTCCCCCCGCGTGGTACCCCGACTCGAACCTTGCCCTTGATTCATATGGCTGTAGGTGCTCATCCCCATAAAAGCACGTCGTGGATAATGTTGCCAGTGGTTATGTGGTACGTCCTCACTGTAGTGTTTTTTTTTTCGTCTAAAACTTACCCAGGCTAAAAAAAAGTCTTATGGAGCGAACCCTAGCTTTCATTTTTCAGCGGCGTAAACAGCTGTAGGAGATGTATGTGCGTGTGTCTTGTAGGGGAATGTCTCGCTGGCTGTTAACTGAGGAAGCGCGCGAAGACGCCCTGACGGCAAACCCTGAAACACTGTGAGAAGTTGCAGACTCCCATTCGAACCCTGCAGAGCGTCACGCTCTTCGGGGCTGGCGAACACATCTTTGCAAGGTCTTCAAAACAATCCCAGCTAAAGAGAAGGAGAGGGAAAAGTTACTCTGATTCTGAAGTCAGCCCTTCAATGCCAACGCAATGATCCTTCAGCTTGCAAATGTGCCATCCTTTATTATTCTATAGGGCACAGTTTCGTATTCCGAGCATTCATCACACAGTTTAAGAAGACGCATTGTATTTTATAAACAAGTCTGTGGCAGTGGCACTGGGCACCGTGATGGCATCCGAAAGCAGTCAACATATCTGCAGGCGGCGGCACAGCAGGGCGGCAGCAGGACTGGTCTTCCCTTTGATGGTGCTGCTTCTCTTAAAACAGGTAACAGATTTTACTGTTTTTAGTATTTGGTCTTACTATTTCGATTAAATCAGCGCTTTGTTTGCTTGTGCCATTTAATGACGTGCTTTGGTGAAGCTATCTTATCATTTCATCTTAGCTAAATAGTGAAGTAGAACACACACACAAAAATCACATTATTTTCTCTGCTCAAGCGAACCTTTTGCCTGTGCAAATTTAGAGTAAAAACTCTTAAACAAAAAAGAATGTGCCAGGCAAACACGTGCTTAATTATTTTAAATGCCTGTTTCTCTTTATTATTTACTTTAGACTGCGTTCACTTGTCACTATTGGTAAATTGTGTCTTTGATTTCTGTGCTGATGTCAGTTTAAGACATATGCAGATTATAATTGTAAATGTACAGAAAATGTTAATTCTTTTGCGAGCACACGGACATGGGAAATGGTCTCACAACCGGGTTTTGGTTATTTTTAAGGATGGGGGTCGGTTAAAGGTCTAAGAAGGGAATCCGGTATTTTTTTGAGGGGGACATGGTTTTAGGGCTCAGTGAGGGACGAGGGTGTCCGAGTACTTTAAAGGGTTGGACTGGGGGTAGTTGTTTTAATGGGTTGCAGGGCTTTAGGACTCAGGCAGTGGAAGTGTTAGGGGTAGTGTAAAGGACAGCGCGGGTTATGTTTTAGGACTCGGGGTGGGGAGCTGGTGGTCGGGGTAGTTTACAGAAGATGGCAGGGTTTTAGGCCTCATGGCTGGGTGAGGGGAAGGGGTAGTTTTAAGGGCAGGGTTGGGTAGGTTTTAGGCCTTAGGAGGGGGGCGAGGTAAGGGGATATAATTTTAGGGCTTAGGGGGTGTTCAGGGTAGTGGTAATCTTTACCACGCATATCCCTTTACCAATCGGGCCTTTACCAAGAAATTGTGTGGTAAAGGAATGCTTGAAAGGGAATGCGTGATTTAGATGTATTGATGTTTAAGATGGCATGCATGGTTAAGCCATGCGTGCCCCTGTCGTACAACCCCCTGACATGTGTACTGCTTCCTATGGAAGATAGTATTGAAATTATACTACTAGAAGGTTGCACATCAATAGTGTACATTTTTATCCAATTTGGGGAATCTCCTAATAGTCTACTGTCGGGTTCACGAGTGTGTCCTCTTATCTTGGATACTCCGAATACAAAGTTGTGAAGCTATCCTGTTAATTCTAATGTACTTCAAAGCTGGAATCGGCGAGGTAGCAGGAATTGTGTATTTTGTCTATTTTTATTATATGGCCATTAACCATTTTTATTTCTCTTTATGATACATTTATGTTTAATCCCCTTATTTGTAAAATCTTACCTCGTTGTTTCACAGAATTTTCATTTTAAACTTTCCCTGATCAATAGCATATCCAGACCATTTATAATACATATTGCAAGCTTGTATAATGATTGGTTTGAGTAGTAAACTACATGATTGTGTAAACTCCTTTATTAAGCATTTCAATATAATCTCAGGGACACAATTGATAACAGTCTAACATGCTTTTTCATATCAGCATTTATTTTTAAAAACACTGAATAAATGAGATAGACAATGCATTCTCTCCTTCAAGCTTTTTGCAGAGGGCTACGCCTTAGTAGTAAGGGGAGAGTTTCAAAAGATCCAATGGAAAATACTGTTTTATTGCAATGATCTTTGATGCACTAGTACATAAAAATCAGATCTGAACCAATCGAATGTGTTCAAGCTAAAAAAGTGTAGTGGGCTGTTATAAAAAATGTAGTTGCCTGACACTAATACATGCCAAATTAAAAAATACAATACACCTATCTGACGTTAGGACTCTTCGCTGGTGCCCATAGCTGAGACCCACTTTATACCAGACCTCCATAGAAACATGAGACTGTACACGTAGAAATATTTTTCGTCTGAATAGAAATAGCAGAAAACATTTGTAAAAATTCACAAAAATCGTAATTCTACAGCTTTAAATTTCCAAGAGTACATAGGGCCTCAGCTAGCAAGTATAGAGAAAAACTGAGGACATGAAGAAAATTATTCATCTCCTCACATTGGCCTTCCAATTTTAGTACTTGGGCAAAACATGTAAAGCATCACCATGGAGGGACATACAATTTCTTTGTTCCGTCCGACCATGTGCCTGTATGTTTCCTTTCTTTTTATATACTCCATTTTGCGTTATCTTTGAAAGTACTTGGCACACTTTATATGACTTAATATAGTGTATTAACTTTTTATTAAACATGTTACAGACCTTTGCAGTCTGGAGGTTACCGACGGATTACTCATTCCATATTCCAGACGTGGAATTAGGGAGCAGAACATATTTTATGCTTGTAGACCACTAAATCAACTTTTTGGAACAGAAGTAGTGACAGAATGTAAATCAAGATAGACATAGTTTAGACATTGGAAATCTAATATTTTAATAGGAGCACCTGTCAGAGGCGTCCCGAATCACTGAGATCTCAAACATACTATTTAATAAATTAGGAGAATAATGTAGAGCAGCTGTCCTCGTTCAAAATCCACTTTACATAGCACAGATATATTAAATGAATACATTCACATAAAAAATGAAAAAGGTTTTTCATATCCAATATTTGTGATGAACATACTCCACTTACACATTTCTGAGTCCACGGCAATGCAAATTGTTTTCATTTACATACAACACCATGGTATAGTGAGTGGTATTTCCACACGAGAAACACAGTTGAACACAAGTATCAAATTGAAACTTGTTGACACTAATCTCGCAGTAGAGTGTGCAAACTGAGGTGTCATGAACTTGTCTGTAGGGCACTGAGACAAGAACCCAACACACTTAACATCACTAAAAGCATAAAGTAAAAGTGCTTCCTATTCCCACGTACCGATACATTGAAAGGAACGTTAGTTCAATGGCACCTTGATCTATTGCAGATGGGCAGACTTAAATCAATGGTGTATCCATGTATTTTTCTTTGAGAACCAACTTTATTCACTTTGTGTCTCTGTAAATCAGAAAATAGAAAAGTTTGCTTTTCTGATAACTTTTTATTGAAATTATCAAACATTTACTGCATGCAGATGTTTATGTCCAGTATTCAGTCAGAAGAGGCTCAATCCAGTACGAGATTCCTTACATTTGTTGGTTAAAGAAGTACAAGTAGCATTGAAAACATTTAAACACATAACAATAACACACTCTTTAGCCTGGTCCATATCGCCAATGCTTCAAAACTACATTGGTGTCTCTTTCTCAGTACACTTGCTACAGGTGCACTTGAAATTATATTTTAGGATTGCCTTTACTCAGATTATTTTATGATGCATTTGATATTATATTTTAGGATTATGATTGCCTGTGCTCAGATTATATTATGGCGGAACGGGGATATAGTTGTGTTCTATTGCCTCGATTGTTATATTGGTATTTGGGCACCTCTTGTATTTCTCTTGTGTCTTGCACTGGAGTATGGTGTTTACATCGAGTTAGAGTTTAAATATTCCTCTCTTGTGTATGCTCTTTTTCTTCTCCTATTTAGGATTTTTTTCCTATCCTGGGATTCGTTATAGTAGGAGTGGTGGTGGGTTTAGGAAGACACTCATTGGTCTTTGCTGACAATGTCTCATGTGGTGATTAATGCAACCCCTGTTCTTTGCTTTGAAAAGCAGTGAGTATATAATTTTCAGAGTGGGCTCCTTTCTCTAGGTCTTTCAACCATAGTTTAATGGGCGATACTGCCACTGCTTTGCATACCATGGGTATTCTCATTTAGCTAATACATATGTAGGCTAATGAATTTGTTTCACGACTCTAGGTTTTTGGATCTGTGTATTTGGGGAAACAGCCTTTACATATGCATGGTTAAGGCAGATAGTGGTCTAGTGTTCAGATGGGCAGGGAGTAGAAGCAGAAGCATCAGAAGAGGAAGCTCCAGACGCGGATAGGTAAGTGGAGCTGGACCCGGGTTGAGGTCGTTTTTAAGGGTTAGGGTCAGTTATAGGGCTCAGGGTGGCGAGGGGTCGGGGTACTTTTTGGAAGGGGGCAGGGCTTTAGGTCTCAGGGTTGAGTTTTAGGGTTCAGGGCAAGGGGGGTCATTGTAGTTTACTTAATGGGTAGAAGTGTTTTATGCCTCAGGGCAGTCAAAGGGGTAGGGGTAGTTTTAAAGACAGCATAGGGGTATGTTTGAGGGCTCTGGGCAGGGGGCTGGAGTTGGGGTATTTTTTGGTAGGGGCAAGGTTTTAGGCCTCAGGATGGGGGGAGGGGAAGTATAGTTTTAAGGGCATCCCGGGTAGGTTTTAGGCCTCAGGGTGGGGTGGAGATAGCGGAATAGTATTGTAGGGCTTAGGGCAGTGTGGGGGTAGTGATAATCTTTCCCAATCATATCCCTTAACCAATCATGCTTTTACCACAACATTAAGTGGTAAAGGCACATATGGGTCAGCCATGTGTTCCTCTGTCATACAACCGAATATTTGATCTAGTAAGGGTACATCTTGGCTGTCTGTCAGTCAGTTTGGACACTAGAGTGACCACCATTTTTCCGTAATACACAATTCCTATAAATCATGGGAGAGGAGGTGGTGTAATGGTCAGAGTTGCTAACTTTGGAAACACGAAATCAGGTTTGTGTCATGACATCAGCCCAACATCGTGTGATTCAGGACAAACCACTTAATCTCCCCATGCCTTCCACAAATGAATGAATTCTTGTGAAACGTAATCATTACTCATGTAAAGTGCTACAATACTGTAGGGTCGAGTCTGTCCTATAGATAAAAATAAAAAAATCTGTACGTTCCTACTTCAAATGGTAAAAGTCTGCTGTTAAATCTCTTCACCAAGAGTAACCATCAGTCGCTCCTAGGAAAATTTGATCTAGTCTCTTGGGGTTAGGTATGCCTCATATAAATAGTTACATTTTGGTAGATTTGTAACTGGGATTCCTAGACATTCCAATTGTGCAACCCATGAAATTTAACTGACTCCAAAGCAGTGAACTCTTTGCCGATTATTTCTTCCCATTTCATTTTCAGTCCTATGATATCTAGGTATTCAGAAGTAATGCCTTTTACACTCATTAAAGTGTATTCACACAATATTATTTCAACAAAAGCTCACTCTCAGAGTAAATGTATACATTTGGATGCCCAAGTTATTTTTCCTTTTCATGTTGACTTTTAAATGCCACAATATGACCTGGGTAACTTGTAGCTGGGAAGTCCATCTGTTCAATTCTACAATGCACCTAAAAACAAGACAAATTAATTAAACTAGTATTTCTATTTTTAGTGACAGTCCATTGAATCTATTTGTGATGATTGTCAATTAGGGACTACCTAACAGTATGGGAATGCAATAAATTGGGTTGTTAGTTGAGGGCTGACTACCCACCTCAAGGAACAAACACCATCTTTGTCAGACTGAACCACTAAAGTCACTCAATTAACCTGAGCTTAACCTAGAGGGAATATGTAAAGTATTCATGCAGTACCAAAACAATAATAAAGTTAAAACACAACACAATAAAAATCTCAAAGTGAATTGGAAAAATAGAGCACATTTTAAAAGAAAATTACACAAAAATGACCTGTGAATTTTTAAAGTTGTAAATAAAAATAGCAGCAAAATGTATTAAGCACCAATCTTGGCCACCTGCTTGTGGTAGACCAGGACCGAACAGCGATGTAGCGTGGGTCGTAACAGCAACCAGGTTTGATCTGGTCGGAGGATTTACTTTGGGACAAAAAATTGAATCCAAACTCTTCAGCAGGGAAAGGCAGCTTGCTGTAGCCGAAAAGGTATCCACTAAGTTGGATAGCTAATAGACAACGTCTGGGTGGAGCCATTGTTTTTTGGCAGGACCATCACAGTGGGAGAAATTTGCACATAGAGAAGGTTTCTCACCAGCTGGATACTGTTGGTGCCTTCACCCAGTCAAGGTTTCTCCTTTGCACGTTTTCACTTTTTTGGAGTTTGGGTACCTCCAGTAGACCAAGCCTGGAGGCTGTAGCTTAAAAGGTGTCCATGAGGTTGGATACTATCTCTGTGAAGTCTAGCTACAAAGCTGAAGAAACCTGAATCTTCACCCCAGTGTCATTGTACCTTGGGCAGATTTTGTTGACAGGATGGTCCCGGTCCTCCAGAGGTCTTGAAGTTGTAAAAGTTTCTAAATCCCAGGTTTTCAAGGGTGGTAGGAAATGTCTGGCCAAACATAGCCAAGAGTTCCAGGACCTCAGAAACAGCTCTTCGGGGTCAGGTCTCACTTCAGTAGAGGTGACCAGCAGTATTCAGTTCAGGTTCAACTGGGAAAATTCAGAAAAGGCTACATGAACCTTGTTTTAACCCTCTTGACATTGAACAGGAAATCAGCCTTGTGATCTTTGTCCCGGTTACAAGAGGAAGCAGTTCAATTCCTTCAGGACTTCTCTCAGGTCTCAGACAGCAGATTCAGTCTTCTTCTGGCCATCCTCGCGTGTAGTTGAGTTCTAAGTAGGCCACTGGAGATGTTTTATTTATCCCTGACACTATCTTGTGTGTAGGATGCCTACAAGTTCCTCTGTAACCAATGAGATAAAGGTTTACCGGGGTTACCGCAGACCATTTGTGATTTATGAAAATAGTTCCACAGTGCCCCTCTCTGTGCCTAAATCCAAGATGGTTAAACCCTACTAACTACTGCAGGGTCTGTGGGCCTACCCCAGAGCTGTGGTCAGAGAAATGATCACACATTCCAATTTTTTGGTGGTAATGTGAATTTTGGTGCTGGTACCTGTACTTGTGCGTTAGGTACACATTGTGATATTGTTGTTTTTTAAAAAAAAAATTTATTTGCATCAATAGGGACAAAGACTCAATAGCAACAAAGAAATGAAGCATTTCATACAAACGTCAGAAATAATTAATACATTAAAGTGATTTCAGCAAGATAATCATAAATCATTAGATATCAAGGACATTTAGTATCAAAAAGAAGAAGAACTGAGTATTAAGACATAAACATTCCCCAAATCCTTTGTACTTTCATTTTCATTTGAAGACCCCTTATTGTTGTTAAAGCTCGTTCCATATTATATATTTCTTTAACAAGACTCCACCATTCCTGAACCGTCGGTGGATTATGTTGAATCCAGACCCTAGCAATTATTAATCTAGCACATGAGATTAAAATGTTAAATAAATCACTATTCACCCCAGAAATGCCTACAAGCACATCTACAGATGTCAATATTATTGGGCAGGCTAGCTTTGTAGAAATAACTTTAATTATACCATTCCAGAAGTCACTCAATCGTGGACACTTAAAAAACATATGAGTGATATCAGCTGATCTTAAGTCACATTTTGGACACTTTGGGGTCCATTATGATGTCGGGTTGATTTCCACCGCCAGGCTGTCGGTGGCTACCGCCAGCCTGGCGGAGGAAATCCGCCCGACATCATCAGTACAATTCCCCTCCGCCATATTAGGAAGGCGGAGGGGACCGTGGCGGTGAGAAACACCGCCCGCCTGTTTTCCGCCCCGGTCGCCTAGCGGCCGGGGCGGAAAATCTGTAACATGGTGGCGGTGTCTTGTAGACACCGCCCGTCATATTACAATGTGCTTTGCAATTTGCATTTCCGTGGCGGAAAGGCATGCGGAGACTCCCTGCGGGGGCCCGTTGCGGGCCCCCTGGGAGTCTGTGGCTTGGGGGGTTGCACATAGGGGGTACCTATGGTACCCCCCCGCATTTCAAAGTGCATCATGGCAGGCACCGCGCGGTGCCTGTCATGTTGCACTTTGAAAAGCTAAACGTGCACTTTTCACATGGCAGCGGTCGGAGATTTCTGCTCCGCCCGCCTCAATTGCACCCATACAGGATGCGCCCGCCTGTGTGGCGGGCGCATCCTAATGCCCTGATCGGGACCCCCGCTCTTAAGGCGGGCGGTCCCGGGTCCCGATGTGATGGCGGGCGGACTAAGTCCGCCCGTCATCATAATGGACCCCTTTGTGCGTTCACTAGTACTATTATTATTAGCCCATTTTAAAATCCTTTCTGGCGTATAGTAAAGTTGGCAGATAGTTTTAAATAACTGCAGCTTAAGGCTAGAAGAATGAACAGAGCGGTTTAAACTATTTAAAGAAGAAGTGATCAAATTAGTATCCAACTGCTTACTGCATTTCTCAGATAATTTTATAGAATCATCATTTCTAAGACCAGAAAACAATTTATATCCAATACTTATCCAGGCTTTATCAGTTTCTTTATACATGCAGTTCCATAAATCAGAGTCCAATATATTAATAAGTCCTAATGTCCGCAGTAAATAATCTCTGATTTGATAATATTTAAACCTAGCCCTTTCTGTGAGATTATAACATATCTTCAGTTTTTCAAATGTAGAAAACCCCTGATGGTCATATAAGTCTCCCAATTTTTTAATAACAGCATCTGACAGCACTAAACCGGCTGTATCGTGAAAAATTCCTGGTAGGCCCAGATTAGACCACAAGGGAGTGCTCGAATGAAAAAGAGAGGTTCTACATTTACCAAGAATAGATCGCCATATGCTAATAGTATCTCGTAGGGTCATGAATTTCACATGTTTTAATTAATTGGGGTCATTTAGTCTATACATAAACATATTTTCATCCTCACCCAACATAAATCTATGAAAATACAAGCATTTCTCGGGGATAATGAAACTTCGAAATCGAATAAAAAAGTTGGACCAATAATACGATTTGAAATCAGGTAAAGACAGCCCTCCTTGATTAAATGGAAGTTTGAGCAATGTAACAGCCCGGCGAGCTTTCTTATACCCCCAGATAAAACTGCTAATAATACCATCCAATCTGTTGAAGTAAGAATTATTAATCCGTAAAGGGATGGATCGAAAGAGATATAAATATTTTGGAAGTATCTTCATTTTAACCAAATTTATTCGGCCAATAATACTTAAAGGTAACTTATGCCATTTCTTAAATAAAACTGCAGTTTCTTTTAATAGTAGTTCATCATTTAAAGCAATTATAAAGTTGACATTCGAAGAAATTTGAACCCCCAAATAAGTAGCTACATCACATACCCCTATCACTGATCTTAGTGGTTTGTAATTCATTATAATTTGGGTCTTGCCGGTGTTAAGCTTGTAACCCGAAACCAGGCCAAATTCCTTTGCCTCATTTATAATACCATTCAGTGCTTCAGGGACATTAGTAGAATACACCGCAATATCATCAGCATAAACGGTAATTTTAAGAGAGTCTGCACCATTTACAAATGGAAGAATCTGATCTTGTCTTTGTAATGCAATCAAAAAAGGTTCCATAATAAGAGCAAATAATAAAGGTGACAGGGGGCACCCTTGTCTTGTCCCGCGTTTGATCGAGAAAGAAGGAGAGCATTTACCCATATAGCAAACTCTACTAATAGGTTCATCATATAATGATTGAATCCATGTCAGAAATTGACCTTTTATGCCGAAAGCCGATAATGTAGCCCAGAGGAAGCCCCACCCCACTCGGTCAAATGCTTTCTCCACATCTAATAAAATCATACCGAGTGGGGTTGGCTCAATCCGTGCAACATCGAAAGCCGTAATGGCCATATTAATATGCGCCGTGGTATCCCTCCCAGGTATGAACCCATGTTGCTGGGGCGATACCAATTGTGACATTAATGGTGCCAGCCTAGTTGCAAGTATCTTTGCAAATATTTTTGCATCATTATTTATAAGCGATATAGGTCTATACGACCCTCTTTCATAAGCAGGTTTACCCTTTTTTATAAAAAAAATAATTTGAGTAGAATTCCAGGATTTCGGTGCTTTATCCCCTTTCCCTATGGCTTGAATAACCCTAACTAATAGCGGTATCAATTCCTCCATACAGATTTTATATATTTCTAAAGGAATTGAATCTTCTCCAGTAGCTTTACCAGATGCCAAGGAGTTAATAGCTATTCTAATTTCAGCCGGTGTAATATCACGTGTTAATTGATCTGCTTGTTCTTTTTCCATATTAATAACTTTATTTAACATTAGATATCTTTTGATATTATCATCACTAACCTCCCATTCCGGTGTATATAACTCTTGGTAGCAATTAGCAAATTGCTGTAGTATTAACTTAGGTTCTTGGAATATTTGATCGTTAGCCCCTTTAATCTCTTTAATAATCATTTGAGCTCGATCTTCAGCCACTTTATACGCTAAAATTTTGCCTATCCTATCAGCCCCTTCATACTGGTCTAGTTGATATTTTTTAAGTTTGATAATAGTTTTCTCCCTAAATACATTTTTTACCGCTGATTTTAATTCAATTAATTTAAAGTTCAATTCTTCCACACTGTCACCTTTTAACAAAGCTTCAGACAATACATTTTCTGCGAGAAGTATATCAGCTACCATTTGCTCATTTTGACATCTGCGTTCTTTGTTTTGTCGCCATATAAACTGTTGTGTAAAACCTCGAATGCTGGCTTTACATGTATCCCACACTATCATTGGTGATGCTGAATGGATGTTTAAACCAATAAATTCTTTAATATGATCTTTTAATAAATTTAAGAAAGCGGGATCCAAAAATAAATATCTAGGGAATGAAAAAGAGTGAGGAGTTTGTCTTCCAGTTGTTACATCAAATGACAAAAGGATCGGGTTATGGTCAGAGGTAACTCTTGGACATATCATCATGGTACTAGTTTCAAGAATAGTATCCGAAACCCAGACCATATCAATACGTGAGCACAATTGGTGCGCGGCAGAATAATAAGTATAGCCAGCAATGTTAGAATATAGATATCTCCAAGCATCCTTAATTGAGTGTATCGCTGCAAGATCTCGAATTGCAGCCCTGGTCTTCCGCATTCTCTGAAATGAGCCCCTTCTGGTTGTATCTAAATTATAATCCATAATACAATTAAAATCTCCCAATACTATGCGCTCCCCTTCCCAGCTAAGCAGCTCTAAATTAATTTGGTCAATGATTCTAGGTTCATCCGAATTAGATGCATAAATGCCACAAATTGTATATTTACACCCTTCGATTGTAATCTGTACAATCGCCCATCTGCCAATCTTATCAGTTAATGTTTTATTAATTTCTACTTTAAACTGCCTATGTTTAAGGATTGCTACCCCCCGAATCGAAGCATTGAAATCAGTACAAACCAAAGTGTCATACCCCAATAGTTTTAATAATTTTCTATCTTTAAAAGCTATCTGAGTCTCAGTGATTACTACTATCTGAGGATTATACATTTTCAGTTCCTCGAATACAAGGCTTCTTTTAATTCTACTATTCAAGCCTGCCACATTCCAAACCATACACTTTAATTGATACATTTAATAAAATACATTTTCCTGTCCTTGAAATCGCGATACCGAAACAAATCTACCTTGCTGCATCTTAATAGTATCCAGCTCCCTGTCCCAATGATGCTTTTTTTACCCTGAATCTCCCCACCCCCCAACCCGTACTTGGCAGCTCTCTGCCCCACCCCCTCCAATTCCTAAGCCTACATGCAGGTCCCCCCACTATCCCTACTGCCGCTGTGATGGCAGCACAAGGGCGAAGTCGTGGCCCCGAAGATCCGGCCGTACAATACTACAGGCTCACGGCAATATATTAAATCTTGCAGAATCAGGTATCTAAATATAACAAGAAAAAAACCATCCAGGTTTAACTGCAAATAAAACTAAAGAGCGACCAGAACCCAATCCTAATCCCGTTCAGACTGCATATAAAGTATTTCATCATTATTCATAAAGTAGTACATATAACATACTTCATTGTCCATTCTTCTCCAGTTTCCATTTACTCAAAGGTTGCTCAACCTCCCTTTCTTCTGAGAAATAGTATAGACGTGTATTTTTTAAAACCTTTAACTTGGCAGGTTCTTGTAGAAAAGCTTGACCCCCTAATTCCTTTATCGGATCAATATACTGTTGAAGCTTCCATCGACATTCCATAGTAAGTTTACTTAAGTCCGATCTAACAAAAAAAATAATGGAATCGATGGTAACAGGGGTGTTTGGTCTTGCTTTTAATGAAATAGCTTGACGGAGCAGAAAGTTACCAACACAAATCAGCATAGGACGCGGGTATTGGCTACCCTTATTTCTTTGGATCATAGGAAGTCGGTGGGCTCGTTGTATTTGTGAGTCCCAATCCCAGTCCGATAGCTCAGGGAATGCTTTCTGGATTAGGTGAACCATGATGCCCTGGGATCAGCTCCCTCAGCCCCTTCCACAATACCAAATACGCGCAGATTCTGCCGGCGTTGTCTATTTTCCAAATCCTCAATTTTTGCTTGCATTTGATAGATCTGAGAATCATGTTTGTTAACTAATAACTCGGAGTGAGTTGACTTCTCTTCAGTTAATACAACTCTCTGTTGTTGCTCTTCCACCTCCTGGGAGATAGCCCCTAATTTGCGAGACATCTCTTGTAGCGTTGACTGGGTTTTACTACTATCTTCCCGCATCTGTTGATAGTATGATTGATGTTAGAATTGGGGGTCTCTGGTTGGCGCAAGTAGGTACTTGTGACAAGCAGGGACCCTCTCCTCTAAGTCAGGGCAAA
This sequence comes from Lissotriton helveticus, assembly GCF_964261635.1. Lineage (NCBI taxonomy): Eukaryota > Metazoa > Chordata > Amphibia > Caudata > Salamandridae > Lissotriton > Lissotriton helveticus. The sequence continues at coordinate 1,429,922,959 of NC_136068.1, read as the reverse complement.
GGATGACCCTTCAGAATTACCCTTGCTCACCCTCTAGGTGCGTGGCGTGAGCAGCCAAGGCGATTCTCCAGGCGATAGTCAGTTAAGCATTTGTAGACACACACACAGTAACATATACCAATCCCCCCACAAATGGACACCAGGCTGTGAGTATATAAAAATACGCTCCTTTATGTAAAATATATATATCTCTTAGGTCAGACTTATCACAAGATCAAATAACGTTTCTGGGGTGCCCACAGGTTGTAAATAGGCAAGCTTTCTTTGTTGTAGTTCAAAAATGTACTTTCAGTCTTTATCACGGATGTTTTCCTGCAGTGTACCTTTCAGGATGGCTCTCTTAGTTCCTGGGGGGTATTGAGGGTCACACTGCTCCTTCCCAACTTGCTGCAGCCAGCCCGGGGGCTCCGGGATGCTTCCTGCCCGTTCCGGGCCGAGATCGGGGCCCGACCGCCCAAAGCTCACGCTTCCCGCGTGGGACGCGTTCGGCCCTGCCGGGGCTGTCGATGCGGGCGGCCCCCACAGGTCTGGGGGGCTCAGGCAGGGGTGAGTGCTGGCCTCAGAGCGGCCCACGGAAGGCAAGGGCCAAAGGACCTGGGGCCGCTCCTGTCACTGTGGCCGGGGCGCTGGATGCAGCCTGTAATTTCCCTCGCCCGCCTGGATCGGATTCCAGCGGGAGGGGCTGAGGCGCTCGCACAGAGCGGAGCGGCGCCGCGAGCAGGGACAGAGAGCGGTGCGAGTCAGCTGCGAAAGGCGGCTCGCACCACAGCTGATCTGGAGGCCGGGGGCACTCGTAGGCAGGGCGGCTGGCACAACAAAAAGGGGGAAAACAAACGTTGCGGGCCCCGAGCCCGTTGACGGTCTCGGTGGCGGCTTTCCTCCGGGGACAAAGGCGAGGTGCCCAGCAGCTCGGTCAGAGCGAGGCTGGCACCCGGGCGTCCGTCCAAGTCGGAGGTCTGTCCCCTGGGTCTGTTTGCGTCCGGTAGGGATTTCTGGCGGGAGGGTGAGGCACAGCAGCGGGCCCTCTTTAGGCGGTCGACACAGCGATCCCCTCAGCGGGGGAAGAGCGGCTCAATGGAGCGGAGCTCTTCCTCGGCGGGGACGAGGAGACACAGTCGGTCACGGCCTCAGAGAGGGGCTGGGGGGCACCACAGCAGCGAGCCTTCCAGGCGGTCAACACAGCGATCTCCTCAGCGGGGGAAGAGCGGCTCAACGGAGCGGAGCTCTTCCTCGGCGGGGACGAGGAGACACAGTCGGTCACGGCCTCAGAGAGGGGCTGGGGGGCACCAAAGTCACAGCTCCGGCAGTAGTAGATATCCCGGTTAATTACCGGCAGACGAGCAGAGGCAGGTTGAGCCAGATGGTCCTGTGGCTCAGGTCAGGGGGCAAGCTCAGTCAAGCCCTTGGAGAATGTTTAAGCACAAAGCAGCAAAGTCTTTTCTTATCAAGTCTTTTCCTCTCCTTTCTCAGCAAGGCAAGCAGCAGGCCAGTTCTCCCAGCGTCTCTTCTCCTTCTAGTCGGGCAGAGGTCCTTCGTGGTGAAACAGGATTCTAATTTACAAGGAGCAGGGCTCCTACTTTTATACACAGTTTCTTTTGTTCTCACTGGCCAGGGGGGCCTCTGCATAACTGCTTCAGTCTCTGAGTACTTGTTGTGGGTACTTATGACTTCTGTATTCAGTGCGAGGGCAGGCACATCAGCCGCTCCCCAGGGGGGCGGAGCCGGCATTGAGAGGGCAGGAGTGGCCTGAGTACTTTGTTGACAAGCTTCGGTCCTTCCTGGGCCAGGTGCAGGCTGAGTCATCAGTCGCTCCCCAGGAGGGCGGAGCCAGCATTGTGGTGGCAGAGCACAGCCTGATGCATCATTCAGGGGAAACTCCCACCACCCATTAAGGGGTCCTCCTGCTAATCACTACCTGTCAACTCCCAGCCCTGTCACTCACACACACCAGACAGTCAGATCCACATCCAAGCAGAGGCGGGCTGAAATGGTTAGGCAAGCAAATGCTAACTTTCTAAAAGTAGCATTTGCAAACACAGGATATTAAAATAAACTTTACTAAAAGAAGTATTTTATTATTCTGAGTTCAGGCATACTAAACATGAATTTCTACCATGTTCCCTGAGCCTGCTGGGATTATAGAGTGTAATAATTCCAGCAGCCCATCTGGCCTAGAAGGGAACTGGTAGCCTTACAATAGTGAAAAACGAATTTGGCAGTAATTCACTATTAGACCATGCCACACACATCAGGGCATGTTCTACCTTACACTTACAATGCACCCTGCCCTCAGGCCTACCATAGGGGTGACTAATATGAAGTTAAGGGAAGGTTTAGGGGCTGGCAAGTGTGTGCACTTGCCCAGCCAGGGTGACAGTACCAGACTGCACGCAGGTTCTGCAATGGCAGACCCTAGACACATTTTAAGGCTGCTTCTGTGGGTGGCGCAACCAGCGCTGCAGGCCCACTAGCAGTATTGGCATTCACAAGCCCTGGCACTCCTGGTGCACTTTACTGGGGACTGACAGTAAATCCAATGAACCAATCAGGTATATCAATCACATGTACACTTTATAGTAGGGAGCACTTGCACTGCGGCACGGGTTGGCCGTGGCGCAGTGCCCTGAGTCGCGGACACCAGCAAAAACATCTGAGGCACAACAGCAAAAAGTGGAAGGGAAACTCACGCCAAGGTGCCAGGTCTAACACGTGTCCCCTCCAGCTGAAATGTGGGGGGAACTACCCTTCCCCAGGGAGTTCCACATCACTAAGGCGGAAAAACCTGGACAGACCGTCAGCGTTGGCGTGATCTGTGCCAGGGCGGTGTTCCACCGTAAAGTCCATACCCTGTAGGGAGATGGACCACCTCAACAGTTTTGGGTTCTCACCCCTCATTTGCATCAACCATCTGAGGGGCCTGTGGTCTGTCTGAACCCGGAAGTGAGACCCAAACAAGTAGGGTCTTAGCTTCTTCAGTGCCCAGACCACAGCAAATGCTTCACGCTCTATTGCACTCCACCTACTTTCCCGGGGAAGTAACCTCCTACTGATGAAGGCTACAGGGTGGTCCCAGCCCTCCTCAGTCATTTGTGAGAGAACAGCCCCTACACCATGCTCTGAAGCGTCTGTTTGCACTATGAATTCCTTGGAGAAATCAGGAGCCAGGAGCACGGGCGCCGTGCACATGGCAGTCTTCAGGGTGTCAAAAGCCTTCTGACAGGTGTCAGTCCAAATCACATTCCTGGGCTGCTTCTTAGAAGTCAGCTCTGTCAAGGGGGTCACAATAGTGCCATAGCCCTTGACAAACCTCCTGTAATACCCAGTGAGCCCCAGGAAGGCTCTCACTGCAGTCTGGGTCTTGGGGGGTTCCCAAGCCAGGATGGTCTCAATTTTGGGTTGCAAGGGTGCCACCTTGCCACTCCCCACTTGGTGTCCCAAGTACACCACGGAACCCTGCCCAATCTGGCACTTGCTCGCCTTGATTGTGAGGCCTGCCTTGCGCAGGGCCATCAACACTTCCCAGAGGTGCCGCAGGTGTTCTGGCCAGGTGCCACTGAACACCGCGATGTCATCCAGGTAGGCGGCACTGAACTCATCCAGTCCAACCAACACCTGGTTGACCAACCTCTGAAAGGTGGCAGGGGCATTCTTCATCCCAAATGGCATAACCCGGAACTGGAAATGCCCATCTGGTGTGGAGAATGCTGACCTCTCCTTTGCCCCATCGGTCAAGGCGATCTGCCAGTACCCAGACGTTAAATCAAACGTGCTGAGGAACCGGGCAGCCCCTAGCCGATCAATGAGCTCATCAGCTCTGGGGATAGGGTGCGCGTCAGTCTTGGTGACTGAATTGAGTCCTCTGTAGTCCACACAGAACCGGAGTTCAGGTGTGGCTCCCGGCGCAGCAGCCTTTGGGACCAAGACCACGGGGCTGGACCAAGGACTGCTGGAAGACTCAACCACCCTAAGAGCAAGCATCTTGGAGACCTCCTCCTTGATGCAGGCCCGGACCCTGTCAGTTACCCTGTAAGCCTTATGCTTCACAGGTAAGCTGTCTCCTGTGTCCACATCATGGACGCACCAATCTGTGACACTAGGAACCAGGGAGAACAGGTCTGGAAACTGCCCCAGCAACTGGCGGCAGTCTTCCTGTTGCTCAGGGGTCAGGGTGGGTGAGAGGTTAACTCCATCCACTGACCCATCTTTCTCACAGGCCACTAAGAGGTCAGGAAGAGGCTCAGACTCCTCTTCCATTCCATCATCAGTGGCCAACAGCATGCCCACTTCGGACCTTCTCAAGTGGGGCTTGAGGCGGTTGACATGTAAGACCCTTAAAGGATTCCTGGGCGTCTTCATGTCCACCAAGTATGTCACTGAGCTCTTGCGCTCCACAACCTCAAATGGGCCTGTCCACTTATCCTGAAGTGCACAGGGTTCCACGGGGGCCAAGACATACACCTCTTGTCCAGGCTGAAGCTCTACCAGAGTGGCATTCTGGTCGTACCACCGCTTCATCTCCTCCTGGCTAGCTTCCAGATTTGCCTCAGCAAGTTGTCTGAAGCGCCTGGTTTGGTTTCTGAAGGCCAGCATGTAGCTATATACATTCTGGGGAGGTTTCCTGGGAGATTGCTCCCAGCCTTCCTTTACCAAACTCAGTGGTCCTCTCACGGGGTGCCCATACAGCAGCTCAAAGGGGCTGAACCCTAGAGACTTCTGTGGCACCTCGCGGTATGCAAAGAGCAGGCATGGTAAGAGGACGTCCCACTTACGCCTCATTGGACCTTCCAGGCCCATGATCATGCCCTTTAGGGTTCGGTTGAATCTTTCAACCAACCCATTTCCTTGGGGATGGTAAGGTGTGGTGAACTTGTAGGTTACACCACACTCTTGCCAAAGGGACTTCATATACTTGGATATGAAGTTGGTCCCTCTGTCGCTCACCACCTCTAGAGGGAACCCCACTCTGGAGAAAATTCCCATTAGTGCACGCCCCACCACGGGGGCCGTCACTGTCCTCAGAGGGATGGCTTCAGGGTACCGGGTGGCATGATCCACCAAGACCAGGATGAACCTGTTGCCCATGGCTGTCTTGGGGTCCAGAGGCCCAACAATGTCAATACCCACTCGTTGGAATGGAGTACTGACCACAGGGAATGGTTGGAGTGGAGCCTTGTTCTTCCCTCCACTCTTTCCACTTGCCTGGCAAGTTGGACAGGTCCTACAATGAGCATCTGAGCTCTTGTGCATTTGGGGCCAGTAAAAGTGGGTGACAAGCCTGTCATAGGTCTTGTCCATCCCCAAATGTCCTGCTAACGGCACATCATGAGCCAGTCCCAGTAGGAAGGCTCTGAACTTCTGGGGTACCACCAGCACACGGGCTGACCCAGGTTCAGCAGTCTTAGGCTCGGAATACAGGAGGTCATTCTCCCAGTACACATAATGTGTTTTGGCCTGAACACCATTGGCCTGGTCTGCAGCCTGCTGCCGCATACCCACGAGAGAAGGGCATTCTTTCTGCTCCCTGCAGAATTCCTCCCTGGAGGGGCCTCCTTCTTGCTGCCAATGGGTCAGCTCAGGCAGGTCCCCCAGTTCAGCAATCTGTTCCCCTGTAGGCTCCAGGGCATCCCCCTCAAGGTCTGCTTCCTCCTGGACCGTGGGAACAGCAGGGGCCGGTTTCCCGCGCCCCCTGCGCCTTCTCCCTAAGGCCGGTTCCTGGGCCTCTCCTTCAGGTCCCAGGACTTCTTGATCACCCCTACTGGCTGCCATTGACCGGGTGGTCACGCACGCCCAGTCAGGTAGACCCACCATCCTCAGGTGAGTCGTTTTCTCCACCTTTTCCCAAGGGGAGTCCTCCAAGTCATTCCCTAGCAAACAGTCAACAGGCATGGTTTTCCTCACACAGACCTGCAGAGTACCAGAGACCCCCCCCCACTCGAAGGGAACTTGAGCCATCGGACACTGACTCTCTGAATTGTCAGCGTTGACAACCCTACAGTAGGCATGGGGTACAACCTGCTCTTGAGACACCAGGTGCTGCCTCACTGCAGTCACACTGGCTCCTGTATCTCTAAGAGCCTCAGCTTTCTTACCATTGATGGTAACCACCTGCCCATATTTTTTAGTGTTAGAGGGCAGGTAGTTTGTAGGGACCATCTCACTGTCTCCTAGTGAGACTAGGGTCATCTGAACAGGATCTCCACCCCCCGGGACCATCACTTCTTCTCCTAAGTGAACACTGGTCACTTGTCGGGGCGGAGCACCAGTGGGTGCTGGTTTTCCAAACAGGCGACACTTGGGGTCACTGGCTATGTGCCCCGGGTCACCACATTTGTAACAATTGAAGGGCCCCTTTGGAACAGGTCTACCTGTCGGGGCCCCATTCTGCTTTGGGGGTGGGGGAGGCTGAGAACCCTTCTGCTGGTTCCCTTGGGGATTACTTTGGGGGCCTTTAGGGAACCCTTTCTGTTTACCCCTGTCCCCCCCACTCTTCTGTTGGGGACCCTGCCCACCCTTGGCGGAGTCTCCCACTGGACCCTTGTGGACCCTGGTGCTGAGCCAGCGGTCCGCCTCCTCAGCAAGCTTCCTCGGGTTGGACAGCTTGCTATCAATCAGGTGCTGGCGTAACTCAGGAAAACAGTTATCAGACAAGTGCTCCCATGCAATTAAATCAAAGAGACTTTGAAAATCATTCACCTTGTTACCCTTCACCCAACCATCCAGGGCTCTGCAAAAAAAATTCACATACTCCACATACGTAGTCCCAGGACGCTTTGCACACCCCCTGAACCTCTGTCTATATAATTCAGGGGTAAGCCCATACCTGGTCATTAAGGCCTCTTTCATGTGGGGATAAGAAATTTGTTCTGCAGTGGGCAAATCTAGCAGGGTGTCCCGCCCTTCGCTAAGGAACCTTCCCCACAACCCCGCTCCCCAATCTTTCTCAGGGACCCGGTGGGAGGACATGGCTACCTCATATGCCCTAAACCACTGTCCTATGTCATCCCCCCTAAAGAATTCTTTAACTATATCTTTGGGGATGTACACCTTGGACTCTACCTGCACCGGCGTTGTGCTGCCACCAGAAGGAGCTGTTCCCAAACCTCTTTGCTCCAACTCCTTCATTCTCAGGTCATGGTCCAGCTGGCGTTGCTGTGCCTCCATGGCCAATCTTTGCTTGTCCATTTCCAGTTTTTGTTTTTCCATTTCCATTTGCCCAGCTAATCTTGCCATCTCCATTGCATGTGCCCTGTCTGCGGCTCTGTCTGCCAGCTCCTCTGGTGACAGGCCTCTGGGGGGCTCTACAGCGCCATCTGGTGGAATGATATCCACCGGGGTCTGTGGATCTCTTGACTCCCTCCAGGCTCTCAGCGCCGTCACGAGTTGGGTCTTGTTGCTCAATCCACTTTTGGCAATCCTGCATTTTGCGCAGAGATCTTTCAGCTGGTCATTGGTTAAGCTCCTCAAGGCTCCCTCTCTCCAATCTATGTCATCTGCTCCAGAGAAGGTAGAGAGCGCTCTTCCGGCAGGAAGTGAGCCAGGCATGGCTTCAGTAATGGCAGAGGTCTCAACAAAATTAGCAAAAAGGAACTGGAAACCTGTGGCTGCGTTATAGATCTGCTCTCCCTATGTGGTGATCAGCAATTCACTGTATGTAAACTACAAATGCAAATTCGCAAATCCTCACCGCTGCGACCAATGTTAGAATTGGGGGTCTCTGGTTGGCGCAAGTAGGTACTTGTGACAAGCAGGGACCCTCTCCTCTAAGTCAGGGCAAAGGATGACCCTTCAGAATTACCCTTGCTCACCCTCTAGGTGCGTGGCGTGAGCAGCCAAGGCGATTCTCCAGGCGATAGTCAGTTAAGCATTTGTAGACACACACACAGTAACATATACCAATCCCCCCACAAATGGACACCAGGCTGTGAGTATATAAAAATACGCTCCTTTATGTAAAATATATATATCTCTTAGGTCAGACTTATCACAAGATCAAATAACGTTTCTGGGGTGCCCACAGGTTGTAAATAGGCAAGCTTTCTTTGTTATAGTTCAAAAATGTACTTTCAGTCTTTATCACGGATGTTTTCCTGCAGTGTACCTTTCAGGATGGCTCTCTTAGTTCCTGGGGGGTATTGAGGGTCACACTGCTCCTTCCCAACTTGCTGCAGCCAGCCCGGGGGCTCCGGGATGCTTCCTGCCCGTTCCGGGCCGAGATCGGGGCCCGACCGCCCAAAGCTCACGCTTCCCGCGTGGGACGCGTTCGGCCCTGCCGGGGCTGTCGATGCGGGCGGCCCCCACAGGTCTGGGGGGCTCAGGCAGGGGTGAGTGCTGGCCTCAGAGCGGCCCACGGAAGGCAAGGGCCAAAGGACCTGGGGCCGCTCCTGTCACTGTGGCCGGGGCGCTGGATGCAGCCTGTAATTTCCCTCGCCCGCCTGGATCGGATTCCAGCGGGAGCGGCTGAGGCGCTCGCACAGAGCGGAGCGGCGCCGCGAGCAGGGACAGAGAGCGGTGCGAGTCAGCTGCGAAAGGCGGCTCGCACCACAGCTGATCTGGAGGCCGGGGGCACTCGTAGGCAGGGCGGCTGGCACAACAAAAAGGGGGAAAACAAACGTTGCGGGCCCCGAGCCCGTTGACGGTCTCGGTGGCGGCTTTCCTCCGGGGACAAAGGCGAGGTGCCCAGCAGCTCGGTCAGAGCGAGGCTGGCACCCGGGCGTCCGTCCAAGTCGGAGGTCTGTCCCCTGGGTCTGTTTGCGTCCGGTAGGGATTTCTGGCGGGAGGGTGAGGCACAGCAGCGGGCCCTCTTTAGGCGGTCGACACAGCGATCCCCTCAGCGGGGGAAGAGCGGCTCAATGGAGCGGAGCTCTTCCTCGGCGGGGACGAGGAGACACAGTCGGTCACGGCCTCAGAGAGGGGCTGGGGGGCACCACAGCAGCGAGCCTTCCAGGCGGTCAACACAGCGATCTCCTCAGCGGGGGAAGAGCGGCTCAACGGAGCGGAGCTCTTCCTCGGCGGGGACGAGGAGACACAGTCGGTCACGGCCTCAGAGAGGGGCTGGGGGGCACCAAAGTCACAGCTCCGGCAGTAGTAGATATCCCGGTTAATTACCGGCAGACGAGCAGAGGCAGGTTGAGCCAGATGGTCCTGTGGCTCAGGTCAGGGGGCAAGCTCAGTCAAGCCCTTGGAGAATGTTTAAGCACAAAGCAGCAAAGTCTTTTCTTATCAAGTCTTTTCCTCTCCTTTCTCAGCAAGGCAAGCAGCAGGCCAGTTCTCCCAGCGTCTCTTCTCCTTCTAGTCGGGCAGAGGTCCTTCGTGGTGAAACAGGATTCTAATTTACAAGGAGCAGGGCTCCTACTTTTATACACAGTTTCTTTTGTTCTCACTGGCCAGGGGGGCCTCTGCATAACTGCTTCAGTCTCTGAGTACTTGTTGTGGGTACTTATGACTTCTGTATTCAGTGCGAGGGCAGGCACATCAGCCGCTCCCCAGGGGGGCGGAGCCGGCATTGAGAGGGCAGGAGTGGCCTGAGTACTTTGTTGACAAGCTTCGGTCCTTCCTGGGCCAGGTGCAGGCTGAGTCATCAGTCGCTCCCCAGGAGGGCGGAGCCAGCATTGTGGTGGCAGAGCACAGCCTGATGCATCATTCAGGGGAAACTCCCACCACCCATTAAGGGGTCCTCCTGCTAATCACTACCTGTCAACTCCCAGCCCTGTCACTCACACACACCAGACAGTCAGATCCACATCCAAGCAGAGGCGGGCTGAAATGGTTAGGCAAGCAAATGCTAACTTTCTAAAAGTAGCATTTGCAAACACAGGATATTAAAATAAACTTTACTAAAAGAAGTATTTTATTATTCTGAGTTCAGGCATACTAAACATGAATTTCTACCATGTTCCCTGAGCCTGCTGGGATTATAGAGTGTAATAATTCCAGCAGCCCATCTGGCCTAGAAGGGAACTGGTAGCCTTACAATAGTGAAAAACGAATTTGGCAGTAATTCACTATTAGACCATGCCACACACATCAGGGCATGTTCTACCTTACACTTACAATGCACCCTGCCCTCAGGCCTACCATAGGGGTGACTAATATGAAGTTAAGGGAAGGTTTAGGGGCTGGCAAGTGTGTGCACTTGCCCAGCCAGGGTGACAGTACCAGACTGCACGCAGGTTCTGCAATGGCAGACCCTAGACACATTTTAAGGCTGCTTCTGTGGGTGGCGCAACCAGCGCTGCAGGCCCACTAGCAGTATTGGCATTCACAAGCCCTGGCACTCCTGGTGCACTTTACTGGGGACTGACAGTAAATCCAATGAACCAATCAGGTATATCAATCACATGTACACTTTATAGTAGGGAGCACTTGCACTGCGGCACGGGTTGGCCGTGGCGCAGTGCCCTGAGTCGCGGACACCAGCAAAAACATCTGAGGCACAACAGCAAAAAGTGGAAGGGAAACTCACGCCAAGGTGCCAGGTCTAACAATTGAGCTTCATGTTTTTGCTCGCTGAGTAACTGCAGAATCATCTGAAATGACGAAGATACCTCCCCATGAAGGTTCCAGTCCCTAGATGTATCGTTTTGAGAGATATTTAAGGGGAATGTATCATTGATGTTATCTGCCCCCATTGAAGTAGAGTCAATGTCTTTAGTTAGTACTGACCCTGAAGTTTCGGGCACAACTACCTGAGAGGAAAGAGAGAGGGATGAAGAGGTCTCAGTTATACCCAAAGTAGATATCGGAATGTCACCTCCATTTACCAATATCGCAACATGGGTTATCTCATCACCAAGACAGTCTATCCCCCAGGCATAACATCTGTCTCTTTACCAGTTTCAGTAAGGCTGTTCCCTGAGAGCCTTAAAGCCATTGATTTAACTCCACCTTTAGCCTGTACCCATTGCCTTATAGGGCTGTTCTCTGCTATTACTTTTGCCATAGTCGATTTTGATTTATTTACAATTTTCTTCGCCTTATTCTTAACTTTTCCTCTTCCTTTTTTTACACTGTGGCTTTATCCTTGACTGAACATGAAGATGTGTTAGTGCCTACATCGTGAAAGTCACTATATTCTTCATCCGTTTCAGTCCCCCCTCCATATTCATTAAATATAGTCTCCGCAATGCCCTCTACTTCCCTACTTATCACATTTCCTGTCGATACTCTCACCGTATCTTCAATTAACACTTTATCGCTGTGACCTTCAGGAGTCTCTATTAGTGAAACTGAAGCCGGTGTAGAATTAGCATTGGCAGCGTTAGCAATCTCCTCTGCCTGAATCTGAGTGTTCACACTGGCATTACAGTCTTTCTCTTCATTAGATGAGGTAGCAACAATGTTACACTGTGGTCCCGAAGTATCAAGATTGTCCGATAGTGCAGTATAATCGCCAGCAGTTGACTCCGGTGTGTTTTTATTAAATACTAGTTTGGGTTGGGCTAAAAGCTGCAAGAGTGGTTTACTAGCATTTAAACCAGGTTTCCCCGATTTTCCTAAGATTCTTCCCCATCTGGTATTTTCAAAGGTACTCCCTCCGTAGTAGATCCTGCCTCCATCACTTCTGTTTGAGTCACATCACCGTTATTGTTTGCCCCTGTCTGCTTCGTCACTCGCGCATTTCTGGTTTGGGGTTTTGGCGCCATTACAAAGTTCTCCGTTAATGTAGCTGGCCTCCCAAACCTAAAGCCAGAGTTAAACCCCCAGTGATCCGGAAAATTGAGCCTGCCAAGCACCGACACCCCCTTTATAGCTACGGTGTAAAGGTGCGGAGACCGGATTAACCGCAGCAGTTCTCTTACCCGGCTCTCAATCAGCCTCAGGCGCTGCATCCAGCTCTCGCTCTGCTCCACGTTCTGTTACTGCGGTAAACCAGTAAACCGCTCCTCACCAGCTGTAGGTAGCTTTTGGTTCTACGCACTGCTCCCGCTCCGTATTTTCCATGCAGCACACTTCTCAACCAGCCGTGCTTAGTCCAGCTCAGCTGCTCCTGCTCCGCGTCCTTCCACCATCGAGAGGCAGGTAGGAGAACGCCGTTAATTTTCCGTTGCTGTCAAACAGTGTTATTTCTCAAAGCTGGTCGATAAATCTGACAGGGTTTTCTTGATTTAGGGGTGCAGTTTGGATCCCAGCCGTTTAGAAACTATCTAGCCATAGCAAGCACGACCGGACTTTCAGCATCCACCCTCCGCACTGACGGCATCAATCCCCCATCTTGGACCCCAGATACACCAATCATACTCATTGTGATATTGTACATATTTTTTTAGACTGTATGATGTTTTTAGATCTACGAAAAGAGATTTTATGCCCGATATTTAAAAAAAATACAGGATCAGAAATAGGATGCAAGCTGCTAGTCTTATAGTTGAAATGACAAATCTTGATATTGCTTGTGCTATGGGGAAATTTATGAGCAAAGTCAAGGCGTTCCTTAAGTGTACCGAGTAAATATCGTATACTGCGCATTTGGGGCAGGATGAGTCTGTGCATGTAAAGGTTAACGATATGGCATGGAACCTCTTGGAAAGGATTTGATGCTGATGGAAAGTTACCTGACGTAATCACCCATAGGGGGACATTTGTATCTAGTATGAAGGAAAGTGCTATTCTATGTGATGTACATATGCCACGTTTTTAATATGATCTTGCTTATGTTTTTATAGAAATTTTATGTATAGGGTATACTTTTAAGGTTGTAATTAACCAAATAAAGTTTTTTTACTGACTGATTACTGACTTGGTGCTTACCAAAACAATATCCATATGTTGTGTTGAAAACCATGCCTTTTCCTCTTGCTAAATTCTGGCAGGTTTGACTTGGTGAAATGTAACAAATGATACAATCTTTATTGCACCTGGTAATAACCAAGTGCAATAAACATCATACATCTGTAATTGCAATCAATGTGCAACCGAGTGTTTGTGAATGTATTGTAATACAGTCGCTCACTTGTATTGCTGGCCAGAGTGTGTTTTGTTTTATTTCTGCCAATATTGTCTAAAAGTGGATAGAGCTAGGGAGAGGGTGTTGCTATAAGCTGCTCAAGGCTTTCATTAGATCACCTTTGGGTGAAGTCAATGTGTAAGGCTTAGTTAAGATCATTACACAAACTGTATGTTCAGTTTGCTAAGGATGTGGAAAACATTTGCAGTCTCTTGGAATAGAGGTGCAGATAAACATTTTTTAAAGCATTGCAAAATGCTTGGGCTGTCTCGCCAGCTCCGGCAAAAGCTATTTGTAAGAGTAATGAATGTAATGAACAAAATCAGTTTCAAGATGGTGGAAAGTAGAATAGATTCATGAGTAGAAAGAAGAGGAAACCGCTTCTTGCTCTTTAGCATGATATTAAGGGTTACCACTAAAACAGGATTAAATGCTTGGAGTTTGGCCTAATATTGGGAGCATTTGAAGGCTGCATCTAGCTACTGCAACAGCAGGCCCCACCCTTGACTTTAGTATTTTCTCTGGATTCCTATTTGGTCATTTTACAATTGAATTTGTGCTTGGGTATTACACATGGGCCTGTGCCTATAATTGTATGTTTTGCTTAGGGTTTAGAGTGGCTTGAATATATGGGCTGCTGATGGATATGTGATAACTGCATCTTGGACATCTGATATCAGCCTAATAAGTATATGTATCGCTACAAAATCTAAATGCCTGGTTTAGCAATTGTTATGTAATATTATAAATATGGAACCTGTTTTGTACTTATTTGATTTTAGAGATGTAACTTTCTGATTGCTGGATCCACCCCACTCTGTGATGAGGCGTTACTGCTGGACAGCCGGCCCTGGGAAATTCAGGGCTTAAAACGGAAGTGCCCGGGTTTGAGACTATCATTGACGTGCACCTTTGTAATGAGGTTTAGGACCTCCAAACGCTTTGCCTAGCTGAGGAGCTTACGCCCACAGGACTGTGAAATCTTTAGCTTTGCAAAGTTCAGCTCAATCAACCAGACACCTGCTCATTTAGCGCATGTACAGGGCCTGGCTGCTTGACCTCAATATGAAGAGTGTCTTTCAGAGTGAACCTTGCTCAGCCTGACAGACACGCTTCATGATTGTAAAAAGGCAGAAGAGTGGGGGGCCCCCGCCCTTAAGAATGGGATGCTACAGTTCTCTATGGCACCAAAATTCCAACTTCACAGGATTTGGTAGAATGCATACAAAACAGCTGAGACAGTGAAAGGGAGCATACGTAGATACAAATCGCAAATGTAACTATTGTATAATCAGGGTCAATAGAAGGAGTTACTTTTGTTTTTCTAGACAATGTGCCGTTTTTCAAGCATAAAACATCGGCAAACTGAGAGAAACGTCTAAGAAATGAGTCCCTATGACCTCAGTGGACTGAGTACATAGGATTTGTACAACCTGACGCTTTGCTCTGTGTTTGAGATACACAAATGATGGACAGAATGCGGAACAAATCAAACATTCGCCCCCAGCCAAGAGATCTGGGTTAAATCCATTGGGCCTCATTTATGAGAAGTGTTGCATCACTGCGTGACAGCAGCGATGCGTCATTTCTTATGCGCCCTCCTTGCGACATGATTGATGTGTCATATTTACTGTATGACGTATCATGTCGCAAGGAGTTACAGATACCTCAGTATTTCTGACGTATCTGTATGGCGCAAAAGTGACGCATTGCTGGAGTGTGTCACAAAAGTGATGCAACTCAAGGAATGTATCCTTTCACATGGTGCAAGCATCATGTGAAAGGGCCGTACAAAAGGGGGTTGTGATGGACAGAGTATCTGGACCAATCAAACACTCAGACCCAGTCAACAGATCTGAGTTTAATCCATCACCGTTCTTTAGCCCACTCTGCCACCCCAGTTCAGAAATGGCCATATGCAAATCAGTCTGACCCTGTGCCTCATGGGAACAGTGCAGCCAGAACTGCCAAGCCATGCCTTCCATGGACTGGAATCAAGCTTCCTAGGACCGGTTTCTGGCAATACAGCCGTCCTCAGCCAGGCTTGCTTGAATCCAGTGGCAAAGTGAGCAAGGGACTCAACGTCTGAGCATACCCTGCCAACTTATGGCGAACAAAGCGGTACAAAAGAGGGTGGTGATGGACGGAGCATCTGAAACAATCAAACACTCACACTCAGTCAACAGATCTGGGTTTAATCCATCACCGTTCTTTATCCCACTCTGCCACCCTAGTTTAGAAATGGCCATATGCAAATCAGTCTGACCCTGTGCCTCATGGGAACAGTCCAGCCCAAAACGCCAAGCCATGCCTTCCCTGGACTGGAATTAAGCTTCCTAGGACCGGTTTCTGGCACTACAGCTGTCCTCAGCCAGGTTTGCTTGAATCCAGTGGCAAAGTGAGCAAGGGACGCAACGTCTGAGCATACCCTGCCAACTTATTGCGAACAAAGCGGTACAAAAGGGGGGGTGATGGACGGAGCATCTGAACCAATCAAACACTCAGACCCAGTCAACAGATCTGGGTTTAATCCATCACCGTTCTTTAGCCCACTCTGCCACCCCAGTTCAGACATGGCCATATGCAAATCAGTCTGACCCTGTGCCTCATGGGAACAGTCCAGCCCGAACCGCTAAACCATGCCTTCCCTGGACCGGAATCAAGCTTCCTAGGACCGGTTTCTGGCACTAAAGCCGTCCTCAGCCAGGCTTGCTTGAATCCAGTGGCAAAGTGAGCAAAGGACTCAACGTCTGAGCATACCCTGCCAACTTATGGCAAACAAAGTGGTACAAAAGGGGATGGTGATGGACGGAGCCGTTTCCGGTCCAGGGAAGGTATGGCTTGGCAGTTCTGGCTGGACTGTTCCCATGAGGCACAGGGTCAGACTGATTTGCATATGACCATGTCTGAACTGGGGTGGCAGAGTGGACTGAGACAGACGGCACTGCAGGATCAGGTATTCAGGGTGGAATTACGTCAGGCAATAATAGACTTTTTTTAACACAACTCCGGATCGGTACAGAGTGCACAGACACTCTGGGAGGCTTTCAAAGTCACAATTAGGGGACACTGCATTGGTAAATATCTAGGTATACTAAAGGATATACAGCGGCAATTGGAAAGAATATAAAATGACATTGCTAGATTAGAACGGGAATTTGAAGACACTCATGACAACACAATACTGGCAGATATAAGAATACAGATTGATAAATACAATGAGTTTGCAGATGATGAGGTAAAATATGTGGCGCTCAAATACACGGCTAGGAATTACTGCGAGGGTGGGAGACCTGGTAGGGTGTTGTCGTACAAAATCAAACCCACTCACACCACGGCGTATATTACGCAGATCCAAAACGAGCAGCGCCAAACAGTATATGACACTCCAGCTATTTTAGAATGTTTTGCCAAATACTACACTCAGCTATATACTGCACAGACGCAGTCTTCTACATCTGATATGCAAGGTTGTCTAGATGACATAGCACTGGCATGGCTAACAGACGCCACCGGGAATACTTTTGCCCCCACATTACAAAAGACGAAATTATAGGCGCCATTAACTCCCTCCCAAATAATGAAGCACCGGGGCTAGACGGACTCACGGGAGAATTTTATAAAGAATTCCGAGATCTACTAATCCCACATTTAGCTGAAATGCTAGAAGAGGCCTATAAAGAAGGCACTCTGCCGGCCTCACTAAGTGAGGCGCTTCTGATAGCACTCCTGAAACCAGGTAAGGACCCCATTGAGTGTGAGTCATATAGGCCATTATCCCTGATAAATATTGACGCTAAGATCTTAGCAAAAATAATAGCAAACAGAATACAACCGCTTCTCTGTAATTTAATACTGCCAGACCAGGCTGGCTTTATGCCAACACGGTCCACCACACACAATATCTGAACCATCTGAGCTGTACCACCAAATAGACCCGGAGGTCCCAGCAGCCGTGGCTTTATAAGATGCCGCCAAGGCATTCGACTCGGTGGAATGGCCCTTCATGTTTGGCACCCTTCGCAAAATGGGGTTTCCGGAACCATTCCTAAAGTGGATATCATTACTATATACTGTGCCAAGGGCACGTATCAGAATAAACAGGTACACATCCAACCCTATAGAGATCACGCGAGACACCAGTCAGGGCTGCCCGCTGTCGCCAATGCTCTTTGCATTAATCCTGGAACCATTGGCCTGTAAAATTTGGCAGAAGCACTCCGCATCAGCCCTACAGTTTAATCTCAGACCCATTGGAATCGCGCTGTACGCTGACGATATGGTCCTTTACACCACACACCCAGACAGGGACCTCAATTCGCTCATTAGAGAATATGTCAGGTATAAGAAATATGCAGGCCTCAGAATAAATTGGGATAAGTCAGTCGTGGTGCCTCTCACTGTAGACACTTCGGAACTCAAACTAGAATACCCTTTAAAGTGGCGCACTGACCCAGTTAAATACTTAGGTATATGGATACACTGAGATCCAGAACAGGTCATCAGGGAGAACTATGGCAAGGCGCTGATGAGACTAGAAGAACAGGTTGATAAATGGATAAAAATGCCCCTCTCTTTGGCGAACAGGATAGCCCTACAGAAAATGATTGTATTACCCAGGTTCCTATACCTGTTTTGGAATATACCAATATGGGTAAATGAGGTGTTTTTCGTCAAACTGAGCTCCATCTTGCAGAAACTGACATGGGCAGGTAAACAGGCTAGGACTAGTTGAAAGGTCCTAACTCAGCCGTATCATCTGGGGGGGTTTGGGGCACCAGATTTCCACTTATATTTTCTCTGCGCTCAGGCACAGCATGCACACTACTGGACGACACCCCACGCTTACATCCCACATGTTGCAGTAGAAAAAGACAGTGCGTCTCCCATGCCCTTGACTGCACTCATAGCCGACCCAGTAAAATATACACCACGAGACAAAATACATACAGCTCTATGCACCTCTAGGGCGTGGTATGCGCTGGCATATAGAGCACATTAATGACCAATATATGCACGGGCTCTGCCTACAGCACAACACCCTAAGCTCACTGTAACGCAAGAAAAGAAAATGCACACTTTGTTGAAGGAGATGGGACTTACCTCTATGGGATAATTATTCCCCCATAACAAATTCATCAACTGGACAGACCCCTCACTATGCGCTCATCAACCCCCCTTGAAGAAATTTGCATACCTACGCTTACGCATGGCAATTAGGTCTCTGTATACCATATTCCCAGACGAACCCATGCAATTGAACGCATTACAAATACTGTTAACAGCTCCCACTTGGAAAAACTTAGTAACACGCATATACAATGCGGCTCAGGAAGAACAAGCTGAGAAACCTACTGCAGTGCTAGGTAGATGTGAATTAACACTGGGGGCGAGTCAATAGACTAACAAGACTGGCACTAAAGTTGCAAACAACTCACACTCCTCACACCAAATTGCAACTTGCGCATTATTCATTTCAAATTCCTTCATCAGTTATACTGCACGCCGGTTAAACTACGCAGATTAGGTCTAAGAGAGTTTGATGCCTGCCAGAGGTGTAATGCACCGGGCGCTTACTTCCTGCATATATCATGGACCTGTCTAAAACTGCAGCCATATTGGAGAGAAGTCACTGATTCACTGACTGACATGCTGGCGGAACAGATTCCCAATACTCCCTTAGTGTGCATTCTGGGTGTCAGGAAACCTAAACAGGCTATACACAGGAAACACTATTGCTTGCAAAGAGACGCATAGCTATGACATGGGGAAGCAAGAGCCCCCCCAGGTTTAAAGATCTGACTGTCTTCGTCAAGGTCAGTGGCCAGCAATTTATTAAGTATATATGTGTGAAATCTAAATTATGCTAATACCCTTCGGAAGTATATTGTGCTTTCTCCAGGCCGTGGAACAGAACACATGTTGTGCAAGACAAATATATTCTAAGGAGAAATTAGGCTTTGCGTTGTAATGGCATGCGTGGTAAAGGTATACTTGAGGTAAAAGTATGCAATGTAATGGCATGTTGCGAAGTAATACCAGCGTTGTAATGGCACGCGTTGTATTACTATGCAATGTAACATCATAAAACCTTGCGCTGCACAAATGTTTTGAAGTTGCTGCCACTGCAGCTATCCTCCTGGTGCCTATCTCACCCTGCAGCACTCCATATTTTATCTCAGCTGTTCAAATTCGACTTCACTTTGATGTGAAGCACAAGATCATATCCTGCTGAACTTGTTGCGCACCATCTCTTTTTGGGCTTTTAATGTGAATGGTAATCATTCAGAAACACTGTGTCAAGTACCTGTACTCCACACTCTGCTTCACACTTTATTCTGTTGCATCAGCAGCTCACACTATGCTGCATAGCATTTGTTGCTCTGGTGATTCTACTGCAACTCGCCCTCTCATTCTGCTGCTTGACCTGCACCACAGTCTGCTGCACTTCCAGTTTGCTGCTTCTGCATGTCTCATTCTATTGCTCTTATAATGCTGCTACACCTGCATCACCTGAAACCTCTCCTTTATGCACTCACTCACTCACTCACTCACTCACTCACTCACCCTTCATTTACATGTTTTCACATTCACTCTCTTAGCCATTGTAAGAAGATTACTCTTTTGGCATGAAACTCCTATTTTTTTCTGGGATGATGCATCTGTTTTTTTGACTCTGCACACTTGGACTCTGCTAAACAGGCCTCATTGCATGTGCTTTGACCCCTCAAGCATGTTGACATTACTACACTCTTAAATGGCATATTTACCTTACCTATAGCTCTCTAGTATATGATACAAAAGTGTTCCCAAGGCCTGTACGTTAACTAGTGGACTGCAGCACATACTGCATCACCACTAAATTGACAATGCAAACATGTCTCCAAGCCTGCTTCTGCAGACTAGCTTTAAAGTTTTTAAACTGCCAATCAACCTTAAAACTGCCAGTTCAACCTTTCAACATTCAACCTTTTCAACCTTTCAAAATAAACCTTTCCCAGGTCTATGTCACCCGTGCGGTATGCTCTATGGGCCCAATGGACAGGGTGTTTGGTATTTAAAAAGATAGGATTGTATGTTTTAGGTTTTACATCTAATGGCAGTGAAACAGTTCCACAGTTGTTTACCACTGTGGCAAGCCTGGCTCTGCCATAGGGAAGAACTTGGTTACATCATAACTGTTAGACCTGGCATCTTTGGCGGGGTTCCCCCTGACTTTTTGCCTCTACCTCCTGTATTTTAGACGCTGTACTGGATTTCGTTTTTGCTGGTTTAGATGCTTTGGGCACTTTGCCACTGCTGATCAGTGTCAAAGGTCAAGTGATCCCTGGGTAAATTGTTATTATGATTAGTTATCCATGATTGGCATATTTGATTGACCAGTAAGTCCCTAGTAAAGTGCACTGAGTATGCCGAGGCTAGTGATTCAAATGCTACTAGTAGGCCTGCAGCACTGTTTGTGCCACCCACATAAGTAGCCCTAAAATGGTGTCTCAGGCCTGTCACCGCAGTGCCTGTGTGCAGTTGCTAACTCAAATAGTATTGTTGAAAACTGCCCTCACTCACACACTAATGTGTGTGACATGCTTCATCATCAGGTCTGCTTACAATACACCCTGACGTAGCCACAAACAGGATGGAGCAGAGGGAAGGGGAAGACAAACAACATAATAATTGTCCTAATCGGTGCTAAATCAAGTGACTGGGAACAGTGATAGACAAAGTGCAGTGAAATAGTGGCTAAAACTGGCTTGTGGGTATTCTATAATCCAACTTTATTCGAGGGTCCACCAGCCAGGGTTAAAATCGTGAAGGATGGTCGTGTTTAGAGCTAACTAGGTACTCCTAACACCCCTCCTTAAACTGCTGTGATTGTCAACATGTTTCAACCGTGCCAACATGCCCCCAATAAAGGGTCAAACCGGTCTTCCTCAGGTCTTCTATCAGTCCCAGTCGAAACACCCCCTATTACCTTACATCGGTCAATTCACGGGGCTCAAAACATAAAAATATCCAACTGTGTGGAGGTAGTTCCCCTCGCACGAGGTACAATTATGAGTTCATTGGATAGTCGAACTCGAACTGGCAGAGGGCCACGGTGACCACTTGTAGTTCTACACGGCAGTGAGAGGCGAGCCATAGGAGGAGTACCACCCTTGGAATAATTGTGTTTACAGGGGGTCTCCCTGGTCCGAAGTGAATTGACTGTCTAATTTGTGAGTGACAGGGGCTGGGGTGGTTCCCAGAGGCTGAGTGAGTCAGCCCTAGGCTGAATAGCTTCATCTGTATCTTGAGTGGTGGGAGGGGATAGCACCTGGGCCTGAATAGGGCTGTGCCTGCCTTCCACAATGCTGGCTCCACCTCCTGCTGGGCAGCTGATGACCCTGCCCCTCTCTCTCAAAGGAAAGAAAGAGTCAGGTAAACAAAGTGCTCCAGGACTGACCAGCACCGGTTTGGACTAGGCCAAGGACTTTCTGCCTTCAGGGAACAAAGAGAGTATTGGTATAAAAAGGGATACCCAGACCCCAGAATATTAGATCATCCTGGAATCAAGAAGGAACCTCTGCCAAGGAGAAAGTTGGAAGACTGAAGAAGAAGGACTGACCTGCTGTAAGGCTGACCTGCAGTTGCTTTTCTGCCAAGGAGAGGGGAAGGACTTTGCTGTTGCTGGTTCCCCTTGCTTGAAGAGATCTCCAAGGGCCTGAGAAGAGCTGGCCTCCTGTTAAGACGTCCCAGAAACAAAAGGACTTCACAACAAGGGATGCTAAGTCTTGCATTGTGGATACACAGCGTAGTGGTGGTTGTGATATGGGTGTTTGCAACACGTCCAATTCTCACAGAAGTGGTGAACGACAAATCTGCTTGGGTTTGCACCATGCAGCAGAGGAGATACATTGGTTATGCTGAGTCACAGAGGCTGCCAGGGCACCTTAAGCTCAGTTCCAAGGGTCAAGAACTGGGGTGGCACTACTTGTCAGGGTAAACTCACAGATGGCAGAGTCCAGGTGCAGGCACAAGGTTGTTGGAAACCTGTTGTGTCCTGGAGACATCAGATCAGGAGGCCAGTCAACTAGCCCTAGGAGGCTTTCTATGTTCTATGTTCAAGAGATCTAAGTCCAGTCCTTCTCACACAGACAAGAGAACAGCAGATCAGCAACGCAGGGAAGCAGTCCTTGAGATCAGCAATTCAGCAGAAGACCGTCCTTTCATCAGAACAGCAGTCCTTCCTGGCAGAGTATCCCAGGTCTAGCACTGTACCGAAGTGTTGGTGTCTGAGGTCCAGTATTTTTACCCAATTGTGCCTTTGATGTGTGAACAAACTTCTAGAAGCCAGCCTTTGAAGTGCACAGGTGCCCTGCCTTCCTGGGCCTGACTCCAGACTAACTACAGGGAGAATACAGACCTTTGTGTGGAGGCAGAATCTGGCCCAAGTGTAAGTGGGGCTGGGTCTAGCTTTTCCCTCCAATCCTTCCAGTGGTGGCCCATCTAGACACACCTAAGCTCCCTGTTGTGTGTGGATGTCTAGGAGGAATACAATACACAAAGCCCAACTGTCAACTACACTGAGTCATGTGACCCAGAGACATTGCAGGCACCAAATGGCCAATATAGGGAAATGCCAATTTTCTAAAAGTGTAATTTTCAGAATTGTTATTTAAATCTGACTTCACCATAAGGTAGGATTTTTCATTACAATTCAGACACCAAATATGTAATGCTTACCTGTTACCATTAGGAATTTCCACATACAATGTAATACGGTAACCCCAACATTACCCTTTGGAAGAGGTAGGCCTTGCAGTTGTGAAAAATGTAATTAACTCAATAGTACATGCCCAACATTTTAAATAATTTTCACCCTGCCCTCTGGGCTGTCAAGGGCCTACCCTAAGGGTGAAGCATATATATTAACCCCTACCGCGCTACCGCGTTTTCCCGCTGTGCGCTGAAATTTAAAAAATGGCTTGTTTATGACAAAGCCAGCTCGTCATCCGCGTAGCGCAGGTAACGCCCATGACGAGCTGGCTTTGTCATTAGCGCTAAAGCAGTTAACAAGCATTTGCAATGCAATAGGTCTCGCATTATTAAAGTTTGAGCTATTGGTGTTGCATTATTTAGCAATGCCAATAGCTCAAACTTTAATAACGCGAGACCCATTGCATTGCAAATGCTTGTTCTACTTACAGACAGTTATTTGTTGAACACTGTCATTCCACTGTTTTTAAGCTTGAGCTGTGAGAGACACCAATTAAAGAGTATTTTCTCTCTCACCGTTCAATTTTAATTCACTATTTTGCGCTGCACCCATCACTCCTACATGAATCTATTGCTCACATCTGTAAGATCACATATAGCGCGTTATATCGCTGCAATTTGAACAGCATAAAAAACATCAGTGAGCTCCCCTTTCCTTCTGAAAGGGTCGCAGCCCTTAGTGACACTAGTGTGTTACTAGGAGGAGACCCATATGATGAAGCATGTCACCAATGTTGAGTGATGGGAATATGTCCTTTTCAAGGATATTTCTTGGTAATATGTAAAGAGTTTTAAATGTTGCAGTTTCTTTAGGTTCTATGTGGCTCAGATACACATAAATTGAGTGCATTGTATGAGGAGACCTGTGGATATTGTGTTGTGTATACCCACCTGTGTACCCATGATGTGGACACAAGGGACAACCTCCCTGTTAAGAATACATCTTACATGTTGTCAGATAAGGTGAGGGCCAGCATCAAGAGTGAAGTCTCAAAATGCTGGCATTGAGGATGTTAGAACCCTCCAGAAGTCCCTGGTAAGCATGGGCGGATCTAGCGGATCTCGCGTACGCGAACTTGCGGATTTACGGATTCGCAATCCGCGAAGATCCGCGAACTCTAGCGGATTTGCGGATTTTCCCGTTTTTTGTGTTGACGCGCGTTCGCGCCGATTTTGGGACAAGTTCGCAATTGCGAACTTACTTTTCGGCTCGCAACGGCCGCGACTATGTTGTTTCTACGTCTGGTTTATCATCACAGGTTCACAGCACCCTCTGTTTCACCACTGCCACCCTCTGGGACACCCATGCCACCCTCTGGTACATCCTCACTGCCACCCATTAGGTTTATTTATCACTGTAGATTATGGTGGTTGAAAAAAGCAAGCACACCTGCCCTTCTTCAACTGCCATCAATTCATTTGTGTTTCATTAATGTGTCAGTAATTTTGAAAGTTCCAGTCTGGCTGGCACCTGCTTCCTTCCTTATCTGTAATTTGCTTTTTGTTGCAGTGAAAAAAAAATTTCACAGGACCTTTATGGTCTACTTGTAGCTATTCTATGAGCCTGCTGTTTGGGTCATAGCAGGGTCATAGAATAGTTGCAAACTCTGGAGGGGCCCATCAGGAAGCACTACCTTGAATGTTACTAATGTTAAGTTTGAACTTTTGCACCTGCTCATTGCTTTCAGTTTAGCTAAAATCGTTTTTTTCTGCAATTTCGCGCGTTTTTTGGGGCGCGAATCCGTGCGAGATCGATTTCGGAAGCCGCGAATACGTGCGAATACAAAAGTGTTTTTTTTTGCGACGTGTATGTTCGCGTGATCTTGCGCGTGTTCGCGAGGCGCTTCTAGCTATACGTTTGCCAAGTTACCCTATCGGTGGTACACGGGCGCGGCCATCTTGTTGGCGTGACGTAATTCCGTTTCCGGCCGCTATTTGTAATCTCACAAAGTGTGCTGCTCGCTAGTACAATTTCGCGCGTACTCGCAAGGAAAATCTCGCGCGAACTTACCCACGCGGTCGTGAACGGGCGCGGCCATCTTGTTTCTCATTCATTGCTATGGTTCTGGGCATGCTTTCTCTATCCTCTCTCAATCTCTGCCATCCTTTGCTTGTTTGAAGTTTTTTTGATCTAATTTTACTTATTATCTATCCCTCTATTTTTCTAGCTCTATATTTTTGTGTTTTCTGCAGCTTTTAGTTACTTTTAAACTACTTTTTTAAACTCTTTTCTTTTCTTCTTCACTATTCTATTTCTTGTTTATCATTTAACTCTATTTCTGCCCAGACCATGGTAAAGGGAGCCGGGAAGCACCCTGAGAAGGGGAAGGGTCCCGCACCCCGTGCCCGGCTCCCGTGCGGGCGTTTAAGGGGGGAGCAAGTAATCCCGAGGGAGATCTTCAGCGCGGAGGAAGTGGCGGCACTGATCTTCCACGTCCAGCGCCGCCTCCCCAAGACGATCCTGGGAGGCGGCAAGATCGCGACTGGCTATGGCATCCGGGAGCGTCGCAAGCGGTGGGAGAAGGTGTGCCGGGCCATGTACAAGATCTCTGGGGTCCGGCGCACATATAACCAGGCCACCCACCGCTGGACCGATGTCATGGACCGGGAGCGGGACTTGCTGGACGCGCTCGGCGTAGAGGTCCCCGGGCTTGGTGAGTAGTAGTAGTAGTACATTTACTACTCTGTTTTATCCTGCTCTGTTATTTGCAAATCTTTGTTCTTTACCAAGAGCAATAATGCTGCCGATTACATTGAGGTAAATTATATTTCAAAATCTTCTATGCATTTCAGGTGCACTGCTCTCCTTCTCAGTAGCCTTGCTTGCTACTATGCTTCTTTGTTTTGTATGTTGTGTTCAGAAGCATTTCATTGGCCTGAGAAATTATGTATGAGTGTAGTGTAAAGATAAGAACTGCGTAATGCTAGACACTAAGGGTCATATTTTCAATTACCGGCGCATCCCTGCAAAGTAGCAGGGATGCGGCAGTAATTGTGTGCCATGCCACCACCACCCATTGGCCCAAAACGTCACAGAAGCCTTACGCATCTGTGCCGTAAAGGCAGCGCATTGCTGGAGTTGCGTGCCAATGATGGCGCAGCTCCAGCAATGCTCTGGGGTACCCTATCTCCCCAATGCTGCATCAAGCCGTACGTCGGCTTCAAGCGCGCAGGGTTTGAGTCATGCATCATTGTCCTAAAAGTGACTGATTGACATCTTGTCGATTTCCCTCAGCCACTTTTAGGATTCGTTCCTGCGCAGGTACGCCCTCCCTTGCGCCGGAACGCCCCCTGATGGCGCAGGGCTTTACAACGTGATGCATCGCCCATATGCCCATATGTGTTTTTTTTTAATATATACGCCGCACCAACACCATGGCGAGTCTTTTGTTCTGCCGCTGCGTCACAAAAGGCACGCAACAATGGAGGAAAATGAGCCGCAAGGGACTTCTAAATCTGCCCCAACAGACTGAAGTCCAGTCCTTCCTTTAGACACATGGCTATAAGAAGAAATAGTGGCGGTGGTGGGTGGATTGATAGTTTGAGTATTCACTGATCTGCAAGCAGGATGGACTTTGTCTGTCACTTCGCGTGCTGCGGACTGCTGCCTGCAGTGCCAGGCCTAGGCAAACCTCTTTAGTAGTCTGTTTATTGAGTTACATAGGAACTTTCTAAGTCAACGTTCCGCAAATCAGGCAATACGAATAACGTAGTATACCACATGAGATAGATCCCGTGGAATAGTTGTCTATCTATTTGCTATTTCTCCAAAATATTTAGTTATTGTTCTTTTGAAATGTTTGATTTGGTTGAAAAATCTCATCCATGTTTTCTGGTCTTTCTTTCTTTCATGTTGTACATCAGCTCCCCCCAAGGGCAAGAGGAGGACACAGGAGGAGGGTGCTGAGGATGCAGGCCAGGATCGGGCAGGCGAGGGCTCCTTTGCTGGCCCCAGTAAGTTTACATTTTAATAAAGAGTACCTATTTTTTCCTAGCGTTCCTCATTCGATTTTTTCTAAATCGTCTTTGATCTTCTTGTAGACTGGATATAAATTCTTATCCTGCCTCGAATATGACTCCCTGTGGTATTACTAGACTATTCTTATTAGTCTGTCTGTGTAGCTAACTAAGATTGGACATTTGGCAATTCCATTGGACTCCCATTCTATTCAGCAATAGCTCTATGCACTGTCTCCTTACTGACTAGATAGTGTGGCAGAGTCATTCAGCTCCCGAAGTCACCTATTATAGATCCCCAATGATCTCTAGATTATCGTACGCAGGACAAGAGAGTAGTACGGAGTCACAGCACAGTCAAGAAGTGTCAGAGGCACTCATGCTTGCAAAAATTCCAAAACCTTTAGCTCATCCACTCTAGTCTGGAGGAACAAAAACCACAGAGTCTATTTAAGTTTAAAAGCTTTATTAAAAGTAAACACATTTATTAAAATCTACTTTGTCATAAAACTATTTAACTGAAAACGGAAAAGTGGTTAGTGCTGACGATTAATTGGACACATTTCTTGTGGTCTAGCCGAGCTCTCACCTGGTTTGAACTTGATCCTGGTCGTGTTCTTAGGAGTCAAGCTTCTGTCTGTTAGGAGAAAAAGTGGTGCGTGTTAAAAATCAAAAGCAAGCATTCATCAGTTGTGCATAAAAGTGCAGCAAGACAACAGCCTTCCCTGGAAAATGGGACATTTTTACTATGGAGTAGACAGTCACAAATTATTACATTGTATTCTGTTTTTTTAACATTTCTCCTAGACCAAATATTATATAGTAGTGAGTGGTGTATTCTAACATTCTTAAATGTATTTTGTAGGTGTAACATCTGGTGACGGGGCCAGCGCGGAGGTGGCTGTGTTGGGCGAGGACTCGGAGGCCTCTGGGGAGGAGGCGGTGCAAGAGCCGGCGGACGGTCCTGTGGGGGATCAAACGGTGGTGGCGGAAACAGGTAAGCTATATATTCCTTACTTATTGAGATTGAAGACTGCATAGTGTGCTTTCTGCACGGGTGTATTACAATTACAAATCAACCAGGTAGTAGCCTCCTCGAAATGTACTTCGACTTAGCTGTGAAGTTTTTGGTGAGAAGAATCCCAATAAGTTCTTAGACGAACGTGATGGATGGGATGAACGAAAAGGGAAAGAAGGGTGTAAGTAAGTGGGACGCGAACTTGTATGATGGCTGGCAAAGAAGAACGATATGTGTTTGCTTGGCCCCCGAGGTGGCTGGGAAGGAAAGAATATGGTATGGTGCATGGCTGGGTCAATGATGAAGCAAGGATGGGTGGAAGGACAGCAGCCTGGGTGGGTGAAACAGAAACTGTATGTGTGCGTATACTTTGACTGAATGGATGCCTGGAGCATGGTATTCTCTGACTCTTAGATAGCACATGTGTATCTAGAGAGAGTAGATGGTCGCCAGGTGAAGTAAGTGTTACCTTGAAGAGCATGTACCACCGCACCCGCACGTCCGTTCCAGTGCAGGGAAGGCAAGGAAAAGAAATTGTAAATGTGTCCAATACTACCATGAATAGTAGCAGTACTTTGTACTGCGTTTGCAATCACAGCATATATCTGGTTATTACGGTGGACACTCCGTACCTCTCTTAATAACTTTAGTTTACTTGTAATACGTCATTCATGTGTGGGTGTATCACTGTTCACTCAATATTAAGCAAAGCACCTAAAGTCATGTTAGAGCAAGGATGCAGAAGTGGGAGGTTACATAGATACTGTCCTCAATAGTTATGTACTGTGCTTTCAATTTGCTACTTGTACTCTGTGACCCAACTTTCGGCTCAATCACTTTGTGTTATTAATAAGGAGCATTGGTTACAGACTATGTCTTTCTTTCTTCATATAGTTGCTCCTTCCAAATCAACAACAAGGAGGGAGCAGGCTAGATTGGCCCGGCAACGGAGGCTGGAGGCCACTGTCGCCGAATATCGGCGGCTGGTGGCCCTGGAGGAGGAGGAGGACACGCAGTCGAGCGGGGCAACAACGACATCCTCGACTGTGACCACTGTATCCTCCTCCGTGACTAAGCCAGCGCGACCGAGCCGGGCTAAGAAAGACGACCGCCACCGCCAAGCAACCGAAATACCAGCTGCCCCCCACAGGAGCTGCAAGGAACGCCAACGCCGCCTACGAGTCCGCATGTCCAACCTGGAGCAGGAGGTCCTGAAGTATAAGAACTTGGTTAAGGGCCTCCGCTCCGAGCTTGCCACCCTCCGCAAGGAGTATGATGCCCATGCCGCATCATGCACCAGCACCAGCACCCTCCAGTAGTGGAGTGTCCCTTGCCCTTTTTTTATAGACTTTTGGGGGGTGGGATTTGGGAGTTGGGATCGTTTTGGGACGTTTCAAAGACAATCGTTGGGGTTAGGGTGGGTGAGGGAGATTATTTTGTTAGGGCTAAATAAATATATTTTTAAACTTTATCTGACCATACCTGTTTTTTACTGCTTTTCAGTCTGGTGGGTGGGGGGCGGGGGTGTAACAGTAACTTTGTTTTCCTGAACAGTCGTAGGACTTTAGTAGTACAACCGTCAATCTCTTGTCTACTCCGAAATAATACTCCATTATACTACCTCCCACCAAACGCTTATCTTACCTGTAATTTGTGTTAGAAATTAGGGCTAGGCCCAGGGCTGGCTCCAGGTGAAATGGGGATTAACGTTGTCAATCCTGGGCGGGTGACATTTCCTCATTGCGGTGGTACTAGTGGTGTGACACAGTGGCAGTTGCATGCCTATGGAAAAAAAGAAAACGAAACCTTGTTTGTCCTTACTGTAGCATTACAACGGTTACGGTACGATCGAGAAAATAGCAGGTGACAGTACACTAGAACAGTGCCATAATGTAGCCTAACAAATGGTAAAGTATTTGCTTGCAAGTATAACTAGTACTTGCGTTGAATTTATTTGACATTGGCTACTACTACTAGAAGATATAGTACTGAAGCTGAGTAAGTCTAGAAGATATCCTCGTATTCCTTCACCAGCCTGTTGCTATGACCTTATCCTCCCCAGCAAGTGTGTGGAATTATTGATGTCATTTTAGTCAGACATCAAGCAAAACAACACAGCCCGGGGGAAGAGGGTTAGGGTTTGTAAAATGGATGGGAATGGGGGTTTCTTTTTGGGTAGGTTTTGTTGAGAGAAGAAAAAAAAAGCAGAGCATGGACAAACAATAATTGAAGATACAGACAATCTTTGGTTACAAAGTAAAGGTAAGCACATGCAGTCACACTCATAGAATAAAAGACAACAATGGATACTGTATCTGTATTGCGTATGTTGTTGGAGTTGTCCTGTTGAATTTGGTAAGTAAGTTGCATGCAGCAAACAATTCCTCTTATTGGCGGCACTCCTCCATTCCAGCTGACGCTTCGTCCATCAATGTGGTGACCACTGACAGAAGACACCCTGTCCACTGCCTGCCTGGCGGATGTTGACTGAGACCCGGCCTGTAATTATTGAACGGAAAACAGGAAGTGCTATTACAATACCACTGATAAATAAATAAAAGGTATGTACGCTGTGTGGTTCAAAAAGTGACACTTTGATTTCCCTAATAGACAGTACAATATTTTTAAAATTGCGTGCTCTGTCTGGGTCACCTTTTTAAGGATAAATAAGTATGGCCAAAATATTATAGCGGATCTTTCCCCTCAAGGTAGGTGTACTGTAAACTGTATTTTAGAACAAAATTTGACCTTCCCAGCAATGCTCCCACCAAGACCCTTACTAAAGCCAGTCGCAAAAATGTAGAAGAACCCCAATCAGATCTCCAAAAACGATGCCTAGCAGAAAAATGGTTACAAAACGTACTTTGAAAGTAACAGTAGGCCCAAATACAGACCGTGGATTGTATTCAAACCCCAGGCAAGACCCGCCAACCCACCCTCAAAAAAACACCCGACAACACCCCCAAACAGCGAAAAAGCGAAATCTCATACTTACAATGTCTCTCGGCCTTCGGTCCAAACGCGGCGCTGTGCAGCTAGGTCATCATCATCATCAATCATCATAACTCCTGTTTTCCACCACGGATTTCCTGAAAAGCAAATGCAATCAAGATTAGACTGTCGCAGCAGTGCTTCGACAGAGACCCCGGCCGCAACCCACCCACGAACAGCAGGAAGCCCCCCAAAACGCTACATTGAGCAAGATGTCAGAAGAAATAGCAAAAAAAAGGCTGTTCCTTATGGATTTTGTCCAAAACACTTCTATCCGGTATTAGACCTTCCCAGGAATGCCCCAGGCAAGACCCGCCAACCCACCCGCAAAAAAACACCCGACAACACCCCCAAACAGCGAAAAAGCTAAATCTCATACTTACAATGTCTCTCGGCCTTCGGTCCAAACGCGGCGCTGTGCAGCTAGGTCATCATCATCATCAATCATCATAACTCCTGTTTTCCACCACGGATTTCCTGAAAAGCAAATGCAATCAAGATTAGACTGTCGCAGCAGTGCTTCGACAGAGACCCCGGCCGCAACCCACCCACGAACAGCAGGAAGCCCCCCAAAACGCTACATTGAGCAAGATGTCAGAAGAAATAGCAAAAAAAAGGCTGTTCCTTATGGATTTTGTCCAAAACACTTCTATCCGGTATTAGACCTTCCCAGGAATGCCCCAGGCAAGACCCGCCAACCCACCCGCAAAAAAACACCCGACAACACCCCCAAACAGCGAAAAAGCTAAATCTCATACTTACAATGTCTCTCGGCCTTCTGTCCAAACGCGGCGCTGTGCAGCTAGGTCATCATCATCATCAATCATCATAACTCCTGTTTTCCACCACGGATTTCCTGAAAAGCAAATGCAATCAAGATTAGACTGTCGCAGCAGTGCTTCGACAAGACAGAGACCCCGGCCGCAACCCACCCACGAACAGCAGGAAGACCCCCAAAACGCTACATTGAGCAAGATGTCAGAAGAAATAGCAAAAAAAAGGCTGTTCCTTATGGATTTTGTCCAAAACACTTCTATCCGGTATTAGACCTTCCCAGGAATGCCCCAGGCAAGACCCGCCAACCCACCCGCAAAAAAACACCCGACAACACCCCCAAACAGCGAAAAAGCTAAATCTCATACTTACAATATCTCTCGGCCTTCGGTCCAAATGCGGCGCTGTTCAGCTAGGTCATCATCATCAATCATCATAACTCCTGTTTTCCACCACAGATTTCCTGAAAAGCAAATGCAATCAAGATTAGAATGTCGCATCAGTGCTTCGACAGACACCAAAAATTACCCACAAACACCCGGAACCCCGCCAAAGAGCACCTCAAAGGCAAGCAAGTCAGCAAAAACGGCAAGAAATTTCCACCTCATATTTGGTCCAAAACACTTTTGTCCATTATTAGAGCTTCAGAGCAATGGGCCCAAATCCGTCAACTCACCCGCAAAGAAGTACAACACCCCCACAAGTGCTGAGTCTTTCTTCATTGGGCGTAATCCAGCACTCTGCTTGGAGGGAAATCGCAGTCTGGAGGAGGAGGATAGAGGAGCATGTTCTTCAGAACTTGTGAACCTGAGGAATGTAGACTGCGGCACCTTCAAATCAATAAGCAAACAAGTGAAGACAGTTCTGATGATGGTCTTGTTTTTGGGATTAGGTGATTAAAGTTTGAATTAAATTAACTGTGCAAAACAAAGAAAGAGAGACACAAAGCACACAGGAATAAAAGTGAATAAGGACGAAAAAGAAAGTTCTTGATTGATTGTCTCATTTTCAGGGCTCGGTGTCAGGGAATAAGAACAAGATTTCGTCATCATACTCTGCGAATTCAGGCTGAATGAGGTCAGTGCCACCGAACAGAGAACAAATCCCCTCATCTACGTTGCCGTCCTCCTCGTCTTCATGCGGCGTGCTTTCTCGTACTTTGTAATCTGGTGGTATGAGGTGCTGATTCATCTTGATCATTGTCAGCCGCTCCACATTTTTGGGCGAGAGGCGGCTCCGTTTGGGAGTTACAATGCCACCAGCAGCACTGAAAACACGTTCAGAAGACACACTTGCGAGTGGGCAAGACAAATAGTTTATAGCCAGGTTGAAGAGCTGTGGCCACAATTGTTTTTTGCCATGCCAATACTGCAATGGCTCATCATTAAGAAAGACCACTGTTGAGTCATTCAGATAGTCCTGCACCATCGACTCAAGGTCAGCAACGGTTCCTCCACTTTGCTTACTTTTTGCTGTGGCTGTGACATTTTTTCGAGAACCATACCCAAGCAAACTTAGCCAATCCTCTAGAACAGCCACTGTTTTTGTTGTGTGTGGTGCAGATGATCCAGTTGCCGGTGTCTTTAACGGCTGAGAGGTCACTTGTGCCCCAGCCACAGGTGCAGAAGTGGATTCTTGTGACTGGGGATGGCCTGCTGATGCTGATGCTGATGTACTGGCTTCTCCTTCAATAACCTGCCGTTCTTTTTCAAACCTCTTGGCTGACCAGGCCAACCAATGTTTGTACTTTTGAACATCTGCATCAGCAAAAGGAAAGAATGCTTCGCCTGCCAGCGCCTTTTTGTAGCGTGGATCCAGAATAGTAGCACAAATGTAATGCTGATCTGACTTGATCTTTTGAAGACGTTCATCACCACGTAGGCGCTCTAATAATTTCTCAGACAAAATGAAATGGTCTTTTTTTTTTTCATCTTTTTCAAACTCAGAAGACACCGCCATCAGTTGGTGCTCCAGCATGCACAACAATGGGATAGCTTTTCCCAAATTACAGTCCTCCTGGCTGACTGCACGCGTGAAGAACTCAAAAGGACGAAGCATGTCTGTCAGGCTTTTAACTATGTCCCATTGCGCCGCACTCATCCGCAGGTCCTCCTTCTGAGATGTACCCTCTGTGAAGAAATAGTGATCGAGTACCGTATACTGCTCATACAGACGCTCAAGCATGTAGAAGGTTGAGTTCCAACGTGTTGCCACCTCCTGGATGAGTGCTTTCACTGGCATTCCACGTATAAATAGCAGTCTCCGCAGATGCTTCCGGGCCTTAAAAGAATGGCTGAAATGGTTGCACATTTTGCGGCAGGTGGCCATTACCTCGAACGCTGTACTGTCTTTATCACTCAAGAATTTTTGAACTACCAGGTTGATACAGTGCGCCAAACACGGCACTCTAACATGGTCACCCTTCTGCATGGCCTTAACTACATTGGCGCCATTATCCGTGGAAACATAACCAATCTTGAGTTTTAGGGGGGATAGCATTTTCAAGACCTTTTTGTTAAACTCTTCCAAAAGGTTTTCTGCTGTGTGACTTTTCTCCAAGCCAAACATGGCTAGTGTTGCATGCTTCCGAGCAGCTTTGAAAACTTTGTCCGGGTCAACACCTGCGTTTAGCTTTGCTAAAACACCTGAAAAAGAGACCCAGTGTCCAGTGATGCACATGTAATCAGCGCCTGCGCCACTGGTCCACATGTCTGTTGTCAGATGTATTGTGTGAACAGCACTCTTCTGCAAAGCTGCCCCAATCGCCTGCAGCACATCTTCATGTAGTGCTGGAACCGCAACTCTGGCAAAATAGAACCGGCTCGGAACCTTCCATTTAGGGCAGAGCGTTGCCACTAATTCAAGAAAACCTACCGCTTCTACAAAAGAAAAAGGTAGAAGGTCCACAGCTAGCATTTTAGCCAGCTTAGTGTTATACAGACGCGTCAGTGGGTGGTTGCGTTCATATGGCACGTCTGAAGTAAGCATTGTTCTAATGTTGCCCTGGACCAAGCATTTACGGGCTGATAATGACTTCGTTGACCCAATTTTGCTCGCTGGTGAACTTTTGTGCGTTGGTGTCTCACTCGCTCCAACACTCTTAGTGTGCCTCACATTGGGTGTGCTGCTGACAGGGGTACTGGGTGTAAGGGAAGTGTTTGACACGTCTTCTTCCTGCTCGTCATCATCAGATGAAACATCAACGTTTCCTTGAATTTGGCCTTTCTTGATCGCATCTAGGTGCGCAAACCATTTGACAGTGTGCTGTTTCCTAAGATGACCTCTCTGGCCTCCGGTACCATAGTTGGTACCTGGCTTACCACGACTAACTGCTTGCTTACAAATGGTACAAATGGCAAACTTTGGATTTTTTGGACAAACAGTAAAGAAGTCCCAAACTGGGGACTTGAAGTGTCTGTGGGACATGGAGGAGGCGGCGATACTGGTGGTGGTGGTCATGAAGCTAATGCTAGATGAAGTGGAGGATGTGGATTGCCCAACTTTTGTACGTTTTGCACTTTCACCGCCACTAATTAAGGTCGAGGTTGACGGAGGTCTCTTCTTGCCAGAAAGAAATATGGAAGCGGGACGAGTTGGTGTACTACTTAACTCCAATGATTGTGGTGTTTCCACTGCCTCCTCATCGACAACATCATCATCACGCTCAGCAGCTCTTCGGGCTAGGGTCAAAATGTCTGTTTGCTGCATGCCCGCTGGGGCTGCAGTGACCTTTATGATGACTGGGTCGTCGTTGGCAGAGTCTTCATCAGCAGCAGTATCCGCCACTTCTTGTTGAGACTCATCACACTCCATAACTCTGAGACTTTGGACGAGCTTCCTTTTACGCTTAACTACCTTTGTTTGTTCCCAAGTTTGATCCGTATCATCAGAAGGAGGTGTGCTTGAAGAGGATGTAGACACCACCCTTGATCTCTTCCTTGCTAGGGGTGTGGAAGACAATGAAGGATCATCAGGAGGAGTGGCTTCCTCAAATGATACCTCGCCTTGATTGTTGATTTCCTGATGTGCCCCTACTTCGGGAGGAACAACTATTGTGGGCACTTGTTGTGACCCCCCATGCACCTCTGCTTGCGCATCTCCTTGCGCTGCCTCTCCTTCCACATGTACTTGGGCTTGTACTTGCACATGTGATTGCTGTTGCGGCTGTGGTTGTTCAACACTCGTCAGATGAGCTACAACAACCTGTGTTGATTGAGGGACATTGCTGCTGCTTTCTTGCGATGAGCCAACATCACTGGTCGATGGTGATTGAAGAAGTATACTGGCTGCCTCTGCAGCACTCAAGGGCTTGGACTTAAGTTGGCGTGGTGGTGGTGGTGGCACTGAGCCCAATGGAGCGGGGGTGCTGCTGCCAGCTTGGTCCCCAGCAGATCCCGCTGCAGCTGCTGCAGGCATACTTTTTTTTTTACTCCCAAAAAAAGGGGCGGGCGGCACACCAGTGTCCTTGGTAACTTGCTTCTTCTGCTCCTTACTGGCACCTTTCTTGCTAGAGGAGCTACGGGTTACTTTTTTTGGGGCCATCTTCTTCAGAGCAGGTCAGCAGGCAGCAGTTGCACGAGTTGCAGAGGGTTCTGTGTCCAGACGTGACGTCGCGTGACGTTATGCTGCACACACCGCTGCAGGACTTCTTCCTGGCACTGGTGGTTCTATTGAGTCTTCTTGTGCACCTAAAAGCAATGGAAGACAGAGGAACATCAGTTCAGTTATACACCCCAAAAAATCGACAAAACACAGAAAAATGAGCACAATCCCATGCCATCCATGATGTTTACATTGAAGACACCCCACAGAAAGACTAGGGACATGCAAGTATGCAACACTCACTACCCCTGGGCATAAGGGATGAAAAGTAGGCAAAATAAGTGCAGGCCTCAGACACTGCCTCTCCTCAAAATGGCCCCCTTACACCCCAAGCACATGTTGCCTGTACCAGCCAGCACTCAAGATGGCCACCACCACCATCCACATGGCCAGTCCACATCAACAGTACACCCCCAAAAAACAGAAAAACAGCCAGAAATCACCACAATCCAATGCCATCCATGATGTTTACATCAAAGAGAGTGAGACCACACCACAGGCACACTCAGTCCATGCACCACCACCACCCCTGGGCAAGCAAAAGGCCACACCAGCAGCCCCCCAAAAACGACAAAAAACAATAAAACAAGCACAATCCCAGCCCATCCATGGCCTCAATTATGTTTAAATTCAAGAAGACACCCCACAGAAAGACTAGGCCCATGCAACACTCACCACCCCTGGGCAAAGGGCCACACCAGCAGGCCCAAAAAAACGACAAAAAACAATAAAATCTGCACAATCCCAGCCCATCCATGGCCTCAATGGTGTTTAAATTCAAGAAGACACCCCTCAGAAACACTAGGCCCATGCAACACTCACTACCCCTGGGCATAAGGGATGAAAAGTAGGCAAAATAAGTGCAGGCCTCAGACACTGCCTCTCCTCAAAATGGCCCCCTTACACCCCAAGCACATGTTGCCTGTACCAGCCAGCACTCAAGATGGCCACCACCACCACCCACATGGCCAGTCCACATCAACAGTACACCCACAAAAAACAGAAAAACAGCCAGAAATCACCACAATCCAATGCCATCCATGATGTTTACATCAAAGAGAGTGAGACCACACCACAGGCACACTCAGTCCATGCACCACCACCACCCCTGGGCAAGCAAAAGGCCACACCAGCAGCCCCCCAAAAACGACAAAAAACAATAAAATAAGCACAATCCCAGCCCATCCATGGCCTCAATTATGTTTAAATTCAAGAAGACACCCCACAGAAAGACTAGGCCCATGCAACACTCACTACCCCTGGGCATAAGGGATGAAAAGTAGGCAAAATAAGTGCAGGCCTCAGACACTGCCTCTCCTCAAAATGGCCCCCTTACACCCCAAGCACATGTTGCCTGTACCAGCCAGCACTCAAGATGGCCACCACCACCACCCACATGGCCAGTCCACATCAACAGTACACCCACAAAAAACAGAAAAACAGCCAGAAATCACCACAATCCAATGCCATCCATGATGTTTACATCAAAGAGAGTGAGACCACACCACAGGCACACTCAGTCCATGCACCACCACCACCCCTGGGCAAGCAAAAGGCCACACCAGCAGCCCCCCAAAAACGACAAAAAACAATAAAATAAGCACAATCCCAGCCCATCCATGGCCTCAATGGTGTTTAAATTCAAGAAGACACCCCTCAGAAACACTAGGCCCATGCAACACTCACTACCCCTGGGCATAAGGGATGAAAAGTAGGCAAAATAAGTGCAGGCCTCAGACACTGCCTCTCCTCAAAATGGCCCCCTTACACCCCAAGCACATGTTGCCTGTACCAGCCAGCACTCAAGATGGCCACCACCACCACCCACATGGCCAGTCCACATCAACAGTACACCCACTAAAAACAGAAAAACAGCCAGAAATCACCACAATCCAATGCCATCCATGATGTTTACATCAAAGAGAGTGAGACCACACCACAGGCACACTCAGTCCATGCACCACCACCACCCCTGGGCAAGCAAAAGGCCACACCAGCAGCCCCCCAAAAACGACAAAAAACAATAAAATAAGCACAATCCCAGCCCATCCATGGCCTCAATTATGTTTAAATTCAAGAAGACACCCCACAGAAAGACTAGGCCCATGCAACACTCACCACCCCTGGGCAAAGGGCCACACCAGCAGGCCCAAAAAAACGACAAAAAACAATAAAATCTGCACAATCCCAGCCCATCCATGGCCTCAATGGTGTTTAAATTCAAGAAGACACCCCTCAGAAACACTAGGCCCATGCAACACTCACTACCCCTGGGCATAAGGGATGAAAAGTAGGCAAAATAAGTGCAGGCCTCAGACACTGCCTCTCCTCAAAATGGCCCCCTTACACCCCAAGCACATGTTGCCTGTACCAGCCAGCAGTCAAGATGGCCACCACCACCACCCACATGGCCAGTCCACATCAACAGTACACCCACAAAAAACAGAAAAACAGCCAGAAATCACCACAATCCAATGCCATCCATGATGTTTACATCAAAGAGAGTGAGACCACACCACAGGCACACTCAGTCCATGCACCACCACCACCCCTGGGCAAGCAAAAGGCCACACCAGCAGCCCCCCAAAAACGACAAAAAACAATAAAATAAGCACAATCCCAGCCCATCCATGGCCTCAATTATGTTTAAATTCAAGAAGACACCCCACAGAAAGACTAGGCCCATGCAACACTCACCACCCCTGGGCAAAGGGCCACACCAGCAGGCCCAAAAAAACGACAAAAAACAATAAAATCTGCACAATCCCAGCCCATCCATGGCCTCAATGGTGTTTAAATTCAACAAAACGGTTGTATCATGCACCCATAACCAACCCTGGTCCTACTGGATACTGTGGCTACCCACAATATAATTTATTTAATTTTCTGAAAAAGTTCCAAAATTGTACTTGCAGCAACTGTAATGCCCCAAACAAACTTACTTGTGAAAGTTGATTTCTAATCCAAAAGTGATCCAAAGACAGTCAAAAAGGCCTCAAATCCAAATATCCAGCAGCACCCACAAAAAGTAATCCTTCCAGCTCCAGATCCAAATGAAAGTGACCAGGAGATGGACAAAGCACTGGGAGGAGCCTGCTGGACAGGAACAGGAAGTTGGAGACTGTGGGGCACTTCCTTCCTCCCCCCCACAAAATGGACTTCTTGCAAAAAAAAAGGCCATGCAAATGTCAACCTGAGGAGTGATTCTGATAAAAATCATAATTTTCTGAAAGTTTATCCTGTTTGCTGGTGATTTTCTTGTGCGAAATTGCAAAATCTCTATTTCGCAAGTGCGAGATTGTTCCTTTCCGCCGCAACTACGTGTTCGCAATTGCGAACTCTCGCGAGGTGTGCTGTGCAAGGTGGCAAGCCGCGAGTACGTATTCGCGGGCGACAAACTCCCGCGGGAACACGCAGCAAGATCTAAAATGGCGCGTCACTCGCAAAGAAAAACAACTCGGCAAACGCTAAAATGACGGAAAGTGAACGCCGTGCACCACGCCGCGCGCCGCAACCAAGCAAAAAATCCGCCGCGAGCGGATTCACGGATTTTCGACAAATTCGCGAGCGTTCGCGGATTGCGAATTTGCCGAAAATCCGAAAAATCCGCGATCGGAGCGGATTTTACGCCCATGCTTAGTCCCTGGTCCAGTCTTGTGGTTCTGGTACCAAAGTTGCCCCACAGCACACCACACCTGAACTGAGGTTCTGTGTGGATTATGGAGGGCTAAACTCAGTGACAAAGACAGATGCTCATCCCCCGGGCTGATGAGCTAATTGACAGGTTAGGGGCTGCCCAGTACTTAAGTACCCTTGATCTTATGTCAGTGTAATGACAGATCACCCTAACAGAAGATGCGAGGGGGGAGGTCAGACTTCTTCACTCCATAGGGCCACTACCAATTTTGTGCGATGCCCTTTGGACTCAAAACTGTCCCTGCCACCTTCCAGAGGTTGGTGAACCAGGTACTACTTGCTGGTATGGATGCCTTCAAAGCTGCCTATCTGGATGACATAGCTGTCTTCAGCAGTTAAAAGGACCACCTTTTTCACCTCCAGGGACTGCTTCAGGCCCTGCAACAGGCAGGCCTGACTATCAGCAGCGGTCTGTGGTATGCTTAGGATACCTGGTGGGCAGGGGTAAGGTGCAGCCCCTCAAAGCCATGATAGGGAATATCATGGTCTAGGAGTCCCCCAAAACCCACACTGAGGTCAAAACAAGAGCATTTTTGGGCATCAATTTGTACTACAGGAGGTTTGTCAAGGGATATGGCATAATTGTTGCCCCCTTGGCAGAGCTGACTTCTAAGAAGAAGGCCAGAAATGTGATTTGGACAGAAGCATGCTAAAAGGCATCTGAAAATATGATTCCCTGAAGCAGGCCATGTACACAGCTCTTGTGCTCAGGGCCCCTGACTTCTCCAAGGAGTTTATCATCCAGACAGATGCCTCAGGACATGGCATATTGGGTGTTTTATCACAGCAAAATGAAGAGGGCTGGGCCAACCTGTAGCCTTCATCTCCAGGAGGTTACTCCCCAGGGAAAAGAGGTGGAGTGCTATAGAAAGAGAAGCTTTTACTGTGGTCTGGGAATTGAAGAAGGAGAGGCCATACCTGTTGGGTACTCACTTCCTGATTCAAACTAACCACAGGCCCCCCAGATGGCTCCTGCAAAAGAAGGGTGAGAATTCAAAATTGTTTAGGTGATCCATCTATCCTACAGGGTATGGACTTCAGGGTGGAACACAGACCAGGAGTAAACTATGCCAATGCTGATGGTCTATCCAGGTTTTTTCCACCTTAATGATGAGAACTCCCCAGAGGTTAGGTAGAACTCCCCACTTTCAGCTGGCAGGAACACGAGTTAGACTTGTCACCTTTAAGGTGGTCTTCCCCTAAACATTTTGCCTTCTTACCGCCACTTTTTGTTGAATCTTTTTGTTGGCCCTACGACTTTATCACTGCTGGCCAGAGCTGGAGTGCATGTCCTTCTCCCCTAAACATGGTGACATTGGTGTATACATGATTGGCAAATTTAGTTTACTTAGGAGTCCCTTGTAAAGTGGTATACCATATACCCAGGGCCCTTAATTTAAATGCTTCCAGTGGGCCTGCAGCACTGGTTGTGCCACCCACATAAGTAGCCTTTCAACCCCGTCTCAGGCCTGCCATTGCAAGGCCTTTATCTGCAGTTTACTTCCACTTCGACTTGGCATTTAAAATCACTTGCCAAGACTGGAATTCCCCTTTTATTATATAGAAGTCACCCCTAAGGTAGGCCTTAGGTAGCCTTAGGGGCAGGGTGCTTTGTAACTAAAAGGTAGGGCATGTACTTTTAAGTTTTACATGAGCTGGTTGTGACAAACAGCGAAATCCGCTTTTCACTACTGTGAGGCCTACTCCTCTCATAGGCTAGCATTGGAAATTCCTTAAAACACTTTAAAGCTATAATTCCTGATTAGAAAGGAGTAGCTGCATAATGTTTCATTTCTTTGGAATGGTAATTATAAATCCTCTTTACTTGTAAAGTTGGATTTAACATTACTATTTTAGAAATTCCACTTTTAGAAAGTGGGCATTTCTTTGCTCTTTACTGATCGGTGTGCCTTGCAGCCTGTCTCCAATACATGTCTGGGGTGGGTGAGAGCTACACTTTGTGCATTCCCTCTAGACAGCTACAAACCCATTAAGTGTGGGTGTGGCAGAGAAATCATATGCATTCAGCAACATTCTGATGGCTCTTTCTGGGAATGTAGAGGGATCGGGAGCTGACACTTACACCTGAATAGGCAGTGTCCTATTTCCCACACAAAGGGCTGATTACCCTCCACAGATAGCCTGGCAGACAGGGCTGGGATGAAAGGGGACCAGTGCACTTCAAAGGCCAGCTCTGAGGTCAGCCCCACTTCAAAGGCACATTGGGGTATAAGTGATGGGGCTCTGAACCTAACCAGACAGTACACTACTAGACCTGTTAAGATCTCTGCCAGGAATATGGACTGCTGTGCTACAAGGATTGCCACTCTGTCTGACTGACTGCTGCTCCGAAAGAACTGTTTCTGCTTTTCTGAGCTACCCTGCTGCCTGCTGATCTGTGCCCTACTGATGACAAGGAATTACCCATTTTAATTGAACCCGGGGGGTGCCACCAAAGTCTTGCTGGCTTGCCCCTTGTTTTGAAGTCTCAGAGCCATCAAAACTTCCTTAATCTCTACAACAGCACCCGGACTCTGCCATCTGTGAGCCCTGCCCTGCCAAGTGGTGCCAATCCAGTCCTGGGCCCTTGAAAGATGATTACTACTGTTCAGAACCATCAACATTGACGCAGTGGATACTTTACGTTGATCGGAACCAACGCATTGTCCTTCAACGCTGACGCAGGAGCCAATCTACAAAATCGCCTCAGGGGACTACCCAGCTCGTTAATTACAGACCGCGCGGCTGGACGTCACCGCAGCTCCTGCATCGTAAAGTGGTTTGTTGATGAAGCCTTCATTGACTGCGCCGATCAGAGCCAGCACTTCGCTCCATCCACAGGATTTGACGACGATACAGCACCTCCTCAAGCCCTTGCATCGAGTTTTTGACGACAACTGTTCTCCATCCAAGCGGCTTTTCAACTGGACCTGCGTGAGTCCTGTAGCCAGCCTGCCCTCCATTGATTTCCTGTAAATTGGACTGTATTGCCACGACATTTTCCGCATCTGTTTCCGTATCGGAGTTTGTAGTGGGCCCACGCGGCGTCCGTCGTGACTTGAAGGAGATTTTTGGTTGCTGTTTATCCGGTTTCCCCATCGCTACGCTTGAAAAAAGATACCCCATGCAGCGATCTGTAGACACCACAAAGCAGCGAGGAGCACCTGTCAGCCAACTGCAGAGGGAAACAATGCTGATGCAGCGCAGCTGTCTTGTAGGGGAAGTCACTAGTTCTGTACCATATGCCACACTCAGGGATAGGCGCAATGGGAGGGCACAGGGCCAGACAGGCACCAGCAGTGTAAATCAATACAAGAAATAGTCAACACTAGGCCAGCATCTCCATCCGTCGATTATGGCGGTTAACTACACCGCATCAAAAGCGCACCACGGCAGAGCGAGTGGATTTTTAAGATAGCAACTCCATTGGCAGCATTGCAGCTTGCATGCTTCGCAGTGTACCATCCGGTGCAGCTGCACTTGTCAGGAGTAATGCTTGTTCCCATATCCAGCGTTTCCAGCAACAAAATGGCCGCCCTCTCGAACTTTCCAGCTCCGAGACACCAAGCTCACAGTTCAATCCGCATCTCAGGCTGCCACACAGCACGATCAATATGCAGGAATATAGTCGATCCTCAACGCTATTCACAGTGCAATATATTCATTAGCGAGCGCCTGCTTACACCTGCCATCTATGCGCAGCCCCTGCTTGTCTGAATTTAACAGCAGGGATCCTCGGAGTCCATCTTGCAGGGGGTAGCCCATATAAGAGCTCGTGGTGTATAATAAAACATGCACTTTGTACCGGAATGCTTAGCTCCCATTGCAGGCGTTGTCACATAGCCCACATTTAATGTCCCACGTTCGTGACACAGCGCCCATACCCGACCCAGCAGCCCGCTCTTACAATTCCTACCGTCGCCGCCATGTTAAATCCGCGTCAGCGCTTCTGGCTAGGGTGCTTGAGCACTTCTCCGGTTCAGCAGCGGTCCGCGATCTGCCTCTTTGACATCCGATGCGTTCGATCCTGTCTGGCGCTTTTCCGGTACTTCTCCATTGCGGCAGCTTCGGTGCACAGACGGCCAGTCTTTACTCAGCGCTGCCAGACTGTCATGGGCGCCATTTCGAGGGTGAGCTCGCGACTTCAACATTCACCAAACTTTCTCCAGCGTCGCAGGGCACTGTCCGCTGATTTTTCCTGTATCTTCACAGCATTGCAACA
This sequence comes from Lissotriton helveticus, assembly GCF_964261635.1. NCBI lineage: Eukaryota > Metazoa > Chordata > Amphibia > Caudata > Salamandridae > Lissotriton > Lissotriton helveticus. Next base: position 1,429,879,000 of record NC_136068.1, on the reverse strand, counting down.
TCTGTCTATAGGTCAAAATCACGCGGGGCCGAGGTCTGCCCGGTGGAGCTGTCACTTCAGGCAGCCATTCCGCAGTGCGCCCTCTAGCGCCCCCGTAGTTGCAAGCATTTATAAATTTGGATTTTAAAAAGTGCAAAGTGGGACTCTAGGTTCTGCATGAACCCTGCCAGACATCCCCCAGATTAATAATTCCATTTGTCTCCCATTTGTTTGAATCCCTCTAGTTACGCTGTGTGTGACAGCCAAGTCATCCATACACATTGGAGTGTGCACTGTAGGCTTCCCATCCTAGTCAGTCATACCTAGTGGTGAACAAGCACTTTTACTGTCTTATCCTCAATATAAGATGATGGTTCTGTTATGTTAAATTATCCACATGAAGCATATAATAGGCAATCCACTATGCAATGCTTGAGACAAAATAAGTGTTAATTGTAGAGTGCACACCTTGCGCATATGGGCACGCTTGGAAACAGCCTCACATCTAGTACTCTCAATTTCCAAATCATTAGAGCCCCCAAACCCCCCTCACCCCCAACTCTAAACACAAAGGACCATGGACTGTGGATATGGCTCCAAATTACTCCCTGCATAATAGGTACTTAAAGGCGGGATTTACCTAAACTGCACTGGGGCACCACTATGGCAGACCCACGGCTAGAGAAAGGAGGGCTGTGTAATGGGGTTCCACGGCACCCATGCCCCTCACGCAATCGATGAGACTACAGGTGTTAAACTGGAATCAACAGAACTGCTTTAGTACAGCTCATGACCCTATCAAAAACAATGTGTAATATAAATGCACGTAGAAGCTACTCGAAGAGCAGCCCGACTTCCTAACAATGTGCATGATGGAACCTGCCTCGGGTAGGCACCTAGACTCCTACTGATAGGCCCTGAAAACTCCCCTCTAAGACCCTCGGACCTTACTATCTGGCTGAAACTCAAATGCATGACTGAACTTTTCCTCATGGCCCACGTAGTATCGCAGGTAGAAGTCGCTCCCCATAGCCATCACTCTCAGACTCGTTAGTGGAGCAGCCCCGCCGGCAGAGCACGCACAGGCAGTAACGGTCGCAGTATACTGACGTAAGAGCGTCCCATCGTCAACACATAAAGAAGGCCAACAAGCCTTAGAAAAATGTTCGAAAGTAGGCAAACATACAGTGACCACGATAGGATGGAAATTCTTGTCACATTTCTGTCATAAATTCAGCAACTGTATTTATAACAAATTTAATATTATAAGGCTTGTGATAAATGTGGTTGAATAAACATAAAGGTTTACATTTAAACATAGCTGCCAAGTTTTCAGTACGCACCTGTGATCGGCATAGCAACATTTTAGGGAGAAAGAGGAAGATTCTAAAAAATATAATCAGGAGAATGTATTTCCTCATTAACCCCAATTGAAGGAGAAGCAATTTTCAGGCAGGAGACTGCAAAAAAAAAAACAAGCATTGCCAGCGCACGAGGTGGGGAGGGGAAGAAGCAGGAGTTGTGTGTGCGCTTGGTCAATGCTTACAAAAACAAGCACTGTGTGCAGGCGCACGCGAGGGGGGGTGCGGCCGAGAGCAGGCAGCATTTCCCTGGGGGGGGCATGCGACCAAATGGTGCTGCGCGCTCCCGCAAAGGAAACGCCAAAGGTGCACGCGTTGCCATTGAAGGCAATGCAACGCATGCACATTTTTACCCGAAAAAGCTCATCAATACCAAGAGGTCTCTTCCTACAGCAACGCATGCGCGTTGCGTAGGCGAGACCTACAAAGGAAGGGTTGGGCCTAGGAAAAGGTTATTTTGCCAGGTCAACATGGCAGTTTAAAACCGCAGACACATGCTGCAATGGCAGACCTGAGGCATGTTTAAAGTGGAGCTTAAGTGGGTGGTACAGTCAGTTCGGAAAGCCCACTAATAACATTGAAATTACAGGCCTTGGGCACAGGCAGTGTCATTTTACTAGGCTCCTGCAAGAAAATTAAATATGCCAATAAGGTATAAGCCAATTCTATCATGTATCAGTTAGAGTTGTGGTTGGACCACTCACCACATCTCTTAATGACAGCCAAGGAGTCGGTCATTTATAATACATTGGGAAGAACTGCTTTCATGGCGGTTCCTGCCAATGCATTTTGTTGTTTAGTGCAGGGCTGCATCATGCTGATGCAGCCCTGCACCAAACAGTTTTCTTTTATATTTTCGAAAAGAAATCCTAAAACTGGATTTTCTTTTTAAAAAGTAATGCTCCCCTCACCATGGGAGTAATCTCCTCTAGGGGAAAGCATAATTTGCATTTTACTGTCCCTCACCACCAGGGTTTGCCTGGCGGTAATGGACAGAAAAAATATGGCTACATGTCAGTAGGCCTGATACATATTATTTCATTGTTACACACTAATCTTCTGTGCTTGTACGACCACACTCCTCTTGGTAGGACATGAAGCCATTTCACTGACAGCCCTTACTCATGTTTGTGTAAGCACCTGTACTAAATGCCATTCTGGACCCTCGTTCTCTGTGTTGATAATTGGAGGAGGGAAGGGGGGAGATTGCATGTATTTATCCATTTAAAGAAGCTGTAGAAAAATGCAGTCAGCACCAACCAGAAATATCCTGAGTATATCAGAGAATACTTATAATGCACACATGGTTTGGCACATATCTGTTTGATCCAATGACCCGATGTCCAGGTACCAGGTGATGAGGACTGATGGAGAGTACATGTATGTGGGTTTAATTTGTCTATATATTTTTTGTATGCTTGTTGATTGTATTTCATGGTTTAAGTCAAATTAATGTTCTTTTGGCTTACACTGTTCAGAAATGTATTAGATGTGACTCACTGCTGGTCTAAATGACAGATTGTTTTTAAAAATAGTACATGCTCACAGAGGACTGCTAATAGTGTTGGGGTGGCCATTGTTTTAGTCCCATGTGATAACGCCTCCATTCAAACACAATGGGGCAGATTTATGATAACTGGCGCATCCCCAGGGATGCGCCAGTTATTTTGCGCCGCAGCTCCACCACCCATGGGGCAAAAACGGCACAGATGCATGACGCATCTGTGCCTTAAAGGTGGCGCATTGCTGGAGTTGCGTCGCAAGCGCGACGCAGCTCCAGCAAGGCTCGGGGGTGCCCCATCGATACAATGCTGCGTCAAGACCTACGCCGGCTTCAAGCCGGCGCAGGGTTTTAACGCAGCATTGACCGGAAAGTGACTGAGTGAAATCTTATAGATTTCACTCAGCCACTTTTGCGAGGCGCACCTGCCCCGGAACGCCCACCCTGCGCCGGAACGCCCACAAATGGCGCAGGGCTTTACAACGTGACGCATCTGCCTAGATGCGTCACATTGTAAATGGGTCGTAGGGATGCGCCACATTTACGCCGCAGTTGCGTGACGCAAACGTGGCGCATTCCCATCATAAATCTGCCCCTACGCGCTTTAAATTATTTTGCACACTGTATAAATCGGAGAGAACTAGATTTCTGCTCCCATTACTAAGGAATGCCCGCCCTTGCTCGTATAATGATGGTTTGAATTTTTTTACAGTCTTTGGCTACGGCTGAAATCTTTATTGCAGTAGTAATTACATAAGAGGCTTTATAACGATCAGAAATCATTATAATACAATCTGCATAGAGACTTTAACTTTTGATGGTGAATCTTGTATGTACTGTATTTTAATCTTTTTAATCTGTAAATCTTTTTATGGTTCTCTGACCCAAAATAAAGTTACTCTTGACTTGATGGCTTCAGTGACAGTGTTTACATGTGAGAACCTGAAAACTGTGTATTTTGTTGATCATTGCAGTTACTTTCCGATTGGATGTGGCCAAGTCGATGTTCCAATTACCATATATAGTGTGTGAATAAATGTGGTGTTTGCAAACCTATTTTGAGGAATGTCTTTTTATGTCATAAAAATTGTTTATTACATATTTTTAATCCTTTCATGCATTTAGCATTTATATTAAATTCATTCTTTCTGCTACGCTCAATCATGTCAGCTTTGGATGTGTGTTTCTATTTGACAAAGTTTATCCATTTGATTACAGAATTGTCTTGGCCGCTGTTTCTGGTCTTGCTCATTTATCATTTTGATTACTGGACGGTCTTGGATGAACTTTCATGGCTTGCTCCATCAGGACCCTTGTATCCTCATTCTACAGTACCATCAAAGCCAGCATATTTCGCTTTTTGAATTAAATATTGACTTGGACGAATGTTGGTCTGTATTGTATATTACTGCAGTATGGTCTAGTTTCAGAAGCTGTTTTACTCATCACCGAAGCCCCTTATTAATCATCTTCTCACCGGGGCCTCACAATCGTTTTGTAATTGTTTAAAACTATTTTGATAAATTTATAACGCAAAATAAACCTATAAAACAGACAATATAGGCTGTATTCACAAAATCACTTTTACTACATAAAGTAAAACTCTCCAGCATTTTGTTCTTCACAAAACTCTGGAAATTAGGGGTGGGTGTAACTCGTGTAATTCGGTGTAACATAATCGCATGGAATTACCCAAAGATTCTGCAAGATTATGCAGCATTACACAAGAATAGTAATTAGGCATTTACGGCCACAAGCATCAATGTTCCCGTTTGCGAATTCTTAATTGCGAAAATTAAGGAATCGCAATTAAGAATTCGCAAACGGCTATGCATCAAGAAATCGCAATTTTATTTGCGATTTCTTAATTTTCCTTAATTGCGATTCACAATTTGCGAATCGCAATTAAGGAATCCCTTTGCATTGATTCCTATGGGCCTAGAGGCCCATAGAAATTAATGTGAAGGCATTCTCATTTTGCGATTCGCAATTAAGGAATCGCAAAATGAGAATGCAATTTCAAGGGCATGTGTGTGTGTAAAATGAAATTTCAAAAATGCACTTTCGCAAATTACCATGAAGGTTAACTTCATGGTAATTTACCACTACCTATTTGCGATTTCGCAATTTAAAAAAAATCATGCATTGCATTTAAGAAATCGCAAAATTGCGATTGCTTAAATGCAATCGCAATTTAAGAAATCACAAATAAATTGCGATTTCTTAAATTGCGAAAAAAGCAAAAGCTTCATGCATCCCAAAAAATGGATTTGCATTCGCAAACGGCCGAATTTTGCGATTCGCACCGTTTACGAATGCAAAAACCATTGATGCATGTGTCCCTTAGTGCTATTTTCTTAGTGCACAAATGCCCCCTCACAAATCAAAATGGATGCAAGCATGCATTTTGTGCTGTGAAATAGAACTAAATGCAATGGGACAAGAATACATAGGGTAAGCAGCTTCTGGTACTCATTCAATTAGCTCTTTTGGTAGCATTTGTCTCCCCAAATTTCTCTAAATTATGCCAAAGGGTGTAATTCTGCTTTAAAGAGTAATTCGGAATTACTGAAATTACTCCGATTACTCGGAGGTGTAATTGAAATTCTGCCCGGGCCTACTGGAGGTGGAAACCACCTCATATCCTCTTTCCTTTGTACGAAGTTCTCTACCACAAGTGGGGAGTACTCTGTATTCCAAGGCTTTTGTCTTAGGTGCATATGTGGGAGTGACATTGTAGAGTAGAGTGAAGGTAAAGGAAAATCAAAGAGGGGTTTAAGGAGGCACATGCAAATACTAAAACACACCCGCAAAAGAGTAAGATATTAGCTATACTTAAAAATTGTCCACACATCTACCACTAGTCGTAGTAATCCAACAGACTCAAATCAACTCCAGCCAAACTTTATAGTAAGCCATCTCTTGTCAGACAATGATGACCGTGCTTCAAGTGCAAGGAGCTCCCTGAATTATCAGTTCTGATGCCTGTTTCTGCATACCATTAAGCTGTGCCAGACTTTTTATCAATCCTTAAGTGGCTTCTAATAGCTAGATTCATCAATGTCCCAATCTGCGATTCCTTAATTGCGAGAAAAAGCGAATAGCAAATAAGGAATCGCAGATTGGCATTCATGAAAAAATGCGAGAAAAAAAAAGCGAATCGCAATCGGCCGCAATCGCCGATTGCGATTTGCCGAAAAACGCTAAATATTCGCATAACCGGCCGAAATCCGTTCTGAAATTGCGATATCGCAAATAGCGATCTCGCTAAGTGCGAGATCGCAAAAACAGGAAGTCGCATCTTGAGCCCAGTGATGACATCACAACCAGGAAGTAGGCAGGTTCCACCCTCATTCAGCAGTGAGAGCCTGTACTGGGAGCATCACAGTCAGAGGTCCCCTCCAGTGTGCCTACAGGATTTATGGAGGATACACCCCAGTGTCAAGCATGACTGAGGAAGCTGCAGCTGGATCTGCTAGTGGGCGCAAAAGAAAGATAACATTTTCAGAGCAGGAGCTTGAGTTCCTGATAGAAGGAGTCTGCAAGGACTACAATCGCCTGTTTGGCAAAGATTCGAGGAGGGTGGCCGAGGCGGCCAAAAGGCGGCTATGGTTGCGCATCCGCGCAAAAGTTAACTCTGTGGGGGTGACCCAGCGCTCCGTGGACAAACTCAAAAAACGGTGGTATGACCTCAGAGGGAGGTCAAAGGAGAGGATAGCGGAGAGGCTGGGTGAGCGTGTGGCGAAAGGTGGAGGGGAGCCCACTGTCCCACGGAATACACCACTGGAGGACCGAGTGGAGGACACAATTAATCCACAGGCATGCGTGGGTGTGACACAGCTTGACTCCTCCCTACCCACACGGGACACACCAGGTAAGTGCCATGCGACTGCGACCCCCTGACCCCTAACAATGTCCATGACTCCAGAGCCTCCCATATCAAAGCCCAGTCATGCAGCCAAAGCACACCACTAAAGCCCTAATGCATTGTGGGACATGTAGTCTGACCACATTTACCATCTTGCCCCATTAAGCCACACATGTTTAGTGAGAGTCAATCCTGCAGCCAGTCAGGGAATGGTAGTCTGCATGCATGTAGGAAGTCCAAATGGGTATGAAACATGTCACTAATCAACGTCCACTTTACATCACAGGTGGCGCAGATGTCCCAAGCACTGACAGCGATGGCCTGGTCATGGACATCACGGAGGACACAGAGGGAGACGCAAATCTCTCCCCACAGCCCGGACCATCTGTGCAAGCTCCCGCACCGGCGCTCATCACACCACCTGCCCCTGTGGCCAGTGCCACCCCTGTGCCAGCACGCGCTGCAGTAGCACTGCCTGTCACACAGTCCCCAGTGGGACAACCTACACCAGCTCCAGTTCGCCAACCAACCCGCCGCCCTGCGGCTGTGAGGAGCCAGTCCAGTGGACTGGGGAGGGGTCAGCGTTCAAACATTTCCCGTGCTGGTAGGGGACTAAATCTGCAAGCAGGTGGCCTATCCATCGAGCGCAGGATGCTGCATGTGCACCAGACACAGGCACGTCATCTTGGGGCCATCCACCAGCAACTGGACAAGACTGCCCGAAATGTTGCTTTGATGTCTGAGCGGATGACAGCTGCCATGGAGGCCAACACACAGGCCATTAACAGGCAGCGGGAACTCAATCGCCGCACACACCACCAACTGCTGACCCGCCTGTCGGCGTACACGGGCTCGAATTACATCATTGGCAATGCTACCTCACAGCTCTCGCGACGCTCCTTGGCAATGCAGGTCCAAATGGTCCAGTGCTGCCAGGACGTCGTGACAGCTCTAGAGCATGTGGCTACTGCAGTCCAGGCTATGCAGGCTGCCAACCATGGCCGGGGGGGTGGGGAGGACGACACAAGTGAGGCTACATCCAGCCATAGCGGCCAGTCCATCCCTCCGGTGGTAGCACCCCGCCGCAGCAGCAGGCCCTCTGCTGCCTCATGTCCTAATCAGGAGGACGATGGGGAAAGCAGGCTGGGAGCATCTGCCTGGAGGCGCCATTGAACATTGACATTGATTTGAGGGGCCATGCTGCTGGTACAAGCATGCCCTCCTGAAGGACAGGCATATGGCGCAATATGTCAGTGATGTACAAGTTACCTGAATGGCAAGTTTATTGTGATTTAACAAATACAATTGGTTTGACTACCTTAATCTGACTCATGTCATTCTTAATGTCCACATGCATGAGTAAAGTAATGGGTGTGGGGAGTGGGTGCACTAGAAACAGTTAATAGTGATGTGGTTGCGGCGCCTGTGTCCTTCAGCAGGATTTTCCCCACGTGCATGACGCACATGTGGAGGTGGGCGGTTGTCCCCTTCCGACTCACTGCCAGAGATGTCAACAGGGATCCTGGGCTTGGTAGCAATGTTGTGAAGGATCGCACACACGGCCACGATGCGGCAGCAGACCTCAAGATCGTATTTCATGGCCCCACCTCTCTTGTGCAGTATGCGGAACCTGCTTTTCAACAGGCCAAATGTTCTCTCAATACAGTTCCTTGTGCAAATGTGTGATGCATTAAATCGCTGTTGCTGTGGAGTTGCAGGGTTGAGGTATGGGGTGAGGAGGTACTCACGGAGAGCATAGCCGCTGTCACCTGTATGTAAGGAGCAGAGGGTGAGTGCATGTTCTGCGCAGCTACATGATCACAACGTACAGATTTGGGGCATGTGTACTTACCTAGTAGGTGTCCTTCCCCAAAGTCTCCCCTGGCCAGTCGTGTGTGGATGCCGCTGTGCCTGAAGATGAAGGAGTCATGTGTGCTCCCCGGGTACTGTGCCACAATGTCCGTGATTATTGTTTTGGCATTGCACACCATCTGGATGTTGAGGGAGTGGTAGCTTTTCCGGTTGCGGTACATGTACTCCGTCTCAGCAAGTGGGCAAATATGGACGTGCGTACAGTCAATACATCCAATGACATGTGGGAATTGAGCTACATTGTAAAATTGCAGCTTAGTATCATTGAGGTCCTGTTGGCTGGTGGGGAATGATATATAGTGGTGTAGCCGGGTCAGCATTACCTCCAGGAAACTCCTTAGGCAGCGGGACATGGTGGGCTGGGATACCCCCCCTGCAAATGCGACCATCCCCTGGAAGCTTCCGGAGAACAGGAGGTGCAGGCAGCACAATACCTGCACATGTGTGGGCACGGCATTGGTCCTCCTTGTAGGGTGCTGCATCAGGGGGTCTAGGTCCCGGATGAGCTTGATTATCATGGCCCCACTCAGGCGGTACTTGGCATAGATTTGCTCCCTGGTTTGGCCCAGAAGGGTGACCCGCTGGTGGAATATCCGCTCCTGTATCCTCCGTCTGTTGCGTGCAGCTCGCTGCAGCCTACGCCGCCTCACCAGCATGTAAAGTCCAGGCATTGTGGGACCTAACTGTTTTTTGTAAAAAAATAAATATTTCAGTACTGGTTACCACCTGATTTGAGTTCTTCTTAATTTGCGCGTCGCAAATAGCGATTTTCTCATTTTTCGCTTTTAGCGATTTTTCATGAATGTCAATTGCGACTTTTTTGCAACTTCGCTATTGAATTCGCAGAATCCGTGGCTTCTCGCTATTTCCGATTCGCAAATGCCCATCCTCCAGGATTCTGCTAATTTAATAGCGAATTCGCAATTTTTAAATTGCGAATTCGCAATTTTAGTTGTTTGGGTTTCTTGAATTCCTTCCCTTCAAATTGCGAGCGCAATTGCGTATTTGCAGCTATTGCGAACGCAATTTGGCTTCATGAATCTAGCTGTAAATATATTAATCCTCATGATCTGCTGTTTCTAATCCAAAACATGCAGTTCATTGATTTTTGTCCTGAAAATGGCACAACAAAGCAATGCTGCTACTTGGTTAATAGTTGTACATACACACATGTATTCACAATATAATGGTATGTTCTTGTGTGATAATTCTATTTTGTAGTTCTATGGTCTAAATACATTCTGCATTGTTTCCACAGATAGGATTCTGAGCAATAGAGGCTAGCTTCTGTTTTCATGCTTATCACTTTTTGTTATTAGTAACATAAGTGTGGTGTAGCTTCCAAATTTATGTTGAATGACTCCTTGGTAAACTACTTTTTCTCATAATTAAACCGTGAAGTATGTTGCACACCACACATGGACAGTCACCTGTACTACGAGCCACTCATAGAAGGCCACAAAGCATGGAATAGCACTAACACTATCATTTCCCAGCATCCGTCTCAACATAAAACACCTTTCCGGATTTCTAACCATACATCATAACAGAAAGTAACATCAATGCATTTCCTGGCATCCATCTCTATCACACCTGGCATAATTTATTTTCTGCCATACCTATTTCCTAGCATTCATCTCAACAAGAATAGATCCCAAGATTTCCTAGCATCCATCTCAACATGAAGTCATATAACTTTTTTTCCCAGCATCCATCTGTACAGGAAGTTACATTATCACATTCTCCCACCCTCTATAACCTTCAGAGGCATGCACCCTAGGGTGCACCTCATAAGCTAAGGGTAGCAAAAAGAAGGGCACAGCTGTTTGGACATTTTCAGACCTGATGACCCTAAAGCCAGAACCCATGCCACGAGGTAGCTTACCCATCATCATGAGTCTGTCAAGCACCACTCCACTCATCATTTCCAGTTTCATACAAAAAACTAGATTGGGACATGAACTTATGAACAATTTAATGTGATCTTGTTCTGTCTTCAACATAGCCTCGCCTATGTCTTGTGAGCTTCTCTACTACCACTTTCCTCTTACAGCCTGCAAACCAGCCTCCTTTCATCTTATCTACAGCCCGCCAAAACTCAAAAGGACTTCTTAGACGTGAATTGATCTTCCCAGTGACCCTAGCATCAGATCTATGAAGAAATCCCATGGCGTTCTTTCAGGACACTAGAAATGTAAAAACCAAAAAAATCAGCTACCAAATTCACTGCAACGGCAATGCATGGACCTCATCGTCTGTGAATCCCTCAACATCAACTGCTATTACCCAATATCCCTGGATTGGACTGTTCATCTTGGCATGCCCTACACTATGATAAATGCTACTCCCCTGACATGAAGAGCAGAATAAAACTGGACAAGTTACCTTCTGCTCCTTCCTAGACATTCATTTAGAAGAACCATTCATGGGTGGGGGGAACATGGCAGCCAGGTAGTGAGCGCGGCAACGAGCTCCGCGCTCCGACGGGAAACACTGACGATATGGCGAAGGCATAATTATTTTCTGAGACTCTCGGCAGCACACACCTTTTGTTTATGGACGGTTTTCCTTACGCTGTGACTGGTGTTGATTTCAGTGCTTCTGACGCCACTCTGGAGTCTTTGGCAGCTTCAAACAGGGCCAGCTCCCCCCTGCTGTGTGTGGGGTGTCAGCTACGGAGTGGTTGGCAGGTAGCAGTGGTTTTGGGCTTCCGGGTTACTGAGGCAGGAGGATCTTGGGAATACCTTATTATAGCTCTAATGCCCCAATTTGGAATTGACCTGGGACCCCTGAATGTCTTTTTGATGCCTTAGCTGTGCCTTTATTAACAGTGGGTCTGACAATGTGGGGTCAGCTTTTGATTGAGGCATATAGATATCATGGGACACATTAGCAGCAAGAACCAACTTCTCACTATTGAGGTTTAACCGCATGCGTGCGGCATGATTCCCCCCCGTACGCTGACAATTTGTAAATCCCTTTATTCATGACGAGCTGGGCTCGTCATGAGCGTGCGAGGAGGCTACCTCATGACGAGCCCAGCTCGTCATGAGCGTCGAAGGGGTTAAATATCTTCAATTAACAAGGTGGTCATATATTCAGCAGCAAATCGGGCTGGAGTGGGAGGATGAGTTAATAAAAGACCAAGTTATGTGAAGGAGGTATTCAAATGGCATTGGATGCTGGTAGAAGCAGAGGATTGCTGTCTAAAGGCGACGGAGTAGATGTGGAGCACGGGACATTCCGGCATCAGATATACAGAGGTAGCGGAATCTTTTGGTGCCCAGATCATATCCTATGCTGATGACACCCAGCTACTTTTCACGTGTAACAGGGGCGAAGACTTTGACGGCGATCAGATTAGGGAGTGCTTGGAAGCCGTGTTTGAGTGGTTTCAGAGACACAGCCTAAAATGCAACTCTGATAAATCGGAGTTGCTTTTCTTCGGTAGCCCGCCTAATCCAGAGTGGAGGTCCTGGTGGCCACAGGACATGGCGCCGCCTATGGAAACCTCATTAAAAGCTAAGAACCTGGGCATTTTATGCGATGTAGATCTTTCTTTTAGACCCCAGGTCATAGGACTGACCGGAAAGTGCTTTGGTCTGTTGAAGATGATGCGGAAATTTCTCCCACTAATATCTCTTCAACACAAAAAAGGCATAGTCCAAGCCATGATAGGGTCTCGGCTTGATTATGCTAACGCCCTTTACCTGGGCCTCCCTAAATACCTTTTAACTCGTTTGCAGGCTGTGCAAAATGCAGCCGCTAGAGCAATCTTCGGACTGCCACGAAGGGCGCATGTGTCGGAGCTGCTTGAGAAACTCCACTGGCTTCCAATTGCCAAGAGAGTCACTTTTAAGACCTTGACTCTGGCTTTTAAGGCCCTCCATCACATTGGCCCTAAATATCTTCGGAAACGGATGGCTTTCTATGTTCCAAAGAGGTCTTTGAGATCAGCGCAACTAGCTAAAGCCACTGTTCCCTTAATCAAGCGTGCCCGTATAGGAGGCCGCTCCTTCCGTTATCTGGCCTCTCGCAGTTGGAATGAGCTTCCTTTTGCGCTGCGATCGTTGCCCAATCTGCTTGCCTTTCGTAAGGATCTAAAGACGTGGCTTTTTGCCCAGTAAAACCTGCACCACCTGAGCAGGGTACTGTGTTATGTATCTTCTTCGGATTTTCTCTTTGCCAAAGCGCCGGGACACTCTTGGGAGTAGCCGCGCGCTATAGAAGAGCTATTCTAACATAACATATACAAAGTTTATGGCAAGTATCAATGGCTACACTTTGGCTAACAGTGTGATCTGCACCATTGAGGAGGAACCAACCTTTCTTGCTTTCATATAGAGTGTACTGGTCTCCAAAGAAGCTGTCTAAGATGGGTGGAAGTAAGAGAAGACATTGTCCTAAGTCTATGCTGAAAAATGCGGATGAAGTCCATCTACTATGGCAATGTCCGGTAGTCCAACTCTTCTGGCAAGAGGTAGGTGATTTTGTGGTCAACATAGAGGTAAGCCCTGAGTTGGTTATATTTCAGGATCTACGAGGAGACGGGAGTAATCATATACTGAAGAAATCTCAGGACCACCTTCTCTTTGTTTTGATAATTGCACGTAGGGAAATATGTACAAAATGGGTAGTTCAGAATGCACCATCACCGCATGAGTGGATCTCATGTGTCAGACACACCTATAGGTTGGATTGTATAAAGGGGTCTGTCAAAAGGACACAAATGTGGGATCTACTGCAGGACAATGATATACAGGTGAACTCCGTTTAGGGGAAAATCATATAACAAGAGTATCCCAAAAACTGTCCAATGATTAAGACGCACCTCAACTATGAAGGAGGCTGGCAAGACACAGCAGAATCTCCCTCATAAATAGTTTGAAGGAGGCCCAAAGGAACAAAAGGACTAAGCTATTTGGAATGGTCTCAGCTTAGGTCTTGGGCATGTGTCATGTATGAGGGCAAAACAAAAGAAGAACCAATCAGCCTGCTAAGACACGCCCACCCTTCAAAAATTGACAGCAGCTTTCTCAACATCTACAACACTACACTGAAGAATAACATAGAATGTTGAGCTCCAGTAAAACTCATGCCTCCAAGCCTGAGCTGTCAGCACCCTGGCACACCCACAAATGTACCAAAAACAAACCCACCATGCAAAGACAAGAAGAAATGGTGAAGATCAAAATCCAGGAATTCTGTGCCCTTCTGAAAGCACTCCAACTGACATTCCCTCATCATCACCACAGCTGAAGCTATCTAATACAAGACCAACGTAAATGGAGCAAGCAACACAAAGAAAGTCTTCTAAGAAGCCGAATTTCAACCCTCTCCTAGAACTCACAATCCCGCAACCAGCTGTCAGATGCAATGTTATCAAGTTCTTCTTTATGATGGAAAACAGCTAAATCAGATCATCAGTTCATCATTGTCATCCACACCATCACCTATCGATTCGCCATACCACTAACTGGTCATTCTTCAACATTATCTCTCACACAGACCTCAACAATACTCTATTGTTACTCAAAGCCACCTCGTACAATGATGACATGCTTCCCTCGACTATCAAGAAGTCTCTGCAAGGAGAAGCTTTTATACCTCTTGTTCACATTTTCAATGAAGGATTGCTAACCCAGGAGACTTTCCCAGAAAGGCTTAAGACTCAATAGATGGCTCAATTCTGAAAAAACCTACACTAGACCTAACTGACCATGCCAATTTCTGTCTTATAACCGACATCCAATTTAATGAAAAATTCATTGAGAAGGCAGTCAACAACCAGGTACAGGAGTACATCAGCAGGAATAAACACCTGCAAGACTGTTAATCAGAGTTCAAACTATGCTGAAGCTTGAAACAACAATACTCCTAGTAGTCTACGGCAACCTCCTTGATAAAGGTTAAAAAAAAAACTTGGCTCCCGGTAATTATTGACCCTATGCAGTTTTTTACACTATTGAGAATAATTTATTGATCAATATCCTGAAAATTCACATGGGTTTTATAGGCACAATCCTACAATGGCACATATCCTCACCAACCAACAGCCACTTTTTCATATAGGAACTACTTGATGCTTCACCTGAGGAGCCCCAACGCAGGGTACCAATTACTACACAGAGGACTGTGTCTCGTAATACTGATCTTCCAAGATTACAGGATTTGTCCATGCTTGTCTCCCTCATGCAGGTTGTCTCAATATGCCACCAAGTTGTCCATTACAGAGAGGGTTGACATCTAGGAGATTGTGAGAGGGAGAATATTTAATGGGAGCGAACTCCTCCATACCAGGGGTGTCTTCTCCCTCTCCCACAGAAGATTGAGAAAAGACCAGATTTCCAATTGCATTGGAGGTTAGAGCAGAGAAGTAAACTGGGGTGCCTGTAAGAAGAGGGGTGGAGTCAATAGAGTGCTATATAGCAAGTGTGTGCTACACAGTAATTGTTTGAATGAAGATGTTGTCTTGACAGTGGTCAGTATCTCGTGCAAAACTTAATCTCAGAATAGTCTGTTTTAAATTTAGTCCCAACTTCCCCAGATAAAGTAAATCTAGGTGTTGTAATGTGCAATCAAGTTTTTTACTGCAAATTGCAAATATATTGTAAAGGAATCATCTGTGTTAGTGTGTAAAAGTCAGACTCTCACACTGTTATGTGTTACATAGACCTGAATGCTGGCTACTGTATTCAGTATTCAAATTTATAGGTTATAAAAACCCTGATTCATAATATCTGCTTAAATTGGTCATTCATAACCTATTAGAAGAGAATAATGCTGTCCCAGAGAAATATTTATACCATTGATATACATTAGTTATCCTTAAAACTTAGTTTTTGTGTAAACTAAGTTCCCTGTCACCACTTCCTCGGTTTCTTATTATATGTAGTATTATATGATTCCTGACATCAATGTCCTAACCATATGTGTCACATACTCTATAACCTACAGCCAAAGGATAACATGTATCACATTGTCTCAATGCCATGATATGTTCAGCAATACTTTTCTTGCTGATCTAAACATGCTCCCACTAACAATCTTACCAAATGTAAACAGCATTACATAAATAACATATTTGGTTGAACATGTGATATACATTTTATTCCAGAAGTTGGCCTTAGTTTTTTTTTTCAAAGATTGTCTTTTATCCAGCACAAAACAGCACATTGAGTGATTACCACATTTAAAGTAACAGCTCTTCCATGATATGAGCCAATTCTTATTGGTATCACTCACAAAGTAAGTTGGACTCAATATGCTGCTGATCATGACAACTCTAGGAAATCTCCTGCTAATATTCACCAATATCTATCAAAAAGCACTTGCTCTCCTTCTATGATTCTTTGGGATTAGTGTAGAATGTCTATCAACTTTTGATCACCTGTGTGTCATAACCTTGGTCTTCATGTATGTCAGAAATGTTTCTGCAAAAATTCACAATATTCACTGCAGTTCTCCTGGTCCTTAGTATTTCTCCAAAGGGAATCGCATGTGATCTAGAGCGTGAACATGTGTCATGAAAGACAGAATTACCAGAATGTTCCTTTATGATTGATTCAGCATCCAATATCCCCCTGCTTACAGTGCAATTCTACATCTAAAAATGAGATCCTGTAAGAGTGGAAATTAAGAGTAAACTTATTCTCATTCTCGTTGGGGTTCACATACTCGTAGAATCACTCTAGATCTGCAAGAGTATATGTCCATATCATGAGGATATTCTCGATAAACCTGCAACAAAAGATTTGGTCAATCCATGTGGAAACTAGTGGGCCCCCAGATGCACCCCTCAAAATATTCCATAAAAAGGTTGGCATAAGAGGGGGTCAAATCTGGAGCTGTTTTGAGTATCTGATGATAATTGGTGCCCTCAAATAGGAAAGCGATTTTATGGAAGATAAGTTTCTTCTTCTCAATCATCATGTGTGCATGTTCAAATAAATTGGCAGGTTTCTTATTAAGGTTAAACTGCAAGGTATGATCGGCCCAGTCATATGAAATGTTAGTATATGGTAATACTATAACTAGAGTCATCAAAATCATTCCATCATCTCAAAGAAACCCCGAAACCAGTCCTAGGATGCTGGTTTCCAGTTCAGGGAGGGCCTGGCTTAGCAGTTCAGGCTGGACTGTTCCCATGAGGCACAGGGTCAAGACTGATTTGCATATGGCCAAGTCTAGACTGGGGTGGTAAGGTGAGCAAAAGAATGATGGATTTAACCCAGATCTCTTGACTGGGGGTGAATGTTTTGATTTGTTCTGCATTCCATCAATCAATTGTGTGTCTTTTGCTTTCTCGCCCTAAGTGGGCCAGGTATGCCCAGACGTGGGTCCTGGGCTCACTGTGCCACTGGAATCAAGCTATCCTGGCTGAAGAGGGGCGAAACCCGAAACCGGTCCTATGATGCTTGTTTCCGATCCAGGGAGAACCTGGCTTAGCAGTTCGGGCTGGAATGTTCCCATGAGGCACAGGGTCAAGACTGATTTGCATATGGCCAGGTCTAAACTGGGGTGGGATGGTGAGCAAAAGAATGATGGATTTAACCCAGATCCATCACTGGGGGTGAATGTTTTGATTTGTTCTGCATTCCATCCATCAATTGTGTGTCTTTTACTAATGAGCATGCAGCACTGATTGTGACACACACATGAGTAGCCCTGAAAAGGTATCTCAGATCTTCCACTGCTGTGTCTGTGCAACATTTTTAAATGGCCATGTCGACCTGTCAAGTGAGCGCCTGTCTTATATGCAAGGCACCCCTCAGGTTAGCCCAAGGAGTCCCAATGGAAAGGGTGCAGTGTATGTGAAAATTAGGACATGTACTGGTGTGTGTGACATGTCCTGATAGTGAAATACTGTCATTTCTTTTCTCACTATTGAAAGTCTATCTGCCCCGTAGGCTAACATGGAAAGTACTTTCTAACATCTTACAAGTATAAATTTCCATTGGGACAAGATGGAAGCATAAAATGTAGGCTCTCTGAACTCAGGGTTTAATTACACATCATTTACTAAGGGCGGGCAGAAAACTCTGTTTCTCCAGCAGACTGTGCGGAGTTGTACCTACTCCGCGATCCACTGAGAACATGAAGTATAGGGCAAAATTATGACTCTGCAGCGCAGCGGAGTTAGTCAGCCCACGCTAAATTGGCTCCCGACTCTGTCCCTCCTTATAAAAAATTCTTAAGAAGTAATTTAAAAAGACATAAAATCACTTACCTTTAGAGATGTCTGGCCAGTAGGAGCAGGGAAGCCCGTGGATGCCGTAGTACAGGTAAGTGGCTTAATTTCTTTTAAAATTACTTTTAAAGTATTGTTTTAGGAGGGTCGAGGAGGGTGGCGGAGTGGAGTTCCACAGAGTTTCTTCCCAACTCTGTGAACTTCCGCGTAGTGGCACTACACCAGCTCCGCCCGGGGTTAGTAAAGATGTGTTTTAAATTGTGTGTTAAAATGCCACTTTTAGAAAGTATACATTTTCTTGTTTAACAATTCTGTGTGCCTCTGCCTGTTTGTGGATTGACTATTTGGTTTTGGAGTGAAAGGATATGGGGATGTGCATTTACTGTAGACAGCCACTCGGTGGGGTTGAGGTGTGTCTGGCCCTTCATTGATGAGTCAGAGCTGAGCTGAATAGACCTTGGCTTCATTTAGAGTAGTGGGAGGAGTTTTCCTTCCATCTAAATAGGGCCTGTCTCCCTTGCACAATTCTGTCTCCATCCCCTGTGGTCTACGGCACCAGAGAGGACAGTACTGGTTTTGCTGAGCTCAGAGACCCTGGCACAAACAAGAACAAAGACAAAATGGGGTATAAGTAGTTGACCTTAAATTCCAGAACTTTAGATCACTTCTAGACTCCAGAGGAACCTCTGCCAACGAGAAGAGCTGGAGAGCTGTGAGGAGTGGTACTGCCCCTTTATTGTGTGCTGTGTGGGCTTGGCCTTCAGTTTCTGCTTCTGCCAAGGAAAGAACAAAGATTGGAACTTTGCGGAGAACACTGCTTGAAGAAGATTTTCCATAGGCCTGTGTGTGCTGGTCCCTGGTTGATAAGTCTCAGGGACACATAGACTCTACCCCAGCTCCCATGAACTCTACTTCTGAGAGTTCAGACCTGCCAGGAGGTGCCTGTTCCAGTTTTGGGCCTCTGGAGGTTGTTCCTGCTGTTAGCAGCCGGAAGAAATCTAAGTGAAGCAAGACAAACAATCTCTGACACCATCAGCAATGCTGCCGTGATGCACCAAGGCCAGGGGCACCGCTCATGAAGCGGCTCGACATTCCGCTCGGCCTGAACTGCAACTACGATGCCTGCCAATGCCTGCAGTTATCGGTCTTCTCGTCTCCAGCGCTCGCACCGACTCCGTTACCGCCAGCACATGCACCCAGTTATCACTGGGCCGATCCACAGCGAGGGCGACTCCACAATTTCACCGATTTCTCATCGCTTCACCTGAACTGACGCCTCACCATTGATGTAACTGACTTCCCCTGTCCTGGATTCGACAAGTCGCTTCCACGCAGACATGACTCCTTGCCTCCCTCTTGTCAACTAGCAAACCGGCCTTAGCACCGATGCCTCACCTCCACAATGCTGTGCATCATCATAGACTTTGTTTTGCAAGGTACTGTTTGTTTGGGGGGGTCCATGTGACACTCTGCCCAACACCGCGCAACTCGCAGTCGGCGCTGTACTTTGGATTTATTGCTATCACGACATCGTAATAGACCCAGGTGGTGCTATTTGTTTTCTACACGCTTTAATTTGGAAATAACTGTTTTTAAGTGCTAATTTACCTTATGTATGTTGGATTTTTGTCGTTTCGGTGTTGTTGAGTTTAGATAAAGATACTTTGTTTTTCTAAACCCGTGTGGTGCCCTGTTAGGTTCCATTCATGTTCTTTACTCTGGAATTTCCACATTGAGGAGTTCTAGAAGATATGGCATAACAACAGTCGGGGGTGAATACAGGAGGTGGTGATATTTCGCTGCTCCACGTCTTGCTGGAATAAAAAAGGAGTTATCACTTACCTGTTGTCTTAACTTCTTTTCAATGGTGACGAGGTCCCAGCAAGACTTCCACGTGTGCAATTTCCCAGAGGTTTGGTCCGCGTAGCAGATCCTCAGATGCGGTGCAGGTACTGCGAAGGATAACAAGATTTAGACATATTTGGTGACTTTTAAGCAAATTACGTGTTACGGCCAGTTAAAGACGTCCTACTCCTTCCAGTTATGTTATGTTATGTTATAGAAAGCTTATAACGCGCACTAATACTCAAGAGTGTCCTGGCGCGGAAGTGAACTGGGGCGCTGCAGATGGAAGCCAATTAAGGGAGCTGACTGAAAAGGTGTGTCTTTAAGCGTTTACATTTTTTTAAAAATCTTGAGTAAGCTGAAGAGCCGCAGGAAGCGAATCCCAAACCACTGCTGTTTTGACAGAAAGAGACTTACCACCCAAGCGAGCTATCCGGAAACGTAGCAGAACCAGCCGACATGAAGAAGCAGACCGCAGAGATCGATTGGGAACATACATGTTGAAGCGTCTCCTGAGATACACGGGGCCAGAACTATAAAGGGCCCTGTGCGCGAGGGTGAGAGCTTTGAATTGTACTCGCTGGGCCACAGGCAGCCAGTGCAAATCCCGCAGATGCTGTCGGACGTTAGATTTCCTAGAGATGTTAAAAAGGAGTCTCTGTATGCAGCATTCTGTATGGTTTGCAGTTTTTTCGGCAAATACCCGGGGATGACAATGAACAGAGCATTGGCGGAATCAAGACGGAAGAGAATCAGAGCACGGGCTACCGTCTCTTTGGCCTAGAGTGACATCGCTCAGCATCTGACGCCTTACGTCCAGGCATATAGTTTCTACATGCCACCACATTTGTTAAGGAAGTCACTTCAATTTAACATTGAGCGCGTCAACCTGGTGCCCAGTGACGCACACGCTAATTCTGCATATTTTAAGCGCAAGTTCTTGATGTCACAAGTTTTTAACAGAGATGCGCACGCTAATGGAATTCACACTATTTCAAAGGCTTAATTATTAAAATTTACATCAGCGACATGCGTGCTAATATTTTTGCATCTATAACAGTGTACACATTTGAACAGCTGGAATTGTTAGAGTTTTGACATTTACTTTAGTGCGTGCCACGCACACACAATATTATATCTGCGTGTCATGTTAACTACACTGATTACTGAATATAAAGCAACAAAATATATCCAAATTTATCAAGTGGATTATAATTTTCCATCAATATGCAGCAATCCTTAGCAGCCCCTCCAGCTTTTTCCCCAAATCCATCTTCTCCTGAGTTAGAGTGGGAGAAGTGGAAAGAAAGCCTTTAAGCATATTTAGATGGCCTAGATGGTGACTCTTTCACAGATAAAAAGAAATTCACAATTTTAAGGCATTGTCTTGGATCCGAAGGTCGCACCATCCTTAAACACACCACGAAAATAGTAGTTCTATTAGGTGGAGGAGAAGGAGATAATGAACGTGAAGATGAGTACGCCACAGCAATCAAATCTCTTGACAATAGATTTAAAGCCTGTAAGAACATTACGTTAGAAAGACATAAATTTAGAAAAAGAGCACAACTCTCTGGCGAGTCAGCCACAACTTATGTTGGTGCATTACGTATTTTGGCTGAATCCTGCGATTATAAAACTATTGAGGAAGAAATGATAAGGGATCAGTTAGTAGAAAAAACTAACAGCAAAAAAGTCCAAGAAGCTCTTTTAAACAAGCCAAACTTATTCTCAACAAAAGCGTTTGAGATTGCTGTAAGAATTGAGAGTACTTCTTCTCATTTGGAACAAATGTCTATTTCTAGCCCTGATAGTCAAACACAAGCTGTTTCTGCCATCAAAAGTAGACCCATTTTTCTTCAAAAGATAAACAAAAAGGAAAAAGAGATGGACATGCCAACACTGATACTAATTCAAGATTTAACAAACGTTGGGAGTGCTATCATTGTGGAAGTATTTCCCATCTTGGAAATGCAAAATTGTGTCCAGCCCTCAATAAAACATGTACCAAATGCCAAAAGAAAGGTCATTTTGCAAGTGCCTGTAGATCCAATATCAAATCATCATAATTTGGCAAACCAAGCACGTCATCTAAAAAGAAAATTATGAATATAGAACAATCTTCAGATGTAACATCATCAAGTGAGGTGGACCAAATTTGCATATTATCTGCGTCTCAGAATACTGATGTCATTGCTATAATTGAATCAGGATCTAAACAGCCAATATGTATATTAACAGTGAATGGTATAGACATCAAAGTACTAGCTGATTCAGGATCTCCATTCACTCTAATGCCTGATAAATTATGGGAGGATTTGTTCAAATCTCAAAGTCATATTTTAAGACACTCAATTGTTAAACATATTGCATATGGAGGGAAAAACATAAATGTTATAGGTGAATTTCATGCAGATTTGTGTTTCAAAGGTAACCATGCAAAAGTAATTGTTTATGTGGCTAAAGATGACACATGTCTTTTGAGTTGGAAAGATCAAGGCGCCTTGGGAATAGTTCTAGAACCTAATGACCCTTAGCAGGTTATACTAAAGAAAGATTTAGTTTCAGTACATGCCCTTAAAGACGCACCGTGGGTAACTACTTATCCTGAGATTTTTTAATGACAATCTAGGATTAATTAAAGGTTTCAAGCACAAAATTAAATTAATTGATGGGAGCCAACCTCTTGTACATTAAGCTTTGCGCAAATGACTTAAAAATGAATTAAATAAACTTTGTGCGTGTGATGTAATAGAACCCATAGAGAGACTTCCGATTGGGTTTCCCCCATCGTTCTAGCGTGCAAAGCCAATGGTTCTCTTCGGATGTGTGTGGATCTTCGCGAATTAAATCGCAACATTTGGATTGATCAGTGTCCATTACCAAACATATCTGAGATGACTAGCACTCTTGAGAATGGTAAGAGGTTCAGTCTGCTTGACATGACGTCAGCCTATCACCAGGTTGATTTACATCCTGATTTGCGACACTATACTGCTTTCATCACCCCAGAAGGACTATTTCAATGTAAATACATGCCATTTGGTCTTGCATCTGCTTCAGCAGTTTTTCAGAGAATTGTTGAAAGTATGTTTAAGGACATCCCTGGGGTGATGGCTTTTCAGGATGATGTTTTAGTTTATGGTTCAGATCAAGATCAACATGATGAGACTTTATGTAAGGTTTTTAATATTTTGAAAGAGAAGGGTGTTACACTAAGTGTAGAAAAATGTAAAATGAATGTAGCCTCTGTAGATTATTTAGGGTACAAAAGATTTGAAAAAGGTGTTGACCCAACAGCCAGTTTGACTAAAGCTATAGAAGAATTCTGCACTCCAATTGACATAGATCAATTAAGATCCTTCATGGGATTAATTGAATTTTATGCTAGATTTGTTCCCAATTGTTCATCAAAAACTTTTCATATGAGGAACATCTTTAAGAAAAATTGTATTTTTAAATGGTGTGATGAATGCAACAAAGAGTTTAAAAAAATTAAACCTTTTGACATCAATGACAATACCATAATCATGATGGATGCGAGTCAAAAAGGTCTTGGTGCAGTAATTATGCAACGCAGGGATGGAAGAGATGATGTGGTAGCCTTTGCCTCAAGAGGTCTTCAAGGTGCAGAGGCGACGTACTCTGTAATAGAGTGCAAAGCTTTAGCGTGTTCGTGGGGCATTTTTCACTTTAAACACTATTTATGGGGCTCCAAATTCATGGTGAGGGTTGATCACAAACCTCTAGTACAACTTTTTACAATTAAAGGTGGGGAAAAGGCAACACATCATATTGCTAAATGGCAGTATAGATTATTAGAAAACAATTTTGATGTAGAGTATGTTCCAGGAAAAAAGAACATTGTGGCAGATTGTTTATCTAGATTGCCAAGTAACACTAATTACATTGAAGATGTTGATGAAGGAGAGACATTTTGTTTTGCCATTTCTGAGTCTTGTGGTGCCATTTTAAAAGGAGAGTGGAGAGATGCTTATTCCTGTGATGAGAGTATCAAGAAGGTAATGGAGATGATTCACACAGGGTGGAGCAGTCAAGCTTCTTTGGATGATTCAGTTGATAAAATCAAACATGTTTTTGATGAGTTATCAATAATCGATGACTTTTTATTTCATTCTACTTCTATTGTAGTTCCAACTGGTATGAGGAATAAGATACTTAACTTAGCCCATGAGGGAAACATTGGCATACATGCCGTGAAGAGCAGGATTAGGGAACAGTTCTGGTGGCCAGACCTTGATAAGCAAGTTGAAAATTTTGTGAGAGATTGTTTGGAGTGTGCTATCAGTGATAAAACTCAGGTGACTGTTCCCACCCCTATTCAAGCTGTAGAGGTTCCTCCAAAACCATGGTCTAAACTAGCTATTGATATCATTGGTCCCTTGAAGTTTTCAGATCATGGTGTTTCAGAATATGGTATTGTTGTTATGGATTATTACAGCTGTTGGCCAGAGCTAAAATTTGTAAAGGTTCCCACGACTTCTAGCATCATAGAATGTTTAGAATTTCTTTTTGCAAGGGATGGCATCCAAGATGAAATTATATCTGATGATGGTTGTCAATTCACTTCCTCAGAATTTGAAGTATTTTTAAAATTCATAGACATAAGGCATACTAAAACATCTCTTTATCATCCTAGGAGTAATGGCCTTGTGGAGACGTTCAATAGAGTAATCAAAGTGAACATACAACTCTCCAAGGCTAGTAATCTTAATTGCAAAAAAGAGCTTAAGAATCTATTGTGTGCAGTATGCACTACTCCTAACTCTGACACAGGTGTGTCTCCTTTTGTTTTGCTCAGAGGTCGGGTTCCCTCTACAAAAATGTTAAGAGGATTGATGGGTGCGTTCAATGTACCAATAAGCAAAGTAGAGGATGTCAATAAAAAGAGATCAGAAGCTCAAAAGAAGTACGTTCTGTCTTGCACAAGACAACTCAATGTGAAAGTGGGGGATTTTGTGCGAGTTAAATGTTCCAGAATTTTGCCTACAGGTTCGTCAAGGTTTTCTCATCCTCAGCTTGTAGTAAGAACTAATAAAAGTGCTGTGCATTTGGAAGATGGAAGGTGGTGGAATAAAAATAAGATTTCTGTTTCCAATCACCAGAATTCATCCTGTAAAATCAAGCTATTTATGACCATCTCAATTCCAATCAATCTACCACGTGCACCAATCAAACCATCACAGGGCTGTCAGATGAACTAAGTTGCCTAGTAAATTTCATGACTATGTAATGTATCAGTAAGTAATATAGTATGTTACTATCTCTTTTATTTATTTGTGTTTATGAAAAGTTGTTATAAATTAATTCTTGTATTCAATTTTCTTATAGTGTCTTTTAGTTTTTCATTTGTTTAGGAGAAAGATGTGTTAGGTTCCATTCATGTTCCTTTACTCTAAAATTTACACATTGAGGAGTTCTAGAAGAGATGGCATGACAATGGTTGGGGGAGAATATAGGAGGCAGTGATAGTCATCTTACCAAAACCTCAATACAGGTTTTGAAAGACAATTATTGCACATTTGATTTATATAAAACATTGTAGTTTTGGGAAATACATTTGATGCATGAGAAATGTGACCTTCACTGATCCTCAACACATGTAAACATTATTTACACCTCTGTAGAAGCCTTTGGGTGACAAGTGCTAGATTACCCAAAAAATGGTTCCACATCCCAATATGAGCACCTAAAGAACATTTACTGATGCTCTGTTTCCTTGGGTTAGGTCTATAGGTATCCATGGTTAATGGAATTAGATCTCATTCCCAGTGCATACAGAGCTCAGGCTAGGGTTGTGCAAAGCATTCACTTCACCTGATAATTCTGCAACTCCGGGGATGCAGATCTACTTTTTTAAGAGTGAAGCATAATGCACAATGGTGGGACATCATGTAGCAGGGAATAATGCTCACTTAAGCTTCTTCTGGAAATGTGGTGCTGGGGAGGAGAAATGAAGAAGAGGGGACATGGCACTGCATTGGGAGCAGAAGGGTCAGAGAGGCAGGTGGAGTGTTCCAAAGGGGACCTAGCATGGCACAGCATGGAAGTGGATGGTGATGAAGCAGCGGACTCAGGAGTCAGGAGCACACAGTAAACAACCAGATGTGGATCTAACTCCAGGGGAGGCACCCTCATTACAAATGTGGGCTCTATCAAAAATGTATTATTCCTGGGGTTGGTGTGCAATCTGTAATAGAGGATTCCCAGTGTGGTCACAAAGGAAAACCCTGGCCATTTGGTAATCTCTGATCCACAAGGAAATTGTGCAAATACCATACATTGTATAGGGAACTACACAAATGCGTATTACCCTTTTGTCAGTTCAAAACTCCATTTGCGAACTTCAGGTATCTCTACCAAGTGGGGCCACAAACATCTTATAATATCTCTGGAGTCCACAGATTGCTATGCAAGGGCTATCCCTATATATGTCACCTATGGTTGGAGGAAGACCAAAGACCAGCAATGACTTTCATAATAGTGAAGTGAAATAGGACACTGAACTTCGGTCTCTATGCCTAGTCAGGTGGTATTTACATGTTTTCATAATCTGCTATTAATAATTCATAAGAGCGAGCTCGAATACACACATTGGTGTTTGAGTTAAGCAGCTGAGTATAATTTTTAATGGGCACTGGTTTGTCAGCTGTGGACCTACAGGGATAAGCAAAATTCAAACGTGATTTTAAGAAATTATATTTTCGCAGAACTCTTGATAATACAAAAGAATGGTTTATATGAAGTAACCCTGCTCTTTCTGCTGTCTAAATTAGCTTATGATGTCGTTTTTTGGAACTGGAACAGAAAGGAAAGGAAACTGATAAAAAGAGACACTGTTTACATCTCTAATAGCTATTTGCTAACATCCCACCACCCGTTTAATAGTGTATCAAAAGTACATGTAAACAGAGGACTTTTCTCTAAAATCTGAACAAAAATGGTTTACAGAATCTCTCTTCGATGTCAATGCAACTTGAAGTGCTATAGCTCATCAAGAACATCTGAAGTAAGAAGCTTATTCTGTAAAACCAGCAATATGTGTAATTGAATCAAATATGTAGTAATGTATATCTTAATTTTTACACAAATTTGCTTGCATATTTGTAATGACGTGAGTGCGGCCTGAGGGACAAATTAACAGATGGTACAGCTACTAGATTGCAACACTTACACGAACAACAGCAAAAATGTAAGTCCCGCCTGACTTAGCGCAATAAATTACACAGCCGGACGTGTTCCTTCTTCTAAACTCGCTTACGTCAGACACTCAAAGCTAACCTCAATTGTCATTTGTATATGCGTCGCCATCCAGCTGTTCAAGTGCAACGAACCTGCCGCCCCAAAACACATGTAATTTAATCAAGCTCACTTGGTAGGATATATTCATCATACGAAAGTCTACAGTGATGCCCCCATGGTGGCTGAACCATCATCCAGATTGCAGGGTGTGGCGGAAGGTATTCAAATCACTAAATATGTCATAACCTGGCCTATGATTTGCAACCATAAAAATACTACGTGCAATCTAAGTGCTCAGCATTTTGTGTCCTATATTCCTTGAGAATCTTTCACTATCTAACTTTTCTAGGCGAGCCTGACCCCGTAGCATATGTACAATTGTGACATACAGCTGTAAAATACTTTTAAGGTCTCTTGGCAGTGCGAAAGAAAAACATGCAGAAGCTAAACTAGCATTTGCAATGCAATAGGTCTCACATTTGCGAAAGTTTGAGCTGTTGGCATTGTAAATTAGAACGCCTTTATTTTTGTGTTTTGAAAACCTGCAAGCGGTGTGTAAACACACTTTGTGCTTATAGTCCTTGCTCACTAGAAACAAGCCTTGCAGTAAAAGAGGGGCAACGGGGTGTGTGCTCCAGACGCGGGATGAGGTGCACTGTCACAGTTGTTTGGGCGATCTAGTAATGAGAGAGCTGTTGGCACTGCAGATAATGATGGAGGTGCACCGGTAGAGCTCTTTGCATAGTTCACTAATGATAGAGATGCATGTATGTGGCATTTTTTGAATAAATTAATGCACTGCAGTTAGGGGTTGAGATGCACCGGTAGAGCTGTGTGTGCTCTGCATTAGCTAGTAGCTTCCATTATGACTTATCTGAACTCAGTTACAAATAGCATTGCATGTGGTCTTGTTCAACCTGTTAACACATGGATAATTAACAGTGGGCTCAATATAAAAGTATTTTAGGTTACATCACTCAGGCATAAAGTGTTTGAGATAGGCTAGTCTGCCGCACTTAGACTTGACTCCTGAGGGCTTCCCACAAGCCCTCAGGAGTCAAGTCTAATGACAGGAGAGAGGGCCTGCTCTAAAACGTAAACAGATGTTGCATGCTGGAATAGGCTGTTCTGAAGTAACAATGAATGGAATCTCAGGCATGGAAGTGTTCGTGGACCCTCCCATCATTATTGTGAGGTGAAACAATAGCAGCAAGCGGGCAGCCTCACCAACCCCACTGCTTCATTAACGAAAGTGGCTTGAGGGGCCAGTTCGTTGGCAGCTTTTTCTTCTCAGTAGTTTTACTGTCCCGACTCCCAACAGAAAGGTAGGTGGGTACATTAGTGCAATGGTGGGGTGAAGCAGGGTGATAGCCCGGGAGTCGAGGGGGAGGTCGTGCAGAGTAGCAAATGCTGCGGGACGTAGAGCAGTGAGGATTGAAGATGCATTGCTGCCTTTTTAAGGGAAAGACTGGCCATTCTGAAAGTGAAAGCGTGGTATGGGTCACATGATGTTTCGTAGATGGGGGCAGTTGAAGCGAACAACATTTGTTTATTAAAGTGAATACAGCAAGCCGGTTTAAAGAAAGGGGCGTTGCCACCATTAAAGTGAAAGCTCACTATGGCACACTTAAAAGAAAATTCGAAAAAGACTTTGTTTGTTACAGTAAATACGTCCAACCTGTATAAAGAAAGGGGTGCAGCCTCAAAGTGTGCCTCACTGGTTAAAAAAAAAGAGGCTGCGGCAGAGCATGTCCAGCCTGCAATGACAGGCAGAAGAAGTCATTAAAGAAAATGATGCTCACAGACTATTTATAAAACCTGCAGAGTAACAACACTAGTAAAAGGGTCAGTCCTCATGGGCGGTTAAACAATTTGGAAAAGGCGTTACGGAGGAGGGACTACTAACCCTATTCATGAATAAAAAGCAACCATTTTGAAAGTACAGTAACAGGAACCAATTGAAAAGAAGGGCTAGAAAATGGGCAGTGCTTCAAGTCCATACCTGAATACAGCATGTCTCAAAGAGACAGCACAAGTGCTGCCTACTCAAGACCTAAAAAGGCACTGACCCAAAGCAAGCACTACGAATACACTACTATCGGGTTCAAAGACAACTGATCCTTGTGAAACTTTGCAAACACAGACACTGTGATTGAAAATGGAGGACTGTAACTTTTCCCACCAAAAATAGATGTTTTGTATTGCTTTGATTGTATTCACCAATGTTTTTTCTCACTTGAATCAGATAAAAAAACAACAGAATAGAAGCATAAAGAGGGCAATGATTTGAAGTCCATGCCCACAGCCTAGGTGTACTTTAGAGGTATGTTGACCTACGTAGTATCACTGATACACAGTCTAAACAGCCCAGGGCCACTAGGGTTTCAAAGTGGACTGCAAAGGTCATTGGATCATGTTTGCTGGGTATCAAAGGACACGCTAGCAAGACTCAAATGGCAGATCACAGAGAAAAATTAGGAAAATGAGTAAAGCACAAAAAGGTTGTACAAACAGCAGAATGTTGGCCAGGCTTCATCAACACTATCTCACAGCTCGCCTCTGTCACAGCTGAAGTTTATGAGGTGCTCAGCAGATGTTGATGAACATCTGTGTCTGACACGTTCGAAGTTTCAACACCTTGGCTTCTTTTCAGGGTGAAGAATACATCAGAGTGAAGCTAGCCCCAGACTCTCAGAAGCATTGCAGGCCTCTTGTTCTGACTGGAAAAGTCTATGTTGAGCAAGATCAGCAGCAGCAGGGCTGGCAAGACCTTAAGCAGGGTCTTGGCTTTGCCCCAGCAAGAAGAAGAGGACAGCACACTCTCTCCACAATTTGGATGCCGATCAGCATAAAAAGCCTACATACAGGTCCAAGTCCAGCAAATGTTCAGAGTGCTGATGAACAACCCCAGGTAAATTCACATAGATGGGCAGGTAGTAGCAGCTAAATGACCAATCACTGTCCAGTGCATTCCACAATTTCAAAAATCAAACCAATCCGCCTATGGTCGCATTGGCCTCTGCAGAGAAGGGCTTGGGGTAGCAGGGATATCTTCCCACATGCAGAGGCACCAGGAGATACCTTGTGGGGCTTTGCTGGCACACAGCTATTTGTATTCCCTCCAGACTACCTAAAAGAAAGACCAGGATCATAGAACATCAAATAACTCCTACTGGAAGGCACCTGGAAATCATGAAACTGGCACATAAGCTGCTCAAGCCTGGTCCCATCCCTGCAGTGTGTCTCCCATTATTAATAAGATCAGAAGTAGGGCCTTGCATACTATTATTACGTAGGTGAAATACCACATATTTATCAAATACACAAAATCTGCAAATTTTTCCAAATTGTAAATCATGAAGCTTAACATTATTTTTGCAAGTCAGAAGCGGGTCCATGCAGAAAATTCTTGCTGAGAGATATTTTCTGCTCGAACCAGTCTCCTGCACTGCCTTGATTAACCTTTGTATTCAAGATGTGTCCTCTCATAGAAACATCATGCATGGTGCCGTGCCAAAACGTCTTACACACCTTACCTCATTTCTAAAGAGGTTTCCCAAAATTGTGTAAATTTCAGTTGGGGGAAATTACACAAAGTACCACGGGCCCTACAAGACACTTGTTTCTTTCTTTTGATCTATACTTAAATTTGCTGTTAGATGTTCTCTTCCGCCGGTTTTAGCCACTGTGCCACAATTGACTCTTCTGATCTTAACAGTGGTGCGAATGCAAATGGTAGGTAGGCCTATTTTATCTGGAGGGGAATTGGAAAAAGACACTTTGCTACAAATGAATGAAGAACATACTCTCCTTTGTTTATTACTGTGATTTTTAGAAATGTCCATATGACACAAGATAGATCTCTGACAGAGTTTTTGTCTCGGATGCACTTCTCCCAGGCAGAAATAGATCTTCACAAATAAATCATAAAACTGCTATGAATTTGCACAATGACTCAACCAGAGAGTTACAGTGATGACAGGGAATTTTTCTTTCAAAGGTGGGTGAAATGCTCACTCGAAAATGGCTTTAAAAGCTAGTGTGTGAACTTGACCATGTTGTTAGGTATAATGTGCTTAACGTTTCCACCATTCACGTCAAACATATTGCATCACACTGCTGTGGCGATCCAGCCAGCTACACTGCACCTGGCATGCCACGTTATTCAAATATCACATACAAACATACATCATTAAAGAGGCTTTGGGTCCGACCCCTTCTTTTGCTCTGGAACCTTGAACAATTGGCTCGAGGCCTTGTTAGTCACATCTTGGATCAGCACATAGGAATAGTTTATTCACACAATTTCTTCATTGGCTGTTTGAATGTGTCCTTCTGTCACCATTGGAATACATAAGGAAGTATTTTACATCTAAAACAAATTGGTAAAGTGCCTGGTAGCACTGGGGTACATCTATTTTTCAGATGCCTTTGTTTGTGCTCAATCCCCAGTGCTGCTGGTCAAACAAGCCTTGCCAACGTGATTAGGTTTGTATGACTGCGGCCTATCAAAATGTCATACGATTCTCAAACCTATTGGCTTTGCTAATGCTTGTTTCTCATGATGTCTTCTAGGACAGAAGTCACGTAAAATTCCCCTCTAGTCTGCATCCCACTTCATGTTATGTCATTTTCTGTGATGCTATTTTTGAGCTGAAGCTCATGAGATATGATATTCTCAGTGTGTTAATGAATGGTTTTGAACCCTGAAAAATCCTACTTGTTTTCCGCCACAGAATGTTGGCAAGTATGGGGCAGGGAAGAACATCCGTGGGAGTCATGTCTCAAGAAAACACTCCCATATTGCTGTGGCTGCACAGTTTTTTATTTAAAGACAACAGGAGCCTGAGGATGGGGCAACTGAAAACGCTAGCAATCGTGTGGAGTGCTCGAACATAAAGAAAAACAAGCCTTGGCATAGCCAATAGGTCTCGCTTTTGGGACCTTATAAGTGTTTAGCCATGCAACAATTGATGTTGTTGCACAAGGGATATTGTGCTGTATAACTAAACACTTATAAGGTCCAAAAGGCGAGACCTATTGGCAATGCCAATGCTTGTTTTGGCTGGAGTAGGTCGCACATCAGGAAATGCAAATAGTTGGGCTCTATCTAACAGCAGCCTGGAAGTTTTCTTCCTAAAAGTAGGAGAAGCAAGGTGGCGATAGTCAGTGCTCAAAGAAGATGTTTGAGCTGCTCAAGCTACTGGGTTGATGACCGGCTGAAAACAGACTGCAAGGCGCCTCCAGGACTCAGGCTTTACTGCATTGACTAGATCTTGTGAGGACGGAGGAGCTAACATGCAGGCCACGCCCCCAGCAAAGAAATGCGATACCAGGAATAGTTTAGAAAGACAAGATAAAGGCATGCAAGCAGCGCGTGCGTCGCTGCTTGTTCCCGAGGCAATACTCCATGGGAGTTAACTTGTAAGAAAAGGTGGGGCATGCACCAACCATTAGCCATTTGCAGACTATGATTCTGGAATGACACAAACATAAGCCAATCCAAACCAATGGGATGGGTCAGACCCCACAAAGTACACAAAACAGATCACCTGACAGCGCAAGCGCTCTCTAAGCTCGAGCTAAAAAGTGATAGAAAAAGTTCACTGCAGTGAAATACATGACTTAAATATAAAAGCATACTTTAGCAAATCCCTCATTGACACCACTGTCCCTTAATACATAAGAAAGATACAATTCAACAGATGGCCATCTTGGATGAAGCAATATGATAACAAGAAGTGTAGCAGAGAAATGTAAGAAACCTATTTCTATGGGCACATAAACTACTACAGTGCAGGAACTCTGTGACTACAATGTTACACATTTAAGCTCATATTTCCAACCTATATATGCAGTGAAAGCTTGATGCATGGTTCTGGGCTGATTCCCAAATGCCAGAAATCACACAAGTCTTATCCTCAGACAAAAGCTATATGGTTGGACGTCAGACCTTACTTTTATGTTATCAAAGGCTTTTCTCAATTACAACCTGGAATCACTCACATATTATTCACGGTACAGCTATTATGCTTTTCTCTAAGCATGAAACATTCAAGCACGGATATGGATAAATGAAGTAGATCATTCTATTGGAATATATGAATTTACTGCACAGTCATTACATGATGATATATGCTTAGTCAATAATTGCAAAATAATAAGGACATTCTGCCTGAAAAAGCAAGCAAAGGTACAATATGTGGGGGCTTCTGATAGGCATGTAAGGCAAACATATGACATTATGAGACACCGTGCTTCACAACGTTGCCCTAGAAGGATAACTAAATGAACTGGTTGATAAACTGAAGAACATCCTGACTTTCACCGAAATAGATGTTGACTTCCTTGAAAATGTTCTTATCCTTCAAAGTCTTACCCCCAGTGCAAATAGTTCTATAACATCGCCTGGAGGGAAGGAGTATGCAATGTCTTTCTTTTTTACTTACTCCAGACACCTTATAGGATCAAATAACAACAAACATAATTTCCAAGACCATTTATTAGTCTATCCACTGCTCACTATCCCTTGAAGAGGAACCAGGGTTTCCTCCCCCATCATACTTCACTGCTCGCACTGTTCCAGCAGCAAATGAGTACCTCTCAGCTCTTTCCTTTTTTAACATTGCAGTACTGAGTCAGGTTTGCCTCATGAAATATATACATATATAGCTATGTATCTATCTATCTATGTGTCTGTCTATCTATCTATCTATCTATCTATCTATCTATCTATCTATCTATCTATCTATCTATCTATCTATCTATCTATCTATCTATCTATCTATCTATCCATCCATCCATCCATCCATCCATCCATCCATCCATCCATCCATCCATCCATCCATCCATCCATCCATCCATCCATCCATCCATCCATCCATCCATCCATCTATCTATCTATCTATCTATCTATCTATCTATCTATCTATCTATCTATCTATCTATCTATCTATCTATCTATCTATCTATCTATCTATCTATCTATCTATCTATCTATCTATCTATCTATGCATCCATCCATCCATCCATCCATCCATCCATCCATCCATCCATCCATCCATCCATCCATCCATCCATCTATCTATCTATCTATCTATCTATCTATCTATCTATCTATCTATCTATCTATCTATCTATCTATCTATCTATCTATCTATCTATCTATCTATCTATCTATCTATCTATCTATCTATCTATCTATCTATCTATCTATCTATCTATCTATCTATCTATCTATCTATCTATCTATCTATCTGTCTGTCTGTCTGTCTGTCTGTCTGTCTGTCTGTCTGTCTGTCTGTCTGTCTGTCTGTCTGTCTATCTCTCTCTCTATACATATATATAGATGTATATATATATATTCACTGAAAAAACCATGGGTTATAGACCATATATAGTTAGGAATTAGCATTTACAAAACCTTATTTTACTCACACAAAACCATTGAAATTCCATATATAGTTAGTTGCACTAACTATATATCGCGCACCCGCAATCCACTGCTGATGATGTCACATATTACATCATTCATGACATGGTCAGTGACATCACTGATGACATCACTGATGACATCTCAAATGACATCACTGATGACATCACTGATGACATCTCAAATGACATCACTGATGACATCACTGATGACATCTCAAATGACATCACTGATAACATCTCAAATGACATCACTGATGACATCACTGATGACATCTCAAATGACATCACTGATGACATCTCATTTGACATCAATGGTCACATCACTGATGATATCATTCATGTGACAATACAATGCATCTCCTCACACTTTAATATAACCTCTGTTACACCCAGTGTTAAATACAGAATATAATTTTTTAAACCATTGACACACCAATACTAGTTACTACATATGCACTCACTGATTCCTACGTCTACACACACATTCACTCATTCACCCATACAATCATTCATACATACAATCACTCATCTTTACAAAACTATCATATGCACTCATACACCTATACAGACACTCACACTCTGCCACTCATCCATGGAGTTACTCACACACCTAGTCAGTCCTGTAAAGAATCAATCACACTTCCATTTTCTAATCTATACAGTTAAACATAGAGTACCTTACATTTTCAAACATATACTAACACATTCTTACTCTCTTATACAATCATTGATACAAGAACACATTGATCTGCACAGAGTCACACATCTCCCAGCCAGCCACACACACACTCAGTCTCCCATACAAATACTTGGACAATCAATCAATAACCCATATAGTTACTCATATAGCTACTGATCAACACATGCAGCAGTTTACAGAACAACAGACATAATGATGCACAAATTAAGACAGTTTAGTCACTAACCCATGCACTCAGTGAGACACATTTAATCACTCACTCATACAGTCAGTCACGCACCTACTAAATCCTTCATCCAGACACTTCTACATCTACTCATTCTTCAATATGTAAAACATATTTAAACTTTACAGAAACACACAGTCACTGGATGATGTCATCAGTGATGTCATCAGTGATGTCATTTGAGATGTCATCAGTGATGTCATCAGTGATGTCACTGACCATGTCATGAATGATGTAATATGTGACATCATCAGCAGTGGATTGCGGGTGCGCGATATATAGTTAGTGCAACTAACTATATATGGAATTTCAATGGTTTTGTGTGAGTAAAATAAGGTTTTGTAAATGCTAATTCCTAACTATATATGGTCTATAACCCATGGTTTTTTCAGTGAATTTTCAAGGTTTTGTAAATGCTAATTCCTAACTATATATGGTCCATAACCTATGGTTTTTTCAGTGAATTTCATTGGTTTTTTAAAAGCTAATATCTATAGCTGTAAAATGTATTCTTCTTTAAATCCAAAAATATATTTTATATGTTTATTAATAATTTGTTTTAAATATTTTTTTTGTTTCGCTCCCGGTCCGCGAACCGGAAAGCTTTCCGTTAGCTCAAATTGATGCCGCGACCCGGTCCGCGAACCGGTAAGAAATCAACATAGTGACGGTATCGCGTTGTCGCAGTACGCTGCCCAGAACGCTTCCCGGTTCGCGGACCGGGCGCTACCCACGCAAAAAAACAAAAATTTTTTTTATTTTTTTTTGCCCCGCGGGGCCCTTTTAAAACCTCCACATTAAACCTAGGGGGTCAGGGAGGATCTAGTATGCCCCCTTATGGTTATTTCCCCCTTTGTTTTGGCCTCCTCTTGTCTCTCAATCCTACCGAGAGACAAGATGGCGGCCGCTCCGGACTGTTTAGAATGTTGACAGACACCAGAGAACCAATCAGCTTCGCTACGCGAAGTTCCGGTACGCGTAAGGTCCGCGAACCGGGGCGCTGCCCGGTCCGCTGTTACAGATATATATCTTTTTTTAAACGTTAATTTCTCAAAACCACTGGAGCACATATATTGAGACCTACAAAAGGCACATCGGGCTACCAGTCCCTACAAGTTTGCCAAGTTTCGTGCAAATCCATTCAGCCGTTCGGGCTAAAAGTGAGGCCAACCGCCCTATGGAAAACTCAATGTTAAAAACACGTTTTGGGACCCCCCTTTTTTCTCGACCCCCCCTGGACGAACCCCCCCCAAATTTCCAGGGGCTGCTCAGAAACAAAATGTCCCATTTTCCAGAAAATTTCAGCCAATTCCGTCCACAAACCCCAAAGTTATTAGACATAGAATTTTCAAAAATCCCATAGGGAAAAAAAATCCTAACTATATATACCTACTGGCGACCGCCAGTAGGTAATATATATATATATATATATATATATATTAGGTATGGGCTGAAAATTCTGCGAATCTCGTGAAATTGAGGCAAAATCCGCGATTCCGCGAGCGGGACGAATTTTGTTCAGGAAGCACTTACAGGGTTACAGCAGGTGCCCAAGTTGAAGCAAATTTCTTTGTAACCATTTACAAAAGGGTTACATAGAAATTAACTTCAACTTGGGCACCTGCTGTAACCCTGTAAGTGCTTCCTGAGCGGCGCCTCATTGCCTACTTTGACACTCGAAGCAGGGTCAGAGAATAGTTACAATTAGGCAATGAGGCTCCTGTCACACCTCAGCAGGAAGCACTTACATATATAAATAAAGCAGGTGCCCGAGTTGATGCTCAAATTCAGTAACGCATTATTAATCAGCCCAAGAATCTAGTGAGCACGGTCGATGCTAGGCAGGTGTGCTTTCTCCCCAAATCTACCGTCTAGAAATAGCTGTAATCCATGATGGAGGTCTAGGCATCCACGAGTTTCTTGAGCACAATCCCCCTGTACTTCCAGTGACAAGGAGGCTGCTTTCTCCTCATCTGCTGCGCTGATCGGCCTCTGACCTTTATAAACAAGAGGCATGAGAACTCGCACAGAAGCCCGGCCCCACACACACTAGGCTATGCAACCTCTTCTCGCCCTTTCCCCCACTGTGATAGACAGCTCACTCGAGGGACCTCGGCGCCTATGGGCGCGGTGGCAAAGTTAACAAGCATTTACAATGCAATAGGGCTCGCAGCATTAAAGTTTGAGTTATTGGCATTGTGTATGACAATGAGTTGCATAAATTTTCCGAAAACTCTGAATTGGTGTATAAAGATGATTTGCAAACTGTCATATGTTGCTCAATAATAAGGAGAGTTGGGAATAATTATGCTATGCTATCTTTTGCTATCCTGTGCTTTTTTATTATGCTGTGCTGTGTTTTGTTATGCTATGCTGTGTGTTGTTATGCTATGTTTTGTTATGCTATGCTGGTGACTGAGGTTCAGATGGCAACGCTAGTAAGGCAAACTAAATAAAATGTGAGCAATAGAACCAAATGTATTGTTACTCCAGAATTATAAAAATACTATCTATTCTGGGATGTATTTAACTGTAGGTATTTTCTGCTGTTGTGTTCTTTTCTGTAAGCCTTTGCATGAGTTTGATATTCAAAGAACAGAAAGTATGGAAGGCTATAAATTAGCTTTTTGTCAGTAGTCTTTTCACTCTGAAGCGTTGGCAGAGATCCCTGGTCCTATTATAGAAAATGCATCTAAAAATGTTTTTTTAAGATGAGAGGTTGGGGGTGGACTAGGGTCTGAGAGCAGTGAGAGGAATAAATAGTAACCTAGGGGAGCTATCATTCCTCTCTGCAAAAAAACTGAAAATCGGGGAGGGGCGTGGCTTGGAGCCAACAGTAATGGCTGCACACTAGAGGAGCTCCGGTCTCGTTAGTGCTGAAAGCCCAAC
Organism: Lissotriton helveticus; assembly: GCF_964261635.1. NCBI lineage: Eukaryota > Metazoa > Chordata > Amphibia > Caudata > Salamandridae > Lissotriton > Lissotriton helveticus. The sequence goes on along the minus strand of NC_136068.1, from coordinate 1,429,840,872 downwards.
ATTCGTATTTAAGTCCATAACTGGAAGTGAAAATCAGAGCAGGGAAGCATGCCAAACCCTGAAGGAAAGATCGTAGAGGCTGAAATCACAGTGAAATTTGAGGAATGGAGGCGGGAGCTGAGGCCGTGTGAGACCTGCAAGACGGAAAAGAGTGAGCGGAAACCGAAAGCAGAGGCTGGACTGATCTGCCAGTCGGGATGCAGGATATCGGTGAGCCCGCTCGGCGACCAGCAGTCTCCCGCGGCTTAAATGTTACTGGGCCGACTCCCAGGGGATCGATGTTGACGGGATCCCTGGGGCTCCAAAACTGTGCAATGTGTGGGCCCGATTGTGGCCTGAGGGCGGTGAAGTCTCTTGAAGGGAGCAAGCGGGAGGACGAGCCCTGAGAGCGATGAAAGCCAGAGAGTGAGGCCGCAGCGCCCGTGAAGACAACAAGGTTAGAGGTTGGACTGGGGCACCCAGCAACAGGATTTACTGCATGGCCCGAGATTGCGGCAGCGGGGGGAGGAGGTGTGTGGAGAGAGGAACGGGGCGCGCTGACCGAGCCAGATCTCGGACACCCCTCCACACCTGAGGAGCCAGAAAGAAGATAGTGCATGTGTGCGACGGTGGGGGAGAGGGGGGGTGCACTCGTGTGTGTGTGCGCGCGTGTGTGTATGTGAGCTGGGGGGGGGTGTCTCTGTATGTATGTGCGTGCGTGTGTGGGCGCTTGTGTGTGTGTGTATGCGCATGCGTGTGTGCTTCTCAGGAGACAGCGCCTGGCCGCAGCGCTCGTTCGCGTGCGCGTGTCACTTTGAAATCACCTTCAGGGCGATGCGCGCGGCCAGGATTGTCTCCTAGGAAGCACACACGCCGACAAAAGAGCTTCGGCGGAGACGCGCTTCCGCGCGTTCAGCCGAGCCCTAAAAACACACGGGGTCACTGGAGACAACTCTTCTGGGCCATTACACAGCTGTAGTGTAGGAAAAGCACGATACATTTACCCAACGAGGCAGACACACAGGGTCACTGGAGACAACTCTTCTGGGCCTTTACGCAGCTGTAGTGTAGAAAAAGCACGATACATTTACCCAACGAGGTAGCACTTACTGCTTTCTCCTCATCTGCTGCTCTGATCGGTCTCTGACCCTTCATAAACAAGAGGCATGTGAACTCGCACAGAAACCCGGCCCCACACACACTAGGCTATGTAACCTCTTCCCGCCCTTTCCCCCACTGTGATGGACAGCTCACTCGAGGGACCTCGGCGCCTATGGGCGCGGTGGCAAAGTTATAGACACACGGGGTCACTGGAGACAACTCTTCTTTATGCAGCTGTAGTGTAGGAAAAGCACGATACATTTACCCAACGAGGTAACACTTACTGATTAGCCAGTAGAAAGTACTCCATTTGCGTATAGTGCAATTGCCAAAAAATCCACGATTTCGCGGGACCCAACTTACCAAGGAGATGCTACAACAGCGAAACAGGTGATTGTTTGAAGGAAGGGATTCGGAGGGGAGGATGTCCCACTCTGATCGTTCTTGCAGACTAACGTTTTTCGGAGGCAAAGAGGAATGTGACAATTATGCAACACTTAAAAAAGCACATGAATGCAGAGAATGACAGCGTACTTACTTAATGCAGATGTCAATTATTAACTGTTAAATAACAGAACAATTGCGGATTTATTGAAATTCCAGAGAACACTTTGAGAAAATACAACATACTGCATTATGGGACTTGTATTTTTTAACTTGTCATGTGACTTTCAATATAAATAGCACGCACTGATGCACGTTGCACTTTACATCGTTTTCACCTGTGATCAAGGCTGCAAAGCTGAAACGCGCAAGGACTTGGAAACTTGTGTGTTGCTGTGCCTTCTTATTAAATGACACGTCTCTTGAAATGGACCTCAATGTGTTTTTGTCGTTGTGATGATTGATGGGCTGCTCCGTGCCCCTGGATTGAGGCCACCCTGTAGGGTCGGGGGCACCAGTACTCGGAGGCTTGTGTTGGTGATATATATATATATATATATATATATATATATATGTCAAAAGCAAACGTCCCTTGTTGGAGAAGGAGCGGCCAGCCAGCTGGTGCAGGTGACGAGTCAAGGACAAGGCCCGTAAATTATTTGTAATTCAAAGAAAACACCGCACTCTTGATCAAGAACATTTACTGTTCGAAACGCGTAGGTGAAGGAAGTTTTACAAAACTGGATTAAATTGCTTTAATCATCCGAGAAGAGTGCGGTGTTTTCTTTGAATTACAAATATATATATATATATATATATATATATATCACCAACACAAGCTTCCGAGTACTGGTGCCCCCGACCCGACCCCGATATGTATATATATATATATTCACTGAAAAAACCATAGGTTATAGACCATATATAGTTAGGAATTAGCATTTACAAAACCTTGAAAATTCACTGAAAAAACCATAGGTTATAGACCATATATCGTTAGGAATTAGCATTTAAAAAACCTTATTTTACTCACACAAAACCATTGAAATTCCATATATAGTTAGTTGCACTAACTATATATCGCGCACCCGCAATCCACTGCTGATGATGTCACATATTACATCATTCATGACATGGTCAGTGACATCACTGATGACATCACTGATGACATCTCAAATGACATCACTGATGACATCACTGATGACAACATCCAGTGACTGTATGTTTCTGTAAAGTTAAAATGTGTCTTACATATTGAAGAATGAGTGGAAGTATAAGTGTCTGGACAAAGGATTTAGTAGGTGCATGACTGAATGTATGAGTGAGTGATTAAATGTGTCTCACTGAGTGCATGGGTTAGTGACTAAAGTGTCTTAATTTGTGCATCATTATGTCTGTTGTTCTGTAAACTATAAAAAATCATTCAAGTCATCTTGATTGTGAGTAAAATAAGGTTTTTTAAAATAAGGTTTTTTAAATGCTAATTCCTAACGATATATGGTCTATAACCTATGGTTTTTTCAGTGAATTTTCAAGGTTTTGTAAATGCTAATTCCTAACTATATATGGTCTATAACCTATGGTTTTTTCAGTGAATTTTCAAGGTTTTGTAAATGCTAATTCCTAACTATATATGGTCTATAACCTATGTTTTTTTCAGTGAATTTCAATGGTTTTTTAATAGCAAATATCATAAGCTGTCGAATGTCAAGTACGTGGTAAGTAAAAACATTTTCGTGTTTATGCACACTGATCTGCTTTGAATGCTGCCCCCCACCCCTCATTTCTATTAGGAGTACTCTCTCTTTGCAGATAGTGAAGGGTAGTTAACGCAGGCCTTTGCCCCCGTTGTAATCCGTCGTGCCTGCTTCTCTCTCCATTTGATTGATTGTTCTCTTTGGTTCATTCTCTATTTACAAACAAGCACAGAGTCGCAATACTCTGTTTAGTCTTTGCAGATAGCGAAAAATCGTGTAAAAAAACAAAAGGAATCGAGCAAAATCAGTAGGCCACTAATGGGATCTCTTTTTGACCTCGCTAAAATAGAAACATTAGGAACAACCTGTTGAAAATAGCAATGTGTATGTACATAAGCGGCGTTCATTTGTGTTCACAGTACCCCTTGTTGATTGTTTGAATCGAGCATTGAATTGTTCGAAGTTGGTTCTCTTAAGGATCTTCTCTGCCTGCAAACGAGGAAGAATAGGAATATTCTCTCTCCCTTTGCAGATAGTGAAGGGTAGGTAACGCAAGCCTTTAACACGTCGTACCTATTTCATTCCTCATTGATTGATTGATTGTCCGAACATTGACTGTTTGGGAATTAGTTCTTTTTGGAGGTATTCCCTGTTTGCAAATAAACGTAGGAAAATCTTTGCAAGTAGTGAAAGGGTACGTAATGCGGACCTTTCTCCCCCGTTGTAATCTGTCATGCCTATCTACTCCCCACTGATTGATGCACCTGTTTCACCCGGACCATTTACTAGAGATAGGTCATCTGGCCCGACCAGAGCGCACCCCTAGTGAAAAGGACATATGCAATAATAACGAAGTGATCACTGTATCCTGTTAACAGAAACTTTAGCATGAAACAACCTGGAAAGAAAAGAATAGGAAAACGAAAATCAGTAGGCCACTGATGAACTTTTTATTAAATAACAAACAAAGAAACGATAACAATACGTAATGATAAAACCTATTATTGTCCTAGAAACAAGAAACGTTAGAAGTAAGCCCGTAATAAGAAACCTGAAAACATCGCCCCTCACTGCCCCAAAACGTGTCTGTCCCACCGCCTGCCACGGCCAAATAACGGCAAACTGGGAAAGATAGAAGTCAGCAGACATCCGCCCCATTCTAGAAACTTCCAAAGGGCAACAGGTTTTCGGCTACGCCCAGCCGGAAGCAACACATATAAGGCGGGTCCTGCTGCCACGCCTCGGCCAGGAGATCATCACGTAGGGTGTAGCCGACTCCACCACCGTAGTCCTCCACGACCTTGAAGATTCTAGAGGAGCCGCGGGAGTCCCCGACCCCCGCAGACACCCCCGATGGGGAATGACTGCCATGATCGCCCGTGGAGTGACGAAACTGTAGCCGCGGGACGTCGGCGCTCCCATGCTGGCGCCAGCCTCAGTTTGAATGACTAGAATCCTGCAGACCTCAGTTCCGGTGAAAGCACAGTGTGACCCGGTAGGAAAAATTGTTGCACCCCCTCCCCTTTTTGACTGATGGTTCAAACCACCGATCCTTTCCTTTGCCCTTTTAACGGAACTTTGGACTGCCTCAAACCCCCCCCCCCCCGCGGCACCCCACGCCGTTATTTGCTGGGCGGCAACTTACTAGACATCACCTTCGTGACATCCAGATTTCAGCGCGTTCTGCTGCCTTGGAACTATTCGCACAACAGACCGCTACTGACAACCCACCCCCCGGGACGCCCCACGCCGGATACCCAAATCAGTGCAGCACCCAGGCAACATCTTCTGAATTTTCATAATTTAAAAGAACTAGTAACATGTCCTCATCAGGAATTTCCTCTTCAATCATCTCATCAGGAATTTCCTCATGAAAAGTCTGCAATGATGATTCTTGTAACTCTATGGTCTCCAAACATTCGATAAATTCGCCATCAAGACATTGATCAAAAAAATCATTCAAGTCATCTCCTCCTTGTGAGAATATTTCATTATTGGTGCTGTCAATTTCAATAAATGTAGTGGATAATTCAAAAGAAATTGCCACGGTCTCTTCGTTGTTTAAATGTTTTTACTGTTTTTGTTTTGTTGTATATATTTATAAGTTATTAAAGTTTTATATTCCTACTACTTTGTTGGAGTGCTATATATTTTTAATGTGACACATAATTGTAAAAACTTTGATGTACAAAGAGTCATCCCTGGAATCTTCCGCTTCAGGCTCGGTCCCCTCCCCAATCACAATACAGGATGGTTTTCAGATAGTATGAACACGTGTGGTGTGACGGATCTCATCGGGTGTGGGCCTTGATCTACTATAACTCCTTTGAAGAGGGGTGATTCTTTACAGCTGGGGCCATAAACTACATCTGCAGGGCTAGCTGATAGCCTAGGACCGGCCTGGACAATCGGACACAGAGGAAGAGGAGTGTCAGAGGGTGCGGTAGTGAATAGGGCGAAAGGGAGGTGTCGGGCGGGCACAGAGTGTGATTCTCAGGGAAGAGCAGCGCAGATGGGGGAGGTTTATTGCCCATGCATAAGACAGAGAGCGGGGGTGAGCAGTGCCTGGGGAAGATGCTTGCGAGGGTGGGGAGCCATGCTACGAATCGACAGCGTGCAGAGAGTGGGTCTGGTCAAGGCATCTAAAATGGCTGCCGTGCACAACAAAAGTGTGGCATTTCAAAAAAGGCAAGATGGCGCAGACAATGTTTTTCAACACTTCCTCATTTCCTTCGAATCGAACGTTAACAGACGTTGGTGCATATTGCCAAAGTTAAGCGATATTTATCGCTAACGATGCTTAGCAACGAATTTTTTACCGCTAAGCATCGTCAGAAATTATCGAAGATAAACCTTGCTATTATCAAGGTTTATCGCAAATGCGATAAAAAATGGCCGCAATGCATGAATATCGCTAAAAAGTCAGCGATATTCATGCATTACCGAGCTAATGCTCTTAGCCATGTTATCCACCTCCCATTGGATAACATGGCTAAGAACTGCTCAGGGCAGGTGTTAGTTTTTGGAGATATTCGCGCTTAGCGCGAATATCTCCAAAAGTTGGTAATAGGAGATAGATATCTTGCATGTTGTAATGCAAGTTATTGTGGTATATGGAACTCATACCATAATCTCTCAGGAAAGCAGAAACTGATCCTTTTGGGACCGCCTGAGAAGGCCTAGGGGGTGAGGGGTACTCTACTTTGCCCCCTTTTCACGTTCCGAACTATTTTATTTTACTCTCTTCTGTAATTACACAAAATGGCAGCGATAAGATGCATCAGAGACAGACAGTGAGAGAAAGGAGGCCGGAGATGAAGAAGAGATGTCAAATACACATTGGAGATAATATAGTGGGAGAAGGGAAGTAAATATGAGTAAACTTACCATGTAACATAAAAATGTTCCACTCTATACTATAAGTCTCATTTTATACTACAATCACTTCGCTACAACCTCATAAATTAAAAATAAAAATGAATAATGTCTCAAACAATTTTTGTATTTCTAAATATAAATTTATTCTTCTGAATTTTCAAAATTTGAAAGAACTAGTAACATGTCCTCATCAGGAATTTCCTCTTCAATCATCTCATCTGGAAACTCCTCATGAAAAGTCTGCAATGATGATTCTTGTAACTCTATGGTCTCCAAACATTCGATAAATTCGCCATCAAGAGATTGATCAAAAAAATCATTCAAATCATCTCCTCCTTGTGAGAATATTTCATTATTGGTGCTGTCAATTTCAATAAATGTAGTGGATAATTCAAAAGAAATTGCCACGGTCTCTTCATTGTGAGCCATTTTATTTTGAAATTGCTTGCTGTAAATTGCAGAAAAAAATAATCACTTTCATTTATCGTTTTTAGTAATACATAATATAAAACTAACTTTATCAAGTATTTAGTATAACAGAAGGACTGTAAATAAATAACAGAAAACATTTTTCAAATTATCTTAAAGTGTACAACATAGTTCCCCTTACAAATTAACAACTCACCTTTTTAAAAGTAGGAGAAGTGTTAGTAATGTGTAAACCAAACACGAGAAATTGAGCACCAAAAATTCCTCACAAATGTACCTCAGACAGTAGTATCACAAAATGGCTGTGGTTTCCTCTCATTTTAGATGTATACATAACCAATTAACTTTCATCACACACAAATACAAAACCAAAGTAACATTTTAATTGGTTCTAAATTTCAACACTTTCAAATGTGTTTTCCCCATGCAATTTTCCATAGGACATTTAGATACGTCTACAGCCTGAATGGCTGAACGGAATTACACCAAACTTGGCAAAATGGTACATCAAACCTAAGAGGTCAGGGAGGATCTACTATGCCCCCTTATGGTCATTTGCCCCTTCGCTTTGGCCTCCTCTTGTCTCTCGATCCTACCGAGAGACAAGATGGCGGCCGCTACGGACTGTTTGGAATGTTTACAGACGCCGGAGAACCAATCACCTTCGCAAAGCTCCTTAACGCGAAAAGTACGCGAAGCGGAGCGCTGTTACAGATATATATCTTTTTTTGAACGTTAATTTCTCAAAATCCACTGGAGCACATACATTGAAACCTAGCAAAGGCACATCGGGCTACCAGTCCCTAATATTTTGCCAAGTTTCGTGCAAATCCATTCAGCCGTTCGATTATTATTATTATTTTTTTTTTTTGCCCCGCGGGGCCCTTTTAAAACCTCCACATCAAACCTAGGGGGTCAGCGAGGATCTACTATGCCCCCTTATGGTCATTTGCCCCTTCGCTTTGGCCTCCTCTTGTCTCTCGAGCCTACCGAGAGACAAGATGGCGGCCGCTACGGACTGTTTGGAATGTTTACAGACGCCGGAGAACCAATCAGCTTCGCTTCACAAAGCTCCGTACCGCGAAAAGTACGCGAACTGGAACGCTGCCCGGTCCGCTGTTACAGATATATATCTTTTTTTGAACGTTAATTTCTCAAAATCCACTGGAGCACATATATTGAGACCTAGCAAAGGCACATCGGGCTACCAGTCCCTACAATTTTGCCAAGTTTCGTGCAAATCCATTCAGCCGTTCGGGCTAAAAGTGAGGCCAACCGCCCTATGGAAAACTCAATGTTAAAAACACGTTTTGGGACCCCCCTTTTTTCTCGGCCCCCCCTTGACGAAACCCCCCCAAACTTTCAGGGGCTGCTCAGAAACAAAATGTTCAATTTTCCTGAAAATTTCAGCCAATTCCGTCCACAAACGCCAAAGTTATTAGACATAGAATTTTCAAAAATCCCATAGAGAAAAAATCCTAACTATATATTTATTTTAACGACTTGTAGAGCGCCTGGTGACCCGAAGGCATCCCCGCGCTGTAATAATTTTGATATCCAGATGAGATGGAGGAGAAAAAAAAAGAAAAGGGGGGGACGTTATTTCGGAAATAGAAGTGTTTTCAATTTTTTTCTGAAAATAAGATAGCTGGGTTCCAGTCTGAGGGTACGGGGGAGTGAGTTCCATCCGGTGGAAGCTTTCACAGAGAAGCGTTGGCCTCCAGTGCGTGTCTTTTTAAATTTGGGGATGTTGGCTAGATGTTCATTCTCGGACCGCAGGGATCTGGGAGCTATATAAGGAGTTACCAGGTCGCTGAGAATCGGAGGGCCAGCTCCATTAATCAGTTTGTAAGCCGTGCACATGGCTTTGAATTCCACCCTTTGACGCACCGGGAGCCAGTGCAGGGCTTTGATGGCAGGTTTAGCTGACACTCTGGAGGGAAGGTTCATGAGTAGTCGGGCTGCAGCGTTCTGTGTTCGTTGTATTTTAGCCAAGGTGGCCTCTGGGGCACCCAGGTAAACCATGTTACTGTAGTCCAACCGTGACAGTATTAGCCCTTGGACTAGGAGTTTTCTGGAGGTGGGCGGGAGTAGGGGAAGAATCTTGCGGGTGGTGCGCATAAGCCCAAAACAGGTTCCTGCAGTTTTGGCCGCTTGTGTTTTCATTGAGAGTTTGGGTTCTAGCCAGACTCCTAGGGTCTTAATTTCTTTTTTCGGGGTGGGAATTTCCCCAAACACGTCTGGCCAGGCTGATGGGGGGATGGTCACCCATTGCTTTCCCATGAGCATCACTTCGGTCTTCGACCCGTTTAATTTGAGTGATGATTCACACATCCAGCCATAGATTTTCGTAAGGCAATTTGCCAAATTGTCTGGGTGGTCGTCTAGTTGGGATAGGGAGACGATCAGCTGTGTGTCATCCGCGTAACTCACTATTTTGATGCCGAGGGGTGTCACCACGTCTTCAAGGGTGGCCATATAAGCATTAAAAAGCGTAGGGCTTAGAGATGATCCCTGGGGGACCCCGCTCGTGAGGGGGAGGGTGGACAGTGGTGATTGCTGTCCCATACCTGGAATGTGCGCCCGGCAAGGAAGGACTCTATCCACCTGAGCGCCATCCCGGTGAGCCCTGCTGCCGCCAGTCGTTGGAGAAGGACACGATGGTTGACTGTGTCGAAGGCTGCACTAAGATCCAGGAGGATCACTGCCACTGACCCTCCTGAATCCAAAATGCGCCTTGCCTCCTCGATAACGGCCAGAAGGGCGGTATCAGTGCCATGACCCGGGCGAAACCCAGTTTGGGATTGCCGTAAGATGTTATTTGCCTCGAGAAACTGAGACAATTGTCCGTTGACCAATTTCTCGGCTACCTTGCTGATGCCAGGGAGGAGTGAGATTGGCCGGTAGTTTGCCATGTCTGCTGGGTCTAGCTGGGGTTTTTTAAGGAGTGCTTTCACGACTGCGCTCTTCCAGCTATCGGGGACAGATCCTTGGGCAAGCGAGCTGTTAATAAGCTCTGTGATCGTGGGAACTATGACAGGGGCTACGGTTTTGAGGAGTCTAATTGGTGCGGGATCCAGAGGTGATCCGCTTTTCATTTTGGCCAAGGTTGCATCTACCTCGTTGCAGGTTACTGCCCTAAATGTAGCTAGTTGGGGGCGCATGCTGTTTCCTGCTTGGCTGGAGGGTGATTTATTGTCCGTGTGACTAGAGGGACGGGGGGGGGAAGGGATGTTAAGATTCGGGCAATTTTGTCATTAAAATAGGTGGCTAATTCGTTGCTTCGGTCAACAGGGGGGTCGTTGGAGGAAGGAGTGGTGGTACTTTCAGTAGCTCTTTTACGATTAGGAAGGATTCCCTAGCTAAGTTGGTAGATTCTCTTATCCGAGTGTCGTAATGGGAGGCTTTAGAGCGCTTAATGGAGGCTTTGTATAATCTAACTGAGTTCTGGTAGGCTTCCTTGCTGGCGTGCTGCCAGTCTTTCCTCCATAGCCGTTCGGCTTTCTTGCATTTTTTACGTAGTAATCGAAGTTCCGGGGTATACCACGGGGCGGAACCTGGTTTCCCGTTTTTGTCCTCCCGGGTTCTAAATGGGAGTACGGAATCCAGGGAGGTAGTAATCCACTCTCTGAATTTACTATCGGCGATAGCCGGGTCTTCTGCATGGGCAGGGGTAGTTGACTCTAGGGTCCTGGCCCAGTCTTCGGTGGGGAGCTTGGACCAGGCCCTGTCCCTGGTGTAAGTGGGAGGTTTTTGAGATTTCCTGAAAGGTCCTGATAGTTGGAAAGAGACTAAAAAGTGGTCCGTCCAGGGGAGGGGGAGGGATTCGCTGAATTGCATGGTGGGGGTGCTTGTGAACACCGGGTCCAGCAAGTGACCTTTGTTGTGTGTAGCTCCGGAGTTTAGGAGGTGGAGGTCGAGAGCCGCCAGATCGGTGATCAAGTCGGCTGCCCCAGTATCTAAAGGGTCATCGAAATGAATGTTCAGGTCTCCTAGTATCATGAAGTTGGTGATGGAGTGGGCCTGTGTTGCTACCGTGTCCAGGAGAGCACTAGAAAAAGAACCAGGGTGACCGGGGGGGCGGTACAGTAGGATGCCTGTGAGAGAGTTAGTCGGGTCTAACTTAATTGTGAACTGTAGGCTTTCAGAGTCGGGAACCTGCGCGTCGTTGTATTTGCAGGGGAGATAGTCCCGGTGAATAATGGCGACCCCACCACCTCTGCCTAAAGGGCGAGGTAGGGACTGAATGAGGAAGCCCGGAGGGGTAGCTAGAACCATGTCTGACGCCGAGTGTGGGGAAAGCCACGTTTCCGTCAAAAATAGAACGTCGATCTCATGGTCTTCTATAAGATGGTTGATAAGCGTCGCATGTTTAGGGAGGGAACGACAGTTCAGAGAAGCAAGTTTGAGGGCTGAGGGTTTGTAGGGTTGAATAGGGAGTTTGAGTAGGACTGGGTGGCAGTAAGTGCAGCTGATAAATGGTCCCTCTAGATCGTGAATATACTCACAAGAGGAGGCGATGGTGGGTCTGAGACTTAGGAGGTCCCGACGTGATTAGGTTACCTTAGGGGCAGTTTTATCCGACAGGGGTTCTGGCCCTCGGCCCGGCCGTGCGCAGACGGGCTTGCCTTAGGCGCGCCTTCGGCGCGCAAACGGCGCTCCCGCTGCGCTCGTCCGCTGCGCTGGTATGGCCGGCACATTTGTAGTGAGTGTTATGGGCGTGGCCTCGCAGTGGGCGTGGCTCCGCCTTGGGCCCGCGTTGGCGGTGTGGGCGTTTTCCCCTGTGTCAGCGCTGGAAGTCGCTGTGTCAGGGGGGCTCTGGGAGGGTTGCTTTAGCGCGTACAAGTCGGCGCTTCAGTGCAGGTAAGCTCAATGCTTTTTAGATCAAACACAGAGAAAAATGACAGTTTTTAAAATCAATTTGCTGCATTAGCGTGTGAGAAGTCAGCGCTTCAGTGCAGGTATACTCAAAGTTTTTTAGATCAAACACAGAGAAAAATGACAGTTTTCAAAATCACTTTGCTGCTTTAGCGCGTGAGAGTCAGCGCTTCAGTGCTGATATGCTCAATGCTTTTTAAAATCAAGCACCGAGAAAATGACAATTTTTAAACTCAATTTGCAAAATGCAGTCCTCCGGCATCCGCCTCAGAGGATAATCAAAACAATGAACATTCCAGTTTGCAATGAAAAGAATTAGGAAGCGTCACAATAAAATAGCATATCTGACATGATCTCAAAATGAGAGCAAGATAAATATAAAACAATATAGATGTGATAGAATATGATAGGTAGAGTAGATTAATAAATCGGATAAAAATAGTAGTTATACATAATGACGTAAAATAATAAATAACACAATGAACATTCCAAATAGCAATGAAAAGAATTAGGAGGCGTCACAATACAATAGCATATCTAACAAGATAACAAAATGAGAGCAAAATAGGTATAAAACAATATAGATAAAATGCGATAGATATATGATAGGTAGAATTGATTAATAAATAGGATAAAAATAGTAGTAAGTTCACTGAATGTGAAGAATATAGATAGGAAAGAATTGAAATGGAAAAGAGTGACAGGGAGTAATAAGATGTAAAGCGGAGTAAGAGTGATAGTGGAGGTCATAGATAAAATAATTTAAGGTGATGGGGAATAGACAACGGTGATTGTTGAATAAAAACAAAGGCAGCAATGAAGTGTAAAAACCAACACAAATTGGTAAAGGGAACGAAGTGAACAACATTGAAATAACAAAACCAAATACTAAGTCAATAAGGTGCACAAAGTAACATAGTAGAGAGTAATGTGCACATCAAAGGGCAATCAAGTAGGGGGTAGGGATAAAATAACAAGTAGATAAATATATAGATATGGCATAAAGTGAGGGTACTGAAGGAGAGGGGGGATAAGTGAGAAGAGGAGTGGGGTGGTGAATGGCTAACCGAGAAAATGAGTGGGTATAGAGTGAGTAGGGATACATTCAGAAGAGCAGGGATTGTGCGATGAAAGAACAGTGGTAAAAAGTGATATCGGGCTACTTTAAAGATGGCGTTGAAACACTAGACTAACGTATTTCTATTCTTAATTAAAAAGAACAGGGCAGGAAGAAGTAAAAATAGCGAGGTATCAGGTCATGTCGACCTTTTCACAGTCCGCGTCTTAGACCAGTCCAGTCACAACTTTTCACAGTGTTTCAACCATTCATATACCCCCCTCTAGCAGCAGTAATCTGATTAATAAAACAGAAATAAAGTGTAACATGAGGAATAACGAGCTAATCAGATAGATATAAGAGACAGAAAGTGCAATATAATCAAAAAAGGAGTACTATATGAATATAAAAGTTATAAACAGTAGATAGCAAAAATTTCGAAGGAGCACTCCTTTCGGAATGACTGGGGAAGCTCACTGGAGGTTTCACTTCAAAGATGGATGCCAAATTAAGTCCTATCTCAATGTCAGTTCCTTAGCAAGGTCGGGGAAAGAGTCCTATCTCTATGACCATTTCAGAGTGAGGCATGAGGAAACAACCAAAACAAAACAACAACAAAAAAACAAAAAAAAAGAAATGGAGGCTCTGAAGGTAGTCACCTTGATTAGTGAAGTGCGAGGGGGGTTATGACCTCAGTAGGCGCTATCTTGGGGTCGGGCACCGGAGGGATTTATGGAAAAAGAAATGATCCAGGTGAAGCAGCTCATTTCTTCCCTAACGCTGTTTCAGCCCATATATGAGTGACAAACAATTAGTTAAATAAATAACACGCAGTATCACCCTGGCAAGTACAGTGCCGGTGGGGTGGGGGACTGGGGGGGCTGCAGCGACAGGCTCAGAAGTGTGTCGTCACTTCGGGATTCCCAGCAGCTTCCATTCCTGTGAACTCACACCGAGCACCGTGCTTCAGGTACCCAATCGGATGAATGTACAAATAAATAAAATAAAGAAAGAACGAGTAGAATCACCCTGGCAAGCCCAGCGCAGGGGGGTAGGGGGGTTTGGTCCGCAGCAACAGGCTCAGAAGTGCGATCTCGGGATTCCCAGGATACTCACGCCGAGCACCGTGTCCCAGGCATCCCAACGGTTCCGTTCACGGTCGGAACTCCCATGTTCACAGCATAACCCGCCAGATTCAAAAAGGCTTCTTCTATTTTATTTCCCTTGGTCTTCTGAACTCTGGATGCTTCCCTCTTCACCACTGTAGCAGATTCATTCCGAGGCAGTGAGAGGTCGTGGGGTGACTCGGTGATGCACCCACTGTCGGCTGAGGACGCGATGCCCAAGCCCCTTTTCACCCGTCTCGCCGTTTCAGCCTGGTGAAGCTCCAGCGTGCGGCCAGCGGGGGGCGGGTAGCGTAAACCTCGGAGGAGCCTCGGCAGGGCGAGGAAGGCACTCCTGTGGGTATGTCCCCGTCTACGTGTCCTGTGCTGGCATCTAGAACTGTGCCAGGAAGGAGATCAAGGAGTTATGGTATGGAAGGATCCGTCCGGAGCGACGATGCCCTGAAGTGCTCAACTGCGGAACGGCAATCTTCGAAGGTCCTGGAGAGGCGGACCTAGGGAGCGGAATCGACTCGAGCAGGCCGGGATCGTTAGAAAGGTAGGTCGATACTGAGTCTCGAAGAAATCACGAGTGTCCGCAGCTTATCTGGAGGGAGGAAGGCAGGGTTAAACAGGGATTTCAACCGCAAAGGTTATCCCGAACCCCGGAGCTCTTTCCTAAGGCTCCTCGTCGAGCAGCCATCTTCGTTCCGGAATATCTCGTTCCGGTAATATATTACCTACTGGCGATAGCCAGTAGGTATATATAGTTAGGATTTTTTTCCTACGGGATTTTTGAAAATTCTATGTCGAATAACTTTGGCGTTTGAAGACAGAATTGGCTGGAATTTTCAGGAAAATGGAACATTTTGTTTCTGAGCAGCCCCTGAAAATTTGGGGGGGTTTCGTCAAGGGGGGGCCGAGAAAAAAGGGGGGTCCCAAAACGTGTTTTTCCCATGCAATTTTCCATAGGGCGGTTGGCCTCACTTTTAGCCTGAACGGCTGAATGGATTTACACCAAACTTGGCAAAATTGTAGGGACTGGTAGCCCGATGTGCCTTTGCTATGTCTCAAGATATAGGCTCCAGTGGTTTTTACGAAAATTAACTTTGAAAAATATATATTGGGCTACATTGGGCTATATATATGTTGGAGCCCAAATGTAGCCCAATGTAGCCCAATGTAGCCCAATGTAGCCCAAAGATGGCCACCAGAGACAAAAAAAAACAAATGTAGCCCAAATATCAGCCAGATGTAGCACAACTATAGCCCAATGACAGAATGTCCCAGAGTGTTCTAAAGAACAACTAGAGTGCTAACAGTCCTACTTATTACAAAGGTATGGCACACATGAAGCCATCTTGATTGGAATAAAGTGGTAACTCTTAAACCATTTAATTTAAAAAGGAACAAAATGAGGGGGTTCATTTTGCCATAGAAAGTATGATTAGCGAATATATGACGAAATCCCGCATACCATCAGTCCGCAAAAAAAAGTCCCGCATGTACTATTAGGCCGCAAATTAAAATAACGAAAACTTTTAGAACAATTATGCCTTTAGCATACACTAAACAACTAAACTACCCTAAACCCTAAAACACTACCCCCAGCATGACCCTACACTACACAAACAGTACAACACTACCCTAAACCCTAAAACACTACCCCCAGCATGACCCTACACTACACAAACACTACAACACTACCCTAAACCCTAAAACACTACCCCCAGCATGACCCTACACTACGCAAACACTACAACACAACCCTAAACCCTAAAACACTACCCCCAGCATGACCCTACACTACGCAAACACTACAACACAACCCTAAACCCTAAAACACTACCCCCAGCATGACCCTACACTACGCAAACACTACAACACTACCCTAAACCCTAAAACACTACCCCCAGCATGACCCTATACTACGCAAAAACTACAACACTACCCAAAACCCTAAAACACTACACCCCAGCATGACCCTACACTACGCAAACACTACAACACTACCCTAAACCCTAAAACACTACCCCCAGCATGACCCTACACTACGCAAACACTACAACACTACCCAAAACCCTAAAACACTACACCCCAGCATGACCCTACACTACGCAAACACTACAACACTACCCAAAACCCTAAAACACTACCCCCAGCATGACCCTACACTACGCAAACACTACAACACTACCCTAAACCCTAAAACACTACCCCCAGCATGACCCTACACTACGCAAACACTACAACACTACCCAAAACCCTAAAACACTACCCCCAGCATGACCCTACACTACGCAAACACTACAACACTACCCAAAACCCTAAAACACTACCCCCAGCATGACCCTACACTACGCAAACACTACAACACTACCCAAAACCCTGAAACACTACCCCCCAGCATGACCCTACACTACGCAAACACTACAACACTACCCAAAACCCTAAAACACTACCCCCAGCATGACCCTACACTACGCAAACACTACAACACTACCCAAAACCCTAAAACACTACACCCCAGCATGACCCTACACTACGCAAACACTACAACACTACCCAAAACCCTAAAACACTACACCCCAGCATGACCCTACACTACGCAAACACTACAACACTACCCAAAACCCTAAAACACTACCCCCAGCATGACCCTACACTACGCAAACACTACAACACTACCCAAAACCCTAAAACACCACCCCCAGCATGACCCTACACTACGCAAACACTACAACACTACCCTAAACCCTAAAATACTACACCCCAGCATGACCCTACACTACGCAAACACTACAACACTACCCAAAACCCTAAAACACTACCCCCAGCATGACCCTACACTACGCAAACACTACAACACTATCCTAAACCCTAAAACACTACGCCCAGCATGACCCTACACTACGCAAACACTACAACACTACCCTAAACCCTAAAACACTAGCCCCAGCATGACCCTACACTACGCAAACACTACAACACAACCCTAAACCCTAAAACACTACCCCCAGCATGACCCTACACTACGCAAACACTACAACACTACCCTAAACCCTAAAACACTACCCCCAGCATGACCCTACACTACGCAAACACTACAACACAACCCTAAACCCTAAAACACTACCCCCAGCATGACCCTACACTAAACAACCACCACAACTCTACACTACACTAACACAACACTACACTACACAACACTACACTACACTACACAATCACTAACCCACGAAAAAATTAACACAAACCCACTTACCTCTCTTGTCATCGTGGTTTTCACAACGCAAATGCATTTACCATACATGCCTTTAAAACGAAATTCTTTGTAAAGGCATGTGCGATAAATGCACATGCGTTTTGAAAAAATGCGGGATAATGGTATGCGAGGTCAATGACCTTGCGGGATAATGGTATGCGGACTGAAAGTCTGCGGGATAAAAAATGCGGGAAAATGGCTGCAAACCATGATTAGCAGCAGACTTCCCTGGTGAGCACTAGCTTTACTACAGTGATCTAATGAGCAACTAGAGTGCTAACATTCAGAATTTATGGCAAATGTGTGACACATCTGAATGCCTTCTTGATAGAACCAAAGTAAACAAGCATTGAAAATGCAATAGATCTCGCCCTCGTTTAAGTTAAAGCCATTCTGTTTGTAATGAGGTGGCTTTTTAGCTTTGCTTTTATTAGTGTTTTTAAAACTTTCATGTAAATAACATGCATATGTATGCATATATGTATATGTATGCATTTATATTTATATAGATATGCAGATTATATATGTTTATATATGTATATTACCTACTGGCGATAGCCAGTGGGTATATATAGTTAGGATTTTTTCTCTATGGGATTTCTGAAAATTCTATGTCTAATAACTTTGGCGTTTGTGGACGGAATTGGCTGACATTTTCAGGAAAATTGCACATTTTGTTTCTGAGCAGCCCCTGAAAATTTGGGGGGGTTTCGCCAAGGGGGGGCCGAGAAAAAAGGGGGGTCCCAAAACGCGTTTTTCCCATTCATTTTTCCATAGGGCGGTTGGACTCACTTTTAGCTCGAACGGCTGAATAGATTTACATGAAACTTGGCAAAATTGTAGATATGGTTTGCCCGACGTGCCTTTGCAATGTCTCAATATATGTGCTCCAGTGGATTTTGAGAAATTAACGTTTAAAAAAATATATATATCTGTGACAGCGCTCCGGTTAGCGCCCCGGTTCGCGTACCTGACGCGTAACGGAACTTCGCAAAGCGTAGCTGATTGGCTCTCCGGTGTCTGTCAACATTCTAAACAGTCCGGAGCGGCCGCCATCTTGTCTCTCGGTACGATCGAGAGACAAGATGTGGTGAAAAACGAAGGGGGAAATGAAGGAAAGGGGGCAAGGTAGACCACTCCTGACCCCCTAGGATTGATGAGGGGGATATTAAAGTGCCCCGCGGGGCAAAAAATAAAAAAAAACATTTTTTTGCGATTTTACGCCGTAGAGGCTTGTCCCGGTACGCGAACCGGGCAGCTCACCGGGCAGCTCACCGGGCAGCTCACCGGGCAGCTAACCGGGCAGCTAACCGGCAGCGTAGCTGTCAACATTGTAAACAGTCCGGAGCGGCCGCCATCTTGTCTCTAGGTAGGTTCGAGAGACAAGATGTGGTGAAAAAAGAAGGGGGAAATGAAGGAAAGGGGGCAAGGTAAACCCCTCCTGACCCCCTAGGATTCATGAGGGGGATATTAAAGTCCCCGCCGATTTTTCGCGGTAGAGGCGCTTCCCGGTACGCGAACCGGGCAGCTAACCGGCAGCGTAAATGGAGTCCGCCATCTTGTGTTTTTGGAGCGTCCGGTTCGCGTACCGGGTAGCGTCCCGGTAAGCGTAACAAGGGGAAAACCAAGAGAAACAGTAAAAAAAAATTAAGGGAATAGATTTCCAGCAAACTTGGCAAAATTGTAGGGACTGTTTGTTTGATGTGCCTTTGCAAGGCCTCAAGATATGTGCACGTGTGGATTTTGTCTAATTAAGGTTAAAAAATATATATATATCTGTAAGCGTGCTCCGGCACGCTTACGTTACGGGTTTTGTTTGCGCTGCAGAGCCGATACGTCACGGTTATGCGACGCGTCATGAGGCGTCTTACGTGGCTACGTGATACGTCACGTAATAAAGAATATATTTTACAGCTATAGATATTAGCTTTTAAAAAACCAATGAAATTCACTGAAAAAACCATAGGTTATAGACCATATATAGTTAGGAATTTGCATTTACAAAACCTTGAAAATTCACTGAAAAAACCATAGGTTAGAGACCATATATAGTTAGCTGGACATTTTATTGACATAAAACCAATGAAATTCCATATATAGTTAGTTGCACTAACTATATATCGCGCACCCGCAATCCACTGCTGATGATGTCACATATTACATCATTCATGACATGGTCAGTGACATCACTGATGACATCACTGATGACATCTCAAATGACATCACTGATGACATCACTGATGACATCTCAAATGACATCACTGATGACATCATGACACAACAATACCAGTTACTACATACGCACTCACTGATTCCTACGTCTACACACACATTCACTCATTCACCCATACAATCACTCATACATACAGTCACTCATTATTGGTATGCACCTGTTACAACGCATTCGTTACTCCGCACTACCATTACAATGCGACTTTTATAACGCATACCATTACAACGCATTGCTCTGGGGGGCGCTATAGGATAGGGAATGGTATAATTTACTATCCAACACCTTCCCTAGGGTCCACAGGGACTGGAGTTAGAATAGTAAATTATACTTACCACTATCCAGCACCCCAAAGCGCTATGCGTTGTAATGGTATGCGTTGTAATGGTCGCGTTGTAATGGTAGGTAGTTGTAACGGTATGCGGAGTAACGTCAAACATCCCTCATTATTACAACACTATCATATGCACTCATACACCTATGCAGACACTCACACACTGCCATTCATCCATGGAGTTACTCACACACCTAGTCAGTCCTGTAAAGAATCAATCACACTTCCATTTCCTCATCTATACAGTTAAACACAGAACACCATACTTCAGTGACATCACTGATGACATCACTGATGACATCTCAAATGACATCACTGATGACATCTCAAATGACATCACTGATGACATCATGACACACCAATACCAGTTACTACATACGCACTCACTGATTCCTACGTCTACACACACATTCACTCATTCACCCATACAATCACTCATACATACAGTCACTCATTATTACAACACTATCATATGCACTCATACACCTAGTCAGTCCTGTGAAGAATCAATCACACTTCGATTTCCTCATCTATACAGTTAAACACAGAACACCATACTTTTCACACATATACTAACACATACTTACTCTCTTATACAATCACTGATACAAGTACACATTGATATGCACAGAGTCACACACCTCCCAGCCAGCCACACACACACTCAGTCTTCCATACATCCACTCATTCTTCAATATGTAAAACATATTTAAACTTTACAAAAACACACAGACACTAGATGATGTCATCAGTGATGTCATCAGTGATGTCATTTGAGATGTCATCAGTGATGTCATCAGTGATGTCATTTGAGATGTCATCAGTGATGTCACTGACCATGTCATGAATGATGTAATATGTGACATCATCAGCAGTGGATTGCGGGTGCGCGATATATAGTTAGTGCAACTAACTATATATGGAATTTCATTGGTTTTATGTCAATAAAATGTCCAACTAACTATATATGGTCTCTAACCTATGGTTTTTTCAGTGAATTTTCAAGGTTTTGTAAATGCAAATTCCTAACTATATATGGTCTATAACCTATGGTTTTTTCAGTGAATATATATATATATGTATATATATATATATACAGGCTCGTAGTCCCCTTCACCTTCAGGAAAGAAGAACTTAAGCACTCCGGGTACGGTAACAGAAAAGTTTATTCCAAGTCTACAGCAAAGATGACAGACGCGTTTCCGACAATAGTCCTTCCTCAGTGTCAGCACCATGCTGCTTGCGACTCGCTTAAGTAAACGCCCTCATAGAGATAAAGGGCGGACATGATTTCAATGTATATACATTTAATGCGAAACGCTGGTAAAACGTGGCGGCCATATTTACATATTTACAAGTACGGTCATTCAGTTAACCTTTCATCATAAAGCAAATGCATTAGATTCATCACTCCATATTATATGAACTGCCAGCCACTGTCAGAAATTGATAGATTGAAAAATTGAAAAAATGCCGCCGTGTATCGGCATTGTACTGGCTAAATTTACCAACAAGAATCATTGTTCTTCAAATGTCAAATCCGTAACTCTTTGCACCATAAACTTAAACGGAAGTACTGTATAATCTGGCCGTGTATCGGCATAGCTCCGAAAGGACAAAACATTCTGTCTTCCGAAGATGGATTTTCAATAGAAAATTCATACAGTCATCTTGTAGAATGATTCCATTTAAGAAAAAAGCATGCTCACAATTGTATCCCGACATGACATGAAATACAAGTTTTCATCGTTCTATCTACAGTAAACAGTATTCATACTGTGATGACATATCAGCCTCAAAAATGAATCTGTGATGCAAATAAGAAGATTAATAGAGACATTAGAAAATTGATAGAAAAATTAATTGAAAAAACTAGAAGAAAGATTAATTAGTTTAGCATGTCCTTTCTAGTAAACACAGATTCAGAATAACATTTGGACATTTCATAACATCAGAAACTTTTCGGACATAGATCATAGGTCTTTGCTGAAAGCATAGTCCTAGTATCGGATTGA
Source organism: Lissotriton helveticus (assembly GCF_964261635.1). Taxonomy (NCBI): domain Eukaryota; kingdom Metazoa; phylum Chordata; class Amphibia; order Caudata; family Salamandridae; genus Lissotriton; species Lissotriton helveticus. The sequence goes on along the minus strand of NC_136068.1, from coordinate 1,429,819,022 downwards.
AAACATGATCAGAATATATTCAAAATGCATTATTATTGAATAATCATCTCCCCAGGTGTACTGTTAATTCTTCTCCTATATTGAGTCCAGATGGATTCCTAGTTTGCAAGTCTATTATAAATCTTGACTCTAGTCTACGGAGACTCAACAGTCTGTCTCCCCTTCTTGGATGTAGGGGCACATGATCAATGCCATAGTACCGTAGCAGTTCTCTGTTGCTACCATGTGCTTTGGCAAAATGCCGGGCAACCGGATAAGTCGTATCCTTATTAGTTATTGCCCTTTGGAGTTCCAATATACGGAGCTTCACATTGTTGATTGTGCTGCCGATATATTGTAATCCGCAGGGGCAGACCAGACAGTACACGACATAGAGGGTCGTACAAGTTATGAATTTATTGATCAATCTAGGTTTGCTAAGACCTGGAACATTGTAATTCAATGTCCGCCTGCTGTTCTCACATGCACGGCATTTCCCGCAAGGAAAGAACCCCCTCATGTCTTTTAGGGTCCCCGTATATATATATATATATATATATATATATATATATATATATATATATATATATATATATATGAGCATGAATTGAATTAGCCAAAAATAAAAAATAAAAATATATATATATATATTCACTGAAAAAACCATAGGGTATACACCATATATAGTTAGGAATTAGCATTTAAAAAACCTTATTTTACTCACACAAAACCATTGAAATTCCATATATAGTTAGTTGCACTAACTATATATCGCGCACCCGCAATCCACTGCTGATGATGTCACATATTACATCATTCATGACATGGTCAGTGACATCACTGATGACATCACTGATGACATCTCAAATGACATCACTGATGACTCCACTGATGACATCTCATTTGACATCAATGACCACATCACTGATGATATCATTCATGTGACAATACAATGCATCTCCTCACATTTTAATATAACCTCTGTTTCACCCAGTGTTAAATACAGAGTATAATTTTTGAAACCATTGACACACCAATACTAGTTACTACATATGTACTCACTGATTCCTACGTCTACACACACATTCACTCATTCACCCATACAATCATTCATACATACAATCACTCATCTTTACAACACTATCATATGCACTCATACACCTATACAACTCACACTCTGCCACTCATCCATGGAGTTACTCACACACCTAGTCAGTCCTGTAAAGAATCAATCACACTTCCATTTTCTTGTCTATACAGTTAAACATAGAGCACCTTACATTTTCAAACATATACTAACACATACTTACCTTGTTATACAATCATTGATATAAGTACACATTGATCTGCACAGAGTCACACACCTCCCAGCCAGCCACACACACACTCAGTCTCCCATACAAATACCTGGACAATCAATCAATAACCCATATAGTTACTCATATAGCTACTGATCAACACATGCAGCAGTTTACAGAACAACAGACATAATGATGCACAAATTAAGACAGTTTAGTCACTAACCCATGCTCTCAGTGAGATACATTTAATCACTCACTCATACAGTCAGTCATGCACCTACTAAATCCTTCGTCCAGACACTTATACATCCACTCATTCTTCAATATGTAAGACATATTTAAACTTTACAGAAACATAAAATCACTGGATGTTGTTATCAGTGATGTCATCAGTGATGTCATTTGAGATGTCATCATTGATGTCATCAGTGATGTCACTGACCATGTCATGAATGATGTAATATGTGACATCATCAGCAGTGGATTGCGGGTGCGCGATATATAGTTAGTGCAACTAACTATATATGGAATTTCAATGGTTTTGTGTGAGTAAAATAAGGTTTTTTAAATGCTAATTCCTAACTAAATATGGTGTATAACCTATGGTTTTTTCAGTGAATTTTCAAGGTTTTGTAAATGCTAATTCCTAACTATATATGGTTTATAACCTATGGTTTTTTCAGTGAATTTCAATGGTTTTTTAATAGCAAATATCTATAGCTGTAAAATGTATTCTTATTTAAATCCCAAAATATATTTTATATGTTTATTAATAATTTTTTTTAAATATTTTTTTTGTTTCACTCCCGGTCCGCGGACCGGGAAGCTTCCCGTTAGCTCAATTTGATGCCGCGAACCGGTAAAAAATCAACATAGTGACGGTATCGCGTTGCCGCGTAATGCGTCTTATGACGTACTGGGTTAGCGCACCCGGAAGTGCCCCGGGGCGCGGACCGAGGCGCGAAACGCAGCTTCCCGGAAGCGATCCGCGGCGCGTCGCGAAAACGCGACGTATCGCGTTGCCGCGTAATGCGTCTTGTGACGTACCGCGTTAGCGCACCCGGAAGTGTCCCGGGGCGCGGACCGGGGCGCGAAGCTTAGCGACCCGGAAGCTAACCGGGGCACGTTCCGCAGCGCGTAACATGAGCGTGAGAGGTCATGTGACTTGTTAATAAAACTTTTCATTGGTTCATTTCACTTTTGGTTTCATAATGATGTAAGGCTAGGTCAGGTGACCTAAAAATAACACTTTTCATTGGTTGAGAAGTATTGTTTTTCCCAAATGATGAAAACCCCTCCTTCTTTCCTCACTCTGACTTTCATCATTGTGAGAGGAAGACCTATTTTGCTTGTTGGAAAATGGCTTCATTGGTAGCTTCAGCTGGTGGACCCCCACCACCACCTCCACCTCCTCATGGGAAGAGAGGACCACCTCCCCAGGTCATTACCAACACTGAGGAGGAAGATGAAGAAATGGATGAGGAGGGAGAAGAACCACAGTTCTTAGAAGAGGTGCCCCGGGTTTCCAGAAAGAAAGCCAGTTTCATCTGGCAGTTTTATTCAATCCCTCGTGGCCAAAAAAAAGTCAATGCGAGGTATGTCACCTGCCGCATATGCAAAGAACAATTGTCCAGAGGGACGGACAAAAAATATAGCTATGGAAATCACACAATGCACAGGCACATGACAAGGAAACATCCACTAAATTACAGCCGGGCGGAAATAAGGGATATGCTTGACAATCCAAGACCAACTCCTGTGGCCAGACCAACAATACCGATTTCTCTAACACCAGAAGAGTGCACGGGAAACTGTGCCAAATATTCAAGAAAATTTTGGGCACATGATTCACTTATGTATGCACTGTCGTGCATTATTAGCTTGTGGCAACATGAGCATCAATGCACTCAACCTGGCGTATGAACACCATGATTGCCCTAACCGCCCCCAGTAATTTTTTTTGCTCCTGTTGAGCCCTTTTCAACGCCTGTTTTTTGTTGTTTCCCCCCCCCCCAAAAAAAACCAAAAAAAATATAAAATCGTTCAAAAAATACAAAAAAAACAAAAAATGTTCAAAAAATAAAAAAAAATATAAAACAACAAAAATATTAAAAAAAAAGTTCTTTTCAGCACTACCTTCCCTTTCAAAAAAAATTGCTAGAATGTTTAGCACTCTGGCAAGCTCTATTTCTTTTGGTTCGCTCCCGGGTTAGCTTCCCGGTACGCGGACCGGGAGCTAACCCAAAAAATTTTTTTACAAAAAAAAGTGTAAGTATAAGGAAAGTAAACAGAGAGTGATGTTAAAAGAAAGACAGCTATAGGGAGTAAAGAAGAGATACTGTTTAATAGATCTATTTACCGAAGAAAAGACAGAAGAGGGTATAATTGTGAAAAACAAAATAGATAACGAAGTGAAAGAAAAAAAAAGAGAGTATAACATTAACAAAGAAGAGTTTCTTGGAGAATGTGAGTGAATGTTCAAAATAAGATTAAAACATGAGGAATAACAGAGAGAAAAAATAGAAAACAGAAAACAAAAAATAACAGAAAAAGATTAATTGAAACAGCAAAGAAATGTAAGTAACATAGAGCCATATCATCAACATAGGCAATAAAAGTTTTGCAGCTTTTATTGGCAGAAATGTGTCGCTAAAGCTGCTTTTGTGGCAGAAAACTGCCGCTAAAACCACTTTTGCACCAGTTTTCTGCCAATAAAAAGAGCAATAATTTTATTGGCTGTGTTCATAATATTCCCCTTAGTGTGCTTCAACTACACAGAGAAAGCATTATGAACAAGTAGTGATAGAGTGATCAGTCAAAGACACTAAGAGTAATAGAGACGGAGTGAGTGAACAAGAGTGAGGAACTATGAGAAGAGAGGGACTGAGGAAAAGAGTGGAAGGAGTTGAGTAAGTAGGTAATAGAGAAAGGAATGAGGAAAGTAGCAAAGGCAGGAAACTGAGAGTTAAAGAAATGAAGCTGTGGAACTAATAGTAGGTGAATGTGATAGAAATGTAACGAAAAGAATACAAAACATTTACCTTATAATTGTCGTTAAATTACTCACTTTTTGTTTTTATACTTTCAATCTGTGAAAGAGAGAACAAACATTTGAAAAATATTAAAACATGTATTTAAAAATTAGAAAAGACAAGGGAAAAGATTGAAGGACAAACAGTTTTTCAACAACTTTGACACTTACAGAAGCTTCTGCTTCTCCAGGCCCCCTACACAGTCCTAAAGATATACATTTTAAACTAACAGTATCTTGATGCAGATGAAGTGAGGCCTATCTTAAAACATGGTGCATCTTTTGCATTGCTGTTGTTTCAGAAAAGTGTCGCAAGACACTAAAATTTTAAATAATTGCTTCAGGATGCCAATAAGATGTCTACTATCCAGAGGTTTGTTTGAGGTGAGGCCTACTCAGGGTTGCAGATGAGATTTACACTTGTTGAAGAGTACAGAGGAGATAATACATGTGAAGGTCTACCAATGAAGTGAGTCATGTCCACTGCACTCTTCAACAAAGTCCAAACCTCCTATGTTTCCCTGGACAGACCTAAACTTGATCTGCACAATGTGATTCGTAATGATAGGAAACACAGGTGATGTAAATGAAATACGTGCAATTTATTTTGCTCATTTCACAATCACATCACTTGTGTTTCCTTTGCTTAGGTATCTCATTGTGCAGATGTAGTCCAGCATATGAAAGAATACGCAGAAGTGCAGCACTGCATGCAACAACTTTGACACTTACAGAAGCCTCACCTTCTCCATGCCTCCTACACAGTTCTACATATACATCATAAATGCAAACAGTACAGAATTAATTATACATGTTAAATGGTTTATTTTTGCTGTTCTCAGAATGTATCAAAATTCACTATAAACAGTGACTTGAAGGTATTCATCATATAACAGCGGGGAAAAAAAACCACAATCAAAATGATTGTGTTTAAAAAACCCATACAACATAAGAAATCAAAATTCAGAACTCCTTAAAGTTAACTTACTTTCCATGACGTCCAAGGATGTCCTATGAACAGTTTACACTCTTTTGTGCTGTTATTACTTTCAGCCCGCCACTTTCTGAAAGAAAATCTCCATCGTTTTTAAAAACACGTTACATGCAATAAATGACTTCTTGCTCTCTACCACAAGTTTCCACAAGGCCAAATCTGGTCAGAGCCATTTATAACTCTTGGATTTGTTGTAAGCCAATCCCGTCATTTGGCATTTCCGCAACTTTCAGAATTAAAATGTTGAAGATCATTTTCACAATCCTGGAATAGTAATATCTTCCCCTTCTTGCTCAGTCATGTTCTACATTTCCTATGACACTGATACTGCTTACTATGAAGCAGACTTACACTACCTCTATGACTACTACAATTATTTAATTCTCTACATCACTTTTAATCACAAAGCAATGTAAAACAGTAGACAGCATTGCAGACTTACATTCCCTCTACTCCATGTTTTGATTGGCTGCTTCAATTAGCTTATAAAAAGAAACAGTTTTTCTGAACTCATTCAAAGTGCACGTATTTCTCCATGACGTCCAGTCCTATGGTTAGAAGTTATGTCTCTGAACTACACTTATCCTCAAGGCCAAATTGTGTAGGAGCCATTAGAACTTCTTGAAATTCCACAGAGCACATCCCGAGATTATTTCCCTAAAATTTTGGTTTTAAAAACACCAGGTAAGAGTTTTTAAGGTCATACGGCAATTTTTTTTTGAAAATTAAAACAGAATCATTGCAGAATGACCAGCCATTTCTAGACTTTAAATAAGCTGTGTAATGTCCTGATGTTATTGAAGGGCCGTCATGATATATAATTGCTGCAGTTACAAAAGTCCTTCCTGATATTGACAACTGCGAAGCTACAAAATGTTTCATTAAAGTTGTCAATTTTGTTCCATCAGGCCTACATCGTTGGAACATTAAAATGACATACTGGCCATATGTTTGTATAAATAATGTGGACATCATTTCAGATTTACATTGGCTACACTCCATGTTGTGATCAGCTGCTTTTACTAGCTTATTAAAGGAGACTGATTTACTGTCTGGCAAAGTTAAATATATAAATCTTTCTGAGTCTACACTAGTAGTACTTGATACCATACAGTTCTCGCAGTCATGCTGCCATTGATAAGAAAGCCCAAACAGCTGATCTACATCTACACCTTCAGCATGTAATACATCAAGCATATACATTAAAAACTCCTGACAATCTTGCTGAATATTTTGAGAGAATTGTGTTTGGCCTGAACATCTGTCTAACAGATTTCGAATTTCAGACACACTTTCTATGTTTCTTCTATCAGTGCTACATTTCTCTAACACAGAATTTAACAAACTGCAAAATCTTTGATCAGAATTGACCACAATCTCTTCTTTTACATTTTCTAGAGAAAACAAAACATTAACCACTACATTAGCATAGCAGTTGACACCAGAACTGTTTTCAAATTGAAAACCAACAACATCTTCAACAGAATCCTTTTTGTTTCTGCTTGTAATTTTAGGTTCATCGACTTTTCGTCTTTTTGCTACAACCTCCCCAGTATTGGTCACATTTCTTCGTTTCCGGCCTACCACACGTTTCTCAAACAAAGGATACTGAGGCAAATGTGGCGCATACTCTCTTCTTAACCTATTGTATTCCTTAACACAATCTAGATCAGCACAAATGTTTGTGACATCACACTCAATCAAGTACAATCCCGATAAAGTTCTAACTCGTGACAATGCCACATATGCCATACCCTCCTTGAACACAGAACTGCCAATATTCACCAATGCACTGTCTACACTTAAACCTTGCGATTTATGGATTGTCACCGCATATGCCAAGCAAACAGGAAACTGCTTATGGCGAACATATAAGTCTTTTACAAGCAAAAATCTAGCAGAGCAACGACCAATTAGCTGTACTTCCTCAATGCCATCAAATTTAATTTTTAAAAATTCAATTCCATCTCTATTTCTGTATTTTACAAAATCAACAACATTACCCATTGATCCATTTACCAGACCTCTTTCAACATGTAAATTCCTTCTTAAAATTATACGGCAGTTCAAGCACACATTCAGAGTCTTTTCAAAACCTGCAGTTTTAGATATACTCTTCTCTAATGAATCCAATTTTGTTTTCAGATTCTCAGACAAAATAATTGTTGATCCCATATGCTCTACTCTGTCAATAGCTTCCAGTTTCACAATCTCTTGCTTTTCTAAATGCAACATTTTGTTGTTGAATTTGGCACATTCTGCAAGAGTTGGCATCAAACATATTCCAGATTTCTTATCAGTAATTTTCTGAAAAATATTCTCAGGCACAACATCTTGTTCTGGATATAAATTTGACAGTAATCGTGCATGTAAAGCTTCTTTCCCATGCTCGGTCACTTTTCCAATTCTAACATCTTGTAGAATAGTCTTGTAAACTTCATCATTCGCCTGACGCATATTTTCATGCAGTTCAGCATAATTGAAGTTTAACCATATATTGACGTTGCCAATGCTGCCTAGGCACTTCCTGGTATCTTCATGCGTGAGCATTTTGAACACAGGTTGCCCTTTCACTGGTGTCAGCTGCAGAAGATCTCCGAAAACAATGATGTGTTTGCCACCAAATAACACATCATACTCTGTTTTGAGAACTTCTTGCATTCTCAAATGCACAAAGGCAAGCATGACATTGGAAACCATGCTTACTTTGTCAATGATAAGAAGTTTCATTTTCCTCAAGATTCTTGAAACTTCAAAACAAGCATCTCCAGATAGCTTGTGATATTGTAATTTGTTGTCATGCTCCACTGGCAGCATCAGTAAACGATGTAAAGTAATCCCTTTAATGTTATGTGCTGCCAGTCCAGTTGGAGCGGTGACAACACAAGACAGCGATGACTCTGTCCTTTCCTGCAAATAGCATGAAATTGCTTTAATGAGGAAACTTTTTCCAGTTCCCGCTTCTCCACTCACGTACAGTCGGACAGGCTTCAACGACGTACATGAGCACTCTTTCTTGTCATGACTTAATCCATGATCAATTTGCATGGTAACTTCGTCATATATTTTCCTCTGCTCAACGTTGAGTTGTCTTTCCAACTCTTCTAAGTTAACCGCATCCTCCTGAGCATGTGCCATGGCTCTTTCCACTTCATTCATGGCAGTGGCAGCTTCATTTTCGATAACAGGTCCTCCTAGTGGATCCTGACTCAATGAAGCAGAACTCTGACTGTCCTGAGAACTGTCTCTGGCAATCTCGGCTGCAATCGTTGCTTCCTGCTCAATTTCCGCATTCAACATTTCTACATATTTGGGAAAAGCAGGACATTCTATGGTCTCCTTGGCGGCATTGAAAGAGTCTTCGTAACAGAGGAAATCTCCAAGCAGTTCCTCTTCTGCACGCCAAGGCTTGAAAAGTTGCAAAAGTGCTAAATAGAAAAACTCCTTTTTTTCAGGAGATTCGCCACTCAATTTTCGATGGTTTACCAAGTGGCATTTTCTTTGCTTGACGAGACATCCCTCACTTCCTATTACAGCATACACTCCTTTCTCAGTATCTTCTTTGATGTTCCTCTTGAATATGTAATTTTGAAGAACCTCATACAGACAAACATTGTCGAGGTGACTGCTTCTATTTGGATAATATGTATCCAACATGTTGGTCTTCAAAATGTCGGTACTGTTTGGCTCCTTTTCCGCCAAATACTCAATTTCCCGCACAGGTTTCAGAACTCGATTACGCGTTGCAGCAAGACCAAGACTCGCCCAAACGATACTCCTGGACTTGGCATAGAGACTTGCTGAAGACAACCGGTCAGAGCATTCGTAAGCTCCAATTTCTCGATGCGACAACATCTTCAGACTGAAACTGTACAACTTCTTGCTGAGGCTCTTTTCATGGGAAATGTCCTCCCACATATCCTTCAATTCTGTCTTCTCTTTTTTGGTGATGTAAGACGTCACATACCGAGCCACAGCCATACAGTTATCAGCCACAAACTGTATATCCATGTTAGCATTCCACATGGACAAAATCACCGGGTTGTAGTCGTTGATGTACTTGGACTCTTCGTTCCTCTTCAAATTGTATGTGTTTTTAGGTGATTTCTTCATGACATTATGTCGCAGCGAAGACATCAAACTGTTTACTCTTCCTTTAGAAATCACCGGTCGTGGAAAACCGAAACGACATTTGGTGTAGAACTTGTCCTTGTTTCGGAATTTACGACGGCAGTACTTTCCACATCGATGGCTTTGGAAACGCAGAACTTTTTCTCTTAGGCTTTTCTTCTCCTTTGCGTTTGGAACAGCACACGTAGAATACTGTTGGATGAAACTCATCACTGAGTCTTCTGGATCCGTTCCAAATTTAGGTGCATCCTTGATCCACAGCAACATATGTATATGAGGAGCACCTTTTGCTTGGTACTCCTTTCTCCAGAAGAAATCCAACACCTCTCCAAGAGGTGGATTCTTCTTATTCATGATGAAAGACATCATAGCTTCAAATCTATGATTGAAGTACCTACATACATTGACTGGATCCAAAGAGCACAGTTCTCCGGGTGTCTTGAATTCGATGTTATCTACGTTAGCATTTGCCTCTCGTAGAAATTCAAGTAAGTCTTCCCAGCCATACTCGGCACAGCTCAGAGTGAGGAACCATGTGGGAGTACCTAAGTTCCTCAGCATACATTTTAAATCACCATGACGACGGTACCAGTACTCATTAATACCACGCTGACACGCCATGAGATTAATCAGGTGAGAATCCAAAATACTGTCTTGGACATTGACTTTATCCATAAAGTCACTTGCCGAGATGTTTTGCATGTGTATACCACTTTTCAAGATGTGGTTCACTGCATATGACAGTCCAGACAGATCGCTTTCAAACAGGAGATGAAACAAATAGGGAATGCATTGTCGAAACCTAGCATCTCCTGCATACAATCGCAAAGTCCGGTATTCAGAAGCAGGAATTTGATGAGGTCGCTCATCATATCTTCCTCCCTGACCTGTTGGAAAAAGCTGTGGGAAACACCGAGCTTCCAAACTTTCCTCCCAAACACTAATGGGACTCCCTTTGGCTTGTTTCATTTGAAACAACTCAATAGCATTCCCCATGACTTCCTTGGAATGCAAAGGATGAACACTATAATGTTCATATATTTCTTCACTAGTAGAGGGTTCTACTTTCTCAATTTGACCAGCACACAAATCGCTATCCTCTTCCTCACTTACTTCCTCTTCTGCAACATATACATTCTTATAGTATTTATTATTTTTTTTCAAATACAATGTTGCCTTTTTAACTTTCCTAACATCTACTAAATCTTGCCATATTTTCTTATTCTTTGTCGGAACCCCATTAACTAAGATAACCAGAGGTTCCTCTTCCACTTTTTCTACTCCAATTGTGTTAATGTTTTTCTTCAAATCTAGAGGCAAATAAACAACTCTTCCCTTTAATCCTCTCTGTAAATCTGATGGAGGCAATTTCCCTGTTTTTGGCTCCATTCTTACAATAGCCTGAAAGGGATGGATACTTTGAATCAAAATAGATTCATAAGTATTTAAATCCTTCAATTCAGAAGGAATCTCAACCAATTCCAGATTATTATGAACTGCTCTAGCAGGCATCTGGTTTTGATTTAATTTGCAACAACAATAAGTACACACACGTTGATCCAATCCCAAATCAAAACAATTTTCTACCATCAAGTATGTTGCGAAATCCTTCCATTCACTATTATCTTCCCTTTCACTTTTTGCATATAAATCCACTAACTTAGTCTGATTCTTATAATAAGTGCGTCGACAACACACACAAGTGAAATTAGGCCTCTCACTTGATTTCACCTCAAACGTCGCAATTTCCCTCTGGAAATTATCTGTACTGGAAACCTGTACACTATCTTCCACATGACCCTCTTCTTCTTGCTCAATTTCAACATTCTCCTCTTTACTTCCAAAGTAACAAAACTCAATTTCTTCACATATATTCTTCACATCTATTTCAGAACCATGCAAAAGAGCAGCGCATAATTGTTTAAGCATAATTGCTGGACTCTTAGCATAATACAACATTCTAACTAATTTCCTCACTTTATTATGATGCACTGCTAGCATCCTGAAATGATGAAAAACACTCTGGCATACTCTCCTGGAAAGACAAGCCAGTGAATGACCATGCAAACCTGTCACTTCTCTTACTCTGCAAGGATCTAATTCTTGCAACAACCTTATTTTCTGCTTCAAACTTTTCTTATTAAATGACCGTACAAAATCACAAAGCAAATTGATGGAATCCTGTCGCACACTGCAAATACTACTACACTTCCAGGTGTACACAGGACCCTTAGCACGTCTTCCTAAAACCTCATTACCTAACACCTCTTCTGCCTCTGTTGTCACAAGTTTTTCTTTTTCAACTGGACAACCATCTTTCACTTCATAAGCACGACCACTGGTGTCAACTGCATGCACCAAATCATTATCCTGGAAATAACTCTCCTCATGAAAAAATGCCTCACAGCTTGAACTATGCATCCATTCTCCAGAAAAAACTTCACAAAAATTACTACGATTAACTATTCTCTTCCATCTACTATTTCTTTTGAAATCATAAATTGCCTTGTTTAGCTTCCTAATTCTATTGATTATCAAAATAAATAACTTACGTTTAATTTCAAATGCCTGATCAATAACTTTCTCAACTTTTTTTTTTCTCTTATAAAAAACCAGTTTCTGTTGACCTTTCTTAATATTTTTTAACAAATTGCCAATTATCCTGTTGCGGAACATTCGTTTACGAATCTCCCTAAACTGTTGTTTCCTTCTACTATCATGCACAGAGTTATCTCTTGCTCTAGCAGTAACATTTTTGATTGGCCTTTCCTTTCCATTTGAATTCCTTCTCGTTTTATGGACTGAAACATTTTCTGTAGTAATATTTTTTTTACTACACATATTTCTTATGAAATATTTTGTGCTCTTACCCGGTGCTTTCTTCGTGACTTGACAAATCTTTTTGTTAGAGGACTGCTGCTTATTTTCTTTCACCTGCTGTCTTTGACGTTTTGCAGCCTTTCTCTGTCTTTCTATTGTTGGCATGGTGAAATCTTGAAATGATCTGCAGTTGAATCTGTGGTAAAATATAATAAAAAATGTTATTAACCATTATTACCAAACAGTAAAACAATAACAGTGATCAAAAACTTAACACACTACTTGACATTTTAAATAGAAGATTTTTTAGTCCTTGCAAATTTACAATACAGAAATAGCAGAAAAGAAATGACATTTATATTTATGTTACCTGTGCTATTTTATATGTGAATCTGATCTAATTTTATGAGCATATTTTAATATTTTATTGAAGACACTACACATAACCTGCTTTTGAAGGTGTCTTTATTTTTAAATTAAACGGTTTACCTTTTTATTTTTTATTAATTATAAATTTTAAAAATAAATGTTTATATTTCCATAGGCTCAAGCAGGTCAGCTTCCCATCCTATGTCATATAATTCGGACAAATCTGCATCCTCATCACGCTCTTCTTCATCCTCAGGATTTAAATCATCCAAGGGATCAACATCCACTGATGTTTCAATTACAAGTTCAATGATGAGGTCAAAATCAACTGATTGCAGATTGTCGCTCATGTTGAGGTTGTCTTTATCTTTAAAGAAAGATAACAACAATGAGATGTTGCAGAGTAAGAGACAAATCTCAGAGATTATAATAGTAAAATTGTTTAACAAGAGTAATATTTTGCAGCTATTATTTAGCCCTATCCAGCAATGCTGAGCAGGTGAAGACTATGTCTAAATTTTCAGTGAACAGGACTCATCTCTTCTTAACCTTGGATAAGCCTCACCGACTCTGTGTGTCCTGCACATACTTAAATGTAAAGGGGCAGATTTATGTTAAATGGCACATCCCCAGGCATGCACCAGTTAACGTGCACCACTACTCTGCCACCCATGGTGTGCCGTATTTACAATCAGATAGGAGAAAGCTTCATCAAAACCCTGCGCCTGCTTTAAGCAGGCATAGGTCTTGACGCAACATTGTGGAGATGGGGCACCCCTGAGCCTTGCTTGAGCTGCATCGCACTTGCGATACAACTCCAGCAATCACTACCTTTACAGCACAGATACGTCACGCATCTGTGCCATTTTTGCCCCATGATGCCCCGTATTCTAAATGCAGCACACCATGGGTGGCGGAACAGCGGCGCAGGATGACTGACACATCCCTGGTGATGCACCAGTCATCATAAATCTATCCCTAAGCTTCTTATCTTGTTACAGATGAACCGCCATATGTAGCATGAAACTATTTTGCATTTCCTAAATAGCGAATTTTAAGGAATAAATAGCAATTCTTTACCATTCCTAATTTGCAATGAGAAAATTGCTAATTGCAAGTTACCCATTCATTTCCATGGGCTAGGAGGCTCATAGGAATGAAGGTTTAATTTGCGATTAGCAATTTGCTCATCACAAATTAGGAATTTTTCCAAGAGTGCAGGGGTGTCTCAACAACACCCTGCTGCACCCCTGAAAAAGAAATTTGGGGGCATATCGCACACATACATGCCCTAAGGGCATGTGTTGGCGTCATATGGCACCTTTTGTTTTTTTGAAAAAAAGCTTTTTGAAAAGAATTCACAAATTACCACCAATTTACCACAATAGTTTCCAAATCCTTAATGTCATTTTTTACATATTTTTTGTTTGATACATTGCATTTAAGTAGTCACAAAATTTGCAAATCCTTCAGTGCAATTGCAAAATAAGGAATAGCAAATTTTGCTACTCCTTATTTTGCATCAAACTTGTTTGATACATACCATTTGTCTAATTAACATTCGCAAAGGCCGAAATTCGTAGAATTTTGATCTTTGCGAATGCTAATTAGCTTGATACATATGGCCCCAAGTGAGGCCTGTCTTGCGACATGGTGCATCTTTTGCATCACTGCTGCATCGGTTTCATGTGGTACGTTTTTTTTACACCATGACATATCTGCCTAAATGCATCAATTTGTAATGTTGTCGCCTCATAGCAAATCTTTTGCACCGCCGCTGCATCATAAAAGTGACGCACAGTGGCACAAAAGAGGCATACACCTATCATAAATCTGTCCCTAGCATTTTAAAAGATTAATCCAGGATGACGATAAGGTGTGGCCTATCCAGAGGTTTGTTTAAGGTGAGGCCTACTCAGGATTGCAGATTAAAGTTACGCTTGATGAAGAATACAGAGGAGATAATACATGTAAAGGCCTACCAATGAAGTAAGTAATGTGCACTTTATTGCGCCAGTCATCATAAATGTATCCCTAAGCTTCTTATCTTGTTACAGATGAACCACCATATGTACCATCAAACTATTTTGCATTTCCTAAATAGCAAATTTTAAGGAATAAATAGCAATTCTTTACCATTCCTAATTTGCAATGAGCAAATTGCTAATTGCAAATTAGCACCGCCGCTGCATCATAAAAGTGACGCACAGTGGCACAAAAGAGGCATACACCTATCATAAATCTGTCCCTAGCATTTTAAAAGATTAATCCAGGATGACGATAAGGTGTGGCCTATCCAGAGGTTTGTTTAAGGTGGGGCCTACTCAGGATTGCAGATTAAAGTTACGCTTGATGAAGAATACAGAGGAGATAATACATGTAAAGGCCTACCAATGAAGTAAGTAATGTCCACTTTATTGCGCCAGTCATCATAAATGTATCCCTAAGCTTCTTATCTTGTTACAGATGAACCACCATATGTACCATCAAACTATTTTGCATTTCCTAAATAGCAAATTTTAAGGAATAAATAGCAATTCTTTACCATTCCTAATTTGCAATGAGCAAATTGCTAATTGCAAGTTACCCATTCACTTCCATGGGCTAGGAGGCTCATAGGAATGAAGGTTGCAATTTGCGATTAGCAATTAGCTCATCACAAAATAGGAATTTTTTCAAGCGTGCAGGGGTATCTCAAGAACACCCTGCTACACCCCTGAAAAAGAAATTTGGGGGCATATGGCACACATACATGCCCTAAGGACATGTATAGGCGTCATATGGCACCTTTTGTTTTTTGGAAAAAAATGCTTTTTGAAAAGAATTCGCAAATTACCACAAACTAGAAGTTGGTGGTAGTTTCCAAATCCTTAATATCATTTTTTACATATTTTTTGTTTGATACATTGCATTTAAGGAATCGCAAAATTTGCAAATCCTTCAGTGCAATCGCAAAATAAGGAATAGCAAGTTTTGAATTAAGGACATTTTAAGTAATTTCCACATGTGCAGTGTTTTCAAATTATGATTTGAAAATCGTTTTTGGGGAAAAGTAATGGTTTGCAAATTTATGACAAGGACATAATGGTGTATGCTTCTCTATAAGGCATTTCAGTGTCTCTGATGTCATTTTCCCCATATTACATTATAAGACCTTTCCCCATGGAGCACATTCCTTGTAAATATGCTCCCACCTGTGCATGGTGAATTTAGATTTTGACTGTTTGAGTCACATACCCATGTTAAAAGTCACCACAAAAAATTGCAAACGCTTTAAAAAAACACATTCATGTGTCTTAAGGACATTTTAAGTCATTTCCCCGTAGACAGTGTTTTGTAAGTGGCGCAAAAGAGGCATACACCTATCATAAATCTGTCCCTAGCATTTTAAATGATTAATTCAGGATGACAATAAGGTGTGGCCTATCCAGAGGTTTGTTTAAGGTGAGGCCTACTCAGGATTGCAGATTAAAGTTACGCTTGATGAAGAATACAGAGGACATAATACATGTAAAGCTCTACCAATGAAGTAAGTGATGTCCACTTCATTGCGCCAGTCATCATAAATGTATCCCTAAGCTTCTTATCTTGTTAGACATCAACCGCCATATGTATCATATAACTATTTTGCATTTCCAAAATAGCGAATTTTAAGGAATAAATAGCGATTCTTTACCATTCCTAATTTGCGATGAGCAAATTGCTAATTGCAAATTACCCATTCATTTCCATGGAGCAGGAGGCCCATAGGAATGAAGGTGCAATTTGCGATTAGCAATTAGCTCACCGCAAATTAGGAATTTTTCCAAAGGTGCAGGGGTGTCTCAAGAACACCCTGCTGCACCCCTGAAAACGAAATTTGTGGACATATGGCGCACATAAATTTTAACAACATTCCTTTACCTCAAAAACGATTTTCAATTCATAATTTGAAAACACTGCCCACAGGGAAATTACTTAAAATGTCCTTAAGACACATGAAAGTGTTTTTTTATTGCCTTTCCAGCATGGTTGGGTCACTTTTAACATGGCTATGTAACACAAACATTTAAAATCTAAATTTCCCATGCACAGGTCGGAGCATATTTACAAGCAACTTGCGCCACAGAGAAAGGTCTTACATTAAAATGAGAAAAATAACATCAGGGACAGTCAATTGCCGTATAAAGAAGCATACACCATTATGTCCTTGTCATAAATTTAAAAACAATTCCTTTTCCCCAAAAACGATTTTCAAATCATAATTTCAAAACACTGCACATGGGAAAATTACTTAAAATGTCCTTAAGACACATAAAAGCGTTTTTTGATTGCCTTTGCAGCATGTTTGTATCACTTTTAACATGGCTATGTAACACAAACATTCAAAATCTAAATTTTCCATGCACATGTGGGAGCATATTTACAAGCAATTTGCGCCACATAATTCATAATTTTCTCCTAAAAGCACACTATTCTCTATCTAAATTAAAGAAATATTTTCTCACCTTAGCAAATACTTTGAGTTTGAAAACAGTCTCAGAAACACACCAATTTGTCTTCAGCAGAGCAAAAGGTATGCACTCCAGAGTCTGCAGCTATCAAAAGCACAGAAATGCTGTAATTCTTCACACATATCTCTCATGTCACCCAATCAAAACTCTTCCCTCACTTTTTTTCAAATGAAAACCCTTCCCCCCTCTGCCCTTTCTGCCTTTTCTGCATGGCAACCACCTCTTGGAAGACTTCTGGTGTTTGCAAGTTCACACAACTTTGTTGCAATTGAACTCTGAACTCTCAGTGCACCTGCATATCCAGTGCATTCTTTCATTTAATGATTTTTTATTGACCATTCAAAATACATCTTTCAAAGAACACATCCGTGCACCCGAACTTTCTGTTTTCAGCAATCAAAATCCACCAATCACTGTTACTGCTTCATGAACACAGAAACTCCACAGTTTTTTTCATTTTAAACTCTCATTTTTTCAACTGCCATTTCATTGCCACACTTCATCTGACTGCAGGAGAACCTTCTCTCACCATGTTTTCTGTCTGGATTGTTGGACATAGTTATATTCACTGGGCTCAAAGGTACGTTGAAAACAGGAAATTACCTAACCTCAATTTACAAGATGTGGAAATTAAGTGGTTTGGCCACAGAGGATTAAAATGTCACCAATTGATACCATTGGTGAAAACCTTTATGCATTTGCCCAAACCTGACCTGTTAATTGTGCACTGTGGAGGTAATGACTTGGGCACTTTGACTGGTGTAGGTCTGGAAATGCTTTTAAAGGACACCTTTGAGCAATTAATGGCACTTTTTCCTCAGACTGCCTTGGTATATTCAAATATATGCCAAAGACAGAAATGGAGGTGGTCAAACCAATTTTGTCCACAAATTGAGAAGTCGAGGAAGCATGTAAACAAATCTGTTTCAGCTTACATGAGAGACCATGGAATGGGCTCCCTGTACAACAATAACTTGCGTTACTACATGCAAGATATCTACAGAGGAGATGGAGTTCACTTCTCAGATGAGGGCAACAGAGTTTTCACTCTGAATTTAAGAATGTGCATTGGTACCTACTTATAAGTACCTAAATGTACCATAAACCCAAAAGCTCTTCTCAGAGCTACCCTACATCTGATCACTCACAATTATTATTTTACTCTAACATTTGTCACTAATTTCCAACAAAGTACGCTCCCTGGGGCGCTACCCGGTACGCGAACCGGGAGCTAACCTCGCGAAATTTTTTTTTTAAATGTTTTTTTTTCGCACATATAAGCCTCCTCAGCCACCCTCAGAAAACCTAGGGGGTCAAGTTAACTCTACCGTGCCCCCTTCTACCCATTCTGAACATTATTTGCCCTCCATCTTGTATCTTAATTCGACCGAAACACAAAATGGTGGACTCCCGGAACGCTTAAGGTTCGCGAACCGGGGCGCTCTCTGGGAAGCGCACCATCAAAAAAGGTGGGAAAGTAGTTCACAGAAAAGCCACTGGAGACAATTTCACCAAATATAGATTAGCTCATACTACATACCAATCCCTACCATTTTCACAAATTTGATTGGAATTCCATTTAGTCATTTAGCCTGTATACCTCTCTAAATACCCTGAGGTAAATTACTTCACAAAACACATCTGAAGTGTTGGAATTGACAACCAATGAAAATGTTACTTTCATTTTCTACTTTTTTTACCTGACATTTCATTGGTTATATACCTGAATATATATAAAGGAAGAGAAGAAAACACAGCCATTTTGACTACTACTTCTTGCTGTACATTTCAATAGTATTTTCACTAATTCCTTCAACTTCTTTCTAAAGGTAAGTTTTTATTTTTAAAACTGAAGTATATTGTGCACTATAAGTTAATATGGTAAACTTTTTCTGATAGATATATACTATCCCTCTGTAGTAGTTATAGATTTAGAGAGACTTCTCTGTTATAGTTATGGATGGAGTTAGGCTTCTCTTGTATAATTATGAATTTACTTACGTTAAATCACATACACTTTTTTATATTCCTACTTCCACTCTGATACTATACACTGCCCAAAGATAAATTCACTGATAAAAAATGCCTATCTAAAATTATTCCCAACATTGCCCTATCTCTACTAATATATATTTTTTTAATCCAAATTTCAGGCAAAATGGAAGGCGAAAACCAAGTTTCTTTTGAAATGGACCTGCAAGAGAGCAGCCAAGAATTGATTGATACAATTGATCAAATTGACATTGAATTTTTCGATGAAACTTGGGACAATGAACTACTGCAATGTGTACAAGCAGTAGATAACCTCCTTGCAAATGAGGACATTTTACACCCTCAGAGACTACAATGTATATTCCATGATAATTATGAAATTTCTGACAATGAAATGTTGGAAAGTTTAATAAATTATGAAACACAATCACAATAAAAAAAAATGCTTAAAAAATAAAGAAAATAAAAAATAATCAACAAAAACAACAATCAATTAACATACAGCATTTGAAAAGTCTATCATTCATTTTTCATTGCAGTACGCTGCCCAGAACGCTTCCCGGTTCGCGGACCGGGCGCTCCCCACGCAAAAAAATAATAATTTTTTTTTGGTTTTTTTGCCCCGCGGGGCCCTTTTAAAACCTCCACATTAAACCTAGGGGGTCAGGGAGGATCTAGTATGCCCCCTTATGGTCATTTTCGCCTTTGTTTTGGCCTCCTCTTGTCTCTCAATCCTACCGAGAGACAAGATGGCGGCCGCTCCGGACTGTTTAGAATGTTGACAGACACCGGAGAGCCAATCAGCTTAGCTATGCGAAGTTCCGGTACGCTTAAGGTCCGCGGACCGGAGCGCTGCCCGGAGCGCGCTTACAGATATATATCTTTTTTTAAACGTTAATTTCTCAAAATCCACTGGAGCACATATATTGAGACCTAGAAAAGGCACATCGGGCTACCAGTCCCTACAATTTTGCCAAGTTTCATGCAAATCCATTCAGCCGTTCGGGCTAAAAGTGAGGCCAACCGCCCTATGGAAAACTCAATGTTAAAAACACGTTTTGGGACCCCCCTTTTTTCTCGGCCCCCCCTTGACGAAACCCCCCCAAATTTCCAAGGGCTGCTCAGAAATAAAATGTTCCATTTTCCAGAAAATTTCAGCCAATTCCGTCCACAAACGCCAAAGTTATTAGACATAGAATTTTCAAAAATCCCATAGGGAAAAAATCCTAACTATATATACCTACTGGCGACCGCCAGTAGGTAATACATATGTATAAAATGGCGGTCGCCAGTAAGTAGCTATAGTTAGTACCTAGTTTCTGTAGGAAAAGCGTTTTTTTCTTTTCCCAATAACATTGGCGCTGGTTGATGAATCTTCGCGAAATTTTCAAAACTAGTGGCCCTCTCCAGTCAGTCCCAGTCTTGAAGGTTTGGGGTGATACGCCAAGCGGGGACCGAGAAAAAAGGGGGTCCCAAAACGTGTTTTCTCCATGTTAATTTCAATAGGAAACTTTAGACAGGGCTACAGCCCGAACTGCTGAACGGAATTACACCACATTTGGCAAACGGTAGCGCTTGGTTCAGAAAGCGACCTTTTTTTAAAATTGTGTAAATCCGTTCAGTAGGTTCTGAGAAATTAAAAAAATAGAGGTCAGAAAATCAATTTCCTATAGGAAGCTTTAGCCATGGCTACAGCCCGAACTGCTGAACGGAATTATACCAAATTTGGCAAAAAGGTAGTGCTTGGTTTAGAAAGCGTCCTTTTTTTTTAATGGTGTAAATCCGCTCAGTAGTTGTGAGAAATTTAATATTAAAAGTTTCGATATCTAGAGACGTGGTATAGTCGCGAGCACAAGCTTCACTGTGATTGGCTGCCAACACTCCAAACCAGGAAGTTTTTGCAGAGATCTTGTGACTCTGTAGAATTGAGTCACAAGAAAGCAGGGAAACAAAGGTGAAATAGAAGAAAAGGGGGCAGGGTAGAAACACCCTGACCCCCTAGACCTGCTCAGGAGGTCCCAAAAAAGGCCAAAAAAGCAAAATTGTTTTTTAAAAAGGAAAGGCTCATCCCGGGGACGCGGACCCTGGGGCCATAAATGACCTGAGGAGAGGGGCCATGCAGCCCCCCTCCAAATATAACATTGTAAAAAAAAATACTGGCCATGCCCCAGGGAATAGAGTTCCCAGTGCGGAAAATAGCCTCGGGAAAGGGGCCGTGCGGCACCCTTCCATTTGAAAAAAATAAAATTGCAAAATAGGTGTCAGGCCCTGGGGGATGGGGTCCCCAGGGCCTAAAAAAAAAAGAGAAGTGGGGCCACACAGCCCCCCTTCTAAAAATATACAATCCTGGAGGTGCCTGGGGGCCAACTGGCCCACCATATACCTCCAGTAAGCGCCACAAAGCTGCATTGCATAGAGGTGTAAAAAGGGGCGTGGCCTTGAACCACCTCTCTGCAACACAGCTCTGTGGAGCTTACTGGAGGTACCTGGTGGACTAGTTGGTCCCCAGGGACCCTCAGGATTCAAGGGGAATTAATCCCCTAACTTAAAACCTGCCAGGGGGCGTGTTTGCACAATGGTGAGGGAGGTGGTGGGACTGATGTGACATGTGTGTACTTATCCAATCACTCTGCCAAAACCCAAGCACTTATAAATTCACCATGCACTCTCCTTGCAGTACTCAAATCTTCCAGTCAGTACCCATGCACTAACTCATGCACTGCTACAATACCCTGAGCACTACCCAAGCAGACCTATAACCACCTACACACTACTGATTCAGTCCTCTAATTACCCAGGTAGTACCCATGCACTCCATAAATCCCTCTGTCACTACCCATGCACTCCTCCAATCATCCACCCAGCACTATGTGCTTATCCAATCACTCTGCCAAAACCCAAGCAGTTACAACATCACCATGCACTGTCCTTGCAGCACTCTAATCATTCAGTCACTACCCATGTAGTCATGCAATGACCCAGTCACTAACACATGCACTTCTGCAGTCCATTGAGGACTATCTATGCTGTCCGGTAATCTCCCTGGTACTACCTATGCATTCCTCCAATCACCCAGACAGTCCTATGTCCTTAGCCAATCACTGTGCCAAAACCCAAGCACTTATGAATGCACCATGCACTCTCCTTGCATTACTCTAATCATCCATTCACTACCCATGTAGTCATGCAATGATCCAGGCACTAACACATGCACTGCTACATTCTCTTTGTACTGCCCATGCAGTCCTCTAAGCACCTACACACTTCTCATTCGGTCCTTCAATTCCCCTGGTAGTACCCATGCAGTCCAGCAATCACCCTGTCACTCCCCGTGCAGTCCTCCAGTCACCCAGCCACTACCATGTACTAATCCAAATACTCCACCAATACCCAAGCACTTATAAATTTACTCAGGCTCTCTCCTTGAAGTATTCTAGTTTTTCAGTCAGTAGCTGTATACTCATGAAATGATCCAGGCACTAACTGATCACTGTTACAATACCATATACCCTACCCATACAGTCCTGAACCCACTTACACACTTCTCATTTGCTCCTTCAATTCCCCAGGTAGTACCCATGCAGTCCTGCAATCACACTTTCACTCCCTGTGCACTCCTCCATTCACCCAGCTACTACCATGTACTAATCCAAACACTCCTCCAATACCCAAGCACTTATAGATTCACCATACACTCTCCTTGCAGCACTCTAATTATCCACTTAGTACCCATGTACTCATGCAGTGACCCAGTCACTAACACATGCACTGCTGATATCCATTGAGGACCACCTATGCGGGTCCAGTAATCTCCCCGGTACTATCTATGCAGTCCTCCAATCGCCCAGCCAATCCTTTCTGCTTATCCAATCACTGCATCAAAACCCAAACACTTATTAAATCACCATGCACTCTCCTTGTAGCACTCTAATCATCCAGTCACTACTCTTGTACTAATGCAATGACCCAGGCATTAACTCTTTGCAAATACAGAGGAGGTCATGCTTATCACAGGGGTACCCCAACACATAGTGTTTCCTGGTGTATACAGGTTTTTTCACTGTATTCTAAGTTTCTTTTTGCAGAGCACTGGTTCTAGACCTGGTTAGTCTGATTCAGTTACCCCCAGTACCCATCAGCAAAATATTCGGGCACAGGAGGACTTTCTGCTCCTCTGTTGGTTCATTCTGCACATCTCTTCTTCTTCCTGCACTTTCCTTCATCTTTCTGTTGCCGCTTTCTGCATTTGCCTTGTTTCTTTCTGCTTTTATCTTCCTCTTTCTTCACATGTTCTACCTTTGTAGGAATAGTTGGAAATTAGCATTTAAAAAACCTTATGAATTCACTGAAAAAACCATAGGTTTCAGGGACGTGATAGTTAGAAATTAACATTTAAAAAACTTTTGAAATTCACTGGAAAACCATAGGTTTCAGGGACGTTATAGTTAGAAATTTTCATTTACAAACCTCTGAAATTCACTGAAAAAATACATAGGTTTCAGGGACGTTATAGTTAGAAATTAGCATTTAAAAAACCTTTGAAATTCACTGAAAAAACCATAGGTTTCAGGGAAGTTGTAGTTCGTTGGAGATTTCACTCATACAAAACCATAGAAATTTGGCCGTTATAGTTATTAGACCTTACTATAACTCGCAACCCGCAATGCACTGCTGATGACGTCACATATTACAACACTCATGACCTGCTCAGTGACATCACTGATGACATCTCAAATGACATCACTGATTACATCATCCACGTGATCATCTGATGCACCTCCTCATACCCTAATAAAACCTTTCATAGACCCGCTCTAAAATACAGACCACCAATATCGAAACCATAGACAGATGAATAGCAGTTTGTACATTCCTGATAAGTCTACACCCGCATCCACCCACTAACCCATACAGTCACTCATAAACACAGTCATTCATCTATACAGCCACTGATATATCCACTCATACACCCATATAGACACTCACACACTGCCACTCACCCAAAGAGTTACTCATGCACCTGGGCAGTCATGCAAATAAACTATCACACACCCATTTCCTTACTTATACAGTCATACACACACCACTGCACTTATTTATACAGATACTAACACATACTTACTCTCTTAAACACTCACTCATAGAAATACACACTTGTCCATACAGATACTCTTACGATCACTCACTCTCCCATATGGTCATTTATATACTCCAACACTCACAAACCCTGCTTTAAAACATATGCAGTTACTCACACATGCACCACTGAGACATCCATTTACTCACCAGCACAACCATACACACATTCACCCACTCATACAGCTGTTTCCATATGCACTTTTGGACCCATACACCCAGTGAAACAACCACTCACATATCTATGCACAGTTACATACTCCTGCCCACCCACAAAGGCAACCATACAGCTACTCAGACAACTAATAAATAACCCATCTAGACACTCATGTAGCTACTCACCAAGCCATGCAGCCACTTACACACGAACTAACAGACTAATAAAGACATTCACACAGTTTAGTCACTAACCCATGCATTCAGTAAGACAAATGTAATCACTCACTTATGCAGTCAGTTACACACCTTCTAAATCATCCATTCAGACACTCATACACCCACTCATACTTCAATAAACCTTGCGAAATGCAGGTTTATCACTGTGAATCCAGCAATAAACCTGCATCGATAGGGCAATCCTTAGTGATAGGGAGATGTGGATTTAGCCATACAATCCACCCCCCATGTAAAAGATAGTAAAGTCAGGATTTTCACTGACGTAAAATACTGGCGATAACCGCGGTTAGGGCAGCTTTTAATATCACTATATGTGTCCTGGGCAGGTTTGTAAATACCCCGAAGGGCAGATATCGATATTTTTAATGTTGTTTTGCTAGGGAATGCCTACTTTGCATCTCATTAGAGATGCGATGCAAGGCGTAAGGAAAACTGGTGCTAAGGCAAGGAAACACACTCTAGCGTGTCCTTGCTAATAATGTGATGCCATTATCGCCGATTTTCGGATGAAAACGGCCGCTAAAGCGGCTATAATAGGCTTGAGAATATGCTCCTACGTTTCTAAAGCGCTCTGCTGCCGCAGCCCCCACCTGCCTCCCTCACTCCCCACCCTGAGGAGTTGTGGACAGCCCCATGGAGAAGGGCAGTTCAGGGAGACAACTCACCACAGAGAGTGGGTTCTGCTCAGTTGTCCTGCCTCAGTGAAGGTCTGTCCCAGCACTTGTCAGCGCGCGGTCTCCTTACCAGGATGAGGTCTCTTAAGGATGGTCTAGGCCTGCCAGGCCTTCTCACGGGGGCTGAGCGATCTCTCCCTCAATGTAAAATTAATGTACGAAGACCCTCACGAGGGAAGCATGGGTGCACAGTACTTCCACCCTATGGCTTTTCAGTATTTAAACACTGCACCCCTACCTATCTCTATAGGAAGGTTGAGTTACCTGAAATTCATTGTGTCCGATCTCCAAAGGGGTCTTGCCTCCCAGCCCCCCGCCGTGCCTTGATAAATGACCGACCTCCGTGGATTAATTTCACTCTACCTTAAGGCTATTCATCTAACGCCATTGTCCACTTTCAGGTGATCACAACGTAAGTGGCTCTCACTCTACAAAGATTGACTCCATGGGAGCCCAAGCAGAAGTCAGGCATTGGTGGTCCGTGACCCGCCTTTCTCAAGTTGAAAATAACCATCAAAGTGGTGGTGACACCTCTTCAGCGCCATGTGATGGCAGGTATTCGAGACAGTTTTGTTAGAATTTCTCCTACTTTTTAGCTGGGTCACCTAAACTACAATTGTAAAAATGCTTGCATCTCTCTTCCATTGTTCTGCCAATATGCATACAAATCCAGGCTTTATAAGCTTATCCCGCCCAAGTTATCTCTTTCAACACACCTCACAGCAATAAGGTGTGATATGAGCATGAGTTTCTCACATTGAGTCGCTTCTCGGGCCTCCTGCACAATGCACGTGCCAAATCCTGTTGTTCGGTCAAGGTCGGACTGGCTAGGGGGCAAACAGACAGGGCCCAATGGTTCACAGATCAGTTTGCCCCGGGACCTGGCCCACCCGGGAGCTTAAGGAAAATGAAGTGCGGGAGTCTGTGCTTCTTTTTTTTTTTTCTCGGCTGGATTCGCGCACCCAGCATGAATTCGGCTGATTTAAAAAAACAAGAAAAATGCTTCTTTTGACCCGGGGGGTCCTTGTCGGACCCCCTGAACAGGACTAAGGGGTCAGGGTGTTTCTACCCTGTTCCCTTTTCTTTTTTTTTATCCTTTTTTCTCATGATTTCTTGTGACTCTGTTACCGAGGCACAAAATGGCTGCCAACACGTTCTGGTTTGGAGTGTTGGCAGGAATATCAGAAGTCAGCTCATGCTTTAAATTTCTCAGCAACTACTGAAGAGATTTACACCATTAAAAAAAAGGGCGCTTTATGAACTAAGAGCTACATTTTTGCCAAATTTGGTGTAATTCCGTTCAGCAGTTCAGGCATGGAAATTAACTTTGAAAAATGTGTTTTGGGACCCCCCTTTTTTCTTGGCCCCCGCTTGACGAATCACCATGAAACTTTCAAGATAGGAGCTGACTGAAGTGGGCCATTAGTTTTGAAAAGTTTGCGAAGATCCGTCGAAAGGCGCCAAAGATATTGGCACAGAAAAAAACACTTTATGAATAGAAGCATGGTCCTAACTATTACTACCTACTGGCGAACGCAAGCAGGATATATATATATATATATATATATATTCACTGAAAAAAACGTAGGTTTTACACACGTTATAGTTAGGAATTAGTATTTCAAAAACCTTTGAAATTCACTGAAAAAAACGTAGGTTTTACACACGTTATAGTTAGGAAGTAGCATTTAGAAAACCGTTGAAATTCACTGAAAAAACCGTAAGTTTGACACATGTTATAGTTAGCTGGACATTTCACTCATATAAAACCATTGAAATTCCCCCGTTATAGTTAGTTCAGCTAACTATAACTCACGCGCCCGCAATGCACTGCTGATGACGTCACCTATTACATCACTCATGACATGGTCAGTGACATCACTCATGACATCACTGATGACATCTCAAATGACATCACTGATGACATCACTGATGACATCACTGATGACATCATCCTTGTGGAAGAGTGGCAGATCTTCTCTCACCCTAATATAACTTTTATTACACACATTCAAAAATAGAAAATAACATTTTCAATACCCTGCCCCCTATTTGAGTTCTACACTTTTTTTTCTGCTTTCCTGTGCCTCAGTCTACTGAGGCACAAGATGGCTGCCATCCATTTCTGTTTTGGAGTGTTGACAGACAGTGGCAGCAAATCAGCATGAAGCTTGTGCACGGCAAGGTGCGCGCACGGTGCGCGCACAGTGTGCGCACGGTGCGCGCTTGATATATAATTGATTTCAACTTTATTTTCTCAGGAACTACTGGAGGGATTTACACTATTTAACCAAAAGCGTGATCTGTGTACCAGACTCTACCATTTTGCTAAGTTTGGTGTAATTCCGTTCAGCGGTTCGGGCTGTAGCCGTGTCTAACGGTCCTATGGACATTAACATGGGGAAAACACGTTTTGGGACCCCCCTTTTTTCTCGCCCCCCGCTTGACGAATCTACCCGAGACTTTCAGGGAAGGAGCACAGCGGAGCTGGCCAAAATTTTGGAAAATTACAAGCAAATTCCTCAACCGGCGCCAAAGTTATTCCCAATAGAATGTTGCGGATTTCCTATGGAAACTAGGTCCTAACTATAACTACCTGTTTATCAGGAGAGCCGGCAGAGCGGACGGATGCGAGGGAATCGAACTGATTTCAATATCGAGAATTATCTAAAATTCTTCATTGGGGAACCAGGACCCAAGGAATACTCCATTCATAACAGTGGCTGAGGCCTATATGAATATCGGAATTCAGAAAGTACTAGCTATTTATGCCAAGGACTGACATGCTCGCATCCGCTGGTCAATTTTGAATCCTCTTTGAAGATTTTCAGTTTCTACTAATTTGCCCTGATGATGTCCCTGTGAGGACGAAACGCGTAGGCTGTTTGGGAAAGGCTGTAACAAAATACATGTGGCTACCATAATTGTGAGGAAAAAAAAACTACGAAATTACGAAACTGAAGCAAAGAGAAAAACAATAAAAAAAGAGAAGAAGCCAAACCTGCTATAAATAATTCTTTTTGTGAACATAAACTGTTGTCGACTAATGACGTTGGTTAATATATTGTTTTGATATTTGAGATACTCCTTGGTTCTGTGTTGTTATAACTACCTACTGGCGACCGCCAATAGGTAATATATATATATATATATAGATATATATATATATCTATATATATATATATATATATCTATATATATATATATATTACCTACTGGCGATAGCCAGTAGGTATATATAGTTAGGATTTTTTTCCTATGGGATTTTTGAAAATTCTATGTCGAATAACTTTGGCGTTTGAAGACAGAATTGGCTGAAATTTTCAGGAAAATTGAACATTTTGTTTCTGAGCAGCCCCTGAAAATTTGGGGGGGTTTCGTCAAGGGGGGGCCGAGAAAAAAGGGGGGTCCCAAAACGTGTTTTTCCCATGCAATTTTCCATAGGGCGGTTGGCCTCACTTTTAGCCTGAACGGCTGAATGGATTTACACCAAACTTGGCAAAATTGTAGGGACTGGTAGCCCGATGTGCCTTTGCTATGTCTCAAGATATAGGCTCCAGTGGTTTTTACAAAAATTAACTTTGAAAAATATATATTGGGCTACATTGGGCTATATATATGTTGGAGCCCAAATGTAGCCCAATGTAGCCCAATGTAGCCCAATGTAGCCCAAAGATGGCCACCAGAGACAAAAAAAAACAAATGTAGCCCAAATATCAGCCAGATGTAGCCCAACTATAGCCCAATGACAGAATGTCCCAGAGTGTTCTAAAGAACAACTAGAGTGCTAACAGTCCTACTTATTACAAAGGTATGGCACACCTGAAGCCATCTTGATTGGAATAAAGTGGTAACTCTTAAAACATTTAATTTAAAAAGGAACAAAATAAGGGGGTTCATTTTGCCATAGAAAGTATGATTAGCGAATATATGACGAAATCCCGCATACCATCAGTCCGCAAAAAAAATTCCGCATGTACTATTAGGCCGCAAATTAAAATAACGAAAACTTTTAGAACAATTATGCCTTTAGCATACACTAAACAACTAAACTACCCTAAACCCTAAAACACTACCCCCAGCATGACCCTACACTACACAAACAGTACAACACTACCCTAAACCCTAAAACACTACCCCCAGCATGACCCTACACTACACAAACACTACAACACTACCCTAAACCCTAAAACACTACCCCCAGCATGACCCTACACTACGCAAACACTACAACACAACCCTAAACCCTAAAACACTACCCCCAGCATGACCCTACACTACTCAAACACTACAACACTACCCTAAACCCTAAAACACTACCCCCAGCATGACCCTACACTACGCAAACACTACAACACTACCCTAAACCCTAAAACACTACCCCCAGCATGACCCTACACTACGCAAACACTACAACACTACCCTAAACCCTAAAACACTACCCCCAGCATGACCCTACACTACGCAAACACTACAACACTACCCAAAACCCTAAAACACTACACCCCAGCATGACCCTACACTACGCAAACACTACAACACTACCCAAAACCCTAAAACACTACACCCCAGCATGACCCTACACTACGCAAACACTACAACACTACCCAAAACCCTAAAACACTACCCCCAGCATGACCCTACACTACGCAAACACTACAACACTACCCAAAACCCTAAAACACTACCCCCAGCATGACCCTACAGTACGCAAACACTACAACACTACCCTAAACCCTAAAATACTACACCCCAGCATGACCCTACACTACGCAAACACTACAACACTACCCAAAACCCTAAAACACTACCCCCAGCATGACCCTACACTACGCAAACACTACAACACTATCCTAAACCCTAAAACACTACGCCCAGCATGACCCTACACTACGCAAACACTACAACACTACCCTAAACCCTAAAACACTAGCCCCAGCATGACCCTACACTACGCAAACACTACAACACAACCCTAAACCCTAAAACACTACCCCCAGCATGACCCTACACTACGCAAACACTACAACACTACCCTAAACCCTAAAACACTACCCCCAGCATGACCCTACACTACGCAAACACTACAACACAACCCTAAACCCTAAAACACTACCCCCAGCATGACCCTACACTAAACAACCACCACAACTCTACACTACACTAACACAACACTACACTACACAACACTACACTACACTACACAATCACTAACCCACGAAAAAATTAACACAAACCCACTTACCTCTCTCGTCATCGTGGTTTTCACAACGCAAATGCATTTACCATACATGCCTTTAAAACAAAATTCTTTGTAAAGGCATGTGCGATAAATGCACATGCGTTTTGAAAAAATGCGGGATAATGGTATGCGAGGTCAATGACCTTGCGGGATAATGGTATGCGGACTGAAAGTCTGCGGGATAAAAAATGCGGGAAAATGGCTGCAAACCATGATTAGCAGCAGACTTCCCTGGTGAGCACTAGCTTTACTACAGTGATCTAATGAGCAACTAGAGTGCTAACATTCAGAATTTATGGCAAATGTGTGACACATCTGAATGCCTTCTTGATAGAACCAAAGTAAACAAGCATTGAAAATGCAATAGATCTCGCCCTCGTTTAAGTTAAAGCCATTCTGTTTGTAATGAGGTGGCTTTTTAGCTTTGCTTTTATTAGTGTTTTTAAAACTTTCATGTAAATAACATGCATATGTATGCATATATGTATATGTATGCATTTATATTTATATAGATATGCAGAATATATATGTTTATATATGTATATTACCTACTGGCGATAGCCAGTGGGTATACATAGTTAGGATTTTTTCTCTATGGGATTTCTGAAAATTCTATGTCTAATAACTTTGGCGTTTGTGGACGGAATTGGCTGACATTTTCAGGAGAATTGCACATTTTGTTTCTGAGCAGCCCCTGAAAATATGGGGGGGTTTCGCCAAGGGGGGCCGAGAAAAAAGGGGGGTCCCAAAACGCGTTTTTCCCATTCATTTTTCCATAGGGCGGTTGGACTCACTTTTAGCTCGAACGGCTGAATAGATTTACACGAAACTTGGCAAAATTGTAGATATGGTTTGCCCGACGTGCCTTTGCAATGTCTCAATATATGTGCTCCAGTGGATTTTGAGAAATTAACGTTTAAAAAAATATATATATCTGTGACAGCGCTCCGGTTAGCGCCCCGGTTCGCGTACCTGACGCGTAACGGAACTTCGCGAAGCGTAGCTGATTGGCTCTCCGGTGTCTGTCAACATTCTAAACAGTCCGGAGCGGCCGCCATCTTGTCTCTCGGTACGATCGAGAGACAAGATGTGGTGAAAAACGAAGGGGGAAATGAAGGAAAGGGGGCAAGGTAGACCACTCCTGACCCCCTAGGATTGATGAGGGGGATATTAAAGTGCCCCGCGGGGCAAAAAATAAAATTTTTTTTTTTTTGCGATTTTACGCCGTAGAGGCTTGTCCCGGTACGCGAACCGGGCAGCTCACCGGGCAGCTAACCGGGCAGCTAACCGGCAGCGTAGCTGTCAACATTGTAAACAGTCCGGAGCGGCCGCCATCTTGTCTCTAGGTAGGTTCGAGAGACAAGATGTGGTGAAAAAAGAAGGGGGAAATGAAGGAAAGGGGGCAAGGTAAACCCCTCCTGACCCCCTAGGATTCATGAGGGGGATATTAAAGTCCCCGCCGATTTTTCGCGGTAGAGGCGCTTCCCGGTACGCGAACCGGGCAGCTAACCGGCAGCGTAAAGGGAGTCCGCCATCTTGTGTTTTTGGAGCGTCCGGTTCGCGTACCGGGTAGCGTCCCGGTAAGCGTAACAAGGGGAAAACCAAGAGAAACAGTAAAAAAAAAATTAAGGGAATAGATTTCCAGCAAACTTGGCAAAATTGTAGGGACTGTTTGTTTGATGTGCCTTTGCAAGGCCTCAAGATATGTGCACGTGTGGATTTTGTCTAATTAAGGTTAAAAAATATATATATATCTGTAAGCTTACGTTACGGGTTTTGTTTGCGCTGCAGAGCCGATACGTCACGGTTATGCGACGCGTCATGAGGCGTCTTACGTGGCTACGTGATACGTCACGTAATAAAGAATATATTTTACAGCTATAGATATTAGCTTTTAAAAAACCAATGAAATTCACTGAAAAAACCATAGGTTATAGACCATATATAGTTAGGAATTTGCATTTACAAAACCTTGAAAATTCACTGAAAAAACCATAGGTTAGAGACCATATATAGTTAGCTGGACATTTTATTGACATAAAACCAATGAAATTCCATATATAGTTAGTTGCACTAACTATATATCGCGCACCCGCAATCCACTGCTGATGATGTCACATATTACATCATTCATGACATGGTCAGTGACATCACTGATGACATCACTGATGACATCTCAAATGACATCACTGATGACATCACTGATGACATCTCAAATGACATCACTGATGACATCATGACACAACAATACCAGTTACTACATACGCACTCACTGATTCCTACGTCTACACACACATTCACTCATTCACCCATACAATCACTCATACATACAGTCACTCATTATTACAACACTATCATATGCACTCATACACCTATGCAGACACTCACACACTGCCATTCATCCATGGAGTTACTCACACACCTAGTCAGTCCTGTAAAGAATCAATCACACTTCCATTTCCTCATCTATACAGTTAAACACAGAACACCATACTTCAGTGACATCACTGATGACATCACTGATGACATCTCAAATGACATCACTGATGACATCTCAAATGACATCACTGATGACATCATGACACACCAATACCAGTTACTACATACGCACTCACTGATTCCTACGTCTACACACACATTCACTCATTCACCCATACAATCACTCATACATACAGTCACTCATTATTACAACACTATCATATGCACTCATACACCTAGTCAGTCCTGTGAAGAATCAATCACACTTCGATTTCATCATCTATACAGTTAAACACAGAACACCATACTTTTCACACATATACTAACACATACTTACTCTCTTATACAATCACTGATACAAGTACACATTGATATGCACAGAGTCACACACCTCCCAGCCAGCCACACACACACTCAGTCTTCCATACATCCACTCATTCTTCAATATGTAAAACATATTTAAACTTTACAAAAACACACAGACACTAGATGATGTCATCAGTGATGTCATCAGTGATGTCATTTGAGATGTCATCAGTGATGTCATCAGTGATGTCATTTGAGATGTCATCAGTGATGTCACTGACCATGTCATGAATGATGTAATATGTGACATCATCAGCAGTGGATTGCGGGTGCGCGATATATAGTTAGTGCAACTAACTATATATGGAATTTCATTGGTTTTATGTCAATAAAATGTCCAGCTAACTATATATGGTCTCTAACCTATGGTTTTTTCACTGAATTTTCAAGGTTTTGTAAATGCAAATTCCTAACTATATATGGTCTATAACCTATGGTTTTTTCAGTGAATATATATATATATATATATATATATATATATAGATATATATATATATATATATATATATCTATATATATATATATATATATATTTAAATGTTATGGCAATCTTAGTTCATGTTGTGAATAAAGTGGCTTTTTCTTTTTAGCTTTCGGGTTTTTGTAAGTTACGTAATAGGTGCTATTGAGTACCTGTATGGCTCTTTCTTCTAAGTCAGTTGTACTTCTTTCACATGGAACTCCGACCAACAGGTCTTACATTGCCTGCATGCTATATTTCTGATCATGTCCCTATGCTTTTAGTGGGAGCTCCTTTAGGCATACCAGGTATATAAGATATATTTGCCCACCCATGGACATGTTGGACCCTCAGGAAATCCATCATCCTCGCTCCTCTGAATGGACCCAAGCAGATAAGGTGGTAACCTACATGGCAGCTAGCTCCTGCAAGCCTTTCGACAATAAGGACCGCAACAAGCTGCGGGGAGAAATACACCCACCCATCCCTCAATAGTAAGATGTCCCTCACTCTGGAAATCAATGCCAATACTGTATAAATAAAGATCCAAAAAATGCCAGGACAAGTTGCTCGATATGGTGGTCCATTAACACCTATAATAAACATTGTGGAAGAAGCCAAACAATTATCATCTTCTTGGCAATGCCAACCGCACAATTTCCACTGAACGATGTAGCTTACGCCTCATTAGGGTGTACCTGAAATTAGAGGACCTGGCCTTATCCTAGGCAGTAGTAGTGAATCTGGAAGGTCTCTTTGAAGACTCATTTATTGGGCAAATTTGTCTCAACATTCATCTCGCTAAAGACATTTTTCATTATGGTTCACTGACCAGTGATGCACCCAGATGTCTTATAAATAGATGAGACTGTCATACCCTGTTACTATATGATGGAGTTGGACACATTTAACTTGAATCACTATTATCACACCTTCCAAATAAGGGTAATGTTTTCTAGAAAGATAGGGTGACAACCTGAGAAATGTTTTGAAACCAATAACACCTTCGGCCATGACCGGACCGGCTTCAGGGTAGCAAGATGCACTGACAAAAGCTAGATCCTACACCACTAAGGGGCAGATTTAATAACATTTCACACAACAGAGTAAGACAACTACTAAAATATGGCTCACTTCCTCTGCCTCCTAGTGCAGGTGCACATGTGGCAGCCAAGCGCCAATGCTGACACCTTTCCATCACAAAACAATCCATAGAGGCATTTCCTTTTTGTATGCATGCTGCAGAATGCAGCAAGCCTACAGAGAGGAAGTAACAAAGAGAAATAAAGATATTACTCCTTGTTGCACCTCGGCCAGAGAGGTGTAGTATTTTGATGCAATCCCATGTTTACTGACCTTAGTAAATGTGAAATTGCTTCAAAATCCATGGGTGGATACATGGGAACGCCCATGGAATGCCTCCTCAATGCAGGGGAATGCAAGGTAGCAATATGTAATTCCTGGTGTTACTCAGGGGCAGATTTATGAAGGCCTTGCGCCACCGGTGCGTCATTTTTAACATGGGAAAAAGTGACGCACCGACGGCGCAAGGCCTTCATAAATCTGCCCCTCTGTATTTACTAACCCATGCAGAGCTATGGAAGGTGGTTTTGTGTGGCTTATTAAATACCATTAAAGAGTTTGTGTTGCCTTCTGTTGCCTTGCGTGACACAAAGGCAATGCAAGTCCTTGCTAAATCTGGCCATTAATGACTTCAGGCAAGGGGTGAATGTCTTTGGTCTCTGGATCTTGATAATTGTGTTCGGGGACATTTTGAGTACATAGTCCTATTTAGATACTTCACTCAAGCAGACAGAGATACAGATTTCATGTTGGTGGAGTATTTGTACATATCTTTCCTCATACTCCAACAATGCTTTTACAGCTATCAAAGCAGCAGGCATACTACAAACCTGTGTTTGGCAAAATGTGCAGCATGAAGATAACTTATGAGTTGACTCTTGCTGTGGTCCTGATCTACAAAGGACAACTTAAAATTTTTAAAACTTAAAAGACCCAACTGTTCTCAGCATTTTCGCATTTTCCGAGTATACCCTACTAATTGATTGCATCGCGCCTACACCATTACATCACGATGAAGCATGTTGCACTGTAGAAATGCCAATAAACAACAACAAAAACGTATTGCTCCAACCGCAACTGACTATGTTTACAGATGTGCTGCAAAGAAATACCTTTGCATGAACCTAAATTATAAACAAAATACAGTGAACATAAGGAAATATAGAATTGATAGTTGACCAAATTATGTATGGCATTATTTGCTCACATGAACTCCAGATTTGTAAAGAGGGGTTGAAAATGTATGGAAAAGTTTCTGAATGCACGTAAAGTTACAACTTTGTGGGTGTTCATTGATTTTCAAATAGCTACACCCTAACTCTTCCCCTGGAATCACCCATGCTCCCAGCCCTACCCCTAAGCTACTCGTTCTAACTTGCTGGTCCATCGTTGGTTCTATATGTCTACAGAGTTTGGTTCTATACATAAGGATCTCAGATCCTACACCTGAAGAATAGTTTTTTTATGTACTAACGTTCAATTTAGATGCACATAAAAAGTTACATAAAATGAAAGTTTGTATGCTGTAGTCCACGCTATCTGGTACTAACTGTGCCCCAACAATATGGGATTTAATATCGCACCAGCAACGTACAAAACCAGATGGTTATCATGTAGGTTCTGCAGGCTGTAATGAAGGACAATATTGTAATGCTATGTTTCCCCTCATCTGACCTGCAAGTTATTAGCTCGGGAAAGCTGTACCGTGGACAACTGCCTGCAAAAAATATTCACAGATTGTTCTGTTTTTCCTGGTCGGACAGGCAGTCCTTCAATGCATAAGAAGACTGATATACTGTTATAAGTAAGGTGACGCAAAGACAGAAATGTGCGCCTTGCATTTGACATCATCTGAAGGCAGCCCAGAAAAGAACAAACTGATTGATCTTAATCGAACGCTTAATAAGTGTTTGACTCTCAAATGCAGGAATGCACTTCTTCAGTGGCTTATTGGGGCGGTTTTGGAAGATGAACTAACTTTATTATTGTCATGCCATGTTGTCATACCACATACCCAGAACAGAAGGAGCGCCAAAGGAGTCAGGAACATGTGCGAGCTTTCGAAGAGAATTACTGGCACTTTTACTCACAACTCTAATCCAAATGTGCAGTTTATAACTGTACAATCAGACTATAAATGGTAGGCCTGTAGTGATGTGTATACTGTCACCATAGTGGGTGGCACAATGGGTGTTGCAGTTCACTTGTGACATTTAACTTACCGTCCCTGGGTACTCTTTTGTACCATATAATAGGGACGTGTAGGTAAGTTACATATGCCAGTTAAGGGTATGTCTATTTCATCAAGTTGAAAGTGGGAGTACAGGCAATTTACCTCTTGTTAGCAGTGGTAAAGTGCACAAGAGCTGTACTGCCAGTAAAAGCAGTCAAAGCAAAAATCTTTGTGTGCACCACGCAAAAGATAGTCATTTCCAACAGACGTTTTAAGTTCTGATGTCGTGTGAATGAGGCAGAATCTCTGTTTTACTTCCTCAGTTGTTGTCGTGACTCTTGTTCATTTTGATGTGTAATTGAAGAGAGTAGTAGGGTGTATATAAGGCTCATAGGACTTTGACAGTGTACTGATGTCCGTAGGGAAGCCAAGGTAGAGCAGCTGCAAAAGAGAGCTTTAGTTGTATATCGGTTATTTGGCCTAATTGTGTTTTAATTGCGGAGACCCAGACATGCTGAAAGACTCTTACCATATTCATCTCCATTGACCTGTAGAAACAGCTGGGCTTCACTTGTGTTTGAGAGACGGGATGACATGAAAATTGAGATTAGGCATAACATGTCTACATATTGAAAAGTAGGGTGAAATCAGAAGGCTTGTAGATAGCATATGATAACATCGTTTTCTGAAATATCTTTTTCAAATATCACTTTTCGAAAATAACATTATAATAAAATTGTTTACTCATAACATTTATATCTAATTAGTCATTGCATTACATGGCAAAAAAACAAGCTGTAACTTCAGATATGGAGAAGATGAAACGTCTGCACTCTTCTATGTAAATTCGGACTAATTGATTATAGTGGTTGTTCTCTTCTGTTACAATTATCAACTATACTGTACCACTATTTCATAGCATTATTTAATGTTCTAATATGGTTCCATTATTATTACAACTGTAAAACATGTCACCAGAAGCTCCAAATGACACATCATAAGAGATTCAAAGATCCAATAACTTAGAAACGTCCCTGTGTCCTGCCCATAAGACATTCCCTGTTGCAGTATTTATTGAGTTCAAGGTCAGCCAAAGATCTTCTGTTGCTATGTTTCGAAGAAAGAACCCATATTAGGCATTAGCTGCACGTTACTGTGGAAAGAACCAATTTTTCACAGCCAGCCTTATACAATTCTTAATGGCATACAGATTGTCTAAGATTGGAATGTCATACCTGGGATACCTAAAGGGAGAAGATCTTGCCTCATCCTTTTCCCTTCCAAATCAAAACTGCAGGTGTTCTTGACAGTCTGATTACCTAAATAAAACTGCTGTCACGAACCAGACACACTCGCCACATATGAACTATCATTGTTAAGAGTCATTTTTGTTAAGATGATTTTTTATAGTTATGCAAGTTTTGATGTGAGTTTTGCTTTTTGCATAATTCTTTATGATTATTTATGGTGGGTGTGGCCGAGCTTCATTTTCAGCTTTAATTTGAACATTAGAGGGGCCTTAAGCCATCAATTACTGTACTTTACCATCATTTGTTTTGCTGAAAAATAAATAGTATGCAGGTTTGATGCAAGGTATTTTGGAAGGCAACGTCATATTTTGTTGCTTTCTGTTATTGGCAATTCAACCATATTATATATTTCTATGGTAAGTATTGAATGCACACAGAGCATCCCTGTTGCTCTATGGAGGCTGTCAGGTATTCATTTATTATAGAACGAACTGTTATCTTTTTGAAGGTTGTGAATAATGAGATATAAGACATATTGTTCCTTTGGGGCCATATGAATCAATTGGGTGCACTACATTTTTGGCTAGCCATTTAGGTTTAAGCTTACCTTACTTGAGTCAATATTGAATGCTAAAATATAGAATTACTAGCACTGCAGCTTCTTTAAAGAAATATAATCAAAGCATTAAAAATGCGTACTT
This sequence comes from Lissotriton helveticus, assembly GCF_964261635.1. Classification (NCBI taxonomy): domain Eukaryota; kingdom Metazoa; phylum Chordata; class Amphibia; order Caudata; family Salamandridae; genus Lissotriton; species Lissotriton helveticus. Next base: position 1,429,779,953 of record NC_136068.1, on the reverse strand, counting down.
TTTGAAGAAAATGTTTGCAATAGTTTAAAATATTGTTAAATGAGTACATGAAAAATAAATAAGTGGTTATATTTATCAAGCATCCAGGGCTTACTTCTGAAGTTATAAATGAACTGTCATTCCCAGAATTTGGCAAAGTTGTAGGAGCTATTTTAATGGCTTGTGCATGAAGTAAGTTGCAAAAACTAAGTTGAAGAGAAAAAGACATTCATCATGTAACTTTTAATTGTTGTAATGTTTTTCAGTGTCGAGGAATTTCCATTTTGCTATTGATGTCCTAAGAGTATATAAATCATTTAAAAAAAATGTTTTTTCCTAGTGCTAGCTAGAGCAGCAGTTGTTTTGTGGCAGACGTAGAGCAAACATAAGCCTCCAGTCAAATTTGAGCTGAAACCATTGTTTCAAATACAGACTCTAAACCTAGAATAACAAACAGTTTAGAATTCCACGAAGTTATAGCCTCGTGTCTACATGTAAGATTGGCATTGTTGTTTCCATTTTTGGAAAATGTCTAGACCAAATGACATCATCTGTTATAGACCAAACATCGCTGTCACAGAGACGTCTGGAGTCATATTTGCAATGTAATACCTGCTGCAAACCTAAGTGCAGGCCCGGACTGGCCGTTGCGGGCACCGGGCAATCCCCCGGTGCGCCGCTAGGGTGGGGGCCGGTTTTGGGCCCTGGGGGCCGTTTTTGTTACAGGGCCGTTTTTGCAGCATAGCTGCAAAGCTGCAAAATCGGCCCTGTAACAAAAACGGGCGAAAACCGGCCCCGGTAAAGAGCTCGGTCGCACCCCCAAGGGGCCGGCCGAACACTTTGCCAGGGCCGGTTTTGGTTCTGAGTCCGGCCCTGCCTAAGTGCCACAATGTTTCGGTGAACGTGCTCTCTACACATAACCTACAATAGACCATAAACTGTAAAGCTCTGATTCATCAAACATGAAGAATCTCAGGGGGAGGCTTATGTCCAAATTACAATATATTAGATGAAAAGGAAGCTAATTCACACACCCAGGACATTGTTAGTAAAACCCATGATTTTTTATTCTACATTGATATATTTATTCTCCATTATTTGATATTTTGATATTCATAATTGCGAGAAAATAGGTTGTTGGTTGAGGGGGTGTGAGCACTTCTCAAGCAACAGCCACAATCCCTGTCGGGGGAACCACAAAAAAATCAGTCATTTAATCTGTGCTTAGCTCCCATGTAGCTTGGAACGAAAGCAGTCAGCCTTAACTTAGAGGCAGTGTGAAAAGTAGTTTTGCAGCACTAAAACAGTAATACAGTGAAAACACAAGAAAAAAGAACACACCAAAATGAAAAATTCAAAAATAGAGTAAAATGTAATGAATCATTTGACACCAAAATGAGAAAGGGGCCAGGTACAGGGACCAGGTTAGACCCAAAGAAAGAGATACCAGGGCAAGGAGTTCCATTTCAGGTGGAGGCGGCCACGTGGGTCATGGGAAGCATCATGGATGGTCATCTCTGTCGCACAAAGATCCTGTTGGGCGTCACAGACAGTCATTGAGGGAGATGCGCATTGGTGATGTAGCACGTAGTGCAGTTCTAGTGTTGCCAGTCATCGCTGGTGGTGTAGCATGAAGAGTAGGGTTCACTGGAGCTCCGTGGGGTGATTAAGCTGGACGACAAGATCTTAGTGCGAACTGGCCCATTCGCAGCCTCAAAGAGTCCAAAACTTCAGGATTTTTCCTTTTCTATGAGAACAAGCTCAACCCATGCTACAGCAAGGGTCCAGGACCAGAGTTGGCACCTCTTCGGGATCAGGAACTCACTCCAGCTGATGCCAGCAGGACTCAGGCAATTCCAGTTGTACGTCGAGGCAGCAGGCTAGCTGGCAGATGTAAGGAGGTCTCGGTAGCTTGTTATGTTCCTGTAGAGCAGAGCAGGAGGTCAGTCAGTTGACCATTGAAGTCACTTCACCCTGCCATGAAGGGTGCAGGTCGAGTCTTCCTTCTCAGCAAGCAGGGCAGGCCTCAAGCAGCAGTGAAGCAGGATGTCCTTCTTCCGTAGTATCCATAGGTCCAGGAGTGTACTGAAGGGTGGGTTTGAGGGTCCTCTTTTTATACCCAGGGCCCAGTTTCAAGTGGGAGAAGTTTCTGAAGTTTCCCCCTTCAGAGGGGTGTGGAATTTTCTGCCTCTTTGACCTGGTCCCAGTCTGCTTGCAGCCAAAACGCTATTTTTATGTACACTGGGCCAGTGCTTTTGAAGAGCAAGTGTCGTAGTCCTCATCATGTTAGAGACGGCCCATCCTTCTAGAGATGGTCTATCTTGCTAACATAAATCAATCAGGGAATTGTAAAGCTCAGCTACTCACCCAAAAAGGGTCTCAAGGCACTGAGGGGGGGAGAGGGGTGGTAGCTCCTGGATGTTGGCAGTGATCAGTTGAAGAGCCATGTCTTGAGGTCCCTCAAGAACTTGGAGAGTGTTGGTGTCTGTCGGAGGTGGAGAGGGAGGGAGTTACATGCCTTGGCTGCGAGGAGTGAGACGGAGAATCCTCTTGTTCTGGTCTTCTTGATGTGTGGTTTTGTTGCACGGGAGAGCTGGGCTGAGCGGAGGGATCTTTGGGGCATGTGGAATGCAAGACAGTGGTTCATGTAGGCGGGTCCAGTGTTCTGAAGGGCCTTGTAAGTGTGGGTGAGTAGCCAGAAGTTGATTCTCTCCTCAACAGGGAGCCAGTGCAGTGTCCGTAGGTGTTGGCTGATGTGGCAGTGGCGCGGTAGGTTGAGGACTAAACTGGCAGCAGCTTTCTGGACATTCAGGAGTTTGCAGGTGAGGTACTTGTTGATCCGTGCGTATAATGCATTGCTGTTGTCCAATCTGCTGCTGCTGAGGGTGTAGGTGATGGTGTTACTGTGTTCGAGGGGGATTCAGTTGACAGTCTTTCAGAGTAGGCGGAGGGTGTGTTAGAAGAAAGAGGTGGCAGCGTTGATCTGGCGGTCCATTTGAGTTCAGAGTCCAGGATGATTCTGAGGTTGCGTGTATGGTCTGTGGGGAAGGGAGGGCTCCCGAGAGCCGGGGCCACCAGGTGTCATTCCAGGCTCAGGGTGTGAGCTCATGATGAGTACTTGAGTTTTGTCCGCGTTGAGTTGAAGGCAGCTTTTCTTCATCCACCTGGTAACTGCTTCCATTCCTTCTTGAAAGTTGTCTTTGGGGATATTGGTTTCATTGGATGGAAAGAGGATGAGTTGGGTGTTGTCTGGATACCATACGTTGTTGAGTCCGTGTGATCCGATGATAGATGTGAGTGGGGCCATGTAGATGTTAAACATGGTGGGGCTGATGAAGGATCCTTGGAGACTACATAGGTGGTCAGTGTGGATTCCGAGAGGAAAGCTGGGAGTCTTACCCTCTGCATTCTGCTGAATAGGTATGAGCGGATAGAGCCGAGGGCCATGTCCCGGATTCCGGCACCTTTGAGACTTCGGGCTAGGGTATGATGTGAGACTGTGTCGAAGGAAGCGAGAATGAGGGCCACAGTCTCTCCTCTGTCGAGTAGGGAGTGGATATCGTCTGTCGCAGCGAGAAGGGTGGTTTTAGGGCCTTGGTTCTTCCTGAAACCGATTGAACGGCATTACAACACGGGCTTTTACCCCGCATGCCATTACAACGCTGTTTTTACAACGCAAGCCGTCGGGGCGCTGGATAGTGGAAAGGTTGAATTCTCTATTCCAACTCCAGCCCACGTTGACAGTAGGAAAGGTGTTGGAATAGAAAATTAAACTATTCCCTATCCTACAGCGCCCTCCAGCGCAAGTCGTTGTAACGACTTGCGTTGTAATAGCAGCGTTGTAATAGCAGTGCGGGGTAATGCCCGCGTTGTTATGGATGTTTCCCCCTGAAACCTGATTGGGAAGAGTCGAGGATGCTGTTTTCTTCTATGAAGGAGCCGAGTTGACAGCTTGTTCCATGACTTTCGCCAGATTCTGAAGTAAGGAGATCAGTCTGAATTTCTTGAGGTTGGTTGGGTCCTCTGAGGGGTTTTTCAAGAGAGGGTTGATCTCAGTGTGTTTCCAGTCATCGCGGAAGGAGGCGGTCTCAAGGGAGCAGTTGATGGTGTGTTGATACTCTGGGGTGATGATGTCTGCGGCTCTGTGGTAGATGTGGTGGAGGCATGGGTTACGTGGGGGCCCCGGAGTGGGTGGTCATCATAGTTTTTAGGGTGCCTTCGATGCTGAGGGCGGTCCAGCTGTCCAGTGTCAGCTGCATGGTGCAGGGAACGGTGGGTGTGGGTTTCTTGTGAAAGTTGGTGTCGTCAAAGTTGACATATATGGTTTTGTGATGGAAGAAGGCGCTGAGTCTGCTGCAGACGTCCTGGGAGGGTAAAATGCCGGTGGTCTCAAAGTTGGGTTAGGTGCACTCTTTCATGATGCCGAAGAGTTCCTTGCTGTTGTGTGCATGGGTGGAGATTCTGCCATGGAGTGCTTTCTTCCTTGAGTACTTGACGAGTTTGTGGTGGGTGGTGGAGGCTGCTTTGAAGTTGTCGAGGTCTGCTGGGGTTTCAGAGTTCTTCCATAGCTTTCAAGGTGTCTGCAGGTTTGTCTAGATTCCCGAAGATCAGTGGGGAACCAGCTGGCTTTCTTGGCGTGTGGGTTAGGAGTTTTCTTGAGGTGGTGATAGTGTTGGCGCAGTCGGTGAACAATTTGTGTAGGGTATGATTGGCGGTGATATGCTCGTTGTTGTGGCAGTTGGGGCAGAGCTGCTGAGGGAGGGGTGAGCCGATCGTCAGTGATCTTATTCCAACTCCTGCGCTGGAACTCGTGTCGATGTCTATGGGAGAAGTTAGCTTTGATGATGGAATGGATGCATCGGTGGTCCGTCCATGGTAGTTCAGAGTGGTGGCTGAAGGTGATGGAGTTTCCTGCTGTGAAAATGTGGTTGAGGTGTGCCCTGCTGTGTGCGTTGGTTCTGGTACGATCTCTTTGAGTCCGATGTTTTGGAGGTTGTTCAAGAGGGAGGTGGAGTTGGCGTCTTGGTGGTTGTCGAGGTGGGAGTTGAGGTCTCGCAGCAAGGTGTAGTCAGTGGAGGTGATAGCATGTGGAGTGATGATGTCGGTGATGGAGTCAGGGTAAGGTTTGCAGGATCCCGGTGGTCTGTAGATGAGGGTGCCATGGAGGGTTGTGAACAGTTTGGTCTGTATCTTGAAGTGGAGGTGTTCCATCAGGTATGTGGGCCTGTCGGTGTAGGTGCTCAGATGAAGGTTGGCCTTGTGGGCAGTGGCAATGCATCCATGGGCGTAGTTGGGGTAGTCCTTCCGGGCAATTTTGTATCCGTTGAAGATGGCAATCTCGATAACTGGTCCCAAGGTGGTGCTTATCCAGGTTTCAGTAAGGAATGCAAGGTCAGGGATGGTGCTGTCGTGGAGGTCCCAGATTTCCACGGTGTGTCTATGGAGGGTGCGGACGTTGAGGATGGTGCATTGCAGGATTTGGTGTGTAATGGATTTGTTGCTGGAGGGTTAGGTGGGTCCTGGGTCTCGGCGAAGGTGGAGTGGTGGCAGTGTCGGCAGGTGAAAGGTCCGTGGGTGTTAAGAGGTGAAAAGAGCTTGCAGTTGTTGTTCTTGCCGATGTTGAGTGCGTGTAGAGCTGATGAGCTGTAGTACTGGCGGGTCAGAGGACCAGGGTTCATGGCGCTGGCTGTGGTTGGGTCGTTGACGTGCGCAGACGGGCTTACAATTGGCACATCTTCTGTGCTCCAGTGGCACAGCAACACAGCGGGAGGGGCTGCTGGGGCAGCAGCAGCATGAAAACAGCTGTGAGAAGGCTGAAACGGAGAAAGAATGAAGCAGAAGATTAAGTAAAGGAAAAATAAAGCAAAGTGAGGAAAAATAGAGTGAAGGAAAATTAAAGAAAAATTAAGTTGAGAGAGAAAGTAAAAATGAAGGCAGGCAGGAGATTGCTGAGTGTAACTGGCTGGAAGACCGAGCAGGGCCTCGAACCATGGTCAGCGGCGGAGAAAGTCAGAAGAACTGCCTAGGAGAGCTGAGAGCTAGGAGAGCAGAGTCTGGAGGGACTGACCTAGACCCTCTATTGTGACGCTGTCTGTAAGGAATACACCAAAAACAACTGTCAACTGGCTGTAGGTACCAAAAAGTTAGGATAAGATAATATCAACTTTCTATACGTGCAATTTTCGGAATTATGACCCAAAATCAAACTTTCCAATTAACCACATCAATGCTGATGGTATTCCCCTCCTGTGCTGAGATTTGTTGATTCCCATGTTTCATGACGAGCTGGGCTCGTCATGAGCGTGCGAGGAGGCTACCTCATGACGAGCCCAGCTCGTCATCAGCGTCGAAGGGGTTAAAGAGGTTATTACATTACAATTCCCCAGACTGCAAACATGACATTTGTATCTGCTCCCATACAAACCATATCACTTGTTAAATGAAATAAGGTTACCCAGTGTTATCCTATGGAAGAGGTATGCCTTGAAATATTAAAAAAATAATGTAGGCATTTTTTTATACCAGGACATGTAAAAACTAAGAAGTATTTGTCCAACTTGTTATACATGATGCATCCTGCCCTAGGGTGACCACTGGGCAGTCTAGTCTTGATCTGATTATCTAATTCTTATTTGCTGATATGTAACTGACAGGTATATGTACACGTTCCACCCAAGATGGCAGAAAGGGTTATTGGTATAGTCCTTAAATCACAACTGGGGGATAATTATGGAGAAAGTATTGTTCTACTCTGATTAACCAAACAAGTGAGCACATGCACACTGTGGTACCAAACTAGAGTGACTGGTGTTTAGGGTGGAGGCTTGTCCGCGAGTATTGAGAAGTGACACTGGTTAACACAGCAGTGCTTCTTTTACTATGGATATGCAATCTGAATAATTTAAGGATTGACATCTTGGACTCTGGACGGTGGCTGGTACAGTGGAGGGGGATATGTCGTATTTCATGGCTACCATATCTAAATTGTGTATCATCTACCTAGAGTTCTTGATCGAACTGGATTAGTGGACAATGTGTCCTTAGTAAGTGTTGTTTAAAGATAGATACATTTGAATTGGTTTTAAAACAATAATAAAGTGCAATTTTAGTATGTGTGCATAGCTTGACATATGACTCTTATGAGTACATCAGCAGTGTTACTCACTTGCAGGAATTATGGGATTGGGGTAACACTGATTGAGATATATTTGTTCAATCATTACAGAAGGGAGCTTTGGTGAGCCTGTTAATAGCCCTCTACAGACATATGAAACACACCAATGAGAGGTATGAATTTATCCCTGCAAGGGGTATTTTGACACAATAATATGCTCATGAGGTTAATCGGCGTCTTTCTGATTCATTCTCTTAGGTATGTTGTCAGATGGACGTTTTTGTCCTGAGGAGACCCACATAAATTATTCTGTGGGCTGAAACGTCGACAGAGGAGTGAGCATTGTCCAATAAGGAATAATTATGTACTCTTGAATCAATAATAATACTTGACTTTATCACCGAAGTTGGCTACCCATGTTGCATATATGCATTGTATTTTAATGATTTCACGTTTGCACTTATGAGCACTACGCCACCTTCACATTCTGATCTATTTACCACTTTTTGGATGAGTAATAAATTGCGAACAATGTAAATGATCAAATTTGACATGAAATTTAACTTCATGCGTTTTTATATTACTAGTGGGCATGCAGCAGTCGTGCCACCCATTATTTAGCCTTTTTTAATTATTGAATTGCCATATAATATGCCAGTGTAATAACCCTGCGACACATTTTATCAATAAAATTGATCTAATCTACCATGCCTTTGGCTCAGAAGTGAGCGCGTATGAGAGAGTCTCTGGCCAATTAAGTTCTTGCTCTCCGACTTTAGACAATTGTTCTAGCATCACCAGCGAGCAGGTTGGTGCGCTTTTGGCTGATCTTCAGTTTTAGATCCAGCACCACCAGCAGTTATGTCGGAGTTAACACCGGTCATTGCTGATTCATTGGTAGAGATATGTAATATCTCACTTGAAACGGCAACTTTCCCTCGTATATGGAAGAGAGCCCGTTTGAAAATTTTATTGAAAAAGGCATCAGCAGACCCAAGGGACCTACAGAATTATAGGCCAACGATATCCCTCCTCCCGTGTTGCTCTAAGATTTTGGAAACAATAATAAATCGACAGTTGGCCAGCTATTTGGAAAAGAATAACATCCTGGATCCGTATCAGTCTGGCTTTCAGGCCTCGTATAGTACTGAGACGGCCCTCTTAGAGGTCACAGACTCACTCAGGATGACACTAGACAGGGACTCTCCAAACATGCTGGTGTTGCTTGATCTGTCAGCAGCCTTTGACACCATCTCTCATACTATCCTGATTTGTATGCTTAGGGAGATTGGTGTCAGAGGATCGGCATGGGACTGGATGCAGAGTCACCTGTCAGATAGAAATCAAGCTGTCCAGATGGACTCATTTGTGTCTCCTATCACAGCCATGGACAAGGGGGTGCCCCAGGGCTCTATTTTGAGCCCAACGTTGCTTAACATCTACGTTGCCCCCTTGGCCAGTATCGTCAGAAATTATGGGTTTGAAACCATCTCCTATGCTGACGATACACAGCTGATAGTACACATTGGGGACAATCCAGCCGGAACGAAGGCCAAATTTATCAACTGCATGACGGCCATTGTCAAATGGATGAGAGACAATTTTCTGCAATTGAACTCCTCTAAGACGGAGATCCTGTTATTTGGGAAGGCAGTAGAACTGTGGAGCACCGATTGGTGGTCAACAGAATTAGGTGAAACCCCTGCCCCTAGGAGATGGGCAAAGAACCTAGGGATCAAAATGGACAACAGTCTTTCAATGGAAGAGCAGGTTAAAACTCTAGCAGGCACCTGCTATCGGACCTTGAGGTCCCTCAGAAAGATCTTTCCTTGGAACCCTCTGTCGGCAAGAAGAACCCTGATCTAGGCACTTTTGATGAGTCTCCTGGACTATGGTAATTCCCTGCTGGTGGGCGAGAGGGAGGATTTGTTGGCCAAACTCCAGGTGGTACAGAATACCACAGCTCGCCTGGCATTGGACAAACCAGCGCGAACCCCCTCCCTCCCCCTACTGCGACTTTTGCATTGGTTTCCCATAAGAAAGCGTGCTATTTTTAAACTGCTTTGCATGGCCTTCAAGTCTCTGTATGGGTTGGGTCCGTCCTATTTGGCTAACAAGATTGAACATTACCAACCAGGAAGACAACTCAGGTCGAGTAACCGTAACCTGCTATGCGGCAGGAGAATCAAGAAGGTCAAAATGGGAGGACGTGTCTTTTCCTACCTGGCCCCGACACACTGGAACAAGCTTCCTGAGTCTCTCCGAGCCTGCACTAATTTTGTCCATTTTAAAAAGCTACTTAAGACCTGGCTATTTTGAAAGGTGACTACTTACTTCTCCTCCAGCTGTTTCTTTCTCAGGCGCCAAGATATCCCCTGGGGGATAATTTGTGCGCCTTAAAAATTAGTTTAATAATAATAATAATAATAAATAATAATAATATAAAAATAGATATTTGGGATATACGAATATGAGCGACTGGCAATTACCAATTCAGCACGAGTAGCATTAATTATTTATGGAATCACAAATAGCGAATTGATAAATACCAAACGTTTACCTGGCAGTGAGTGATAACATCACAAACAGGAAGCAGAATAGCAGCAGGCTATAAGAGCACTGGGAATCTTCGAGACTAATGATTGCCGATTCTATTCAATTGGGATCAGGACCAGCCTCATCCACCCACCCCTGGAAAGCATGAAAATGTCCCAGCAGAATCCTGAGAAGGATAAGACCCTTAGAAGGGAGCAAGAGGAAATGTAAGTTTTCAGAGAAAGATTTGGAAGCACTGACTGAAGAGTGTGTTTCCAATCATGATACTTTTTCTGGAAAAACATTCCTCTCTGCACCAGAACCACAGAAGAAACATATATGTCTTAACATCCAGGAGCGCATTAACTCTGTGGGGGTCACACAGAGATCTATACAAGAGATCTGTAAAAGGTGGCACTAACTCTGAGTCAGGACCAAGGAGAAGGTTGCAACCCACAGGACTAAAGCGCTAGCAACAGGAGGAAGACCTCCAACTCAGCCACTCTGGAGACACGGTGTCCGGACTTAGTGATATTGACACTTCAGGGGCTCCTGCTACTCCAAAAGACAAGACTCATGCATACACTTACAGAGTTACAATACCATGTGTGTGTACAATACCATGTGTGTAGCAATGTGTGAGATAATATTGTAAACCATCATGTTAGGCTGGGAAATGTTTACCCTTCAATAGAATATAAGAAAAGTACCATTAAAAGTGTTAGACCTACCGTAGTAGTGTATGATGTGATATAAAGTACTTCATTCTAAACACCTAAAGCACAAAGCAAAATCATTGCACTTTAAAGGATACAAACAAAGGCTTACAGAACGACATTTATTTACAAATATTTTCACAGTACATTTCTTTATAGATATTACAGCACAAACAGAACATGAGTCTGAAGGAGAGAGTCAGGAAGATATTCAGATGTGCATAGAAGAAGGGAAGGGGTCCATTATGCCACATACATCACCCCAGAGGCAAAGTAGCAGTCCTGAGCATGGCAGTCACGCACTACCCATTGATGTAGTGGATGTTGCAGGGAGTCCAAATGTCACATAAGTACCTGCACTGAGGCACAGATAAATGCACAGGGGTACTCGTGTCTGGCATTGCAGTGTTTTCAGGTAACCTAATAAAAGATTAGGATCCACACAAGATAGGGGCAACACCACAGAGGTGTTTGGTGTTCTTGAAGCCTCTATATTGTAGGTATGGCATCTCAAAACAAGCAAACAATAATAATGACCCAAATAAATATCTATATGAGAAAGAAGCATCACAAGTGGCTTTTAACATCTAGTGACAACCAATAAAGAATCCCACAAGCCTCAGGAGGTAAAAGTGGACTCTATGATACAGGCTATGAACAATTTATGTGGCCAAATGCATGGGGACAATGCAACGCACAGAAGTACACAACATCATTAATTCTCATGTATGGATATGTTGAGTCAGTCAATGAATGGCATTGCACAGGCTACATCAAAATTCACTGTGGGGTTGCAGGTTCAAATGGGTCATTATAGTGGCGATTTCACAAGGGGCATTGTGCAATTAACCACTGCAGTTGAAAGTTTACAGACCACTTAAATTTCAGAGCAGCAGTTGGACCTGCCGAAAGTGAGGAGCTATCCATTGTTAGTAGTGTCTCTGTGAAAGAGTATGTGTCGTAGTAGATCTTGAGGTGCTGTTGTTGGTACTGAAAGCTCCTCTACATTTGTGTGACAAAACTCAGTTCATAGTAGATGCAAACAGTAATCAGTCTTACATTTGCACTACATATTGTTTAGCCAATTTTTGCTATTTCACTAACATGTGTACTTCTGTTTTTCTTTCATTTGAACATTATGAGGAGTGAAAAATATGTTACGACTCTATTTACAACCTGAGAAACATAGGTTAATTTGTTAAACACTACACTTCTTCTGCTTTAATTTTGTGAAAAATGTAACAAACAGCATCATTCACAAACCATAAAAGTAATTATCTGCTATGCTGCGCATGCTACGTAAGATCTTCCGGTGGATCCCCACCGAGACGAGGAAGACGGTCACCCAGGCCCTCGTCACCAGCCGACTGGACTACGGCAACGCCCTCTACGCCGGAACCACCGCCAAACTCCAGAAGAGACTCCAGCGGATCCAGAACGCCTCGGCGAGACTCATCCTCGACATCCCCCGTCGCAGCCACATCTCCGGACACCTGAGAGATCTGCACTGGCTCCCGGTCAACAAGAGAATCACCTTCCGGCTCCTCACCCACGCGCACAAAGCCCTACACGACCAAGGCCCGAGCTACCTCAACAACCGGATCAACTTCTACACTCCCAAGCGCCTCCTCAGATCGACCAACCACGCCCTCGCCGCCGTCCCCCGCATCCGAAGAGCGACAACAGGAGGAAGATCCTTCTCCTACCTGGCCGCCAAGACCTGGAACTCACTTCCGACCAATCTGCGCCTGACCCAAGACCACCTCTCCTTCAGGAAGAAGCTCAAGACTTGGCTGTTCGAGCAGTAGCGGCACCCCCCCCCCCCCTCCCAGCGCCTTGAGACCCTACGGGTGAGTAGTGCGCTCTACAAATGACCTGATTGATTGATTGATTGGCGGTACATCTGGCTCTTCCTTCTGCTGCCAATGAACCATTCTGTATTGCCTGTGCTGTTGGGGTTTGGGTTTCATCATCATCAGATTCTGATTCAGATAGGATTTCTAGCAATCCTTTACACATTGCAACATTGTGCAGAATTGCACATGTAGCGATAATCTTGCAACGTGTCTCTGGGTAATATTGTAGGACACCCGCACTTTATGGAGACAGCAAAATCTACTCTTCAGTAAACCAAATGTCCTCTCAATGACTGGTTCATTTGTGTGCTGCATTGTATTTTACCTCACTTTGGTTGGATGGATGCAGATATGGTTTTAAAATCCATGCTCTCAGAGTATATGCACTGTTACCTACAAAACATTTGGGAAATGTGGTTACAATATCTACAATTCAAACATGTAGGACATATTTTTCAAATATATAAGCCATATGTACCAAGCAGATCGGCATCTTCAAACTCTCTCTGAGAAGCTGTGAGTAAATGCCACTATGCCTAAACATAAATGATGTCATGAACCCCAATGTACCCCGATATAGGCCTAAAACTAAAACTAGAATTCAAAATATCATCTTTGTTTTATGTTTTCTCTTCTCTCACTGAGCATTGTGGCTTTCGGCATGCTCAGTTGGTCTCATAGTATATTGAGTTTCTAGAGGACTAATAGGGCTTTTTTTTGCAGCTATATCATTTCTTTTTTTATTAACCTATTCTGTGTTTTTTTAGAAGTTTTGTACTCATATTTTATCAATGTATTTATGCATTTTTAAACAGGCATATTATGTCGTCGAGTCAGATGAGGAGTTGGAGTTGGTGTTATGAGCCCCAAGTCTACCCCAATATAGGCCTAGGTAGTTACATGACCTTTTACCTACATCTTTCCCACCATTGTTTTGCATAACAGGTCAGGCACTGACCTTTTACCTAGTTAGGTGCTACATAACTGTTGTGTGGTTTTCTCCGAAAACTATATGTATGATGCATGAGGATTCTCAGTAGCACAGCAGGATTACCATCTTCTGCATAATAACTCTGTATAAGGGCCACCTCTATAGACATCCTTGCCCAACCTTACCATAGTACACTTCTAGGTAGAACCCCTGAGAGTATAAGCACTACATCTTCTCTGGGCAAAAGAGCGGAGAAAAAGACTTCCATGCTGAAACACTGACGCGAGACACTGAGGTTCCTGCCCGCAACCACTCCAGCATGCAGTAGTCTGACACCCCTCGCGGGGTGTCCTTCTTGAGACCATGATGGGGTCCTTTGCTCTCCCACATCAGGCCATGGGGTTGGCTTTATCCTAAGGGGATTCTTGACTATACACCTACATACAGGCTAGGTACACTTATGTACATTTAGTTAGGGTTGCATCGTAGGAGTACATATACTAACTGTCATGTACCTCTGTGCCTGCATAAATCCATTGCTTTAGCACTATCGTTGAGTTCAACCTCTTCTTTACTCTTTTGGTGCTAATAACCGTATATATATATGTTTCTTTCTTATGGTTGTGGCAGCTCACGTATTTTATACTAGAATGACACTGGCTCAATAAATGCTTATTGTAAATGTCCCGATTGTTTATTCTGTATATCTCTCTGAGACAAAGTGAGCATGAGTGACTGAGCAAAAATTACTGTACTGTTTCCATGATCCCTGAGGAGTCAGCGTTTCATGTTCAATTGTTGCCAGAAGCGATTTGCTCCATGGAAAGAGGGGCTTATAGTGGCACTGAGAGCTAGCTGAACTAAAAGACTAACATATCCTTTGGGGGTATCTGGAATCAGTCTGGACACCAGTCCCTCAGTTTATGTGGTCTAAACGTGCAGATCCTATATAGATTAGTAGGAACTACACGACAATGAGTCATGTGTACTGCCAGGGTACTTAGCAACAAGAACAGTTTTTATATATTTTGCATCAAACACCACTTGGATATTAAGAGTATTTTTTTTGTTTCTAAATATGTACTCATTGTAAGATGGAGGACATATGGAAACATGGGTGCCATCAATACATCCTAATACATGAGGAAATTGGGGAATTGGGTAAAAATTCAATTTGACTAACTGCTACTCCTGTGCTGGGGAAATGTATATGATTATGCATTTTCTGTTCCATTGCGTTTGGGAAAGCCTTAAAAAACCTAGGAAAGGCACTCTGTGATGCCCCACCTGCAGCAGCATTGACACCTTGCTCACTCCCAGAGGCTAAAAGATGCAGATTCACAAAGGTAAACTTAGATACACGTCTTGGTTTACCTTTGTGAATCAGGACTGAGTGAGCATAGTGCCTGTATATGGATATGTACGGCACTGCTTCTGAGAGTGTTTCTCTAAAGGTGAGGCCTTATCTCTGCAATAGGTCTAAAATAACTGTACGACTCTGTCTGTATTTATCATATATTTCCTCCTCTGTTTGTTGGAAAAGTGTAGCCCTCATACTGAATGTTGGTTTCTGTTTCCTCGTTCTCTGAAGGACATTTAGAATCTGCATCTTTCTCGCAATCAGGTGCTGCACTGCCATCACGGAACACCCTAATGCATTTTTGGCCATTTTATAAATGTTGCACCTGGTTAACCACCTGATCAGAGTTGGTAGTAATTTGCACGTGCAAAATCAACATTTTGTGACAAGGCGGTATTGACGAATGGATGATACATACAATTTGCGATTTGGTATTTGGGAATCGTTAACAGCAACTCGCTAACTCTGGTCTCTGAAATATCGATTTTGCTGTTTGACAATTCCAAAAAAAAGCACTATTAATGCTTTTAGTGTATTCAAAAGCGCAATTTTTGTGGTTGGTAACCAGTTTGTGACTGGTAACCGATTCAGTTTAACACTTCGAACAGCTAGCGCTTGGTCACTAAACATGTATACTCCCCGCTCTCAATACAAGCGTTCATTGTGACCACACTGTTACAACCAAGAGCAAAGACAGACAATTTACAGCATATTGGGTATTAATAATTTACACCATTCAGTAAGTGTCAGGAAATGTCATGTTAGTAGAGATTACATCATGGGGGGAATGGAAAGCCATATTAAAACACCAATTGATATGTGATGCCTATTAAGAAGGCCTCATGCAGTAAGCAGAGGTTCAAAAACACATTCTAGGATTATATTTCACAGCATTACACGTAAGACTCCTCTAATGATGAAATCTGCATAACCACCGTCATATGCATCTTTCGGACCTGATGTAAAGGTATATTTTAGAACTAGTCTAACAATGTGATGTTTCAAAGATAGTGTAAATTCGGGCATTACTAACTCACACAGCCTGATAAATATCTGTGCATTTTCAGGAAGTAATGGAATTTCAATATACTAAACCTATGATGATGTTAACATTGGTCATTAAAGAAATCAAATACTGTATACATGATAATTATGTTACACAGAGCATACGATTCTTTTGCAGGACTTAGCTTGAGCTTGCAAGATTTATGCTGAAATGCAATGAGGCACGTGTTATGAAGTGAAACAATAATGGCACAACAGGACTTACCTGAAGCCTGCAGGTTTTAGGCTGAAATGCAATGACGCACGGATCATGAGGTGACACAACAATGGCTTTATTTCCATTCAGTGCCATCAAATACACAACTTGAGTAAGGAAAGGGCAGAGGAGTAATTGAAGAGCCATACAAACCATGCCCTTTTTTCTATTTTTACAAATAAAAAAAGAATCCTGGCCCTATGCCATCCACTTCCACCCACACTGTGTCTTCCCATCCCCCCTGAGCTGAATTGTCTGGTTTCCTTTGAGCAGAGAGCCAACACTGCACTAACAGGCTGCCTGAGAGTCCTGGTATACTGTAGCAACTGTGGGAAGCAATGATTGCTTCCCACTTTTGCTACTTCATAGAGGGTGATAACTAAATGTACAATCTGGTATTCAAGCTAGTGATGCACAGTAAGAATCATACATAACTATGATATAATATATATTAACATAGTGAAAGTATCCTTGGTAGGAGATATATGGGAATGATAGAAAGTGGGTCTCTAGTTGGCAAAGATTTGTACCCTGGTAAAGTAGGGACCAAAATCCTGGTCAGGGTAATCTAGATACACATTTTAAATAAACCTTTGCTCACCCTCTGGTAGCTTGGCACCCTATAGGCAGGCTTAATTTAGAGGCAATGTGTAAAGTATTTGTGGAACACACACAGACACAACACAATGAAAACATCACAAAATGACTCCAGACAGGTCTAGAAAATTGGAGAATATATATCTGGGTAAAACAAGACTAAAACAGAAAAAATTCAGTCAGTTGACTTTTCAAGGATACATGTAAAAATAGTGCTTAGAGGTCATTAGAGGGCAAAGGTTACTTGATGTCATGAGGGACCTGTACAAATCCGAATATCACGTCATCCGCGATGGAGGCCAAGCAGGCTATGAAACTCACAAAGATCCTGCTGAAAATATACCCTGGATGGAGCAAGCTGCCACATTGGGAGCACCATGTGTTAGTTCTGATTCATGCAGTGGGTTCGTCGAGCTCCGTATATATGAAACCATTGCGGCATTGCAAAGCCGTGCAGAGCTTCGTCCTCAGGCTACGCAGGCTGTGGAACTACTGTCATCGAACAGTGTCTGCGTCAGCGTCGAAGTGCAATGCTCTGGTTCCAACCTGCGCATTGGGGGCAATGCTTCAGTTTTGTAAAAGAAATAGCTGCAGAACACACTTCTGATGCCCAGGACTGGAGGGGGCACCTCAGACAAGGGTAAAACTCCCAGATGGCAGAGTCCAGCAGCAAGTCCTTGGAGTCACTCTGGGTTCAAGTGAGATGGGTCCAGTCCTTGTAATCAGCCGAGCAGAGATCAGCAAAAAGCAGGGCAGCTCATCAAAGCAGAATAGCAGTTTCCCAGAAAAGTCTGTCTTTTTTTTTATAACACGCAGTAATCAGCCCCTCAGGGGTATCTGGCACACAGTCAATTCAACATGTTGAAACTGAGTTAAAACAGAAACGTTATTAGTGCTTTCCTAAATTTGTTATAGTCAGAACAGGTTCTGACACAAAATGGCAGCTTGCTCCAAAGGGTAAGTGCCAGATAGGAACAAAATCTTCCACCCCATCTAGATCATCGAATGCCAGGAACTAAGAGTAGTTCCTTCTCACTGGAACGCAAGTTCCTAGCAGGGTGATATTGTTAGAGCCTCTGACAAAGATTCTCTGGGCCCTTGTCCAGGCTGGGCTTTATAGGTTAGGCAGCACATTAAAAAAATTATCCTGTTTTTTAGTGGCAGTCAATGAAGGGATTTTAGTAGGGGAGTAGAAGCTGATCTAGGTAGCTGATTACAAATTAACCACACTGCTGGATTTTGTATGACCTGTAGTTTCCACATTACAAATTGAATGGCAGAGGCCAGCAGTCCATTGATGTAGTCCTATCAACTCACAACAAGACCCAGTACCAAGGTCTTCCTAGCAAATAAGGGAAGAAATTGAAATACTTTCTTCAATAGACACAGCAAGTAGAAAGAAGAGCCCGCTGTAGATTGAACTTGATCTATCATGTTAATTTCCCGATCTAACGTGTTTCCTAGGTTTTTCACTACCTTGCTAGGGACAGGAGCTTCCCCAGCTCTGGTTGTCACCAATTTGCAGTCCACAGGGTTTGAACTTTCCGAAACAGAGTAATCTCTGTTTACCCTGGGTTCAGCTGTAGAAATTATCGGACATCCACTTTACAATCGCCTTCATGCCCTCCAAGAAGCAACTCTTCACTTTGTCAAAATCATTGTCAAAGGACAAGACCAGTTGAGTATTGTCTGCTTTTGACAGGATCTCAAACCTATACGCTCTGGTAACTTTTGCAAGGGGAGCCACATAAATGTTAAACAGCATAAGGCTCAGACATCACCCTGTCAAGTCGAGGCAAAGTGGCAATCTTTACAGCACAATAGTCTTTGCTCCACCAGAGTTCTTCCAATGTCCAGTAATGTACTGATTTGGTATGATCAACAGCCCGGTACTTATATCCAAAAATGCCTTTGATGTAGGGGGTAACTTCAAAGCCACTCTCAGAAGTGCACAAGGATCCCTTTTAACCCAGCCCTGTCTGCTAGGCTATCTGTGGGGGTTAACCAGTGCTTTGCATTTGGACGGGATACTATAGGATACTACCTATTGAAGTGTGTCAGACCCTCCCATTCCTCCCTGACCAGGAGAACCCATCAGAATGCAGATGAGGATGAGCCTCATCTTTCTGTGTTTCTGGCTGTCTCAAGGGAATACACAAAGTGTATTTGTTACCCAGCCCAGATGTGTATTGGAGACAGGCTGAAAGCACACAGAGCAAAGTTTAGAGCAGAGAAATATCCACTTTATAAAAGTGGCATTTCTAAAATAGTAATGCCAAGGCCAACTTTATCACTAAAGAGGATTTATCCTTATCATTCCAGAAATATGAAACATGATTTAGTTACTCCTTTCCAATCAGAAATTACAGCTTAAAATATTTTTAATACATCCAAAATGCCAGCCTGTGAGAGAAGTAGGCCTCAGAGCAATGACAAACTATTGTAGCTATTTGTTACTACCAAGACATGTAAAACTTAAAAGAATATGTCTTACCTTCAGCTACACAGCGCCGTGCCCTTAGGCCTGGGTATATGGTATACCACTTTACAAGGGAATTATAAGTAAACTAAATATGCTAATCAGGTATATATCAATGTCACCATGTTTAGGGGAGAAACACATGTACTTTAGTACTGGTTAGCAGTAGTATAGTGCTCAGAGTCCTAAGACCAACAAAAAGATTCAGAAAAAAGTGGATGTAGAAGCAGGCAAAAATTCTAGCATATGTTGAATTAAAAACGACTTTAAGGCACAGGTAAAGCTTTGAAAAGATAAGGAATGGGCTTAGAAAATAATACTGGGCAAGAAAATATTGCTAATGATGCATCTCAGCCTCACATTTGATTAGAGCACTTGACAAACTGAATGACAAATGATAGGAATAATGCTTATGTTAGCGGGCCTAGAGAGGGAGAAGTTGGATAGCCCCTGGTCTATGTTGGATAAACAGAAGAAGAAAGGCAAAGTTACTCGTGTGTGTCCAATACACACAGTTTGAAACATGAATACTGTACCCAGAGAAGCATGCATGCATGGTCCTGGTGGACGATAGATCAGCTTCAGCCTCACACCTTTCCTATTTTTGGGGGAGTGAAAACTGACACATCCTTACTCACGACTTTTACCTTGCTGCCTAGACATGAAGGAAAGCGACTTGCGAAGAGGGGGGTCAGGGGGCGGGGGGGTGTTGGATTTAAAATCCAGCACCTTCCCTAGTGTCCGCACTGACTGGAGTTGGAATAGTAAATCATACTATTCCAACTTCCAGCACCCCCCCTCCGCAAGTCGTTGTTCCCACTTGGGGAGTAATGGTATGCGGAATCACAACGACTGCGTTGTGATTCCCTGTGGGGAAAATGAATGCGGGATATGAACATATATTCGCGGTGGATATGTGGGAACTTCGATGTTAATAGTCAAAGTTTTACTTAATTATCTCATATCAAAAACGGAATCTCATCAATGTCCAGGGCCGGACTGGGAACCACAACCGGCCCTGGCAAAGTGCTCGACCGCCCGCCCGCCCCACCCTCCCCTCCCCACTCGGGGGTGGAGGGGGGTTGGAGGTGCCGCCGAGCTCTTTGCTGGGGCCGGTTTGCGGCCGAATTTGGTTCAGGGACGATTTTGCAGCTATGCTGCAAAAACGGCCCCCAGGGGCCCAAAACCGGCCCCCACCCGTGCGGCGCACCAGGGATTGCCCGGTGCCCGCTATGGCCAATCCGGCCCTGTCAATGTCTTGAAAAGTACATCTAGGTGTATTCGTTCATGTCCTCTAATGGCTACGGGTTTTAGGAATCAGTGTTACTGCCAATGGTAGTTCCATGTATTTAAAATTATTTCTATAGTCAGCAATAACAATAAATATACTGTATAACGTACATCATAAACTGCACTGACTAGGTATATGAGCTGTAGATATCAATATTACCAAATTCAATGTCAGTCATATTATCGGCCTCAGAAGGATAAAGGACTTTCAGCAGTTGGTATCATAGCTAGTTGATCTATTTTGGGCAACACACAGCTCCTACTGTATATACATCACTGTGCTACTTTGACTACAGCTGTCAGTCTTAGCATCTGCCAGAGTCTCACCAGATGGCCTGTGGCATTTGCCAGCAGATCTCTTTTTACTGATTTCGCGAAAGCAGCCATTACAGGGACATTTTTATGTCAGTCAGTGAATAATGATTTTTATTCTTTAAAGTCCCTCAGCAACGTATTTACACCTTTGTGTCTTATGGCGTTCAAATGTATTGCTGTTTTAATCTAGCCAGGTTGCATCTACAGCGTGTCCATAATTTAATCCGGTCCTTTTCTTCTCTAAGTTTCCGTATATATTTTAGTCAAATAAAATCTACTTAACGATGTGCATGGCAATATAAGGGGCAAAGAATAAACTTATGTTTAGTTTCAGTTATTGTCCTTCTTTTGTCTTGTTTTCACATTCTATAATTGGGAATTAATTAACTCCCCTACTAAATCCAGAGACATTGACCTGGCATTTAAAGAGCATGTCTGTGTTTTTTTGGCCGTTCAACTGTATAAGTTCTTTCAAAATGCAGCGCATATGTCATTAACATAATACTATCACAGGTTTGCAGGTTAAGGGCATGGGGTTCGGTTATTTGTGGCGCACTGCATATGCCCTTTTGCTTCAATGTTGAGGACAGAAGTTTTCCTCTGCAGCTGAAAGGCATCAGGCATGAGCAATCGCTTTCAGACATATAGACAAGAGAGTAATAAAAGAGGCAAAACATATTTCGCTTCAGTACAATGTTCTGGGATGAAATTAGCCAATGCTATCTGTCCTGCATTAGGAATGGTGGCTTTTTTGAATGATTGAAGTTGAGATAAACACCCAATTACCAAAGTATTTGTTGTGCAATATTACCTACTCCAGTTTGCTAATGCCATGAGCAGGACTCTAGCGGTAATCAATGCCTTGCTTCCGATTTAGATACTCAGCAAATGCAACCTGTCCAATGTACTTATTTAGAGACGGGCAGAAAGTAAGGGGCATATTATCAAGCCGAATACCGTCGCTTTAGTGGACCTTTTTGGCTGAAAAGCGGCAATTTATTTAACGCACACTTGTCAAGGACACGCTAACACGTGTTTCCTTGATTAAGCAGCCCTTTTAACCCCACTTTGCATGTCAGCGATGAATATCGCTAGGCATTCCTTTCCATTTCTCAATGGAAATGCGCGCTGACACGTCGGCGCTATATTATCAAGCCTCGTGCAAACCCGCGATGCGATGAAATAAACCACGCTAACTGCGGTTATAGCAGGTTTGTAACTCCTGGTTTGTAACTGACTTACAGCCTGATTCATCAAGCCGAATTGCGCTCGCAAAGGGCCAGATTCTGAGAATCTGGCCCATTGCGAGCGCAATTTTTGCATTTGGGATTCATCATCCCAAATGCAAAAATCGGTAATTGCTAATTCGCTAAATTGCGAGGAATTACATTTAAGGAATCTCTATTTGAGATTCCTTAAATGCTATTCATCAACCATTTTTAAATTGCTAATTCGCAATTTCGGGCCGCTATTTACCGAGAGGTCAGACCTCTCGGTAAATAGCAAAAACCTAGAAAAATGCTTTTAAAAGCATTTTTCTAAGTTGCATGTTGCACACACACATGTCCTTTGGACATGTGTGTGCGCAACACCAGTTTCAATTTGCATTTAAGGGGTGCTACAGGGTGTCCTTTGGACACCCCTGGCACCCTTTAAATCGCTATCTTATTTGCGAGTAGCAAATTGCTAATCGCAAATAAGGAATACTCCCCATTCATTCCTATGGGCCTTTTGGCCCATAGGAATGAATGGGGAGTTATTCCTTATTTGCGATTAGCAATTTGCTACTCGCAAATAAGGAATGTGTAGGAATCGCTATTTATTTAGCAATTCCTACATGAATACCGTTTTGCGAGTCCTTAATAGCGATTCGCTATGAATCGCTATTAGGGGCTCGCAAAACGGCCCGTTGATGAATAAGGCTGTTAGATACTTATTATGGCAGGTGGATTGTACAGCTGAGGCAACGGATCATATCACCAAGGAAACGTGATAAATATCGTATTTCCCACTTTGCACGATTCTGTTTCACGCCGCTATCGCAGGATTTAATCACCGTGGAGATATGCATTGATAATAACGCGACATCTCAGTAATTAACTCCTGCGATTCGCGGCGTTAGACTATATTGCGCAAAGCAGGCAATTCAATATTTATTGCGTTTCCTTGATAATATGGCCCTAAGTATTTCATTGCCAGAAACTCTATTAACTCCGTAAACTGAATATTTCCTCTGAAGGGCCTGATGGAGTAGAGACAATTGGTGAAAGGGCATTGCACCACCAGCTCTATACAAGGTAAACAGTGTTATGCCTTTTTTCCTGCCAATCACCACCAGCACACTAAGAGAAAAAAACTAAATGACCACTCACACCCTGGGATTAAACTACAAGTGTGTGTGGGGCATTATTTATTTTTCACCTGCAAAAACCTTTACTAAGTTTGACAGTCGGCCCTCTTGGCTGACTATATCGTCCACCAGACTATACCTAAATTGACAAGAATCACCATGACGGTGGTCCCTTTCAATGTAGGGATATGTCACTGCGGCCAGTGGACATCTCAAAATTTGGCAGACGGAGGTCCCTCGGCATGGTCGAGATAATATCCTCCACCCTTCCAGCAGAGTACGCTCCATCCCCCAACTCTAAACTAGCCCCATAGGCGCTCATGTAAATACCTCGAGTCTCTTTAAACAGTAATTGTGGGCATTGGTACGGGTTTCTGTTCATCGGGAATAGAATAAATACTGCTGGAGATGTGTTTGGCATATATGTTTAAAAAAAGAAAGGTTAACGAAAATTGCTGCCAAGAGTAGGCAGACAGTCATCTTGGTCAAGGAAATTAATTCTGAAAAACCCTGTTAGAAGTATTTAACTTTGTATCAACATTTTGGTAGCTGAATTATGGTGTTTATATTATTTTGGCTTTGTAACATGTTAAAGCAGTGCAGTTGGTTTATTCTCCAATTACATTTCTTTACCCTGGATGTTCTAAATGATATACTACTTAAGAAATATCTGGTAAGCCACCAGCACACGGGTTTGTTAATGAAATGCTTACAATGAGGGGAAATGAAAACTGATGCATTTTTACACATTCTATTTTCAGTGTATATTTGATGACAAAGAAACAAAGAAAACATAAGCAAGCAGTTTTCTCTTTAGTCTTGTTGTTATCCTCCACAGATTCATCCACTTAGTACATCTTACCTCTGTTTGTGAATGGATGATAAGGCACAGGATAACCCCCGCACTGTGCTCAGTCCCGAATGATATGCAACCTTCTTACGTATGTACATCTAATAAACAGCCACATATGTTGTGGTTTTGTGGTCGATGTTGGCCGCAGTTTATTACCATTAGATGAATACTCATATCTTCTCTTACACTACGGTCATAAGTTTATGACCCTGACCATAAATCATCGTAGCAACATGTTACACCTTGCTTGTCAACAATCATTTGCTTGTCATAAATCATTTGCAACTCATAGATTCGTAAACCACTCTGACAGTTTGTTGTCCCACTCTTTTGCTGGCATTTCTAATTTGTTGCCACATGTGGGGTCATAAAATTGTTCTGTTGGCTTCCACACACTTTGCGTGTGAGGGGTAGCCTCTCCCCAAAGTTAGGCCCAACTCGCTATCTTGTTAGTCTCTTTTGTGCCCTGCCGTCCTGCAGGGTCTGGGCTGTGAGCGCAGTCTCTGTTTGCTACCCCTTTTGTCAGGCCTCCTCACCATGCCGTAAGGCAACCCAAATAAGTTGCCTTCCTCGTGCATACTGCCCTGCTGGTGTGCCTCCATAACCAACAATTGAATCCCTTCCCATCCGCTGCCTTGCCCGTTGTCCAGCACTGCAGCAGTGCTGTTCCAGCGGTGTGGGTCCCCAAAAACACTGGTGCACTTTTCCCCAACTCCAAGATGATAGTGATGAGTTGTACTGCGGGGGAGCGGCCCTTTTAACTCCCTGGGCTCCTTTTTTTGCACGGGCAGCTTCCCCTCCCCACATTCGGGGGTTTCATAACCAACTGATCCCCCTATTGGCCCGGTGACCCGGCGCCTTCTTGGCGTGCCCATTGGCACGAAAACGGGGGGTAGCTCCTTTCTTCACTCTGGGTTCTTCATAGGAGCCCAAACCGGATCCTTCCTGGGCCACGGCGGCTGTTATGGCGCCGGCCCTCGAGGCCTCCTTTTAGGTGTCCGCTTCTGCAATAACCCCCGCACTGTGCCCACTCCTGAATGACATGCAACCTTATTACATATGTACAACTAACAAACAGCTAACACGTGGTTTTGTGGTCTATATTGGCAGCAGTTTTTTACCATTAGATGAATAATCATATCTTCTCTTACACTACCCTGGTCATAGGTTTATACCGTGGCCATAAATCATCATATTGACGTTGTACATCATTTGCTTGCTTGTCATTTGCTTGTTATAAATCATTTGCACCTCATAGATTCGTAAACCACTCTGACAGTTCGTTGTTGCCTCCTGTATCTTGCCACTTGTGGGGTCATAAAATTGTTCTGTTGGTTTCCATGCCCTTTGCGTGTGAGGGGTAGCCTCTACCCGGAGATAGGCCCCAACTCGCTACCTTGTTAGTCTCTTATGCAACCTGCCATGTGGCAGGGTCTGGGCTGCGAGCACCGTCTCTGTTTGCTACCACCTTTTGTCAGGCCTACTCACCGTTCCGTAAGGCATCCGAAAGTGAGTGGCCTTCCTTGTGCACACCACCCTGCCGGTGGGCCTCCATAGCCAACGATTGTACCCCTTCCTGTCCGCCACGCTATCAGCGTGGCTTCCGTCTTCCTGCGGCTCCCCCACCCTGCGTTGTCAGGTTTTCTTTTTAGGTGCAGCCTGTCATTGAGCCCCACAGGGTTTCCCAAAATACCTGCATTCTGTCCTCCGATAGGTGAACCCCATCATGCCCGTACAGCTCTGGGCAGCCCGGGTTGATGAGACCTGATGCTCTCCAGGCAATTGATCTTGCTCAACCTGCTTACCATAATCTTCAGCTTTCTCCTTGAGTTTCCACCGCTTTATGTGACTCGGCCGGCCAAAACCAGCCTGCTGATCAACTGGGACCATATGATGGTTGTGCTACCGAAGCACCGCGCCGCATCTGATAATTCCATCTGGATGACATGGAGGAGCTCTTTCCTCACCATCTGCGCCTGGCCATTCCCGCCAAGGTGTATTATTAAGACATCTGGATGCCATGCTACATCCACCAGTTACTCTTTGAGTTCGGCTGGCAGTTGGTTCCATCTTATAACAGGGCGACCCCACCATCAGACACATGTGTTGATCGGCGTGCCCTTCTGCTTATGACCCTCGTGCCTCCACGATGGCTGCATCCTGGATACAAATGAGTGGCCAACAACCACCCATACCAGTCGTGGGCTCTTTCCGGGTGAGGCAATTATTACAGGGTCAGCCGGCCATGTGGGCCTGGGGGTGAGCCCCCGCACACCCTCCGCTTTCCTGTTGCTAAGACTTGCTACAACAGCTGGGGTCTCACATAGGTCCTGTATGCTTTGGACTGCCACCTGCCAATCACCTTGATCCCTGCTTCTACCATCCCATGTTGGGCTGCTGATATCGCTGCCTCAATCCCAAATGAATGCGTGCCAAAGGTGGCCGGCGGGAGCTCCGCTCTGCTCAGGACTTGGCGCATCACCGCTGTGAACTGGAATTTATTTAACCTCACATCTCTATCTTCGAAAAGTGGGCCTTCTCCAGCTGGGTGTAATGCCATGTAGGTTAGGAGGCAGCAGAATGTGCAATATCTGGAGTCCTCGATTCACTGCAGCCGTACCACTGCTCCTTTGTCAGCCTGTTCAGTTTTTGAGTGTCGCTTCAGCATCTCCACCGCCGCACTGCCAGGTTTGACATCGGCCGCTTGCAGACATCGCACTACTGGCCCTGCTTTTGCTGGGGCCACAAGTTCGCAGAGTCTAAATGCCCGAAGAATGCGCAAAGGCTGCCTTAAACAGATTTAACTCAAATTTGTGTACCTTGTTATTTCTTTGAGTGTGTCTATGAGCCGGGTCAAACTCATGAAGTCTATGGATTGCTGGGTGTCCGCTTTCTTCCCCTCTGGGTACTTCCCTTCATTGCTGCCCTAATTTAGAGAGAGGATTTGGGATCTTGACCAGTGGCAATCTTAGAGAAGTGTGCTACTGGTGACAGGTGGGCCTGTGCCCAGGACCTCGACTTTTTGTTTGTGAATGCCCTCTGTATGAACCGCTCAAAAGCCCTCATTGTCCCGCCTGTTTCTCCCAGTGACTGGATTCCAACTATTTGCATCACTATTCCTGAGTATTTTTTTTTAGCGTTTGGCAATGTCGGGGTGAGGGAGCAGCCTTTTTAACACCCTTTGCTCCTTTCTTCACACCGGCAGCTTCCCCCCATTGGGGGTTCGAAAACCGCCTGCCACCCCCCAATGGCCCAGTGACCCAGCGCCTTCTTAGCACGAAAAAGGGGGGAATAGCTCCTTTCGTCTTTCTGGGTGCTACATAGCTGCCTAAACCGAATCCTTCTGGGGCCACAGCGGCTGTTATAGCACCAGCCCTCGAGGCCCCCTTTTAGGGTGCAGCCTCTGCAAGAACATGAGGCCCAGACGCTTCTTGATTAAGTTGCACTTTTCAAAGGTTCATAAAGAAAATTTTAAAATAGGTGTTTGTACAAATGAATTATTGGCGTGTAAGTGTAAAATCTACAGGTGCATATTTCTACAGATTTCGATGACGTACAGTACAGTGACCCTCGACTACCCCCCCAGTCTCCACATCTGTACCCTGCATCCTCCTTTGTACTCATTAGTCTTTAGCACGACGCAGTACTTGTTTCATTGTAGCTTGGTTTGTAAAATAGAAATTCCCGGCATACAATCTCACAGTGAGGCATGAAATTAGTTATAGATTTTCTGAGGGGGTGCTCCAATTGTGATTTTAAATCATAGGACATGAATTAGCAGTTACCACTTTCAAGAGCAAACAGGCTGATGGTGCTGAATGACTCACAGGTCCCCAGTTTCAACTCCAATGCACGTACTTTCAATGTATGCAGCCTTTTACTTATCTGCAGTCATTGCTCACAAACCATTTCTGCCCTAAAATAGAACTTTCCAATACACACAACTCAGCCACATTCTTAAAATTTTGCACACCCTCTCTCCAACAGCAGAACCACATCCCTAGTGCCCTGCATTTATCCCAATGCCATACTTGCATCTCTCCCAATTTCTAATGGGCTCTCAAATGGTATCGCCAAAGCTTGTGCTCAGCTGGGAGTAAAGATGTTAATTTTGAGGGTGCTTATTTGCACACCTCATCCTCACAAGACTTGCATTCCATCTCCCTCCCATCCTCACCTGGTCATACAGCGACCACAGAGAGGGAGAACAGATTGCGGTCTGTGCCTTACTGGGGTTGGGATTCGCATCAAAGATAATCCAAAAGCATCCAAATATGGCAACTGCCCTTGCTCCTGCTCACTCAAGCAGTTCCCATATCACAGAAGCATGGATGGTAAAAGAAGATAAACTATGTTTTCCTGACTGCTGTACTATTTTGAGGAGTGGCTGGTCAGCAATCAGGGGTGGAGCTACTGTCCTGGAAGGCAGCACTGTCAACACAGTAGACAATGAGTGAGGCTGAGAAGGTGTAGGGCAGAGCAGTGAGAAAAGTGAGACAAAAAAGACTGCTGCTTTAATTTTACACCTAGGATTTGGTTCACCCATGCTCACTGATGCACTTCATGCCTTGTTTGAAGGTGGTCTGTCAGTGGGTCCATGGCAAAACAAACGTAACAACAATGAAGAAAGGTATTGCTTGGCAAAAGGGAGAAATAATTGAAATATTCGGATTTTCCAAAAGCGCAATACTTTCACAGATCACCTTACTTATGCAAAACGTATTTGAATTCAGTACTGGTTTCTTTTAACACTCCATAAATGCTTCAATACTTAAGTATCAATACTACATGAGATGCTGGTTTTTTGCAAGAGTCATCGTTACACTATTTTTTTTAAAAAAGGAAAGAACAATTACAAAGAAACTCTTCAGACAGGAATACGACCTTCACTGGCAAGGTCCTCTAAGCGCTCTGTGGCCAACCTGAGTTTCTTTAAGATAAGGCACTACGTTCTCAAACATAATGCTACTGTTATTGAGTCCATGTTGTAATAAGCTCTAACCACAGTGCATGAAAACATTACAAACTCCACCCTTACCATAACTAGATCAGCTATGGTAAAGTGAGTGGAAAAATACACTTTTTGTACTTTTAGTGTCTTCTTGCAGTCAATAAGAGCTTGCATTGAAACTAAACAGAGGGTCTGCCTAGATCCATTATGGTTGACCCCATTGTAATATGTTTGTGTCTATCTCATAGTGAGAGAAGTACCAGAGCCTAAGTTGAAATAGACTTGACACTGAAGCAATTTAGTGAAGAAGCTTCGGAAGGTTCAAAGTCAACAGGATTCGACCATGTCACTCCTTACTCGGCTTCCATCAGCATCTAAATGTATACATTTGAAAAGTTGTAAAATGTATACTCAACTGGTACTACTGGGGAAAAGGAGCACATTTCACTGTACAACTGAGTACTTTGAATTAGTTTTCTTCCTGAGAATATTCTTTGCCTCGTCTAATACACCTTCCCTTGCACTCTAAATTAGCAGGACGATAGCCCCATTAGTTCCAATACCGGCCTCTCCAGATTAAACCCTAGAAACCCTGCAACCCTTCCTGTGTGGTGCACCTTTCTCTTGTATCAAACACACAGGTTATTTCTGTTCCGCATTTTGGAAAAGTAGCACTTTCTTCATCTTGTAGATGATTCTGTGGCTGATTCTGTGGATGAACAGAAATGACAAATTAATCTTCAATCATTCTTAAAGCAATTCATGGTTTTCTCCTCTCAATTACATTGTCAGTCAGCGTCTAAGTTCTCTACAAAGGCCTTCACTTCATATCATTTACATAACCAATAAATCCTCTCTTTGCTCGCCATGTGTCACCGACTTTATTCTTCTGCCATCTGAAAAAAGCCATCCAACTATTACTGTTCTTGCAGGCAAG
Organism: Lissotriton helveticus; assembly: GCF_964261635.1. Lineage (NCBI taxonomy): Eukaryota > Metazoa > Chordata > Amphibia > Caudata > Salamandridae > Lissotriton > Lissotriton helveticus. The sequence continues at coordinate 1,429,750,429 of NC_136068.1, read as the reverse complement.
AATGGCAGCCATTTTGCTTCTTTGGATCTTCTATCTATCTATCTATCTATCTATCTATCTATCTATCTATCTATCTATCTATCTATCTATCTATCTAACCGATGCCTATCCTGACAGCGGAGTCTGAGCACTGTGTCCGATGCCCGGTGGAGCTGCTCTGTTCAGCTATTGAGGAGATCAGTTCAGTTCACCCCCTTGACCGTCACCTGCCCAGCCGGACTTTGGGCACAGTTTCTTCCCCGTCTCCCTGTCTTCGCCCATTCCCCCATCATCGTTTTCTGTAACTCTGCTTTTTCCCTTGTCTCCTATCTTTCTATCTATCTATCTGACCGATGCCCGATGGAGCTACCGTGAGAGCTATAGAGATGATTGGCTGTAGATTTCCTCCTCGGCCGTCACCTACCTAGTTGGTCAATGGGCAGACCTTCCCTTCATCTCTCATACCTCCACTCCCTCTTCCTCTCCCTTCTCACTCCCCCTTTCCCACTTTCCGCTCTATTTTGTCTCTCCCTCTCGCTCTTTAAGGTGTCGCATTTATTTAATGTAACTAGCCAGCGCTGTATACAACTCTTTCAATAAATAAATAAATAAATAAGAACCATTCCTACAGCATGATTCTTTTTTTGATAAGTAGAGAAATGATCCCACCAGAAAAGATTTACACAAGCACTGCTGCAAGACAGACTCACTCGCAAACAACAACCCAAATGCTTGGCACAACATGGAATCTGTGTGCAATCAAATACAAGACAAGGCTACACAAGCGAAAGGCAGTGTTCACAGATAGAGGCTACCTACAAGTTAAGTGGCCAACAATATTACAAGCATTTGCAATGCAATAGGTATCACATTACTGAACATTTGAGCTAGTGGTGTTGCAAGTAATAATGCAACACCAATATATCAAACATTCAGTAATGCGGGACCTATTGCATTGAAAATGCTTGTTAATACATATATGTCACCCCTAGGGTAGGCTCAGGACAGCCCGGAGGGCATGAAGGAGTATATTTAAAAAGTTGGACATGTACTTTTAATTTTGCATGTCCTGGTTGTGAAAAACTCTTACATTGATTTTACATTACTGTAAGGCCTGCCTCTCCCATAGAATAACATTAGAGTTACCTTATTACATTCAGTAAGTGATCATTTCCAAAGGGAAGCAGGTAATCAGTTCATGTTTGGTGTCTTGGGAATTGTAATAAAAAATCTTGTCTCATAGAGTAGTTGGATTTCAAATAAGAATTTTGAAAATTGCACTTTTAGAAAGTTGACATTTTCCTGCCTTAACCATTTAGTGCTTGCATCCTGTTGCTGGGTCACACGACTCGGTGCAGTTGACAGTTGTGCTTTGTGTATTTCTCCAAGACAGCCACACACAATAGAGACCTTACGTGTACCTAGATAGGCCATCACTGGCAGGATGGGAGGGAGAAGCTGGGCACAGCCATTCTTACACTTCAATAGGCTGTGTCCTGCCTCCACACAAAGGTCAGATCGACTGAATTACACAACATGTTGTTTTCCTCGCGATTAATTTACCCGTAGTGTTCCTTTTTGAATTATTTACACACTTAACCAGGGTGGCATATTTCATTTGTCTACTGCTTGTTTTATATGAGTTGCAACATTCAATATTTGTCCATATATATGTATGTATCATGAGACTTCATCCTGAAGACGGTCCCATGTACTTGTTGACATGGTGACCCAATCTTCGACGCTTGAACATGACAACTGCTATTTGTTTATATAAAATGTATTTCCTCTGTAGAATTTGGCTTTCAAAAGAGGATATATAGGTTGAGTCATTACTATGGTTACTTGGATATCCATTGTTGAATGAATTGTAAATATTCAAGGAATACCACAGAAAAGTAGTATTGAATTTAAGTACATTCTGAGCCTGTTTTATTCATGTAGTCATTTTTTGGATATAATTTGCCTGATACTTCCTAAATGATAAATTGTATGGAATAATTGAAATATATATGAAAGTACCTCTTATATGTATCTGTTTATGTGTATGAATAATATGTAATTTAGTTAAGCAGATATTTATTTTTAGTGCTTTTTTTCTGAAAAAAAGCTTCGTAGAGGATTCTTCAAACACAACCCAGTCTCCTGTGAGGTTATTGGGTTGCCCTTTTACAGTGTGCATAATCTACACAATGGGCTGCATATCAAAAGTAGTTAGTCTGGAGCCGAGACAGGGAAGGTAGGATACACAGGGACTTCAAAGGGGAATGTTAGAGGCTTCTTTTATTTCAAAGGATGGCCGACAAATATTGAAGCCCAGACAACAACTCTTCAGTACACTTCTGGATCCGTGAACATTCTGCCAGGGAGAAGGACTGCCTGATTGTGTAAAGGACTGCCACTCTGCTGGACTGCTGCTCTGAAGGACTGCTGCTCTGAAAGACTGCTGCCCTGCAGTGGTGACTTGCTGCCTGCTGTCCTCTTGCCTTGGTTTGAAAGACTGGACCTGTATCTTTTGAACCAAGGACCCCAGAGTGACTTCAAGGGCTAGTAGGCTGGCCTACTTACTAGAGCCTAAGGGACAAAAGGCTCAAATAACCTTGTCCCGAGCATATGGACTCTGTCATCGGTAAATCCTACCCTTCCAAGTGGTGCCACCCCACTCCTGGACCATTAGAAGTGGGTCTAAAGGTGCTTTTCCAGCCCATCTGTGGATGCAGCAGAACCGCTGCATCTCCTTTTCTGTGTGGTGCAAACCAGAGAAGAACTGACTCATCGCCTCCTCTGGTTCCTGCACTGGTTCTCCCAGTGCAAGGACTCCATATCAACCTCACAGCCCACATCAGAAATGCCACTGTGCAAAGCATCCTCACAAATCACTTGTCGATGGGAGCCTAGGAGATAACCTAGGTTCTCACATTACAGCCTTGCAGCTCTTCAGAACCAACACATTGCATCAAGTGCGTTACTCATCATTGACCCCCGACTTTTCATCACAAGCCCTTGTTGATGACGCAGAACTTTGTATCGCAGCTTTGCAGCTCCTCGGAACTGATGTATTGCCTTGGCTGCGCCACGTATCCACAACGCAGGAACAGTATTTAAGACGCTCTTTTTCTGCAAGCCTAATTGGGTCCCTGTAGCCAGCTCATGCTCTATTGTTGTTGGACTGGACTTATAACTGTGTCCCTGTCTGGCACAACCAGATTCCACTGTTGGCACTTTGTATTTTGACACTATATTTACTGAAATCTTTAAACCTTTTTGTTGCTAGTTCTACTGATTGAATTTTTGTTTTTCTGGTCTTGATTTATTTATTAAAATGTATACTATTTTTTAAATTGGTGTGGGATTATTTTGTTTGTTTTGTTTTCACTTTATTACTGTTTGAAGTGCTGCATACATACATTACACATTGCCTCTAAGCAAAGCTACCAGAGCACAGTTTAATTTGGTGTTTTCTTGTGTTTCACCCGGATGTATGACGTTACAACGCAGGCTGTTACAACGCCTGCCTTTACAACGCGGTTTTTACATCGCAGTCCATTACAACGCATAGTGCTTTTGGGTGTTGGATAGTGAATAGTTTAATTTACTATTCCAACTCCAGTCCCGTGGACACTAGGGAAGGTTATTGGATAGTAAATTAACCTATTCCCTATCCTAGAGTGCCCCCCAGCGCAATGCGTTGTAATAGTTTGTGTTGTAATGACCGCGTTGTAATGGTAGTGCGTTGTAAAAGTTTTGTTGGAAAGGTTGTTTACCATTTCACCCTGACAAGGAATTTTGCTGCTGCTTGAGATGGGATTCACTCCATTAACTGGTAACAACATTTGTCACATAATGTATTCAAAATGTAAACAGACTAATTCTCATTGTTAACTGCACCCCAAGGATAACAACTTCTCTTTTACAGACATAATGTGTTTTTTAACAACGCAAGGCTTGATTTTTACTAAGTTTCTATAGGCCCAATTAGAGTTTAGTGGGCAGGGTATTCTGTCGCCATTGTAAAGGAGTACCCTGTATACCAAACTCTTGGTCCGCTCGTCACCATTTGAGTAGGGTGGATCACCAGTTTACGCTGATGGAGTCAAATGTATTCCACCAGTGTGAACCTTTCACTGATGGCCCACGGGCATACAGGCCATCAGAAGTAAACCATCTCACCACCTGCCCTATTTAAAGTGGATGCTGGGATGGCTTTACTTAGCTTCCTGTCACTGCCAGGAATATTCTGGTGGTGAGGCCCAGTAAAAATTAAAAAAATGATCCACCCCCACACACAGACACACTTGGGATGATTTGTTTTTATGTTTTTAAAAACAGACTCCCACTTTGGGAGTTTATTTTTGGAAAAGTAAAAATCAACAATGGCAGATACACAACAACTATTTAAATGGCTTTTAATGAAACACTGTGATGGCAGTTCTTAGAAACTCATACAGGTCACCACAGGGCTGCGTATAGGCAGGGTGAAATACGTAAAGTTATCCACCACCCTGATTGACCTTACTCAGCCCACAAAACAATAAATCAGAGCTTACGTTCCTATCTACATATTTAAGTAGTGATCTCGTCTTTGAACTGAATTTAATGGTCTAATAATTCACCTACTATTTTTTAAGCTATTTCAAAATGGTTGGAGCATAAACAGTGTATAATGGGTAATGTGTAATATGGTCCTGTAGTGTCATCTTGGGGTCCAGCTGATGCTTACAAGCCCCTTGGCTTTCAGCTTTGTGGTTTATGATGTCACTTGAAACCTCTCAATGACAATATATTATCATGTTACATAATTACCAGTGATTTACCAGATAGATAGATAGATAGATAGATAGATAGATAGATTGATAAATAGATAAATAGATATATAGATCATCATCAATATTATGTTCATCCACTGCAATAATTTAAGTAATTGCATCCTGGTATTGGTAAAAAATCTTTAAGTTAAAGCAAATGAAACAAAATAATGACATAAATCCTACATGCAGATGCAAATTTTGTTATATGCTATTTTGGCAAATGTTAAAAGGGGTAAAGGCATCAAGGCCCCTTTGAGGCTTCACCTTTCTTGAATCATGGACCCTATAGCCTCATTTGATTTTGAAACTGTTAGATTGCATTGAACTGGACTATTCCTATGGGGAGCAGGATCAAGACTGATTTGCATATGGCTTGGTCCAAACTGGAATGGCATTGTTCTTTTTGCATTTGTCACCCTGACTGACTGACTGACTAAAGGTATTTACAGAGCGCACTACTGCCGAGGCGTCTTGGCGCTAGGGGGAAAGTGACAGACAGCCAATTGACATGTTAAGGTTGGGAAAAGAGCCATGTTTTAATTTCTTCCTAAAGGTCGATCTGTTCGGTAATGCCCTCAAGTGTAGGGGCAATGAGTTCCAAAGTTTGGATGCTAGGAAGGAAAAACGTTTTCCTCTACACCTTGCTCTTTTTATCTTAGGAAGTCGTACCAGGCCAAGTGAGGCCGATCTTAGGACCGTGAAGGCAGGTAGCGGGAAAACAGTGATTGAACATCCACCGCCCGCCACCAAACAAGGCTTTATGCACCACACAGAGCGTCTTGAAGTTGACACGTCGGCGGACCGGGAGCCAGTGAAGTTGTTTTACAGCATTAGATGTAGGATGATGCTTAGGTAGTCAAGCAGGACTCTAGCTGACGCATTCTGAATCGATTGAAGTTTGGCGAGTTGGGCAGCACTTGCTCCCAGATAAAGAGCATTACAATAATCAATTCTTTAGAGAATTGTAGCCCCTCCCACTGTCTTCCTCAGATCAAGAGGGATGAATGGAAGAATCTTCCTAAGGCCTTTTAACATAAAGAAGCAAGCAGATGAGACTTGATTAATATGAGAGGCCCAGGTATGGTCTTTGTCGAACATGATACTGAAGTTTCTGGCTATGTTAACCGGCACAGGACAGGTGCCAGCTGTAGTCGGCCACCAAATATGATTCCAGATCGAACCTTTCTGACCAAACTCTAAGAACTTGGTTTTGTCAGTGTTCAACTTCAAAAAGTTAGAGTTAATCCAGGTCATCATTGCCCAGATGCACTTACAGAATTCACCTGATATGGTATCCACTGATTGTGTTACCGACACTATTAGCTGAGTGTCATCAGCATATGACACCAGCATAAAGCCGTACCTTTTTATTATTCTGGCCAGAGGGGTCACATAGATATTGAAAAGTGTAGGGGATAAGGCTGAACCCTGAGGGACTCCACCAAGGAAAGTGAATTCCTCAGATCGAAATCCATCTCAGGAGATCATTTGTTCCCTAGATGATAAAAAGTAGGAGAGGAGAGCAAGAGCAGTACCAGTTATACCTACCTACCCTTAGTGGGAAGGGTATCCCTGGACATGTGTCCAGCGCTCTCAATGCCATTGGAGTCATGTTAGCCTACCTGATGAGGGGTGATACTGCATACCCAGGATGCTTGTTTTCGGTCCAGGGAGGATTTCGCTTGTCACATTGGGCCGGGCTGTTCCCATGAGGAGCAGAATCTAAACTGATTTGCATATGGCTGGGTGCAAACTGGGGTGGCATGGTGAGCAAGTAAGATGGATTAATCCCAGATCTGTGACTAGGGGTGAATGTTTGCATTGTTCAGTATTCTGTACATCATCTGTTCTTTTTACGAGTGGGCCTGCAGCACTGTAGCACTCGCATGTAGCATTTCAAACCTGTCTCAGGGTTGCCATTGAAAGGCCTGTGTGTGCAGTTTACTGTCACTTCAACTTGAAATGTAATACCACTTGCCAAGCTTTAAACACTTCTTTTATTACACATACATCACCCCTAAGGTAGGCCCTAACTAGCCCTAAGGGCAGTGTGCTGTGTGACTAACAGGTAGGGCATGTACATTAAAGTTTTACATGTCCTGGTAGTGAAAAAAAGCTAAATTAATTTTTCACCCTGCATCCTGCTGTTGCGATCTAGATCAAGGTACTGTGTTCAGCGGGCCTGAGTGGCTCCTGTATCCGGCTTGCGCTCCGTCACAGTCAGCCTCAACTCTTGACTTTGCCCTGGTCCTGCTTGGCCAGATACCCCCTGAGGCGCTTATAGCTTCTGAATGCTATTTTTACTTTTATTCTTTAAACATTCCTGTGTCAACTTTTACTTATTGGAGTTTTGTTGTTTTGGTATTGTTTTATATATAAAAATCATGTATTTTTTCTAACCAGGTGTGGAGTCTTTTTGTGGTGCTTTCATTGTGTTACTGTGTGTTGTGTTGCACAACTACTTTACACATTGCCTCCTAACTTAAGCCTGCCTGCTCAGTGCCGAGCTACCAGACGGTGAGGACAGGAACATTTATGGTTTGTGACGGATTTACCCTGATTAGGATAGTGGTCCTTACTTTGACATGGTGCAAACCTCTACAAACTAAGGGCCAGATGTAGGTCGGTCGGTAATGGCCGAAAATCGGTATTTTCGGCCGTTACCGACCGGTATGTAAGAATTGGTATGTAGGGGCATATTTTTACAGAATCGGTAAATTTACAGATTCGGTAAATTTACCGATTCTGTAAAATACCGAATCGGTATTTTTACCGATTCGGTAATTCCCAGATGTAGGTGGGACTCTTCTGAGTCCCAAAGGCCCTACAAATTCGGTATTTTAACACACAATCCAATTGGGTGTTAAAATACCGAATTCAGGTGTGCATGCACATGTGTGCATGCACACCTAGCCATGTGACAGACATACATGCCCTTAGGGCATGTCTGTGTGCCACATGGCGCACATGCCTATTTTTGGGGTGCCAGAGGGTGTCAAAGTGACACCCCCTGCACCCTTGCCAAATTCGGTATTTACCGATTCTGTAATTACAGAATCGGTATTGATTGCCCATTGATTCCTATGGGCTTCAAGGCCCATAGGAATCAATGGGCAATACCGATTCGGTATTTACAGATTCGGAAAATACCGATTCTTAACGATTTGGTATTTGCAGAATCTGTAATACCTACATCGCCCCCCTTCATATTTACCGACTCTTAAATACCGAATCGGTAAAATTCGGTATTTAAGAGTCGGTAAATATGAATTACCTACATCTGGCCCTAGATGCCCAATGTCTAAGAGAAACCTTAGCCAAGGAGCACAGAGTGTCATAAACAATTTAGATCAATATGTTGATAACATAAACCATTGCTGACAAAATAGACACCATCATAACAAGCAAGCAATAGAAATTAAACATAAGATCCTCTATTTGGCAATGGGGCCTGGCAGCAGAGTTGATGCTAAAGTCATATGATTCTTTACCCAAACCAAATGCATAATCCTGATGATATTCATTCTGTCAAAGGTTCTTAAATGTCGTATTATTGGCCCAATTAGCCTTTTCCTCTCTTCAAAGCAATCGTTTAGACAGCAGTTATCTGAATTTAGTGACCCTTTTCTAAGTTAATCAGTCCATATTTAAATTATATTATTAGAAACACTTCTGATTTTGCAGAACTTTGAGTACAAAAGATTGAATGAAGCATAAACTTCACTTAAGGTGTTATTCTGCAGCTTTAATACCATCTGTGGATGGTTTTGGCACGTTATGATGCTGCCATTAAGACAGAAAATGTTGACTCATAATTGGTGGAACACTGTAGTGTCCATGGTTTTTCATTATATATTCACTTACTTGTAATAAAGAGCAGATCACATGAGTTCTTTCAAAATCTTTCTCAATGTTTTATTAATAATCCATGTATAACTATACACTTTTTCTCATTATGTAGCAACCACGAAGGATGTCTCAGAAACCTGTATTCAGGTTATATAATCAAGTCGTAAAATTTTAACATGGCCAACCGTATGCACCAGAAAATTAAGAGATATAATATTCAAATGGGAATCATAGGTGTTAGACCTACCATCCTAAGAGTGTTCTTCCCCCAAAATTTAGTCTGCGCACCTCCTCTTTTTGCTGTATTTTTTTGTTGGCCTTAGGACTCTGAGCACTTTACCATTGCTGGCCAGTGCTAAACTGCATGTGCTAATCCCGTAAATATGGAGACATTGGTGTATACATGATTGGCATGTTTATTTTACTTATAAGTCCCTTGTTAATTGTTATACCATACAACCAGGGCCTGTAATCTGAATGCTGCCCAAACATATGACCTTTCAAACCTGGCTCAGGCCTGCTATTGCCAGGCCTGTGTGTGCAGTTTACTGCCACTTCAAATTGACATTTAAAACCACTTGCTAATACTTCAACTCCCCTTTGATTATACATGCCACCCCTTAGGTAGGCCCTACGAAGCCCTAAGGGTAGGGTGCTGTAAAACTAAAAGGTAGGGCATGTACTTTTAAGTTTTACATATCCTGGTAGTGACAAACAGCAAAATACGTTTTTCACTACTGTGAGGCCTACTCCTCTCATAGGCTAGCATAGGGAATTCCTTAATACACTTTAAAGCTATAATTCTTGATTAGAAAGGAGTAGCTGCTTCATCTTTTATATCTTTGGAATGGTAATGATAAATCCTCTTTAATGGTAAAGTTGAATTTAACATTACCATTTAACATATGGCCCTTTTAGAAAGTGGTTAATTCTCTGCTCATATTGCTCGTGTGCCTTGCAGCCTGTCTCCAATACATGTCTGGGGTGGGTGACATTTATGCTTTGTGCATTCTCTCTAGACATCTGTCCGAAGCTGGCTCTTTATATAGTTTACCAAAAAGAGGTATTCTGTTCAGAGAGCCTAGGCATCCCATTTAAGTGGACAGTGGCTTGCTTTAGGAATCCCAAGGTGCTCTCTTAGCGGGTAGTGTGGTTGAGCAGTCTCAGGCTTATCAGAGAGGCATGTCAGACATCTACAATACATACCCAGTCAATAAATGATACAAACAACTCAATAAGGAGATCCACACCAATTCACAAAAATACCACTTATCCATATATAATATTTTACAACAAGATCATCAAAATTAGGTGAGTATGTTTCGAGATAGAAATGTTTTAAGTTTTCAAAAAGCAACACAGTGCATGTTCTGAAGCAGTAATGTTATTCTATGGAGGAAAGTCATATATTGCATACAGGAACTTCACAACGACTTATGGGACCAATATTCATGGCTTAAGGTGACTATTGCGCAGGATCCAAGGCAGCACCAACAGGTCACCTCGGGCAGCACTGGGGCGACTATGGTGCAGAGGTGAATTTCTGACGCGGTAATGTTATCCTATGGAGTCATATACTGCATACAGGTACTTCACAACAATTTATGGCACCGATCTTCACAGCTTAAGGTGAGTATGCAGCAGGGCCAAAGGCAGTACCAACAGGTCAACTCAGGCAGCACTGGGGCGACCAGGTGCAGAGGTGAATTTCTGAAGTGGTAATGTTATCCTATGGAGGAACGTCATATACTGCATACAGGTACTTCACAACGAGTTATGGGACCAATCATCAGGACTTAAGATGAGTATGGGGCAGGGTCCAAGGCAGCGCCAACAGATCCCCTCGGCAGCACTGGGGATGCCAGCGGTAGAGGTGCTGTACAGCATTGGCAGCCCTGTGTAAGTCAATGGGATCAATCCGGTCAAAGAGTTCCTTCAGGGGGGACTGGGAGGCCAGTCCAGCTGAACCAACAAGAGGGCTCAGGTCACACGGTGCTCGGTGATGTGGGGATACCTTTGGTTTTCTTCTCCTCCTCTGGTGATGCCGGACGGGTGCAGAGGTGTTCTGAGGCGTGGGGTTCTTGTCACCAGAGTCACTCGCGGTAGAAGGGGCCTGCACAAAGACGCTACAGGTGGTATTGGGAAGTCTACAGCTGGTAAATCCAAGGTGAGAGTTATCTCTGGAGGGTCTGGGGACCACACTGGCACCATTGGCCCACTTCCTCTTGGGCTACGTGACTTGGTTGCAGTGGTGCTTTCTGGTGTCGAGTTTTGGTGTTCTGGAGTCCTCACTGGTCTTTTGAGGTGTCTGTAGGGTGCAGGGAGGGAGCTCTGCTACTCTATTGGAGTACCTGGGACTTTGAAGAAAGGCTGTCAGTCCTCCCCAGATTTTGAAGGTACAGCAGCTTCAGGACAAGTCAACTTTGGCACAATGGTCGAGGACAGCCGTTAAGCCGGCATGGTTGGCGCCAAAGCAGTAGTTGCTCCTCTGTTATTGCTTTTACAACAGGTTGGCAGGATCTGATTTTTCTGGTGCTAGGGGCTCCCCTAAATACTAAACTTAGGAGCGTTAAGGGAATGCAGCTATTTACCCCTGGGTCACTTAGCCCCCTATATCACCACTTCCTGTGGGAATTGGGCATAAATCTGCTCCAGAGTTCCTTATTCTGCACAAAGATGGCAGACTCTGAAACTTCGTGTCCATATCAGGTAGCTCACCTTAGAGGTGGAACTAGCCTGAAGTTGAACATGCATCTCTGACTACTAATTTTCCCGCCTGTGTAGGCGCCAAATGGGATCTGGCCGAGGGGGTTGCAATACCTCTGAGGAAAACCACATTTGCACTCCAAAGGTGGCAGACTCTTTGACACTCCCTGCCTTGGAATGCTAATTTACATGTCATCTGGCTGCAGTGGGTGTTAAACACTATCTGTCGGAGCCGGCTTTGTTCCTGACCTCCTGAGAGCCAGGGCCCTCACCCCTGGGGGTCAGAAACTTGTCTGTGGGACCGACTGGTCAGAGCACTCTAGTTTGTGTTAGGTTTTTAGGGACACCTCTAGGATGCCCTCTGAGTGCATGTATTAATACATCTATCACTGGATTCAGTTTGGTATTATTAATGCAAAATGTTTGATACCAAAAATCTTTAGTTTCAGTGAAGCCATCATGAAGCTGTTGAACGAGTTTTTGACCAGTGCCTAGCACATGTACTTAAAATGGCTTTACTGGTCACTTGTACTGGCAGTAATTGAACTGGCCAGCACAGGGGCTTATCTGCTCATGCAGATAGGTCCACACATAGTATAGTGCACCCTGCCTTAGGGCTGTAAGACCTGCTGTAGGGGTGACTTACATATACTGCATAAATTGTCTTCAGGCATGGCACACAGAGCTTTGTGTCATGTTGTGTTTTCACTTTATTGTGCACCCTGACACGCAGCCTGCAAAGGCAGTCTGCATGAGTTAGGTGGGGGGTTCCTTATGGTGGCACAATACATACTGCAGCCCTTGGAGTCCCTCTGTCGTTCCCTTGCTCTAGGTACCTGGGGTACCATTTACTAGGGAAAACAGGGATGCTAAAGGTATTGGCAATTGCGGGAACAATTGTACAGTTTTAGGGAAAGAAAGCAGGCACTGGGGATCTGGATAGCAGGAACCCAGTACCCTTTCTGTCAACATTGCATCGAATACCAGGCAAAAAGTGGGGTGACCATGTCAGAAAGGACACTGTCCTACAACTGCAACAAACACAGGAAGGCAGGGTGTAATAGAGAACTCATCTGCATTCATATGCATTCTGATAGCTCTTGATGAGCAGGAAGATAGAGGGGGAACGGACACTTCCAAGTGAATAGGACGTTTCCTGTTCCCCAAACAAAGGGCTGGTTACCCCCTGCAGACAGTCTAGAGACAGGGCTGGGATGAAAGGGCGTCGATAACACTTAAAGGGCCTTCTTTGAAGTCATCCCCACTTCAAAGGCACAACTGGGTATAGGTACTGGGGATCTGACCCTACCAAGATAGTTCATTACTGGACCTCTGAAGAACTCTCCCAGGATTAAAGACTGCAGTGCTGCTTGGATTGCTGCTCTGCTTGACTGCTGCTCTGGAAGAAATTATTTTCTACTTTGCTTTGCTGTGCTGTCCTGCTGTCTGCTGATCTCTGCCGTGGTAAGGCCAAGGACTGAACCCATCTAACTTGAGCCCAGAGTGACTACTAGGGCTTGCTGGTTTGCCCCCTGCTCTGAAGTCTCGGTGCCATCAAAGAATTCTTTCAACTCTGCAACAGTGCCTGGACTCTGCCATCTGTGATCTACACTGCCAAGTTGTGCCAAATCTGTCCTGGACCCTTGAAAGGTGATCTCTGCTGTTCAGAACTGTCACAATTGATGCAACGACAAATTTGTGTCGATCGGAACCAACACATTCCCCTTTGATGCCAGAGCCGATTGACGACATCATGTCGATGGACTGCATGGCTCGATGATAATGGACAGCTTGGTTCAACGACAGCACAGTGCATGCATTCTGAAGGGATTAATCGACGCCGCTTTCATTGCCTGTGCAGAGCAGAACCAATGCATCAAGTCTTCGACGTCGACGCTGCCTCCATCCAAGGTACTTCTTCAGCAGGACCCACATGAGTCCTGAGCAGGCCTGCCCTCCATCACGGTCGGCCTGAACTTTGCATTAATCCTGGCACAGCGTGACCTCAAGTAACTCCTAAATGCTAATGACTTCTAAGCACTAGATTTTGATTTAATCTTTACTAATTCATAACGTTGGTTCTACTAATTAGATTTTTCAATTTTTGGTCTTGTATTTCTCTTCAATTCAAATCTATTTTCCTAATCCTGTGTAGAGTCTATTTTTGGTGTTCTCTCAGAGTTATTATGTATATGTATGTGTGTGTTCATGTGTGTGTTGCACAAATACTTTCCAAATTGCCTTTTTAGATAAGCTTGACTGCTCTGTGCTAAGCTACCAGGAGGTGACCACAGGTTATCTTTTAGTGGGTATCTAGCTTACCCTGAGTAGAGTGGTGGCTCCTGCTTGTACAGGATGCACACTCTGACAATCAGAAATCCCATTTTTAACAATAGGCAACAAACTAAGAGACATCAGTTGACAAACGTACATTAGATCTTGCCTGAGCACAACTGCAGATCTTCAAATAGATGATTGTAAGTGAGCAGTTCCTGATGGAGCTATCACAGAACATGTTTTGTCACCTCCACAGTTGGTTATATACTATCTTGAATTACTTCATACAAATTGAGAAAGAAACTCTTAAGAAAAACTCCTGTGATCTTTAATGTAAATTCTGAGGCCCAAATTTGCTAGCTCTTTGCATCGTCCTTGCACCATAAAAGATGACACAGGGCAATGTAAATGCTTATTTGGGATTTACTAAGCCACACAAGGACTGATTTGCGTGGCCTTTCGTGGCTTTGTCAACTTGTGCTGCATTGGCTTTCATTTCCTAAATGTATGCATTCCATGGGTGGAGTTTGGGAATTCCCATGCGTTCACTCATGAATTTCACGCCATTTTAGATTTACTAAGGTTTGAAAAGCTGGGATTGTGTGACATCGGAAAGCCGACCACAGGGCGGCGTAACAAGGATTGTTTATGTCTTCTCTTTACTTCCTCTTTCTACTAATGATGCATTCTACAGCCCACATAGAAATACAAAAATGAATCTTTGGATTGTGTCTGTGCAGTAAGGAAAAATAATTCTGCTTGTAAGCAGACACCCTTGTTGCATGGCACAAGGGTGCCTGAGTTGCCGCTAGGCAGCCACAAGTCCACCTGAGCAGGAAAAGAGCTGAAGAGAGCCACATCTTTGTAAATGGGACTTTACACCTCTCTCCCATTCATACAAAGCAGAGCAGCAACTGGCTGTGCTGCACTGCATTGCAAAAATTCTTAGTAAGCCGGCCCCTGAATATAATGCATTAGAAAAGTAGATACTAAAGTGGTACACCAATTACGAGTCATATTTGTCTACATCTGTTTGAGTGTACCATGAATAAAATTACATAGACTTTAAAAAACAATTTTCACTAGAGCTGCAAGGGTCATGTACCAATTGAATGCTGCTTCCAAATATATTCTTTATAGATCAATTGGAATATATGTATTTACATGTGTTCAACAACATTATGATTTTCCATAAGACAAATGGATTACTTCATAAGGTTTCATTATATTGATGTGGTGTACCATTTATGAGGAGACACCACTAAAATACTGTGTCATTCCCTTGAACATTCCACACCTTTGAATCTCATATTCATTTTAAGGCTATAGTTTAAAAAACTCTTAATTATTTGGATTTTAGGGAATGCTGTATCTTATAAGGCACATTCATTGATGCTCTAAATAAAAAAAATTGAAGGTGATAACTCAACACTTTGATGCACAGTCAATGTATCACCCTTCTGGTCTGAAACATGGCTTAATTATTTATGAGGAACCTTTGTGCCGGAATTCTGTGCATTCCCCTGACAGTAATATATAACAAAGTGCACATTGACAAAGTGCACTAGATGCCTGGCTGCCCACTGAAGGATTATATAATCTTGTGAGGAGAAGAATCTCTGTGCCTCGGGTTCCGTGCCGCTCTGTTGCCAAAGCAATAGGAGACTGGTATTCTCTGCTGCTTGGTCAATAATGCTATAAATTCAGATGCTGCTGCTGCTGTCTTCTGGTCAACCGTAATGAGCAAAGCGCCAACCACTTTGCCTCTTTTATCTGGTAAGACCAGCATGTCACAGATGGTTGTATGACACAACCACGCATGCCTAAACCATGCGTTTCTTAACAAGGCAGTCAGAAACAATGCATTCCTTTACCACTCAGGTCTTTACCACTACTTGCCTTAGGGCAGCGGCTGGACTTTGTAACAATATGATTTATTCATCTACTATTCCAACTCCAGTCTGCACAACAGTACAGAAAGCGTTGGACTTTATAAAGTCCAACACCGCTTTACCTAAGGCATGTCGTAACGGCATGTGTGGCAATGGAATGCATGGTTAAGATGCATTTGTTATTCCGACCGTGTTGCAATGGCAAAGCATGGTTTTGCCCTGGATGTCATTGCTGTTTCCCATCACAGATTGCATCATCAGTTCAACCACCTGCGTATATTTTGCTGCTGAATCCATCACAAAACAGTGAAAGACAACAGGCATGAGGCCGGTCACAGCATAAGTTACCTGGATGTTACAGTTATGGTTCAATCAGTACTGACTAACCTAGCAAGGTTAAAGTTGAAGAAAACAGACTGGCCAGTGTTATTTGAAAAGGTTATGGTAAAGTGCTTTCATCTAGTTCTGGTGAATTGGGAATCTCTGAAATTGTGATCAGTTATTTCGTCATCACCAACATTTTGCTGCCCAACCTTCACCTCCCACAAAATCTGAAAAATTCATAGAAACAACAAGTAATGAAAAATAACACTTTCTGTACCATACTTTAAAAGGGGGATGGGGCTTTCTGTAAAATACAACAATTCAATAACATTGCAGCAAGAAACCAGAGTTTTAACAGCGGCATAAAAGTGAAGCAACTAAAATGGAAACTGACTGAATGTAATTGACATTATTTTATTAAGTGACATTCTAGGCACCAAAATGGTTTTGACCAGACTAAAATTCAAATCGAGTGAGAAACAAAATAAAAATCATCTAAATCGTTGCTGCTTGAAATATTTTCAAATTATCCTATGCAGAATGTTTTTTCTTTAAATCAACTTGCAATATAGCAAATGCACAATTGGCACACCCAATCATCCCTCATAATATACAGGAAGTATTTGATGACATCTGTCCATTATTATGGAAAGTAGTGAGATATGTCAGAGTTGCTGATAAATGATCTAGTGCCAGATGCACAAATCAATTTTGACGCTTTATATGGGACCACAACAATGCTTTTTACGATGTAGCAAAGCCATTTCAGGAGTCTGTAACTAACTGGATAAGGAATAAAGACGGGATAAGAAATCACTATTTGAAAGGGGAGTGTTGGAGCCATCCCTTCCAAACAGCGATTCCCATCTTTGTGTATGATTGATTTATGATGAAAAAGTGGCCATTGGCCACTTAAGAATTACTGAACCCCAAGTTTGGGTAATAACTCATTATGACAAGCATTTGCAATGCAATCGGTCTCGCCTTTGGGACCTTATCTGTATTTAGCTATGCAGCACATTAGCCTGGGTGCCGAAACATCTACTCTTCTTTAACATGGAGGGAAAATACGCACCAAACTGCATGACACTCCAGGGCTGGGAACACATAGAGAGAAATATTGCCTTTCAGTGGGAAATGGTATAGTTCAAATCTCTGTTTTCACTGAAAATACAAGATTTGAAAACAATTTTATTGTCTACTGGTGCTCGTGGAGGTGCTCGTGGAAGACAATTTCTATGGACTGGAATCTAGAGAATGCTAAAGTGATTCTGGTATTTTACTGACCTCTGCTGGTCGTTTTCTATCAAAAAAGTTAAATAGAGGCAGTTGCCAGAAAAATAAAAAAATAAAAATTCCCTCAGCTGAAAGCAATTCTGGTAATTTACTGACCTCTGTTGTCGTTTTCTATCAAGATAGTTAAATAGAGGCAGTTAAAAAGAAAAAAGTCCCTAAGCGGAAGCAGACAAGTCCTAGGGCTGATCTCCAGAGCCCACAAAGTACATACACATATAAGTATATACTAAAGTATATAATAAAGTATATACAAGAGATATGATCGACCTAAAAATGGAAGGGGTCCATTTGGGAGTACTGCCCCTTTGAGAATGTAAAAGAAACAAATGTTGTTGGGTAGTAGGAAGTGGTACAAGGGGACAACTGCCAACTCTCAAACAACAAAACAAGCATTGGTAAATGCATTAGGTTTCACTTACAGTATACGTTACAGAAAGTCTGTTGAAGTGTTATGACTTGTTTATGCACAAAAAGGCAATATATTGTGCTGTTACTAGTGGTATAGTGAGGGTAAGTAACAGCAAATTTATAAAAATGAAAGAGGGAAATAATAGAAATAACTAATGTAATAGCAATACTATGTGTTAAAGGAGTTTTGATAACATGTGGGCCCGGCACCAGTGCACCGGATGCACCATGCAAACTGCACTTGTGACTGCCTTTTTAAAAGTAAAATATTGAAATATTTGGTGCTTAGAGGGGCTCCTAGAGCTTTGGCCTATGGCGTCACTGCGCCTGCTATACCATTGAAATCATGACTCTAGTCTCAGCATTGTAAATACACTTGTGACTGCTTTTTTAGTAGTTAAATATAGCAATATTTGGTGTTTAGAGGAGTTCTGACAACTTTTGGCCACTGCACCTGCAGCACCATTGGAATCTTGGCCCTAGTTCCTGCTAGATAGCTGCATTTGTGACTGCATGTTTAGTAGTAAAGTTTTGCAATATTCTGCATTTAGTGGGGGTCCCTAGAGCTTTTGGCCCGGTGTCACTGCATTTGTTGCACCATTCAGATCAAGTCGCTTTTAAGTGCAAGATAACTGTGATTGTGTCTGCCTGTATAGCAGTAAAATATAGCAATATTAGGTGTTCGAGGAGGTCATTACAACTGTTGGGCCCGGTGCCACTGCACCAGCTGCACCATTCACATCAAGACCCTTTGAACTGCAAGATATTTGCATATGTGTCGGCTGTACAGTAGTAAAATATAGCAATATTAGGTGTTTCGAGGAGGTCGTGAAAAATTGTGGACCCAGTGCCACTGTGCCTGCTGCACCATTCAAATCATGACCTTATTGCGTAATAGATAAATGTACTTGTGACTGTCTTGTTTAGTAGTAAAATGTAGCAATAATCTGAGCTTTTGGCCCCAGTGCCACTGCACCTGATGCACCATTCAAATCATGTCCCTTTTAACTACAAGTTAACTGCAATTGTGACTGCCTGTTTAGTAGTCAAATATAACAATAATAAGTGTTTAGAGTAGTTATGACAACTTTTGGGCAGGTACTACTGCACCTGTTGCACCATTCAAATCATGACCCTGTTGTCTGCAAGGTAACTGTACTTATGGTTGCCTGTTGAGGAATAAAATATAGAAATAATAGGTGTTTAGTGGGGTGCCTGGAGCTTTTGGGCATGGTGCCACGGAACCTGCTGCACTATTGACATCATGACCCTACTGCTTGCTAGATAACTGCACTTACAACTGCCTGTTTAGTTGTAAAATATTTCAATATTAGAGGTTTAAAGGAGTTCCAACAACTTTTGGTAAAATATAGCACTTTTAGGTGTTTAGTAAGGTGTCTAGAGCTTTTGGTGCTGGTGTCACTGCACCTGCTGTCCCATTAAAATCATGACCCTGTTGTCAGCTAGGTAACTGCAGTATTTCAATTTTATTTATTATGTTTTGGCTCTCAACAGAGGGCCACATAAAATATACAGAAATACAGTACAAAGCAATACAAATGCTGGCAAATGTCCGCCCAAGAGGTACCTAAATTACATACAAACTAACTTACACACCACAGCAATAGAAAATTGGCAAGTCAAAAGAGGATCTCCATGGACTATTAATAAATAGCTAAAAAACCTTTAAAAAGTTAAAAATGTGGAAGCAGAACATTTCATTGGGGGGACAGTAAAGTGCAAGAAAAAAGTCTTTCAGGGTTAAAATGCCAAGACGGAGACAAATAACTTTTATCCATCTAGAGCGCAATTTACATAGTGCCGGGCAAATCAGTAGAACATGCGTACAATCCTGAATATTCAGATTACATAGATTACACAAAGAGGTGGAACCATACCATTTAGATAACAGGAGATTTAAAGGTATTAAATCGTAGCGTAGCAGGAACCAAAATCTACGTATGCCGTGTGGGAGGGACCATCGCACATAAGGTTGTGGCTGCTTCATCAGATAAGTGTCAAGAAAGATATCTACATTCCTTTTCCCATGAATTAATTTTTTATCCGATTGAAAGCAGAGGTCCCAGGAGGCTGTTTTTAAAACACGTTTTAACTGTGTAGGGGAATACACAAAAAGAATAGTTTCATCTAATTTTAAAAGAGTTACGGCTTTTCTGAAATTACGAACAAGTTGAGAGAACTCATTGAAATTACCTAATAGTTCACTTTTAAGAAGTGCTCTCAGTGTCCCAACTTCCGCTCTTGCAAGACAGGCCACCCATCTTACTAGGGCACAGAGTCCCTGTACCCAACTGCTCCTTAGACCGAATTCGAGCCTACAGGCGGCCAGAGAGCAGGCAGTATTTAGTGCAGAGAGAGATCTTAAGAGTTTCCCCTCAATCCTGTGGCAGAAGTCCCACTTTTTCACCTCTATTAACTCTATGCCATACAGAATTGTTGCGGGGATTTTAGATCTGTACACCTCCAATAAAATCGGAAAGTGCCGTTTCCCCGTTGCATGGTATAGTAAGTTTAAACCTTTGCCATGGGCAAGAGCTTTGCGAGAGCAATGCTCTATATGGGGCTTCTCACTCAGATTAGCCGTAACGATTTTCCCCCCAAAAATATATGACTTTACAACCTCCAATTTTTGCCCCCCGATACACCAACCAAAATCTGCAGCTCGACACCTCTTTTTACCTACTATACACATGACTTTACTCTTGGTTATGTTAATCTTCATGCAATGAGCCACAGCGTAACTATGGAGAGCATGTAGCCGATTTGAGAGTCCTTTAGGGGTTAGATCAAGAATGAGGACATCATCGGCATACATCAAACAAGATAAAGGGGTCCCCCCCACCAAGGGGGCGATGCCCTCTGTGGCAGACAAAGCAGCGGGCAAATCAGCCGTATATAGGGAGAATAAGAGGGGAGCCAATAAACAGCCTTGTTTAAGGCCATTACCCGATGGAATTGGGTCAGAAAGCCCCCCTTCACCCCCCAACAGGACCCTACACCAGGTCTCTGTATGGAGGGCCCGCACCAACTCCAACAGGTGAGACGGGAGACCAAGCGCAGCCAATTTTCTCCACAGCATTCCACGGTCCACTTTATCGAATGCGGTGGAGAAGTCAATAAAAGCTGCATACACCGTCCCCCGTCTCACCTGTACATATTTGTCCGTAACCACATGTAGAGCAGTAAGATTATCCAGGGTTCCGTGATTCCTGCGGAAACCAGTCTGTGCAAACGGCAGGATATTGTTCTCCTCAACCCAAGCGGAGAGGAATCCTAGAAGGCATTTCGCAAAGACCTTCCCGATTGAGTCGAGGAGAGCAATCAAGCGATAGTTACTTGGGCAATCCCTAGTTCCCTTCTTAAAAATGGGGACCAGGATACTCCCCCTCCACGAGGCGGGTACCTTTTTAGACATGAAACATACTTTAAACAAGGGGTACAAAATTTTACTCCACCCGAGCGGGTCCTGTTTAAGGACCGTCATGGGGAGTTCATCTGGTCCCATTGCCCCAGAGACACGCATATTTTTTATGGCCATCTCAATTTCCTTTACTGAAGGATAGTTCGTAAGGCCATCCGCAATCAGACCAATAGTACTAACATCACCTAAAATATCATCAGAGGCGATAGTATCAGAAGTACAGTTCCCTGCATAAAGGTCCCGGATGTAAGTGGTCCATACCTCTTCCGCTATAGGAATAGGGGAGGGGCTTAATCTGGTCCCACACCCCTTACCTATTATTGCCCAGAAATCTCTAATCCTGCCATGGACAACAGATTCCCGTAAGTCAATCCAGATAATGTCTTCCTTAGCCTTTTTTATTTTTAGCTTAAGTCTACTTCTCTTTTTTTTTAGCCTGGAGATCTCTCTTCCACGTTCTATGCCTCTATCTAAATATTGTTCCCGGACAAGGTTATTAATTTCCTTATTTAAGATACACAGTGTCCTGGGAACTACAACCCCTCTTCTTGATCGTGAAGATTTATTAGCACAAGAAATAATCTTCCGCAAAAATTCTTCAAAGTATAATATTTCGTTTCCACGCCACTCATTAAGAGCTAAAAGGGTATCGGATAAAAGTTCCTGCACCCCTTTAATGGCTGAGGAATTCCAATAGCACCTTCCCGACGAAACATGGAAGGCAGCATCGCTGCCATTAAGGGACCAAGGTGCAGTAGGCAGGGTTTTTAAGGAAATAGTTACAAACAATAAAGTATGATCACTCAGGGGGGTGGGTATAGTCTTAAGGTCAAGAATAGATGGAAACAGGCCATAGTCAACAATGACATAATCCAAGATGGAAGACCCAAAGGGAGACTTATGAGTAAATTTTGCAGGGACGTCCGACGGGAATCTCCCATTTACTATAAGCCCATCGCCGGCCGCTAATTCTTTTAACAGGATCTTCCCTCTTTTATTTGTCACTGACTTTTCAGGGAAGAGAGCTTGGGGAACAAAGTGCGCCTCTTCTTTAGACTTATTCCTAAAAAGTTCCAGACTAACATTAGAAATCTTACAATTCAAATCACCCATGATCAAAACCTCCGGGGGAGATGGAACATTTTTGATTTGATCTACATAGCGAAATACCCGCTTCATTAACACATTAAAACGTTCTTCTGGAGGAATATAAACATTTAAAATCACGATAGGGGCCTTAATGCCAACATTAAACAAATTTTCAATAGTTATAGCATGGAAAAGTTTACTGGAATCAATATGATGGGAGAATCTCCATTGCAATTTGTTAGATAATAAACAGGCAATTCCCCCCCTGGCGTGTCCTTTCTTGGAAGGGGCAGCAGGCACTTCCAAGACATAAAAATCTTTAGACACATTCAACATATTGACACACCAAGTTTCCTGTAAACAAATCACATTAGCTCCTAATGAAAAAAGGAAATCAAATTTCTCTGGGCTGCTATGGATCCCTGACGCATTCCAAGAAATAATTTTCAGCGGGGTGTTAAAGATGCTGAAACAGTCTGGGGTTGTCTTTAATTTTTGTAGTTAAGGCTCCGTGCAGCCAGTTCCACCGATCATTATCCTCTAAACGAGAGGAAGTCTGCATTAACGGGGGTGGTTCCGCTTGCAAGACCAAACGTTTTCCCTTAGAGACCTGAATCTTCAGATCCCCAAGCGAAGAGGGTACCCCCTTAATCTTATCTCCTCCAAATGCCTCCCCAGACGCATACTTAATGTTGCCCAGGTTAAAGATCGGGAGAATATCGATACCCGTGCGTTGGAAGATCTCAGCTTGCTGCAGTATCAGGTTTACAATAATAGGTGAGTAGAATTTAACCCTTATACTAGAAACCTTGACTTCACCAAACAGGGTAACCAACTCAATATCCCTAGTTTGGATATGGTGGAGACTTTCACTCTCACTAAAGCGCTTAAGTAGCCAGGCTCTGTTTAAGGGAAGGTCCACATCAAATAAAGGTAGAAAATCCAAGACGAGGGTGTCCACTGGAGCTTTTGATGTAAACTGGGGGTAATCCACTATAGGGCCATCATCAGTCTCTAAAGCTATGGAAAAGGGAGGCGCCAAAGGATTAAGAGTCCCAGGTGGAAAATAACTTGGGTCTCCACTCACAGGCGGTAGAGACTGACTTGGCAAGTGACCCCCTATTCGTAGCAAAACCTCCTGAGATGTTAAGGGACCCGGTTCGCATTCACCATTTGAAGGTGAAGAAAAGAAGGAGTTCAACTCAGCATCCGCCTTTGCGGATAATGAGCGGGGTTCCAAATCAGCTACTTCATTCTCCCCTTCAGCCGAACAATTTTGAAATATTATTCGACGCTGCCTTTTCTTCCTATATTTGCGAATTGGTTTCTTTTTATTCCCTTTATTGTTTCCATGTTTGTCGATTTTTTCCTTTACCACAGGTTTAGAATCATACACGTCTTTTCTATTCTCAGACGTAAAGATGGGAAATAGGTCTTGAACCCCGTTGAGACCAGAAATGGATTTATTTTCTTCCTCAATCTCTAAGACTGAGTTCGTAATGCAGTTCGGCACTGCAGTTAAGGGGATAGCTACAGTATGTAATTGGGGAGATGTCGCCACATCCTTCGTATTAGCGACTTGTGCACGGACATTTATTTCTCCCGCTTGCAAGCTATATTCCGTCATGGGGAGAGGGACACCTCTCATATCAGTTGATTTTTGTAACAGAGCCTTCAAGATTTGGGTAACTGAATCCAAGATGCAATCTGAGCTGCCAACAAATTTCCCCAATAGGGCTAATATCGAGGATAGTAATTGTTCCAGAGCAATCATGGATTCAGAGATAGGTTTTTCACACGCCTCCTGAGGGTGGCATATACCCGATAGGTTAAGACCCAAAGACCCAGAAGCATCTAACAGATTAGACGTGTCCTGATCATTTAAAGAGGGGGTACTACTATACAGCATAAGCCCGGAAGGGGTCGCTCCACCCGAGGTTCTACTGGGGGCCTGAGTTTCCACTTTAACTATATTTACACATTGACCCAGAGTTCAGGGTCGGTGGATAATGACAACAAACCGCCACCCGACCTGTCAATCTGCGGAGTATAAGACAGCAGTGGATGAATCGTATGATCTCCTTCAGGTCCCACAAGATCAGCCTTGCTTTCTCCCTTCCCTTCAAAATTAACAAGAGGAGAGGACACCGCTAATACAGAATGTGATGCAGCAGGCATCACCGAAGTGGGCAGGGGAGACATAAGGGCAGAGGTATGAACCTCCTGGGCCTTAACACCGGTGGCTTTATTCTTCGACAAATTATCGTTCTTAAGGGCCGGCAAATCCCAGAGATCAAGTAGTTGGCATTGACCCTTCAATGGGGGGTTGTTCACGGATTTATTTCTTATGCGGACAGGCTCTTTTTGTGAGGCTAATATGCCTCCAACTTCCCTCCCTGAACGCAATTTTTTAGACATCTTTTAAGAGGTAACTGCACTTGTGACTGTCTGTTTAGTAGTCAAATATAGCAATGTTCTGTGCTTAGAGGAGTTCTGAGAACTATTGGACCCGGTGCTACTGCACCTAGGGGCAGATTTACAAGCCCCTTACGCCATTCTTGCGTCACTTTTAACATGGGAAAAGTGACGCAAAAGTGGCGCAAGGGGCTTGTAAATCTGCCCCCTGGGGTTTAGAAGAGTTCTGAGAACTATTGGGCCTGGTGCTACTGCACCTGCTCCACCATTCAAATCACGACCCTGTTCTCTGCAAGGTAACTGCAATTGTGGCTGCCTGTTTAGTAGTAAAATATAGCATAGCTCTTGTATATTAACTTTATTTTTAATGTGCAATAGGCATTACAACATTTAGAATTTGATCATAATGACCAAATAGATCAAGTTGAAAAAATCATTCCGATAATGACTACAAAGTGCCAATAAAGGCACTGAGGAAGGAATAGAAAATGTCGCTATCCTTCTATGGCTAAAGAATCTGATTTACTAAGTAATAAAAACAAGATTTCCAGCATAGTGTTAGAAGCTGTCTGCCTTTTCCTGGGAAGAGATATTCTCTTGACCAAATAGGTATTTTCTTGACAGTGGATGGGGCTTAAACAGGGTGAACAGCATTAGTAGAAGTATCGTAAATGCATCCAACCAGGGGAAGTTAACGCCAGTAGGCCACCATTCCTGTGATGGACTTCAATCAGGGAGTTGCAGTTTGGGAACTACCTCATGAATATTAATGAAGTCGGTCAGATTGTCGCCCACTCTGAATCTGAGTTTTCAGGACTGCTGCAAGTGTTAATTATGCTTTTCCTAAAATACTGGTCACAAACTGTGACTTGTATTTTGTGAGCAGTTAATAGAACGTATGGCTTCTAGTTTCCACTTTGCCAATAAAGGTAGGTGTCGGAGCCCTACATTCTGGTTGCAGCAATTGAATCACAATAAGATTATTTATAGGAATGCATAGAATATTTGCCTAGATGTTAAATTTATTTTAAAAACGGGACAGAACTAAGCAAATAGCAGTGTGTTATTTATTGATCATGATACTGCACAGAGTACTACAGCAACTGCACCAGGAATCACCTTAGGGCAGAAATGTACACCTAATATCTAGCGAAGAAGTGACCAAACCTTTTAATATAAACTTTTTTTTAATCTACCTCTAAGAAACAAAAACAACACAGAGACTTCTTAAGGAAGAAGAAACTCGTATAAGAAAAACCACAAAACAATGGCGACCGCTGAGATTTTGAAGAGGTCAGAAAAACTTCCCCTTTCGGTGAAAAATCCCAAGGGCAGAATTCACCAATGCACCTGCAGTGTGCAATGGAAATAGGTCATACATTCTTGAACCTATTGATAAGCCAAAATGTTGGAAACTCCAGTAAGGGAATCAGGAATAAAATGTACCCTGAGGGACAGGTTTATAGTGCTGGGACAAAAGACTTTACTAATAATCAAACTATTAAAAAATATTAAATTATTTTAAAAGCTGCATCATCTCCCAACTATCAGCAGATTCTTGCAAGCGGACACCCATATCTTTGATTATTTTACCCATATTATGGATTGATTGAAATTATCTCTGAAAAGTTCGAACTTAGATCTAATTATGCTTATATCTCATTTAAGTGTGACCCAAAAGAGAATGTTTTTGTAGGCCTGTGAAAAGGTTCTTGACTCCCTGCTGCAAATTCGCAGAGACATAGAAAAAGCAACATGAAAACCTTTTTCACCCACTGAGAAGCAGAAACACAATACAAAAGAGTAGACTACGAAATTCAACAGTGTCAGAAAGGAAGATGCGCTCATGATCTAGCACTCCACTACCAGGCATTCAATGTTGTAACAAAACGTAAGGAGGTCCCCCTGCAAAATATATGAAGAGGACAGAGGGTCAGAGAGCCAACATACCATAAGTACAAGGAGATCTTTGTAACTATAACTGCAAGAAGGACACATACCTTTTCAGAATTGTCTAGCATGTACATAGCCAGCACAATTCCCTACACGCAGCAAGGCAGAATGGTGGAGCTTGCTTTTAGAGGGGGCGAAGAAGGGTAGCAACAGAGGCAGAATTCCCCTAAAGACAGGGACACTTTCGGAGTATGAGAAAAGAGAAGAGTTGGCTAATAATATAGAAAGGGGTGGGACCAATACAAATCTTTCAGACCTTCTTCTCTATGGAAACAATTTGTGAGAGGAAGGTATTGCGGATCTTGAGAAAGTCCAGGATGCTGTGTGTCCTTTCTTCTTCCTCAGAGGGTCTTGAAATGTATCTATACCTGGATCAAAAATTACCACTAACTAAGAGGGCTATAATATATAGAGTATAAAGATGCTTAAAACATTTATAAATGGATACATATAGAATATTATGTAATATTCTAATACATTATAGAAATGTAATTGACTTATGGTGGAAAAAGATCTGGAATCATGACACCTATAGTGATCCATATACTGGCTAACTTACTGGGTCAGAATTAAAAAAAACATACGTATATCATTAGGATGGCTGTGAATCTACATGATTACATTATACTGCACAGAGATACTTTGAGAGTGATGGGGTATCAGGGTATATATTAAGAGGAATTTTGCTGAATACAATTGATGCTTCTAGAATGAATAATCTCACTGCAATTATTTCTCCAACTGCAATGGCTACTCGAACAATTGATAGCAAAACTGAACATGTTTTATCCTATTGGCTGGAATTGTGTGCATATGTAAGGGGACAAGAGGGTGCTGCCTGGGATTCTGCTCTGCATGTCGGATTACAATTTGATTGATATCCAATAAATGTTCAGTTTTCAGCTTGTCACAAAATATTGAGTACCATGGTGATGATGAGGACTCTCATAAATCTAAAAAAAAACAATGACAGCATGTCTTAATCAACAATTCTACTGTTCAAACCTATTTTGACATATGGCTCTTGCTCACTTCTGCTTCCTGGGTGGGTCAGCGGTTCTCATGCTCATAGACTTTGAGAAAGCCTTTGACACTTTGCAGTTGTCCGTTTTGGAGGAGGTATTACTTCAAATGGGCTTTGGTCTGCGTTTATATAAAGGTCCTCTATGCAACCCCTCAGGCCCAGGTGAGAGTCAACAGACCTTTGTCTCCCAAATTTTCTGTCTGAAGGGGCACCAGACAGGGTTGTCCCCTGTCCCCTCTTTTATTTGCCCTGGCCATAAAGCCCCTGGCAGTCTGGGTATTGTTCTTTGACTGGCACCTTGTGATTGGAAGACAGCATCGCTGTTGGTAATAGGCCTTTTTGCAGGGTTATCCACAAACTTTTTGCTTCTTCCTCCTATTTTTTTCTGACCTGCTGTTGTTGGTTTCTGGTACTCTGGGCACTTTACCACTGCTGCTCAGTGCTAAAGTGCATATGCTTTCTGTGTAAATTGTGTTATGAATTGGTGTTTCCATGAATGGCATATTTAATTTACTTGTCAGTCCCTAGTAAAGTACACTGAATGTGCCAGGGCCTGTAAATCAAATGCTACTAGTGGGCCTGCTGCACTGAATGTGCCACGCACCTGAATAGCCCTGAAAAGGTAACTCAGACCTTCCACTGCAGAGTCTGCACTAAGTTTGTAACTCCCATGTCGACTTGGCAAGTGTACCCAGTTTCCAGACCCTAACCTTCCCTTTTCTTACATGCCAGTCACCCCTAAGGTAGGCCCAAGGTAACCCTGTGGGCAGGGTGCAGTGTATGTGAAAGGACATGCCCTGATGTGTGTGGCATGTCCTGATAGTGAATTACTGTCCATTTCGTTTTTCACTATTGCAAGGCTACCTTTCCCCCTAGGAGAACATGGGGAGTTTGTTTATAACACCTTATACACATAACTGGGGTAAACATCGTTTACAACGCGGTGTTTACACCGCAGTGCTTTTACAACGATGCCATTACAACGCAAGTCGTTACCACGACTTGCGCTGGATGGCGCTGTTGGGCAAGGAATGTTATAATTTTATATTCCAACACCTTCCCTACTGTTACGTGGACTGGTGTTGAAATATAAAATTATAATATTCCAAAATCCGCGCCCTCCAACGCAAGTCGTTGTAATGCGTTGTCAAGTTCCGCGATCTTTTAGATCGCGTTGTACTGACATACATCCCATAACTGGCTCTAGGAACAAAGTAGAGAAATAAAGTGTAGTACACCTGAACTCAGAATCTAAAGATGCATCTTTTAGTAAAGGTGATTTTTACAGTCTGTTTTTGAAAATAGCACTTTTAGACAGTAGGTATTTTCTTGCTCAGCCATCCAGTGTGCCTCTGCTAGGATGTGTTTTGACTGTCTAGCTTTGGAGTGACAGGAGTTGGGGATGTGCATTCTCTCAGATGGCCACTGGGGGGTGATGTGTGTCCTGCCTTTCCTGAATGAGTAAGGGCTGGGCTGAATAGACCTGGGCTGCATTCAGAGTAGTGGGAGGAGTTGTCACTAGCACCTGAATAGGCCCCGTCTGCATTTAGAGTGGTGGGAGGAGATTTCCCTTGCACCTGAATAGGCCCTGTCTGCATTTAGAGTGGTGGGAGAAGATTTCCCTTGCACCTGAATAGGCCCTGTCTGCTTTGGCAATGCTGTCTCCACCTCCTGCCAAGAAGCTGCACCAGAGAGGACAGAACTTTCTAGAGCTGGGTATAGACACTCTCTGCCTTCAGAGAACAAATGATTTGGTAATATAAATAAAGGGGCCCAAACCCCTGAACTTTAGAACGTTTTTGGACCAAGAAGACTGCCAAGAAGAAAGGCTGGGGTAGCTGTGAAGAGGAACTACCACTTTGCTGAGTGCTTTGCTGTGTTGGCCTGCAGTGGCTGCTTCTGTCTTGGGCAGTGAAAGGACTGGACTAAACTTTCCACAATCTATCTTTGTGAGTTTCTCCAAGGGCTTCAGGTAGAGCTTTTCAGGAACAGCACAAACTTCAAGTTCTTCTGCCTTCAGCACTGGGGACTGTGTGTTTTGTGCAGCAACAGAAGAAAAAGAGACCAGAAGTCGCCTAAGATGCTGCTGCCGACTCCGTGTCCTGTAGGCACCGCAGGAGGCACCACTGCACCGCGACTCTGGTCTCACCGATGACGCCTGCTGACACCGCCAACGAGCCGCTGCTCAGACCGCGACCTGTGGGCACCGAACTCTGCATTGCCTCGCTTCACGATGCCGCCTTGGTATCCCAAACGATGTCGCTCCACGCCAAAATCGACACTGGTGCTTGCACAGTGGTTTGCAAATTCCGCTCATAAACCTACATGATGCACCGCCCTCATCCCGCACTGCAGCCTTGGCCTACAGATACCGGTGCTATCAACTCCAGTTCATCAGCTGACGACAGTGCTTCAGCATCGACGCCGCTGCTGCCTGTCTGTGACTTGCCAGCAACACGATGAGCACCGCATCATTTGGCACCGCCACCCTAGTTTCACCGATGATGCTATCTGACGGCGCCACCGAGCCCTTGCTCACACCGTGACCTCAGGGCATCACACGCCGCATCGCTGCACTTCGCACCGTAACACCCAACACCTGCCGACGCCAGCTCTCCTGACTTACACCTCGAGGAGTTTGAAATACAATGCGTGTGACTTCATGGGTATGACGACTCCTGCACCGACCTTCAGAACCGACGCTTGCGGACGCCATGCTTTCGGAAGCTCAACGAGAGGTCGCTGACGCTCCGTAATTTCTAAAGGTAATGTTTTGTGGGTCTTCCCGACACCGTAGCTGGCTCGCGACGCCGCTCTCAGCCAGAACTGTTTGGCTTTGTTTGTTCACAATGCCGTGATAGCCCCAGACAGAGCTATCAACTTCAAGGAACAGTATTTCAAGGTTATTTTGATAACTGAAGATTTCTAAGTACTGTATTGTGGATTTTTATCTTTTTTGGTCTTGTCTTAAGTATATAAAAATATTGGATATTGTTCTAAACTGGTGTGGTGTCCTTTTTTAGTGCTTACACTTTTTTACTGTTGGTTATGTGCAAATGCTTTACACACTGCCTCTAAGATAAGCCTGACTGCTCATGCCAAGCTACCAAGGGGGTGAGCAGGGGTTATTTTAGGAGTGTAACTCTCTTATCCTGACTTGGAAGAAGGGTACCTACTTGGACAAAGGTGCAAGCCCTTGCCAACTAGAGACCCCCATTTCTAACAATCGCCCTGTACATGGATGATGTACTTTTATCCTTATCTCCACCCACTATTACGGGGCCCATCATCTGCCAGATCCTGCCCTCTTTTGGATCAGCCTCTGGGTTGTGGGTTAACTGGGACAAATCTCTCTTGGTGCCCCTGCCAACAAGAAGAGAACTAGCACCCCAAACTCTCCATGCGTTGCCTTGGCTTCCTTTACTTGGGTGTGCACATGTCATTACTTAAACCCTGATCATGACCTGTTGGGTCAGACTGTCCCTTAATCTTATGGGCAGAACTACCCTGTCTAAAATGATGATACTCTTATTTATGCATCCAGAATGTCCCTCTATTTGTCCCGTTGCCTTGGTTTAGTAGCTTAGTGACGACAATAAAACAGTTCCTCTGGGACTACAGGTCACCCAGGGTCGCCTTTGGGACGTGTATCCATCCGATCCATTTAGATGCTGGGTGTGCTATGGCAGATATCTGCCTCTGTTAATGAGCTGCACACACCTTAGTAGTAAATGACCACCTTAATGGTGGGTACGAGGACCTAATGTATCAAGGAGAACTGTCCCTAATCGGGATGGACAATATCACAGGCATCCTATAAAGGTCGCCCATCCCAGAGACACTCCTGCAAAAATGACTGAGGTTGCACTCTAATCCTGGAGGGTTTTGCAATGTTGGACAGGCTGGGATCGGAGGATCACTCTGGAGACTCCCCTGTAGACAGGCCGCCGGCTGGACTGAGTGGCACGTCTCAAAGGATTTCAGGAACGGGGCCATATTGGGATTTCCCACTTGGGAGACGTCTGGGAGGGTAACCATCTCTGACCTTTCGTGATCGGCAGGCTGAATTCCACACGCATGGATCCCAATTCTTTCGGTACTTACAGTTTAGACCTGCAAAAACCTGGAAGTGTTGCAAGACGTTCCTGAATGCAGCCCAATGGGAGATTCCCTTCTTATGGGTTCCTTGGGGAAGGGGGCTCAAGTTACACATGTCCGTGACCAAATGGGCCACTTGAAGGCAAAATTGGAAGAATGGGTGGGTCCACTGGATGACCTCGACTGGCAAGAAGCATGTAGGGTGTCCCGCACCCAAGAAATATCAGCGAGACTGCCACTCATTCAATTCTAATATTGTCACCAGGCCTACCTTGCACCCTTCATCCCTGGAAGGCCAGGACATATCCATCATGTAAATGTCTTTGGTACCCGGAGCCCAAAGGGGATTTCTACTGCCTAGTTTGGGTCTGCCTGGTCACAGACGGTACTGGTTACACATAATTACCACTCTTTCCTGCAATGTGGGTTCACATATCGAAGTCAACCCTAGAATAGTGATCCTGGGTATTTTTGAAGATGTGGGGAGCCCCCGGCGGGCAGGACACTGGTGGGGATGGGCACACTTCTGGCCAAACGTGACATTGCTAAACACTGGAGATCCCATAAGGCAGCACCCCTCATGGGCTGAAGGAGGAGCATGTGCTGGTGCATTAAACAAGAAGAAATAATTATTAAAGCAGGTGGCTGCCCACGCAAGTATGACAAGGTTTGGAGTAAATGGTGGGCTTACCATGGCCTACATGGGTAAAGTGGATAAAAGCAACTGTGATTGTTGGGGAATTGATCCCCAAAGGGCTGTTGTGGTAGTGGTGCTTTGTGGAACAAATTGCGTCTTTTATGCCGTTTGTCAGGAGCCAAGTTATATATGTCAAAACCTAATAAAATTTAGCTATGAAGAAAAAACCTGTTTAGATAATAATTTGGTTGTTTTTCTCCTGTGATACAGCTGGCCTGCCCTGTCATTTAGAAGATTCAGGTGTACTTGAATATGTCTACATTTTCTGTCATTGTGTTTCAAGGAGGTTAAACTGCTGATAATATTAATTGACATGTTTATTTGACAATCAATAGTTAAGCAGATTTAAAGGGAGAGGGTGAGAGCAGACTAAATAAATGTGAATAACATTCCAGATCAGCCATCAAAGATTTCTGTCTAGGTGAGTATTCTATGGTCTTAATATTATAGATATGTAAATGTAGCCCATTGGAAGCACATTTCATATTAATCAATTGCTTCTTAAAACCAGGCAAAACATTTGATGGGATAGTATGTTTAGCATTCAATCAACTGCAAGAGCTGATTGTAAAGTACTACACAGATGATGTTGCAGTCAATTCTTAGCATTTTAATGCAAAGACTGCAAATACTTTTTTTAAATATTGTACTCATCGTGCATTGGATCATTATTGATACATCCCTAGCTCAACGATGTGAGTAATTATGAATGATAACAGAGGGACTCTAGTGGTTTTTATAGCCTTGAAACATGGTTGCCTGTCTGATTACTTCAGGCGCCAAATACTGAGGGAGACGCTCATTCTGTAGCACGTGCTTATAAAACCCAGAACTGAAGAATGTGCTGACAAACAAGCTGCTGACATGGAGGCCGAAGGAGCCCAGAATGAATCAGCACTGACTACGAAAAGCAAGAAAAAAACACAAGATAAAAGGTCATAAAGTGAGATCTCCGAAGAAGAAGCTGTGTTATCGATTTGGATTTTCCTTTCCATATCGAGCTAAATGTCATGCATTTGGACAGCTCTGTAAAGACTGTGGAGAAGAGAACCATTTTGTAATGGTTGGCAAAGCAAGAGAAACAGTGAGTGTGTCACTTCTCACATCATGATGCTAAAATGGCTGCCAAGAGTATTAGAAGCAGTCCAGTGACACCCATTGAAGTAGACAATGACATCAGTTTAGGCATGTAGTGACTGAAAAGGGCCATTTGTCATCTAATTTCTCATTAAGAGGCTCTCGATGTCACTGCTGAGCGACAGTAAAGAAAATGGGTGTGCAATGTCAACACTTACTGATAAACAACATGCTCTTGTAGGTTTGACTTCCTGTAAGGTAGACTACAAGTCAAAAAAGAATCGACAAGTGAAATCACAAAATTAATTTGGACTTTGTCCAAAAGTAAAATTGAAGGTTAATATATATATATATATATACACGTCTCAGGAACAACTATTCCAGGTCCATGATCAGAGATGCGGCACTCTCTTAGATATAAACATATGTTTATTCACACATGGCAGCAATTAATTTCCCAACGCCTTTCAAAGTTAAAGCACTCCTTGATCTCGGGTTAGGCTTATGCGTGCAATCTGCCTTATTTAAAGAGACATAGGGTACGCTCGTTCAAACAACATAGAAAAGATACTTTGCTCAATATTTACATTGTCACATGAGCGTTCAGAGTAGAATTAATAGCGTTTATAAATTAAACATTTTCTTTAGTCCCATAAAATAATTAAACAAGGTAATTGAAAAATATATATGCACACAGCACATTGTTAAACAGATATATAAATACATCATGTATAACATGAGTGTATTGCAGTAATGGCAACTTTCAA
This sequence comes from Lissotriton helveticus, assembly GCF_964261635.1. Lineage (NCBI taxonomy): Eukaryota > Metazoa > Chordata > Amphibia > Caudata > Salamandridae > Lissotriton > Lissotriton helveticus. Next base: position 1,429,716,328 of record NC_136068.1, on the reverse strand, counting down.
GCCCCAGTGGGCAAATAATAAAATAATAACTCATTAATCTTCTTGGAACCTGCTACAGTATATCTATATATAGAAGACTTGACCTTCAGTAAGGTATTAATAGCCCAATTCCGCCCCAGTGGGCATTATAACAATCATGTAATAAACATGTAATACACAGGTACCAGTTCTTAAAGAATGTCCTTTAACGACAGTAGTTTTTGCCATTTAAAAATACTATGTCACATGAACAGTCTTAATGGATCAAACTGTTAATTGCCTTGCTTTAGTGCAGTTGCATTCTAGACATGATCTCATATTAAACAATAGGACATGCACTTCAATTCCAATAGATTACTAGAGTTCATGTTGCCTCCGTGGACGTCACCCAAACTAAAGTCTAAGTAGGACCTAACAATCAATTTTATGTATACATAAACTAGCCATCTAAGATCTAATCATTTCTCTGCTCTTTCAAACTTCTCCATCTAAAATACAAAAGAACAAAGCATACTAAATATAACCAATGTTACAACACACAGATTAAAAAGGCACAGGCCTATACAGAAGAAATAATGCACAGTTGTAAACTTGAAACATGATTAACCTAAGTGTACCGCCATTTCTTGGTCCAGATTCAAACCCTTAGGAAACCAGTATCATACTTTATTATCATCTTTGATTCAAGTCTTCTCAACTCAGTAGTACGATCACCCCCTCTTTATTTGATGGGTATGGTATCAAGTACTACAAATTTCAATCAATTGCAATTCTGAGCGTGGTGTATCTTAAAATAACGTGCCACTGGATAATGCCGATCATTATTACGAATGGCTCGCTTGTGCTCTAGAATGCGCTTCATGGCCCTATGAATGGTACTGCCTATGTAGGCAAGTTTACATACACAGATAAGCGCATATACTATATACTCAGAATCGCATGTAAGATACTTGTTGATGGTAAACGGTTTCTGGTTTGATGATAATTGGACTTTTTTATAATTGTTGATGAACTTACAAGCCTTACATCGGTGGCATGTATAAAAACCTTTTGTGATGCTCCTAGATGTTGCAGGTTAACAAGGGATTGACACAATAAGTCTTGGAGGGATTTTGCCTTCCTCAACGTCATTTGTGGGTGTTCCCCAATAGCAGACGCCAACTCTGGATCTGTGTGTAACAAATTCCAGTATTTCTTCAAACTTTTTTTCAGATTCCAAGATTGATTGTTATAAGTACTGATGAATCTGATTATTTGTTCTGATGTATCTTTAGGCTTCTGACAGAGTAGATTATCCCTGTCCAATCCCCTTCCTTTTTTTAACAGCATTTAGCACAGTTTTATTGCTGTATCCCCTATCTCTGAATTGTTGCTGCATAATAGCTACCTCATTGCTGAATCCCTCTTCAGTCCTGCAGTTTCGCCTGGCTCTCAATTCACCATAAGGGATACTTTCAATGAGAGTCCCCGGATGACAGCTATTAGCTCTAAATAAGCTGTTACCTGCTGTGGATTTCCTATATATCCGACTTATTAGTTGGTCATCCTGAGCAGTAAGTTGGATATTAAGAAACTCAATGGTGGTATTTTCAAAATGACTAGTGAACAAGAGATTCAGGGTATTTTGATTCAAAATGGTGACAAAATCAAGAGCTTCCTCTTTTGTGCCATCCCATATGCAAAAAATGTCGTCTATATAGCGCACCCAGAGGACAGCATGGAATTGAAATAGTGTGATGTTCGACGATCATCTGGGTATGTAACATGTATGAGATCGATCTTGTCTTCAAAAAATGTTGACATACTCTGATTCCTAAAGTGTGAGTAATGCATGTGTAGAGGCTATTAACATCAAGACTCAATAGGAGATATTCTTTTTTCCATTTTATATCTTTTATGCCCTTAAGAAAATCTCCAGTGTCTCGTATGTAGGATGGCAGCATTTGCACTAACGGTTGGAGAAAGTGATCCACGTATATAGATATGTTCTCCAGCATGCTACCCCTCGAGGAGACTATCGGTCTCCCCGGGGGAGTAACAGCATTCTTATGCAGTCTCGACAGCAAATATAGTGTTGGTATCTTAGGGTTTTTGCATAGTAAAAATTGGAATTCTTCAATTTCCAAGATTCCCTTGTCTTTCCATTTTGTTAGTTTATTCGTATAAGCTTTGTTGCTTTGAGCATGGTGTTCTCTAGATGATTTCTCGTATCGATCTACATCATTGAGTTGCTTCAAGCCCTCACTGAGATACATTGTTCTAGGCCACACCACAATGTTGTATACAATCGAGGGGACAGGGGGATTTTTGGCTCTCTCACGAGAGTCGGAGGTCCAGAAAAAGTGCCCCAGGGACAGGAATCAAAATTATAGGTCATGCTGTTCCTCAGTAGCAAGTTGTGATAAGAGTCAGGGAGACCGGAACCAACTATACCACAGAGGGGGTTTTGAGTTGGGGGTCCAAGTATTGGATTGTAATGCCCTCACACACTCTTTCAGGTGTCATGCTTCATCATATGGGCTGCTCCTTGTTGGATCGGCAGTGCAATACCCAACGGGCTCCTTGTAGTGGGGGCACTTTATCATAGATCTTTTTTCAATAGCCGTATGGTGAAGTGGGGGTATGGGGCCAGGAATGTGTAGATGTGGGTGTTGGTTAAAATAGGGTCACAAGTACCAAGAAAGTCAAACTTTATTAAGGGGGCTCCTACCCTAAATAAAAAACTAGCAATAAGGCTCTACACCAAGCATAATGTCTCGGGTTAGAGTAACCTTATTGTTCAGTGAAGGTCAACATGTTTCTCGCTCTTGGTGTCTTCTACCTGCGATTCATCAGGACCAGAAAAGTTAAACTATCTACATTTATGGTGACATGGAAGTATCCTCACATCAACCAATTGTCTTCATGTTAGTGTACCTGTTAAGACCTGGATCTACCCACTTCTGTAGACTAGCCAGGCTTCAACAGTACCTGGTAGGTCACGTATAAGGCATAGCTCTTATGTGAGATGGAGGTTCTGCGATTAGCGCCTCAGCCACGGCCTACCCACTACTACCGGGTCCGGAACAATGTTCCCTCCCTTGTCAGATTTTTTTATGATGATACTGTTATTACTTTCCAATTCTCTTATTGCCTCAAAATTGACTTTTATTTTTATTTTTGGGCCCATAATATTTTTTGAGATTCATGTTTTTAAGTTCTTTGATCACCCCTGGTACAAATACATTGATTGCCTCATTCATTATTTGTGACAAGAGGATGGACTTAGGTCTACAACCACTAGGGGCACTCATGCCAATGTTGATGTCATCAATAATCATAACTGAAATGGGATTGTTATCATTATTGTCAAATTCATCCCCCATTTCATGCATCATACATAATAAATCTAGATCATTAGCAACCAAAATATTGCAAGATTCACTACGTTGGATCTTTTTATTAGGCATAGTCGCAAACCATTTCCTAATTTTCATCTTTCGCACGAAATGGAACAGATCAATCTGTATAATTCAAACTTGCAGTAGGGCAAAAAGAAAGTCCCAGGGTTAAAACATGCATTTGGTTATTTGTTAAAGTCAAATTGGATACATTTACCACAGTCTTGCTATCCATTATTTGGCCAATTGCTTGCCCTTTGTTACAACTGCCACTGGTTTTTCTTCTTGATTCTGTGGCTGCTGCCTGCCTCCTCTGCCTTGTCCACAACCTCTTTTGGCAGGTGTGCCTTTGCTGCCCGGATTGTTTGCTCTTCCATGGGCTATGAGGTTGAACTCATTTAAAAAATCGTTTTTTACTCCCAGCTGTTCTTTTTGGACTGGTGCAATCGTCTCAATCAGGTGTCGTCGCTTGATACATGGCATGGGTGAATCCACACTCACTACACCAGCTGAAGTAGTTGGTTGATCTTCCCCTTGTATCTCATCTGTCGTAGACCTTAGATGAGCAAACTTTTTATCAAAAGTAAGGATTTGACCTGTTTGCATTTGAGATGTCATCAGTGATGTCATCAGTGATGTCACTGAACATGTCATGAATGATGTAATATATGACGTCATCAACAGTGCATTGCGGGGATGTTAGTTATAGTGAACTAACTATAGCGGCAGAATTTCTATCGTTTTGTATGAGTGAAATGTCCAACTAACTATAATGTCCCTGAAACCTATGTTTTTTTCAGTGAATTTGTAAGGTTTTTTAAATGCTAATTTCTAATTATTACGTGTCTGAAACCTATGGTTTTTTTCAGTGAATTTCAAAGGTTTTTGAATGCTAATTTCTAACTATAACGTCCCTGAAACCTATGTTTTTTTTCAGCGAATTTCAATGGTTAAACGAAAATTTCTAATAATAGTGTGCCTCAATCCTATAGTATTTTTCAGTAAATTGCAATGGTTTTTCAAATGCTAATTTCAAACTATAACATCCCTATTAAGTCCCCTTGAATCCTGAAAGTCCCTGGTGGGCAAGTAGCCACAGAGCTGCGTTGCATAGAGGTGTTTCGAGGCCATACCCCTTTTTACACCATGCGGCAAAAGCTGCTTCTGGTGCACTGCTGCTCGGAGGATGATTTCCACTTTTGTCCTGAGGACAGAAGAGGACATTATCACCCCTGGGCATGGGGATCTGTAACTTACCCTAATTTTTTAATTCAAAGTGCCCCGGGGAGGTGGCGGTCCCCAGGGGGAGCTCGTGAGGCCCCCACCCTTATTTAATGAAGCCCCAGGGATGTGGGGGTCCCCTGGCTAGCCTGTGGACCCCACCACGCATAATTTTTTTTTATAAACCCCAGGGAGGTGGCAGTTCCCGGGCTGCGGGGGCCGCGTGCCCCTTGCACACAATCAACATAGCCCCAGGGAGGTGGCAGTCCCCGGGGCTGCGGGCACCCCCACGAGCCCCTGCTACAATAACCAAGATTGCCCCCGGGACCTGGTCCACCTGTGGGCTTTAAAAAACGAAGCATGGGAGGCCGTACTTCATTTTTTTCATTTTCGATAGTGTTCGCGCATTACAGCGTGACCCGGCCGAAAATGTAAAAAAAATATTTTTGGGGGGGCCCTGGTGGTCCTTATGGGACCCCTGTGAGCAGGCCTAGGGGGTCAGGGTGTTTATACCCTGCCTCATTTTCTTGTTTTTAATATTTGTTTTACTGTTTTCTTGTGACCCAGTTTTAACGAGTCAGAAGAAGGCTGCTAACACTTCCTGGTTTGGAGTGTTGGCAGCCAATCAGAGGGAAGCTCGTGCCAGGAGGGTTCGCGATCCCTCCTCGGTGCTCAGATATCGAAACATTCTTTTTCTAATTTCTCAGGAATTACAGAACAAATTTACACCATTTAATAAAAAGGGCTCTTTCTGAAGCCAGGGCTACCTTGTTGCCAAATTCGGTGTGATTCTGTTCAACAGTTCGGGCTGTAGCTTTGTCTAAAGTTTTCCATGGAGGACAGATATCAAAACCATTCTTTTTCTAATTTCTCCGGAACTACTGAACAGATTTAGACCATTTAAAAAAAAAGAGCCTTTTCTGAACCAAGACCTACCTTTTTGCCAAATTTGATGTAATTCCGTACAGCAGTTCGGGCTGTAGCTTTGCCTAAAGTTTCCTTTTTAAAAACATTTTTTTAATGTTTATTAAGCAACTCCAAATATTATACAAAAGGTGATAGATATATTCATATACATTGGTAATAATTATTAACAAACATGCATAATTCATAAGGTTAATTAGAAAAGATAAAACCTTGCATTAGATAACATGCATCATGAAGCCTAAGATATATATAAAAGAAAAGAGCAAGAATAGAAACATTTCATCTTTAAACATTTCTTACGCCCCTACTCCAGGCAGCAATTGGAAGCCAAATTGTACCACCACGTATTCTGATAACATTCTTTTCAATGGTGTTAATTTAACACATTCATAAAACATGTGCGCTAGAGTTGCAGGGCCTACTCCACATCTGGGACATTCATCATTTAATCTTTTGCCCCATGCGTATAACTTAGCTGGTGTGTAATATAAATCGTAAATAGTTTTGTATAATTGGACTTTTAAAGTGGATGATAGGAACAATCTTGATGTTAACAGCAGAGACATATCAATATCTACATTGGGATTGATAAGTTTACCCGCCCATGATGTCTCTATGTGTTCCAGATCGTCCTTCGGTTTCTCCAATAGATTGTGCCTATTCTAGTTTAACGTTTACCTATATTGTCAAGGAAAGGAATGTTCTCAAGTGTAATTCTTGGAATTTTTAAATTATGAATAGTGTCAACTTGGATAAACTTAAAATAATCAGTGCTAGGAATAGCAAAGTTTGTCTGAAGGTTCAAAAACATAGTATCTGAATCACCACCCAAAAAATCCCCCACTGTGGCAATCCCCATATTTTCCAATTTCTTGGCAATATCATCATTAGCTTGTATTGACAATACAGAGGAGTGCCATAGCGGAGTGTATTTGTTAAATTCTGGGATTGCCAGATGTCTGGAAGACTTCTTCCATACTTTCCAAGCACATAATTTTTATAATAAGACAGTTCTAGTTGTCTAAGCAAAAGACCTTTTGCTTTCTTCCCAATTGCTATATTCATAAATAGATGGTATTTCACTACTCTGTGTATTTTCAGTGGGTGATATCGTATTAAATAGCGGTGCCATTTGATGGAGAAGAGCAGCCCAGAGGTAGAGCATCATATTAGGTACCGCCAGACCGCCCCTATGTTGAGGTGAAGATAAATGCCATAGCCCTTCTAATTTTTTCATATTGCCAAACAAACTTGGACATTTGTGACTCTATGGATTTGATGACATTGTCCTCTACTATTAGGGGGATAGCTCGAAACAGATATAATAGCCTAGGAAGTATATTCATTTGTAAAAAATTTCCCCTGCCAATAATTGACAGATGTAGACTATAAATCCTAATAAGATCCTTTCTTACGGTCTTCATTAAGGGTTCGTAGTTAAGCTTTTTGATGTTTTATACATTTGGGGATATACATACTCCAAGATATGTGGCTTTATCTACTTTCCTGGGATCCACATATTCAACATTGTTGGTACATAGAACCACTGTTTTATCTCGATTAAGCGAGTATCCAGAGTAGTGACCAAACACCAGGGTAATAAGTTCAATTTCTTCGATTGCCTCAGTAGGGTTGGGTGTTACTACCGCCACATCATTGGTGTAGGCCAATATCTTAGTTACGTACTTGACAACAATAATAGATTCTATTGCCCGAGATTCTATTTGTTTTAGAATCAGGGGGTTAATGTACATGGCAAACAATATTGGGGAGCAGGGGCATCCCTGCCTTGTACCTCTTAATATGTTAATTGCGCTTGATTCAATACCCATCGCTTGGCCCTTGGGTCTTGATACATTGCTCTGATTGATTTCGCAAAGCCAGGCCCAAAATTATTCAGCTCCAGCACTCCCTATCGAAATTTCCATATTACTCGATCGAAGGCTTTCTCAGCATCTAGGAGGATCATCGACATCTGGCCCCCGTCCCGCTCATGATGTCAAAAAGGGAGATGACCCTGCGGGTATGATCCGTTGTGCCCTTGCCGGGAATGAAACCGTGTTGCCAGGGGGAGACCAGATGTTCGATGACCCTCCCGAGCCGATTGGCCAAGATCTTTGCGTAGAGCTTCGAATCGGAGTTAATTAGTGAAATTGGGCAGTATGACAATGGAAGCTCAGGAGGCTTCCCCTTTTTAGTGAAGATGATTAGGTTAGTTTCCTTCCATGACTCTGGCGGGATACCGCTCCATTGTATCCCAACAAACAGGTCTAGTAAGAAAGGTATTATTTGCTCTCCAAGAATTCTATACAATTCTAAAGGAAGTTTATCGGGACCTGCAGCTTTCCATGAGGCCATGCCGGATAGGGCCAGTTGCTGCTCAGTGACCATGATCTCTTTTTCCAGATCTTCTCTAGTCATGTCATCAATGGTCCTACTCAGCCCAGCAATTCCCTTAGATATTCTCTGATTTCATTTGGGTCAGTTATATCATCACTTTGATATACAGTTTTTGATAATACTGCCGAAAAGCTTCTGCAATATTACCCGGTTTTATATATTCTTGACCCTCAAATTTATTAGCAGTGATCATATTATAGGACAATTCTGACGAGTACGCAATGCCAGCTGCTTTCCCACCCTTTGCCCATTTTCATAAATATTGTTCTGGTTTGACTGAAAGGTCTCTGCAGCTCTTTGGGTAAGCCCATTATTAAGCTCTGTTTTAAGAACTAACATTCAACGCATAGTTATTCCCCCGTCTTCGCCCGAACTACTGAAGTGATATGTTCGTCCTCTGCTTTAGCCAGTTCTTGCATCAGCTGGTAAATAGCCTTGTCTTGCTGCTTCTTACGTTTGGCAACATAGCTAATTGTCTCTCCCCTGAGGGCGGCTTTGAAACTGTCCCACACAACCCCCCTGGATGCGCTATATCGATTGCAATAAAAAAACTCCTGAGTCCAGGCAGTTATATACTTGATATATTCTCTGTTAGCCAAGAGTTTTTTTATCAAATGTCCAGTTTGAACGTGGCCTGTTGAAATTCGCTATATTGATTGTAAGAATCAATGAGATATGATCAGAGTTTGTCTTTAGGCATTTAATAATTTCTGCTTGAGTAGAGTAGTCTCTGGTTATCAATATCTAATCAATTCTTACATATTTATTATGGGGATACGAAAAATATGTATATCCGGGATCAGATTGGTTTTTAACATCCTAGATATCTATAAGATCACAGCTACCCCTAAGTTGGTTAATGGCTCTAAATACTTTCGGTTTACATCCTATATATATATATCCTGCCTCTGCCTGCTACCTGTAGACCCGAGGGAGACATTAAAATCACACCAGAATATAAGTGTTCTAGGCCAGGAGGCCAGTTCAAGTTCTAACTCTTTGAATATTTGTGGGTCGTCCTGATTTGACCCATAAACTGAGCAGATGGTGATACCCAGTTCAAGTTCTATAATAGCCCACCTTCCATGGGTGTCATCTGCCTTGCGTGTAGCTTGTCCAAGGGAGATTTTAGCTAAAATGGCTACCCCACGGGTATTTGATGTTTGTGTTGTAGATGCAAGCAGATTATATCCTGGGACTTTTAATAGATCCCTTTTGTCCCCAGGCAGGTAAGTCTCTTGCAGGCAGAGTATATCATAAGAATTTTGTCTAATTATTTCATATAATCGAGCCCTCTTGCCCCTATTATTTCATATAATCGAGCCCTCTTGCCCCTATCATTAAGTCCAGCCACATTCCAAGAACATAACTTTATCTTCCCCATTGCGGTTTATTTATTAGCATGCATGTGATATGTACTCTTCTTAATTTTACAAATAATACTAGGATCTCGATCTTTTGCATATCTTCTAACCATTTTATCCTTGTCATTGTTTTGTTTTTATACTTAGAGTTGCCATTTTTTTATTGCTTTTTCCCCCTGCCTTCCCACCACCAGCCCCCTCTCCAAACCTGCCTCCTCACCCTCCCCCCAGCACCCAAAGTGAGGCAATCAGACTCCGTCAGAGTCTGTTTTTGATGGATATGCGTCTCCCGACCAGTGCTCAGTTTGATACTCCTAACTCGATAAACATGCAGATAGAGTAAGCCTATATATTTTTAACATATACAAGTGCTGAATTAAACTAGTCCCCCATATAGCCAGTTTCTTAATCTCTGCCCTTTGCAGTTATAGTTGTTATCTACACTAGCTTATTCTGTTTAAGCACTATTTAAGCTCATCGAGATATTCTTTAGCTTTGATTTCAGAGAGAAAGAATTTTGTTTGACCCCTATAAATCACTTTGAGCTGAGTAGGATTATTGAGATATGCCTGCGCTTTCTTCTCTTGGAAGGGTTTAATTAGCTGGCATAACCTCCACCTCCTTTCGACGGTGGTGTGGCAGAAATCAGGGCGCATAAAATAGGAAATCCCACCTCTAGCACATTTAGCTTCAGGCCTAGCTTTCTCAAATATTGCCTGGCGGAGGAGGAAATTACCAAAAAAATGAGAATAGCCCGTGGGTATGCCCTAGGTTTCACTGGATGTTTTAGGGGGAGGGGTACACTAAGTGTGTGCTGAACTTCTGTGGCCCAGTTCTAGCCGGACAATTCCGGAAATGAGTCACGAAGAAGGTCCATCACAAATGATCGAACACCTCCCCCCTCTGCTGCCTCCGGAACACCTAGTATATGTAGATTATTTCTTCGCTAGTGGTTTTTGAAGTCCTCTAGCTTCCATCTGACATCTGCCAGCTCAGCCTCGTGAGATTCGACCCGCTCCTGGTTCACAGCAATCTCGGATTCGTTGGAAACAATTCTAGACTCCAACTCGGTCATTCGATCCCCAAACTTATTGACGGTTCTAGTCAACCTTGGGATCACCCAGTTTCTCGCCATCGTCACTCTCATCCGTTAGATAGGACTCGGCATCGTCAGACCTTTCAAGCTCGTCCGAGAATGAAAAGAAGTCACTAGGGTCTTTGTCTTATTCAGCATCAGCACCCTCTATGTTGTTCAGGTTTAATGCAGTGTCAATCGCTATCGTAGAGTCAGCTAGGTTTATTTGAGGCGTTAGAGACTTAAAGACATACCCTACCACAACATGTTGCTGACTAACTTCTCCAGCTCCGGACCCAACCCTATTGCAAATGCTGGGCCTCCCCCCTTCATCTCCCGTATTAATGTTAATGTCAGTGATAATATTGATATCTGATTCTACCATCTGGGGGAGCAATGAAGGGGACATACCTTCTTTATTGTCAGGGCCCACGAGGTCGCCATCATACTGGGCCCTTGTGCTCAAGTTGTCCTCCTCCGAGTTCGGTAATTCAGACCCCCCAGGGGCACCAGTAGCACCAGGGGCACCGGCTGCAGCGTCAAGGTGCTCCCACAGTACGGCAGCGGGAGCTTATTCGTCCGGGTCTCCTGCATTGCTCTTCCCTCTGCGACCCAGAAGGAGTTTCGCCGGCGTTCACCGCAGCACATCTGCCACCGATGGGCCGGTTGCGCTCCCCTTCCTGGCTGTAGTTCCTCCTGCTTTGGAGTTCTGGAGCCTGGAGCAGTTTCCACCGTGATTCCACCACCTTGCTTGCCCACCGGTTCGCCAGTCTCTCGCTGTGCTAGTCTTGCCGCTCTCGCCTTGGCAGCAGCCAGTGCCGCCGCATTTTTGGGATCCATAACAGCGTAAGCACAACCCTCGGGGGTCGCAGAAAGGTATGCTCTTTTTCCTTTTTTTGCTTGTACTTTAATATTGTTGGGTATCCACCGCATACATGAAGGTCCAGGAAAAGCCGGAGACACAGCAACAGTGTGTTGGCCTCTGCGTGCAGTCACAAACTGGTATTGCAGCAGTCTGAGCACTGTTCCTTCGTGCGAGGGCCATGGCTTTCCAATACCTTGGAGTCCAGAAAACGCTGTGAAGCTTGTGCCCTATTAGCTCCGGCCTCAAAACGAGACAGGTCCCTCTAGCGCGCTGGGGGCATTGCGCGCATAGTATCCACAGCAGGATCCCTCACGCCACAAAGAAAGAAAGAAACTAGAGGGACACAACGGGGAGCCAAGGAGAAGTTTCTTTAATGCAGCGTGGTAGGCATGACGCGTTTCGTCATCATTGACTTTATCAAATGCCAAACACCAGAGACTGACAACCGCCGGCATTCAAACGATCCATTTAACTCCCATTGGTGGGGGCACAGTAGAGTCAACCAATAGCATGAACAACTCTTTGTAGTCCCTCTGTGCGGACTCAAACTCCCAGCATGCACCATCTCGGCATACAGGTAAGTGTTTCTGGCTGTCGACTCCTTGTAACTCATAGTGAGTATATAGTGAGTATGTATATATATATATATATATATATATATATATATTACCTACTGGCGACATATATTACCTACTGGTGGTCGCCAGTAGGTAGTTATAGTTAGGACCTAGTTCCATAGGAAATCCACAACATTCTATTTGGAATAACTTTGGCGCCGGTGGACGAATCTTTGCAAATTTCTCCAAGAACATAGCCTGCTCCGCTCCGCTCCTTCCCTGAAAGGTTGGGGGTGATTCATCAAGTGGGGCCCGAGAAAAAAGGGGAGTCCCAAATGTGTTTTCCCAATGCAATTTTCCATAGGGACTTTTAGCCAGGGCTACAGCCTGAACGGCTGAACGGAATTACACCACATTTGGCAGAGAGATAGAGTTCGGTTCGCAGATTGTGCTTTGTGTTAAATGGTGTAAATCCGTTCAGTAGTTCCTGAGAAAATCAAAAGTAAAATCATAGTGATATCTAGAGACGAAGTACTGTATGCATACGGAAATCCGTACAATTACAAGCACGAGCTGCATGTTGATTGGATGTCAAGTGTCTGTCAACACTCCAAACCAGGAAGTGTTAGGAGCCATCTTGTGCCTCGGTAGAACCGAGTCACAAGAAAACAGTAAAACAAAGTTGAAAAATAAGGAAAGGGGGCAGGGTAGGAATATCCTGCCCGTCTAGGCCTGCTCAGGGGGTCCGAAATGGATTGTTAGTCCCCTCGATTTTTTTTTTTAAATCGCGTGGTACGCGTATGGTGCACGTTTTGGGGAAAAAAAGACCGCTTTATTGTTAATTAGCCCCCGGGGGTTCAAATATCAGGGGCAATTTTTTTTCATAATGGGGTCCCAGAGGGGTCCCCCTGGGATGTATGACATTACAACCAATGCTTTTACATCGCATGCTTTTACAGCGCGGTTTTGTACAATGCATACCATTACAACGCATAGTGCTTTTAGGTGCTGGATAGTGAATTGTTTCATTTACTATTCCAACTCCAGTCCCTGTGGATAGTAGGGAAGGTGTTGGATAGCGCATTAAACCCATTCCCTATCCTAGAGCGCAGCCCAGCGCAATGCGTTGTAATGGTTTGCGTTGTAAAAGTTGCGTTGTAAAGACACTGCGTGGTAAAAGTTGCGTTGTAAAGGTTGTTTACCGTCCCCCTGCCCTGAGGATCGCCATCCCCCGGGGCTTTAACTATATGTATGCGGGGGGGCTCATCGCTTCTACCGGAGCCCCGGGGATCGCCAGTCCCTGGGGCCTCTTTTTATTTAAAAAACTGTGTGGGGGGTTTCAAGCCCCCCACACATGCCCCGGGGTCCGCCACCTCCCCGGGGCTCTAATATAGAAAATAGGGGGATGAACCACCCAGCCCCGGGGACTATCACCCCTCGGGGCTTTTGAATGTTGGGAGGAGGGCTGTGCGGCCCCCTTCCTGGAGCCTTTGATGGCCCTGGGGACCACCACTTTTCAGGGACGGCTTCTGCAGTGTCCCGGGGGGCCTACAGTGCCGCCTTCTGCAGTGCCCGGGGTGACGAAAAGCAATGCCGGCTCCCGAAGGAAGCGGGGAGCCGGCTGGGACCGTCGGGGCTCATAAAAAACAGTTCTTTTCAGAACTAACTTTGCTGGTCAAAAAAAGAGCTATATTTTTTTGATAGTATGTAAAACTTTCCGGGTTTTTTTCTGCATCAGTTGTACTCTCTACGCATGCGCAGCCTCGTTTCCAAGCCCACGCTTCTTTGTTTTTCTTCATGTTCGCCAAGCAAACCTCTCCTCATTTCAGGTATTAAATTTGCCGCTTTCTTCTGCCGGGTCGTGTGCCTCATCCGCTGCTATACTTTTGTAATATATTAATAATCATATTCTATCTATATTTATTTGAAACGTATTGCAGAGGCGCCAAACGTTAATTACATACTCCGTCCTCCGCCATTTTAGTAGTTTTTCTCCGTTATTTCTATTATACCTGCTACTTTCATTTTACCCCAGCCTGTCTTCTCTGTGATCCATGAGATTTCCTGCCACAGACACCATGGTGTTTGTCCTTGGCCTCCGATCTTATCAGACTTGGTCACACGCATACCTAAAAACTAATTTGAAACACGTAAGGCAGAGCCATTACAACACGTGACCGTCACCACAAAGCCATTACCGTGCTTTTGCCTTTATCATGCGTGGTAAATGTATACTAGTTGTAAAAGCATGCGTGTTAAAGGCATGCGTGGTAAAGCCATATGCGTAAAAATGAATTTTTGTTGATGGTCACGCGTGGTTATGACGGCGTTGTAATGGCTGTTTCCCCCCCAGGACACTGCAGGAACCTTGTCTGGGCGAGGCGGACTCCAGGGCATCAGGCAGTGGTCCACGCAGCCTCACTCACACAATATATTTGGTAGTTTTTGTGGTTTGAGGGGCGTCATTGAGGCCCACACAGTTAATTTTGTAGGGGGGTTAGTTTGCAAGTGAAAATGTCGCAAGAGGTTTGTAAATGTTTTACTTTGATTTCCTTTCTATGCTGTAGTCCATACAGAGAAAATATAACTTATTGTACAGCGAGTACTTTTCAACCCTACTGTCAAACATCTTATTATAGTACTTCAAATTATAAATATTATTTTTGTTGTGGACCGTCACCCCCCCAAAAAAAAACAAGTATAACGTTTTTTTTATTAACTTTTATTAAAACAACAATAACTGTAAACGTAACTTAAAGATAATATATCAAACAACTAGAAAAATAACTTTAATAAAACAGTATTATAAACAAATTGTGAGGTGGACTCCGAAAGACGTGGGATAGGTAATCTGCAAAACAAAAAAGAAAATTAGAGTTTAAAGTTATGTAGATGTGACTAAATAAGGTGAAGCATTACAAGTGAAGGTAACACTACGATTTTACGTGTGCAGTGTGCCTAGTACATTTCACTTCATGTTATAGTCCCGCGTTCAACTGGTGTCTATATGGAAGTGCCTACTGCGTTACTGACGCAAAAGTGGCACAACTGGATTGTAAATACGCCGATTTATTTCTAATGCATTGCAATGGGAGCATTGTATATCTAGGCCGCTGTGCTTACCTTGTATAAACACTGCAGCCACCAGAATTCACAACTTGGATTCAACTCTGCTTCTACACGTCAATATAGACAGCAGTGTCTACACCTTTAAAAGAGAAAGAGAAATGATGTCACAGAGAGTGAGAGAGAGAAAACAACATTACAACTGTGATAGAAAGTTATAGATGTAGCAGTTAATACAGGAGAAAATACTCATAGCTCACCTTTTGCCTCCGTTGTGTGTCCACGGATGTGCTGCTTCAGAGTACACCCACAACTTGTCGATATGTAATATCCTACATAACAAAATCAGAAAAGACGGAATTGAACGAAATGTGGGAAGAGAATTTCCCACGAGAAGAGTCTGACTAAGAAATTATATACTAACGGTTTGAAGATGTTATCTCATTGAGAAATTGGAGTGTCTGAATGTTCGGATCGCTTATCATCTGCAAGTCTATACTCCAAATCTAGAAGAATCATATGGGTGAGTCTAGGTATTGCTGAAACATGAAATCGAGTACTTAAATCTGTACAAATTTTTTTATATTTACCTGAAGAAGAACCAGAAAGTACAGATATCGTGAAAACAAATATGTTCGATACATATTATCCAAATAGAAGTCATCATCTTAAGAACATTTGTCTCTGTGAAGTGCTGCAAAACTATATTTTTAAACGGAATATTACAGAAAGCATCAATAATGGTATATATGTCGTGATTGGTTCTGAAGGATTTTTGGTGAAGCAAAGAAAAGGACATTTGATTAATCACCGTAAATTGAGTTGCGAAACTCCTGACAAAAGTGAATTTTAATGTAAGTTCTTAAAATTGCGTACCTAGACTATTGCACCCCATTAACTCGCAGAGTTTGGAGTTGAGAGTTTTTCTTGAAAAGTCAGACGCAGATTTACAAGCTCCTTGCGCCACTTTTCCCTTGTTAAAAGTGACACAAAAGTGGCGCAATAAGTTTGTAGTTCTGTTTCTCACACTGTTGTAACCTTTCTGTTGTCACTGCTCGGAGGTAATTATACATGTATACACAGTCTAGCTGCTGCACACTACCCACTCTCTCCTTTCACAAATATTTTGTTGTTGTTTCAGAAACAAAATTCTTTGCTCACCTAGTGCCATTGGCATGATTCAAAGAGGGTGCTCTATGTGTCGAAGCAGCCTTCACTGTAATCAAGAGAGTTCACCACTTCAACTCAGTTAAGGTTCTATACAGCAGACTGGAGACAGCAGCGTCCAAAAGTTTAAAAAAGAAAGAGAAACGATGTGAGAGAGTAAGAAAGACAAAGAGAGAAAAAAGGACATTAAAACCTGGGAGAGACACACACGACAGGGGGGTGCCTGAAGCCAGAGGCGCAACCACAGTCAAAAATATTGGGGGGGGGGCTAGAAATTAATTTCGGGGGGGGGCTTAACTTTAAGGAAAAAGCAGAGTGGAGCTGCAGGGGCTGTAAGCGGGGGGTGGATATCAAAGCCTCATTAACAAGCAAAAGGTCTTTAAAAGACCTGTGAAGTACTCGGATGTGACCGTGTGTGGGCCCAGGAAGCTATCTCATCCTAGCTGAAGCCCCCTTAGCCCAATGGGTGTTGCGCGCCTGCTGCATACTACACATTCTCTTCTTTCACAGATAACTTGTCGTTCTTTCGGAAACAAGCTTCTTTGCTCACCTTGTGCCATTGCCGTCATTCAAACAGGGAGCACTACGTGTCGAAGCAGGCTTCTCAGTCCTTGTTACAATGGCCACGCATCATCGCAGAATACGCAAACGTAGAGCTTTGTAAGTTTCTTTTGGGGGGTGTCGTCAATTTGTAAAACACAACCTGAAAGATAAAAAGGAAGTTAACATTGTGTGTATTTTTTTTATGAAACGAGAGAGGAAATAAGAGAGTGATTGAAAACAATACTCGCAGCTCACCTTTTTGTCACCGGTGTTTTTCACCAGGATGATAAAAGAAAGATGTTATGATTGGTAATTGTTACTATATTAATTTGGAGTTAGATAACATCGCGCTTTTATACACGTTCCTTCTCACATTTCGACAAACTTTTTGTATTGGTAATATTCCGGACATTTCAGCGATTATAAAAACGTTCCTGCTATTGGGAAAAAAATGTATACATGTAAATTAATACGCTGTATAGGAGTGCGTTCGTCTAAAATGCTAAGTCGCGTTTTTGTATCTAGTCTGCTACAACCCTGACTCCCTCCGATGCGTAGTCAAGCCTCACTGCTCACCTTTTCGTGGAAAAGACACCTTGTACATGATGTAGTCCCGATCTCCAACAAAGAAGTCTCATATATGGTCCCGAGTATTAATATCTCTATGGCTAACGACATACTCGTGCTCCCATCATCATCATCGCAGGTTCTTCACCCGCTCAGTGCTTCGGGCACTACTAACTCAGTGAACAAAAAGCCCCTTGTTCGGTAGTTTGGGAACAACTCTAAAATGGCGTACAACACGTGCTTTTCGTCTTTTTTATACATGGGGTCACGTGTGTAGTGACGAATGCGCTGGATGGGTGTGGTGTGGGTGTATACGAGCAATGAGGGAGTGTGTGTGCCGATCTGACAACTAGACCTGGAACTAAGAAATCCCTCATGGCTGGTATACACCCACACCACACCCATCCAGTACATACGTCACTACACACGTGACCCTATCTACAAAAAAGACAGAGCGTACTATGCCCCCACAGTCCCGCCAACTCCTCTTGAATGTCATGTTCGAATAGAGCATGCGCAAATGAAATGAGAAACATTAGGGGTACACGGACTGATGGTGGGCGTGGTGGGGCGTATTGTGCCCATGCGCACCATTAATACACATGCGAGGAGAGAAAGGGGTACACAGCTCGATGGGGTCCACTCCTCTATAGAACACCCGCATTTCTTTTACACATGGGGAGATGCTAAGTTGTATGTGGAAATGCAATCTTGTTTGGATTTTGAAAGTGAGAACAGATTTCACTGTTGTGTCTTTCAAAGTTCAAACTAAGTTTGCTATGGGAGGGCAAGACTTCTGCCTTCTCACAGCAAACAGCAGTATCCCAGAGGTAGGCACCCCGGGACACTGCAGGAACTGGTTCTGGGCGTGGCGGTCTCCAGGGCTCTCGAGGGCACCAGGCGGAGGGCCACCGAGCCCGTGTCACACAATACAGAAATCTCTGGGGGGTGGTTGTTACCGGGGTTTGAGGTGCACACACTTTTAATTTTTTTAGGGTGGGGGCCGTGGATGCGCAAGTGGCGCAAGGGGGTTGTAAATGTGGTACAGTGTTTTGTTTTACTTTGCTTTCCTTTCTGTCTTGTAGAGGATCCAGGATAAATATAACGTTTTTGTACAGCCAGTACCTTTCTGCCTGTTACCATAGTAACAGTTCATGGAACAATTGCGTGAGCACAGAGGTTAGAAGTTCACCACAATATGTTGCTAATTGAAATAGGTACTGTGCTGGAGATATGTATTTTTTTCATAGGAACCGTTAGTCGTACAAGAAGTCAGTGGAAACGTTTTGTTAGGGATTCCTTCCTGTTCGGGGAGTATTATGGTAACGTGCTCCAAGCGGGACTTTGCGAAGCTTAATGTTCATTGGCAGTGAAGTATTAAAAGTAGAAGGTTTGTCAGTCATTCCTTGCTCGTCTGTGGAACAACATGGACATTTTATTGGCTAAAGTGTTCCGATCACAAGTTTGCTCCTTATTGGGTTGGAAAGGTTCACTGTTGTCAGTGATATTGTGATGCATTTTCCAAAGGAGTATGGGGAAAGAAAGTAGTAGAGGGTAGGTTAGCAACACTAATAACTCTGTACAGTGCCCATAAAAGTGGCGGAGAGGGATTATGAGGGAAACATTTTTTTTTATATGTTTCAAGGGCCATTTATATAATTGCCGTGTGGTGTATAAATCACAGAGGAAAAATGACAGTGTCTTGCGCTGTTTTTTTAATCAAGTTTGTGGGTGACATACTTCTTAGGAGTACTATTTACTTATTATGTGGTGTTTATTTTCCTGATGGAGAGGTGTGGTTGCACAGCAAAAAATTCAGTCTAGGTTTGAAACAGTTTTTATTAAGCAAATACAAATGAACTTTCTTCAGAAACTGTCGCTGTATATATGAAAGGGGTGGCAATTAAAAATGGAATTTCATAAAATATCAGTTAAGCATGGCTATATACTTCTTTTTGTGCTACAGTTTGTAAAAGTGTTGCCCCACATTCTTGATGATGTAAGAGGGCATCAGTTACTTTTAGATAAAGTAGAATAGAAGTGCTACAACAAACACTCCCACACTACTTTATCTCAGATCAAGAGAACAAGTAAATAACAGTTAAATACA
Source organism: Lissotriton helveticus (assembly GCF_964261635.1). NCBI lineage: Eukaryota > Metazoa > Chordata > Amphibia > Caudata > Salamandridae > Lissotriton > Lissotriton helveticus. Next base: position 1,429,697,107 of record NC_136068.1, on the reverse strand, counting down.
AATGATTTCATATTACATAGAAATGCATACATTATTATTTTTCAAATTTGTATTCTGTACAATTCAGGAAAGTGCTGTTGTAGTGCTTAGAGGTTGCAGACTATTCCGGTAAGAAATCACATACTCTCTAACGAATATATAGGATGGTACTCTTATAATATAAAGTACAGGTCATATATATTCTTTAGGAAGAAGGTGAATAGGAACCCCAAATAAGAATAGAAATTAGAAAATAACATTCAGAAATGTAGGGTTTATTAAATATTTAAAGTTACAAAGTATGCATGATAGTTATTTTTTTTGTTCTGCTGTTTCGTAAAATATGTTTCTTGAAAAAAATATCTGATCAAGTACTTTTTAATATTTGAAAATTATATTATAGACGGCGCTGAAAAATCTCCCATTCCTCTTCTGTAGCAATAGGACAATCTATTATAATATAACGATTGATACCATTGTTACAGTAAAAAGAAAAGGAAAATAAAGTTATGTATTTAACAGAACATCCATAATGAAATACTTTCGAGCGCTAATTATTTACTGAACTTCTTTTTGCCCAGAGGTGAAAAAGTTTGATCTTCATAGTGACGGGTCATAAACTCCTCTGAGATCATGACGGTGAGAATAATAATCTGTATATATTTTCACAGCACAAGATCACAAGGGAAAAATAGTGATGTCATTTGAGATGTCATCAGTGATGTCATGAGTGATGTCACTGACCATGTCATGAGTAATGTAATATGTGCATTGCTGGAGCGCGAGTTATAGTTAGCTGAACTAACTATAACGGGGGAATTTCAATGGTTTTGTATGAGTGAAATATCCAGCTAACTATAACATGTGTGAAACCTATGGCTTTTTCAGTGAATATATATATATATATATATATATCATTTGTCATAGACAGTGGTGTGTCGATAAACAGTCAAAAAGTAAAATGAGCTGCCCTGTTTCACATCATTGAAAACCAGATTATACACATGGGCAGCCTCAACACCATTACAAAGTGTCTAAGGAAACTTTATGAGTAGAGGAACTTGTAAAATATTCAGTCCAATGATTAAGCCTTCTCCTGCCTCTGTCGGTTATTTTCTTTCCTGTGTGAGCAGAAAGACATGAGGAAGGGTCTGCGGTCGATTGAAGGAGGAGGTCTCTTCGAAAGATGGCAGGGATGCTGTCTTGGGAGCCTTCACCTTATTATCCCTTTTACAGTTTATGAGGTTTGATAATTCAAGGTTGGCATCGTTAGAAGCAAGAAGGCTGGCAATAAGGCAAATGAGGAAAACAAAAACATCTTTACAAAGTCAAGAATCATTCATGGCAACTATGAGACATAAAAAGACAAAGTTGCAAGCCCCAATTCATGTTCTTCAGGTCGCGTTGTCCAGTACCTGTCTACTTTCTTTCACCCCTGCTGCTGATATCAGACTAATTTCTGAGAATAACAATATAAATGCTCATCACAACATAGGGTATCAATTTCTGTCCTTGTTTCATGGATTGGGAAAGCATTAGGCAATGAAAGTGCAGCAACACATTAATGAGGACAATCATCCTGTCACCCAACAGCATTGTCAAATTGCCTTTCAACTACAAGAGGCTGTTGAAAAAGAAACGGAGACCTTGCTAAAACATGATATCATTGAGCTCTCTATAGGCCCAACACCATGGGCCAATATGATTGCTCAGCTGAATGGTGCTAAGGACTTTTCGCACCTTCATCGTAATAAGGGATATCATCAGCTCTAATTGGAAGACATATGCAGGTACATTACTACCTTTTCAACTCATGTTAGTTTGATCAGATACAAAGATTGAGTTTCAGAGTGCCTCAGCTGCCGAACTCTTCCAAGATGTCATTCATCGTATTATACAGCCTGTCACGCATGCATTTAATTACAGTGATGATAAACTGGAATTTGGGGCCACATTAAAAGAACATGACATAGCCTATACTCAAGTATGCCGCCTACTTGGTGATGCAAATCTCACATGCTAAAAAGTATGAGTTTCGCAAAACAAGACTAAACTTCTTTGGGGCAATTTCTTGGAAGGGAGAATGACTCCCAATCCAGCCAAGGTTCAGGCTTTGTCATCTACTACCCCACCGCAAGATGAAGCCATGCTGCATTCTTATATTGGTATATCCAGTTACTGTTCCAGGTACATCTGTGGCTTGGCTACTGTGAGTGCCCCATTGAGAGAGTTAACGAAAATGAGTGTTTCATTTCAGTTTTCACTGTTGGCAGCTCAATGCTAGTAAATATGAGATCCTACTGGTGGGCAAGGACACCCACCTCTGTAACAACCAATGGTGGCCCTCGGCTCTGGGAACCTCTCCTACTCCTAAAGATACCGTAAAAAGTCTGGGCGTGTGGCTGCGGAGCAGCACAGGGTGGTAGAAGGAGGCCAATTCAGGCGGATTTCATTGTGGATCCACCTACCTACCTTGATGTCCAGGATTTGCTCATGAGGCAACATACCACAAAGACCATGAGACATGCCACTGCATGATCCAAAAGAACCGCTGTAGGCACACTGTAGCCTCCTTTAAATTGTTATCACTTTTTTTAAATTAAGATAACATTTTTTATAGAAAAACGTGAGTAGGGTTGGGAAGTTGTGCCCCGTCCTGAAGAAGGTACACCAGTACCGAAACATGTCGACGCACACCAGAGGTTCTGTCCCTAATTAAGACAATACAACCTCACCCTTTTTGCACACCTTTTTAACAGCACCAGCTAGGGGTAGAAATAAAGTTTTTTCGCACCACCCACTAGCCAGGTACTTTTTAAAATTTTCTTCACCACACCCTTCACTCACATAAATCCCTTCACCTGCACTCAACACACACCACACATAGTCCAACTTGTCAACGCTCCCGCGTAGTCGCAGGTCGCAGCGTGCCGCGTCCCCTTAGCGGGATGCGAAGACCCCAATGATGAAGCATGACACCAAGGGGCCTGTTGGTGTGTGAGGGGTATTTTACACAACACTGAGTGTTCCCCCTTCCTGTGATACACACTGGTAGTAGGATTCTTCTTGTTTATTTTTCAGTGCCCGTGGAGTAGGAATCCTACTTTTGTACTCTACCTCCCTCCTCTGTTAATTATGGACCGCACACTCACCTTTCAAGCTCAGACAAAACTATTGGTGGGCAGTTGCTTTGGTCTCCTGAGGCCATTGCTCGGGTTCTTTAGCCTTCACACTCGCCAAGTTATCATCCAGTCCACCATCCTTTCTAGACTGGACTACTGTAACTCTTTGTATCTGGGTGCCAGCGAGGACAGCATGACCAGATTACAGAATGTGCAAAACGCCGCTGCTCGCTCCATCTTTGCCCTCCCGTGGTCTTGCTCTACATCTAAAAATATACAGAAATTACATTGGCTTCAGGTAGAAAAAATAATTAAATTCAAATCCCTGCATTGCTCACAGAATTTTTCATGTCCAAGCCCCCTCCATTCGAACCAACCTTCTAACTCCCTATAAACCAGAACGTGACCTCCGCTCATCACACCAACTATTGATGCGCACCCCGTGTTAGAAGAGCATGGGCGGGAGGACGCTCTTTCTGGGCTCTAGCTGTCTCTCTCTGGAATGCTGTCCCTAGTACCATCAGGAACCTACAAGACCATAGGGTGTTTAGGAAGGCAGTCAAGACCTGCTCTTCCGCTGATTGCTCCCAGATTCATCTTTCTCACCTTTCTGAGTTTCTTGCGGATCTAGCACCGGGAAGCCCCGTCGCTGGGGCAGCCATGAACTCTACAAATCTGATAACATAACATAACTGTGGACACAGGAGTGTGATCAAAGTTTCAAGACAATTAAGCATGCAATTGAAAATGCAACTGAAATGGCTTAATTTGATCCAAAATTGCAGGCAGGGATGCCAGCCCAGTGGGTTTGGGTGTGATTCTTGCCCCACAAAGAGGACATGCAAATGCCCTAAGGTGCATTGTAGCGTATGCTAGTCGACGTTTGTCACAGACTGAACGAACTTACTCACAGCCTGAAAAAGAAAGCCTTGCTCTTTTGTGGGCTTGAGAAACTTTTCATGTGTTTCTGTATGGGAAGCATTTAATGCTTGTCACTGATCACCAAGCACAGCTCACTGTTTTTGGCAATCCAAATGCTAAGATGCCCTCTTGCATTGAGAGGTGGGGGCTGTGGCTGCAAGAGCATGACTGCACCATTGTGCACCAGCTGGGGAAAGATCAGAACCCTGCTGACTCCTTTTCTCGAGGGTACATGCCATGTGAGGGTACCCCCTTCCAAAGTGGCTGAGGCCTACATCAACTTCATTGTGAGATCCAGCACTCCTGCAGCTGTAGTGTGGAGCAAAGATGTGCTGCTACCACCAATGCATATAGGAATATGCTCATTATTAAAGACATGATTATGCATCAATCTGGAGAACTCATGCTTTACCTCTGGATAATGACAGTGAATTTCAGAAATTCAAAAATGTGCTTGATGAACTGTTAGTTACACAAGAAGCGGTTGTCTTGCGAGGGTCAAGAATTGTCATCCCTGAAAGTGTACAACAGCATGTTATTGAAGTGGCACACGAAGGACTTCATGGAATTGTCACCACAAAGCGAGCCCTCCAAGACCGTGTATGGTTCCCTCATCATGATGAGTATGTTGAGATAGAGCTCCAGGCTTGTTTATCTCCTAAAACAACTCAGCATTCATTGAACATGTTGGGTCTTCCAAAACAGGTCTGGGAGAAAATTGCAGTTGATTTCTTAGGACCCCCTGCAAATAGCCATTACCTCATGGTAATAGTAGTTTAGTACTTCCGATTTCCTATAGTGGAAGATCTTTTGTCGATCACTCATGATTGAGTAATTGAAAGACCAGAAGGCATATTTGTAACATGGGTGTTTCGTCCATTTTAAAATTTGACTATGGCCCACCATTCATTAGTCTGGAATTCAAAGACTTTATTAATCAACTAAAGATCAAGCATCAGAAAGCATGCCTTTATTGCCACAGGCTAATGGAGTTGTTGAACATCATATGAGCACTCTTAAAAAGGCAGTCTAGTGTTCTGTGCTAGAATGACTTGAGCTCATTAGTTCTTCATTCTACCCTTCGAGATCAACCCCTCCTTCTACAACCAGCGAAAGTCTGGCCACCCTGGTGTTTGTGAGATCCATTGGTACCTAACTGTCCCAGTGGACCACTGAAAGAACAATTGATGTCAAGAAGTTTCGACTCACTGATTCATCCTACACGTCCAGAATGAAGATTTATGTGGAGAAGCATCAATATGCTTTAGATATTACATTTCAACAAGGGGATTGCCTGGACTTGTCAGGCAGATGCAAAGACACAAATCTGATGCTACATTTGATGCTCATCCTCTGCAAGTTGGGACTAGTAATCAGGGCCGGAATGGCTACTGGGCGTTTTGGTGTGCTGCCAAGCTGGGGGCTGATTTTACTGCAGTGGGGGCTGATTTCGTTGATGGGGACATGCGTGTGCTTATAAATAAATAAAGCAAAACAAATGGTTTTAAGCACATGCAGGCCCCCATCAACGAAATCATGCCCAGCTTGGCAGCACACCAAAACGCCCGGAAGCCAGTCCGGCCCTGCTAGTAAGGGACACATGGTGACCGCTCACCATTCTGGAAATTCCATTCCAGGGATTCCTCACATTTTAAGCACCGGTCTCAGAGTCTGACGGCACCAGACAGTCAGAATGAGACTTTGTTATCCAAGGGCCAGGAGAGCCCCAGAACTACACCAGTCTCTGCTGTGGCTGTTTCTCCTGTGTCTCCTCCACCTAACACCACACGGTCTGAAAGAGTGGTTTAAGCACCTCAATGACTCATTGAAGATCTATGATGTATAAACTTTTTTTATTTGTTGGAACTTTTTATTTAACAATGGGGGAGATGTAATTCCTTGTGTATTATAAAGCGCAGAACCCCTACGGTCCCTCACGGACTCCATAGTCGAGTGACATATGTGATTGGGTGTGGTTAGTAAAATAAATGACACAGTACATGCCAGCTACCAGTTACACTCTGAGAAATAAACAAGTGTGATACCGAGCTCTGTGTGTGGCATAATTCATTTACATGCTACCTTGCTGAGGAAGATGTTACACCCGCCTTTCTCCCTTCCAAATGTTTTTCCTATTATTTGCTTAATATTTCTTTCTCCCTGTTCTACTATTCCCTATAGTGCTCTGGATAAAAGTCTGATGAGCCCTAAATGAGCATTGGTAACACATACATGCATAAACTAAGCACTGGTGATATGATCAAATAGTCTGTAATACATTATTCGATAAAAACATTTATCAAAAAAGTAAAAACCAATTTCGAGTACACAACCCTTAAAAGTTCATACACAACAGTATACAGATCTTAAAAGCAATAAAAAACATATATACAATAAAATAGAACGAACCAGGAGGGCCATTAAAAAAAAACAGAATAGCAGCAGAGTCAGATACAGTTAGCCCAGTTATCTTTTAGTACCCTCGTTTGAAATCATCTTTATCTGGTTTGATCGTATCTGCCAGGCTCTTCCCAAATATTTTGCAACCCCACACACCAAAGCCAAAGATGTTACATCTGTTGTAAGAATGCGTAGGACATTAAGATGCCGTCTGAAGCCCAACTCCCTACAGATCGGCCTAAGCCATCGTCTTCTTGCCCCCCTATAGGCTCTACAAGCAAACATGAAATGGGCTAAAGACTCTTTGGGGTATGGGCAACATGGGCATGAAGTATGGTCAGGCAGGGAAGATCTCGACTTCTCAGTAAATGAGTTTAGTGGTAAGCTTCCATACCTGAATTTAGGAAGAGAGTTCTGTCGTTGGGTGTTTGGATAAAATCCAGAAATGGTTCGAGCTTTCTGACAGACTTATTGTTCAGAAATTGGTCGGTCAGAGGTCCCCACCTTTGCCCCTGTAGTTCCTCCTTCTGGACCCAATCCCAATACATTTTTTTAACAACATTTTTTGGTGGGGGGTTGAGTCCGCCAGATCTCACCCAATCCTATCTGCATGACCAACTCTTTCAGACATGATCAAATATGTTTGTGGTACCTCATGGTATTGGGGTGTGCTGTGCTGTCTCATGAGACATCTCATGCAAAAATCTATTGGCCATCGTGTTATGAACCTTCTTCATTTATTTTAGTGACTTGTCATGAATTAAATGCCCAATATCATTCTGTAAGAGATAGGATAAATTACATTATTGGTCAGGTTTGTGCTAGGTCGTATAACTTACACTGAGGCTTTGTGGGATTTGAAGCCCACAAGATGCCCTGACTCTTGGCAAAATTTCCCAAAGACCCAATAATGACACATATATGCCATTAATTTATTTAGATTTTATAGCGCCATCCAATCATTGTGGTACTTTCTGTAATATAGGTAGCACTGGTGCACATATAGCAGCAGTTCTATCACCAGAGGGGGTTTCCTCATTTGCATTCAGATCTGACCCCATGCAAATGAAGGAATTCCCTTGCCTCTGCACCCGCAACATATTATAGACGTGTGCGCAGAGGCAAATAAGTTGTCAGTGCACCCGCTGATGGCAACCCTCTGGAGGAAGTACGCATCTCCTTGCAGGCAAGTGCAGTCACTCACCCGCACAGTGAAACACGGAGCGGATGCTTCAAAGCCGCTCTGTTTTTCACTTGAATGCGCTGCCCGGCGAGTTGGTGACTACCCTGGGGGAAGCTCGCTCAATGTAATAGGGCACACTTTCCTTGTTGGCACCCGGCACATATGTTTTAAGGTGCACCATGGTGCAAACAGGGAAAGTGCACCCTATGTGTAATAGGGACTTTGGTGCCCTTTTGGAGACATACTGAAATACATTTTCTGATAAACCAAGTTTATTAGATTTTCAATAATACACTGAACACATACATAAGTAAAAACAACATCAAACTAGTCGACATTATACAGTAGCAACTGGGACTGAATTGAGCCCTCGGCCTCAGTCAGTTTCCCACAAAGAGCCCACAATTTGTCCCATATTTAGGAGTGTTTTGTGAGCAACCTCTCGCCTAGTATATGGGGCAGCTGCATCTAGGCACACCAATCCACTCACCTTAGCCATCCTCCCAAAGTAGGACGTTGGATGGGCTTCCATTTACTATACTGAAATGAATTTAATCTATTCCTTTGGGGGATGAGAGAAAAAAAGAGATCCCATCTTTCTGAAGTCCACAGGGACATTTCTTCTTGCTTGGCCCCAGAGCAAGTGATAGTAAATACAGCATGAGAGTGACTGGTCTTTACGCCATCCTGCTTTTCAAAGCAGTACTCAAACCGAGCAAGGGTAATGCTGCAGAGAGAGTATACACAGAGAAGGCGCTATGACGGACTGAGGCAAGCAGGCACAGTGGAGGGTATCGGATGAAGGCATAGAATGGCAGTGTAGAGGTCACATTGGAAGAGGGACTGTGCTGGACGGGAGGAATGGACAGGTTGGAACCAGAATGAGCGGAGGTAGCAAGGTGGAACTTTGGAGGGCATTGAGGAGCGGGGGGGGGAGAGGGACGCCAAAGTGAACAAGAGTGAAGGGTGGAGCGAGAGAGGAGTGGGTGGCACGGGAGCTCTTGCGGGCAGGCTGGAGGGCCATCCTATGGATGGACAAGAGCAGGGGGTGAGTCAGGATGGATGAGTGGTCATCTCTGACAGCGGAAGGAGGTGTGTCACAGGAGGAAGCAATGTACTGAACTGAAAAAGGGGATCAGAGAGTGGTGGACCAGAGTGACACTACAATTCGTCTGGTGATCCTAAAGAAAACACAGTGACAGATCAGGGACAAGATCAGAGCCAGGGGTCTAGACACAGAGTGACTGGCGTAAATGCAACTTTTCTCAGTGCAGTTGCAGGGTGGGGGCAGCACAGTGCTGAAGTCTATGAAAGAGGGTGGGATGGCTTTGAGACCATTGCAGGAAGTGTTGGAATGTGGAAGTGTTGTTTTGAAGTACACCAAGAGGAAGAGGTGGCGAGGCCCTCACCAAACGATATAATTCGCACTTTGATTACATATATTCTGAATATTTCCCCTGCTGGAAGGTTCCGGTGAGTTTTCATTAGCATATAGATTGCATTTATAGACGCTGCTCAGCCAAAGAAATGTTTAATAGTAGTAGGTGGAAAAAGCTAACAGTTTTCAAACTCATAAAATCATTTTTTTGCAAAATGTTATTAAAAACCCAATTCTGCCCAGAGATCTTGCACATTTATTCCTCTCTGTGGAAAATGGTATGAACACAAGCCCTCCCATCAAAAGTACATCAACATAACTGAGAATACGTTTTAATGTACGGTGGATGGTGGTCATTATCATCCCATTAGTGGTCCTCACCGCGCATCGAAGATCTATGATCTTGAAAGAAATGTTTCCTAGCCCTATAGCCAACGTTAAATCTGAATTGAGGTTGATCAGCTTTTTGAGGCGCTCCTGCACGCATGCCATTAGTCTCATGCGCATTTTTAATAAAAGTAAACGGCAGCTACTATAGGCCAGAGAGACCTAATCCCTGCTTGTTTCAGCTGCGCATTTGCTGCTGAGATGTAGTTGTAACCCATGGAAACAGAAGCACACAACTGATGAACAGAAAAACGCAGGCCTCAGCTATTCCAGAGGTCAAATCGCGGGTTCACTTAAGCTAAGAAACACTAGATAGCTTGATTTGCCTATTTCCATATTAGGCTGCTGAAATTGCCTGCTCCATAAATACACTGCAGGTTTCCCTTTGTCAGTAGCCACTTAAAAACCAAAATAAACCACTGTGACCTTGAGTGCAAGTTGCACGTTACTGGTGGGGTAACAAAGTTTATACATGACATTATCAGTGCTGTGTGATACCACTGCAGCAATACCATGCAATTATGGGTGAAGCCCCTCAAAACGAAACATAACGGTGCATAATACTGCGCAGAATTCCATTTAATATGCCCTGCTCTAGGGGGCATAGTACACACATTACGCACCTGTTATGAGCAGGAACTTAATGTCTGTGGGAGCCCTGATTAGAGGCATGGGGGAGGAAAGCCGAGAGGGTAGGAGGATGGAAAGTGAAGAAGAATTATTGCAGGGGGAGCATTGTATACTCTTTTGCTGGAGAAGAAGGTTGTCTGGGACTGGCGACGAGGCAAATCTCAAGCGATTTTACCTGCCAGAATTCCCAGCTGGTAAAAGTGAATCTGATGGAGGGAGTCAGAGAGCCGCAAATGAAGATGGGTGCCTTTTAGGCAAACTCTCTTGGCACTACGGAAAAAGCTGCCAAATTGAGCCCCATCCACCAACTATAGCTAGACTCAGAGCTCTGGTGGATATGGAAGCATGTTTGGTGCAGCTGCTGGGCTGTGTGCCGCTCATTGGCGACCTGCGTGGTGATGGTGATGTGGGTGCATGCCAGATAGTGCAGGTGCTATAGTACAGGGGCGTTGGAACTGTGGCGATTGTGGCCTATTGGGACAGTACCATTGCTGGACAGGCGATCCCATAATGGCTGTCAAAGCTTAACTGTCCTAATTCGAGTGGGTGCGTGGAATGACAATTGTCCTGAGGGAGCTTGGGGGCACAATTGCTTGGAGTACTGTGCAGTTGCACAGGTAATCCAGGCTGTCAAGCTGTGGGCCTTGTGCCCACATGCTAAGTGACAGACGACACAGACACATGCTTATAGTAGATACAGCTGGCCCGGGGCACTTGCGCCCGGCCCTTTTTATTAGCATGGTCACCTCACTGGCGACTCCTGTGCTGCATGGGTGAGCGGTGGGTGTTAGCACGCCCCCTAGGAAGGGCCTGCATTATTACATCTTCAGCAGGACACTACATCTCTCCCAAAATCCAAATGAAAAGACATGAAGTCCAAACTGTGGAAATCAAAACAAAACAAACTGGATACTGTTGTGTTGGGGCCCTAGGCCCGCATAAGCATAATGAATGGACACCGACACTTAGAGGGGTAGCTGGTTAATGGGCCACAAGCACGTGCACTCGGCTCCTTTTATTGACTGTGTCACGTGCCTCGTGACATCAGTGGTGGGTGGGTGTTAAGTGTAGGATTGCAGGCTGAACAACTAGAATGTGTCCAGCAGGACACAACATTCCTCCCAAAATTTGATAAAAATTAAGGAAAAACAAAAGTCCGAACCTGTGGGAGGAAGTACATGAATATACAATAATTACAAATTTAAAATGAGTCTCTTCAGCCGCTTGCTTGATGACGAGGGTGGAAATTGCTGCTGAAACGTTAACTTCTCCTGGGCTCGACGTCCTGGTTCTCGGTGGGCGTGCTCTTGTGCACTTGCGCCGTGGAAGTGTGTTGGTCAGTCCACTGAGATCTTGCTTTTGAGGGTGACGCCGAACAGGATGACCAGATGTTAGACTTAAAGGATTTTGTCTTCTACTGGTCCGTCGGTTTCTTCACTGTAGGCAGCGTGGCTTTACATTACAAAGGATGGAGTGTTTGAAGGACATTCTTCTCACTAGGACGCCCCTCTCTCGGGTGTTCTCCTGCCACGAGATGTCCCGGAGGCCTTTTTCATCAGGTTTCCACTGGGCCGGGTGTTCTCCACAGCGTTGCTCCAACTCCACAGTCTGCGTGTGAATGGAGGAGACGATGAGAGTACTATCTCACAGAGTCCGTAGTTCCACCTGAAGGGTTGTTGTTGACTCCTGCCTTCGCGCACAAGTTCCTCTTCTTCCTGGGACATGCAGGTTAGACGGCGATGGATCCATCTCTCTTGTCGGGACCCTCTGCCACCAGTGTCCCTGAGGCCTTTGCCCCTTGGATCTCCACGGGCTGGTGTGGATTGGTCAGTTCTCCTTGTTCAGGCCGTCTGAGCTCCCTCTGCATCCAGGTTTCCGCTCGATCGTAAAGGTGGGTGTTGCCTATGGTCCGGCCTGTGCACTCCTACCGTCGACGGGTCGTCGGGGTCTTGTAAGTAGATGCCTGATCTGTTCCTGGTGCCATCAGTGTTCTCCTGGATGTGTGGGTCACTGTACACGATGTTGTGCTGTGTGTCACCTCTTCTTGTAAGTGTGTAGACTTATCACACATCTCCTCACCTTTTCCAGATGTTGTTCTTGGCGTCGTGCCACATGACTTCTTTCTTCATTTTCCTTTTCACGACACGGAGCTGTCACCTTTCTGTCTTTGTGTTCATGACCAGGCTACTTCAAGCAGAGTGCACTCCGCCTGTTTCCCCCTGGTCTTGTCCTGGCTTTCAGACACTATCTTCTTCTCTTCTGTGACTGGACCGGTCATTACGATCTTTTCTCTTGCCTCCGTTTCACTTCTTTTCTTCAGGTCGGTGTCATCAGACTTCTTCGTGGTCCCATCCCTGGACCTCTTCTTGATCTTCACATCGGACCTTCTGACATGACATCTTCATCCTGACTTCCTGGCAGAATACCTTCGCTGCGCCTTTACGGCGGGTCAGCATTCCGGCGACCTATTGGCAAGTCGGCTTTCTCTTTTCCTTTTCGGGCGACCATCTGACTGGTCGGCTTTTTCTGTGGGTGGGCATCTGGCTGGTTGGATCATCCTTTTCTTCTTAGGTGATCTTCCTTGCTACCAGATGGGGTGGACAGCTTCCTCTTCGTGAGTCTTCTCGCTATCCGCGATCTGCTGCAGTGCTTTTGCGTTGGCGCAGTTTCGTCTGCGCTCTTCGTGTGCTCTGCTGTTTCCGGAGGGTTACTTCACCGCTCCATAAACCTTCTCCAGTGGGTGCACTTCTCGTGCGCGCTGCCGGTGAGGCTCTTTAGCTTCTTGGCGTGGTGATCTTGCGTCACTCTTTCATTGCACGTCATTGTGCATGCCAGTTGCAAGTTTGTGCTTCACTTCGTAGCATCGTGGTACATCTTCAGTGTTGCTTTAGGTGGATTTCTGTGATTGGCTTGTCCAATGCTTGTTTGCTGATTGTTTCTTTTGGTGCAATACCCCCCCAGTGTCCACTAAATGGCATTGTAGTATTTGGGTTCTCTTCAGCAGCAGCTTACTTTTAACTTGGCTTTCTCTCCTGTTTGTGCTTGGAGTCCCGGGCTTGCAGGACCTGTTGTTGTCCAGGAGTGTGCAGGACAGGAGGGGACTGGAGTCACTGCTGACCACAGGTAAGTCCCATTTTCTTTTCTTTGTTTCTCAAGCATGAGGGCAGTGGGGCACAATAGTGTTTTTTGGTACGAAGGGGGGAAACGCCGGCTGAGGCAGCACTGCTGGTGCCCCACGTGGGTTTGCCCTGTGTTTTACGGTGCTCTCTGTCTTTGCAGTTGCATGGGGCATTTTACGACTTAGGAGCTTTGTTGCGGGTGGGCTCCACGTGGTGCATTGTATTTGGGCAATGTCTTTCGCCGCCTTTCACCCCTTCTCACCCTGCCGCCGCAGCTCCGCAGGCGCTCACACGCTGTGCGGAAAGGGGTGCGGGGGGTCGCTGCTCCGAAGCAGCGGTTAGGCTCCGTTTCCTCACCAGGCCTTCTCGGAGCGGTCGTATGTTCGGCAGGGCTGCGCTTTTGTTCTGGCACTCAGCAGCGGCGGTTGGCGTGGATGCAGACCGGCCCGCTTGCTCCTGCGTCAGTCTTCTTCCTTCATGCCTGGCCGTGTCTCGAGCATCGCGGGTGGGCTCCGCTTGCTCCTGATGTCCTTCGAGGGTCAGCCCTGGCTCCTCGCACTTTCTCCCGGGGGTAGGCAGCGGCAGCCGGCGTCGTTGCAGTCCGGCCCCGCTTGCTTTCACTTTCCTCTCGGGGCACTTTCATAAGAGGGGGTCGGAAGGTGGTTAGTTACTTCACCCCTCCCTTCAATCATTACTTCGGCTCTGGCCGTTGCGGGTGGTCTCCGCTGTCGGATTTACTTTGCTTGGGGCCGCTGCCCTTACACAGGCTCACCTCTGGCCTGCGGGCCTCGTTTCTATGTCGCCGCAGCAGCCTCAGACACGCGCTGTGCGGCGAGGGTCACTGGTAGCAGGTTGCGGGTGGGCTCCACTGGCCTTGCTTCGCTATGTGTCAATTTTCGGCCGCATCAGCATCCGGCCGGGCGCTTGACCATGCGGGTGGGTTCCGCTTAGCGTCCAGTTATGAGGGGGGTCGCTTCAGGCTAACGCGGCCCCCCAGGCATTCCTCAGTGCCCTGGCTCACCTCCGGCCTACGGGCCTCTTCAGCCACACGGGTGGGCTCCGCGTTGGCTCTTCACTGTGGGGCACTGTCGCGGCCGACACGGGTGGGTTCTCGTCCGTCCTCTTGTTTCCGTGAGCACTCTTGCAGCCCGTTAGCCCTCGGCAGGGCTAGAAAGGTGCGGAGTGGGCTCCCGGTCACCTCCTCACGATGACTAGGCCCAGGGCAAGGCACACGCCCTGCGTGCTACTCGGCGGCCGTCGCCGCTCTTTGGCAGGGGGTGCCCTCTCGGCGATCAGCCTTCTCTCCCCCTTTATCAATGGCTGTAGCACGCCGGGGCTCATTCCACCCTCGTCGCCATTGTTGAGTTGGGGCCCTAGGCCCGCATTAGCATAATGAATGGACACCGACACTTAGAGGGGTAGCTGGTTAATGGGCCACGAGCACGTGCGCTCGGCTCCTTTTATTGACTGTGTCAAGTGCCTCGTGACATCAGTGGTGGGTGGGTGTTAAGTGTAGGATTGCAGGCTGAACAACTAGAATGTGTCCAGCAGGACACAACATTTACCACACAGTCCATCAGTCTCTATAGTCAAACAGCAGGATAGCAGTGAGTACATGGACTGATGATGCTACATTGCTGTAGCAGTTAGCATGAACAGTGTCATCTTCTCCATGACAAAAACCATGACGGAATCACAAAAGAGGCAAGTATTGTGTTTTTGTGAGTTTATTAGCATGCATGTGTCAGGAAAGTGCACAGGATGGTGGCTGCTGTACAATGGGTTGGAATCCAAAGTTCACAGATGAGTAGGAAGTGTTGGAAGATGAAATGTCCAGAGTAAAGTCCACAGTCATCTGATACATCAGACTAACTGAAAACCTCCATGTCATGTGGGAGAGTTGAGTAGCATTCAACAAGGTGAACAGTTAGCACACAAAGGCAAAGTTCCAGAACCGGCGTTGGGTTCCTGGGGGATGTGCATGGCCATCTTTGTCTCAGTTGCCCTTCTTCGGACGACCCCTCTTCTTCCTGGGGGGATCCTCAAGTGCATGCTGCTGCGGTGCAGGGGACTCTCCACTAGAGTCACCCTCCCTCCCTGTGGCAGTTGTAGATGTTGCAGCACCAGATGTTTAGGGCACACAGGGAGGTGTGGACATGTTGGTGCTGACCTGGCGGAGGCATGTCAATATGTCCCTATGCTCCCCTGTCTGTTCTTCCAATGTGTCCCACTTCGACTCCATGCGAGACATGTGTGTCTCCAAGCGGGCATGATGGGCAGCCTGCTGCTGTTTTATGTCCTTGAGGATCCCACAACCTGGCTGACCTCTCTGGTGGTAACCTGGAACGCATTTATGTTACGTACCAGTTGAGGGTCATCATGCAGTCCAGTCCCCTCTTGCAAGGTGTGACCGCTGCCTACCACCCCTAGCCACATGGTCCAGACCAGCGGAGGCAGACACAGATGACCCTGGGTCCCCTTGGGAGCCAGTCTGGTTGTTGGTGTCCATTGCCTCCCAGCCAGGTGGGCTGGGCCCCGGTGCTGGTGGAATCCTGTGTCCGTGGTCTGTCTGTGTCATCAGTGGTGGTGTGTCTGTTGCCAGTTCTTAGAGGACTGGGTGCAGGGGGTGCTGGTGATAGTACTGCTGGTGCTGCATGACGACTCCCACTGGGGGTGCCAGGTCCTTCGTCATCCGAAGAAGACAGAGACTGTTCCACACCAGAGAGCTGATGTTGCACCGGAGCCTTTGGACTGGGACTCTTCTTCGTTAGCTGATATGTCCTCAGCATCACTTGTGTGGGGAAGAGACACACAATGTATGTAATGTTTCAACAGGCATCCATGGCTCATACACATGAAAGTTGTGACTGTACATCAGGGTGCATGCCTGTGCATTGCATTGTCCTATGTTGTCACAGACAGAGGTTGATGTAGTCATAGCATAGCACATTGTCCTGCCAACATAGAACTTTTGAATTTGCATGGGGCGATGTGTGCATGCCCAGCTAATGTATTGATTGACTGTACATGGTCATTGCTACTCAGGGGTCATCACGTGCCTTCCACAGGTGTGTCATCCCTGTCAATGTTTGTCCTTTAACTGTGACATACGTGCAGTTCCACTTCAGATATGATCCTGTTTTGGGGCATGTGTGTTATCAGTGTTAGCAAGTCCTTGTGCGTCACATCGGTGTGTGTGTACAACATGGTCAGAGTCCAGTATACCTGAGATCTCTTTTGTGGATCTGTGTTGTGGTCTGCGTTACTAGTTCACGTCTCATTTGAAATGGGTTGTGATGTTGCTGTAGCGAATGATGTGGTTGCTGAGTTTAGTACGTGAAAGCCTGATTTATCCGGTCACTGTCCTCCATGGGGATTGGGATTCAGCACAGGGGCACTCTGACTTTTCCATGTACATGGAAGTGTGGGCCGTGGTATGTGTAGCAATTTTGCTGCTGTGAGGAGCATGTCTCCTCCAATGCAGTCCAAGTTGGTCCTTGTGTCTACAGTGTCTATAACAGTGAGTGGTGTGTTGAATGCAGTATGTATATGGCGCAGAACGATGTAGGGGTGGAATTCTGCTCAGTACAGCACCTCGTGTGAACAACACCATGCTTCAGTGTCAGCTATGTTGTTTTGTCCATTCCATTCACTGTCAGGTGTCACCTGCCAAAGATGTCTGTGAGTTCCAGTGTGTTTATGTTCGATGTAGTCTGCCTGATTCTCCACGGTTGTCATGTGCATGACACACCTTCACAGCTAGGCCAGGAGGCCCCTAATACACTGCATCCCCAGACTGTATTTGTTGAAATACAGTTGCACAGGCTGTGAGTGTGTACGTGTTTGGGTTGGCCAGTGCATGTGGGGGATTTGCAGTCACATCTTTACTCATGGCCATATGTCAGCCATCTTACCAGCCCATTACGTTTGTGAGTGATGTCATTTGAGATGTCATCAGTCATGTCACTGACCCTGTCATGAATGATGTAATATGTGACATCATAAGCAGTGGATTGCGGGCGCGCAAGTTACAGTTAGTACAACTAAATATAACGGAGGAATTTGAATGGTTTTATACGAGTGAAATGTCCAGCTAACTATAACACCGCTGAAACCTATGGTTTTTTTCAGTGAATTTCTAAGATTTTTTAAATGCTAATTCCTAACTATAACATGTCTGAAACCTATGTTTTTTTCAGTGAATTTCGAAGGTTTTTAAATGCTAATTCCTTACTATAACATATCTGAAACCTATGTTTTTTTCAGTGAATTTCTAAGGTTTTGTAAATGACAATGTTTAAATGTATTAATTCTTATATTAATTTTTTGTTACTGATATACTAAATTTTTTTAACTATTTATTTTTAGATATTTTATTTTTTACATTACATTATAATTACATTATACATTACATTACAAAATATACTTTCTCAGAATGAATTACTTTAGTTTAAATACTTTGCAAATAGGCAATAGTCTTTTAAGTACAGTAGTTACAGTTGTTGCAATGCGCAACACAAATTCAAACACAATGCAACATTGAGCTCATTGTGAATTTCTATTTAAATGCAATTAGTTACTTTATGGATTACTTTTCTAACCACATAACTGGATCCTACATTTAGTCCTAGGACATCTCCTCTAAACATTTGAGTAAAAGGGTTTTGGTTACAGTAGTGATTTTTAAGTAATATTATTGTTTTTTAAAAGTTGACACTTTGAAATTTTTTCACTTTGACATTTTTTCACAAAGAATCACCAATGTTATCCTATGGGAGGAAATTCCCTTAGCAGGTAAGTAGTGTTATCGTTACTTTTTCTTACTCAGTGGGGGATCCTGGATCCAGCACTGGTGCATCTCCGGTAAACAGTTGAAAGAATGTGTTTAAGTCATATAGGCGATTTTTAAGGAATATTTGTAGTTTCTGATAACAGACTCTCAGAAATTTTTCTGTTGAAAACCAGACAATGGATTTCTATGGAAGGAAATACAAGTTACTGGTAAGTACCTTTAGAATTACTTTTCAGGGTCTGTGCTGGGTGAAAAGATGCATTACTGGGTTCTCTCCTGAGAGAGTAAATCGAAATTAGTTGTTCGGATGATTTTAGGTGAATATGTTAAAGTTCCAAAACTCCACACTTAGAAGAATTTCTAGGTGAAACCAGTCAATGTTAGCCTATGGAAGGAAATTCAAGTTACTGGTAAGCATGGTTAGAAATACTTTTCAGGATCAGTACTGGGCTCAAAGATGCAGCACTGAAGTCTCTCCTGATAACAGGTGAGTAAATCGGAATTCTTAGTTCTGCTGATTTTATAGGAATATTTTAAAGTTCCAAAACTCCACAACTCAGAAGAATTTCCTAGTGAAACTAGTCAATGTTACCCTATGGAAGGAAATTCACTTAGCAGGTAACTAGTATTATTGTTATTTTTTCTTACTCAGTGGGGGATCCTGGATCCAGCATTGGTGCATCTCCTGTAAACAGTTGACATCTTTTCTCTTTATGTCTGCAATAAGCTCAATGTGTTTGTAGGTTTCTTGATGTTTTCAGTCTGTTAAGTAAAATGTCAGATTAATTAATATTAAGTAGAAATTAAATAACACTCCAGCAATTTTCTATGTCAAATGCTAAAAATCGCTATGTGTTGCTATTTAATTTACAGACTAAGCAAAAACGCATATGTGCAAACTGTTAAATGCTTAAAATAGATAAGTTAAAATTCACATTCACTAGGAATATGAACGGCCTCAAAAATAATTGTGCCTTTGGTAGCAAAACAAATTTGTAGCGTTTTTTAAAGGCAAACTCTTCAACTAAAGTAAATTTTTTCTTGCTAGATTTAAATGCATCTTTTTGCACACGCATTTTTAAAACTTGAAATGTCTGTTTTCAGTAAAACTGAAAGCGTGCTCAGGTTTCAGCACTCTTTCAGGTTTCAGCCTTTCCTGCCTCAAGGCAGCAGATATTTAGCCCAGGACTTAGTAGCCGTTAGTTAATCACAGTTGGCCTTTTTCATTTCAGAGTAGTGTTTTAGAGGGTTACAAAAATAAGGTTCATCACTTTGTATCACTGGAAGACATTCCAAATACGGTTTTCCTCTCTTAAAACATCTTTTTCAAAGTATATTTTTGTTTCTGTTGAAAATACTGATTGCCCTTTAAAAATGGCGCAAAAAATGTCATGTTTTAAGTTAGGCTTTTTGTGCGTAGGCGCATAAATGAATGCATCTAAAAATGATAGGCAAGGGATGCAGCTTACCTTTATATGTGGAGTTATCATAAAAACAGATAATTGGTTTCATTGTACGAAAAATTATTAATTATGGAAAAATTATTTGAGAAAAAAATTACGTGTTTTTTAAAACCGTTTTTTGATATTTATAAAGCTTAATACTCATACTATGACCTCCCAGTGTTAAAATTTGATTTAAGTTATGTGTTATGGTGTAATTAGGTAATTTGCATGTTGGTTTTCACTTTGCGCGGGCGTAGAGAACTCATTTTTCCAAGGATTTACATGAGATATGACTAATGTCTAATATCTGTAACGTGTAAAGAACATCCTGAGGATGATTAATACGTAAAACAATTATAGTATATTTATTTTTAAGTGCCCCAAAGATAAAAGTCGAAATTGAGTTAAATGGTTTTTTAACACAGATTCTTGTCATTTACCATAGATTGAAAGTGTCTCTGGCTTCAATAAATGCATACATTTGTGCATAATACAAACTTGTGGGTTGTTAGGTTGTTTTTCATAGCTCGGTGAGCCAATGTGCCCGGTGGAGAAGTTTGTGTTTAATATCAGGGTTGAAGGTTGTAAATTTAGCAGGGCCCATTTCAGACGTTCATCAATGTTAGGTTGCTAAAATGAGTACCATTGTATAGGGTGGTAGCAAACATTTGTTCTAAAAACTGGTATGTGTGAACCCTTCACAGTAAATGTAGTAGGCCTTCTGTCTTTGTCATGTTGACATTGTGACCTTTTAAATTCGAGCCTTGTCTCTGTGAAATGCAGAATAACATTGCTAAACAGGCCTCTGAAAGGTGGAATTTCGGGTTTAAAGTTAAAGACTTAATTCCAAAGGGAAATATAAAAAAGGTTTCTTGAAAGGTTTCTTTAAAAGGGTATACAACCTTTACCACGCAACTTTTACAACGACCTACCTTTACCACGCAATTTTTACAACGCAAGATCCATTACAACGAAGTACCATTACAACGCATGTATTTACAACGCAGGTACCTTTACAACGCATACCATTACAACGTAAGTATTGGTAAGTATATAATTTTATCAAAAATATTATAAGTTTGAGTTTTTGGGTAAAGGGGTATTTTTAGGGTTCAGGGTCAGTTTTGGGTTTTTGGGTAAAGGGGTATTTTTAGGGTTCAGGGTCAGTTTTGGGTTTTTGGGTAAAGGGGTATTTTTAGGGTACAGGGTCAGTTTTGGGTTTTTTGGGTAAAGGGGTATTTTTAGGGTTCAGGGTCAGTTTTGGGTTTTTGGGTAAAGGGGTATTTTTAGGGTTCAGGGTCAGTTTTGGGTTTTTGGGTAAAGGGGTATTTTTAGGGTTCAGGGTCAGTTTTGGGTTTTTGGGTAAAGGGGTATTTTTAGGGTTCAGGGTCAGTTTTGGGTTTTTGGGTAAAGGGGTATTTTTAGGGTTCAGGGTCAGTTTTGGGTTTTTTGGGTAAAGGGGTATTTTTAGGGTTCAGGGTCAGTTTTGGGTTTTTGGGTAAAGGGGTATTTTTAGGGTTCAGGGTCAGTTTTGGGTTTTTTGGGTAAAGGGGTATTTTTAGGGTTCAGGTCAGTTTTGGGTTTTTTGGGTAAAGGGGTATTTTTAGGGTTCAGGGTCAGTTTTGGGTTTTTGGGTAAAGGGGTATTTTTAGGGTTCAGGGTCAGTTTTGGGTTTTTGGGTAAAAGGGTATTTTTAGGGTTCAGGGTCAGTTTTGGTTTTTTGGGGTAAAGGGGTATTTTTAGGGTTCAGGGTCAGTTGTGGGTTTTTGGGTAAAGGGGTACAGGGTAAAAATTAAGTACAATAACATTTAAATTACATTAAATTAAATTGATGAAATTAAATTAAATTAAATTAAATTAAATTAATTAAATTAAATTAAATTAAATAAAATTAAATTAAATAAAATTAATTAAATCAAATTAAATTAAATTATATTAATTTTAATTAATTTACATTTAAAAAATATTATAAACTTACCAATACTTACGTTGTAATGGTATGCGTTGTAAAGGTATCTGCGTTGTAAATACATGCGTTGTAATGGTACTTCGTTGTAATGGATCCTGCGTTGTAAAAATTGCGTGTTAAAGGTAGGCGTTGTAAAAGTATGCGTTGTAACGTCATACATCCCTTTAAAAGTCCCAGCATCATGACATTTGTATTTTTGCTCTAAAAAATAATGTATGCTAGTCGGTTTTATTTGACTGAAAACGAAGTGTTGCATTAAGTCTTAGACAAAAAAATAGGATGCAGCCTTTTACTAAAATTTTGAAGCCTACATGAATAAGTAAGAAGTTTTTTTTTATCATGGAGATTGTGGCACAAGGCTAATTTTAGGTGTCAGGGAAAGGATTTTACCTCTAAAAGTTAAAAAGGCTTCATGTTGCAAGGTGTCTGACAAAATGGTAACAGTTAAGTAATGGAAATGTATTTTTGTGTTTGTTAATGTGTATCATGTTTTGTCTTCTGCTTAAAAGTTACAATTGATGTCTGTTTATTATATGTATTACCTGTACATATTGTATATGTCTCTCTTTTGTGTGGTGTGTATTTTTTTTTCCTTTTCGCTTCTGCTCACAGATCATTCATGGATTGCTCTGGGGGCTTTTAAGCCTAACAAGACACGTGAGTTTGGTTGGTTGAAATAAGATGTTTTTTTTTGTTTTTTTTGCGCAACTCCTTTGAAAAGAAATGTCCATGCGTTTTTCATGTTTGTGTATTTTGTTCTATCATGAATTTTTCTTGCTGGTTCTGTGTGTCCGAAAGTTGTATTTGACAGCAGATACCCACTATTGGTGATCTACTGTCAAACAGGAGGGTATCCTTACACAGTATTATGCGTCACCACTCATTTATATATGCTATCGTTTTACAGCGAGTATATCTGATGGCTTGACGTCCGTTTTGTGCGTTTTTGCATGTTTTATGTTGTATGTTGCTGCTTAAGAAATTATTACAAATTCACCCGTGTCGGTAAAATTTTTGCTGATACTAAAATTCACAGATATGATTTTTTTTCATATTGTGAACCAGACAGACAACACTTCACCAGTGTACGTCAAATTTGGCTATAAGTATTGAAGAAAATAAACAGCAGATGGTGTCATTTGTAGTCACGATACTGACCTTTCCTGTAAGGAACAGGCAGCCCTAAAATTATATATCCTGTTTGGCCGTAAGGATAAATTATAGATTTGTGACTCTTGTACATGGTGACCTAATTTCTATTTCACATTAGTCAGTTTTATTCTGCTTCCTAAGTGGCCTTCCTATGGCTCTGGACCGTAAAAGAAACCAGGTTTCATTTTTTCCTGAAGAAGGAACTGGAACATTAGCTGACATTACAGTATATGGTGTAGTGGCCAACCGTTAAGGTTAAATTTGTAGACTATTGTGATTTCCTTTGTGTGTATCACCCATACTCTTGGTTTTGTGACACATGCCTGACTATCACCCAAGCGCATCGTGTCTAGTTATTGGGGATTTTAGCTGTGTACTAGTCCCATTCCTCTTTTCCGTATTCCTTTCACCAGTCAGCTTTTATTATTATTAGTGTATTATGCAGGTTCACACTTTCAGATTGCAGTAATGTACCATGGACCCCCATCTTACGTATAAATTTCCTTTTGCATAACTAGACTGGTTCTAAGAATTTTCTTTAGGCCTATTCTGATGTTTTTCCAGTCTGTCTGTTAAGGTAGTCATGGACTGATTAACTGACTCAATACAATAAGCTTTCCGTCTCAATAGGAGACACTTTTACGTTTTTTTTTTTTAATATGACAAATTCAATGCCTGTTCTAATTTGGATTTTAGTTCCCTTTTCTGCTGCTTTAATTTTAATGGACCAGATGTATTTTAAATAATGGAAATACCAGGACTCTCTACTTCTTGTCTTTTGTTCCCACATCTTGATCATTAGCTTTTGCATTGCATAGTCCCACCTGATGCACAATTATTATGATAATATGTATGTGATCCCGCTTTTGAGATGTTCTAGATGAGGAATTTAGGAACACCTATGTGTATCATTGAGATAAAATGTGTTTGCCCCATGAGACATGCCACTATGTGTGAGGACATCCATTCAGATAGAATTCCCATGTCGCTATGATGATAAAAGATATGCTCCCACACGGAAACCCAATTGAAGAGCCTAGAGGCACTGTTTTGCCTATTGCCTTTGTTTTTGTATTTGCCTTTGAGAATGACAGTGTATTTCAACACAGAATTGTCCCATGGCGTGTGGCCACTCCTTTGAAGATCGCAGGCCACCTGTTTGCAGTCCCCTTGTTGTACAATGAACTGTTTAAAGCATCGCACTTGCTTCATCAGAAGGCGTTCAACATCAGAAAAGAAGAAGGAGCCGGTTTTGCCACAGTCCCTTGAGATTTCAGTGCAAAAGAGCGCCTGTTATGTGATGGTTAACCTCTGACAGAGTGCAGTCCCTTGAGATTTCAGTGCAAAAGAGCGCCTGTTATGTGCTGGTTAACCTCTGACAGTGTGCAGTCCCTTGAGCCCCTTGGCCTGAGTTTTGGCCACGCACCCCCTTTTTCCCTTGCTTCAACGGAAGTGCAGTGCACCGGAGGATCCAAGAGCGGCAAAAGGCACTCCATTCTGGTGCCCATGAAAGAGCAGCCTGAGCATCCTCTGACACTGAATGATGAGTGTCGGAGTCTGAGAATGGTCCCGGGTCTGCACAAGATGATCTGTAGTGTCTGCCGCAGAGGAGAGATACGGTGCACTGCCTTGAGACATTGAGACTTTTTGAATGAGCTATGAGTGTTTGCCAGGAGGGCACTCCAACAGATACTGTGCATCAGAGCATGGGAGGCCTGAATTCAAAGGCCCATGCAACAACGGGAGCAGACTTGATTGGACAATAGAAGCCTGCCAGAGAGGCTTTTTGAACAGACTCTGGGCATAGTCGGTTTCACAAGAGGTTTCCGTGTGATTGTATAGACTAAGTGTTAGGAGAATGATTTTATTGTTCAACTGGCATTATTTTTAAGTAGTATTCTGTTTAGTAAAAGCAGAATAAAGTCCATTTCCTGTGGAAGAGTATCCCCTTTTCACCTCAGAGCATTAATGAGGGTCACCACTGTTTCACTTGAACATGCAATGAATTACAGAAATGCATAGGAAGACCTAAAATGTTACTAGATAATTTTAGGATTTACTTTTTGCTTAGGGTTATGAAAAATTATGATTTCATTTGTAATAGCGGTCACTACTTTGTCTATATGTTCTTAATGACGTGTTTTCTAGTGTTTTTGTAAACATGGCATTGTCTTTTATGGGTGGGATTGTTTTTGCTGCCCAATTCACATCTGTACCCACCTATGTCTCTTCCTACTTCTACTTCTTTGCATTCTTTCCAGATTTTACCTGAACATGGACTAGTTAGAAGGTCAGAGTTTACTGATAATTCCTTTTGAACAGTTTCTGCATCGACACCAGTTAGTAGTGAACATCACTAATTGTTGGGTGTGTGGTTTTATACCACATACTACAGATAGAGGCATTTGGTCCTGCCATATATGGCCTTTGTGCTACTGCGTGTGTAAGGAGACCTGTCCCGAGAGAGTCGCTAAGTAATAGGATTATGCTTCAGCAACATCTTGATGATTTGATAAATATAGACCTGGACTCAGACTAGCGTGAGTATAGGTTATTGCCTATGTAAGGGCAAAAGGAGCATCTGTGGTACTGAAAATTTTGGACCTGTGTCCTAAACTTTGTCGTAGTATGACGATTTTGGTATCAAAAGACCGAGAATGGCTAGTACACTATGCACAAGCATTTTCGTCATATTCAAATGACAGAATCACCCTGAAATCAGAGTTTTCGTCCTGAATCCTCGGGTTCCATTTTGTGAACGGCAGCCATTTTGTGATTGCCCTCACATAGGCTGATGACTACAGGGTGACTGTGGCCAAACAAGTCTCTAGGGACACATACACCTTAGCTGACTTCTGTGTGACCTGAACAAGCTGACTCCCTTGCCCGAGGCTGACCTCGTTGAGCCAGTTCCTTGTTAGGCAGCTGGTCAGATAGAGAACAAAGAGCAGGACATTGCAATGTTTATTGTACACGCACACACACCTTTATCTTGCTCCTATCTGTTTCTGTTCCTTCTTTATGGTCTATTTATGATGTGGGCTGCGGGCCTTTTCATTATGGGTCTTGTCCAGCTTGTCTAAAGAAGAATGTTTATTATGGGTTTGTTTGATGATTAATTTTGGGCTGGACAAACTGAAAAGTGGGTTTGTCATCATACAGTGCTTTGTGTGCACGTCCTGGGAGTGACCAACATTAATGTACTTCAAAGAGAAAATGTGTGCCTAGGGCATAATAAATGGTATAAAAGGTCTGTGCTGAGACCATTCAGCAGACTGCCTCATTCAATTGCTAAGGCAGTTGGGTGACGTAGCCTCACTTATTGAAAGTTTAATAAAGATGTCTTTTCATATTTTCAGAGTCTGTGCCAAGTTCTTGTTATATTAGTAAGTATTCCCTGAGAGTGAAAATTGCCAAGTTCTTCAAACTGGGCCTTGCCTGTCCGAAAGGCTTCAAAATTCTCCACAAACCTAGAACAGTGGGGAAAGGAGGAGGAGTCAGGGTGATCTATAAGGAAAAATTGAATTTATCACTCATAGAGATAGAGGCGGTGACAGGGATAGAAATATTGGGCTTCTCTCTTCAGGCAACGAAGGGGAGCCTAGTCACGGGTATGGTCTGCTATTGACCGCCTGGGTCAGACACTCAGTATCAAGCATTGTTTGATATTATTACTGACCTCTCCCTAACTCATTCTAGAATGCTTATATTAGGGGACTTTAACCTGTGGGATAAAGGTCATTAGCAGAGAAAGATGAGCCAAACGTGTGAAAACTGTAATCTTGGCCAGTTGGTCCAAGAGCCGACACATTAGGGAGGGCACGTGCTGGATTTGGTTTTTGCTAATCCGACGAATACCAAAATAATGGACATATTGCCACAAAGCTGGTCGGATCACTCCTTAGTGCACTTTCACATCTTAATTCCTCGTCCGGAGGTCAGCAACAGCTGTCGGACTACGTTCCGAGAGTGGGCTAAGCTAATTAACAATAAGCTATATCTGATTCCACCTAATCAAAATCTGTTTGCTCCTTCTAGCTCCATCGAGAAAAATGATCAGGAATACTGCAACTTTATTAACAGTTCCCTAGATAATTTAGTCCCAATTAAGAGACTTAAAAATAAGAAGAAAACCTGTGCCCTTTGTTTAGTGGGGAATTGAAAGCCTTACGTTTTAGTTGTAAGAAGGCAGAGAGAAAATGGAGGACAAACTATGCAGATATAGATAGAAAGGAACTAAAAGTAGTTCAGGCCCGCTACAAGGAAGGCATAGCGAAGGCTAAAGCAGATTCTATTTTGCATGCCCCGAACCGCACCAAGGTACTTTTTAGTATTGTGAAGAACCTCTCACATCCAACTTGTATAAGTAACAAGGTGGTCGCCTCACAGAAACTTTGCGATAGGTTCGCTGCACATTTCGAGGAAAAAATCAGCAAGATTGTGGGCGAGTTAGGCCCCACTAATAATAACAATTGGGATGACCGGACAGGAAGATTAGGTGAAGAATGTATAGCAGGCAATGGTTTGGAAAACTTCCAGGCTCCATCTGAGGACCGGTTCATTGAGTTGGCCATGAGCATAACATCAGGCTCCCCCGGGATCCCCTACCCCATAGAATCTGGAAAACATCTGGAAAGGAGACCCTCCCCTGGCGGCGCTTAATTTGCATCCAGTCTCTAGAAGAGGGAGTGGTCCCGGAAATATGGAAGAAGGCGATAGTCTCTCCACTGCTCAAGAAACCCTCCCTCGATCCCCTGGTTCCAGCCAATTTTAGACCAATATCTCTCCTACGCTGCCCGATTAAAATTATGGAAAAATTAGTTAGTAAAACCTTGTCTGGCTATTTGGAGTACAACTTCCTACTAGACAAGGACCAATTTGACTTCGGTCCGGGCCACGCCCTGGTAACCGTCATGGACAATCTTCGGATGCGGGCTGACAAGGGAGAATCTTCTGTCTTAGTATTACTTGATATGTCGGCCGCATTCGACACGGTGAACCATGCAGTACTGTTGGAGAGATTAAAAACGATGGGGATAAAAGGATGTGCTCTGCAATGGCTACGTTCGTATCTCACTGAAAGGCGCATGGGGTTCCGCAGGGGTCGTCGATAAGCCCGATCCTTTTTAACATCTATCTGCGTCCCCCACTCTCTCTGATCAAGTCCTTCGATATTGATACACCCAATTGGTGTTTTCTTGAATGGGAAAGGGGCGGTATCATTGGACAAGTTTCAAGAGTGTATGCACCAGACAGCAGGCTGGCTCAGGCAGAATTCTCTACAATTTAACGGGGGAAAACCGAGGTGCTTTTCTGTCCATCCTCCACTGTGTACCAATTGTTAATGCCAGAGTTTAAGTTTACTCCAGAGGACGACCCCTTGATTCCGGCCAAAATTGTGCGCAACCTGGGGGTACAACTGGAGGGTAGTCTCCAGATGGAATCCCAGGTAAATAAAATGGCCAATGTATGCTTCATGCTGCTGAGAATGCTACGACAGATCCTTCCGCTCTTGCCCAAGGACACCCGCTCACTGGTGGTACAGCGTGTAATTCTCAGCAGACTGGACTACTGTAATACTCTGTATTTGGGAGCACCACAGTATGTCATACAGAGATTACAGAGAGTCCAGTCTATGGCTGCTAAATTGGCTCTGAATAGGCAATGTAGGACTTCTACGCCCACAGCCCTGATAGATCTGCATTGGTTGCCTATTAAAGAGAGAATCCGTTTTAAGTCCCTGTGTATTGTGTACAAAGCGGCACATGGCATGGGCCCTATCCCATCACGGTAAAGACGGTCCTGGTACGATCCTGAAAGGCAGCTCTGCTCTTCCAATGTGAAACTGGTAAAGACCATTGGTTTTAAAAGAGTTAGGATGGGTGGTATAGCATTTGGCGTGGCCACGGCCCAACTCTGGAATGACCTTCCCCAGCCCATTAGACAGGCCCACTCGCTAACCGGGTTTAGAAAGCTGGTGAAAACCTGGCTGTTCCCGAGGGCTGATATTTAGCTCCTCTGCTGCATTGGCGGTATTGTTCAACTGTCTTACCATCCAAAGTTCAAGCGCCAGGATACCCGTAGGGTGACAGCATTGCGCTATACAAATGTTCAATACAATACAAAGAGTCAAGGAACACTATGGCATAGCCATGACTTCTACGATAAAAGAAAATGCACAGCAATAGGTGGCTTGATTAATCTTAAAAGTGTTATTCAACAAATTAATTTCATTTGAAGTACTGTCTGAGCTAGGCACCGTGTGCCTCATCTTGTCCCTAAGGAGACAAGTTCGGGATACCCTTCCCAGGCCCTTTTCTTAATGATATGAAGTAGACGTTTGATACTGGTGAGTGCCCCAACTATTTTACTTTGAACAATACAGTTGTTATTTTAAAGCAGTGCCCGAGTCATGTTCTTTTAAATCTTAATAGTTAACCAAAGTTTTGAAATGCCAAAGAGTGCTACATTCCCCCCTTTCATTCTTTAGTTTCAGTCCTGTGAACAGAAAACTCTCAGGTATAATCTAAAACATGGTCAGTGCTTTATTTGTAAAAAGATTTAAAGGGGACGTGAGTCTTGTATCTCCAAATATGACTCCATTGGGTGTAATACAGGCTCCTGACACCCCGCCCCCTGAAGTCCAATGAGGCCTTCAATCTGCAGGGGGCCCCATGCAGCCTAAGGTCTATAAATGTATGTGAGATATGGCAGAATCAGATTCTCATCAAATGGTAAAACAACTCAACTTAAAATATTTGCCTACCAAGATAGTTTGCTTTAGAACTGACTCCACTACGTCCTCAGTGCAGCAGATACTCTATTGGTTTAAGTATGCTATTGCGAAGCAATAAACTGTTAAAATATATTGCTTGTATTCATGCAGTCAAACTAAAATAGCTGCTCTGTTGTGATGAGATTCCGATAAAGGACCTTGCAAAAGCCTCCTTTCCAAAGGGTATTACTTTATTGAGGGGCCTATCAACAATATGTGTCTTACTGCTGGAGATTGGGGTGAAGTAAAAATATATAGAGGATAAAGTACCTCCTGCCATACATTATAAGAGTATTGCAAGTTTTGGATGAGTTCCATGACCATATAGAGGAACAAGTCCAAAGACCGAGTTCCTTTATGAAGATATGGAACCCTGAGGTAATATACCATATCCTAATCATGTATAGCAAGGGGTACCTTATCCTTTATTCTCACAAACCACTTACATCATTGGTTCATAGCTCTTTAATATGGAAGAGAAAGCTTGTTTGCAAACATGAAGGGCAACAACAGAATTTCTAGTGCAAAATAAAATACATAAAAAAAGCTGTTAGATATTTGTTGTAAAAAGTACTAATGGCCCGATTACGATGTTGGGCTGAAACCTTCCGCCAACACCGTCTCGGATTCTGAACTGACGACTCGCAGTCGACAGGTCAGCCTGACCGATTAGGATGTGACCGAACACTGGGGCATATGTACAAGCCCCTATGGCCACGGGAATGTCACTTTTTCCGATGTACCTGTGGCGATAGGGGCTTTGCCTTATTTACAAGGCAGCGTTAAGCCACTTAACGTGGCTTAACGCTGTCTTGTAACTAAGGCCCCCTTTCATGCTATGCTTAGTGTGAAACTGGTGGGCAGTGGGTGTTGCGGTGGGTTTTGTGGTAGGCGTCCCACCGCAACACACATTGATTTTGATGCTGCTATATGTACAAGGGTGGCGTAAATAGGAGACAGCACCAAAATTAAGTCAAGGCGAAAACCTGGTCCTAACTTGGCGAAATGAGGAGAAATGCTTTATTTCTCCTAATTTTTTGCTTTTTCCATGTGTGCTGCCTTGTGCAGCACACATGGAAAAAGCAAAACGCCTTGGATTGTTTATGTGTAGGAAGTTGTCCCTTCCTGCACATAAACAAACTTTTTAAAAAAATGACATTTTGTAACTTCCATGCAGCACACATAGAAGTGACAAAACAACATTTAAAGATTGTTTATGTGCAGGAAGGGACGCCTTCCCCTGCACGCAGACACCCTTGCACTTTAGCGCAAGGGTGCCTGCGTTGGGTCTAAGCTGCTAAACTTAGTGCCAGCTCAGCAGGAAACACAAGGCTGCACCATCTGCTTGTAAATATGGTGCAGCCTTGCGTTTCTAAAGTGGCATAGTGAGGCATTAAAGCATGACGGCTAACCCCTCACTCCACCACTTCTTTGTACATATGGCCCACTGTTCAGTCGGAGTCCCATTGTTCCCTATGGGAGCCAGTGTTCCGCCCGACAACACAGGCTTCTATGGGGAAATGGGGGGTGTATGTAAAACCCTGCACACTGTGACAGGCTCCCTATTGTGCCTGTCACAAAGTGCAGGCTTTTTCAGGGGGGCCCTCAGGTACCACGCAGCCCCCAACCGGAGGCTGCAGGATGAAGGGAGCTCTGCTAGGGGCCCCCAAAGTTACTTTCTGACAGTCTTTTCATGTCGGGCAGGCCTACTCGGAAACGCTGTTGGAAATCAACCTCGTAATCAGTCGGTTAGAAACGCTGTCCATAGAGGGAAACAATACGGATACTGCGAGACCCAGTCGGAACCAATTCGTAATGGCCACATGGTTTACTTTCTGACTGCGAACATCGTAATCAGACGGGCATATTTTACGCCGAACCAGTCAGTTGGAAGGGTTCTGACACGGTCAAGGAGATTCTGACTGTCAGGATGAGGCTTTCTGCCCGACATCGTAATCGACCCTTCAGCATCAGTTTAATTCAAATCAGTTTTTAAAAACATAAGCTGCAGTAGCTCACAATGTGCAGACACATGCAGAAAGATCTTAACTTTTCTATAATTATCTGATGAGTTCCAAAAATGAACATGTTGCCATAAATATTTCCTTTTTTATTGTCCATGTAAGGTTGAAAAACAGAGTAGAAGAAAGAAAATCAGCATTTTATGTCCCGTTCTTTAACAAACTGCTTTAATTATACTGTGTGAGCTGCCTTTCACCTCAGCCGCTGGCTCTGACAGCAGGCATTGTGACATCAGAACCCAATGTTTTGATGTCATTTCTTCTGCCAGAAGTCGCTGATTATATAAGAACTAAAGTACCCCTTGACATACATTATAAAGATATTGCAAGTCCCCAAGGACTTCCATACGTATATAGAGCAATGAGGCCGAAGATCACACCAACACCTTTCCTACAAACTACTTAAAACTTAGGCGCGTAGCTCTTTCATATGAAAGAGTGAGCATGTTTGCAAAAATGAATAATACAAATAAAACATTAAGTGCAAAATTGATTGCATCAAAAACCTATTAGATATTTGTTGAAAACAGACATTAGAAGCATTTCTATATAAGTTAGTTTATGGTTTTTTTTTTTAAATCTGCTGTTGCTCAGAATGTGTAGAAACATGCAGAAAGATTCTAGTTTTTCTCTATTCAAGGGTGCAGAAAAAAACATATTCTTAGTGCTTGTCATTGTAAGCTAGAAAAATAGAGCAGAATAACGAAAAGCAATATTCAAGTGTTCAATTGTTTTCCACAGCTGCTTCAGTTATGCTGCATGACCTGACCTGCCTTTACTGGTCAGTAATAAGTTATAATAGTCAAGTTCTGGTGCCTATTCTTTATAATCAACAACTGGCATTATAGTAATTAGAGACTATGGGGCAGATGTATCTACAGTCTGTTTGCGATTCCTTAATTGCGATTTTTTGCGAATCACAATTTCGGAATCGGAAAATGGGATGTATGTACATTTTTGCGATAAATTAGAGGTTTCATAAAAATCGCAGAATAATTTGCAAATTTATTGCGATTTCCTAATTAGCGAATTTCGCAAAAAACGGGAATTTGCAATGCAGAAACAGCCTGATGACATCACAACCAGGAAGTCTCAGTGATTGCTTCCACCTGCTTGCCTGAGCCACACCCAGTGGCAGTTGGAAGACTGTTGTGAGGCAGAGCAGACCTGTTTGGAGAGCAATGGAGCCCCAAAAGGCACAGGAGGAAATGTCAGCTGAGGAGAGGAAAAGGAAGCAAACACTCTCTGAAAAGGAGCAAGAAATCCTCATTAAAAAATGGTTTGTAACCATGAGGTTCTTTTTGGCAAGAAAGCACTAAAAGTTCCTGATTCTAGGAAAAGGAAAATCTGGTTGGAGATCCAGGAAAAAGTACATTTTGTTGAGTTACCACTCGCTCCATAGATGAAATAAAGAAGAGATGGTATGACATGCGACTAAGATCCAAAGAGAGGCTTGCAGAAAGGATAAAAGAGGCGAATAAAACAGGTGGTGGTACTTCATCTGCAGACTAACCGACACCCCATGAGGAATTAATTGAATCAACCCTGCTTCCAGAGAGTGTGAGTGGAGTGGCTAACATTGATAGCTCAGACCCTACAGCAACTACACAAGGTAAGATGCATGCAAAGAAGTTCATAGTATGTGTGTAATGAATGTGTGTGTGTCCTGTGCTTATACTCAGTTTGAGAAAGGTAGTAGTCTAGTGAGATTATTAAACCTGTAGCAAGCAATGCATCATGGGAGTTGTAGTGCAATAATGATTGTCACACTTATCATCATACACATGAGTTGGTTGCAATTAATAATGAAGGATATACAAACAGTGTAATACAAGTTATTGTCATCAATGAAAACCATTTATTTGTTAGAAACACAAACTCATATATCACTCTCTACATCCACAGAACAATCAAGGGAATCCAGGGCAGAAAGTGAGTTGGATAATTCACCTCCACGTGTTACCACTGATACAGAAGAAGGAGGCACTGATGCAACTGCCCTCATTCAAAATAAACACAGAAAGCGCAGACATGTTGCTCCTCTGCCAGCAATGGAAGATGGTGATAATGTAGATGGAGGTACAGTACCCAGTGAGACTGACACAGTGTTCCCTCAAGACTCACAAGACCAACCACAAATACCAAGGAGGCCACGGTCATTCCGGTTGGAGACATGTAGGAGCAGCAGTGGGCCAATTGAGAGAGGCACTGTTTTTGCTGGCCTTGAGCTGGATATGCTTCATGTACAGCGCCTGCAACACAAGGCCCTCAGGTCAATAAATAGGCAGCTTTTGAAATCAAATAAAAATCAAGAAGGCATGGCTGCATCAATTGAAAAACTCTGCCTGACCCTTGCACAAACAGAAAGTGCTCGCAACAGGGCTGCACAGACAGCACATGTGAGGATGCTTAGTTACACAAAGGCAATTAACCGGCTTTGTGCTGTCACTAGCAATTTCACCAGGCGCAGCATTAACATGCAGCGTGAAATGAGCAACTGCACACGTGAAATTGCTAAAAGTTTGGACAAAATGACCTCTGTGTTAGAAATCATGCAAACATCAAACTCTGGCGCAAGCGCTCTCCTTGGCTCAGCTGATAGTGAGGACACCTCCAGTAGGAGCAGTAGGAACCCCACTCCAACAACCCAATTGACCCAACGCAGAAGTGGAAGGCGTGCTAGTACAGGACAAGAACAAGAAGCCATGCAATCACAGGAGCAACCTGCTTCAAGCCGCCAGCGCAAGAAGTAACATTTGAAATAGCAAATTATTCAGCATAACTGCATTGTGGAAGTTGTCTTTATGTTCCACATCGGATCCTTGCATATGAAAACATGGTGATGCGAGATGTGATGAATATCTGCACCGCACGCACCTATGTTAAACATAACATCACACAAGGTGAAAGACTAGCCCTGGACAACTTGAGCAAGAATAAGCTACTGGTGATTAAACCTGCAGATAAAGGTGGGGCAATAGTCCTACAAGACGTCCAAAACTACAAAGAAGAGATCTATACACAACTTCGAGATGGGGTGAGTTATACTGTAACCAACACCAACCCCACGAGGGAGATCAGGAGACAGATTCAAGAGATCACAGGAAAGGGCCGAGACTCTGGCTTCTTGAGTCAAAAGGAATACGAGTACTTGAATGTAGCACAGCCAAGAACACCTACGATCTACACGTTACCCAAGATACATAAGGACATGACGAAACCGCCGGGACGCCCCATTGTATCGGGCTGTGGCTCCCTGTTGGAACCCCTATGTAAATACATAGACACTTTTTTGAAACCCTTAGCATCAGGTACCCCAACCTATGTCAGGGACACCATGCAGATCATCAACCAAGTGGATGATATTGCCTTTGACCAAGACAAACAACTATTGGTTACACTTGACATAGTATCATTATACACGAGCATTCCCCAAGACCCGGCATTAGAAACAATGAGAAAGGCATTGGACAGAAGAACTCAACCAACTCAGGTACCAACGGACTTCATCATTGAGCTCTTGGAGGTGGCAATGAAGAAAAATTTCTTTATCTTTCAGGATGAATTCTTCTTCCAGAGTAAGGGAGTAGCAATGGGGGCAGCCTTTGCTCCTGACCTAGCTATACTATATATGGCAGAATATGAACGGGATTACATCCTAACTACGAGAAATCCATATGAAACCAACATTTGGATGTGGCGACGGTATATCGATGATGTGCTGATGCTATGGACTGGGAATGAAGTGGAACTGAACACATTCTTCACATGGCTGAATACCCAGTCTCAAGACATCCAGTTTACAATGAGCATGAGTAGGACCTCCATTGACTTTTTAGACATCAGCATCAAAGACCAGAATGGCCACCTCCACACCACCCTTTTTCGGAAACCCACCGAAAGGAATAGCCTCCTACGATACACGAGCCATCACACGAGAAGCCTACGGGACAATCTACCGTTTGGCCAGTTTCTCCGGATAAGGAGAAATTGCTCACTCAAAGAAGACTACTTCCTGGAGTCGGATCTTCTGATCAGGAGATTGATGGAAAGAGGATACCCGAGACGACTAGTGACAAGAGCGAGAAAGAGGGCATGGTTCAGCCCGAGGGAAGATCTGCTTAAACCTAGAGAGCGTCACGTAGATCCTGACAGGATTATTTGTGTTACGACATTCTGCACAAAGAGTAATTTGATTAAGAAGGCAGTAAACAAACACTGGAATATGGTATCTGATGTGATCAACCATGAACGATTGCCGATGCATGCATTCAAAAAAGCTAAAAATATCAGGGACAAAGTGGTGTCCTCCTACCTAGAAACTCCTGCTCCCTCCACCCTACAAAGCATCTGGAATCTTCCCCAAGTGGTCGGACATTTCAAATGTACGAAGTGTAAAGCATGTCCACAGACATTGGAAACCAAGGTTTGGAACTATCGTAACCACACGGTTACATTGAAATCAATGACAAACTTCAATACATGTGACGTTATCTATGCCATTATATGTCCTTGTTATTGCAGCCGGATAAGGTGCCAAACACCAGGCTCCCCCTTGGTGGAACACTTCATGTCCAAAGCCCATACCCCTGAATCCTTTAAATGGTTGGTGATTGAGAAAATTGAGGTCGGACCAAGAGGTGGGGATCTGAACTCACTACTAAACGTTAGGGAGTGTAAATGGATGTACACTTTGGACACTGTGGACAATGGCCTGAATGAACTTGATGCGACTTACTCGCAATTAGCTGGACTTGTACCCGACCAGTAAGGTGTGAGATCTAAAGGTGTATGAGATCAAAGACATGAACCCTTTTAGAACTGTACAAAATTACCCAAAGGGACTATTATTTAGCTATGCTGGGTAAAGACTAAACTGATAAAGTGTTATTATATGAATAATCCATACCAACAGAACAATGTGTGAGAATCCCCACTGAATTTTCCTCTATCAGAAAGATGGTGTAAGACATCTACACCCTGGATTGAATCGCCCGGTGGATGTAGGACGCTTGCCACACCCACCCACTGATACAATCGGATGGTTGTTCAAATTCTGATACCCCGTCATCTGGGACACCTATCATTGACTTATGCTCTCTAAAGACTGAAGAACCTAAATTAACCCAACGGGCGCGAGTCTTAATTCAGAAGGGACATCACCCAAACGCCTGTACATGTGCTCAATGTCACTGTTTTTAAATGTCCTGAAGAAGACCCCAAACTGAGGATTTACCCGCCCTTACCTTGGGGGTCGAAACGTCGACAACACCATCAACACATACACGCCTTATTGAAATTTGCCATATTGGCCCCCGTGTATAGTGTGCTTCTAGGGAACAACATTGATCTGTCATGGACTAGAAATGCTCTGTGAATAAGACAGAATTGTTTACAGGACACAATTCCTTTTCTTTGTCCCTTATTCTTTTCCAAACACACCCTACCCTTCTAAAAACCTCCCTTTTTCTCTGACAATCACCGAGCACTAATTTAAGAACTGTACGTAATTGCCATGTATTGTATGAATATGAAATATAATATGTGTGATACTACAGGTAATCATTGCAGAAAGCTGAATTAAATTCAGGCTAAATGATACTTAACTTGTGTGTGTACCTCTATATTTGAGTAATGGAATTTATAATTGTTTTGTAATCGACCACCCTTTTTTATAACTATGTTCCACGTATGGCTGTTTTCATTTCCCTCATTTAAAATTTATGATTTTTACACAATGCACTATGGTTTGTCTGTTGTGGATTAAAACAACAACTGCAAAATGAGTCTGTAGTTTGGCTTTTCTTACCTAAAAATAATTTTGAGTAATCTCTGTCCTTCTTTGTCGGCCAGCCATTGCTCCAACTCCTGCTACAGCCATTCTAAGTGGAAGTATGTCATCATCATCAGAAGAGTCAGACCCACTCACTTCAATGTCTGTGCCTTTGCGCATGGCCATGTTGTGCAGCATTGCACATGTTGTAACAATTTTACAACAGGTTTCAGGATTGTATTGCAAAGCTCCTCCACTCTTATGTATGCATCTGAAACGGCTTTTTAAAATTCCAATTGTACGTTCAATTACCCCACGTGTAGACCGGTGTGCCCTGTTGTACCGTCTTTCAATTGCATTTGCAGGATTCAAGTATGGTGTTAGGATGAAATCACGCACTGCATAGGCACTATTACCTGCATGTGAGGAAGAAAATAGTAACTGTATGTTCCATTTGCAAATGATGAATAGATGGATGGATGGATGGATGTTTGCATGAGTGTTACTCACCTAGCAGATATCCGGCTCCAAACTGACCAGGACTCAGACGTCTATGAATTGCGCTATGTCTGAAGATGAAGGAGTCATGTGTGCTTCCTGGATACTTTGTCACAATGTCACTGATAATGATTTTGGCATTGCATAAGATCTGGATGTTGAGAGAGTGGTAGCTTTCTCTATTCCGAAATACATATTCTGTGGCTGTAGGTGGAGTGATAGCAATATGGGTTCCGTCAATGCATCCAATCACATGTGGAAAGCGTGCGATTTGATAGAAATCCAACTTTGTTTCCTGTAAGGCTTGTTGGGTATTTGAGTAATATATATGATGTTGGGGTCTCCTCAGCATTGCATCCAGGAACACATGAAAGAAGCGTGATAGGGCACTTTGTGACACTCCACCAACCTCAGCAATGACACTTTGAAAAGACCATGAAGCCAAAAGGTGCAGTGAGCGCAATACCTGCACATGTGTTGGGATTGATTGTGTCCTGCCTGTAGGATGTTCCAAAAAAGGTTCCAATTCATTAATCAGGTCCAAAATGGTGTGTGGATGAAGTCTGTATTTGTCATATATCTCCTCCTGAGTCTGCTGGAACAGCGTAATGCGTATTCTGAAGATTCTCTCCTGTCTTTGTCCTCTCTGGGCAAGAGCTTGAATGCGCAGCCTCCTGGCAATCAGGTACAGTCCCGCCATTTTGGAATTTAAAATAATGCATTCTGGGTGCCTTGTCATACTTTTGTTTTTTACCACCTACTTCTATTTGGTGTTATTTGCAAATTCTAATTTTGCGACTTTTTGAAATTTGCCAATTGCGATTTTTACATACATCCTGTCGCGATTTCTTATGTTGCAATTTCTTGTTTGCGAAGTTTGCAAAACTAAGAACATGCAAAATAAGGAATCGCAACTAAATTCTAAGAAAAACACTTCTCGCACCCTAAGAAATCGCTAATATTGCGATTTCTTAAAATGCGATGCGATTTATTTCATACATGCCAGTTACACTTTATTTTGTCGCAAACGCTGCGAAAATGCAATTCGCAGCGTTTGAGACATAAAAACAGCTTGATACATCTGCCCCTAATTTTCATAAAGGGACTGCAGAATCCCGTCTATTATTGTGTGAATTCCACTCACAATTAATGCTACCCACTATTAATTGAGATAGTGCAGTATATTGACACCTAATTGCAGCCTTTTTAGCCTCCCTACGACCCTGACCATTTTGGTTATAACATTCACTTCTATTCCAGTCAGGAACTCCATCCTTCCCATGTATTGTACCTGAAACATTAGGAGATTGGTACCATATTAGAGGACCCAGAAAGGTCATTCACTTATGTGCCACTTATTAAAGGTGACCAGGGAACCATAATTAGGAAGGGAGCAACATTAGGGGGTATATTCACAAGTTGCTATCGCCACCACAACGCCACTTTCAGTGATGTTGTGATGGCAATACAAGCCTTGTCTTATTCACAAGGCAGTGTTAAGTCACTTAACGTGGCTTAACTCCGCCTTGTGAATAAGGAACCCTAACACACTGTACTTAGCATGAAAGGGGAGGATAATGGGTTTTGCGGTGGGCGTTCCACCGCAACATCCATGGATTTTGACGCTGCCCCCTATTTACAAGGGCAGTGTAAATAGGAGGCTGCGCCAAAATTAAGACACGGAAAATCCTGGTCTTAAACAGGCGAAACGAGGAGAAATGCTTTATTTCTCCTTGGTTTTGCTTTTTCTATGTACGCTGCCTTGTACAGCACACATGGAAAAAGCAGATTGCCATGGTTTGTGTATGTCCAGAAGGTGTCCCTTCCTGTACATAAACAAACCTTTTTTAAAAATGCCATTCTGCCACTTTCATGTGTGCTGCATAAGTCAGCACTCATGTGGAGAGAGGCATTAAGCCAAGAAGGCTAGAGCCTCTCTCCACCACTTCCTTGTGACTATGCCCCGAGATGTCAAATCTGGGATGCACTGGGCACTAAAAAGTTATTTGAAAATTATGCAATGTGTAAAACAAACATGTTACTAATTATCTGTTCATTAAACTAAGGCTTCATCTAATTTAAGTATTTTGCCTTAACAGAAACCAAGCTAAATACATTAATTGACACACAGGCGGCTTTACTTTTATATGGAACAGTTGGATTATTGCAGCAATACACTATTTCCAAATGTAACTTCATAAACAGCACACTTTTACTTTCTTCACTTTCTTGTAATCTATGACACAGTATTGATTATGCATGGATACATTTAAAAGTTTCCCAGGGCAGGGGTATTTTGTGCTACACAACAGTGACGCTTGCATAATGAAGAATTTACTGGCAGGACTTTAAAAACAGGAAAGGAGGGGAAGGGAAAATAATTGGATTGAGTGTTAGGTAAACACAATAAAACTTTTGCAGAATGGGAACAGTTTATATCACAGCCTTCTGTATACAGAAAATGACAGACTATTAAGCATTGCTTCTTCGGCTGCATTATGTTGAAAATTAACAATTAGTGGAATAGTAACAGAAAGAGAGTATGCTACGCATATTCAAAAAGGTTACAAAGCATACTAAACAAGGAAAGCCAGATGTAGCTGAGCCTTTAACTTAAAATATGTAGGTCTTTACAGTAACAGAAGTCTTCATCATGCGACAAAATATACTTTCTGTCTACAGCATTCACCTAAACAATAAAAGACTCTGACGTCCTCAATACGTTTTTTTTATCAGGTTAATAAACTAAACCAGTTTGAATATAATTAGTTTGTTCACACATTGTGGCTACTGAATATGAAATGCAGTCAGGGACCAATTTAGCAATACATTTTTCTTTAAAGATGCAAGAGACAATTTCTTGCTCTACCAACTGATGCTGTGTGGAATCCACTTGTGTTTTGTTTCTCAACAGAATGATCTAAGAATACAGGGAAACAGGAGAAAGACACACATGTCTGTTCACCCTCAAGTTAGAGCACTTAGGTATTCTGAGAGGCTGAGGAGGTAAGAACACAAAGGAAGGGTTAATGACCACTGTCACCCATGTTACATGAACCAATATAGAACACATCTTCCTCCTTTACAGAGAAAAAGGAAATAAATAAACAAATCACAAAACTGAAGCTTAATGTATGGGAGACAACAACAATATTCATTAAGACAGGTAGAAGGTCTATGCTGTCTTGAACTATTTTTAGTACGCGAAGGCAAAAGAGCTTTTAGGGGTAAAGAGTGTGCTAATCCATTGTGCTTTCCATGCGTGGATTCGTATCTTATCCTTGTTGCCAAATTGTTGTACGTATTTCAGGAAACTTCTAATTAAGTTACATGTAGATTTATTTAAGACACAGCTGAGCGCACACCTGGCCAGCTGACCAGACCATCAACTGACAAGAGTAGAACACTCCGGCACAAGTTAGAACACTCACAGGTATTCTGAGAGGCTGAGGAGATAAGAACACAAAGGAAGGACTAATGACCACTGTCAGCAATGTTACATGAAGAACCAATATACAACATTATTCATTGTATCTAACTCTATTCCCAAAAATTACAAAACCCCGAAAAGCTGTAATAGCCTCTCAAGGCCGCTCAAGTGATAATCGATAATCTAGCAACAAGAATGAGCTTCACCTCATAGGGTCATACTGCTCATGAACCCTCCCTACTTTTGTATCAATTCAATCAAGATAGGGAGTGCTGCAAAATATCACATAAAGCATTTGTGATTGAATTTCATAGTTGTCAAAATAACGCAAATCAGTCCATCAAGTTGTAAGATCCTTCTCCTTTATTCTGCACACCGAATTTTTCAGGCCAGTCAATGCGTTTCATCCCTTCAAGGGACTTCATCAAGGCTGTAAATAAATATATACATTACTTGTTAAAAACCACATAAAACAACTATAACCATCAACATTTAACATGGCTCCAACTTCCCATCTCCCTAGTCCCATTTGAACAAGTGGAAAAATAGGCATAAATCATCTCTACAAAAGAAACTCATGTTGCATAATGTGCTCAACAAATGTATTCCATCACCTTACCTATTTACCATAATCCAAATATCTAAGAATAGTACACTATTTTTAAAGTTTTCCTAAACTCTATTTACAGAACCCTAGAAGCGTAGCTTCATATACAAAAATACCTCTCAGTATCACATTTTTTGCTTTGAATCTATGTTCATTGTAATTTCCAAAATGTACACACGTAAGTATATTCATGAACCTATCTTAGACTTCTTCCTACAACAAACATAATGTCCGACATATTATGGGGATCATATTGTCAATTGTCTACAATATAGGCCCTAAAAAGGAGAGCATTTTTTATATTTCATTCATCCCTAAATGATTCCTCACACCTCCCTATTTGTCCAAAGAGACAACCATTCACAAGCAATTCCCTCTAATATTCAACATGTATCTACGGCACTCACACACTTAAATAAATCAAAAGCAAACCATTCAAACACATTAAAAAACTCGAACATAATTGCCTGCCACATCCAGACTCACCATATCCCTTCCATGAATACTTCCAAACCATAACCAAACAGCCCAGCAATTTAAATGTACTTAAGTTTGCTCTTACTCCTCCGATGCCGTTTCTCTATCCAAAAACACCCGCCGTATTGTTTAAAACTACAGGTTAAATTTTATTAAAAACACAACTAATCCATATATACTCAAAATAAAGAATACCATGACTTGAAACTCAAAATACAAGTGTCTTGTGTCCCAGTTAGGCCTAGTAGGACCCATTGCCATTTTTACATGTACACAGCTTTTTCTAAAGTTGCCTTTACTTTACCACATTTACTTTTGACACACTTTTGCATTTGTGACTCTTGGGTTAGTTCTTGGAAACACCGACCTTGCTAACACAAATTAACTTTGTGAGAACACTATAACATTGCCTCAGCAGTGTGTACAAGGCTC
Organism: Lissotriton helveticus; assembly: GCF_964261635.1. Lineage (NCBI taxonomy): Eukaryota > Metazoa > Chordata > Amphibia > Caudata > Salamandridae > Lissotriton > Lissotriton helveticus. The sequence goes on along the minus strand of NC_136068.1, from coordinate 1,429,654,617 downwards.
TCACTTGCATTGTGCAAATGTGTTTGTTATATACATCCATATGGTGACACAGCTATATGCGGTATACAAACAATGGCAGCCTGATCACCATCTCAGTTTAAGGCAAGGATGACTTTTTCTATATATAATATTTTCTTTCCGAGTATAATCAGAGGAGACACTTAGGCTGCTTCAAGGGGTCCCTGCATGCTGAAGCTCTCGCCCAGCAGCTGACTGACAACTCCATGAGGTGTGTCCAGTTTGTGACCAAGATGAGTTCTTACTTTCTTACCCACCAGGTAACGTGGTTGGATCATCCAATAGCAGGTTATTGGCAGAAAATACATTTACACCATAGACACTTAGGTTAGGGTTTGCATGGTAAGAGTATGCTAGATTGTTATACTGTTACATATGTTTGCATATATACATTGGCTCAGCAAGATGATGTAACTCTTTGTCCTGTTCACTGTCCTGACACTTATAACTTTCGTCTGTTTCTATGTATGCATCATTGCAGCACATATTTTCTATACAAGATTCACTTTAGTTCAATAAACATTGAAAATGTTCCTTTGTGTATTCTTTGTATATTTCTCTGAACAAACGAGAGCATGAGTGTCTGAGTGAAAGATTCTAGGTCTGTCACCTAGGAGTACAGGGTTGTCATGTTCAGTGTTTGCCAGAACTGTTCGCTCCCTGTCTAATTAGGGGGGCTTATGGTGGACCTGTGAGCTACTTGGTCAAGGGGCCAACATATCATGCGGGGTGCATGGAATCAGACTGGCACCATTATAAGTTTATGTCATCCACAGACACGTAATTCTTACTCTTTTGTGGAAACTACATGACATAACCAGCATATTCCCTTACCTTCAAACACTCATGCAATCCATCAAATAAGATAACTCTCCAAACTCTCTGAAGCACTCACCATCCAACATATCCCTTCGTAGAACACCATACCACCTAATGAATACCGGGATAAAAACGCAACATTTAAATATTAATCCCACCAATCATTCCACTTCTACTTCAAATCACACCAACCATACAAATCCAACCATGCTACTCTGTGTAACAAACAGATCAAACACACACCTTCAAACAAACAAATATATTTCAAACAAATATATTTCAAGTTGTTCCATTTGTAAGTTCCTATCCAATGATTCAGTGCACAGCACTTCACATCTGACACCCATCCCAACTGAAAAGACATACAATGCGTCATCCAGAGAAAGCTTTTAACCAATCAGCTGTACTCCACACAATACAGCACTCCTTATCAGAATGCATCTGTTGCATCATCCAGGGAGACGCTACTTGATTCCTCAAGGCAAAAAGAAATTGACATAACCGGTTCAGTTCTCCCTGCAAGACTCCCATCACATCATGCTGGGACTCTCAACTTGATTCCTCACACTCAAACCAATTTCCACAGTGAACACATCCCGAGTGCGACAGTTTCACTGGACAAAACAGATCCAGCAGTTGCTAGCCTATAGCTTAATACTACTATTGATATTGAAATCCTTTCATATTCCAATTGCTATCAATCCAAGTTCTACCTGTTCTTAAAGTCATACTAGAAACCTTTTTGACTCATCAAACAGTTGTGATTTTTTTATTCTCCATATTTGATCGTGAGCTGCTTAGTTTGACGTATGAGTTCCATCTACTAATGCAGCTTGTCTGAATCTTCCAATCTTTACCATTGACAGCAACCATAAAGCCAAGGCAAGTCTAGCAATCTGTTAAAGCCAAGCATCCTCCCATGAGAAAGAAACCACCAATGTACAAAATGATCATTCATAAATTCACCCATCTCACACTGTTGGCCACGTAACAATATTGATAAGTTCCTCAATGTCTAAACCTGAACTTGGACGAGGCCTCAATGTTAGACCCCCCAAAGTCAATTTGAACTGCAACACAGTGTCAGACAACGTACCTTTACATACAAAAACACATAATTGATAAACTCATACCCAATCAAAATCATATCAATAACCAATTTTATCCAAGCCGAGGCCATGCACTTTTTTATGCACAAGAAACCTGAACAATACTTGAAATAAACCACAATCAATATGTATACTACCACTACCAACCAGTACTCAAAATGACATACAAACCTATAGAGTACCATTAACATATCTCAAACCTTAAACACTTTCTAACTGATCTTGATACTGAGTCCAAACAACAATACTCATAACCTCTGTATAGCTAAAATATTATCACCAAATAATCACATTCATTCCTTAATTAATTCCTATTCATTCACATTCATATTCACTCTATTAATATTCATCCAGAAGTACCCAGTAACAAATATCCAAGTAATCCCAGGAAATAGTATAACTCCTTCTCAATATTTAGCCCTCTGTCCACCATTCTTAATATACTAATCCATTTTGTCTCCATTTGGTGGAGTCTTAACTCAATGAAGTCCCTCATGAGCCCCTTTCCATCCTTTGTAGCAAATATATGACGTTACAAAGCATATCATTCAACTGCATACTTTTACAATGCAGACTTTACAATGCAATTACCATTACAATATATGTTTTTATAACGCCAGCCATTTCAATGCATGATCATAGGGATACATTGAAAGTGCCACTGCAATTTATACCATTACCATGCATGTAACACAAAAGAACTATGAAGGGGTGGTCCAAGGGATTAGAAATTTACGGACCTGCAAGAAGTCATTCCCCCAACCAAATACACAAAAACACAATTAACTTCTTGGGTCTGTGACAGCTTGAAGCCAGCAAGAAAAAAGGAGATACAACTGTGTCTCTCTAACAAAAACTAATCAGGGAGCGATGCCTCTTTTAGAACGAATGCCCTCACTCACCATATGTGACATGCTTCATCATTTGGGCTTTCTCCTCCCAGTGGGAAAACCTAGTGCCACTGAGGGCAACAACCACATCACTGAATGGTGGGAGCTCTGGGATGTTTTTTTGTTATATATGGATGCTAAAATCCCAAATGTGAGTAGTTTAGTGATGTGAGGGAGCAGGGCAATACATGAATGAAAAGTGAATATTAAAACTGCCACCATGTGCATATAAACCATAAGAAACTGGTGTCCTTCTAATATTCCCACCCTAACAGGCCAGCCATCACCTACTCAAAATTGCATTCTAAAACGGAAAGTAAAACACAACGTTTTATACAGTACATAAATAATAAACATTGTCAGGTTCTGAATCACGTGGAAAATACAATTCCAAAACATAGTTTGTTCCAAATTTTCGTTAACCCCTAACAAACGTACAAATTCTGCTGACCACCTTTTTGTGCTCAGTGGTATACTGACTCCCTGATAACCACACACTTCTGGATTAGAAGGAGAAAAGAAACAGCTTGGAGTTCAAACACTGCCCTCCATTGACTAAAGTAAGTGTAAGTTTTAAATGAACCACAATTACATAGAAAATAATTATATACACACCTAAAAATAATTTGTAATATATTCACAGATCTTGATCATACAGATATTGCAATAACATTTTCAACTTGTTTGTAAAGTAAGTAAATGTTTAAGACAAATAATATTTAATTTTAAGCAAAATAAATCCCTAAACCAAAAATAAATTTTTATTTGTCTGATACATTTACAGATTTTGAACATACAAATACGGCGCCGGGAAACCCTTGGGCAGCTGTGCGCCTTATACATTTAAAATAATAATAAATACAACTATCAAACTTGATTACAATCTCTGAAGACATATTTCTGTAAGTTTACTGTATATTATTTCTATTGCAAAAAAAATTAAAAAAACTTTTTTTACAAAAACTAATGTACATTGTGGATGGTGCTGGACAATGGTGGGGGGGAAAATACTATTCTAACTCTACCGGCTGGCTGCCTGAGAGAAGTTATTGGTCAGTGGTGGTGGCCAAAATTACTATTCTAACTATATAGGGTAGTTACCTCAGAGAAGGTGCCGGTCAGTGGTGGGGGCCAAAATTACTACTCAATCTCTGCAGGGTGCTTACCTAAGGGAAGATGCTGGTCAGTGGTGGGGCACACAATTACTCCTCTAGCTCCACAGGGAGCATACCTCAGGGAAGGTAATGGTCCGTTGTGGGAGGCAACATTACTATTCTAACTATGTAGGGGGGGTTGCCTCAGGGAATGTGCTGATCATTGCTATGGGGCAAAATTAATATTCTAACTCTGCCAGGTGCTTACATCAGGGAAGGTGCTGGTCAGTGGTGGGGCAAAAATATGATTCTAGCTCCGCAGGGAGCTTGCCTCAGGGAAGGTGAAGGTCAGATATGGGGGCCAAAATCACTACTCTAACTCCAACAGGTGGTTGCCTCAGGGAATGTGCTGATTATTGCTAGGGCCAAAATTAATATTCTAACTCTGCCAGGTGCTTACATCAGGGAAGCTGCTGGTCAGTGGTGGGGCAAAAATATGGTTCTAGATCCACAGGGAGCTTGCCTCAGGGAAGGTGAAGGTCAGATATGGGGTTCAAAAATGATAACTCTAACTCTGTAGGCTGCTCACATCAGGGAGGTGCTGTTCAGTGGTGGGGGACACAATTATGATTCTAACTCCACCAGGTGGTTGCCTCAGGACAGGTGCTGGTCAGTTGTTTCTTTATGAACTGTAATCAATAAAAAGTTAAAGATACTGTCATTATATCTTTTCACTAGTTGAATAAAATAAGTATAAAAGCCAATATAATCAAAACCATCAATAGAAATACAAACTGTCATCACCAGCAGTTGTTTAACAAGCCTTCTGCTTGGTGAACAACTGCTGGTGATGATAGTTTCACAGGTAAAATAGTAAAAAAATGTTACAACCAAATGTAACCAAAACATTTCTTTTTACAAAGCAAAAATCAAAACAAACAACAATCTGTAAATACTATCAAATAAAAAAATGGCAAAAACAAGCAAAACTAAGAACAATTTTTAAAACCTCTGTAAAATTACACTTTTCCTCTTTAGACCTACCAAACATTACCCAGATGGGAGAAATTTAAATCAGCGAAAACACCTGAAGAAAAAATCTATACCAACAAGAGGACAAACAAGTAAACAAAGGAACCTTACTAAGGTGAGGCAAACTAGATTAACTATTTAAAATGGCTATTTTGTTTTTCACTGGAATCAACTATAAAGCATAGTACAAAATCATACCTGACAAAATCAAAATCAAACAATAAAATAAACAACATATTCTTAGAAAACTCAATAGGCAACCGAATAACTATTAACCAGTTTTTTTACAGGTTGTAACTAATACATATTTTCAAATTACAAAAAGCACATAATAGCAGAAATAGAATTAAAAACATGTTTTCAAAAATGTAAAAAATGAAACATGAAAAAATAACTTAATTTTCTTTGCAGATTAAAGGTTCATTAAAAAACCTATAACACAAAAACTCTTTTTCTCCCTTCGTTTAAAGACATATACATAAAGGCCGACAAGCCAGCTATGTTAAATCCCAAAGAGGAAATCGACTCCTTAAGTGTGGTGGCTACCTTAAGCATGGTGGCTACCTTTAGTGTAAGGAGATATTACCTGAGCCCAGGAGTCATTGGAGGTGTGTGCAGATTTACTCATCCTATTGCATAGGCAGAGTGGTTACTCTTGTTGAGACTGTTAAAAGGACCACAGAGCATAACCTCTCTGCCTTTGCAAAGGAGATCTAGATTAGAGAAAACATAAATCAAATGATAGAACTTCAATCCATATTCAATGAACCCTGTCGCTCTGTTTTGAGGGAGGCATTCCAATAACCTTCCTCTGCCTGTAGCAAGTTGTATCCCCACAATTCGAATTTACGTAGAATTATCTCAAGGAAAAAACTTGCAAGTAACCCCCAACGTGTAACACCTACTCTGATATTAACATTCCTCATATACTAACTATAACTGTTACTAATGAAACATTTCTTTTACATGACAACAAAAACCCTCAGAAAAGGATAGTAATCTTTAGCACATCACATAACCTTGTAAAATTGTAGACTAGTGATATTTGGATGATGTATGGGATGTTTAAAACCACATCCCAACCATTCACCCAAATATACACTATTCACGGCCACATAAATAACTCTGTAGTTACCGTAGTGTACAGCTTACTCCCTGATAAGCAAACCTCAACATACACTGAATTTTTGACAGGGTTAACATCATAAAACACTGAATAAAAGTCCTAGAAAAGTGATAATTGATTTTGAATTACCTATGATAAACACCTTAACCAAAATGTATCCTGAAACCCAAATTCGAAGATTTCGTTTTCACTTTTCACAGTTCTAGTGGAGAAAACGAAAATAAATATCCTTAGTTGAAGTTTCATATCAGACAGACAGTAAACTGCAATTTGATTTGAAGAAACTAATGCTTATGCTTTGTTCCTCCTGACAGGGTGGATGAATACTACACATCAATAATTGAATCTGAGTATTTTACTGCAAATGAAGACAAATTGGGCAACTTACTAAGTTACTTTATCTAACTAACTTTATCTAACTCAGACACTGAGAAACTGATCTCTAATAGGAACACCCTCGGTCTTCCCAGCTGGTCGTAGGTCCCACACATTGCGCAGGCCATACTCCGGACCTTCTCTTTTCTAATTCGTCTGGATTGACGGTGGAACCCCCAATTCCGTTATTATGGACGGACCACTACTTATTGACATTCGCTATTCCTATAACCGCGGCTCAAGCTGATTTGGAAAGTGAACTCATATTGCGTCGACCATGGCGTAAAATCCCCCTGCCCCTTTTTTTAAAACATTTTCGTCCAGATCATATAGGCCCAGAAGCCAGTGTAAACCAAGCGGTGCAACATCTTAATAATGCTATTTTGACTGCATTAGATAAAATTGCCCCTCTCAGCAATGTCAAGATTAAGACCAGAACCTACCCTTGGTTTACTGATCAACTAAAAATGACAAAATCCTCATGCAGAATTGTGGAGAAAAAGTGGTGCAAAAGTAAAGATCTTGCCGACCGCAAAGCTTACAAGAAACTGCATCGTGACTACATGAACAAAAAAAAATTGACAAAAAAACATTCCTTATAGATCGGATAAATAAGGCAGAAAACTCTATCAAATTTTGAGGCAATTTACTACTTCCAGCAATCAGTCATTAATACCCACCTCTTAAGATTAGACTGATGCTCTTTCTAAATTCTTTGAGGAAAAAAAACACAGCTATTCATCATTCTTTTCTATTACAACACAATAGCACCCATCCTGAAGATATGCCAAGTTCATTACCCGATCCCCCTCATATCCTGAATGAATTTATAAAATGTGACTGCAAGTCAGTCACTTCTGTCATGCAGAAGATAAGGGGACACATTAGGAAGTCAGCCCGCCATCCCGTTGTATAGAGGGACCGCCCGCGATAACGGCGTGGGTCTCGTGCCTGCCATTAGGATGCGCCCGCCACAGTGGCGGGCGCATCCTGCATCCCTAACATTGTGGCAGGTTGTGCACTCCGCACTGCCCGCCACATTGTTAGGTAGGCATTTTGTGCACTTCCATGCACAACATGGCAGGCACCGCGCGGTGCCTGCCTTGTTGTGCATGGAACTGCAGTGGGGTACCATAGGTACCCCCCATGTGCACCCGGCCCCCCTAGCAGACTCCGCATGCCTCGCAAGTCGACCGGGGTGGAAATGCGGCGGACGGTCTTTCCGTCCGCCGCGGACCCCCAGCCATTCTAATATGGCGGGGGGTCATTTGGGCACGGATGGTGGGCGGGTTGCCCCCACCACACTGCCGATTTCCCCATTGACCCTGTTCCTCCCAAACTTTTTTCAATTTTTTGCCCCGGGATTACTGGAGAGACTTATTAGCCTATTTAATAAGTCGCTTTCGGAGGCGGACTTTCCTACAATATAGAAAGCAGCCGGAGTAAGACCAATCTTAAAGAAACCAATGGCCGATCCCAACATTCTCCTAAATTACCGACCTATCTCTCTACTCCCCTTTTTCGGGAAGATGCTCGAATCTCTTGTTAATCAACAGCCTGTGGACCATCTTGAAAGCCATGGACTCTTACACCTCTCACAGTCTGGTTTTAGAGCAGCGCATAGTACGGAGACAGTGTTGGTTGAGGTCACTGACAACATCAGACTGGCCCTAGACAAACACCAATCAGTCATCCTCGTCCTGCTCGATCTGTCTGCCGCCTTTGACACCATCTCACACAGCATTTTAATACAGCGGCTTTGGGAGATAGGTGTCAGAGGAAATGCCCTTAAATGGTTCACCAGCTACCTATCTGACCGCGTAACAACTGTTCAGATAGGAAACAGCATTGCGTGTGAGAGATCTGTTAAGATGGGAGTACCGCAGGGCTCTATTTTGAGCCCAACGCTTTTTAATGTGTACATGACACCACTGGTTAGGGTGATCAGAGCCTACGGCTTTGATGTCTTATCCTATGCTGATGACACCCAGATCCTGATCACCCTGGGCCCAGAACCAAATGAAACCAAGCAGCGTTTTTAAAATTGCATGACTCATGTTGAGAAGTGGATGAGGGCAAACCATCTTCAATTAAATGGAAGAGTGAGACATTATGCTCTTTGGCAAAGCTGCGAAACATTGGGCACATGATTGGTGGCCATTCAATCTTGGCCTTTGCCCAACTCCTAAGGAAATGGTCAGGATTCTTGGTTTTTACATGGACAATCAATTGTCCATGAAAAACCAAATCAATCACATTATTGGTACCTGTTTTGGTGTAATGCGCAGTCTGCGGAAGGTTTTTAAGTGGATTCCTATTGAGGCACGGAAACCTTTAGTACAGGGACTAATTATAAACAGAATGGACTACGGGAATACCCTACTACTTTCAATAAATGAAAACCTCTTGAATCGGCTCCAGGTTCTGCAGAACACCGCAGCTAGGTTAGTCCTCGACCTTCCGCGAAGATCTCCTTCTGCCCCCTGCTTAAAAGTCCTTCACTGGCTCCCAGTGAAAAAGCGGATCCTTTTCAAAACCCTATGCTTGGTTCATAAGCATATGTATGGAAACGGTCAAAAGTATTGGTCACAAAAGCTAAGCTGGTATCAGCCGTGCAGAACGCCTTTACTCCAGGAACGAGGCACTGCTTACTCCTCTCAGAATCCACACTACCAGGAATGGCGGCCGAGCTTTTTCCTTTTTTGCTCCGTCCTCATGAAACAAAATGCCCTTATATCTGCGTATCATTCGCAAACATAGTTGCTTTTGTAAGAAGCTGAAGACATGGCTTTTTGGAAACTAAACCATCATCTGTTCACTTGTCAGAGCTGTCTGCAAGCGCCATGAGTCTCTTCGGAAGTGATATGTGCACGATACAAATGTTCCTGACTTGACTTGACTTCCTGACTTGACTTGAATTTGAGGAAACATGGATTGAGCATCTAAGCAGGTTGAGTCACTGAAGGAATCTAAGATTTCTTGTGAAGTGGTCGAACTGTTATGCAACCTGCTTAGAGGGAGTTGCAAAGACTAATAATGCCATAGAGAGATGGCACAAATCCATCAACAAATCCATCGGAAAACCTCACTCAAACTTTTGTCATTTCTTGGAAATTTAGAAGAAGGAGCAAGTTTCGAAGAAATTAGAATAGCACACTCATTGGTTGAACCCATGAATTTCAAAATGAAAAAAAGAAATGTGACAAATTCAACAGTTTTTGTTGATGCTGGCTTCAGACTACCTAGACAATATTACACACATACTACACTTCTAACTGATGCTAACACGCATTTTATCTTACTTGCCTGTTTGCAAATCATTTTTTAAAATGGAATTGCTACTTTTCAATAAAAAAGTTGCAAGTTGAATAAATGTCGGGTTTCCTACCTGGAGTTGTCTTCTTTCTTCAACTCTTGGTGATTTGTTAAGTTCAGCAGTTCACCAAGAGTCTTGAGCACTCCAAAAATGTAAAGTTTAAATCAATAATCCATTATGCAATCCAAATCCTGAGCAAAACTATCAAGAGAGACACATAATGGCATAGCCTTATTTTCCAGCAAAATCATTGCTGCAAAATATACTGTGTAAACAAAAAATCTAGAAAAATGAAGTGTTATTGGAAAAAAATGCAACAAGAAATCCAAAGTGGAAATCCACTGTCCATATATTTTAAAAACAACCATAATCTGTGAAAGGATTCTCGAAATCCAAAAGTCCATACGTTATCATGCAGTACAAATCTTGCACAATGGAAAAATCCATAAAAAATAAAATAGTTAACAGCATCCATTTGGCCAACCAAGCCATCCGTGCTCTCCAAACTTCCATGTGGTTGAACTGCTGTGAATACGGTATACTTTGTTTTAAAATTCCAATACAAAAATAATAAAAATAATGATATTGCTCTCTTTATACTTCGGTTTAAAAGAAATCATAATCTTTCTTTAAACGTATTTTTTTTTAAACAAAACTGTTAAAAAAGCAATCACCCTGATGTGGGCCTACAACTGCTACCGGCATAGAAATTAAAATCGTGGTTAAAACATTCAAAACATACATCAAAATACTAACATATATCTAACTACCTCCCTCCTCTCTCCTTACAATAGACTATGCCAACCATGATCACTCTTTAATAAATAAAATGCTTTGCCTGACCGCAGGTCTTCCTTGCTTCCGATCTCGACTGTGATGCTCCACCGACAGTAGAAACTGACGCACAACTATAACCTTCACATCTGAAAGACAAAAAGGAAAAAAGGACTCTTTCTCCCAATGTCGTCAATGGAAAAGCGTAGGAAAGTTCAGAAAATAAATGTAAAAAAAATGTAAATGCACTATTTTGAAAATGTTTTTAATACAAAAAAATAAACACATTGAAACATATTTTTCATGTTTTTTTCTAATTTTTAATTTAGTTTTATAACTTTTTTAAATAAACAAATAAAGCTTATTTACTATATATTTGTAAATTTGCATGAGTGCACGTATGTCCATATTTACCTTTTTTGATATGTTTTATCAATTTATTTTATATTTACTAACATTATTAAATGACTTTTTAAAAATAGTACACTCCTCTACAAAAAACGTCTGTTCCACCAACAACCCGATGCCACATTATAAGCATTAAACTCTCATAACTAATGATTTTAATCATTTGTAAATTTATCAAATTAATATTATTAATAAAATTTAATTGAAATCCAGGTATCAATATGAATACCCGAGGGTTAAATGGGCCCCCTCCCAAAAAGCCCTAATTTTCCTACATCATGTGCCAGAGGGTGGTTGTTACACCCTCATAAGAATGTATTTTTAATTATTAAAAATAATACCTAAAAGCAAAACTGATTAATACCTAAATATGAATATGAATACCTGGATATTAATACATTGGCCTACCGAAAAACCCTAATTCTCTAGCATCCCATGCCAGAGGATGGGTGTTGCACCCTCCTTAATGTTTTTAATGACTAAAATTCATATTAAAATCAAAATGGATTAATAATCAAGTATTAAAATAATACCTGTGAATTAATACACTCCCCCGCCCAAAACTCCTATTTTCCTTGCATCACGTGCCAGAGGATGGATGTTACACCCTCATAAGTATTAATTTCAATTATTCTAAAATTATTAAAAGCCAAACTAATTAGTACCAAACATTAAAATGAACTCCTGGGTGTTAATACACTCTCCTGCCACAAACCCCTAATTCCCTTGCATTGTGGGCCAGAGGGTTGGCAATGCACCCTCAGTATTAATTTTAATTATTTTAAAATGACTTCGATTTATGTGGTGATCACAACTGATTAATACCCAAGTATTACAATTATTGCTTGGGTATTACTACACTCCCATACCCAACCCCCCGAATTATCTTGTATCCCGTGCCAGAGGATGGGTGTTACACCCTAATAAGCATTCATTTGTATTCTTTTAACATTTCTAAAATAAATGTTAATTCAAAAACTGAATAATATCAGGTATTAAAATTAATACCTGGTTAGTAATACTCTACCACACGCAAAACCCCAAATTCCCTTACAACCTGTACCAGAGAGTGGCTGTTACACCCTCCTATGAACACATTGTCATTATTGTATTTAGTATTAAAATCACTAATAAATCAATATAAATAATTCAAGTATTAATAAATCAATAAATATACAGATATCAGCAAAAATTAAAGAACAAATCTTACCTAAACCACTTACCTAAAATCATTGTAGTAGCATCCGTTGTAATGGCATATGCATTGCAATGGTTTCTTTGTAAAGGCATTATGATGTAAGGACTGCGTTGTAATGGTTGTTTACCCTCTGTAGCCCGTGAACTTCAAATTATTCCTATCAGGGTGGTAGTCTTTAATATTTTGGGCCAAAGGAGAGTAAATGATTGCCTCACATTGTTCCTGTTTCCTAATTTCCAGGGTCCCTTAGTACTAAATACATAGACGTTAGAACAATCACAAATGAATGCATATATTACATAGACACTATTGCAATTAATATATTGTTGAATGTAATATATCTTGTCAGTGTTGTATCTGAAGCTATTGATCCTATTAAGGCCATACGGTCAAATACTACAGTCTACACATACACAGAATCTCTTGGGTGGACTACATAACCAATTGTCCTCCTTTTGTTTGACTGCTGGCAAATAGTTTCTTGTAACCTGTCTCTCGCTGTATGTCCTCTCCTGTAGGCCCCTAAAGATTTATCAATGCTCACATTAGCCAATCCAGTACCCCTGGAAGGAGAGACCAATGTTTCCATAATAACTTATAAGTAACCGTGTTTTCTTGAATGTAAGTAGTCACTAATGCTAATCTATAGTCACATTTCTGCATAGGTGTCTGTACAACCATTCAGATCCTCTTTTCTGCTTAATCAAGAAGAGCATTACCATATCCCCATACACTTAAACCTATTTCTCAAATCCAAAATTCCATCTTCAAATTTTTGATCCTCATTACAATTCCACAGTGGTCTGACCATTTCGCCATAAGCGATTCCCTTGATTACCAAATTCAGATGTGAGTGGAATATCATTCATGCCAGTAGATTTATTATAAAGTTTACTCTGGATTGAAACTCCTATCACATACAACTCAGCATCAAGAAAATGAATTCTACTGGTGTCACAACACTTATTGAACAGCATGTTATAAACATTGTCATTCAAATAGTATAGAGATTCCTCTAATTTGTCTCTGGTACCAGCCCACATAATGAGGTTCTCATCTATAAATCTTTCCCAAATATAAATGAATTTTTTAGGAGTAAATTATTTTATTGTGTAGTTAATAAAAACCATTACAATATAAAATGCAGCATTATTTTAAAATATAAAGAAAAAGACTTTCTTATACAGTGTTAAAACAAACATTGATTAAAAGTGGTGAACATGGTGTTGTTAATGACCTGATGATTCAATTATTTTTTTTCAAAATTGATAACATATTTAATAGTTCGGCAAATAAATTGTGAGTCCACTGAGTCCAAGGCTTGGCTAATCACTGAGCGGCATGTGCAAATTCCTTTTTCATTAAATTTTGCCTTAAGTAAGCACCGGCGTTCACTTTCCAATAAAGGGCAAATGCAGATCTAGTGAATAATGTCTTGTACAGCAGCAGCACACAAGTTACACTCCTTTGGGCCTGGTGTCCTCCAGCCAGGTTGGTCGGCATTTGTAGGCAATTTGCCCATACGTAGGTTTAGGTATTTTAGTGTGAAGTGTGAAAGGAAGGCAAGCCCTAGATAGGCTGCAGTTGCCAGCTTTTTATAGGATTGTATTATCATCCAAGCATGTGAGCGATATCTCAGGGTTGTTTTGTCATCGATCAACGAGTGCATGTTAACTGCCTTTTTTACAGCCTGCTTGAATAAGGGTACAGGTAGCTTCCTTTTCCACAGTGACACCAACTCCGTGATTTCAAGAGAGGAGTTTAGATACTTCGCGTACTGGGAATTTGGATTGCTTTGCATGGCTTTCCAAATGGTGAGGTTGATTTCTGTTTCGCGGTTCAACCAAATGCTATACCAAAATTTGACTGTCTCATATTTTTTGTGCAAAGTTTGACACTGCAAACCAAATTCGAGCCGAACCTGGGCGGGTGAGGCGTCGCATGGTAAGCTGAATCCGCGTTTATACACTCTTGTTTGAATTTTATCTAAGAGCGGAGCACTCCTTCCACAATGTACCACACTGCCGTAAGCTATTGTTGGTAGTAGCTTGGCTTTGATGACTGTTAGGAGGGGGGTGAACAAAGGGCCTTTTAGCTGTTTAGATAAACTGCTGAATGCGTGAATTAAGGCTGTTCCTTTCGTCTCAATGGCATCAAAATGCGCGGAAAAGGTGAACCGTATGTCCAGATGTATCCCCAGGTACTTGTAACTTTCCACTACTTCCAGGTTCTTATTGTAAATTGTGTAGTTCAACGGTTTTATACGGTGGTGGGTTATTATCATGACCTTTGTTTTCTTACTGTTTATTTCCAATAGGTTCTGTTTAGTGTATTCAGCCAGTTCATTTATGAGACGTTGCAGTCCTATTTTCGTCTGACTGAGGAGAACAACGTCATCGGCATAGGAAAGATGCGTGAGAGGCATTATTCCTAGACGTGGGGAGTGTGCGTTGATCCCGTCTAGCCTTGTTGTCAAATCGGCCATGAATAAATTAAACAGATGAGGGGCCAAGACGCAGGCTTGCTTTAATCCTTCATTGGTTCCGATCTTCCACGTGAGCCGTAGGCCATTATCGATCTTTACCTGCATCCAGGTGTTGGTATATAAGTCCATTATTGGATTTAAGATCGTATTCGGCAGGCCCTGCTGCTTTAGTTTGGCCAAGAGTAATTGTCGGCTAACACAGTCGAAGGCCGCCTTAAAGTCCACGAAGCATAGGTGTAATGCTTGATGATTTTGCAGGCTTTTTTCAGCTATCAGGCTTATTGCTATGGCATTTACCATGGTACCTTGAATTGAATTCATTCACTTTTAGCAGAGAACTAAGCATTCACCCTCTCAAACCAACCCCTTAAAAAGGTGGGCATCCGAGGGTGCAAACCTGAACCCCATAACTGTTCTTCAAATCTTATGGTACCATTCTCCATTGAACACAAAAAATAATATTGGTCAAAATTAAATATGCCATGTCAACCAACATCCCAAAGGTTTCATATAGACTGCACATCTGATGGACACAAATTGACCCAAGGCTTGAGTACAAATTCTTTGTGAAAACAAGTATAAATACCAAAAACATTGAAGGAAACAAACATAATATTCAGATCCCAAACAATATCATTGAGTTTATTAAGAATGTCCATGGTATCCCTTGCATAGGAAGGCAGGTTGAACACCAAGGCTTTTAAAAACAAGTAAACAGATTTCGTCAGATGGTCAGTCAAACTACCAAGACCAAATATAATTGGTCATTCTGGTGAGAAGTTTCTAGATGAATGATCCTTTAGTTGTATTTTCATAAACCGATAATGAGGGTTTTCAACTCTTTTGTAAGTATATTATGCTTCATTGATGAGCCATGTTTCCTTCCAAGTATACAATTTTTCAAAGATCAGTCATTTAGCATTAATGGATTCTCTTTGAACTTTACATAACATTCGCTGTCACTCAGTTGTCTCATGATTTTCAATATCATAATTAAATTGTCACATAATAGCAATATGTCCACCTTTATCTACCTCCTCTATTACAATGGAGACATCAGTTGCAAAACTCGTCAAAGCATTCCATTCCTCATGAGACAAATTGTTACTCATATCGATGGCTTTTAGGCCCTAATTAGAATGTTGGGATACCAATGCGGAATGAGAACCGACCGAACACAGATCAATGTTTCCAGCTGCATCATTTGGATGCAACCATCCACAGTGAGGTCGAAAACATCACTTTTTCCATGGGAGCTTGCGCTGACGGCAGAAAACTCCCACAGCATAAGCTCATATAGAAAAATGGATGATTCCAAACATGCCTGCACCATGTGACAGGCACTGCTCGGTGCATGCCACATGGTGCAGTGATGTTAAGTGGGGCCAGGGCAGTATGCGGAGGCTGCAGAGGGATGGGGCCCTGCTAGGGGCCCCCAAAAACATTTTCAGACAGCAGTTCCCTGGCAGAAAGGCTGAAATGGAACTGCTGTTGGAAAGTGTCATCATAATCCCAACAGCGGAATCGCCCTCCTTAAGGGATTATGAGGCCTTTCTGATTGAGCGACGGGTCCTTGAGCCCGTCAGAACCACGTTGGATTCCCCGGCTGGTTTAAACTACACCCGCCATCATTATAATATGGCAGTCAGACTTTAAACCTACAATGTCGGTTGGAAAGCATCCAACCAGCGGTCAGAGGCTTTCCATCCGACACTGTAATTAGGTCCTTAGTTCTCTCCCCCTAATAGATTTGTCCTCTAATTTATGTAGTTCTTATACTGTTCTTGAAAAACAGATCCATGGCTGGGAATTGACTCCCCTTAGTTACAAATTTTGAAGGTAGGCCCAAACCACTATCACAGTTATAATCCATTTCAACATCTAATGAGTATACGCATCATCAACATCCAGTTCATCCTCATTGTTTAATGCTAAAAGAACATGTGTATCTTGCAAATCAGAAATCGGTAAATCTGATCTCTTGATCTTCTGTTTCTTCCTCTTATTTTCTTTCACTAATATGGCAAAAACACTCTTGAGTTTTAGTTTCCTGGCAAACTTATGAAAATCTATTTTTAAGTGAAATTACAATGTTTGCTAGTACAAAAGATTAAACCTCTTTTGCAGTACATTGATGTCCATCTCATTCAATGTATTGCCTGATAGAGTAATGACCAGTAGTAAATTGATACACACTTGATTTACGTTTTGTTCGATTGTGGATTATCATCCCTATATTTTCTGGTCCTCCTCCTTCATCTTCTTGTTTCCCTGTACCCCTACTTGTTCCTATTCTTATCCTCTGTATCTTCTCATAAAAAGAAAAACCAAGTGGAAGAGCTTTGGGTGTTCTGGGTTTACTTATGCATAGCTCCTCAAAATAATATAGCTCCTAGCTGCTATAAGTAACAGAGCCTATCCCTGAGGCTTTGTTCTTATCCTGATCATTACAAATCTTAAACACTTCATTAAATTTCTTAACAAAAGAAAAAACTCTTCCACAGCTGTAATCCCTCTTGACACACATAATCTTGCTCATCTTCCTTTCCGTGATGTATAACTGATGGTTATTGATTATACCTTTCAAAAATTCTGACTTCTTTTAAGTTAATTCTTTTAGATTTATATCTCTTTGATTTCCTTATCTAGCTCTAGAATCTGAGCTTTGAGATTCTCAACCTTTCTCTTTACATGTTTAATCAAAGTGTACATCATCTCAAAAGATGCTGCATATAGGTTCCCTTCACATTCTTTGAGAAGATCATCCTGCAGATCTTTTGATGTTGGAAAAATCAATATCCATAACCCTCTGGGATACCTTTATTATCTACAGATCTCTTCAATGTCATAGCAACCCAACATTTAGATAGGTCAGGGTTCTTCAATTTTTCTTATTTTAGAAATTTTACCTTCAAACTATCTTTCACTGCTGCCTGAGTGTTTACTTATTGTACATCCTTACTTTGTTAGAACAGGTTCAACTTTTCTCTTTTTAGGACCCATTTTGTGAGCAATTGACTCTGTTGGATATCATGTTTGTTGCAGGAAGAAGTCTAAGATAGGTTCATGAATGTATTTATGGGAGTACATTTTGGAAATGACATTGAATATAGCTTCAAAGCAAAATAAACATTAGAGTTTTTTTTATATATGAAACCAAGTTTCTAGGGTTCTGTTAATAGATGTAGGGAAATTTTGGAACTAGTGTACTAATATTAGATGCTTCAATTGTGGTAAATATGTAAGGTGATGGAATACATCTGTTAAACACATTATACAACATGAGTTTTGTTTTTGTCAAGATGGTTTATGCACAATTTTCCACATGAGGTTGGGTCGGGAGAAATGTTGATGATTTTAGTTGGTTTTATGTGGTTTTAAACAAGAAATGCATACATTTATTTATAGCCCTGATGAAGACCTGTTGAAGGGATGAAACATGTTGGCTGCCCTGAAGAATAAAGTCTTTTGAATATTCTACATTATGCCTCTTGTGAATTGACTGAGTTAAAGATCTACTATCTTGAGGGACTGCTGTGTGTTATTTTCACAACTAAGAGATTTAATTACCAATTATGTATGTGATATTTTGCAGTGCTCCCTATGTTGGTTTACCAGGTTTACCCCAATATCTCCCAATAATTGGTTGTTTTGGAAAAGGTGGGGAAGTGGCCAGTTTACTACTCATCTTTGTATGACACAAATTTGTAGGTATTTCTCAGACATTGAAGTAATTAAGACTGGTTTAGTGTCCAGTAGTATGCTTGATTTGCTTGGTGCAATTCCCATGGTGCCTAGTGTCCTCTTCCATATTTCCCTTCTGTTATAAAGGGGCATAATTCTTTGCTGGCAGATTCATCAAAGCTCTCTGGCTTCTTTCCTAAAATGTTTTACTTCCTTTTGTTTCCCTCCTTTATTGGTAAGTATCCCCCATACTGTCTCATAACCTTTGAAGCACTTCATGTATAATCCCAATGAATGACATGCCCCAGTTGTCCAGACAGGTAGGACTAAGGCCAGGAAATGAATGAGGAAGTGGGGAGAAGGCATAATGCAGATGATCTCAAGTAATCTAACTATAACCGTCAAGGCCAGTCTTCCGCGTTCCCTTCCTCACATAATGAGCGCAATGTACAGAGCAAGCACTCCCTACTGAGGTATGATCCATAACTGAAACAGCTTAATACAGATTCAGATGCAACACACATGAATAATATCATACACTGGCAGCAAAATAAAGTCTATGAACCTGAAGGCAATAACACTGCCCTGCCCACCACTAGTGTTTGTGATTTGTAAACAATAGTGGCAAATGGTCTGGTAGCCGTCCTATATACATCAAGCAATTGAATGCCTAAAGCAAAGACCAAGAAGCAGTCGCTCTTTGGGTAGAGGAACCTTATACCAGTGGACCAGAAGTTGAAGCACAGCAGCCATGGCCTCCAATGCCTGCCTTGCGAATGTCTGAACTCACCTGCCAAGACTAGCTGTAGCTAACTTCAAACCCTGCTTGACTGTACCAAAATACACAAGTAATGATTCACAAGGATGGCACTCAGCCATTTAAAGAAGTAATTCAAAACAGCAGCCTTGACATACAGCCCTAGGAAATCCAAAGTGAAGAAGTGAAAGATCTGTGGACAAAAACATAGTGACTAAGACATCTGTTAGGATGCACAGTTATAATTTAGAAAATAACAGGGACTCTAAATTCCTTACATACTGCACAATTATTATTACCACCAGAGACACCATTTTCATAAGGAAGGAGATCAAAAGTAATCCAGTCTAGTGGATCAAAGGGGGCATTTAAACCACATAAAAGTTGTTAATTCCAAGGTAGAATAAAAACTTTTCATGGTGGGTTCAATTACAAAAGCCTCTTAAGGAGGAGGATATACTCTCTTCCAATTGGTTTGGGAAGAATCAACAGCAAGCCCTTGTGGAATCCATCAAGTAATAATTACAGAAGACAGAACAGTCCAGGACAGTGATTATTAGCCAACCATCAGATCTGGAAATACACCAATTGGTGAGTGTAGGCACAAATAGTGAAAAGACACATAGACTGCTGAACCACAAACCCCACATCACATGAAAGGCCCATGCATTGCAGCACTAACCTGTCTAATTCCAGTCAGATAATCTCACACCAGTCAGCTGGAGCTGAGAGAGAGGTAGGCACAGCAGACATTTTGGAACCACATTAAGCAGCCACAGATGTTTCATCACAAGCTTTAACATGAGGGAAAATGAATCCCAGGGAACCCAGTGAAGTATACATACTTTCACTCCAAATACTGTACAACACCTGAATAACCAATAGAAAGGGAGTGACAACATACAATACTCCCAGGGGGAAATGTGTTAACAGGGCATCCTTTTCCCAGGCTTGATTCTGTAAATGCTGGTACAACAGCAAGGCACTACCTGGTTGAACCTCATGTCAAATAGGTCAAATGTCCTTTGACAAAGGTGGACACAAACAGTTCTGAACACAGTCTGGGAGACACAGATATACTGGGATGAAGAAAAACCCAATGAAGCAATCTGAATTTTGAACTGTTTTAATATCTCGTACAAAAATCGGACTACAGTGCCTCATAGATAATTTTGTTGAATTTATCAAGGGCAGGAAATTAAAAATTAATAAAAGCAAGACTGTTGCCATGTTATGTGGCAAAAAAAACAATTCAACAAGATCTTTTTTTATCGATGACGAGAAGCTGCTAACTGTAAAGAAATGTTGTTATCTTGGAATAACATTTTCAGATGATGGGAAATGGACACAAGAATTTAACAACATAGGCCTGAAGATGAATAGGAATACAAACAGCATCTTCAGCTTTTCCACTAAATTGGGGGGCCCCAGAAGAATTAAGGACCTGGTAACCATCTACAATGCTAGATGTGTTTCATCAGCATTGTATGGGGCAGGAATTTGGGGTTACTGCGAGGGGAAAACCATGCAATGTGATGAAAACAAATTCCTAAAGAGAGTATTGTGTGTCCCCCAATCTGCATCAACTTTTCTTGTGCATGGAGAAGTAGGTATTAACTATATTACAGATCTTGCAGCTTTGCGTCCTTTAACATTATGGTGATCCATTTGGGCAAAATCAGAAACGTTGTTTACACAACAAATAATAAGAGACTGTCTAAAACTTGATTACTTTTCCCATATACCATGGTTGAAATATATTCATTATTGGTACCGTATTTTATTTAACAATGACATTCTGTTAAATCCAGATTTTGCCGCTTCTATCCCTAAGAAGGAATTAAAGGAGAAATTTTTATCATACAAGAGAGAGAATAGAGTAAGGCAATCTAGAACGCTACCAACGGTTGTCTTTTACCAAGAGCTTGATTTAAATAAAGGCTTCCAGTCTTACTTGTCTATGGTCATATATAATTCACATCGATTTGTTTTAACGCGTCCCAGATTGGGTACCGTCCATCATTTGGTGGCATTTTCTGTTATGAGAACTAGTTCAAACTCTGTCTGCCCCTGCGATGGTATCTCACGACAAAGCTGCCGTCATTTTTTACTGTTTTGTACATTTTATTATTTTTTAAGGCTTTTTTATCTTAAACCAATTCTTTTAAAATTTAACGCTCAATCCATAAATTTTGCAATGAAATTAATTATGCGCCTAGAAAATCCAGATACTTGCTTTGCTGTTGCTATGTATATAATGAAATGTATAGATGCTAGGAAATCTATTACTGTTTAACTAGGTAATCAGTGTACAGTTAAACTACATGAACTATACATTCACCCTGCTGGCATATTCTTCCCTTTAGAAGAGTTTTAATATTTATATTTGCACATAGTCGATTGTTTTTACTGCCGTTTTGGTAACATGTTTTTAAATAGTGATGGAATATTTTTATCATAATGTATTAAGGCCGTATATCCTTGAATTATATGTAGCACTTTTGCACTTTATGGACGCACTCATTGCACAAGGAATTTAAGCAATCTTTTGGGAGGACTTGGCTTGTACATATGTATAATACGAAAGAGAAATGCATTGGCTGTCCCGCGAATACTTTTCATAATTTTTGTCAGCCATAATGTGTTGTTGTGATTAATTATTATCGTAATCTGCTGTTTTGATTTTTGTTTGTGCTTACATGGATTGTTATGACAATCCGAATAAAAGCTTTTGAAACGAAACAAAACAATCTGAATACTTCCTGTTCACACGTCTGAAACTGGTAAACAACAAGGAGGGAACTCTCTGCTCGTCTCAGGCAAGCCAAGTGCCAGATTCTGGTCTCTATCTGGTTTTTGACATAAACCTTTCCTACCATGTTATTGATACTGGCCACCACAGGATGGCCCTCCAGCAATGGAGTATATGCCAGGAGACTCCACCTGATTGCCTGCAATTCTCTCAAGTTGGAAGATTGTAGGCTTTAAGACATGATTAAGCAGCGGGAGTCTCTAACTATTGAGAGTTGCACCCCAACCAAATGCACAATCAATTTATGGTCAACATAAACGCCATGTGGATTCCAGGGCCATCCGCTTACTCAAATGCTGCTGATGCAGCCATCAATTAAGAAGATAGTTGAGAGTGGGAGAAGCAACCACTATCTGATCAAAATCCCCTGATTTAGGCTTCCCAACAGCCAAGAGAAAACTGGCCTTTCACCTAGAAACTTTTCCAACAGAAAACCTTTTTCATTTTTCCTTTTTAGGTCAAGCCTAGCGTTGCAGCGCATGCGCTGAATGCTTTGCGGGGCATGCAATATGCAGTAGGGCCTGGAAGCTCTGTGGAAGCTCCGCCCACTCTGCACCAATCTTTCTCATTGGCTTTTGTCTTAAATGCTGCCTTCCAATTGGTTTGAGGCTTGTTAGTCCCTCCTCATGACGGCCATGTTGTCATTTGTATACTTCCGTGGCTACCGGGGAGAGGAGTTGGCCTAATGACGCTGAACATCCTGTGATTCTGGGCAAATCACTTACACATAGATTCATCAAGCATTTTTGCCAGCGCAAACGGTGCGAATCGCAAAATTCGGCCGTTTGCGCCCGCAAAAATTGCATTTGAGATACATCAATGGGTCATATACTCGCAATTTGAAAAATCGCAAATAATTGCGATTTTTCAAATTGCGATCGCATTTAAGGAATCTCAATTAGAGATTCCTTAAATGCTATTCATGATCCATTTCTGAATTGCGAATTCGCCATTTTTGGCCGCTATTTACCGCGAAGTCTGACTTCGTGGTAAATAGCGAAAACTTTGAAAAATGCACTTTAGTGCATTTTTCTAAGTTGGATGTTACACACACACATGTCCTTTGGACATGTGTGTGCGCAACATCAGTCTACATTTTCATTTCAGGGGTGCTACAGGGTGTCCTTTGGACACCCCTGGCACCCTTGAAATCGCATCCTTATTTGTGATTAGCAAATTGCTAATCGCAAATAAGGAATAACTCCCCATTCATTCCTATGGGCCTAAAGGCCCATAGGAATGAATGGGGAGTTATTCCTTATTTGCGATTAGCAATTTGCTAATCGCAAATAAGGAACATGTAGAAATAGCAATTATTTTTGCGATTTCTACATGAATCCCATTTTGCGAGTCTTTAATAGCGATTCCTTAATAATCGCTATTAAGGACTCGCAAAACGGGACATTGATGAATCTAGGTGTTAATCTCCCCGTGTCCAGCAAAAAAAATGAATGTGCCCTCATGTAATGCAACTGGTGCGATGTAAAGCGCTCTGATACCCGATTTGGGTCAACTTCACTCTATATAAAACTCTGTAAAATAAGGGCCCCTTTACTTCCAACACTATTTTCTTCCCCTGCTGCCCCCCTCCGCACTTCCGTTTCCAATGCAATAGGTCTTGCGTAAATGCAAGACCTATTGCATTGCCAATGCTTGTTATACAATAGCAGGCCTATCTGGAGTATGTATTAAAATCAGTGGAGTCTTAAATACTTAGTTCTCCTAGAGGAATAAGGACTCATCAATGTATAAAAATATTGATAGGTTGTATGAGTTGCTTAACTCATTATGGAAAAAGTGTATGGTCAGGTAAAATGTGGTCTTGTCAGTGGCGTCACTAGGGGGGTGCGGGGGGGTGCTGACCGCACCGGGTGACACCCTCACATGGGGGTGACACGATCTGGTTACGCTGTGTATGTAACACAGCTGATCTCCGCCAATCCATACCCTTCAGGTTTTTGCTCACCGCAACTCCGTTTACCTTGGACGCTGGCGTGAGGACATTCCTGTGTGTAGTTTTCCCGATATACTTGTTTTTCCCGGCATACTGACTTGCATGTTTGCCAATAGATAACAGCTCGCAGGGATCACACGTCACTGACAGTGGGCGCCTGGGGGAAGAATGGGCAGTCGTTTAATGTTTTGAGTTTGTCGCTGGCGCAGGACGGTACGTCCGCCTGACCACCGTTATTCGCCAGATTTGTGCCAAAGTCAGCTCGACTAGGGAACCCCGAGGGGAACACTGGAGGACACCAGCCATGACGTCTGTACTGCACCTGCTTATTAGCATGTGTTTACTGGGTCATACTGGAGGGAGCAGCTGCAGGTAGTTTTCGAATGAGTGACGGAGTTCGTTTATTCAGACTCCGTTACCTCGGACCTACAGGGTGTGCACAGGCCGCAGATTTCAGGAGCCAGTTCCGTACTAGGTTTCACAGTATTTACAGCATTTTACTCTGGCACATGGTATTTATGGAAACAGGGAATCGGCCACCAAAGTGCCGTGCACCACCATTAGACTCACGGTCAGTCTGAAGGTAGGATCCATCACGAGGATGAGGATGTTAGAGAGCCATGGAGAAGCATAGAGGAAGGGGTGAAATCAACAAGGGGGTTGTTTGGGACTATCTTCTGTTTTACACGTCGGCAAAGTGTTGCTGGTGTTAACATATCTAAGATGAAAAAAGTTACATATCTTTAGCAATGTTGTCTCCATTGAACTGAGCCATGTGGCCGTGCCCAGGGGGGATGTGTGCAGATATTGGTATCAATCAGGATACTGAGCCCAGTTGACTGCAGGGCATACTGCATGCCCAGTGACAACTAGGAGCTGGCAAGCTGAAGGACTGGACTTTTAACAGTACCAGCGGTGCCAGGGAACAACACCTATAACCTTCATGGGATACCTGTTTCGGCGCACAAACTACAGAGACACGGGACACTTCCTTCGGCGTCAAAGATTCAAGGTTTATTACTGCAGGGAACACAGAAGTCACGACAAGTACAACACGTGCAACTTGGGGAGACTGCTTCAAATTGGTTCTGTGGATCGCTCCTTTTATGCAAGATTTACCCATAGGACAACATGGTACACAAAAGTTTACAACCCGGTTCCCATAATTATCCCCCAGAGGGGTCGCTTTGGTCACTTTAATACACATTAAGTCCGGAACATAAGTGCGGAAACATTTGGTGGTTCCCAACTGTAACACCCATCTTCCCAACATTAGTGAATTCCAACCGGCAGAAAAACAGCTCGAAAATAGGAACTAAAACAGGTGGAGAGGAAAATGGAGACAGTGGGAGAATCGGAAAGGGTGTAAAAGGGGAGGTATCGGGAAACACGAGATGCCGGCATCAAAGGGACGTGCCTAATGAGATGCACGGCTGAGACAATAAACTGGCACGGCAAGATGAGCCTCGAGCGGGGCCATCTGCCTTACAGTATCGTCCCCCTCATCATAAAGACATTTACAGAGTACATGTGTCTTCCGCAAATATCTTGGGAGTCCCAGGGTCGCGAAGCGGACATCGTCCGTTCGCTGGCTACTTGAGGGCAAGAGACAAAATGGATGCCGTATCTAAGATGGAACCCGTGGGTACAGATGAAAAACCCACATAACAAACGAACGGTTTAAGTTAGCACAGCGAAACTGCGCACACTTACTAAACTTGTCATTTGCGGTTCATAGATACCAGACTCGACCATATTCGTGCGAGTCGAAAACATCACCTACAATCGTCACGGAACCTCAGACGCTCCTTTTGCCCTCATGTAGGCAAGCACTAATCAGAATCATATTCGATATTCATCAGACCCTCAAGATGTTGCTGTAGCATAGCTCTGTCCAAACGAGTCCCCTTGGTAACAGGTGGCTGTCTCATACACGTTGTAGCACAGAGGCCACATAAGGCAGGACCACACTGTACACAAAGGCAACACGTGAACAGGAACGTCACAACGACTCCAATGATCATCAGAATTTTCCAACCCCAAGTCGGCATCAGGCCCCAAAACCATCCAAGTAGCGTCCAATTCCCTACATCCACGTGTATGGATTCAGAGATTTTATGCAACTTCGAGATGGCTTGATAGACAGTCGGAGCGTTATCAGGAATGAAAATACAGCAGGCCGAATGGATTACCTTACAGACCCCACCTCAATCTGCCAAGATCACATCTAAAACCATACGGTTTTGTAACGTCATAAGTCTATCCGCCTGAAGTTCTGTGGTGATATTACCAAGGGCACTGGCAGTAATATTAGCTGTCGATTCTACCACTCGAGTCAACTGTCTCAGGTTCCTACTATTAACCATAGGTCCCCAAAACGGGAGGAAACCCTTGAAAAAGTCTCCTGCCTCTTGACCGGCAGTATCCTCTTCGCTAATTACGCCTCTCACAACTCTAGTCTTGTGATAATCTGCATCTACAGTGAACGTCGGAGGCAACAAGTTGGCAATAAAACATGAGCCCATAAAGTCAGAGGGCAACCATGCATATGCACGATCATGACAAATAAAGTAGGTACCCTTGGCAGCCAGGAACACAGGGGAGGAGACCATTGGCAGAATGTAATTTTCAGTGCAAGCACTCTCTCCAAGTCGGGCTTTCGATCTACGGCCACGACCTATTAGACAAAAATTACCAATGTGGGGTACAACCCATATCGGAGGTGAACTTTTAAGCTGTTTTTCATTAGTGAACACACTATATTCGCCTCTACTTAAAACCCTATAGGCTTGTACTTCTTCTTCAGGGATAAGCGAAGGATCATAGATATCGCTATCTAAATCCTCTATTGCTATCGACAAAGATTTTTGGTACGAAGTAGGACCAGAGTAGGGGGAACGTGGTTCTCGAATCGGGTGGAAACCCAGTGCGCTTCGAAACATTGTTTGAAATGCTCGAGCAGACCCTTGGGAACTATATGGTAACACCAGATATGGAATTCCCTTATCCGTAGTATGCGGCATCAACCCACACACCCAACAATTAGTGGTGTTAACCACTAACTGATGCTGATGAAGGAGCTGAATAAAGGAATTATTGCGGAATTCTGCACGTCTAGCCTGCTCGTGTTCGGGTAGGATGTGAAAAGAATGAGGAGAAACAGTGGAGTTGAATTTAAGGTCAGGGGTGGGAGTAGGTATGATAGAAGACAAGAAGTGAAACATTGTGTAATACACTCCACCCACCAAAAATGCAGAAATAGTCATAAACAGTACGAATATTTGGAATATGAAACATTTGGTACGACTGAGTTGCTGCAGCTTGAATCTTCTTGCTTGAGCTCTTTCCAAGTCCATCAGCTTCGAGAATGCCATTCCCTATGACCGTCCGCAACGTTTCTTGACGCACTTCGTTCTGTGTAGCAATAGTCAATACCTAGGAGTTCCCAGGAATCGACGGTCTTTAACCTAGCGTCAAAACCTACTAACCAGAAGGAAGTACACGCGCGGCCCTACGGCCTTTATTTCACAAATATATATATATATACAAAAACAATATCTCTCAGCTGTGGAAACAAAAAGTGTAAGGAACAAAGCTCAAAGAATATATACAAAATAATTACAATAATATGGGTGTTCTAACTGGTCATGGGAAACGGGATAATGCACTTATCAAGGGACAGAACGGGGTTTTTATTAGTCTTTAGTACTGGATCTCAAAAAATATCTGGTTTTCCCAGGGCGTGTCTGTTCGTTAAACAACAGATCCGTAGAAGGGACAACGCCCTGTTGATCAGCTGAATGTTCTGGTCTTGAGTTTTCTGATGACAAGTGTTCAACAATGCCTTTTTTCTGCACTGAGGATTCTCCGACAGGTTGTGCGTCGCTGAAAGGTACAAATGCCGGCAATCCTTCGGTTTCAGTTGATGCAATGCCTTTCCTCACCCACGAGTCTGCTGGCAACGGAATGGGGACTTTTTTGGTATGGGTGGCATGCACCCAGTTCTTCCGCCCCTCAAGACGAACTGCAGTTCTCGTGGCAAGGAGGACTTGATAGGGTCCAGTGAACCTGGGATCCAAATTGTTCTTGCGCGAGAAGTTGCGCGTCACCACCCAATCTCCGGGCTGGAGTTGGTGGCCTGGACCCTCCGTCTGCGTCGGCAATGCTTCGTGAACCTGTTGGTGAATTAACCTCAGTTTAGCAGTCAAGTCATGAAGATAATCAATCAACATTGGATATTCAAGATCACAAAAAACACCTGGTCTAGGGACCCCCCAAACATTGGCAGGACGACCGAACACTATTTCATAGGGACTGAGCCCTACTCGGGAGTGTACAGTTGCCCTTGTTGACAGTAATGCTAAGGGTAAAGCGTCAGGCCACGAAAGACCTGTCGTAGCCTGAATCTTTGCTAGCTTAAGTTTAAGGGTGCCATTGTACCCTTCAACCAAACCAGCTGACTGAGGATGGTTGGCACTATGAAATTTTTGAACAATCCCCAACCCGCGACACACGCTCTTCATCACGCTCCCAACAAACTCACTTCCGTTGTCTGACCACACAATTCTAGGCATTCCGTAACGGGAAAAATATTCTCTGAGTAAAATTTTTGCCGTGGATAAAGCCGTATTATCCTTAAGGGGGTAGGCCTCAATCCATCGGGAGAATGCGCAAACAACAACTAAAACATATTTCAGGTTATTGCATCGTTCCATATGAATGAAGTCTAACTGAATAACTTCGAAAGGGTACGCAGGAGGGGCAAAATGGCCAGGTGGAGTGGGAGTGCCCTTACCAGGATTGTGCATCAAACACACCATACAATTCTTAACCAAGCGTTCAGCACATTTCGTAATACCATCGTTCTTCCACACAGGAAACAGCAATTTACAGATACCTTTCGCGCTAATATGTGCTAACCCATGTGCCATAGTCACAACAGCCAACACATACGCATCAGGCAACATCCATCTTTTCTGTTCCGACAAGTCAATCCAACAACCATTTGCATCCAACTTTCCCGTACTTTCTCTCCACTTGGTCTTTTCAGTCTCGGTGGCCTCGTTCTGAATGGCTTTCACACTCTCAATAGTGTTTTCACACATACTTGATTCTGTAGGCCACCTAACCGAACTCGTCACATACATTCGGGTGCTAAGGTTCCGGGCAGTCTCCTTAGCAGTCTCATCCGCAAATGCATTACCACGACCAACATCATCCGTCACCTTACGATGCGCACTACATTTAACAATCGCCACTTGCTTAGGCAACGTAAGTGCATCCAAAAGATCATTCACAAGCTGGCCATGCTGAATCTTCGTACCATGTGACGTAAGGAATCCTCTCTCTCTCCACAGTCGTCCAAAACTATGTGCCACACCAAATGCATACTGGCTATCTGTAAACACATTCACCCGTTTATCTTTAGACAATACACACGCTCTCGTCAAAGCAATTAGCTCAGCAGCCTGAGCCGAATTTTGATTTAATCTTGCACTTTCCACAATCGTTCTCAATGTAACTACAGCATACGCAGTCGTCACATCACCGTTCGGCAACTTGAAACAAGAACCATCCACATACAAAGTACCATCGGGATTTGTCAATGGAGTATCTTTTAGGTCAATGCGACCCTTGGTTTCCTCTTCAGTTTTGAGATAGCAGTCATGTACTGCTTCACCACTTGATTCTGCGTCGATCGGCAGCAATGTTGCTGGATTCAACACATTACATCGTTTTATCCGTATATGACTGGCCAGCAATGTCAACTCATATCCAGACAATCTTGCACTTGTCAGATGTTGAGTTTTCGTTCGGTTCAATAGAGTGTCGACTGCATGCGGAACCATTACCGTGAGCATATTATCCATGACTAGACCTGCAGACTGTCGAATGGACGCCGCAGCTGCCGCTGTTGCCCTTAAGCAACTTGGCAAGGCTCTTGCTACTGGGTCTAAAGTCGAAGAAAAGTAGGCACATGGGCGTTGCTTACCACCAAAAGATTGTGTCAAAACACTCAACGCGCAACCATCCCTCTCGTGAACGTATAGTGTAAACGGCTTACTGTAGTCAGGGGTACCCAACACAGGAGCCGAACACAGCGCATCACGCAATTCAGAAAAACTTTTCTGACATTCTTCAGACCAAGGTACTGGGGATGAAACATCCTTGCACGTAAGGGCTATTAATGGTTTCGCCAACAATGAAAAATTTGGAATCCATTGTCTGCAGTAGGACGTAATACCTAAA
Source organism: Lissotriton helveticus (assembly GCF_964261635.1). Classification (NCBI taxonomy): domain Eukaryota; kingdom Metazoa; phylum Chordata; class Amphibia; order Caudata; family Salamandridae; genus Lissotriton; species Lissotriton helveticus. Next base: position 1,429,624,517 of record NC_136068.1, on the reverse strand, counting down.
AAGGCACGAACATCTCTTTGGGTTTTTGGCACAGTCATTCGGGAAATCGCTGCAATTCTCTCTGGGGTCAACCTTCTCCCTTCTCTTGACAATAAGTGACCTAGATAGGTAACTTCTTGACAACAATACTGTAGCTTTGAAGGTGATACCTTGTGGTGCAAGTCATGTAGATAGTGCAATAATGATACTGTAGCCGTTTTGCAAATAGCTTCTGTATCAGCTGCCACTAAAAGATCGTCAACGTATTGAATCAAAGCTGCACCTTTAGGCAATACAAAGGCATCAAGCTGACCTTTAAGTGCTTGGCTGTAGATTGATGGACTCTCACAGTAACCCTGTGGAGTGCGTTTTAGCCTAAAACTGCGACCTCCTAATGAGAATCCGAACAGGTCTCTGCTTTCCTCTGCAATCGGAATGCTAAAGAAAGCATTCTTTAGATCGATCACTGTGAACCAGGAGGCAGATGCCGGAATCATTGTTAATAAAGCCGTAATGTCAGGGACCACAGGAAATTGCGGAACCACTATTTTGTTTACCTCTCTCAAATCTATAACAAAACGATACACAGGAGGTTTAGTTGGGTCAGTTCGTTTCAGAATTGGTAATACAGGGCTATTGCACACGTTTCCACGAGTTTCTTCAACAACACCTTTTCCAATGAGATCATGAACGATTTCTAACAGCGCTCGTTCGCCCTCAAGAGAAATACGATATTGAGGTAAACGCGGTAATCGCGCATTTGGTTTTAATTGAATCACATAGGGTGGAATGTCTAACAGGCCCACGTCATTGGGACCTGTGGCCCATAAGGACGCAGGGAGGGAATTCAATTCCGGTGGGAATTTATCAACCGATAAATACATGGGAGAGATCACTCTCCTTCCCAATGTAAGCTCCACTCCTTCAGGGGAACAATACAATGTTGCATATAATCGTTTCAACAAATCCAGGCCCAAAAGATTTTCACCACAACCTGTAGATAGAATCAGTGGAGCCGTTAGTTCACGAGATCCAATCATAAGAGGCAAAGGGTTAGAGACTGGGTTACTAACAGGGGCGCCAGAGAATCCGACGGAAACATTCGTTAAGCCAGACAAAGGTGCGCCAGGGAGTTTTGAATGCATGATGGAACTTTTCGTCGCACCAGTGTCTAACAGAAAAGGCTCAACTACACCCGATGTAGTCACTGCAACGTAAGGCCCACTCTGATCGACCGGAACTGACACTACTCCCTCTCTTTGTCGTTGGCTGTCCTAGTAGTGGTCATTTACAACAGTCTCGTGGTCTATATAATAATCATCAACATTATACTGTGCAGATCGAACTGACCCCGCATTTCGCTGGTCAAAATAATTATTTGCATCCGATTGATTTTGATGACGATCAATCTGATTGTGGGATGAACCACGACCTCTACCACGTGGTGCCTGCTGAGGACCACCGCCACGATTTCCTCGTGTCGACACACCATTCAGACGGTCCCGTAAAGCAAGACAATCATATTTTAGGTGTCCCTCTTTCCTACAATATGCGCACTGATTATACCCAAGTGAAGATCTGGGATCAAAGTTGTCAGAGCGCGGCTGTGTTCTATCGAGCTGTGCTCGTGGTCGATACTGCTGTTGTGCATCATTTTGGTTTGATCGTGGAGGGTATGCTTGCTGCAACAAAACCTTCGTTTTGAGTTCTTTCGTTTTCTTTTCTACACGATCACTTTCTTCCTTTTCCCTATTCTCATAATACTGAGCCGTTGCTAATATTTGCGCAGGGGTTGAAACTGCCCACGCACTTTCTGAATTCTTTAATTTGTTGCATAGCTCAGGCAGCAAATTTGACACAAATTTGTCAACGAATAACCGCTGACCTCCCTCAGCGCCCATGTCCTGGCCGCTGTGATCGACAAACGCTTCCTCAAACCTTGTAAAGAAATCCGAGACACTCTCGTCTTTCTTTTGTTTACAAGCTGATAACTTATCCCAGTTCACCTTCATCGCTGGCATGAGAGTTTTCATGAGCGTAATGATTTTCTGAGGCAAATCCAAGATCAACTGTTCAGGTTTAGCCCCACCAACTTGTAATGCATCAGCTGCTAGCAGTGCAGCCCAATCACCCCCTAATTCAGCTGCGTGATTGGCTTGACGAATTTTAGCCCAAACTGGTTGCGGTACAACATTGCCAAACAACATGTCGATGTCGGCAATATTCATAATAGAAGCTTCTATCAGTTGTGATAACTCCTTATAATAACCAGCCGGATTTTTACGCGGATCGGGTAAGGATTGCTTCACTTGCAAAACTTCCGATCGTTTCCATGGAAGATGTATCCACACCCTTCGAAAATGTGGTAAAACCGCAGGGTTAGCTTGCGGATCTCCAGGCACCCACAGTGGCGGGACTTCTCTCATGGGATACTGACCAGGAACCGCTTTCCAGTTCTCAGTGGTATCATCTAATGACACCCGAGAATGTGCTGTGGGTCTGAATGCTAATAAGCGTTCCACGGCACGTCGTACATCGTCTCCTATAATCATACCGTTCGAAAAGTGACTCTGGAGTTCAATTATGTCGGACGGTACATCATCTACATCATTATTGTACCATTCTTCTCTCAAAAAGTTACACATTTCCTCAAATACGAATCTCTGCGTAGGCTCATTAAACTGAGAAAACGTATCAAATACTACACGCGGAGTGTAATTAGCAGGATGTCTTATCCACCTATGTGCCATTGTTACTAACGTCTCTTTCTCCCTACCACTAGGGATCTGACTCCGTCTCTGAGGAGTTTCAGATGAATCAGACGAAAATAACGGACCGGAAAGAGGTGAATAAAGGGTAGCAACAGAGTTAGGAACACGCTTACGAACAGAAGGAGAAAGAAAAACAGGAGCAACAACACTAGAGGTGAAGGAAGGCATAGTAGGAACGGACAAGATAGTCGGAGTAGCAGAAACAACAGTCTGCAAAGGTACAGGTACAGGAGCAGTAGGAACGAGGACAGGTGGTGGAACAAACGTAGGGTTAACAGCGGGCTGACCCGCAGCCGCCGGAACAACAAGAGGTACAACAGGAGGTACTACAGGAACAGCTACAGGAGCACCCTGTACATAAGGAGGTGGTGATTTCATCAAATATGATAACAAGGAATCCTCCTTCAAATCTTCTTCTTTCTTTTCTGATTTATTCGGTAAAGCTGGGTAACATTTATCTATTTTCATGTGATGCAATCTAGTAGCAATTTCCAGGTCTTTCTCTTCTTTATCCTGTCTACATTCTTTTACAGCTTGCATTATCGGAATAAATTCTTGCTTTTGATCCTTTTTAAGTTGTTTGATTTCCTTCTGCTTGGCCTCTTTACGCCATATCCGGAAGGAATCAAACATAGCTGGCCTAGCTTTCTTTAAAAATAATTTTGCCTCAAGATTATCTAAAATCGAAAGTTCAAAAGTCCCATGTGGTGGCCATCTAAGGTCACCATCTTTCCTTGTATAGCGGATCCAGTAATCATTATAGATTATGGGACCCACACCGTGTCGACTATAAAGATCATGAATAGGAGTTCCAACTGGAGGTATCGGACATGAGTCCTCCAACCGGGAATCCATTGCGCAACATTTGAAAATACGAAACAAACCACTATGGCTAGGCATCGTGCACACTAACCTAGTATCAAACTTCAAGGATTACCGAAGTAATTAAACCTCGTGTAAGTCAAAACCCTCGGTTTTTGGCAATTGCAACTGTCAAATAATACTAAGAACCAATACTAAGAACCACAAATGCAATGGAACCATGCAATACAACAAAGCCGTAAGGCTATTACAAAGCTCGGAGAGCTAACCACAAAGCCTGAGGAGGCTATTACAAAGCTCAATGAGCTATTACAACAAAGCCTTAAAGGCTAACAACAAAGCTTTCAAAAAGCTAGAACAACCACTAAGGACTGGGAGCGACCCACAAATACTTAACTCAGAACTTCAATGGCGTCACCAGGAAGGCCCGTCTATCGTCTCGCTTGTACATAAGGTCTACGCCGGGCGTCGAAGACAGGTCGACAGTCAGGGCATCGGTCCGTCGCAGCCGTCAGGAGGCGGGAATCTTCGCAGGGAAAAACTTCGGGCCACTTATTTCGACAACAGGATCGATGAAGCGGGGTGCACCTTCCCTCGGAGATTTCACACGAAGTTCCTCACGATCATCAGGCTTTGGACCGGACCGGTACCGCTGAAGTCGCCCCACGTTGGGCGCCAACTGAAGGACTGGACTTTTAACAGTACCAGCGGTGCCAGGGAACAACACCTATAACCTTCATGGGATACCTGTTTCGGCGCACAAACTACAGAGACACGGGACACTTCCTTCGGTGTCAAAGATTCAAGGTTTATTACTGCAGGGAACACAGAAGTCACGACAAGTACAACACGTGCAACTTGGGGAGACTGCTTCAAATTGGTTCTGTGGATCGCTCCTTTTATGCAAGATTTACCCATAGGACAACATGGTACACAAAAGTTTACAACCCGGTTCCCATAATTATCCCCCAGAGGGGTCGCTTTGGTCACTTTAATACACATTAAGTCCGGAACATAAGTGCGGAAACATTTGGTGGTTCCCAACTGTAACACCCATCTTCCCAACATTAGTGAATTCCAACCGGCAGAAAAACAGCTCGAAAATAGGAACTAAAACAGGTGGAGAGGAAAATGGAGACAGTGGGAGAATCGGAAAGGGTGTAAAAGGGGAGGTATCGGGAAACACGAGATGCCGGCATCAAAGGGACGTGCCTAATGAGATGCACGGCTGAGACAATAAACTGGCACGGCAAGATGAGCCTCGAGCGGGGCCATCTGCCTTACAGTATCGTCCCCCTCATCATAAAGACATTTACAGAGTACATGTGTCTTCCGCAAATATCTTGGGAGTCCCAGGGTCGCGAAGCGGACATCGTCCGTTCGCTGGCTACTTGAGGGCAAGAGACAAAATGGATGCCGTATCTAAGATGGAACCCGTGGGTACAGATGAAAAACCCACATAACAAACGAACGGTTTAAGTTAGCACAGCGAAACTGCGCACACTTACTAAACTTGTCATTTGCGGTTCATAGATACCAGACTCGACCATATTCGTGCGAGTCGAAAACATCACCTACAATCGTCACGGAACCTCAAAGCCAAGTGATTAACGTGGGCAGGGATATTTTTCCCTGAGCATGTCTGTGGTGCCCAGGCAATCAATTAAGGTACCAGATCTGGTGAAATCAATGTGTATAGCTATTGGGTCATAATGCTAACCCTCTTTCAGCAGTTGTTTCAAATGGTATATTCCACATCTATGGTGTCATACATTATTTTTTTTTAATTTTCAATAATTCACTGAAATTATATAATTCTGTAAAATGTGACTTTCAGTCAGCGAGGGTGCTAGGAAGTAGAGCATTACACTTTAACATACAAAAGTGTTATGAAGTGTTATTTTCATTATGCGTTTTCCTATTTCAAAAACATGTAATATGGAAATGCGTAACAGATGTGTTACGACGTTTAGGTGACATTTACAGCCTCGCTTCTGCGCTGCTCTGTGTCTATTTAAACTTATCCACAGCGGCGCGCGCGCGGGGGGTGGAGAAGGCAATGAGGAAAGGGTTAAAAGAGCAGCAGGCGGGGGAGGGGGTGCAGGCGGAGGGGGAGGGATGGTGCAGGCAGAGAGGGAGATGTTGCAGGCAGAGGGGGAGATGGTGCAGGCGGAGGGGAGATGCTGCAGGCAGAGGGGGAGATGGTTCAGGAAGAGAGGGAGATGGTGAGGCAGAGAGGGAGATGGTGAGTCAGAGGGTGGGATGGTGCAGGCTGAGGGGGAGATGGTGCAGGCAGAGGGGAGATGGTGCAGGCAGAGGGAGAGATGGCGCAGGCAGAGAGAGATGTGCAGGCGGAAGGGAGATGATGTGGACAAAGGGAGAGATGGTGCAGGCGGAGGGGAGATGGTGCAGACAGAGGGAGAGATGGTGCAGGCAGAGGGGAGATGGTGCAGGCAGAGGGAGAGATGGTGCAGGCAGTGGAAGAGATGGTGCAGGAAGAGGGGAGATAGTGTGGACAAAGTGAGTGATGGGGCAGGCAGAGGGGAGATGGTGCAGGTAGAGGGTGAGATGGTGAAGGCAGGGAGTGAGATGGTGCAGGCGGAGGGGAGATGGTGCAGACAGAGGGAGAGATGTTGCACTAGGAGGGAAAGATGGTGCAGGCAGGGGGTGAAATGGTGCAGGCGGAGGGGAGATGGTGCGGACGGAGGGAGAGATGGTGCAGGCAGAGGGGACATGGTGCAGGCAGAGGGTGAGTTGGTACATCCGGTAAGTTGTGAGGGGGTGACATCATTAGTTACCCGCACCGGGTGACACCAACCCTAGTGACGCCATTTCTTTCAATGCTCAGGCACCTTGACGAATATGGCCTTCTAGTTCACGGCTTGCCGACCATTCTTGTACTTCTTTTAATGGCTCATTAATGGCTCATGCTGCTAGTGCACGATGTTAACATAGAAAACGAACACGAAAATGTGTGTTTTCCGCAAAGCCCGCCTTTCAGTCCTATGTCTCTTTCAAGTGATCCCAGGCATCCGAACCTCTGTAGCCTTTCACTTCTGCTAGAACGCCTGTGCCAGTGTTGCTATGAGGCTGTAATTGGGGTGCTGGGGAGGAACGTGCACAGCCGGCGAGCGGCGTAGCCCACAGGGCAACGCTATACCGGCCTTAAGGGAGGCCTGTGCATTTTTCCCTCTCTAGCGTCATGCTGAATTTCCCCAGATGGAAGTCCCCGACTGAGCTGGAGGGCTGGGGGTGTAGCTGAACGACGGGGAGAAGCCTAACGGGAGGCGGATCCAGGGCCACACCTGCAGCACATCAGTGATCGCGAGTTCCCCGAAGCTGAGTTGTGACTTCCAGAAGCCCACTTTCCTTAACTCATCCCCTTGAATACTAAGCCAGTATCACTCAAAACTGCCCAGTTTATAGGGTAATCTACCCTTTGCTCCCGCCTCCCCTAAATCAGTTGAAGTGTCTGATCCTGTTCGCTACTTTCACTAAATCTTCTGCAGAGGTGAGTATACGCTGCTTTCGTAGGTATGTCCCTTACTTGTAGTTACATTGGCAAATCCAGTAGGGCAGGCTTTAATGTGATAAACAGCATTTGTGCATTTACATAACTTTTGTAGTGCACCTCAGTTTGCATGTGTTGACGCATTAAAGACAGATGTATTTGCTTTTGTTGATGCTTGCATTTTTTACAATGGATTTTTTAGGTGTATATTTATTTTCTTAAAGTCATGCACACATCTTTCAGACAGTCATGTTTTTTTTTACTATTTATTGCTTTTAAACGTTACCTTATTGTGTAATATATACTTTGAGACTCAGAGTTGATATTCACATCATATATAGCACCAATATATTTTTTTATTATTGCAAACAAGTTGGGCCTGCCAAGCACATCGGAGAGCCTCTGGTTTCTGGCATGAACCTATTTGGAGAAAGTCTGTCTTGGGGCAATTGACGCAGGCCACTGCTTTCATCCAGGATTCAGTTTATTTTCATTTTTCCACTTTCTTTTAAATAGCTCAGAAAGTCCTCTCCAGGTCCTTTTTTCTCTGATAAATCTATGTAATTTGCATATGAGTAAGGCTGCAGACCCTGGCAATTATGATTGAGAAGAGCAGCTTAATAAATACATCAAATATAAGCGATGATTCTGTTCATGTAAGTTGACTTTTTTTAATCTCAACTGAGTTATCCTTCTTAAAGTAACGAATCTGTGGCGACGCTACAACTCTTCACACAGCTACTATGAGAAACTCTACAATGCAGCGGGCAAGGAAAGGAGCTAATTTGTTGAAGTTGTATATTCGTAAAGTATTTAAGAAAGTCCTCTAAATTTGAATACTCGTCCTAACCTTTATGTTGGTTAGGATTTTATTTAGATTGTGCATGCAGTCAGGATGTGACTATTCACACTAAAGTACCTAGGGTCTGAACTAGAGGCTAAAGTTGCCGTTGAACTGTGTTTGCTGTTGCACATTATTTCTTCAGGAAGTTAACCCCCGGAGTATCTATGTATTGATGATGCTATCATGCAAAACCAAGTGTGCGCAAGCTTACCAGTGATTTGTTACTCTGGTGTCTTGCGGTAAATGCAGTGCCATTTTAATGACTATGAAAAAACAGCCTCTTTATGCGGCGCCTATAACCTTCTTTCTCTCTTTGTCACACACTCTTACTGCTGCTCTCTCTAGAGTTCATTCACCGCCTCATGCACAAACTACGTATCCCTCTCAATCCTCCGTTCTATCTTTTATATACAGCTCTCACTCCTATCTATTCAACATGTCACATAATTCCACTACACAAATACAATACACACCACACAATTCAGACCCACACAATTTAACAAATCCAATTAAAACAACATAATTCCACTACAAACAACATATATTCACTCAGCTGCAAACAAAAAAACATAAGTAATAAACATTGTCATTTAGATTGCCAATAGCTCTAACTTTTTCACAAATGTGAGACCGATTGCATTGCAAATGCTTGTTCTAGTTATTTTCTCTCTTTTTCCTTTTTTTTCAAATTCACCATTTGAAATAGATGGAATTAAGTGATATCTAAATTGGAACCATAACAATTCTTGACTAATAACAGATATATGTTACATCGGAAATATATGCGGTGCATTGCATGAATTCAGTATTTGCACACTGGGGCATGAATGTTTCTGTTGCTTTCTAGGTGTCACTATTATTTAGTAATTTTTGTATCACTATAATTTGCAACTTGTATTCACTAGTGCATTTATGGCTAATTTAATTTGTCTAATTTAATGTAACGATTGTATGGTTATCTGGTTACTTAATGAATGATGTATGCAATCATAATATCATTTAGATTATATGTAATATTTTCTTGGTCATTAAACTTGATGAAATGTGTTTATGTGAGGTGATATTGTATACACAGAAATGCTCTCTGACTACATTTCAAGATGGCCGAAAACTCACTAGACTCACTATTATCTCAGTTGGAATTGTCTGCCTTCTATGCTGTCACCAGCCATCACATTGTGTTTAAAGTTGCGCTGGAAACTTCACTTCCCTACCCGTGATCAACGTGTTTGTCATGCCAAAACGCGTTGGCTTTTTCGGCTATACCAAGAATACATTTATCACAGTAACTTTTGGCAGCAAGTATTTGTGGAAGCGAGTGCATGATATTGAGCGTTTGTTACGCTCTACTTGTGAAACTCCATATACATATAGTCTAGCAAGAGCCTTGAATAGTCTTTGAGGTTTTGCTGTGGTGCTTGCCATTTTGCATTAAACGTTGAACTTTAGTTTTTACAACATGTGTTTTATTTGCTAGCACATTATTCTAGTCAGGAAGCAACACTTGGCTCGCCTAATATTTTGACATAAACTGTGACTAACCCTAAATCCATATCCACCAACCTCAGAATATGAAGAAGCGTGCAGGCAATTTGTCCAATCAATGAAGAGAGCAACAGAAAGTATCTTAGAAATGATCGCCTGAAAATCAGCACCATGCCACATAAACTGCATTTAAAACAACTTCCTGTCACAGTACATTTGAGGAGAGATGAAAACAAGCATTTACAATGCAACGGTTTCGCCTTTTAAAAAGTTAGAGCTATTGACATTGTTTATGACAAATTTTTATCTCAACTGGTAAGCTCATTCTGCACATTAAGTGACTGCTGCTGAAATCTCTTGTGCCCTTATGGCAGGGCCAACTCAGCCCTTCATATTGCCAAATTCATTAAATTGAGTAAAGACTTTGCTACATTTGTACAAAGGCAATTACAATGATTGACAGACTCCATTATGGACTGGATAAATACAGTCACTTTAAAATAATAAATAAAAACATATGACAGCAGTGACATAAGGAAAAAAAACTAACAGATCAGCATCTAAACATCACATTTCATTTTTGTCAGCAACAATTAGAAAGCCTACAATTTTACATCCTAACCCCAAGCCTGTTGTCCCTCTTGGAGATATAATCTAGATGTGCCATACATGGCAATAAAGTGGCATTTAAGCTAGACCGGAAGACTAGATGTAATGCATTTCCCTTGGTGTTATCCGACTGGCAACTTGTCTCAATCAAGATAAACTTCAGTTTTCCTCCCATCCCATCTTATATTTTATTTGCTTTAGAATGCCTCTAAAACGTCGTTTTTAGTGCTGGGCTGAGTTATGACCAACTGGCCCACATTGACCCAAGCGAGTTTGATAATAGGATAAGTGACACAATCATCTCATTAATTTAAGGACCTATCAGCCAGTGGAAGATTGGCACTGTCCACTTTTGCACCCACCGACAAGTCCAAAAATGTTTGCCCATGGTAGATATATAGGTCTTTTTTTTTTTAACACCTGTTCATTAGTGCACATCGCTCTTGTACTAACCCTGTGCACTGCATCAACTATACAATATGTAGCCTGGCACCCGTTATTTACAGCACAGATGCACACACACCCAGGCACGCACCCCCACACAGATGCGCACACATACACAGGCGCGCACACACACACACAGATGCGCACATACAGAGGCACACACACTCACAGATGCACACATCCAGGCACGCACCCCCACACAGATGCTCACACATACACAGGCGCACACACACACAGATGCGCACAGGCACACACACTCACAGATGCACACACATCCAGGCACGCACACACACACAGATGCGCACATACGCCCAGGAACGCACACACACAGATGTGCACACATACACAGGCGCACACATACACAGATGCGCACACACCCAAGCAGGCCAGGCAGGCACACACACAGATGCACACACACACTATACACAGATTCGCACATATGGACAAGAATGGAAAGTTAAAGAAAACAATGGGAAATAGGAAAACCTGCTCGTAGGCGCACGCACGCTTGTAAGTGAAGGTCATTTATGAGCTCAGCTGACGTACTACGTTGCACCTCGAAGGAGTGACTAACACAATTGGAATATTCCGAGTCATAATTAACCTATAAAGGTTCACTTCGTAGGACGTGGCAGCAATTGCAAATATTATCGATAACAGCAGTTTAATCAGCCTCTCATCTCATTGAAAATATATGAAATTGTTCACCCTTTTGTAGAGTTCAGAGTCTCTGAAGTTCCCAGGTCGTGAGTGCACTGCTGCTTCATGAATCGATGCACTCTGCAGCAGCTGAGGACAACCACTCCTGCGGCTGCCGCGGTCCGAGGCTCTTTCTCAGCCTCGCCTCAAGTGTGGGGTCAGGTCAATCCGGTCGTGGAGCCTGGATAAATGTAATCAACAAATACTGCCACTGTGCGAGGGCCTCTCAATTTTGCTAGCACTTTCACAAGCAAAGACTGCCGCCGGTAGTAATGATAATCCCGCTTGCGGGATCATAAATGCTTCAGCGCCATGATTGCCCACTAGTGTAAACTCCAAAACATGTCACCTGTTCGCGCCGCAGACATTCGAAGTCTGCGGCGTCATTGGGCAGCCGGGCACAAGGCGCTGAATCGACGAGGTTTCTGTACTGCCGGGTCCGGTAAAAGTCTTAGTCAGTGGCGTCTGAAACCACTATGCTAGGGGGCGCCGGATTTTTTTTGCAAGCACTTTCACATTCATACACGTGCGTACTACTGGCTGCTCAGCACCAGCCGCCACACATGTGCCCGCCGCCCCCAAAAGAGGACCGTTCGGGCATCACACCCGCCGTTGTTTGCACCCCCATGGGGCAGACACACACTGCACACACTGTGCATTCACGCTACCCCTTTGCACCCGGCACTTAATGCACTGCACTTACAAGAACGCGGATGTATGACGTTATAACGCATACTATTACTCCGCATACCATTACAACGCGACTTTTACTCCGCATACCGTTACAACGCATAGCGCCTTGAGGCGCTGGATAGTGGTAAGTATAATTTTCTATTCCAACACCAGTCCCCGTGGACACTAGGGAAGGTGTTGGATAGAAAATTAAACTTATTCCCTATCCTACAGCGCCCCCCAGCGCAATGCGTTGTAATGGTATGCGGAGTAAAAGTCGCGTTGTAATGGTAGTGCGGAGTAAAAAATGCATTGTAACAGGTGTATACCCAAGAACGCATGTGCACCTTTAACACTGTATCTGCCCCCAGCAAGGCGTGCTTTGCCACTGCCCCATTACAGGCACTAGCCCCCCAATCCTAAAGGCTCGACAAGTGCACAGAGAGCACTCGCCTTCTCTGGTGCCCCTTAGCGCTGTATGCCCGGTAAGCACTTTGCAGCACTTCGCGCTCTATGGCACTTTGCTCCAACGACACTGCCAGTACTGCACCCCCACCCCCACCTCCACCAGACCCTGGACGCACTCACCTGGGGTGTCAGCCAGCAGGCAGTGCAGCGGCAGCACGCCCAGCACCAGCAGCAGGAGGAGGGAGCCCCGGCCGGCTTCCTGGCTCCCCGGCGGCCGCAGCATGTTCCTCAAGCGCCGGCTCCTTCCTCCTCTCCCAGGCTCCTCCAGTGCTAACTTTTAGCCGGTCCTCCGCTCCTGCTCCCGTAAGCCCTCCACCCTCGCCCGCTGCTCCCTACTTCCAAGTGAGGCGGCCGGAGTGGCAGCACTGCAGGCCAGTCCCGCCTTGCTTCACCCGGGTGCTGCGGGAGTTCCTCTCTGGGCTCCCAGTCTGCTGTCACCCGGGAGCAGCGCAGACTTCCAGCGCTCCCCGTGGCTCCTCCTCTCGCGCTGTGGGCGGGAAACAGAAACACGGGGGCCGACCCTGCAGCGGCACTGAGCAGATGCTGTGAGCCCGGGAGGGAGAACCAAGGAGCCCGCGCACACCTCACCACAGCCAGACAGTGCCCTACCCACGCGCTCATCCGCCACTCACTAGAAGTGAGTATTACGCATTTGAGAGGGAGGCCCTCCCACCCATGGTGTGTTCGCGTAGTCCCAAAATGACACTCGTTTCAGACAGTACCGTGCCAACCAAGCACGCCTCTGTGTACCGGTGCCGCCACATCAAAAGTAGCCACGTCTCTGATTTCAAAGAAATGTGAAAATCCTACTGTTTGTTTGAAAACGAATGCATTTATACTAGTGTTTTATCACCAGTCTCATGATGTTTGTGATTTGCACCATCAGCTGCCAGTCATTTAGCGGAAAGGCAGCAACTAAGAAAACAAGTCAGGTCCCGGGCCGCGCTGTGATTGGCTGACGTCACGGGGGTGTCCCGGCCGGCAGCCAATCACAGCGCGGCCCGGGAATGACGTCACGGGGGTGTCCCGGGCCGGCAGCCAATCGCAGCGCGGCCCGGGACAAAGGGGCGGGGCTTAAAAAAAGCACCAGAAACGCCCCCGAATCGCGTTTTCGAGAGAAAACGCGATTGACAGCCTCTGCCTCCCAATGGCTAGCCTCCATTTATGGAGCTAGCCAATGATAGGCAGAGGCGGGTCATCACCCCAGATAGAAATCAAGAGGTTTTGCTAGCGCATGCGTACTTCGTACGCATGGCTAAGGCAAAACCTAAAAAGAAAGCTCTGGGGTGTCCCCAATGGTACGTGGCAGTATGTTGCAGGGTCACAACTAAATGAAGAAAAGAAATGAAAGAACATACTTACTAAGAAATAAGGCAGCAGGTTTCTATTGTGTCTGTCAGAGAGGATAAAGCACTCACAATTACAAGAAATCTCATCAATGTACCCCAATTTATAAATAGTTAACCAGCATTTCACTGGGTAGTGTGCTTGTGGGTATCACCCTCTGCTCATGGGTGATGCAAAGTCAAACACCATATGCACATATAGAAAACAACACCCATCCCCTTAAGCACTAATTAAGGAACTGCAAGGAGTCTTCATTCTTAATCAATATTAATCAATAATATTTCATTTTCTTTCCATCCATCTTAATAACCAAAAAGTTCCAGCTTTCATGAAACATTCATTTTATTAGTGTTTCGTTTCCAGTGTTACCAACTTCCAAGTGTGTAAGCTCTTCATTCCTTAATTTCCATAGTTAACAGATGGCTTTACAATGCCATGTTCCCTCGATCTCCAGTGCATTTCAGGCCTGGGAGGCCTTTCATCAGGGGGAAGGTGTACCCAACAAGTAAGCTTCTCTTACTTATGAGTCCCTAGTAAAGTGGCAATACATGTGCCTATGGCCCGCAAATTAAATGCTACTAGTGGGCAGTCCATGCTGGACTGTTCCCATGGGGAGCAGGGTCAAGAATGATTGGCATATGGCTGGGCCCAAACTGGGGTGGAGTGGTGAGCAAAAAACAATGGATTATTATAGATATTTGACTGGGGGTGAATGGTTGATTTGTTCTGCATTCCGTCAATCATGTGTATAGTTGCCCTAAGTGCGAAAGGTATGCTCAGAGAGGAGTCCCGTGTTCACTGTGCCGCTGGATTAAAGCTAACCTAGCTGATATGGGGTGATACCCCTAAACCGGCCTCGAGATGCTTGTTTTCTGATCCAGGGGGGATGTGGCCAGGCAATTCAGGCAGAACTGTTCCCATGGGGATCAGGGTTAAGACTATTTGCACATGGTTAGGTCCAAGCTGTGGTAGCATGGTGGGAAAAAAATGGATTTAACCCAACTCTGTGACTGAGGGTGAATGTTTGATTTGTTCTGCAATCTGCCGAACATTTGTTTTACTATAGTTTCCCTAAGTGTGAAGGGTATGCGCAGATGTGGGTCCTGTTTTCACTATGCCACTAGATTTAAATTAGCCTAGCTGATGAGCCTGGCTGATGGGGGGTGCTGCCCCAAAACCAGTCTCAGGATGCTTGGTTTTCGGTCCAGGCGGTTTGGGCTTGACTGTTCCTTTGAAGCACAGGGTAAAGACTGATTTGCATATGACTGGGTCCAAACTGGGGTGGCTTGGTGAGCAAGCAAAAACGGATTTAACCCGGAACTGTGACAGGTATAAATGTTTGATTTATTCTGCATTCCGTCCATCATTTGTTTATTTTGCACTCGTTGTCATACAGCACCAAATGCGCAACCCACCTAATTAGCCTTTAAACCTGTCTCAGGTTATTGCAGAGCCTGTATGTGCAATTTTAAACTGCCATTTTGACCTAGCAAAATAAATCTTATGGCAGGCCAAAACCTTTCTTTTGAATGCATTTAAGTTTCCCCTAGGGTAGGCCCTGGACATCCCAGAGGACAGGTTGCAAGTATTTAAAAAATAGGACATATACGTTCATGTTTTACATGTCCTGGTAGAAAAAACTCTTAAAGTAATTTTTCACTACTGCAAGGCCTATGTCTCTTAAAAGATTACATTGGAGTTGCCTTTTTACATTTTATCAGTGTAATTTTTAAATGTGAAGAGATAACTGGCTCATATTTGGTGTCTCTGGAACCACAATTTAAAATCCTAACTGATGGTAAAGTCGGATTTTAAATAGCAATTCTGAAAATGCCACTTTTAGAAATTGGCCCTACCTGTTTCCAGTCATTTGGGCCTAACCCCCCTTTTTTCATCCACTTTTAGAAAGTTGTCATGTTCTTGCCTCAGTCATTTGGTGCCTGCAGCTTGTCCCTGGTCACATGACTGGGTGTAGTTAGCAGTTGGGGTTTGTGTATTCCTCCTAGACAGCCATACACAGTGGGAGCTTAGGTGTGACTGGGTGGACATCACTGGCAGAATGGGAGGCACAGACTCACAACTGAATAGACTGTGTCCTGTCTCCACATAAAGGGTGGCATACCCCCTGTAGTTAGTCAATCAATCAATCAATCAATGCATTTATATAGCGCACTACTCACCCAGAGGGTCTCAAGGCGCTAGGGGGGGGGGATCCGCTACTGCTCGAACAGCCAGGTCTTGAGTTGCTTCCTGAAGGCGAAGTGGTCCTGGGTCAGGCGGAGGTGGTTCGGGAGGGAGTTCCATGTCTTGGCGGCGAGGTAGGAGAAGGACCGTCCCCCTGTGGTGGCTCTTCGGATGCGGGGGACGGCGGCGAGGGCGTGGCTGGTCGATCGAAGCTGGCGTTTGGGAGCGTAGAAGTTGAGGCGGCTGCCCAGGTCAGGGAAGACAGGACATCTGTGCATTTCAAAGGCATGCCTTGAACCTTATGTCACCTTATGTTGACGTTTGGCCTCTGCTAGGTGCTTGATCCTGCCCCGGAATTCTGTTACGATGTCTGAAAGGGCTGCTTCGCTTCAATGTTTAATGTGCCTTCTGTCCGCACTACCGCGCACCGATCCGGGAGCCCGCTGATAGCGTGAGGAACAGGAGTGCTGACTGCATTGTCGATCGCAAGCATCATCCTGTCCGCATTGCCTTGTACAGATCCTGCTGTTGGTCTCGCCTTCTTGGCCACATCGCCAGAATTCACTGTCTGTGCTTCGTTTTTATTTGCACATCGCAGATCCTTTAAAAATCTGTCACTGCTCCTATTAGCCGATCCGGGAGCCTGCTGGTGTCGGGAACAGCTGGATGGCTGTTTGCGTGTTTTCGCAGGTCTGGACCCTTCCCATTCAATACATGTAGGGTGATGCTGCTCGTGCACTCGTTGACCATTATTCCCTTTGAGGTGAGTTTTAGGGAGGGATATGGTCTGCTGCCGGGCACAAATAAATAAATAAAAGCCCTGAACTGAACGGATGCCTGACTTTAAAATGGCGTCTGTTTGTGACTCTCCTCCTGCAATAAAAATAGAAACAGGACTAGAATTCCACTATCACGCTGCCCGGCTCTAAAATGGCGCCTGCTCTAAACCTCATCGCAACTGTATTTGATGTCTCTCTCATTGTTTCTCAACAGTGAAACAGATCTAATTGGACAGATTACTTCTAGGAGGCCCTCATTTGCTGTGTTTATGGATCTAATACAAGCAGAAGTTATGACACCCCTCCTATCTTTCTCCTACCATTCCAGCTGACTGGTCCTACATTAGCTGATTAAGACTCTTTTCATCTTTTATTAATAAGCATTAATCTTTATCCTCTGGAATATATAGCTATTCCTTAAAAAGAAAAAAAAAAAGAAAAAATGGCCTTAGACCTGGAACCTATAGGCCACAATGCCTACACCATTCGCTACCCAGCTAACCTCACTAAAAAAAATGCAATTAAGAAATTCAAACACCGTCTTATGGTAAAAAATATGGAGACTCTTGTTTTAGATACATACTTCTGCACTAACAAGGGCATTGTTGCTAACGACCTTATCTTCCATACGAATAAACGTGCCCTCTCAGTATACCTGTTCAGACTCTCCAAATCGGACAAATGTCGATTCTGTCTTGGTACCTATCTCTCCTGACATTTCGAATCCTCCAGACTCTCCCAATCTGACAAATATAGCCCCGGTCTTGGTGCCTATCTCCCCTGACACTTCTACTACAGGTATACATGGGTCCCCTGGGACATGTGTGTTTGGTCTGCTCTCAGACCCTATCATCAGTGGGACTGACTCCCCCTATAATCACCGCCAACTAGTCCATCTGTCTGAAATTACTCCTGATCCCCTCATACCAGAAGATTCACACATAGTCCTTGATATCGTTCACTCCAATTCAATATTATCCAGACCACCCTTGGTGGATAGCTCAAAATTGGATATGACCATTATTGTCCCCCTCCCCCCTCCCTCTCACACAGGGACTAGCCCAGTCCCCACTCACCTATTATCCGCTGCAACATCTGAGGGAACTCTTACATCTGCTACATTCTTTTCGCCTATACAATCGCACATAAAGGATGGTCTAGACTCCACTCACCTACCACCTACCACAATATCGGAAGGAACCCCGACAGTGGCTACACTCATCTCGCCGATACCATCATTGAACCCAATGACCCTTCCTCAACCTCAAGTGGGGAGCTATTATACCACTCCTGCAATAGACATGCACATTGATACCACGGACATTTCGCCTCCCCAAACAGTTCATACACCAACACCTATTACTTTCTCCCCCATCTCTGTCCTGATCGACCAAATTAATGGGTTAGCATCCAGCATATCTCATCTTAAGGATGAGATGCTTAATCTCTCAACCATCACAAAAGATCTTCTTACCCTACATAGAGCCACCAATGACACAGTGAATCTGATCAGTCTCCAAACGAGAAACTATTGCTCCACTAATGCTACCATTGACAACTCTACTCAACACAACCAAAACTATGCCCAATCTAGTATAACTACACCCTATGTCTCCCTCCCGATCAACACCATTCATAATAGTCTATCCTCCATCTCTGGGTCAAAGAGACCAAGCGATCATCTCTCCGACAGTGATGACCTTCTTATATCCTATGCCCTGGATTCTGACAATAGTAAGTCTCATTGCAGCGCAATTCAATCCATTGTAACCAACCCCCTCAGAGAACCTACACTTAATAACAGAGCGGTTAACAGCGATAACCTCACACACATCAATTTAGGACTGACTTCCTCAATCCCCTCATTCAACAAGCTGAAGTGTGGGCTTTTAAATTGTAGATCTGCCAGCAAACATGCTACTGATATCTTCAATCTCATTTTAGAAGACAACTTAGACATTTTGGTCCTCACAGAAACTTGGCTAAATAACTCCTCATCTCCCATTCTGGATCTACTGGTTCCTCCCTCCCATGATCTAATTCGACTTGATAGGATTGGGAAAATTGGTGGAGGGGTAGCCTGCATTTATCGTAACTCACTATCAGTCAAACAAGCAGACTCCATTGGACTGACTTTGTGCGATTATCTTTGCATCAATATCTCAGACTCTAAGCACATCACTTGTAAGTTACACATATTTTACCACCCACCTGGTGATAATTTGACTTGTATTGATGAGATTATGGAGATCATGGCATCCAACTCCAACTCCCTAGTTCCTCATATTTTCTTAGGCGATTTCAACCTCCATTGGAACAATTCTAGTGATCATATTGTAGGCTGTTTTAAAGAATTTCTATCAGAGCAGGAATTATCCCAATTCTGTGACAGCCCAACGCATAACAAGGGAGAGACTTTGGACCTCATCATTGCAAAATCTAACATCATCCTACTGGAATCCATCACTCCCTGCGATTGGTCTGATCATTACTGCATCCTCTTCTCCATCAATACTGAAGTAATGCATAAAAGGGGACAACCGTCAAAGTTAAAGCAATGGAAACGGAATCTACAAAATATCAATACCATCTCCCTAGTAAACCAGTGCAACTCCGCGCTGTCCCTAATGACTGACATAACTGATGTTCATGAGCTTACAACCTTCTACAACGACAAGATGCTTGAAACTCTGGACTCCACAGATCCATTACAGGAAAAAAATGTTTCCACCAAGAGGTCCAAACCTTGGATCAATAAAGACCTGAACTTGGAGCGTAGACAGCTAAGAGCTGCTGAACGTCTTTGGAAATCAGCTCCTAACACTCTCAACCTTGATCATCTTAGAAAATTAAGGAACTCATACAATAGGAAGATTTTTAAGGCAGCAAAGGCAGACTTTTTCCAAACTCAGCTGAACCTAGCGAGCAACCGACCAAAAAAACTCTTTGAAATTATCAAGGAACAATCTTGCAATACAACTAACTTCAGTGAGTTAAATGACCTGGCCACTCCTACATGTGATGTGCTTGCCAGTTTCTTCCATGAAAAGACTAGAACTATTGAGCTAGACATCCAATCAAAGCTGGCCACCCGCCAACCTATGGCACTAGATCCCAAATTGGACGGTTTATCTGAAGACCTTTTTAATTATATTAACCCAAGGGAAGTTCCAAAAAACAATGCCTCCTGGCACACCTTCTCGCCAATCTCTCAACAAACTATCTACAACACTCTACAAGCAATCAACCCTTCCAATCATCTCTCGGATCCCTTGCCACCTGCCCTATTCAAGATTTTAAAAACCTCTATACTACCATTATGGTCAAAAATTGTAAACGCCTCCCTGACTCAAGGTGTCATTCCGGACTGCCTTAAAATAGGACAGGTCACTCCTATACTAAAGAAGGCTGACGCTTCTCCAGCTGATCCTAATAACTACCGTTCTATAACCAATATCCCCACCTTGGCTTAACTATTGGAGACATGTGTTCAAATTCAATTATGCAATCACATTGAGATCTTCAACCTCTTAGACAGTCACCAATCGGGCTTCCGAAGTGGGCACAGCACAGAATCTGCACTCACGCACATTATGGATGATATACTAATCATGCTTGATCGAAATGAATCATGCCTTTTAATAATTCTTGATCTGTCTTCAGCCTTCGATATGGTCAAGCACGATAAGCTCCTAGCCCTATTGGAAAGAAGGATGGGCCTCTCGGGCGTTGTGCTACAGTGGTTCTCCTCCTTCCTGAATAACAGATCTCAAAGATTCAAGATGAATAACTCACTCTCGCAACCATCCATGGTCACTCTTGGTGTACCTCAGAGATCTGCCCCTTCACCCATTCTCTTCAATTTGTTAATGGAGCCCCTGGCGAATGCTCTGAATTCTGTGAACATTATATATCAACTTTTTGTGGATGACACCCAGCTATACCTTAAAATCACCTCGCCAGATGACTTTGTTGCTCTTAATACTACACTTATGAACACGCAATGCTGGCTCACCAACAACCATGTAAGTATCAATGGGGGCTAGCTAGCTTTAAAGGGAAGGTAAAGGGTGACTCAGGTACGTCAGACAATACAAGGAAAAAAGCAATATTTTCCTTTGAAAGCCCTCACCCACCGACCTGGTCGGTGGCATGCTTCATCATCGGGCCCACCACAGTGGCACCGAATGTGCCCCGGGTGTGCTGCAACGCCAGGAGACTGCGGAGCTGGTATATTGCTGCGTGTGCAGTGAAGGAGTGAGATGTGAAAGATTAAAAAGCTATACAAGCGGTCCCAGCACCCGAGGGTTAACAAGTATTTAATAAACTGGGCCTCCGTTAGCTGTTTAAAAAGGCGAATGGACAAAGTGGAGTGATTAATGATCTCCCATGTCCAGTGTGGTCTACATGTTTCTGCCAGTGCCTTTTCTATTATAAGCTGGCTTTCCTCAGGACCAAAGAGTTAAGTGAAAAAGTGCAATTAAATAATAAATTAATAAACTATATTAAGTGATTGTGTTGTTTGTTGGCTATGTGTTGCGCTCGCTAAGGCGCTGTAGCTGTTAGAGGGGGATTCCCTCAAGCTTTTTCTGTTATTTCTTTGTAAAAAGCCTCATGGGTCGCCTGGCAGAGAAAGAGACCGAGTAGTTCGGTCAGGTTCCTCCTTGGACCTATTCGTCCTTCTGCGGACAACCATCTCATGCTAAACACCAAAAAAACGGAATTCATTCTCATCTCACCACCAAACTACACCCCAAAGATAGACCTCTGGTAAAAACACCTAACCTCCTTTGACTGTGTCCCCCTCATCATAGACTCGGCTAAATCCCTAGGTGTCACCATTGACAAACATTTGAATATGCAGTCGCACATCTCTACTGCCACCAAGGGAGCTAATCACAAAATGAGTATATTAAGAAAACTTAAACCCTTCCTCCCTCAGGCTGACTTAAAAGTTACTGTACAAGCTCTGGTACTACCAAGACTAGACTACGGAAGTACCACCCTCGCTGGTCTCCCGAAATACAGGCTTGCACCGTTGAGAGCAGCTCTGAATGCTGCGGCTAGACTGGTATCAGGAACCAAAAGAAACAATCACATCTCACCAACCTTGAAAGCACTGAACTGGTTGCCTTATGAAGCAAGAATACACCTTATAGTGGCGTGCATGACACACAAAGCAATTCACAACAATACACCCAGCTACTTGGCGCTAGAGTTGGAAAAATCAGGAGGCTGCAGACAACTACGAAGTGCGAACACTCTACTTCTGAAACTCCAATCCTTCAGGAAGAAAAGAACAGGCTGTAGAGCTTTCTCAGGGATTGCTCCAAAGATTTGGAACTCTCTACCACCCCGAGTGCGTGGAATCACATCCCTTAATGAATTCAAAAAGGAAGTAAAAAGTCTATTAATGAACAAATTCATGTCCTAAATCTAAGTATGGGACGTATTTGGCTGCATGTCTTTTATCACATCCCCTGTTGCTCCACAATTGTTTGCTGATTAATGTTTTTCGTGGGATATAGATCTGTGCGGCTGATAGCACAATGTCTAATGTAATTTGTTCTGCAGATGCTATTGCTCTATTATGACAAATTGACATTTTGTTTGTGTTGACTACCTCTTCCACTGTTTATTCTTCTATTGTAAAGCGCTCTGATACCCTCGTGGGTCACGTTTGTGCTATATAAGACTTTATAAATAAATAAATAAAAATGCTTCTAGAAGGTTCTTTCCCACTCCAAAGGAACAACTGGATATAAATACTGGACCTCAGACACCAACTCTACCGTACACGTCTGGACCTGTGGATACTCTGTCAGGAAGAAGGACTACCACTCTGCTGGACTGCACTCTGCTGGAAACCTGGCTTGCTGTGCTGACCTTATTGCCTGGGTGAGAAGGACTGGACCTACATTTCTTGAAGCCCAGAATCCAAAGTGAGCTAGCTGGCTTTCCTCCTGACCTGAAACCTCAGCGACATAACATGCTTCCAACAATCTTGCATCTGGATTCTGCCATTTGTGTGTCTACCCTCCCAAGAAGTACCACCCCAGCCCTAGACCCTTGGAAGTGGGCCCAAGATGCTTTACCGGCATCTGTGGGTCCATCATAAACGATGCATCACCTTTGCTGCATGCTTTGGACCCGTACTAATGACTAGCATCGCTGTCAGAGGCCGCATCATCTTGAAACTACCACCGTGTGACTCATCCTAAGCACAGGCCCTCACATCCCTCATCTATGACAGCATTGAAGACGACGCCAGACTCTGCATCACAGTCTTGCAGCTCTTCGGAACAGATGAATTGACCCAACTGTGCATCACAAGCCTAACACTGGACATCACATCACAAATCCTGTAAACAGGATCCTCAACATTGATGCAATAGCACCTTGCACCCCATCCTTGCTGCATCTCGGAACCGACAGACCGCCTCGGTTACGAGGCGAATCTTCGATTTGGAGCCACCCAACACTCTGCAAACCAGGATTAAAAGTACTTTTATTTAGTGGACCTAACTGGGTCCCTGTAGCCAGCCCATGCTTCATCACAGTTGGTGTTAACTTTTGACTTTGACCTGGTCCGGCGCGATCAGATATCCTCTGTTGGCACTTATGCCTTTTGGTGCTATTTTCTCTAAAAAATTAAAACATCTATATCTCAGGTTCTACTAATTGGATTTTCTTCATTTTGGTCTTGTTTTATTTATTTATTAGAAACTACTATATTTATGGGCTCCGTTTGTGGTGTGTCTGTACAGTATTACTGTTTGAAGTATTACCCAAATACTTTACAAATCACCTATAAATTAAGCCTGACTGCTCTGTTAACAAGGGGTTGAGCCCAGGTGAATTTAGGGTTTGCTTGTGCCTTACCCAGAATAGGACTGTGCTGTTTGACCAGGGCTTGCACCCCAGTAAACCAGAAAACCAATTTATTACAAGTGGGCTTCTGATATGGAGTCAGATTTGAGTAAATTGCAAATAATCTATGCTGGTAGGTTCTGCACTTTTTTGAGGAGGTTGCTGGGCAGCCCTAAATATAAGCCGTTGCATGAATCTAGCCTTGATAGAATAGAAGCTGTGACAAATCACATAGGTAACAGGAAAACTCATGTGTGTGTCCCAAACCTCCACACCAGTGTAATCCTAGAGCAAAGAAGATGAGATCCTCGAACTCTACCCTATGTGGGTGAGAAAGGGTAGGAAAGCTAAATGAAACACAACAGCTGGATAAGACTTTTGATCAATCATAAGCTTTTGCAGGCGATTAGCTCAGTCCAATAAAGGACATCTGGGGAGGAGGAAAAGGAGCCAGGGTGAATGGAAGAACCAGGAAAGGCAGTGGCTATAATAAAACAGACATAAACAATAAGTCACATGAACTCGCAAAGTCAAAGATAAAAAAATGATGTACATCTGTGAATGCTTGAGCACTCATCCAAAGCAACTGAGGAAGTTTAAAAGCTATTCTTGCCTTGATTGACACTTTAAACCTGTCTCCACAATAAAACATAAATGTGCACTTTGCACACGTCTAGAAAAACGACGCAGAAACTTAGGAAAGTTGATGACACAGCACCATAAATGCGTGCTTTACTAGGTAGAAACAGTAGGATTAACCAATTAGTGAATTTAATATGTTTAAATAACTGATTACCTTATATTTTTTTATAACTTATCATAACATTTGTGGATAACGTAGCATTGCTACTTGATTTCTTTGCAAAGTGTCCTAACAAACTGTACTTTAGTGCAATTCCTAAATTACATGTATTAGATTTCTGAGATTTTCAGAATAAGTGCTTAACAGTATAGAGATCATTTGCATTCAAGAACAATTTCTGCTTTACAGCTTGGGTGGAAAACATGCCCAGGCTCCGATTCCCTGGCTGAGCACCGAACCTTGGCACTCAGACCAATCACAAAACTGCATTGCAGCATTGTGATTGGTCAGGGGAGCATGGGTCCTTTCTATTCCAGCCCAGCAGAGGGACAACATGGAGAGACGATGACGTATAGCCGAGACGCAGTGAGGAGGTAATTTTTTTTTTTTTTCTTTAACCCCTGCCTTCCGCCCCATCAGCCCTGATCTATGCCAGCTGCCACTGAATATATGTTTGATTTATTTTGGTATGCTTAAACTTAATTAGGAGTTTATTATAGTAAATATGAAATGTTGAATTTAAACATGTTGAGGTGCTATTTTCCTTAGGCTGCATTATTTCATAGCAATGTGCAATGGAATTTGATACGCTTTCTCAATTGTTGCTTTATTTGTTCTTGGTTCATGCGACAGCCCTTTTGACAACAAAGACTGTTTTTTACCCCTCTGGGTGTGAATGAGTGACATTTCCCCGATAATCCATAGAAAGTAGTGAGATGAACAAGCTTTTTGTCAACTAACCTGTGCGGATGGAAGGACATTTTTTTCTCATGATATGTGTGAGAAAATATGCTGGAGTAACAAATTGTACCTGGAAAGACAGAAGGAAGATCACATGACAATCAATCCATTGTGGATCAACCATTGATGTCATGATGACAAACATGACCTATATAACTACGACTCACAGGTGGAGGAGGAGCCCACTTTGACCTTTTTAAGTCCTTTGGTGAAAGCTTACAACTAAGCTGAGGCTCCCTCATGACATTTTTCTTGCCTCCAACCTGCCTGCAGACGCTCTTAAACATTCAAGGGACATTGCCAATAGTGACTTTGGGATAACAAATCGCTTTCATACCCTGCCGCTGCGCTGCACGAGTCCTCCCGCCGCCGCTTCTACCTTCTTCGCGGCCACCGAGTGGAGGACTTGGCTTTCCATCACCTCCTGCGGCGGCGCAGCCCGGAATCGTCATCCCTGCGCCTGGAGGCGCTACAAAGGTTGCGAGTCCCCGGTGGAGCAGGTGAGGCTTCTAAACATTCAAGAGACATTGCCAATAGTGACTTTGGGATAACAAATCGCTTTCCTACCCTGCCGCTAAGCTGCACGAGTCCTCCCGCCGCCGCTTCTACCATCTTCGTGGCCGCCGAGTGGAGGACTCGGCTTTCCATCACCCCCTGCGGCGGCGCAGCCCAAAATCGTCATCCCTGCGGCCGCTTCGCTGCACGAGTCCTCCCGCCACCGCTTCTACCATCTTCGCGGCCGCCGAGTGGAGGACTCGGCTTTCCATCACCCCATGCAGCGGCGCAGCCCGGAATCGTAATCCCTGCGCCTGGAGGCGCTACAAAGGCTGAAGTCCCCCGCGTCGCGGGACGCGATCGGGATGCCGGGCTAAGCCCGGGCAAAGGGCGGGCCCTCTGTGGCCCTCAGAGGCACGAGGAAGCTGGGCTGGGACATCCCCCTTTTCGTGGCGCCCCCTGTAATTGTGATCAAGGTGACTCTTGACTTTACTCTTCCTGGTATTTGGTCTTCTTTTGTGGCGCACGTTTACACTTTGTGTTTGTATAATAACTTTAATTAAGGGGGGTACGGTATACTATATATGTAGCCGTGCAAAGGTATCATAACATGAATAAGTCTAAAAATACACCAATGTCGACTAGATCTACCTCAAGGAAAAAGGTGCAAGTTACCACCCCACTCCAAAGTCTCACCGCAATCGACAGAATGCTCCAAAAGACCATAGGTGTTGTGGTCAATGCGATTGAGAGTACGGAGAGGTGCCTTTCCTTACCCCCAAGTATGTGTCTATCCAACCAGTCAACCCAAATCACTATGAATGTTAACACCTCTAATACCACTGCGTACTCACAGGACTCTACCCTCATGCAATCATTTGCAGGTTTCCCAAACATAGATAGCAACCATATAATTCCACCAGACCAAACCCTACCACCTGACTTTGATAACAGGGAAAGTAGGTTGTCATTGACCCCTAGCTTGCAGATAAATGTAGAACCCTCCAACCTCATCAACGTGTTGGATGGAGATGAAGGGATTGATGTTTGCATCCCTAATGAAGTTTGTACATCACCTGATAAAGGGAGCCCCTCAAATGAGTGCTTGAGAGGGAAAGGGTACACAGGCAAATTGTCATCTAGAAGAATCATGAGGGCTGCTAGTAAATCCAGGGCAAAATCGAAAGTATGTATGGCACAAATCTAGATTCGGGCAGAGGAGAAGCACGAGCCATACACAGAGGATCACCCATAGGGCACCACAACCTATTACATCAGTAGCACAAAACCAGACAACAGACACCCAGGGAGTCACAGGCCAAGACACTATCGAATTAGCAAACCAGGCGTGTGATAACCCTATTTGTGCGAAGACTCTGATGGAAAAAATTGAACACCTAATGAGGTCTCTCATGCTCCCCATTCATGAAAGGGTAAAAATGATAGGGGAGAAACTGGAGAAACTAGTAGTACAACAGCAAAATAATGAAATCCTGACAAAATTTATTAAATCCCACAAACCACAGTCTCAACATAAACTCAATGATAAACCATCGAACTCGCTAAATAATAAAAACATCCAAGAAGCTGTATCAGTCACATGTAAGCCGGCCAAGCAGATACAGACACCAACACCTCCAGATAAAAGTGACAAGGAGTCTCAAAACAAGCGAGGCGAGAGTAGGGACAAGTTGCTCCCTCTTGATGCACAGCCTAGGAATGCAGCAGCGGAAAATATAAATGGGAGGGATGGGAGTGAGTGGGCGGCAGAGGGCATGACCAATACTGTTAGCAATAACCAGCCAGAGCAACCTAAAAGACTAAGACCTGTTAACAAGAATGTGCGCATTGATTTGCCCCCTGAATCCCACCCCTTTACCGTGGTCATGATAGGGGTATCAACACCAGGAGAGGGGAAATCGGAAAATCATAGTGAATTAAAAAATAAAGTTAGCCACTGGATAACAATCCCTCATACATAAACGGCCAAATACTTCATGTTAGAAGGGTAGACTGGGTGGGTCAGAGAAACAAGGTCTTAGAAGGCGATTGCATTATTATAAATTTTAAAGACAGGCCTGTGGCAAACTATATTAGCGGTTGGAGGGAAGGCGACTTAGAAAGTAGGATTCAAACTGTCAAACTCAGTTACTTTTACCCACCAACCCCCATGACCCAAAGAAATACGTTCCAACACTATAGAAAGGGAAGCAGGTTTTATGATCATTATGATAACCAACATATGATCCATGGTAATCCGCACTCAAACAATATCCATGAAAATAGGTGCTACGATTACTATGATAATCAATATAGGGTTCCTATTTTCAATCGATTCAAC
Source organism: Lissotriton helveticus (assembly GCF_964261635.1). Classification (NCBI taxonomy): domain Eukaryota; kingdom Metazoa; phylum Chordata; class Amphibia; order Caudata; family Salamandridae; genus Lissotriton; species Lissotriton helveticus. The sequence goes on along the minus strand of NC_136068.1, from coordinate 1,429,596,654 downwards.
GCCTTCTACTCTCAGGGAGATCTTGAGGGAGTGGATTGACTTTGTGTAAAGAACCCGCTCTCTGGTAGTTACAATCCCTCTGAATCACGAAGTGGGATAGCAAACAGGGAACATATGAAGGTAGCTCTGGACCTTTTAACCGCTGCACGGACATATCAATTCCATTCATAGTTGATATAGCTATGATTACAGATGTGGCCGAGCCTCATTTAGGGCAACTAGTGGTAGATAATGTTCCCCTGAATCATAGCGGCCCAGATACAGTTTACCCCGTAACAACCTGCGAATCTACTCAAGTGCCAAAAATTACCCAGAGAGATGACACTAAATCAAATACAGTCGCAGGGGATAGCATTAAAGCCAGTCCCGTGGCTCCTCCAGAAAAAGCCTTAGCTGCACGTGTGATGGCCCCCACCGAACTGATGACCTCTAGATTGAATGTAATCTCTTGGAATATCGCTGGGTTAGCAGGCAAAATTAGTGACCCGACCTGGTTAGCCTTTATAAGATCCTTTGCAGTGATATGTTTTCAAGAGACATGGTTGGTAGGGAATAATGTATTTATAGAAGGGTAGAAATGCTTCTTTGTATCCGCAGAGCCGTCACGTAGCGGGAGAGACAAAGGGGGATTGGCTGTGTATATCAATCTAGCACTAACATGCACAGTCAAAAGGTACTCCTTCTGCAATACTAATATTCAAGTGCTGTTGGTCAAGAAAGGGAAAGACTCATTAACCCTGATTAACTTTTATAACGCTGTAAATTACAATGGTGAGTGTAGACTCGTGGACTTGGGTAATTTTCTCACGAATAATCTGGAGAGCCTCCCACACCATATACTTATTGCTGGGGACTTCAATGCACATCCCTGTGGGAACCCAGGGGATACTGTAAAGGGCTCACTGGGTTGCCACAGACAGAGAGGTCTTCATTTTGATCACACACGGCGGGGTAACTTGCTGAATGACCTTTCGAATGAATTTAATCTAACCTCGGCCATGTCTGTGGTGGCTGATCACACCCTTCATGATGTACCCACTTATAACGGCAATCCAGGGGGATCCTACATTGACCATGTACTTCTTTCTGGTGACCTTGGTACTTCTATCTTGGACTTTAAAATTCAGGAGAACCAACACAGCGATCATAATCCAGTCTGTATTCAACTGGGTGGCGTGATATTTGAACTGCGTAAGAAGAGGGTAGATGGTGGGGTCTTAAAGTGCACTGACGGTAAACGACGTTTAAAGTGGGCAATGGTAAACTCGAGCCACTTGTACGAATCAATTAATAATACGTGTGGCTCTGAGTTGTCTCTCTGTGTGTCTTCGGCACCTCCACCCCAGGAGATCCTGTCCTCTTTTGACAGTATTGTATCAAAAGTTGGGGCAATGTTAACCGTGCCTTTTACAGGTCGGGCTCGCAGTGGCCCGAAGTGGTTTGATCACTCTTGCTCTAAGGCAAGTCGTGATTTAAAGGTGGCATTAAAGGCCAGGCCCAGAGACCTTATGATATGTAAAGGGGTCCCTGACCAAACATACAACACTAAGAGATATTATTTAATTATTTAAACAAAACACAAATGATGGTAAACAGTGTTTTTATTATCACTGTACCAGAAAAAACATATATTATTTTTGCGATTGCTGGTGCAGTATACAAAATTTCAGTGCGCCCACAAAAGGGGAGGGGAGGGGGAGTGCAGGGGAAAGGGGTGTGTTTCAATTAGTTAACATCACTAATCAAAAAAATCATTAAGCACCAATACACAAGCTGAAAAACATTATCATTGATCCATACTTTGGAGATCAAGAAAACACACATGTTAAGCAGCAGAACATGTCACATAGAACAGAAACTCCTGTGATGATTATTATTATCAATCTTGGGTTAAGGAGTTCTTGTTGGTAGATGGTGGTCTACGTTTCGACCCTTAGGTGTAGGATATTTGATCCTTACTCGCGGGTCTTCATCAGGACGTGGGGGGAGGTGAAGGAAGGGTGGGGCTGTGCCCTAAGTAAGAAAAACGAAATGCGCTGAATTATTTCAAACGGTCTCAGAAGAGTCCCGACATAGTTGGATAACAAGGGGCCAAGGGGCCAGTTAGGACAAGACATTAACAATTAAAAACATTTTCAAAATAAAAGGAGGTTGAATTACACTGAGGACTTGAAAAAATGGGTAGCCCGGGCAGCTGCCCTGTGGGGTTTTTTTACGGAGGATAATGCCAGATGATACACATTGCGTCTAAAAAATCATTTCATTAAAAGGCGGTACCGTGGCATCGGCCACTGAAAAGACACACATTGTCCTATTATTTGAGCTGAAATAGAGTGACATTAGAAACGTAACCTTAGTAAAAGGGAAGGATTTAATCACCTGGTCTTGATGCCAGGACAGGATAAATGAATATGAAACCGCTTTTACCGGGACACGGGCGATTATCTACAAAAAATCGAGTAAAAACGGAACATCAAGAAATTGCAGATTGGGATCAGACAAAACGTGTCACACGCATTGTTCTTGTGCAAAGACTCACCCGAGGGGATTAGTACATCAAAACCTAAGAAGGAGCAGTCACAGCACATCACCTTCGCATCATAGTATGCTTCGTAGCGCGTCCAACACGTGGATCGCGCACCGTGGACCGCCGTCTGAAAGAGCGGATTACCGAGAGTTAAGAGTACTAAGGGCAAATAGTCTTAGAGGTATAACGGCGGTTCCAACAAACGGACTTACCCGTGGTCGGTCAGAGAATGAGCCAGCGTCAGCGCGTGTCAAACCGGGAAGTGTTACCTTGGTAACCAAACCCGTTTTTGTAACCTCCTAGAAGAAAGACTCGAAGGCGTTGCTAGGTTACCGAGAAACAAACTAAGGGAAGACATACCGACCCAGGAGGTTTTTTTGGACGACGGGGGGGCAGTGTTGTTGATGCAGATATTGATTCCATTAGGCTTCTAAATGTGACGAACCATAAAGGGCAATTAGCAGATGTTTCCTCAAAAAACTGCATAATTCAATTGACATTTTAGATGTACAAATTGCCAAATATGAATAACGATGAGGGCATGGACCTGCCACACATGGCGGTCAAACGCACATCACTCCCAAATGCAAATGCAAAAACATCAAAGCATTTCAAAACATTTCAAAAGTGTACTGTAGGTCTGCAATACTGAGTCCCTGACTCATATCAATGAATGCATGGAATGCAGTAGAAAAATCAAAGACCTGGCACGAATCAGGGCATCACGCATTAACTATAATAAGGCCCAAGTTAAACGTAAAACAGAAGTGAAGGCCTCTATCTGGGAAAACCTGTTAGATCCCAAAATTCTTGGAAATAGTGCAAAGTTTTGGGAAATTATAAATAAACCTCTTTTTGAATTAACAGGTAATTCCGCTGTAGGCACTAACATACCAGAAGAAGAGTGGGTCTCTCATTTTAGCCATATTTTTAATAGTAATTTACCACAAGCAGAATTTAAAAATGGTATTTTAGAAGATAACCCTCTGTGCTTTTCCATTAGCGAGGTTGAAAAGGGAATCAAGGGATTAACAAGTAATAAAGCTCCAGGGCCAGACGGCTTGCCCCCGGACCTTTTTAAATCATGGGTATCACTGTGGGCGCCTGTTCTTACCGCTGTGCTTAATGCAGCCGTTGTATCTGGATGCCCTAGGTCGTGGGGCGTCTCCACGATAGTTCACGTGTTTAAGAAAGGGGACCGTAATAGTACGTCCTGCTACAGACCAATATCTTTAATTGACTCCATGGTCAAAGTAGCGGGGGGTAATCTTGAACAGATTAACAACCTGGGCGGAAGAGCATAACATAATCTCCCCGATCCAATACGGCTTTAGGCCAGGCCACTCCACGATCTCACAGTGTCTCAATTTCTATATGGTCTTGGGAAAATACACCTTGGCACATCAGGGCACAATACACATGGCATTTATGGACCTCTCATCAGCCTTTCGACTGTGTTAATCGGGCCAAGCTTTGGGAGGCCATGGGCCACATGGGCGTGGAGCAAAATCTAGTTAACTTGCTGGCAGATCTGCACTAGGACACGAGGGCCAATGTACGTTAATCCCAAGAGCTAAAGGTAACAAGGGATTTTGGAGTGCATCGGGGAGTCCGACAGGGCTGTATTTTAGCTCCGTTTCTTCTTAATTGATATATTAACAATCTGGAGGAGAACCTTTTAAATACCGGAGCAGATTACCCCTATGTTGGGCGCAAAGGACTACCCGTTTTACTCTATGCGGACGACGCTGTTTTGTTGGCAAGGACCGCAAAAGGGCATCAATCGTTACTTGACTCCTTTTACAACTTTATGAAATCCCGAGATCTCGCCATTAACAATACAAAATCCTATGTAATGAACGTAGGGAAGGGCTATAAGAAGACGTTCTCATTTCATGTTAATGGGGAGAAGATCCCTACTACAAAAACATTTTCATATCTGGGTGTCCTGTTTGATAATCAGTTGAAATGTGGCCCTGCAGTCCAGAGGAAAAGTGGGGAGTTAACTTGGGCTAACGTGGCCATTTTTAGCTTTGCTAGGAAAATGGGCAACTGCCCAATTGCTGCATTGCTAAAAATTTATCAGGCAAAGAGTGTGGCATTAGGCTGTTATGGGAGTGAGCTTTGGGGGCACACGGCAACCAATGACCTGGCGGTAGTAGAAAATAATTTCCTGAAACAGCTGCTGGGGGTCCAAAGGGGAACGGGCAGTTTTATAGTGCATGAAGAACTAGGCGTCCCCTTCTTAAGTGATACTACAGCTCTACGGCCTTTAATCTGCTGGTTAAATTGTTGGCTAAACAAAGACCTGCCACTTAATCACCAACTTCTGAGAGAAGCCCTATCCTGGGACAATATGCACAAAATCCCGTGGCTCAAATACTTGAAAGACTGCTTCTCAGAATTAGGGCGACCTGAGCTTTTTACAAGACCAGACTCTATCAGCAGATCTGATGTTACATATGTGAGGAAAACTTTTTCCCTTTCTCAATATCTGCATTGAGAGGAGGTGGAACTGAACAAAAGCAGTGTCCGGAAATATGTTGTAATAAAATCTACACCCAGTATGGAACCGTATTTGTCTTGGCCAATGTCAGGCTTTGATCAATTTTTGTTAATCAGGTTCCGTTTGGACCTCTTCCACTTACTGCTTGCCGTTCCTAAGGGGAGCCACCGAGGTCAAGTGCTACCGTCCTGCGGCTGTGACAATGTGTCTCCGCAGGACTTGCCACACTTCCTATTTATTTGTCCTTACTATGACATACCTCGGAGGCTTTAATTAAAGCCCCTTCTTAAAAAAATTAACTTTACTCAGGTTAGACCTGCACTTTGCTATTTACCGCTGCTAACCCACAATTGCACCTTATTTGTAACTGGATTTTTAAAACTAGCACTAAAATTTAGAAATAGCATGGAGGGATAAATGTTTTAAATTGTTTTTAACATTGTATTGTATATGGTGAATTGTGATTTTTAATTCTGGAAGTGGCTTTTAGATCGATTCAATCTTTTTTAAATTTTGTTTATTGAACTGTGCTTTTATGGTTGTTTGTTTGAATAACCGAATAAAGACTTTTGAATTTGAATTTGAATTTGACTCTCTTTATTATGTCCCTTTGCCCTTGCTGATGAACTTGCCTGTAGGATAATTTAGAGCAGTTTGGTGAGATACCAGGCTAGAACTTTCCTGATGCAGGCTCCCTTACCCCTTGCCCATTCCCATGGACTTTGTCCCTTGTGGACCTTAACTTGATTCCCTTCCCATTCTTAAAGAACATTTGGGAACCAACTTATTGCTTTATTAGTGATAGAAATTCTATTGCTGAACAGAAATCATCCTCTTATAAATTATTTTATTTAGGGATAGATTATTTCAACTAGATGTGTGATTTTATAATCTGAACTGTTAGATGTATTGACTGAACTTCTTAAAATGTTACTTATATTCATTGATTTTGGAACTTTAATACAATAACCAAATTCTCTAAATTTGTCTGTCTTATTGTGTCTAATGTTATTTACAGAAACTGTGCTAGTTTCTAAATGAATAAATAGAGACAGTCATAAATTATTATCAGAACATCAGGTTAATTTGCTCTTGTTCTCTGTAGCCACAGCAGAGTTATGGTTTGGTGTAGTGGAAATCCTGTTTCCTTACCCCTCACTATGACAGAGAAAGGTCCATCGGAGGACAATCACCTCTGAGGTGAAGTACTGAACCTGAGTAAAAATCCTACCCTTTTATATTTTTTTTTTTGCAGAGTTTTATGTAGCGCGAACTAGACCCGAACCGAATCAGGTATCAGAGCGCTTTACATATTACAGTTACGTTACATGAGGACACACTTTCATTTTAGGCACGGGGAGATTAAGTGATTTGCCCAGGATCACAGGAGGCGTCGTTACCGAGACTCGAACCCAGATCTCCAGGTCCGAGGTCGAGCGCCCTAGCCGTTAGGCCAACTCCTCTCCCCCTTTTATATCCCAGTAGGAGTGAAAAGGTTGTGTTTGTGAGTGTATTAGACATCTGCTGCAACAGGCACTCATCCAGAGCAACAGTATTAAAAGCAGTGGAGCAATCTAGAAGCACACAGTGTGGGAAAGTAGGATGTGCTGCTCATGGTTACCATGCTTGATGTGATGCTGTTTTTGACTGGTCTGACTGGGATCCTGCTAATCAGGACCTCAGTCTATCTGCTTTCTCCCTAAATTGTTGTGTTAGTACCTAGGTACATCCCAGATTGGATACTGAGCTACCCCTGTCAGTCCCTAGTATATGGTACCCATGCCCCAGATGTCTCCCATGGGCTGAAGAATGCATTATGCCACCCATGAGAGACCATACAAAATGGAACTACAGGCCTGCTATCACAGCCTGTGTAAGTTGGTGTGTACACCACTTACTAAAGATTTAGGTTTGCTATATCTAAGGGTCACTGCACTTAAAACCTATAAGTCACTGCTATAGCAGGACTTTACCATCCTAAGGGCCGGGTACTTGGTTCTAAGTGAGAGGGTGCACCTGCATGAGCAGGACCCACCTGCAGCCTATGGAGTCCATTCTCCCGGTTGTCAGTTAAGCAGCCATATACTATAGAGGGGCACAGTGTAATTATGCAATGACTATCTCGAAACTGGCTGCAACAAATCCTATCATGTTTGGTATGATTCACAGGACTGGAAGAGCCCCCCATTAGGCTCTCAGTGTTTCCGGTACCAGCCTTCTTGACCCAGACAGCACAAAATGGTTGCTGTCAACCAGAGACACATTTCTGCCCTCCTCCTCCTGCTGAGCCAAGCTCTAGCAGAGAAAGGTGGAACAATAGAAATCCTGTCACAGGGAGCTGTGACCACCTCCCAGCCAGGATTTAGTGTATTAGTGCTGGGTGGGTGCGCTTGCAAGCACCAGAAAGCCTGCATGAGGGGCACATTTGGTGTCCCTGTGCATAGTCCAATTGAAACCAGTCCTGGGATGAAACTGGACAAAGGAAATGGGAGTAATCTCCCCCCGGGCCAGACCTTCCCCTGGGACGGTCCCCTGAATCTTCCCAACCCTTTCCCTAGGGTACTTAAGGGCTTACCGGGGTGTAGGTCCATGGATTCGTTGTGGGATAAGATTCGTATCAGACACCGTTGCACTTCTACTGTCTGGGCACTCTGGACTTTGCTGGAGTTCATTTGGGCCTGACTTTGTCTCCCTTCCAGTCTGCTACATCATCTGTGCCTGTGCATTATACAGGAACCTTCCAAGACCTGCGAAGCATCAAGGGGAACCGAATTATTCTCCCTTGGAGTGAATGAGTTACTCACCCCTGCATTTGCAGGCACCACAACTAAGTTGACAGGTCTCCAGGTCCTGAGCTCCTCTGGACTCTGTGGGCTCTACAACCCAGATGGTGGTTTTCCACAGCTCCCAGGGCCTTCTCTACCCCCTCACCAAGTTTGAGGCCAGCTGTCCTCATGGGGGTTGCAATTACCGAACCCCTGGGTACCATGCCCCCTTTGCTGTTGCAAAGGCTTGTTGACATCTTTGCAAGAAGATCTTCGCGCTCCAAGTATCCCCAACATCGAGCACCTCCAGTGATCAGAATCTTCGGCCACACTGCATCATGTGCATAGTGGCCATATCTTTTGGTGAGATGCTTGAGGTCCTCTCGTGACTCCAGAGCCTTCAGCCTGAGGGTCCTATTGAGGGTCACATTTGTTTACTTTTGCCTCCCCTGATTTCTCGGGGTCTGCTATGACTCCCCTGCTTGTGGGGAGTCCCCCCGACCTTGCTGGTCCCACTTTTGAACTATCATGACTTCCTGCATGGGTTGTATTTGCCAAGGCTTGTTGGTGCTCCTGCTGTTCACCTACCCCATAGCACTCGACATCCTTTGGGGTACAGCTCGTATTCGGCTCCTGGCCATCCTCAGCATAACTTTATCTGCACAGATGCAGATTTTAGGTAATTGACATCATCCCTGAAGCACCCAACATCGAGTGGCATAATTCTTCCAAGTCTTCTGGTCACTCCAGAGTGACATAGAATGTGCCCCCTCTGCTTTCAGGTACTCTTCTTCAAGAATCCATGTTTGGATTCCCACAGACACTTTCTCCTCTTCCGACGCCACTTCACACCTATGCACCCGGCTATCCCTGGAATAGGTCATTTGAATACCAAGGCGTCCACGGGTGGGGTGGCTCTCCAATCTTCTGTCTTCCAAAGGGTTTCTTCAGGGTCAACTGGGAAGGGTCCCTAATCTTTAAAACTCCATACGCGACTTACACATAGAGTTGGACAGAGCCAGCGGTTGTGTTCCAACACTGCATGTGCTCTCCGTCGGGTCCCTATCTACTCACCTTTGGTGGTTCTTTGGGGTCCCATTGATTCTACGTCCTATCGACATTCTCCTCACTCGAGTCATGGTTCTTATATCACTTCCTTAGTAAATGGTTTGGTCCCCCTTGGGGCCCACTGTGTATTAATGCTATTTACTGAGATTTATTTGCTGAAGTAAAGTGTGTTTTGTGTCTGTCTCCATGTAGGAGATACTGTAACGTACTAGATAGTGTTATATAATAAATATATATTTTTATAAATACTTTGTGTGGTTCTTTTTATTTTATCTATACTATAAGATTGCATTCTGGTACAACAAGCTGATTTACACTCCTTCTAGACTAAGCCTGAAGGCTGCTCACCACAGCTACTACTTAGAGAGTATCTAAGTTTGTCTAAGACCTCTTAAATCACCATATGGGTTGTCTGGACTGGTGCAAGGTACCCACTTACATTAGTGAACATCATATACCAGGCCAGCTTCACACACCCAACACATGGAAGAAGTGGCAAATGTCATCTGGGGAACAACGAGAGCAGTAACACTAAATTGGAAGACTAGTCAAGGAACCTAACCACAAAAGGAGCTGGGAAAGGAAAATAAAATAAATGTGCAGGGTGAAGTGCTGAATAGCAAAAGCAAGACCATTATAACAAAACTTTGCTAGGCAATGTAACTTCCTTTTGACTGCTTTTTAAAACTGGAAGTACTCACCTAATCTTTATCAATGCCAGTCCCACCTTTCCAATATGGCCGAACTGCTACTGACCTGGCCTCCACAATCTCAACTGGGATCAATAGCAATTAAATCTATGAAATCCCTGTCCAGTTTAAGTCATCTCAGAATTGAGTACATGCCTTTCATGAGATTTCTAACAAAAGCAGATATATTGTTAGGATGATTTGTAGCAGAATGAAATGGTGGAAGATTTCTTAAATTCATCAGAGCAAAGAAACTGGGACAAATCACTGCATTTATTTTTGTGATATTTATGACAAATTGTAACCAATTATGACACTAAACACCTTAACTAGAGTACCAGCACTTGAAAGAGTACCAAGATCTTTGGGACAGCAATTGGGCCAGCACACTTGTTTGGGACCACGGGAAAGTCCTGTTTTCGCTCCATTGAGCTTTAAAAGTTCTGACTCATACAATATTGTACCACAGCCAAATAACCATTTAGTCTGAGAGCAAATGATGGTTCTTGCCTATCTAGCGTGAAGATAATCTGAATGTTGTTCGTGTATGACAGGGCTTTAAAACTAACAGGCCTAAAAGCTGTGAAAAGCTGTGAAAGATACCCATATGCATGGAGAAGCATCAGAGACAAGGACAAATCTTAAGGAGCTCCATAAATGTTAGGAATTGGTGTGAATGATAGTAAGAACACAAGTTGGATTTGATTGGTCAAAAGTTACTCATACCAAGAAAGAACTCCCCCTGAATCTGGATCTTAGCTAGATGACTCAACTATATCTCAGGATCCAGAGTGTCAAAGTTGGCTGAGAGTGCTAACAGAAAAAAGGCTATGGTATCTCCTTCATCCGAAATAAGTAGGTGACTGGTTTCAATCCCCTGTCCTGGGGGAAAATACACTTGCCGATTCAAGGGTTCTAGACTCTTCGAGGTGATTCAAAATCCACATATTTGTCTAGAGTCACCAATAAAGTGAATAGGCAAGAGATTATGTGGTCATTAGTGTTGATACTCTTTTTTCTTGAGAAGAGTAATTGCCCCAATTTTCCACTCATCTTGTACAATTCCTGTTGAGAGGTTGTACTGAGCAGTATGGTGATGGGCTTATTCATGTAGGGAATCAGTTTGCACAGGATGTCCACTGGGCATGGGTCTAGAGGAGACATGGGTTTAGTTCAGTAGTTGTAAATTTTCATGTGATTGAATGGGGTGAAAAGTTTCCTATTCAGAGCCAGGTGATGATGTCTTCTATCTTGTACCTCCTAAATTGTGCTCTTATTTCCATAGTCCAGTTGATGGGAGATGGGGGCCCGGGTGATGGTGAGTCTTGAGATTTGGGGTAGCCTTTTGAACATCTTATGAACCATGCTGAGGATGAAGCTGGAGGAGACCGAGTTGACCGAAGTAGTCCTGAACAGTTTGTTGTCCAGAATGATTCCTAGGTTCCTAGTGAGTGGGTGTAGGAGTAGGCTTGAGTTCTGACCTGTGGCACCTTGAATAATATCTGTTCTAAAAATAATAGAGATTCACTTTTAGGACTTCAGTTTTTGGTTATCTCAGTTTTTTGCATGAGCAATATTATAATGATCTATTCAGCGTTCTGATTTCTTTGGGACTGCGGCTGAGCATGCCTTTTCTCTTCTAAGACAAACATAATTTCCGGTTGGAAGGTGAGACTGAACCATGTGTGCCATATGATATTAATACATTATGGCCTGATTAAAGGACTCCTCCACTCATTCCATAAAACATTGCCATTGCTACAAATGAATGGGTGATTTGAACCTGAGCTCAAAGAATTGTGGATTATACCCCAGCCCCCAGCCTTTTTTGTGTGCACTTTGTGTTCACATTTTTGTTAAGTCCACAGATCAGCTCATGGTACTTTAGGTAGTGGCTCAAAGTGCTTAATAGCAGCGACCGCTGATCAATAAAGTTGTTGTACCAATGTGGCTGCGAAGCTGGAACGAGATCACTAATTATTGAAATGGCCTGTGAACTCTATTGAATTGAAAGGGTTCTGCCCTCATCAATGTGATGATGCAAGATCTTGAAGCAAAGGTTATCTTAGTTAAATATTTTTTTATTATACACAGTGGGGGTCGCTATGCGGCACACTTAGGGCCAAATGTACGACCGGGGCGACTAACAAATTGCGCTCAATTGCGAGTCACAATTTGCGAGTCGCTAAATGCCATGTACAACAGTGTCAGAGACACTGTTTGCAATTCCCAATGGGGTTGCAAATTGCATGTCTCATCAATATTCATGAGGCACTCTCAATTTGCGACCCCATTAGGAATGGCAGGCCCTCCCAGTTATGGTGGCCTTCGGGGCTCAGCAGACATCCATGTCTGGGACTGCCTTTCAATAAAGCAATTTTTTTTAATACAGCCCGTTTTCCTTAAAGGAAAACGGGATGCATTTAAGAAAAAGAAAATGAAATGGTTTTGTTTAATTTTTTAAGGGCAGGTATCCCGGTATTGTGTATGCGAGCTCATAGGGTGCGGTGGCAGACCGTGTCTAAGGCGGCTGACAGGTCAATGAGGATTAGGGCCGTTGTTTCTCCGTTGTCTAGAAGGGTCTTCAAGTCGTCGGTGGCAGCGATGAGGGCGGTTTCGGTGCTGTGGTTGCTGCGGAACCCGGATTGGGACGAGTCCAGGATGCTGTTCTCCTTGAGGTAGTGGGTCATTTGTTTGTTGATGGTCTTCTCAATGATCTTCTCTAGGAACGGGGGCAGGGAGATAGGCCGGAAGTTCTTGAGGTCCTTGGGGTCCGCCTTGGGTTTCTTGAGTAAGGCGTTGATCTCGGCATGCTTCCAGCTCTCCGGGAAGGTTGCTGCCTCGAAGAAGAAATTGATGACTTTACGGAGAAGGGGTGCGATGGCTGTGCTGGCTTTGTTGAAGATGAGGTGTGGACATGGGTCTAACGGTGATCCGGAGTGGATTGTTTTCATGATTTTGCTGGTGTCTTCGTCGTTAATGTTGGTCCAGGAGAGCAGGCTGTTGGTGCGGGAGGTGGTCGTGGGGCGGAGGACTCAGTAGTTGTCTGGGCAGCCCTGATGTTGAAGCTGTCATGGATGTCGGCGATCTTGCGGTGGAAGAAGGTGGCCAGTGAGTCGCACAGGTCTTGCGAAGTGGGATGTCATTGGCGTTGGAGAGTTCCTTCACGATTTTGAAGAGCTTTTTGCTGTTGTGTGCGTTGTTCTCTAGGCGTTCTTTGAATAAGGCCCTTTTGGCGGATCTGATGAGGTGATGGTGTCTGCAGGTGGCATTCTTGTGGGCTGTGTAGCTGTCCGGTGTTGGTTCGCAGATCCAGTTCTTCTCCAGTTTTCGGCATGTTCGTTTGGAGGCCTAGAGGTCTTCGGTGAACCAGGTGGCTTTCTTGCTGGTGTGCCTGTTGAAGGCTTCTTGAGCGGGGCGAGGGTGTTGGCGCAGTCGTTGATCCACTGTCTGACGGCGGAGTCAGGGTCGGTGGGGTCGGCGGGTGGGCTCTGGGAAAGGTGGTGGTTAGCTGGTCTTCGGTGATTTTGCTCCAGCATCAGCGAGGCATCTGTTGGGTGGGGTAGTGTGTGGTGGGCTTCCTGAAGGTGAAGTGGATGCAGCGATGATCGGTCCAGTGGAGTTCGGTGGTGTGGTTGAAGGATATGTGTGAGCTTGCGGAAAAGATGGGGTCAAGCGTGTGGCCTACGGCGTGGGTGGGTGTAGTCACAAGCTGTCTGAGTTCGAGGTTGGTGAGGTTGTCGATCAGGGTGGTGGAGTTGGTGTCATTGTTGTTCTCGAGGTGGAATTTCAGGTCCCCGAGGAGGATGTAGTCCGAGGAGGCGAGGACTTGTGTGTTGATGAAGTCGGCGATGGAGTAGCTAAACTGTGGTCACGGTCCGGGGGCTCTGTAGACTAGGGTTCCTCTGAGGGTGGTGTTGGGGTTCGACGGTGCTGAGGGTGTCACCGGTGTTGGTTGAGACTCTGAGGGTGTTCTCGTGGACGACGGCGATTCCTCCTCCTACTCCGTTGGTGCGATCCCTGCGGGTGATCTTGTAGCCTTCCAGGATGGCTATGGCGATGTCTGGTGCTGAGGCGGGGTTCAGCCAGGTCTCCGCCAGGAAGGCGACATCTGGAGAGGTTGAGTCGAGAAGGTCCCAGAGTTAAACGGCGTGTTTGCGGGTGGAGCGGGTGTTGAGGAGGATGCATCTGAGGTAGTTGGGTTCTTTCCTGGGAGGAGGTTTGGCAGGGCGGATGCTGGTGAAGCTGCAGTTCCGGCAGCCTTGGGTGCGCTTCGGGGTGGCCAGGTAGCAGGTGTGTTCTCGTGCGGAGTTGAGTGCATGGAGGGTGCTGGCATCGTAGCAGAGTCGGGCGTCGTGGTGTTCGCGGGGGCCAGGGATTCTGGCACTGGGAGCAGTCCAGGTCATACGGGCGCAGACGGGCTTGCCTTAGGCACGCTTTCGGCTGCGAAGCGGCCACCACATGAAGGGGAGGTGGGAGGGAGGAGCAGCTGGGAGGGGGGAACTACGAATGGGCGAGCGGGGGGGCGGGGCAGCAGGGGATGCAGCAGCGGGAAAGCAGGAGGAAGGGACGGTGAAGGGAAACAGAGGCAAAAGGGCACAGAAATAACCGGAGGGGAGAACCGGTCACAGAAACAAATAAAACAGAATACAACATACAATATGGTAAAAATGGTCACAGAAGACAGAGAATACAAAATGCAGTGAAATCATAGAGCAACCTACGGCCTCGAACACGCAGCAGCAGTGGCAGCTGGGCTAGGGGCACGGGCACAGTCAGGTGGAGCTGCTTTGTATGGGAAGCAACCTGCCTGGAAGCAGGGTCAAGGGTCGCTCTCACTGCTATGCAGCAGCCACCATAAGAAGGGGAGGTGGGAGGGAGGAGCAGGTCTCGAAGGAGAGATTGATGACGTTGCGCAGGGGCGGTGCGATGGAGCGGCTGGCTTTGTTGAAGGTGTGGTGCAGGAATGGGTCTGAAAGGGAGCCGGAGTGGATTGTGCTAATGGTCTTGATGGTGTCATCAATGTTCACATTTGCCCAGGCAGGCAGGGGGTCATGGTCGATGGTGTGCAGAGAGTCTGGAGTGTCGATGTCTGTTGAGGCTGTCTGGGCGTTGAAGCTGTTGTGGATGTCAGCGATCTTGCAGTGGAGGAAGGTGGTGAGGGAGTCGCACTGGGCTTACGACGGCGTGATGTCGTGGGTGTTGGAGTTGGGGTTGGAGAATTCCTTTACGATTTTGAAGAGCTCCTTGCTGTTGTGTGCATGGTTGTTGAGGCAGTCTTTAAAGGAGACCCTCTTGGCAGACCTGATGAGGTGATGGAGTTTGCGGATGGCGTCTTTGTGGGCTGCGAGGCTGTCCGGTGACTTTTCATTGTGCTGTTTCTTCTCCACTGTCTGGCAGGTTTGCTTGGAGGCTAGGAGTTCTGGGGTGAACCAGCTAGCTCTCTTGCTGGTGTCTCTGCGGGTGGGTTTTTTCAGCGGGGCAAGGGTGTTGGTGCAGTCGTCGATCCAGCGTCTGAGCGAAATGCAGATTTGGATTCTGAGGACAATAGACAGGGAAAACATGAAATTGATCTTTAAAAAATATTTATTACAAATCAGAAGTGAATTGGGTTTGTAATACATATTTCAAAAAGTTAAAAAGTTAATTTTGTAGCTGTTTCCTAGGTGATGGTAGCAATATTACATGTAATAGTGTACCCCAGTAATTTTCTATTGAACAGTCAAACCTGCTATAGGGAAAATAACTTTGAGGGACTGGTCGCTGTTAGGACATGTTTTACATTAGCCTTTATATTTTCTAATTTTAATTAGCATGACCCTGCCTAAATGTGGCAGGGTGCATGCTTAGGGGTGACGTATAAATATATTATAAGTATAACCCTGTTGAACATTTACATAACACCACTCACCGATGTCCTAAGATCTCACGGCATCTCCATCATCTGCTATGCCCATGATACCCATCTCATCCTCCTAATATCTGGCAAGTCCCCCATGATCGAATAGATCTGATTTCACCAAATGCATGGCCAGCATAGCAGAATGAATGAAAAGCAACTGCTTGAAACTCAACTCAGACAAGACAAAAGTGCTGATCTTCAGGAATAAGAAGTTTCCCTGTGACTCCACCTGATGGCCATCAGAGCTTGGTCCAACCCCATCATCCAAAAATCACACACGAAGCCTGGGTACCATCTTAGACTATAAACTCAACATGGTCTCACAGGTGAATGTAGCCACCTCATGTAGCTTCCACTAACTACGTATCCTCAGAAACATCTTTAAATGGATCCCAAAGAGCACGAGGCATACTGTACCTCAAGCTTTTGTCACCAGTAGACTAAACTATGACAATGCCTCTATTGTGGCATCCCCAACCACCTCCTCCATCAACTTTAGACCATCCTGAATAACACAGCCAGACTCATCCTGGACCACCCACTGTGCACCCATATCACGCCACACTTCAGAGTACTTCACTGGCTGCCGATACACAAGCACTTCCAATTAAAACGCTTCATACATACGTACAAGGCACTGTACAACATTGCTCCAGCTTACCTCAACTGATGCCTCCACTTCCACCATCCCACCAGACTGCTACGTTCTGCCACACTTTATTTTGCAATGCACTCCTTGCATACGCAAAAACAGAACAGGATGCCTTTCCTTTTCCTGCATTGCACTCAAAACTTGGAACAAGCTACCTCTACACAGAAGGGCCTCCTCCTAGCTTCTGGAAATCTGCAAGAAGCTGAAGTCCTGGTTCTCCAACTAACAGACAGCAGATGACCTACACAACTGCTTTACTACTTGTATACCCTTTGTGTGAAAAGTTGTGCTTTATAAATGCAAATAACATAGCATAATATAACATAACAATGTAACATAAAAGAAGGGGGTTAGTCCTGTCAAAAGGGGTTATTTTGAGGGCTGGGTGATATATTCTGTTCCACATGTGGAGATGGCAAAAGTTTTGGACACTCCCTGCAACATTTGTAATGCAGAGTTCTGGTCAAACTCTGCTAACCTCCATGTTGCAGAGTTTTCTCTTGCGTGTGGTGCGCCAATGGTAAGTTGATGAGCACAAGCGGCATTTGGCATCCCCTAGCGTGACTTTCGATGCTAGGCGGGCATCTGGTGAGATTTCTCAAATGTGGGAGGTCATGACCTTTTACGGTCAGAAAGCTGCCGCTCAAGTGGAAATCTACTCGAGCGGTGGCTCGTTTAGTTGTGCCCTCTGGCAGGACCCATAGTGCAGTTTGTGCTGATTTTTCAGAGCAGAACGAGCTCCCGGCACTAAATCACAAAGGTGAGCAGTGCAAGATGCCTATTTCTGCCCGTTTTCAGAATTCTGCAGGATCTTTCAGAGTTTGTTTTTAAATCAACATAATTCTGCATAGTTAAACTCTGCGAGTTCCACCCAGGCCTACTCATGTTGACAGGTCAAATTGGCAGTTTAAACCTGCACAGCCAGGCTTCTAGTGGAAGGCCTGCAGTCATGTTCACATTGACATTGATGTGGGTGGCACAATAAGCACTACAGCCCTCCAGTGATATCCAGCTTACAGACTCAAACCATACTATATACTATGGACTTATTGCTAAGTTAGTCTGGAGTTTTCCAATTTTACCATATAGAAAGGAAGAGCATCAGTATTCTACCACTTGTTAATGAGGTAAAGCTGCAAAAATACGGTTCAGTAAAAAGCCCCAAAAGAAAGAGCTCAATTACAGCAGTTCCTTATCACAAAACTTAGAAGTCCTACTAATTAACCTTGCAAAACCAGACTCCTGCCTGATCCCCACATCACAGACACAATAAAAGAGTTCACATTTTAAGAGGGATTGTGAGACCATGAACTTCTCATTTCAGAACATGTTGCTTTCCACACTCCCAAAACTTCCTACCATCCTGCTAGATAACCCTACACCCATTTCATACACAAAATACACAGAGAACCTGGTCCCCAATTACTGAAACACAGAATTGACAAAATAATGCAACATCTGACATCACACCACAATCTGAAGCCACCGCTTTAACATGAAACATGAAATATTCAACCCCTTGGTTTCTTGGCACTAAAATATACCACACAATATAACAGTTGTGAGTGTTACATATTTAGTGAAGGGGGTTCACAACCCAATAATGCGACACTGCACATGGCCACATAACAAGTCACTGATTGCTGTACTCACACAGGTATCTAAGTCCATCATCAAAACATTGCCCAGCATGAGATGATTAATCGCACTTGTGATTCCTTTTATTAAATGCTTACATTAAGTTGACAATGGGTTAGTCCCAACCATATTTTTGGGGAAGTATCATTCACATTGTGGATCACCACAGGACAAAAATCCAGCCATTGGTGAATAACACAATTTTTCTTCTTTACATTTGGGTTTACAGCAATATGGTGAGAGCATTGAGTATTGTCTCCAGACACCACAACCATACACTGTACACATGTCTTCAAGAGAGCTGGGGTGTGAGGCATAGGAATTGATGTTATTGACAACAGCATGGCCCCTGGACACTTAGAGTAACATCACCATCATTCATCGCACTTGGCAATGAAGCTGCATCCAAGGCATGCTCCACCATAGAGCACTATCTAGTCTGTACATGGTTCATTGCAAAACCAAAAACTAGTCTTGTGATCTCTGTTCTTGGTGATGTTCTGGCTCCTGCTTTTTATAGTGAAGCAATTGGGTTCTTCTGCGACACAGACAACCCTCAGTCAAGCCTTGAATTCCTCTCACATGAGTACGTAGAGGGCTCTGACCTTAACCCCACAAACCTGTTGCACCTGGTTACTGCTAAATCAGGAAATAGACTGATCAGTAAAAAGAGGTACTGCACATGGAAAAGCAGCTTATGCAGTAAAACATGCAGTTTTGCTATTTACTCTGAGCAATGCTTGAAACAAATAAGATAATAAGTATAAATTGCTTCTTTAAAATCATAGGCAAATTACTCAAATCTTACTATTTTACAATATACATTTTTGCATTTTACAGAGGAATTCCTGACCGGTGTAAATGACATTACTAGTATGGATTCCTAATTCATAAGCTTGGAGAAATCTGCAGCAGTAAGCCTAGTTAAAAGAGGTGATGAGTTGATGAATGAGCTTAGATTTATTTTTAATGGTTTGTGAATGCTTACAAGTGTATGCATTTGTTGCCATTCACAACTTTAACCCAGCCCTTTCCCATCATGGAAATGTTCTAAGATTGAATCCAGCAGAGGGGTGAAGTAGTATCACATCCAAGGTCTGAAAGGAAACAGATCACCTCCAGATTTAGGAGACACTTACTTATTCACTTATTGAACGGCGGTTTCAGGCTCCTTTGACGAGGCATTGCAGTGCACCAGCGCACTATCACAGCAGCGCACGAGTCCAACAGCCCACTCCTTGCCGCACCCGCTTCGCGGGTGCCGCTTCGTTGGTGGGCACTGGTGGCAGTAACATCGTGGAAGAGCACACCAGGACTCAGACGGCAAGGCGGTAAGGGGCGCGAGGAACCAGCGGGGCTGCGAGCGTGCAGGGACTTCATTTCCCAGAAGTCCCTGCGAGACCGACGGAGAGCTTCCGGTCCGCTCTCCCTGCTGGCCCGCCCCCTGCCCTTTTCGCCCCTTACTTAATAGCACTGTACTCCCGCAGCGCGGGACGCAGCCCGGGCGAAGACAGGGCAAAGACTGGGCCGTTTGAGGCCGTTCGAGGTCTGAGCGGTCTGGTCTGGGCCCCCCCCCTTCCGCCCTCTTCCCGCAACCTGGTATTTGTGACTGCCCATTATTGTTGCCCCGGCTGCTAGCTATCGTTAGCTCACATGTGTACTCGTGTAACTCGCAATAGGGCGGCCAAGGGGGGGTTGGTCCAAAATGGGCCTATGGATGATTTCATCACACGGACGAACATTGCCATAGATCAAGAAATCAACAAATTGCAAACTAGAGTGTCCCTTGACTTGGAAGCTGCTAGGAAGCTGTCACTCGAATTTGCTACCCGTAAGAAATCCTCCCTTGGACATATAGCTTCTGCTATTACCCCTAATCGTGCTTACAATCTTGAGGGAGTTCTAACGTTGGCTGATGTTCACGATATTCCAGCTTCGTTCATCCCCTCCACACCTTTGTGTTCACTCGTTCTGCCTGAGGGCCTGCCCATTACTGTGGGTAGCCCTCCCGATCCCCCCATTTCTACCTCACATTCCTTTGATATTTCTCTTGCTTCCACTTCATACGGCGGGCTAGATAGTATTCCGGCAAATCCCAATAAGAGAAAGCGTTCCCCCAGTACAACTTCTTCACAGAAAAAGATCACAACCCAGGGGGGTAATTTGTCTATTGTTGGCAACATAACAGCTGATGGTAGCCCCGAAATGCCCTATACTTCCCCACTGGCTCTTTGCCGCGATAATAATGTGGGGAAAGCCCCTGTGGCAGCTGGAAGCACTCTAACAACTGAGAGAATAGACCCGGTCTGGAATGACCAGGAAGGGAGGGAAAGGGAATTCATAGGAGTGGTTTGGGACTCTTTAAAAAATCTTCTATCTCCCCTGGATTTAAGGCTCTCTCGAATAGAGAACAACCTCCTAGAGATGGAGAAAAGCATTATTGCCCTGGCCACTCTTGGCCTGAGAGGCCTTGAACGCCAGGGTTTGATAGACAATAACATGGCTCCCCAGGTTCCTACCCCCTCTCCTATAGTTATGCCTGGCTTGCCGCCTAACCCTATTGTGCCTTGTTCTACCCAGCCCATCCCTAAACCTCGTACTAAGAGAGTTATTACTGCAAACCCGGCCCCTCAGCCTAGGGCTAATACCTCAAGCGCTCCCACCATCCAACCACATATTCGCACCAAGTTGGCTGCCCCGAGAGCACAGAATCCCATTAGCTCTAGCCTCCGCCCTGCCCAGGTCTCTCAGAATAAATTCCCTACTCGTTCTTCTGGGGGTCCTCGTACCAGGAGTAATTTCCGAGGAGGATATATTGATCTTCCTCCTGAAGCCAATGATTATGTGGTGGTTTTGACGGGTGTCCCAGAAATAGAGAATGGCCATTACGAACACCAGCATTCCCTACACAACAAGGTCATGCATTGGCTCAATACCTACAGACCTATTCCCAATGGTAGGAGGAGCAGAGTTACAATGGTACGTAGAGTTCCGTGGGTGGGAACTACAAGGAAACTGACCCCCGGCGACTGTATAGTCGTAACCTTTGACGATGTCTTCACGGCCAATCATATCTGTTCCTGGGTGAGTCAAGATGGGGGCTCTTCTATTGCCCCGAGGCCTTTGTCATTCTTCTATCCACCTCGTGCTGCATGCCCACAGGGGGGTAATTGGTCTATGGTCCCCCCACAGCCCAGTTGGGGGTACCCTTTAAAGGAGCATAATCCAACTAGAGGTTGGCTCGGTATCACAACTTCAAATAGGTTTGGCAGCCTTGAGGATGTTGATTGACTCCTAACGTCTCCAGCACCAGTATTACTAATTAAATCCAATACCTCTCCGCTGAAAGCTGGGATCCCCCCTTTGTTGACTACTTTGGGCGTGACTAGTACTGCCCCTTCGATCCAGCCTATAACCCAGGTCTCCTCCCTACAGGGCCTGTTGCACCTTCCCACACCTGACTGTACCACCAGCATTCCCACAGTCGCAAGCATGATAGCCCTTGATTTGTCGCCATCTATAGCTCCTCTCCAGTCTTTCCGGCATGGCGGCATTCACGCTGCTTCCCCAGCTTCTGCCCCCCAGTCCGGCGAAATCTCGGCAGGCACTTCCCAGCTCAAGATCCTAAGCTGGAACGTGGCAGGGCTTGCTCGAAATTTCGACAAACCAGACTGGAATTTCTTCGTGGAGCCTTTTGGGATCTGCCTCTTACAAGAAACCTGGTGCTTGGAGCCTTTGCACAGGGTTGGTTTCACGACGTACTCTGTGCCAGCCTCCAGGTCCAAAGGCAGTAAAGGCCGCCCTTCTGGTGGCCTTCTTATCTGGGTCAGTATATCTCTGGGGTTTACTGTAAAACACATAAATACCCAATCCCCAGATCTTTTGAGACTCACTATCCAGTGTCCGGGGGGCAAGACTTTAGAACTTTTCAACCTGTACCTCAGGGGGGCCAGGGTGGGGAACTCTTCTCCCCTGTCCTCAATTGGAGTTGAAGAGGAGCTCAGTGGCTGCAACATTGACTCCCTCATTGTCTTGGCTGGGGATTTTAATTGTTGCTTCGAACCATTGGCCAGTGAAGACATTTTGGACACCTGGGAGGATGATGTTAAGAGAGGCATCCCCTTGCTCGCTCTTGACCCCATCAAAAAATGGACACAGAATGCCATTGATATCAATTCTCTCTGCTTGGAATATGCCCTCAGAGCCACAAATGGCCGTTCCAAGTCAGACACTAGGGGTGCGCACACCTTTAATAGGGTGGGCCACACCTCCAGAATTGATTATATATTGCTAAATTACAACCTGTGGGAATACCTCCTTGATATGGATGTCCAACAAACCACGGATAGTGACCATAATCCCTTGGTCCTATCACTTGTCCTCCCGTGGGAGACAGGGGATTCAGTATCACCCCGGCCCATTTGGAAATCATCCCATGAAGTTGTTCCATCTAATTGCGGGAGGCGCTTGAAATGGGCTAAGGTTGCTTCCGACGAATCAAAATTGGCCCAAGCAAGGACCATAATGATGGAAGCTAAGTGTCTCGTGGGTGCGCTGGATTCCGATACTGCCATTCTTATGACATTTACGGAGACCATCGCATCGCTTAGCAACCTGTTCTTAGTTCCTCAGGGGAGGGGCAGGTCCAAGCGGAGAACTGTGACTAGGGGTAGAGACCAATGGTACTCCCCCGCCTGCCGCCTGGCTAAAAGTGATCTTATCCGGGCGGTTAGTATGAAAGACCCGGCTCTGATCTCATTAGCTAGGAAAAAATATAAAAAGACCCAAGCTTTGGCAAGGGACACGCATGAAACCAATTTCTGGAGCGAACTAATGGAGGCCGGCTCCAGAAAGGATTCAAGGGCTTTCTGGGCCCTGCTTAGAGGCAGGGACAGGCCTGTCGATTCACTGCTAACATGTAACATCACAGGGGATGCCTGGTTGGCCCATTTTTCAAAACTTTATTCCAACTCCTTGGGGGCCTTGGGTCCAAGTAGGGGTCCCAGTTATATAGCACCAGACAATAGCCCACACCTAGACCCCACTTTTCACCTATGGAGGTTGAAATAGCAATCAGGTGTATCGTGCCCAACAAGGCGGCAGGCCCAGATGGAGTCCCCGGTGACTTGCTTCGGAGTAATATAGAGGTGTGGAGCTTATTCATTGCCAAACTCCTGAACGAGGCCTTGGAGGGCGGTGGCTTCCCGGATTCTTGGAGGGGTGCGGAAGTCGTCCCTGTTTTTAAAAAAGGGTGTAGGGACGATCCTGCTAACTACCGACCTATAAGTCTGCTTGATTCCACCCAGAAGGTAGCAGGGAAGGTAGTTCTAGGAAGGATTCTACAGTGGGCTGAGGAAATGCAGGTCTTGTCTGACTTTCAGGCCGGTTTCAGACCAGGAACTGGCACGATTGAGCAGACATTCCGTTTCCTAATGCTTTATTGGAAAGTGGTCAAACTGGGCAAAGGCAGTCTGTATCTCGCTTTTATTGACTTGCGGACTGCCTTTGACCTAGCCCCACGCAACCAATTGTGGGCTGTACTTGAGGGTATGGGCATGCCCGCGTATCTGTTGGCATTAACCATTAAATTCCATGAAAGCAATTTCGCCCAAATCAGATGGGGTACGCAGGGCCCAAAAACATCTTGCATTCCTGTAGACAGGGGTGTCCGCCAGGGGTGTGTGCTAGCCCCCACTCTGTTTTCATTATATCTAAACGGAGTGGTGGAGCACCTTCTCCAACTACCAGCAGATGCTCCCTCCCTGGCGGGCAGGAAGATACCAACACTCCTGTTTGCAGATGATACCCTGTTGATTTCGAAATCCCCGATGGGCCTCCAAACCCTGCTAACGAGGTTCCAGGGCTTTTGTGACGCCAGGGGCTTGGCTATCAACATCAGTAAAACCAAGTTCCTGGTGTTGAATCCCCCCAGGAAGACAGTCCACCCACCATCCCTGGACTCAGTGCCATTAGAAAGGGTTAGGGAATTTGATTATCTAGGAATCCGACTCTGTGACTCCATGAGTTGGAAGGCGCACCACCAAAAAATCATCCTGACTCATAGGAGGGTCACGGGCGCCCTATTAAAAGAACATCGTGCCTCATCCCTTAAACCTATCGGGGTGATATTAGATATCTATAGGGCAAAAGCTGTGAGTGCGGCATTGTATGGGGCTGAGTTGTGGGGTACCCAGAAATTTGACACTCTATTCCACCTTGAGAACAAGTTCCACAAAGATTTAATGAGGCTCCCTCATAGCTCTCCCACTCTCCCTCTCTTACTTGATACAGGTACACGATCCATAGCCGAGCAGGCCAAGCTACGGCCCCTTCTTTTGTGGGCCCGCATATGGAATGTTCCTGAACTTTCAAGTTACGCGGATGCATTACGCGAACTTCTTTCAACCCCGGGTTGGTGTAAGATCGGTTGGCTCCTGGAAGTAAAGCGCCTTCTTTGTGAACTAGGTCTGGATGATGCTTGGGCCAATAGATCTTCACCACCCAAACAGTTGTTAAAGAAAATATTTTGGTCGTGGGTGGATAATGAGAGAGCGAACCACTCCAATTTGTGTAGATCTGCTGTGGAGTTTTTGGTTACTAAATGCCGTCCTTCCAGAGAACCCTACCTTGACGTGATCTCGAACCCAACAGACAGGGCGTTGTATTTTAAATTTAGGGTTGGGGTTCTGCCTCTTGGCACAAGGACAGCAAATTGGAAACCACCTTGGCAAACTATAGCAACTTGCCCTTTTTGTGCGAATAGGGATGAATCCATTCCCCATCTAATGTTTGAATGTCCAGCATATGCTGCTCCTCGCCGCAGATGGTTGAAACCGCTCTGTTCGAGGCTGGGCACCCGGTCACACTTGGAGGCCTTACAGTTGTTAAGATCAGACCCTCACCCACTGCTTGCTTGTGGCCTGGCAAAATTCTTGGGGTGGGCTTGGAGGATAAGATCCGCGAGGAGAATGATCCTCCAGTAAGGGTATCAATCCACACTCCATTGGCCCCGCTGTTTATTGTTGTGTCCCTCTTCCTTCCTCAAGGATGATAATTACGTGTTTGTATAAATGTTTTTAGATGGATGCTATTTACCATTTTTGTATATTTTATATTGTCTTTTAGAGATCTATCAGTTTTGTTGGCCAAATTGTATAACTGTTTTTATTCTTGCATTCGTTTTTTACTGTAACGCTTTTATGAAATGAAATATTTCGAAATAAAGCTATACAACGACAACGATTTAGGAGAATGTAAAGAACGATTTCTTCAGATGGAAAAAAAATTCTCACAGAGGAAAAAGTGAACTTTCTTCTTTTTACCCTCTAAATTATGCGGAATTCTTTTTTGCTAGACTTAGGACATAGTGCACTTTTGCACTGCTAACCAGTGCTAATGTGTTGTGCTCTCTACCTAAAACATGGTTAGAGCAGCTTATTCCCAATTGGCTTTTTCAAATTACCTGTAAGTCCCTAGTAGAGTGCTCTACCATATACCCAGGGCCTGTAAATTAAATGCTACAAGTGGGCCTGAAGCACTTATTGTGCCACCCACTTAAGTAGCAGCTTAAAACATCGCCCAGGACTGCCAATGCAGCCTGAATGAAGTAGTAAACTGACATGTAAACTCCCTGCGAGCCTTAAACTCCCCTTTTATTACATATAAGTCACCGAAGGGAAGGTTCTAAGTAGCCCATAGGGCATGGTGCAGTGTAAATAAAAGGTTAGACATGTACTTTCAAGTGTTACGTGTGCTATTAGGAAAACACTCCCAAATTTGATTTTCACTACTGAGGCCGACCCCTCCCATATGATAGCATTGCCATTTCTTATTATATTTAATAAGCTGTGATTTCCAATTCAGGGCTCATAGGCATGTCATATTTGGTGTCTTTGGAATTGTGATGAGGGGTCCTATGTAATGTTAAAGTTGGATGTTGGAGTAAATTTACATTTGCGTATCTGTCCCTATGTGTGTAGATGTCTGCATTGTCAATGGTGCCAATTGAATAATAGTAGAATTTTTGCATTGGACAATGCATGTCAATCGGGAAAAGAATAATAGTTATACTTGTATAGGAAGAAACTTCCTGCTGACACTGAATGTCAGTCAATACCAAACAATGCGTTATAGCACATCACATCTTAATTAATAATTGAGGTAGATGGTAGTCCACCACAAGTAATACAATCAACAACATGTTTGGTTGAGTCAAATATTTCAGTAATTAAACCTGACGTCAAGGGACAGTTAGTACAGGCTAGCTTGGCACTTTAAGAAAAAGGCCACTTGCAGCGTGTTCTGTCCTTGTAGCCACACAAGAGGTCAGCCATCTGAACCTTGGAATCCAATTCATTGTCCTGGGTATATGTGGGAGCAACTCCAACCCTTCAGACTACTTTCCAGGTCTCAAAAAGCAGGTGCAGTACTTCTTCTGTTCTTCTACAAGTCCATAGAGTGAATTAAAGAGGGTGCCTTAGGATGCCACATTCATGGTTGGTACTAGCTAGTGGGTAGTGGCTGACTCCTGGGTACTCGTTAACCAATGGGGTACATGTCCACTGGGGCACTCCTACTGACTTTTTCAGTAGTTCCTGTTTGACTTACTGTAAGCAGGCCCCAGATGTCATATTCATATTCTAGAAAGATACAAAGGCCAACGTTTTCAGAAACAATACAACTGGGCTCTGAGATCAAGGGGTGTGTATGGGAGGGTACTTTAAAAATCACCAGTGTCCTCCCACATTTACCAAGGCTCTCAACGCATAACTAAAAAGGAGAGAAAAGTCTGGTAGTATATAATTAGGTTCCTTCTTCAACCAGACAAGGGATACACAAGAAATATGTTGTCGTCACATTGGATCCTTTTTAAGGGTGCAAACATCTTACTTCAGACAGACCTGTCAGACAGGATTTGACACTTGTGTGCCAACAGAAGGTGCAGTAGCCCCCACCCAGAAGGACCAGCTGAGCTCAGGTGAGTTACTCGTACCCAGTTAGATCAAGTCAATCAAAGTGATCTATTATATAGCTCCTGGGATGTATTTCACACCTCACTATGGTAAAGCAGATTATTGGCAGGTGCTAGAGAGATAATGTAGATTACCCTCCAGGAGTTTTAGGCAGGCAAAAGTAAACTTTCTGAAAGTTACTGTTCAAAATATTTATTAAAAATCCAACTTCTCCGTTAATTTGGACTCAACAAATAATAAAAGAGTGGTTGTTGGTTATTGTCTCTAGCCAGTCCCAAACTCGAGATAATAGAATTAATATTTAATTCTGCACTATAGTTTCTGATAGGACACAGTGTCCTTGCGCAATGAAAATAGCTTTGGGTGGTTTATCAATTCAGGGTCAAGGCAACTGTGAGAAGTTGGCAAACACAAGGAGATGAACTGCCAAGCCAGGTCTTCCCTGAACCTGAAACAAGCATCCTGGGACCAGTTTTTGGGTAACACCCCTCAGCAGGCAGGCTAGTTTGAATCCATGGGCAAAGTGAGCAAGGGACTTACGTCTGGGCATCTGCCAACTTCGGGCGAACAAAGCAAACACAAGGAGATGATGGACGGAGTGCTGAAACTTTTCAAACACTCATCCCCAGTCAGAGACCTGGGTTGAATCCATCATCATTCTTTAGCTCACTTTGCCACCTCAGTTCAGACCCAGCTATATGTAAATCAGTCTTGACCCTGTCCCTCATGGGAACAGTCCAGCCCGAACTGCAAAGGGTGTACTAAACCCTAGACTTACCCAACCCTAAGGTCAGTAGAACTTACTTATTCTACGCTAGTATTATATGTACCTAGTACTAGTGGTCTTCAGTTAATCGATTGAAAGATTTATCTGGTAAAACAATGCATGCTTGAATCCCAACCGCTGCACACAAATGTGAGAAGTTGGCCTGGTATATGCTCTCCACTAAATAAAGTGGGCACCTTGCACCAGTCCAAACAACCCTTCTGGTAGTTTAAGAGGTCAAAGATAACCTTAGAAAGCTATCCAAGTGGTAGCTGTGGAGAGCATCCTTCAGGCTTAGTCTTGAAGGAATGTTAAGTAGCTTGTTTTACCAGAATACAACCTTATAGTATTGGTTAAATGAATAGAGAACCACACAGTAGTTATACAAATATGTATTTATTAATATAACACTCTCTAGTATGCCACAGTATTACCTACACAGAGATAATCACAAAGGACATAATACTGTTGCACAGAAACAATGGTAATTAGCACTAATACACAGTGGGCGCCAGGGGCAGACAAAACCATGTACTAAAATAGTGGTATAAGAACCACGACTCAAGTCAAGACAATGTCTAGAGGACGTAGAATCGCTGGAACCCCAATGAACCACCCAAGGTGAGTAAGCAGGGACCCCACGGAGGATGTCACAGTTGAAGTTTTAGAGTTTAAGGACCCTTCCCATTGGACTTCGAAGAAACCCAGTGGAAGTTAGAAGGTCGGAGAGCCACCCCACCTGTGGATACCGTAGTACCAGAGTTACCTATCCCAGGGAAGCTGGGTGCATAAGTCTGAAGTGGCGTTGGAAACTGCTGTCGAACCCAATGGAGGTCTTTGAAGAAGAGCCACTGCTGGAAGAAAGAATAGTGTCCGTTAGAATCCAAAGGTGGATTCTTTTTGAAGAGTACCTAAAAGCAGAAGGGACAGAGTCTGGGTCACTCAGGACTGACCAGGGGCATGGTAGATGAATGCCCACCGATATCGGGTGTTCAGGTGTGCGATAGAGTTCTTGACTCTGTAGTCTTGGGGACCAGGAGACGTCGAGGACAACCAGGAGCAGGATACGAGCTGTCCCACAAAGGATGTCAAGTGCTTAGGGGTCAGCATCCAGCGGGAGCACCAACAAGCCTTGGTAACCCATGCAGGAGGTCAAAGAAGGTTACGTATGGGAACAGCAAGGTCCAGGAGACTCACTAAACACAGAGGAGTCAGGGCAAGCCTGGAGTAACCAGGGGAGCACAAGAAAAGGAGAGTCATTTCAGCAAACAGCAGCCCACGGAGCACTCAGTATGGGGAGGCCGGAGTTCTTGGTAGGAAATGGTGCCAGATATTGGGGCTACTAGGAGCCCAATCCGCTTGCTCGGGAAATGCCAACAAACATATGTACTTGCAAATGAAGATAAAAGGGCAGCTTAGACCTTGAGGGACGTAGAAACCCATGTCCTGTGTTGCTGGAGACTTTGGAGTCCATAGCAGCTCAGGAGCAGCAGACTGGTTAGCCATGATGTGGTGCCTGCGGATGCAGGGAAGTGACTCCTTCACTCCAAGGGTCCTGCATGGAGCCAGTATGGGGCACGGGCACAGACAATGCTTCAGACTGAGAGGGAGACAAATTCGGGCCCCAGCACAGTCCAGAGTGTCCAAACCATCAAAGTTCAGTGGTTTCTGGTTCAGAATCTTGTCTATGTTAAATCTAGGGTCCTACAGCCAGGTAAGCCCTTACGTACCTATGGAAGAGGGTTGGACAGATACAGGGGACCCTTCGAGGGGATGGTCTGGACAATGGAGAGGTTACTCCCTTGTCCTTTGTCCAATTTTACACCAGAGCAGGAGCCACCAGCTCCCAGGACTGATTTGAAATGGACTATGCACATTTGGTGTCCCTGTGCATAGTCCAGTTCAAATCAGGCTGGTACCGGGAACACCAGGGACCCAACGAAGCTCGCTTCTGAGGGGTGAAATCATACCACCACACTAGTTACCGGTGGGCATGATTCCACAATGTTTGACACCAAACACAATAGGGTTGCTTTCAGCCGTTTTAGAGTTGGTCATCACGCGGTTGCATAATGCCACTCTGTATGTCGTAAATGGCTGCTACACTAACATCCCGGGAGAATGGACTCCGTAGGCTGCAGGGGTGTCCTGCTCATGCAGTGACACCCTCTCACTTAGAACCAAGCTCCCTGCCTTCACGATTGTTAAGGCCTGCGATAGAGGTGTCATAGGTTTTAAGTGTAGTGACCCTTAGATATAGTAAACCTATTTCTTAAGTAAGTGGTGCATGTACCAACTTACACAAGCTGCAAAGGCAGGCCTGTAGTTCCATTTTGCATGGCCTCTCATGGATGGCATAATAAATGCTTGATCCTATGGGAGGCCTCTGGGCTACCTATGCCCTGGGTGCATGGGTACCAAATACTAGGGACTGACAAGGGTACCCCAATATACAATCTGGAGTGTACCTATGTGCATTACATAACAGTTTAGGGAGAAAGCAGATAGGCTGGGGTCCTGGTTAGCAGAATTACAGTCGGGCTAGTCAAAAACAGTATCACATTTCACAAAAAGTAGGGGTAACCATAAGAAGCAGATCCTACTTTCATACAGTAAACTAAACGTTTTCTATGTCCAATTTTGTAAATAGCTTGTATCCTACCCTGTAGACTATAAGCTCTACATAGGGGTGACTTATTAATATCCAACAGTAAGGTATTTCTCCATGTCAAAAATGGTCTTTTGACAGGTTAGACTGTAGCTTTATACTGGAGCAGTTAAGCTAAAGTGTTAGGCCTGAAACCATGCTTACCTTGTTACACTAGTGTATGAGACAATAAGTGCTGCTGTTCACAGCGGACATTAAACTCTAACATGGGTGTAGTTTCTACACCATATTATTTGGCAAGGAATTTTACATGTTGTAAGTGTCAGAATCCATTCACAAGGCACTGGGCAGGAGTGTCCCAGTGTGTAGAGTTAAAAACCAGTAAAATAATAATATAATTCAGTAGAAAATGGGAAGACATGCAAAAAAGGGGCATTTTCTCTGTCTCTCTCACTCTTTCTCACACACACCCACACGTGCACACATGCACACATGCGCGCACACACACACACACAAACACACATATATACTATAAAAGGAAGCAAGGAACTCTGTCTAGTTCCCATGGTTAGGTGGAGAGCAGCCCCTAAATAGAGCATCTCATAACACCAGCAAAACTCTGAATCTGGCATCCTCAAATGTCTGTTTTTCTAGCATTGTTTTTAGGCATAGGATTAGCAAAGTGGCATCCACGCAGAGCTAGCTGGTGACAAGGTCTTAAGCCATTTTTACAGCAAAGTTTTAATCATAAGATCAGTTAGTGCCATCCACGCCACGCTGAAAAATGAAACAAGCCGTATACCACTCCAGGAACAGTATTACAGCTCTGAATTGGTAAATACCATAAAACGAACCTGGAATAAATAAAAGCCATGCCTGACACATGTTTCACTCTCGTTATTAGATCTTCAAAGAGGTATAGCTTTTTCCAGTCGCATGGGTGAACCCAGTATAAGTCAAAACAATACCTTTCTGCATAAATTATGCAAAAAGGAAAAAAGGAACTTTGGGTAGATCTCAAGTTTAGGTGGAGAGCAGCTCCTATATAGAGCCCTCTACAACATCAGTGACACTCTGCTCACCTCAAATGCTGCTTTAAAAAAAAAACGTTGGTATCATGTGAAGAACCTTCATGAAATTTAAAAAATATATATTTATCCACCTCAGCTCCATACTGGACAGTTTTGGGTTAATTCATCAAGCAGGTCAGAGAAAAACAGGTGAGGTGGTGCCTAAAAGTTGTTTTCCATGGTAATATTCATGTGACATTTTGGAAACAAACACTAAAAAAACAGCTGAATTGAATTGCTTCAAATTTGGCAGAAAGATCGCTATTTACTCAGTTATTTAGTGTAAATCTGTTTAGCTGTATTCAAGAAATTAGTGTTATCTGTACAGTTGGTCATGCTGGAATCCTGCAACAAATTAAAAACAGAGCGATATGATTTGCCAAGAGGTCTTTTCTTTCTGTCCCTCGATTTGATCCACAGGAAAGGGAACCTTCTGCCAGCCTGAGCTATCTGATTATCTAGCCATAACATAAAGACAAATGTTGCAGCCGCACTTACAGAACAAAGGGAATAAGTTATCATGTACTCAACTTGTTTAACAAGAAAAACATGTAAGTGGGCAGAGTAGATTTGACATTTGAGCAATAGTGCCACAGGAGTAACGCAATACCGCAAATAATTGTTGTGCGGGGTTGGCTGCCTGAATGAGGTTGGGTGGAGGGCCAGGGTCCATCCGCAGCGATCAACTGCACATGGCCTAAAGCTGTGCTCATTGAGGAAGGTGGGTGAATATAATAAAAATACAGAAATTCACTGAAAAATCAGGGTAAAGTGATGTTAAAGGTCCATGCTGAAGCGGACGCGCAGCGGACATTAGTAAGTCTTCTGCTGCACATCTACTAAATTGCAACCTTATTGTAACGCTTTTCACACACTAGCTACTTGCTCTTTGTAGCCTTTTAACTTTGTAGCTTGGTGAGTATTTGCTAGCCTGCACCCTTTTAATAATTTTATTATCGAAGTACAGTGTGTATTTTCTTTGTGTTACTTACTGTTTTTGCTGTCCCTGCACTTGCTCGCTCCACCTTTTCCCGGCGAATTTCCTGTCCTGAAGTGGCTCCTGCCCTGTTCCACCAAAGCTGTGTGTCATTTGTGCAGAGGGCATTGCGACGCCGTTTAGGCTCCCCAATCACTTTCGGCCTTGCATTCGGAATCTTCTGTGGTGCACTGTCTAGTGTTTACCTCCACCACACCACTTAATCCATGCTGAAGCGGATGCATGCAGCAGGCGTGCATATGGCGCACCGAAGGCAAGCCTGTCTGCATCTGGCCGCGTCTGGCCGTGGCCAGGGGCCAGAACCCCTGCCCCTTTCCAGCTAATTACCAGAACCTACTCCTCTGTGGTCCTTTCCAAGCTTAGACCCACACCGAAGGCCTGATGCCAAGTATTTCTTCCTGTTACTTGCCCAATGTACTGCACTAGCTGTCAGTTTAATAACTACTCCTGCTAACAACAGCGTGTGGGCTCTATCTTATCGGCACAGAGGAACCATGTCCCACTGCACATGCTGAAGCTGATCTTCGTACTCCCAATAAATTCCCCTGTTTCAGCCTCAAATGCCGCTCTCTTCCAAAACACCAGCTGCGTCGATTTAATTTTCTTATTGATTCTGATGTGGATTTCTTAGCCGAAACCTGGCTTCATGACGGATCTTTGCCTGACGTGATTGCTGCACTCCCTGACAACTTTGCGCTGTTGCGCATTAATAGACCCCATAAAATAGACGGTGGCATCGCCATCGTTTTCAAAAAATTCCATAATTGTTGAATCAAGGAACTCCTAATTCCTAACTGTGAAGCTCTGCTCTTCTCCATTTTTTCTCTCCTAAATTCCCCTTTTCTGTTCCCTTGTTTATCACCTTCTTGGGCTTCTAACTATTGGGGTGCAGCTCTGGCTGACTCACTAGCCCCCCATATTCTTTGGGTGGCTAATTTCTCTGTGCTTGGTGACCTCAACTTTCATCCTGAGGATTCCAATAAAAACCAGCACTAGCTCTCATTGAAAACTTGAAGACTCTTAACCTCCAGTTTATTAACTTGTCATCTAGTCACTCAGCGGGGCACCTCTTGGACCCCATTTTTTCCAATCTGCCTACCTTATCTGCTGCACTTCCTAGTCAACTCAGCGGGTCTTATCACTTTGCATTTCACGCTACTTTCTTTACAGAAGGATTACAAATTCCAACACTGCCAAAAAACCCTGTTTAAGGTTTTGAAACAACTTTCGGCAGTTATTACTTTTCTGCCTTCTCCTTCACTCTCGTTGCATCAGTGCAACAAGCTAACATAACTTTTTCTTAATAAAGTAGAGTCTATTCATCACCACCTTGATTTAGATTCTTCCCATCAAGGCAATTTTACCTTCTGTGCTACCGCTCATGTGGACCAGGCTGAGCCCCTCAGGCTACCTCTTCTGACGTGACTCAACAAATCAGGGCCTAGCTCCCTCTAGACTTGGCCACTCTTCATTCTTTGCTGGGAACCATCAAGTCTGACTCCCCACCTGACCCTCTCCCTCCATCTAAGCAGCTCAAATGTCTAGATGAGTCAGTTCTTAGCATAATCTTCTCAACACCTCTTTAAGGTCTGATCTAGATCCTCAGAACTAGAAACACGCTATGGTGTTTCCCCTATTGAAAAAGATCCATCTTGACCCTCTCTGTTGGTCTAGTTATCATCCTATCTCCCTCCTTTCTGTTTTCTCTAAAGTCCGGGAAAGGCACATTAACTCCCAATGGTCCTCACACGTGGCGCTCACATTCTGTTTACTCCATCGAAATCTGGCTTTCGATCTGGCTACATAATGATAAATGATAATGATAATGATGCACTTGTATAGCACATGACTACCCATAGGCATCTCGGCACTTGTACGAATACCGCTGAGGAACCCTTCCTGGCCTTTCCCTGTAAGGTGCCCACTCCTGGGCACCCCCATGGTGAAGCCAGGCATCCTAGCGTTGTTGGGGCCGTTGTGGAGATTAAGCAAACTATTGCCCAGAGTTGGACTCATGATTAGAATAGGCACCGAGGTGAGAATTATCAGGTCTGAGGAAATAGAGCCCGAGACCCGCCGAGGTGGGAATTGAACCCTGGTCCCGGGCCAGACTTCTGCCTCAGGGTCTGCCGCTCTAACCATTGAGCCACACTTCTGCACTCATCACCGAATCAGCTCTGCTTGGGGTTACTGAATATCTGAGGCAGCAGCTTGATTGCAGTAGCACTGCTGCTCTCATTTTATTGGATCTGAGCACGGCATTTGATATGGTCTCACACTCCATCTTGGCTGATCGCCTTGAATCCTCTGGAATTGTGGGTGTGGCTTTGAGGTGGCTGATCTCTTATTTAGAAGATTGCTTGTTCCAATTCTTCTCACATACCACTAAATTAAATTCTTTAGCTCTAACTTCTGTAGTACCTCAGGGCTCGATTTCAAGCCCTCTTCTTTTTAATCTCTACGTTCGACCTCTGGCAGACATTGCGGGGAAGTCGGGACTGACTATTTTCTATTATACAGATGGTACTCAAACCATCTTCTCTCTTTCAGCCGCTCAGCATCAGGACTCTTCCTTGCTCCAGCTTGGACTGAGCCATATCTCTCTGTGGATGTCCAGAAATGCTTTGAAGCTGAACAGTTTTAAAACTGACGTCCTCATTCTGGGTAACAACCCCGAAGTTTGGGGAATCACCCATTGGCCTGACATTTTGGGACCGCTACTGGCTCCTGTCCCTAAAGTTAAGAACCTGGGTTTATCACTGACCACAACCTCTCCCTCAGACCCCAGATACCTGGGGTCTCCGCGACCTGATTTGCAGTTCTCAAGTGGCTGAAAGAAAATCCTGTGGTTAATTCCACCTGATGCCCAGAGAACAGTAATGCAGGCGCTGGTGATTTGCAGACATTTTTTTGAAAAGTATTGTACCTAGGCGCTGATAAAGCCTCTATCCATTGCCTACAGCTCATTCAGAATGCTGCCGCCCATCTTCTTTTCCGGCTTACTTGACACGCCGCAGTATCACCGTTGCTCCATCAACTCTATTGGCTCAAGGTGAACAAACACTTTGAGTTTAAGGCTCTCTGCTATATGTTCTGGGCCAAACATGGTAGGGCGGCCCCTTACATACAAAGTCTGGTCAAACCCTACGTGACCACTCGGCAGGTGGGATCAGCGAGCCTTTCATTTATTTTCCGTTCCCAGAGTCCATCTCTCTCATAACGAGAGGCTGCTCGTTTGCCTATCTTGGTCCTAAACTGTGGAACTCTCTTCCGTTACAACTTAGGTTGTGTAATTCACTCTTGATCAGCCGTAAGAATTGAAAGACCTTCCTTTACAAGTCAGCATAACTTTTCTGTGCTCCTTCTGCAATGTGTGACCTGCGTATTGTCCTGCCTAGCGCTGGGAAATCCTGTTGCGTAGCTGTGTGCTTTAAAAATCTATAAATTAATAAATCGGTATGGTAAGAAGATCTTTGCATTGAAAAACCTCAGAAATTCACTGAAAAAAATGGTTAGAGGGATGTAAGAATTAGGTAAAGTAATAACATTTTAGTTCAGGTTTATAAGAACATAGAAATTCAGTCAAAAACCAAAGCTTAAATTGATGTTTTAGTTAGATATTATAATAAGATAAAATATAATGTTTAAATCACTTACATCCCTCATGAGATGTTAAATGACATAATTCATGACATCTCAAATGACATTATTGATGTCATCATTTGTCACATCACTGATGATATCATCCCACGGATGTGATAATTTACTATAAAGTTTCATACTGGAAGATATCCAGAAAAGGATAGCCCATTTTAAGATCAAATGCAACTGGCATTACCATATGTGCTAATGTGTGATAAATATATGGTACAATGTTTTGGTGCTCCTTTGCTTCAGGAACTATGAGCATTGGTTCTTGTCCCTTCGGCCTGTGTGGCTTCACTGCAAGCAGCCTGTATTCCGCTGTGTGCTGTGCAATTTCGAGTGTGCCTTGGACTTGAGCCTTGGACTTGGTTCAGCCTCTGGACATGGAAGTACTGGTGAACCTCTTAAATGCCAATTTGTACTGGTGTCCCTTGCGTTTTCTGTTGCTTCTGAATGCAGTCTACAATCCTTCCTGGGATGACCCTGCTCCGTGTGAATTGGATCCTGGCTCTGGTTTTGTGTATTTTAACTGGCTGTGGTTACTCAGCTGCTGCTGTGGGGGTATGATGGGAACACGTTTGCTCCATAAACCTGCTCTGAGGTGTGTCTCTAGGATCATTGTTTGCGGTTTCTGCGAACAAAAATGTTTTGTGTACCTCTCGGAACACGTAAACAATTGGCTATTCGGTTTGGTGGGAACTTTTTGATTCAGCCTGTTTTTAACATACTAAATTTCTTTTAGATTTGGTTTTTTAGGGCTCGGCCTCCGCCCACGAAAGTGGGAGGAGTTTCGAGCTCCTAATGTTAAAGAGAAAAAAAAGTATCTCCTAGGGCTTTGGCGAGACACATTCCACACATTCCTTAGTGTGTTATGTCATCTGGCCAGTGATTCGTCTTCGCTGTGGTGTCTTTTTAATAGCCTTGAAGTGATAGGCTAAATGTCGTTTTGGTCGGCCATGTTAGGCATTTTTCGTTCGTGTGCGCGCAAAGAAGTACATTAATTATAATTAGGAGCTGTCAGGGTGCCTCCGTAAGTGAATCCAGATGGCCGGGCGCGTTCACCATTCAGCAGCGCTCAGCACGGGCAAGATTACCAAAATGAAACTCTTTGCAGGGCGCGTGGAATTGACATTCCTTTCTGAGAGAAATCAGAGCGCTTTCGTTGGGAGGGGCAGTTCAGCGGTGCAGGGGAGGCTTGCAGCCCCCACGCTGGCGGTAGCCACTGCTAAACAAAACTTCTCTGGTTCTTCACCAGCCTTTTTCCAATAAAGAGCAGTTCTGTCCGATAGCTTTGTTTCGCACTCCAAGTACTAAATGTGTTTCCCCATTACTGTCCCCATTAATGTGTGTTTTGTCGCTCGTTTGTTTAGCACTTAATACCATTAGACCATTTCGAAGCACTAGATCTGCCAAGAGAGATGGACGAGCGAAACACTCATTTGTGAAAAAGTGATATATGCGCTCTGTTACCCAGTCTGCGAGGCGCTCTGATGCCAGTCAGGGCCTTGTCCGCTCTATTGAAAACACACAAATACATGAGTCACTTGGATGCCTGTGGGCGCACGTACCCTGCACACATCAACATTGCATCCACACATCGCAGACCAGCGGTCACCTCGCCTGACCCCAGCATGCGTGCTCCCAGGGGCCGGGTGCCAAGGCGCTTTCCCTCGAAACATTCGAAATTGCAGATAGACCAGCGCTGCACAGGGAGACACATTCCAGACACGACAAAGCGCTAAGAGGCCACGGCAGCGGTAGATGTTTTCTCTATACATACCCCACTAACGTATTGTGGCACAGAGTTCTATAGATTGAGTGGAAATACAGTCCCCCCTTCCCCTCAGTTTTCCGTAACTGCCTGAGTCAGTTGTATTCTTGTTCGACAGAGTTTATAACGTAGAAGTGCAAGGATTTTTTCCGTTATAAACCTTTATACAAAGTTGAAATAACTCCCTTCTGTCCCCAATTATTAAATACAATCACCTGACCTTGAGACTAGACGTTGTATAGTGGTAAAGTACACGTTTTCTTTGGGGCTAGTGAGAAAATTCCAAGATAAAGCAGTAGGCGCAGGCGCGCCGCCTGGGCTACAGGGGACGAGGTTGAATCTGGCAGGGAATAATCAGCATCTCATCTTTACAGAATCGGTAAAATGAGAACCAAAGAGTTAGGTAAGATCAACACTTGTTATTCAGGCGCTGAGAGAAAATGCCTTGCGTGTATTGTGCAATGTGTACGTAGAGCTGTTGAAACGATGCTGCCTATAGTAACTAACATATTTTATAGGAATAGTGTTTTTTATTTTTTGCTGAGAGTGTCAGGTTTCCCAAATACACGTTCGCCGATGTATTCATCCAATCGCATCCATTTTCATTTTCTGCCCAGGGGAACAGATTCTTAAGAAAGTGGTGGATTTGTTCTGGCCCTGTGAAGTTTCTCTTCGGTGGATCTCGAGTGTCTCACTCTCCTCTGGAATGTTTTACCCACACTAGCTGACGTAGTGTTCATACGTGTGCAGTTCTTTGATCAGGC
This sequence comes from Lissotriton helveticus, assembly GCF_964261635.1. Taxonomy (NCBI): domain Eukaryota; kingdom Metazoa; phylum Chordata; class Amphibia; order Caudata; family Salamandridae; genus Lissotriton; species Lissotriton helveticus. The sequence continues at coordinate 1,429,558,314 of NC_136068.1, read as the reverse complement.
TGCCTCGCTGTGCCCAGTAGTATGCACACGTGTGGCGCTGTGCAAACAAACACGTTCCAGCGCACGAGACGCCGTCTTGGTTCAGAAACCTCCCCCCTCAGATCAACAGTTACTAGACTGGGCCTGGATGACCCTCAGCGCCTCGTACAACTCACAAATCAACACTCTAGTGGCACCTTGGGAATGGGGACACACTTGGTACATGTCGGCGGGCTCGGGCCCTCTGAGAACGGAGTTCACTTCCTGCTCCTCTCCAAGGGGCACCTTGCGCCGAGGAGGTCACAGCCCCGGTCTTTCCCCCTCTAAATCTTTTTAATGGGAAACGTTTGGTGGTAATAACAGCCATTCTATACATTAAGGGCATTGATGCAGTTTAACTGTAAAGATCACCTTCACTGTGTGGGCAATCATTTACACCCCCCTTTTTTTATCAATATTTAACGACAGCTTTAAGATTGATTTGTGGAGCATCGGGCCACTTGGGAGAGGTGAAGGGGGGGGCGGGGGAGGGGGGGGGGTAGCGGTTACCTTCCCACCCCTAAGCTTCTGAAAAAACATTGGTTAGTGGTCTGTTGACGATTTTATGGACAGTGGTCTGTGTAAAGGAGGCGCGCTATCTCTTTATTAATTGAATGTAACAAGTGTATGTTTTTATCTGCTTTTTTGATCATATATATATATATATATTTATAATACGAGAGTCTGTGTTCTCACTAGTTTGTCTCATATTTTTTTTATTGCAAAACTTTATTCTCTCTCTGTGTTCAACAACAGACACTCCCCGTTTGCATGTATACTGTTTTTATTTGTAAATTTTATTTATATAGCACTTACTACCCCTGACGAGGCCTTAAAGCGCTTTCCAACAAGTACCACGCTACTCCAAAACCCAATGTTAGATGCAAATAGGTAGATTAGTAATATGTGATTCCCTTGCCCCTGTAGGATTGGTTGTGGTAAGTGCTTCGAGTGTGTGCTCCTGGGATCGCGTGGTCAGGAGCACATTGAGAGTTGAGAGTGCAGTTTGAGAGTTGAGAGTGCAGTTTGAGAGTTGAGAGTGCAGTTTCAGAGTTGAGAGTGCAGTTTGAGAGTGCAGCACGAGAGTTGTGAGTGCAGTTTGAGAGTTGAGAGTGCAGTTTGAGAGTGCAGTTTGAGAGTGCAGTATGAGAGTGCAGTTTGAGAGTGCAGAGTGCAGTTTGAGAGTGCAGAGTGCAGTTTGAGAGTGCAGAGTGCAGTTTGAGAGTTGAGAGTGCAGATTGAGAGTGCAGTTTGAGAGTGCAGATTGAGAGTGCAGATTGAGAGTGTAGTTTGAGAGTGCAGATTGAGAGTGCAGATTGAGAGTGCAGATTGAGAGTGCAGTTTGAGAGTGCAGTTTGAGAGTGCAGATTGAGAGTGCAGATTGAGAGTGCAGTTTGAGAGTGCAGATTGAGAGTGCAGATTGAGAGTGCAGTTTGAGAGTGCAGATCGAGAGTGCAGATCGAGAGTGCAGATCGAGAGTGCAGATTGAGAGTGCAGTTTGTGAGTGCAGTTTGAGAGTGCAGTTTGAGAGTGCAGATTGAGAGTGCAGATTGAGAGTGCAGTTTGAGAGTGCAGTTTGAGAGTGCAGTTTGAGAGTGCAGATTGAGAGTGCAGATTGAGAGTGCAGTTTGAGAGTGCAGTTTGAGAGTGCAGTTTGAGAGTGCAGATTGAGAGTGCAGATTGAGAGTGCAGTTTGAGAGTGCAGTTTGAGAGTGCAGTTTGAGAGTACAGTTTGAGAGTGCAGTTTGAGAGTGCAGTTTGAGAGTGCAGATTGCAGTTTGAGAGTGCAGATTGAGAGTGCAGATTGCAGTTTGAGAGTGCAGTTTGAGAGTGCAGAGTGCAGTTTGAGAGTGGAGAGTGCAGATTGAGAGTGCAGTTTGAGAGTGCAGTTTGAGAGTGCAGATTGAGAGTGCAGATTGAGAGTGCAGTTTGAGAGTGCAGTTTGAGAGTGCAGTTTGAGAGTGCAGTTTGAGAGTGCAGATTGAGAGTGCAGTTTGAGAGTGCAGTTTGAGAGTGCAGTTTGAGAGTTGAGGGTGCAGTATGAGAGTTGAGAGTGCAGATTGAGAGTGCAGATTGAGAGTGCAGAATGAGAGTGCAGAGTGCAGATTGCAGTTTGAGAGTGCAGTTTGAGAGTGCAGAGTGCAGTTTGAGAGTGGAGAGTGCAGTTTGAGAGTGGAGAGTGCAGATTGAGAGTGCAGATTGAGAGTGCAGATTGAGAGTGCAGTTTGAGAGTGCAGAGTGGCAGTGAGTGCAGACTGAGTGCAGAGTGACAGTGAGTGCAGACTGAGTGCAGAGTGACAGTGAGTGCAGACTGAGTGCAGAGTGACAGTGAGTGCAGACTGAGTGCAGAGTGACAGTGAGTGCAGAGTGACAGTGAGTGCAGAGTGACAGTGAGTGCAGAGTGACAGTGAGTGCAGAGTGACAGTGATTGCAGAGTGACAGTGAGTGCAGAGTGACAGTGAGTGCAGAGTGACAGTGAGTGCAGAGTGACCGTGAGTGCAGAGTGACAGTGAGTGCAGAGTGTCAGTGAGTGCAGAGTGACAGTGAGTGCAGAGTGACAGTAGAGTGAGTGCAGAGTGAGTGCAGAGTGAGTGCAGAGTGAGTGCAGAGTGAGTGCAGGGTGAGTACAGAGTGAGTGCAGAGTGGCAGTGCGTGCAGAGTGGCAGTGCGTGCAGAGTGGCAGTGCCTGCAGAGTGGCAGTGAGTGCAGAGTGGCAGTGCGTGCAGAGTGGCAGTGCGTGCAGAGTGACTGCAGAGACAGTGTGTCAGGGTGCACATTGTGTGACTATGCAGGGTGACATTGGGAGTGTGCGGGTGAGCAGTGTGTGAATGTGTAGGGGCAGTGTGTGAGTGTGCAGAAAACACCACACACACATACACCACACACACATAACGCACACACAAACCACACACCTCAGTCTCTCAACACCACACACTTGTCACCACTCAACACAACACACTCACCACCACACTCACTCCCCAGGCTCACCCCCACAGACTCACCACCACACACTCACCAGCACATAGAAAACAACACACACAACAACACACCCCCAGCCGTCAATGAATGCTTTCACCATGCACAAACACCAACAACCATCATCCATCTGTGCACGCTTTTACCAAGCACACACCCACCAGCCGTCAGTGCACCCTTCCGCCAGGCACACACACCTCCAGCCGGCAGTGCACTTTTCCACCAAGCAATCGCAGTATGGTACACTTTACTTTTAAACATATTCATATAAAGCACAGCATGCCACCATTGGTAAAATTACAATTCAACCAACATACTTCCACTACACACCACATGCACACACTCCATAACACATGGCAAAAAGACATTGGCATTTACAATGCCATTAGCTCAAACTCAAATAAATCCGAGCCCGATTGCATTTCTAATGCTTGTATTCATTTGTAATGTTCTTACTGAAGTCTTTCTGTATGCTTTGGTTTCCTTTTTAGTAATTTTAGCATCTTTTATATGGATATATATTTTGTAGCATTACTTTAGATTGGCTTCCTAATACTGAATAGCTTTAGTCGATTCACGTCCGAGGAGTGGGTGTCACATGGCTAGGTTAGGCCAGGAAGAAATACTGCCAATTTACATGCACATGTTTCTTAAGTTGCATTATTTTCTACACAATGACTTTAGACACACATTTGTTTGTGTGACAGTGCACGATTATTTTCTATGAAACCACTTTGCTTACAATTCCACTTTATAAGCATACTATCACAACACTTGAGCATTTAGCACAAGGCCTAAATATACATTGCATTGTACAAATGTTGTTGTTTGTTTTTTATCCATGAGGCAACATGGCTATCACAAGAGAATAATCAATGTCAGCCTGGCTGAAGCCTCAACATGGCACACATGTTAGTATAAATAAACATGCATTTCCATGTTCAAATAAAGAATGATAGAGTAGGGGTAGGAGCTGTTTAAATATTATTCACTTCTTGGTGGAAGGAGCCCCCATAATGCCCTGCAAAGGACTTTTAAATAATATTCTGGATGCTGGTGGTGCCCCTAGAAGGAGTATGGGCTCAACAAAGCATTTCTTTTTTATTATGGAGGGATGCAGAAAGCATATCATCCCCCCAGCAACATTAAAAAAAACACAGTATAAGTCTCTTGGGTCTTGAACCCATGACCCCAAAAGTACTTAACAATATTTTTTAAATACTCCGAGCTGGAGCTGTATGCTCTTCAGCGGTATGCAGGGCCCCTTGTGGTTGGTTCTATGACAGGCCTTCACAATCTGAAAATTGCTAATAAAAGACACAAAGGCTTTTTTTGTGTCTTTTTAAATAATGATTTATTGGAAATATTTTGTAACAATTGATATTAATAACCATTGCGTGTCTGAGTTTATGAAAAAGCATTCAATTATAGTTATTGGTGAATTTCTGACAAAACCAATAGGCCCGTTTAATGTATTTTGGTGTACTGACCCAATGCTAGATTTATTTTGGTATTCTGACCCTTTGACAAAGCCATTAGGTCTGCCTTATTTAACATGCCATCCTTTGTATTATTGCATGACATAGTCAGCTGTGCATATCAGGCACAAATGAGTTTTGGGGCAGGTGCTGAACCCACGCCATGCTGTTAGAAAGGCGAACCCGGGGGCGGCAGAAGGTGTCTGACTGACCACCCCTAGGTCTACCCCTCCTTCAGAGAAGGGACCGAGCGAGGTCGAGAGGGCTCCAATGGGAGGGCCCTCTCCTAGAATCGTACAGCAGAGTAACCACACCACTACAAATATGCACCACACGTGGATAGAGTTTTCAATCTTTATCTGGCAATATGTATCGTGTCACTACATACAGCAGATCCCGAGATCTGGAAAGTCTCGTGACAAAGGGGCTAGGTAGCGGGACAGTCTTATAGATGGTCGGTTGCAAGGAGACTCTACGCACAGCTCTCAATCCTCGAGCTGGGGAGTTCCGGGAGGTTGGGCCGCGGCCGCGCCAGCCGGCTCCAAGGTGGTTCAGCGAGTGTGGACCGCGGCAGCGCCAGCAGGTTCCCAGAGGGTTCAGTGACTGTGGACCGCGGCAGCGCCAGCAGGTTCCAAGATGATTCAGCGAGTGTGGACCGCGGCAGCGCCAGCAGGTTCCAAGATGGTTCAGTGAGTGTGGACCACGGCAGCGCCGGCAGGCTCCAAGATGGTTCAGCGAGTGTGGACCGCGGCAGCGCCAGCAGGTTCCAAGATGGTTCAGCGAGTGTGGACCGCGGCAGCGCCAGCAGGTTCCAAGATGGTTCAGCGAGTGTGGACCGCGGCAGCGCCAGCAGGTTCCAAGATGGTTCAGCGAGTGTGGACCGCTGCAGCGCCAGCAGGTTCCAAGATGGTTCAGCGAGTGTGGACCGCGGCAGCGCCAGCAGGTTCCAAGATGGTTCAGCGAGTGTGGACAGCGGCAGCGCCAGCAGGTTCCAAGATGGTTCAGCGAGTGTGGACCGCGGCAGCGCCAGCAGGTTTCAAGATGGTTCAGCGAGTGTGGGCCGCGGCAGCGCCAGCAGGTTCCAAGATGGTTCAGCGAGTGGAGTTCGTCTCAGGGTCAGCCGCGATAGCATCAGCAGGGCTTCTCGACTCCGGGATTCAACTGCCTTCCTACTCCGGGGCTGGCCCAGATATAGGTCTGGAGTCCTTTGATGTCCGGACCCTCTCGCCTGGGGGTCAGAGGGGCCGGGATGATGGTGTCCAGACACCCAGCAGGGGGGTGGAGCCAGCGCCCAGGGAGGCCGGAAGGCGATCGAAACCAGGCATCCGGGGACGGTTGGAGAGCCATCCAAACTCCCCTCTCCTTGTCTCTGGTGGAGTGGCCACTCTACCACCCGGAGGGTTCTTGGTGCCTCGATGGCGGGCTCGCTGGGGCCGTGGCCGCGGTTGGTCCGGGACCACGTGTCTGTGGCGTGATGGGCCCAAGATGGCGTCGGGCCTGGAATGAGGGTCCGGGGTGGGCACCGGACCGGTGATGCTGGGGCGTCCTGAGGGTGCCGTGTCAGTGGTTGTGGGCCGCCGGGTGGCGGATCTGGTGGTTTGGAGGGCGTGCAGGGGTGTGCCCGAGGCCGACCCGGGCTGGATGGAGGGCCGATGTCGTCCGGGTCCCGCCATGCGGGAGGGGTAGGACCACGCCACGAGGCCGGGTCCAACACGCGTCCCCCCCAGCTGAAGGCAGGGGAGAGTCACCCATCTTCTTGGGGGTTATCCTCGCCAAGGCAGAAGAATCTGGAGAGGCCGTCAGCGTTGGCGTGGTCGTTGCCAGGGCGATGCTCCACGGTGAAGTTCATCCCTTGGAGGGAGATTGACCAACGTATCAACTTCGGGTTCTCGCCCCGCATCTGCATCAACCACCGCAGGGGCCGGTGGTCGGTCTGTACTCGGAAGTGGGTGCCGAAGAGGTAGGGCCGGAGCTTCTTTAGGGCCCATACGACGGCGAATGCTTCCCTCTCGATGGTGCTCCATCGTTGTTCTCGGGCCAGCAGGCGCCGGCTGATGAAGGCCACAGGAAGGTCAACTCCGTCAGAGTTCATTTGGGACAGTACGGCCCCCATGCCGTGTTCCGAGGCGTCAGTTTGGACGATGAACTCTCGGCTGTAGTCGGGGGCCTGGAGCACCGGGGCGGTGCACATGGCAGTCTTTAGTGTCTCAAAGGCTACTTGGCACTCGGGGGTCAGGTGCACCTTCGGGGGTAGTCTCTTGGAGGTTAGTTCTGTGAGGGGCCCCACAATGCTCCCATAGTCCTTTATGAACCGCCGATAGTATCCAGTGAGCCCCAGGAAGGCTCAGACGGCGGTCTGGGTGACGGGGGGCTCCCAGGCCTGGATGGCGTCGATCTTGGGTTGAAGGGGAGCCACTTGGCCGCTCCCCACTTGGAGTCCCAGATAGGTCACGGACCCTTGACCGATCTGGCACTTGCTGGCTTTTATTGTTAGTCCGGCCCGTTGGAGGGCCGTCAGGACCTTCCAGAGGTGGGTCAGGTGCTCGTCCCAACAGAGGCTGTACACCGCAATATCGTCCAGATAGGCGGCACTGAACTCTTCCAGCCCTGCCAGCACCCGATTCACTAGTCTCTGGAAGGTGGCCGGAGCATTCTTCATGCCGAAGGGCATCACGTTGAAGTGGAAGTGGCCATCGGGGGTCGAGAAAGCGGATCGTTCCTGTGCCCCTGGCGTGAGGCCGATTTGCCAGTATCCGGCCGTGAGGTCGAAGGTGCTGAGGTACCTGGCGGCTCCCAGGCGATCGATCAGTTCATCCGCTCGGGGAATGGGATGGGCGTCGGTCTTGGTGACGGCATTCAGTCCCCGGTAGTCGACACAGAACCGCAGCTCCGGGGGCACCCCGGGGGCGGCGGCCTTAGGGACCAGGACGACGGGACTGGCCCATGGACTGTCTGAGGGCTCGACTACCCCTAGGGCAAGCATCTTGGAAACTTCGGCTTCGATGCAGGCCCGGACTCGGTCGGGGACTCGGTAGGCTCGGTGCCGCACGGGCGGGCTGTCCCCGGTGTCGACGTTGTGAACACACCACTGGGTGACTCCGGGGGTGAGGGAAAATAAAGTCGCAAATTGACCCAGCAGGTTCTGGCAGTCCTGGCGCTGTTTGGGTGTCAGCGCGGGAGAGAGGGAGACTCCCTCGACGGAGCCATCTTTCGCGGAGGTGCCCAGGAGGTCTGGTAGAGGCTCGGAGTCGTCCTCTGCTCCGTCATCGGTAGCCAACAACAGGCTCAGTTCGGTGCAGACAAAGTGAGGCTTGAGCCGGTTGGCGTGTAGGACCCGGAGGGGGTTCCGGGGGGACTCCATGTCCACTAGGTAGGTGACGGGGCTCTTGCGCTCCACCACTTTGAAGGGCCTCGTCCATTTGTCCTGGAGGGCGCCGGGGTCGACCGGGGACATGACCCAGACCTGCTGGCCCGGCTCGAATTCAATGGACGAGGCATTTTCATCATACCAGCGCTTCATCTCCGCTTGACTGGCCTTCAGGTTGGTTTCAGCCAGCTCCCGGAACTTCCGAGTCTGGTTGCGGAGAGTCAAGAGGTATCGGAAAACATCGGGCGGAGTATCGGAGGCGGCCAGCTCCCAGCCTTCCTTGACCAGGCTGAGGGGGCCCCGCACCGGGTGTCCATATAATAGTTCAAAGGGGCTGAACCCCAGGGACTTCTGGGGTACCTCCCGGTAGGCGAACAGGAGGCATGGCAGCAGAACGTCCCATTTGCGCCGGAGGGGCTCTTCTAGGCCCTTGATCATTCCTTTCAGGGTCCTATTAAATCGCTCCACTAGTCCATTCCCTTGAGGGTGATACGGGGTGGTGAACTTATACGCGACCCCGCACTGTTGCCACAGGGACCGCATATATTTCGATATAAAGTTTGTGCCCCGATCACTGACGACCTCTCGGGGGAAGCCGACTCTGGAGAAGATCCCCATCAGCGCCCGACCCACTATGGGGGCTTTGATAGTCCGGAGGGGGATAGCTTCTGGGTAGCGGGTGGCATGGTCCACCAGGACGAGGATGAAGCGGTGCCCCTGAGAGGTGGGAGGATCCAGGGGCCCCACGATGTCGATCCCTACTCGCTCGAAGGGGGTGGTCACCACGGGAAACGGTTGGAGTGGGGCCTTGATTTTCCCCCCACTCTTTCCGCTGGCTTGGCAGGTTGGACAGGTTCGGCAGTGGTTGTACACATCGCGGCGCATCTTCGGCCAATAAAAGTGGGTCACCAGGCGGCTGTAGGTTTTGTCCTGCCCCAGGTGCCCGGCGAGGGGCACGTCATGTGCCAGGTTTAAGAGAAAGTCTCTGAAGTGGAGGGGGACGACTAGCACTCGGCCGGCCCCCAGCTCGGCGATCTTTTGTTCACTGTACAGGAGGTCCTGGTCCCAATAGACCCAGTTGGACCCCGAGGAGTCTCCTGTGGCTTGCGTGGCGGCCTGTTGTCTGAGTCCCTCAAGGGAAGGACATGTCTTTTGTTCCCGCCGGAACTGCTCGCGGGTGGGGACCCCTTCTTGGCGCCACTGGGCTAGTTCGGGAAGGGGCCCGAGCTCGGGAAGTTCTTCATGGCTGGGGCTCTGTGGCCCCAGTTCAGGTTCGGCCGTGGCAGTGGCGGGTGGCGGAGGTGCCGGCCATTCCGGTTCTTTGGGTTTGCCTTCGGCTGGGACGGTGTCCCGGGTGGACATGGATCGGGTCGTTACGCAAACCCATTCAGGAAGGCCTAGCATCCCCAGATGCTCTCTTCGATCGATCTGTGCCCAGGGGGAACTTTCCAGGTCGTTCCCTAGGAGGCAGTCCACCGGAGCATCGTCTCGGACGGTGACTTTCAGCATGCCGGACACTCCTCCCCACTCGAAGGGGATGCGGGCCATCTGCCACAGGCTCTCGGAATTGTCCGCTGACCGGACAGGGCACAGAACGTGGGGCAAGATTTGTTCTGGGGTCACCAGATGGCAGCGGACGGCGGTTATGCTGGCCCCGTGTCACGGAGAGCCTCGGCCCGGCGTCCGTTGATGGTGACCCACTGGCGGTACTTCTGGGTGTTGATCGGAATCTGGTCTCGGGGGATCATGTCTTTGTCGCCCAGGGAGGCGAGGCACATGGCCGCGGACTCCCATTTTTCTGGTTCCAGAGGGCCCTCTTCTTCTTCCTCCTTTTCTTCGCTCAGAGCAGCTGCAGTGATTTGTCGACCGGGGGGCCCGGTGGGGCCGGGCCGCTGGTTCATGGGGCAGAGAGGATCATTGGCATAGTGGCCCAGCCGCTGGCATCTGTGGCACGTAACGTTGGGGCGTGGCCCCGGTCGAGCTGGATGGGCCCCCCTCGGGCTGGAGGCTGGTGTAGAGGAGGCGGGCGAAGACCCCGGCGGGAGGTCTCGGCCTCGGCTGATGCCAGACCCGCCGCCTCGCGGCCGGTGGTTCCTCGGGGACCCTCGTCCGTATTCTCCTGTGGTGTTCCAGTGGACGCGGTTGCTCGCCCACCGATCTGCTTCGACCGCTAGTTTTCGCGGATCGGTCAACTTGCTGTCGAGGAGGTGCTGTCGTAATTCAATGAAGCAGTTGTTGGAGAGGTGCTCCCACAACATAAGGTCGACCAACTGCTGGTAGGTAGTGACCTGACTGCCTTTGACCCACCCCTCGAAGGCTCTGCTAAAAAAGTTCACATATTCTACCCAAGTGGTACCGGGGATTTTTTTACAGTCCCGGAACCTCTGCCGGTACATTTCGGGGGTGAGTCCGTAGCGCGTGAGTAGGGCCGTTTTCATGTGTTCATAGGAGGTCATTTCGGTGTCAGGGAGTTCCAGCAGGGCGTCCCTCCCTTCGTTGACGAACTTTCCCCACAGGCCGGCGCCCCAATCCTTCAGGAGCACCCGATGGGCGGTCATGGCCACCTCGTAGGCTTTGAACCATTGCTGGATATCATCGTTCTTGTATAATTCTTTGACTACATCTTTCGGTAGGTGAACCTTGGTGTCCACGGGAGTGGCCGAGGTCTTGGCCCCGGCCGCGCTATCTTCGTTGACCTTGGCTTTTTTTTCTAGTTCTCTCAGGCCTCGTTCGTGTTCATATGCTAGTCGTTTTTCTTCGAGGTCACGTTGTCTCCGTTTCTCTTCTAGATCACCCTCCAGCCGTAGTTGCTCGAGGGCTATCTTTCTCTCCGCTAGCTGGAGTACTCCGTCTAGCCGGAGTCGTGCAAGCTCCAATTCGTGTAGCCGGTTGCGCTCTCGTTCTCGAGCGTCGTCATAGATGAGGTCCGCGTTTAGTGTTGCGGTTCTTTCCCCCGTCGGGGGTGCGCTGGTTTCCTGTTGCCCGTTCGGGCTATTCTCCTCTTGGGGTGGTCTGTCTCGGGTTTCCACCCAGGCTTGTAGGGCCGATTTGAAGTTCTCTTTTGTGCTCAGGCCAGTGGTAGCGATACCCATGTCTTTACAGAATTGTTTTAGTTCTTTGTGGCTGTATTCTTCTATCTTCTCTTTCTGGAATTCGGCCGGTAGGTTGGTTCCTTGGGTCGTCATGGTCTCTGTGTGTTTTTCCGTCGTAGCGGGTAGATCACTCTCTGTACGATTTTGCGTTGGCTCGGATCGCAGCGCTTGCCACCAAAGTTAGAAAGGCGAACCCGGGGGAGGCAGAAGGTGTCTGACTGACCACCCCTAGGTCTACCCCTCCTTCAGAGAAAGGACCGAGCGAGGTCGAGAGGCCTCCAACGGGAGGGCCCTCTCCTAGAATCGTACAGCAGAGTAACCACACCACTACAAATATGCACCACACGTGGATAGAGTTTTCAATCTTTATCTGGCAATAAGTATCGTGTCACTACATACAGCAGATCCCGAGATCTGGAAAGTCTCGTGACAAAGGGGCTAGGTAGCGGGACAGTCTTATAGATGGTCGGTTGCAAGGAGACTCTACGCACAGCTCTCAATCCTCAAGCTGGGGAGTTCCGGGAGGTTGGGCCGCGGCCGCGCCAGCCGGCTCCAAGGTGGTTCAGCGAGTGTGGATCGCGGCAGCGCCAGCAGGTTCCCAGAGGGTTCAGTGACTGTGGACCGCGGCAGCGCCAGCAGGTTCCAAGATGATTCAGCGAGTGTGGACCGCGGCAGCGCCAGCAGGTTCCAAGATGGTTCAGCGAGTGTGGACCGCGGCAGCGCCGGCAGGCTCCAAGATGGTTCAGCGAGTGTGGACCGCGGCAGCGCCAGCAGGTTCCAAGATGGTTCAGCGAGTGTGGACCGCGGCAGCACCAGCATGTTCCAAGATGGTTCAGCGAGTGTGGACCGCGGCAGCACCAGCAGGTTCCAAGATGGTTCAGCGAGTGTGGACCGCGGCAGCGCCAGCAGGTTCCAAGATGGTTCAGCGAGTGTGGACCGCGGCAGCGCCAGCAGGTTCCAAGATGGTTCAGCGAGTGTGGACCGCGGCAGCGCCAGCAGGTTCCAAGATGGTTCAGCGAGTGTGGGCCGCGGCAGCGCCAGCAGGTTCCAAGATGGTTCAGCGAGTGGAGTTCGTCTCAGGGTCAGCCGCGATAGCATCAGCAGGGCTTCTCGACTCCGGGATACAACTGCCTTCCTACTCCGGGGCTGGCCCAGATATAGGTCTGGAGTCCTTTGATGTCCGGACCCTCTCGCCTGGGGGTCAGAGGGGCCGGGATGATGGTGTCCAGACACCCAGCAGGGGGGTGGAGCCAGCGCCCAGGGAGGCCGGAGGGCGATCGAAACCAGGCATCCGGGGACGGTTGGAGAGCCATCGAAACTCCCCTCTCCTTGTCTCTGGTGGAGTGGCCACTCTACCACCCGGAGGGTTCTTGATGCCTCGATGGCGGGCTCGCTGGGGCCGCGGTTGGTCCGGGACCACGTGTCTGTGGCGTGATGGGCCCAAGATGGCGTCGGGCCTGGAATGAGGGTCCGGGGTGGGCACCGGACCGGTGATGCTGGGGCGGCCCGAGGGCGCCGTGTCAGTGGTTGTGGGCCGCCGGGTGGCGGATCTGGTGGTTTGGAGGGCGTGCAGGGGTGTGCCCGAGGCTGACCCAGGCTGGATGGAGGGCCGATGTCGTCCGGGGCCACGAGGCCGGGTCCAACACATGCTGTGCACTTTATTGACATCTTGTTAGAAATTGTAATAATATCTTATTTGCATATAGTTAGGTGAGAATGTCAGTCAAAACATACTGCTTAAACAAAACAAAACATTGAAATTCACCTTATATCTTTCTCAAGTAACTATAACCCATACCGTAAAGTATCTATAACTTACACACTCGCCATGCGCTGCTAATTACCTCACATATAATATAATTCATGGTATGTTATATCACACCATTGATAACAACATAGCAACATCTAAACTTACATCATTATTGATACAACACAGTGCATGGTGGGGGCGCTAGTTAAAGGTACTTTATGGTACAAGTTGTAGTAATTGTAAAAACTTTTTTTAAACAAAATAATGACTTACCTGCATGGTAAAGTATGGAGTTGTATAAGTACTGCCCCCAGTACTTGTTGATGTAAAAACTGTGGTAGTTACATTGTAATGACAGTGTTGTAATGGAAATATAACGCTGACTCCATTAGACACTAATAGCCACTTCTAGTATTAGGGTGACCACTCGGCTCTTGAGAAAAATTGGGTTGTTGATTGACTGGAGTATGAGTCTTGGTCAAGCAGACTTAACTTCATTCGGACTCAGTCTCTTTTTTGGAAGTCGGAAATCTTCAGCAGGATGAAGCAGGAGGCTGAAGCCGAAGATAGTTTCAGAGGCTCGGATACCCCTTTGTCAAAAGACGTTGAACAGGATTTACTGTTACGGAGAAGAGTATAGTGGGAGCAGCCACAAACTCCCAAAGTCAGTCCGGAGGTCGATACTCCTGGGTTGGATTGACAAGCAGGGTGGACCCCGTCTCTTCTCTGTTTTCAGACCTGTTTTTAGCTGAAAGTTCTCCTCAGTGATAGATTTTGGCTATCTGGACACCTTTAGCATCACAGCAAAGGGACAAGGACTTGTGGGATACCACTTAGGAGTTCACGACTTACCCAGGCTGGGTCCAGGTGTAGGATCAAGACGGTGGAATCGTTTTGTGCCCCAGTGGCTCTGAACAGGAGGCCAGCAATCTAACTCTTGAAGTCACTTTGGCAGTCCTGGTTTCAGGTGAAGTTACAGGGCTCAAACAGCAGGGCTAGCATCTCACGGTTCAAGGCAGGCTTCAGGTAGCAGCCCAGTCCTTCCAGGTATGGCCTCTCAAAGTGCACATCAGGTCACAGAAGCACTCAGCCCTCTGAGAGCCTTTGCACAGGTCCAGCAAGTGAACTGAGGAGTGGGTCTGAGGTCCCTATTTTTATACACATTTCTACCTTTGAACTTGGGATACGTTTCTAGAGGAAGTGCATGGCATGTCCTGCCTCCCCTGTCCTCCCTCCAAGCACAGCATGTTTCATTACAATTTTATAGATACCAAGCATAAGCTGATTTCCTGGCCTCAATCAAATGTTAACACTCAATATAGTAAGGCAGACCAATGTTATCCTATAGGACAGGTAGGTCTCAAAGTAGTGAAAAACACATTTCTGAGTTTTTCAATACAGGAGATCTAAACATTAAAAGAGCATGTTCAACCATTATGGGCTACCTTAGTGCCTACCTTAGGTGTGACTTATAAGTAATAAAAGGGGAGTTTAAAGCCTTGCAAGGGGGTGATATTCCCAAATCGAATTGAGAGTTTAAAACTGCATTTAGGCTGCAATAGTAGGCATGGGACATATTTTTAGATGCTACTTAAGTGGACAGCACAATAAATGATGTAGGCCCACTTGTAACATTTAATTCCAAAGCCTGGGTATATGATATACCACAGTACAAGAGACCTATATGTAAATTAAATATGCCATTCAGGTGTAAGCCAATTAAACCATGTTTAGAGGAGTGAGAACAAGCACTTTACCACTGGTTAGCCGTGGTAAAGTGCAAAGAGGCCTAAGACCAACAAAACAATTTTCAGAAACACAAATGGAGGTAAGTAGTCAAACAGTTTTGGGGAAGGCCACCCAAAAGCTGACAGTTTAGTTTCACTGGGATACCAATTTTCCACCCCAGGACTACCCTATTAATAAGAATTATTTAAATAACAACTGTAATTAGATACAGAACTTCAATTATTTCAATTGAATTGAAACAAAATCCAAGAAGCCCTGTTTTTTTAAAGCCTAAGTCAGGCAAGTGTTTCCACAGTGACATGGAGTCATCTGAACACCCAATGATGACAGAGTCTTGGCTAATTTCCTGGCAGTGTAGACTAAGGCACAAATACAACATGTTGATTACAGTCAGCCTAGCTGAACATTAGTAGTATTTTAATTATAGTGCGGTGGATATTTACGGGACAACATGTAACGCCAATAAAGTGAGTTGCTAGAGACTTTGAGAGAAAGATTCTTGGAACAATCATATTTTGCTTTAAAAAAAAGTAAAAACCTATATTGCAGTCATGTTAATAAATATGATTCTGTAACATAAAAACGATTTCTTAGTAATAACTTTCCTTACTTTTTTATGTTTTATTGCATAGGTTAATGGATCTCTCTTAGAAGATATGACACAAAATTGGTCAGAATATAAAAAAGAATGCCTGAGAAAATTAGAATCTGACATTACTGTTAAAAGCGGTAAGTTTCCTGCCAAATCTTCAAGTACATATACAGAGACACAGGCATTAAGGTTCACAGCTGTTAAATATTTACTTTCCAAATGTGTGTGAACTGCCGTGATTGCTAAGTGATTGATTGATTTGCAGCTTCAATCTGTGTGTGACTTGCAGATTATTGGTTTAAATGCCATCAATCCACACTATAATTTGTTCCTTCTGAGGTCGAAATAAAGAATAACATCCTGTTAGAAATGGGGTCTCTAGTTGGCAATGGCTTGCACCTTGGTCCAAATAAGTACTCTTGCTTCTAGTCAGGATAAGCGGGATACACTCCTAGATAACCCCTGCCCACCCCCTTGGTAGCTTGGCACGAGCAGACAGGCTTATCTCAGAGGCAGTGTGAAAGAATTTGTGAACACATAGAGTAATACAGTGAAAACACTACAAATGGACACCATACCAGTTTAGAAAAATAAGTAATCTTTACTAGACTTAACACAGGACCAAACGACAAACAAGCATTGGAAATGCAATAGGTCTCGGATTTATTTGAGTTAGAGCTAATGGCATTGTAAATGGCAATGTCTTTTAGCCATGTGTTATGGAGTGTATGCATGTGGTGTGTAGTGGAATTATGTGGGTTGGATTGGAATTGTAGCAATGGTGGCATGCTGCGCTTTAGATGAATATGTTTAAAATTAAAGTGCACCATACTGCGATTGCTACAATAGTTAATTGTGGATGCGTTAACAATTGATGTGTGCACTGATGGCTGGTGATGTGTGTGCCTGTAGAAATTGTGCACTGATGGCTGGTGGTGTGTGTGCTTGGTAGAAGAGTGCACTGCCGGCTGGAGGTGTGTATGCCTGGTGGAAGCGTGCACTGATGGCTGGTGGTGTGTGCCTGGTAAAAGCATGCATAGACGGCTGGAGGTGTGTGTGCCTGGTGAAAGTGTGCACTGACGTCTGTTGTTGTGTGCCTGATGGAAGCCTGCACTGACGGCTGGTGGTGTTTGTGCCCGGTGAAAGTGTGCAGTGATGGCTGGTGGTGTGAGTGTGTGGTTGGGTGTGTGGTTGGGTGTGTGGTTGGGTGTGTGGTGGTGAATGTGTGGTGGTGAGTGTGTGGTGGTGAGTGGGTGGTGGTAAGTGGGTGGTGGTGAGTGGGTGGGGGTGAGTGGGTGGTGGTGAGTGTGTGGTGGTGAGAGTGGTGTGTGTGTGTGTGGTCTTGTGTGTATGGTCTTGTGTGTGTGGTCTTGTGTGTGTGGTCTTATGTGTGTGGTCTTAAGTGTGGTGGACTTAGTTCAAAAGAGGGATTACCAAAACGCCAGAAATAAGTACCACTCCGCTTGTACCAAAGCGCGCGCCCTTTATGTTGCAAATAATATCAATCTCGCTTCAAACAAAGCAAAAACTCTTTTCAACACAGTTAAGGAACTTGCAGGTGTCAATACTGTTGCAAACGCCCCCCTCTGAGCACCACACAATGTCAAAACCTAGCATCTTTCTTTACTGATAAAATTGAGAACATCATCCATGCCATAAACTCCCAACCTCTCCCTAACAACTTTCCAGTCGCTCCACTATTAAACCCTCCTGCTTCTAAAATCCTTACCCACTGGCCTGAAATTACCCTGGATTCACTTAAATCTTCCCTGAAGTCCATCAAATCTGGCTCTCCTCGAGACCCCCTCCCCGTTAGTGTTCTAAAAACCCTCGACGACCCAGCTCTGACTATTGTCGCTAACACCCTTAACGCTTCACTCACCCTCTCCACGGTACCTTCTCTGTGGAAGCACGCGATGGTCAGTCCCTTACTGAAGAAACCCTCTGCTAATCCTGAAGTGCTGGCTAACTATCGGCCTATATCACTTCTACCTGCTTGCTCCAAACTTCTGGAGAGACACATTCACTCTGCTCTTACTCTTTTCACCGAGAAAAACGCCCTCCTTCATCCATCCCAATCAGGATTTCGTGCCGGCTTCTCTACTGAAAGCACCTTACTAGGCGTCACGGAAGCCATTAGGAAGCACCTGGATGAGGGCCAAACTGTCGCACTCATACTGTTAGATTTGAGTGTGGCGTTTGACACCATCTCGCATTCCAAACTACTGACCACATTAGATAACAACGGCATTAGAGGTGCAGCTCTTGACTGGATCAGATCTTTTCTGTTACATAGGACCTTTCAAATTACCTCGTCCATTGCTTGCTCGGACACCTTCAGTGCCCCACACGGTGTCCCACAGGGCTCTATCCTGAGCCCCCTGTTCTTCAACATTTACTTTCGACCCCTGGCCGATCTAGCAGAAAGTTCTGGTCTCACCCTAATGACCTATGCTGACGACTCCCAAATCATCTTTTCCCTGACAAAGCCAAAATCCCCAGACCCCTCTCGTCTCAGACAGGGACTCCTGAACATCTTCAGTTGGATGTCCATCAACCAACTGAAACTAAATGGCGATAAAACGGAGGTCATACTCCTAGGTAAAGACAAACATCTGTGGAACCCCTCCCATTGGCCATCTGAACTAGGGACCATTCCAACTCCTGTTGACCATGCAAGAAATCTGGGCATCTGCCTCGACGACACTCTATCCATGAGGCAACAGGCAAACAAAGTAGTCAGTCTTTGTTTCACCATAATGAAATGGCTGAGAAAGATCCTCTGGATGTTGCCCCTTGCAACTCAAAAGACCGTAGTCAACGCATTGATAACATTATTATTATTATTTTTATTATTATGCGTTCTTATATAGCACTCGATTACCCGTAGGCATCTCGGCGCTTGCCTTGGGAACCCGTCCTGGCTTTTTTCCCTGTGAGATACCCGTACTGGGTATCCCCAAGATGAAAGCCAGGCATCCCGCCGCGGGGGGGCCGTAGTGGAGATTAAGCAGGCTGATGCCCAGAGCTGCAGAGTGTGAACCCGTGATTCGAGTAGGCACCGAAGCGAGAATTATCGAGTCCGCTGACCCTGGTCCACGACCCTGCCGCGTCGGGAATTGAACCCTGGTCCGGGCCGTTCTCTGCTTCAGGGTCTGCCTGCTCTAACCAGTGAGCCACACTTCTCCACACCAGTGAGCCACACTTCTCCACTTGACATCACGTCTTGACTACGGGAATATCCTGTACTTAGGATCAAATCAGGCTGTGATCAAAAGGCTGCAGCTCGCCCAGAACTCAGCAGCAAGACTGCTCTGTAACATCCCCAAATTTACCAGTGTATCGAAACATTTGAGGGACTTACACTGGCTCAGGATTGATCAACGCATCAAGTTCAATGCCCTCACCTACATGTTCAGAATTAAAAACTCAACAGCCCCCAAATACCTGCAAACACTGGTCACCCCTTATATCCCTGGAAGGATGCTGCGCTCCCACTCAGGAGCATTCTTTGTGATTCCCAGATACAAATTGGCAAGAATTGGTGGTAGATCTTTCTCTGTCCTGGGACCCACTCTTTGGAACTCCCTCCCAGTCAACATCAGGACTGAGGTAAACTATGCCAGTTTCAGAAAGAGCATCAAGACCTGGCTCTTTAACAAATAACTCTCTGTAACCCTCAAGCAAAATTTTGTGATCAGCAAACCTGTTGTCGGCGCCGGGAAACCCTTCCTGGGTAGCTGTGAGCCATACAAATGGAAAAAATAAATAAATAAATTAGTTCGAGTGTTCGTACCCTGCGCACTCACTCTCACTCTGAAGTCATTCCGCACTCACTCTCACTCTGCACTCACTCTGCAGTCATTCTGCACTCACTCATTCTGCACTCACACACACTCACACACACTCTGCACTCACACAATACTCTGCACGCACTCAACACTCTGCACGCACTCAACACTCTGCACGCACACAACACTCTGCACTCACACAACACTCTGCGCTCACACAACAGTCTACACTCACACAACACTCTGCACTCACACAACACTCTGCCCTCAACACTCTGCCCTCAACACGCTGCCCTCAACACGCTGCCCTCAACACGCTGCCCTCAACACTCTGCACTCACACAACACTCTGCACTCACACAACACTGCACTCACACAACACTCTGCACTCACACCACACTCTGCACTCACACAACACTCTGCACTCACACAACACTCTGCACTATCTCACTCTGCACTCACTCTCACACTGCACTCATTCTGCACTCACACGCACTCACACACACTCTGCACTCACACAACACTCTGCATGCACTCAACACACTGCACTCACACAACGCTCTGCACTCACACAACACTCTGCACTCACACAACACTCTGCCCTCACACAACACTCTGCCCTCAACACGATGCCCTCAACACGCTGCCCTCAACACGCTGCCCTCAAATCTCTGCCCTCAACACTCTGCTCTTAACACTCGGCACACACTCAACACTCGGCACACACTCAATACTCTGCCCTCACACAACACTCTGCCCTCACACAACACTCTGCCCTCACACAACACTCTGCCCTCACACAGCACTCTGCCCTCACACAACACTCTGCCCTCACACAACACTCTGCACACCCTCAACACGCTGCCCTCAACACGCAGCCCTCAAAACGCTGCCCTCACACACACTCTGCCCTCACACACACTCTGCCCTCACACACACTCTGCACACCCTCAACACTCTGCCCTCAACACGCTGCCCTCAACACTCTGCCCTCACACAACACTCTTCCCTCACACAACACTCTGCCCTCACACAACACTCTGCCCTCACACACACTCTGCACACCCTCAACACTCTGCCCCCAACACGCTGCCCTCACACACACTCTGTCCTCACACACACTCTGCACACCCTCAACACTCTACCCTCAAAATGCTGCCCTCAACACGCTGCCCTTACACACACTCTGCCCTCACACACATTCTGCACACCCTCAACACTCTGTCCTCAACACTCTGCCCTCAACACGCTGCCCTCAACACGCTGCCCTCAACACTCTCTGCCCTCAACACTCTCTGCCCTCAACACTCTGCACTCACACAACACTCTGCACTCACACAACACTGCACTCACACAACACTCTGCACTCACACCACACTTTGCACTCACACAACACTCTGCACTCACACAAAACTCTGCACTATCTCACTCTGCACTCACTCTCACACCGCACTCATTCTGCACTCACACACACTCACACACACTCTGCACTCACACAACACTCTGCATGCACTCAACACTCTGCACTCACACAACGCTCTGCACTCACACAACACTCTGCACTCACACAATACTCTGCCCTCACACAACACTCTGCCCTCAACACGCTGCCCTCAACACGCTGCCCTCAACACGCTGCCCTCAAATCTCTGCCCTCAACACTCTGCCCTTAACACTCGGCACACACTCAACACTCGGCACACACTCAACACTCTGCCCTCACACAACACTATGCCCTCACACAACACTCTGCCCTCACACAACACTCTGCCCTCACACAACACGCTGCCCTCCACACGCTGCCCTCCACATGCTGCCCTCAACACGCTGCCCTCACTCAACACTCGGCACACACTCAACACTCTGCCCTCACTCAACACTCTGTCTTCACTCAACACTCTGCACGCACTCAAAACTCTGCACGCACTCAACACTCTGCACGCACTCAAGACTCTGCCCTCAACACTCTGCCCTCAACACGCTGCCCTCAACGTGCTGCCCTCAACGCGCTGCCCTCAACACGCTGCCCTCAACACGCTGCCCTCACACAACACTATACCCTCACACAACACTCTGCCCTCACACAACACTCTGCCCTCACACAACACTTTGCCCTCACACAACACTCTGCCCTCAGACAGCACTCTGCCCTCACACAACACTCTGCCCTCACACAACACTCTGCACACCCTCAACACGCTGCCCTCAACACTCTGTCCTCAACACGCTGCCCTCAACACTCTGGCTCACCAACACTCTGCCCTCACACAACACTCTGCCCTCACACAACACTCTGCCCTCACACAACACTCTGCCCTCACACAACACGCTGCCCTCCACACGCTGCCCTCCACATGCTGCCCTCAACACGCTGCCCTCACTCTACACTCTGCACACACTCAACACTCTGCCCTCACTCAACACTCTGCCTTCACTCAACACTCTGCACGCGCTCAAAACTCTGCACGCACTCAACACTCTGCACGCACTCAAGACTCTGCCCTCAACACTCTGCCCTCAACACGCTGCCCTCAATGTGCTGCCCTCAACGCGCTGCCCTCAACACGCTGCCCTCAACACGCTGCCCTCACACAACACTCTACCCTCACACAACACTCTGCCCTCACACAACACTCTGCCCTCACACAACACTCTGTCCTCACACAACACTCTGCCCTCACACAGCACTCTGCCCTCACACAACACTCTGCCCTCACACAACACTCTGCACACCCTCAACACGCTGCCCTCAACACTCTGCCCTCAACACGCTGCCCTCAACACTCTGGCCTCACCAACACTCTGCCCTCACACAACACTCTGCCCTCACACACACACTCTGCACACCCTCAACACTCTGCCCTCAACACGCTGCCCTCACACACACTCTGTCCTCACACACACTCTGCACACCCTCAACACTCTGCCCTCAAAATGCTGCCCTCAACACGCTGCCCTCACACACACTCTGCCCTCACACACATTCTGCACACCCTCAACACTCTGCCCTCAACACTCTGCCCTCAACACGCTGCCCTCAACACGCTGCCCTCAACACGCTGCCCTCAACACGCTGCCCTCAACACGCTGCCCTCAATACTCTCTGCACTCAACACTCTGCACTCAACACACTCTGCACTCAACACTCTCTGCACTCAACACACTCTGCACTCAACACACTCTGACCCTGCCCCAGCCCAGCGCCCCTCTGTGTCGCAAGAACCATGCCCTGGGAGCAGACTGACCCTGTCCAAGCCCAGCATAGACACAGAGAAGAGGTTGACAGGGAGAGCTCCGTGAAATGGGGCATGCGCGCGCGCCACTGCGAGCATATGTCTTCAATTATCTCTGCCATGACAGCGAGATAATTGAAGATATATCGCCTTCTGGTGCTCGTAACAGACACCAATAGGCCATAGGCGGAGCTATGCAACCGCCTATGGCCTATTGCGTGTTCTGTTTCTAAAGCACAGGCATGCAAAGGCCAATAGGAATGCACCTAGGAATTAACATGCACGAGCAGTATGGAATCTCTAGGTACATTTTGAGAAGCCCTCACACAAGGACTCTGAGCTACCCCCACTGCTGACGCAGTGGCTAGGCCCGAGACCTAAAAATACACAAAACTCTAATCAAAAATAAGTCTTTAAAATTGTAGAAATAGCTTAGTTCAATGTAGATGGTAAATGCGACAATTACTCTCAAAGTACCATGGATGCGTCATGCAAAACAAACAAAAGTGTCGCAGGGAAGTTGATGTGTTAGTTCCTTGCTTTGGGGGAGGTGATGCGTAGGTTCCTTACTGCAGCGCAGGAAAGGTGATGCGTCAGGTCCTTACCCGAGAGGAGGTGATACATTGGTTTCTTACTGTGATCCAGTGTGATGCAACAAGATGGAGCCTCGATGCGATGTGAAGTTCCGGGCAATGCGACAAAATGGCATCTTTGATGCAATGGGACAACGTGGATGCGATGCATGCGCGCCCAACGGCTGTGCTGCGAAATCAATAAACTTTAGAGCCATGACAGGCACTGCAACACGCTCCTCCTGTGATCTGACGGCGACCTCTGTGGCGGCGGCACGCTTCTCCGGTGATGTGACATGCTTCGGATGCGATGTCGCACAGCTGCGGCGGCGGCACCCTTCTTCGGCGATGCGACTGCTGCGGCGGTGACACGCTTCTCATTGCGTCACGCTTACAGCTCCCAGCAAAACGCAGTTTTCTCAGAGGGCCCAAACCGCATTAGGCACCTCTCTGCAGTTAGAATTCCCAGCAAGGAATTCAGGAGAACTGGTGGTGAAGTCTTGTATCCCAGAGACTTCAGGCAGGAGGCAAGCACACTTCAAGCCCTTGGAGATTTTTCTTCAAGATGATGAAAGTTCACTGAGTTTCTTTTCTCCTTTCCCTGGCAAACAAGTAACCACTGCAGGCCAACGCCAGAAATAGCACAGCAAAGGGGCAGTCTCCTCCTCCCGCTTCTTTTGGTTCTTCTCCTTGGCAAAGGGTTCATCTTGATTCCCAGAAGTGATCTAAAGTTCTGGGGTCTGGGCCCAATATTTATACTGCAAAATACTTTGTTCTCTGAAGGCAAAGAGTGTCTTAACCTTGTCGAAACCAGTTCTGTCCTCCTGGGTGCAGCTTCCTGGACGGAGGTGGAGACAGCATTGTTTGAAAGCAGACCTGGCCCAGGTAGCTGAAAAGAAATCTCCTCTCCCTACTCTCTAGTCTATGAGGGCTCAGGTTGGTGAAAGGAAATTCCTCCCCCTACTCTCTATTCAATGCAAGTCCTAAACAGCCCAGCCCTGACCCATCAGACTGCTGGAGCCAAGGCACTCTCCAGATCCCTGTCACTCACAACCCAGACATGGAATACACAAATTTAGCAGAGACAACTGGATGGTTAGGCAAGAAAATACCTACTTTCTAAAAGTGGTATTTTCAAACAAAGAATGTAAAAATCACCATTTACTAAAAGAAGTATTTTAACATTCTGAGTTCAGGCATATTAAACTCAAATTTCTACATTGTTTCCTGGGTCAGTTAGGATTATAAGTTGTTATAATCAAATTGCCCATTCTAGACTATCGGAACAGGTAGACTTGCACTAGTGAAAAACGAAATTGGCTGTAATTCACTATCAGAGCATGCCACACACATCAGGGCATGTCCTACCTTTTATATACAATGCACCCTGCCCTTGTGCCTACCTTAGGGGTGACTAATATGTGGAAAACGGAAGGTTTAGGGACTGGCAAGTGTGTGCACCAATTGACATGGCAGTCCAAGACTGCACACAGGCTCTGCAATGGCAGGCCTGAGCCATACTTTTCAAGCTGCCTCTGTGGGTGGCACAACCAGTGCTGCAAGCCCACTAGCAGCATTTGATTTACAGGCCCTGGGCACACATGGCGCACTGTACTAGGATCTGACAAGTAAATCAAATAGCCAATCATGTAGTCACTAATCCATTACAACAATTTACAATAGGGAGCACTTGCACTTTGGCACTGAATAGCAGTGGCAAAGTGCCCAAAGCATCTATACCAGCAAAAACAAACAAAAATACAGGAGGCAACAGCAAAAAATGGAAGGGAGACCCACACCAATGGTGCCAGTGCTAACACATCCTATTGATAATATGTTACAATGATGAAGCGTGGTCTGTGCAAGAATATATCCTTTTATTCTCTTGCCTAAAGAAACATTGCTGCATCTGTAACTCACAACTCCTGTTCAAATCGCTTTGACTGGTATTCTTCCTTATGCCATTGTTCCACGAATCATCATAGAATACCCCTAACTGCACTCCTGATCCCATACATTGAACACTTTCTAATAAGCCCACAACACGTCTCACCTTCTGATTATAACAACTACTCACACTGAAAACATTTCACATAAGGGCAAATATAATGTATGAACAAAATAACTACAAAGCAACAAAACCGTACTTAGTATACTAAGAATTGCCTTAAAATATAAATACCTTACAAAGAAAACATACAGAACAATTTGTACATAAGAACTCTCTTGAAACTGTTTAATTTACATTATACTATGGGAATAATCTTCTAACCACTTTGGTGGAACCAGTTAACCATTCACTTCTTTCACTGCACACCTGCTCTCCTCATTCACAATTCAATCCTTATTCGCAATTAACCCTGGGTGTAGTTCACGTAGTAGCTCTATGTGTAGCTATGCAAAGTGCACTTCGCGAGCTACGCGAACTGCGTAGTGCAATGTGCAAAATGCTGTTCTCACTGATTGCACAGTGCCGGATGCTTGTCCGCACTGTGCAATCGGTGCAAACCGCATCTTGCACAGTGCGAGCAGTCTTTTTCTGCCGCTCAAGTAGATTTCTACTCGAGCAGCAGCTTTCTCAACGTGGACTGGTAGTTTCTCATCGCGAGCGGTTGCGAGCATATGCGACTACTCGCAATGAGAAACCTGACTTCCCCGCGCTGAGAATCTTGCCGCGAGGTTTATTTTCCATGCTCGCAATCGGCAACTTGATGTGAGGACTGCTACGCGTGTTTGCACTGTGCTACATGCAATTCGCGTAGTGCGAACTAGCGCAAACTTTGCAAACAAAGCAAGCGTAGCGTAGTGCTTCGCTCAGGGTTATTCGCAATGCCAGAACTGTCAGTATACAACATATTCCTACCATCCACAACCTCTTGATCAGTTCTTGAACACAAACTGGGTTGTCATTATCCCCAACATCACCCACCAGCCCGAAATCCTCCAGCAACTCAATGTCAAAATTTGTTTTCCACACCGCACTGGGGCCCAGTTCAAAGTGACTATGGTTCCATACAATACCTTAAAATTTTTCAATTTCACAGAATTCGGAAAAACGTCAACCTCCTCCTCAGGTTCATAAAACTGACTTTCACCCTTAGCAACAAAACCAGGTTTGTGGAAGCAAACCCAATCCCCTACCTTAATTCTCTCAGATTATGTACTTCTCTCAAAATCAAAGTACAATTTACTTTTCCTACAGTTCTCCCAAATCTTAATGTGCACATCTTCCACAGACCATTTTTCGACTAAATGGAAGAACCATCCTGGGGCATATTTTGTCCTAGGATTTCTTCCTCTCATAATAACAAAAGGAGACAACTCTGTTGCTTCATTATTTGTGAGTCTATAAGACCACACCATTCTCACAAGGTGAGTGGTCCAATCCTCATTGCTTGTCATGGCGTCAGTATGGTTCCTTTGATTACGTGGTTAAACGTTTCGATCATACTATTGCCACTAGGATTGTGTAAAGAAGTTATTTTATGTTTCACATCAATACGTTCAATGTAAAGTTTTGCTCTATTTGAAAGAAACTGTACTCTATCATCATTTAAAAGATAAGTTGGAATTTCCTCCTAGGTAGAAATCTGATTAAGAAACTCCAAAACAGAGGAGGAGCTTCGCGCGTATCCAAGATGGACGCGTGAGCACAGGGCTCCCGAGACCCTTTCCGTCTCCCGCATCTATCCTGTAAATAATCCTGATTTGGACGACGGGTACTTATCGCTGATGCCCTGCTGATGCACACACTTTTTCCGAAAATCAAATTGGCCGCCGGGAACCGGACTTACTGCACTTTGAACTTTGCGGCCTCTACCGAAGACCATCCGGGGGCTTGAGTCCCCGAGGTACCCAGGTGGCAATTGAACAACAACGGCTGGTGCGACACGTCCGCTGCCCCTGTGGTACTTTCGGTTTCGCTCTTGGTCATTGTGAAGGCGACTTGCTGCCGATCGGCGCGTCTGCCCTGATTCTGCTGCCAACCCTAGGCCGGCTTTGGATCCTTGCCCTCTCGCCTCTGCAGGCTTGCCACGACGGTAATCATTCTGACCAGATCCCAAAGGTTCCGTCAGAGCTCGTTGCCCATCATGGCGGGCAGGGTGGATGTTGAGAAGCGTACCACCAGAGGCCCATCCCGAGGAGGAGTTGCCCAATCCCAGACTATAGATCGCTTTACTCGCCCAAAGGGATCCCCAGGCGGAGCGAGTAAGATCCTCGAGGAAACTGGTGATGGTGCTCCTGAAACTGAGGAGCCAACTTTGAAGGATGTTATGGGCGCCATTGCAAGTGTTCGGACTACTATGGGTCAGCAGTATGAAACCCTGGCAGCTAAAATAGACACGGTGGCGATCGAAGTCAATCTCATCAGGGCGGACTTGGGGAAAACCAATGAGCGGGTCAAGTCCCTTGATATCAAGACTGCGAGCCTGACCACGGATGTCTCGGATCTCCAGACCGAAGTCCGCAATCTCCGAACGTCCAGAGACCTGTTTGCCCATCGGCTGGATGATTTGGAGAGCCGGGCCAGACGCAACAACGTTCGCAACGTGGGTGTTCCGGAGAACTCCGCGGACTTGTCTACAGACGTCCTGGTGGAAGACCTTGTCTTGAACCACTTGGCGCCGAAGGGCCTCAGTAAACTTTTCACGGTGGAGCGGGTTCATAGAGTCCCTGGTGGGACGCCTAAGCTGGGAGCCGCTCCGAGGCCCATAATAGCCAGGATTTTTTATTTCCGGGACAGGGACGCTATCCTGCGAGCCTCACGTACCAATGGTCCCACCAAGTTTGAGAACGTGTCGATCAGTTTTTACCCGGACTTTACACAGGCGGTGCAGAAACAACATATGGGCTTTACGGGGGTGAAGAGGCGACTCAGGGACATGGGACTGAAATACGCCATGCTTTTCCCGGCCCGCCTGAGGATTGAACATGGAGAACGTGCGTTCTTTTTTGACCGCCCCGAGGTGGCCAGTGACTGGTTAGATAGTTTTGTCGACGCGCCATACCAGCCCAGAGAGTTCGAGGGGCGCCGAAGGCGGCTTGGAAGAACAGGAGTAGTGAGTCTACGCCGGCGAGCCTGACTTTATGGCAGTGGCTCTGTGACTGATATGTTTATATTGTATGGATACCCGGGGGTGGGGGGATTCGGGACTCTTCCTCCTCTGGGGATTTTTCTCTCTTCTTGTAGGTTAGTTTAATGGGGCGACAGGCACACTGCAAGTTGGGGTGGCTTTTTGGTCTACCGCAGGGGTGCAGGGTGGGGGGGGTGTGTTTTGAGGGTTCTTTGGGGGTGGTGGGGGGTCTTTTCTTTCTTGTTTGTATCGAGGCTGCGCTTTGTTCCATATTGGCTGCTATGTGCCTGTTTCGTGGCGGGGGGGCAGAATGTTCACTTCTGGGATGGGGGTTATGGGGCTGAGGGTTCTGAGCTGGAACGTCAACGGTCTTGGTGATAGGATAAAATGGGGGATAGTACTGCAATATTTGAAGCGATGCTCCCCGGATATAGTTTTACTCCAAGAGACACATTTAGTAGGAAATACATGCCATGCACTGAATAGACGGGGTTACCGGTTGGTGGCCCATTCCGGATTTACCACTGGGTCGAGGGGGGCGGGCATCCTGGTCAGGAACTCTCTCCCCCTGGAGATAGATGGCACGGTGCTGGATGATAGAGGCCGCTATGCGGCTATTACGGGTAGGTGGGAGGGGAAGATGATCTCCATATTGTCTGTGTATGTTCCGCCTGGTCTACAGTCTACCACATTCACTGATTTGGGTAGGGTGGTTCTGGGGTTTCCTGACGGCTTGTTGGTAGTGGGTGGCGATTTTAATTCAGTTGTTAATGGAGAGGAAGATCGTAGCCCCCCCAGACTCCTTCCCACATCGCAGCTATGGCTGGGGAACTTTTTGGACACGTTGGGTCTGGAGGACTGTTGGAGGCAACTACACCCTGGACAGCTCCAGTACACCTTTTACTCGGGAGCTCATGGGAGTCTCTCGAGACTCGATTATATCCTCGTACCGGCGGTGCAGATGGTCTCTGTAAGGGAAATCAGGCATTTAGCTAGGGGGGTCTCCGACCACTCCCCACTCTGGCCCACTATTGATGTACAGCTGGGGTCCGGGGGTTGGATTGCCCCGATCAACCCATGGCACTTTCATAACCCCAAAATTAGATCGGAGGTGGTTAAGTGTATGGACTTCTATTTTGCTGAGAATGGGGGGTCGGTGTCCTCCCCTGTCTCCTTGTGGGAGGCTTATAAAACTGTGATTCGTGGTCAGACTCTGTCCTTGATTGCTAGCGAGAGGAGGCGCAAAAATGAGGAAGTGGTGGGCTTGGAAAATGGAATTACTGGGTTGGAGGAACAGTTGGAGTCTGGGGCTACGCCTGAGAGACTGCACTTTTTGACTCTTAAACAGTCTGAATATCGGGCTCTGGTGACTGACGCGGCCAAGGCAATGAATTGTGAGCAACAGGGGCGTTTGTATGATGTGGGTGACAAAGCAGGAAAGTTGATTGCTTGGCTAGACAAACGAGATAGATTGAATCGGGTGGTGCCTGTTGTTGAGAAAGTGGACGGAACGCGAGTGGTGGACCCGGTTGAGATAGTCAAGGTTTTTGCCCAGCATTTTTGGAACGTTTACGCGCCGGTCTCGGGTCGACCGGAGGAAGACTCGCACTTGTTGCTTCGGGATGTCGCGTTGCCTAGCCTGTCAGAATCGGACAGGGAGCTTATGGAGGCGGAATTTTCCACCGATGAAGTTGCGCTCGCTATCCGCTCACTTCTCTCGGGGAAGGCCTCTGGTCCGAATGGTATACCAGTCGAACTGTACCAGCTCTGCCCTGACAAAATGGCGCCGTATCTTTGTCGGATGTTCTCGGCATCGCGAGACCTTGGGTTCCTTCCCCGGGATCAGAGACTGGCGTCCATTGCGGTCATCCATAAAGATGGCAATCCCCGCGAACACTGTCCATTGTATCGGCCGATATCGCTTTTAAATGCGGAGCCCAAGATCCTGGCGAAGCTCTTGGCAAACTGGCTGATTACGGTGATCAGTGACTTGATACACCCGGACCAGTCTGGTTTTATCCCCCATCGGAACACCGTGCTCAATCTTCGCCGTCTTCATGGTGTCTTGGCGAGGGCGGGGTCTCTTAATGAGCCGGCCATCTTGGTTTCTCATGATGCCTCGATGGCCTTCGACACGGTGGAATGGCCATATCTGTGGGCTGCTCTTGCTAAGTTTGGCTTTGGCCCTAAGTTCATTGAGTGGGTCAGGCTCCTGTATGAGCGACCGCTGGCTTAGGTGGTGGTCAACGGCAGGGCCTCGGAACCCTTTGTTCTCGGACGCGGCACGAGGCAGGGGTGCCCTTTGTCGCCGCTCCTATTTGCGCTTGCCCTCGAACCCCTTGCTGCGTGGCTCCGCTGGGAGCCCTCGCTAAAGGGCATTCGATGGTCCCCTGACTTCGAGGATCGTATATCACTATATGCTGACGACATATTGTTGTACTTGACCTCTCCCCGTAAGTCACTGGGAGTACTCTTCGACGTCTTGAGTTCCTTTGGGAGGAACTCCGGTTTGGTTATCAATTGGGCCAAGTCCTGTATCTGCCCACTCACTGGAGAATCACCTTCTCTGCCCCGCGTTTGCCCGATCCCCGTTTCTAGAGGTGGTTTTAAATACTTGGGGATTTGCATCTCATTGGACCCCGCTGTACGATATGAGCGGAATCTATTACCTCCGCTTGTCCGGCTTAGGTCAGATGTTGCGGCGTGGTGTGGCTTGCCTCTGTCCCCCTTGGGAAGAGCGGCCCTGTTCAAGATGATGTCTCTTCCCCGCTTCCTGTACGCCGTCCAAAACACACTTGATCTGATGCCGGCTAGCTATTTTCGTGAAATTGAGAACCTCCAGAGGAGACTAGTGTGGGGCGGGCGGCCCGCATTGCATTGGCAAAGTTGACTTTGCCCTGGTACGAAGGTGGTATAGCGTTGCCTGATATTAAAAGATACTACTGGGCATCTCAATTGAGCGCTGTTAACCATGCCAGGTACGGTCCTGTTCTGAATCCCGCATTCGAGATGGATAGGTGGCAACTGCCCGGGGGCGACTATAATAGAGCGCTCTACTCTAGGGCTGCCAGGAAGAACCTGACGGGTCCCACTGGGGTGGCGGTGCGAGTGTGGGGTAGTGCAACTACGGCTACGGGGTGGACGGATAGGCTGACTAGAGCGACCCCCTATATGCTGCGGAGAGACTGTGTGGTCTATGGACGTCGAAGGGATTCGATAGATGGGACCTTATTGGCATCAGCAAAGTGGGTGACTTTTTGGCCAAAAATAGAGTTAAGACTTTTGATGAACTGAAGCGGGAGTATAAATTGAGTGATAAAGAATATTTCCGATATCTCCAGGTACGTCACGCACTTGAATCGGTTTTCCCACCTGGATCTACCATCCCGGAGTCTTCTCCCCTGGAGGACAGAGTGCTGGACGGGCACGTCCCTGACAGCACTATCTCTCTTATCTATAAAAAACTCATCAATGACCGTTCGGACCTCCTTATACAGCTTCGGGGTGCGTGGACTGGCGATGGCCTGGAATTGGACGATGAAGACTGGCAGGCTGCGATATCCTCTCCTAAAGAGGTCGCGATTCCGGCGCGTCTCCGACTGGTACAGCTGAAGATTCTGCACCGAGTCTATGTCACGGGTCCACGATTGATGCATATGGGTTATTCTGCGGATGGGCTGTGTAGACGCGGCTGTGGTATGCTTGCTACCTTCCTCCACATTATAGGGGAATGTCCGGAGGTAGTGGTTTTTTGGACTCAAGTGCATGCGGTGATGGGTGAGGTGACGGGCGTTGGGTTATTGCCTGAGGCCAGACGCTGTTTGCTGAACATCTGGGAGCCGAATGACTGCACTGTTGCTCAGACTCAATGGGTCACGCTGGGCAACATGGTTGCGAAAAGGGACATTGCTCAATTGTGGGGATCTCAGAGGGCGCCATCAGTCCTCACCTGGAAGGAAAACATGGACTGGTGCATGTTCAGAGAAAAGATCGTGTATGTTTCCCGTGGTAGACCCAGGAATAGGGCAGGATATGGGGTCAATGGAATTCATACCAAGGAGAGATATGCGCTCCCCCCCTACTGCAGCTCTCGACACTCCTCAATCTCCTTGACTGTGCGTTTTAGTTTCCCAGTTTCCCGTTGTGTGTGATGTGTTGCTTGCTCTCTGCCCCCCCCCCCCCCCTTCTGCTAGGGTCGCTCCTTCTTCTTTGCACTGATTATTGTTCACCATCTCCCCTTGCCATATGAGACAATCATTACATTGCAAGGTACCGCCTCGACTCTTTTTTATGTTTTAGTTTTTGTTGTTTATCTTGTATAAAATGTGAAACCTTTTATTTATCCTCTTATTGCCACAAGCTCTAGATAACATCGTGCTTTTTCGCTGCCCGGCCTTCGGGTTGTCGGCTGATGAGCTGTGTCGTATTGTACTACTGTTAATGCGTATAACTGGCTGGCCCTGGTGGTTTTAGGCCTGTAACTGTATTCCTTTTCTTACAAATAAAGGTTTAAAAAAAAAAAAAAAAAAGAAACTCCAAAACAGAATCGGAATCAGCATCATCCACAACTTTTACAATGGGCAAATCCACAAGAACTACATTATACTTCTGAAGATTCCCAATAGGCTCCTCAACATCTATAGCAACAGCTTCCCATGGATGTTCAGGAATCGTTCCCTTACTCATTAGAGGCTTTAAAGCTTGCAATGATTTATCTGCCTTGGCACAATTTGGACATTCTCTCAAAAATGTTTACATAGCCCGATTCGAACTAGGCTACAAACAAAATGTCACTGGTGAGATACTTCTACCGATTCCTGAATACCCTTGTGACCTAAACTAATAGCCATGTCCCTTAAGGTATGTGGGGGTATAACTCTTTGTCCTCTCAAAATTGTATCAATGTCTACCGATAACTCAGACCTAACCTCCCAAAATGGTCTAATGGTGTGTTCGAAAGATGGTAAATCACTATTGTTTACTATTGCAACCTGACATCTATTCCAGCAATCATCTTCACATTCTTCTAGGTAAAGTGGAATTCTTGACAAAAAAACAACCACAGCATTGTCTTTGCCAGGTACATACACTACTTTGTAGTTATAATCTTGCATGTGCATAGATTACTTACCCAATCTGGCAGATGTGTTTAAAGTGCTTTCTGAACCCAAAAACTTAACAAGAGGTTTATGATAACAATGTATAATGCTCCCAAACAAATGCTCCAAAATGCTCCAAAGCCCAAGTGCAAGCTATTGTTTCATGCTCAGTGATTGGGTATTTCTTTTTAGCAGCTGACAATGAATTTGAAGCATATGCAATTACATATTATTTCACTGGTTTATCAATTTGTGTTAGTGCTGCACCCAAACCTTTATTGCTGGCATTACTTGTAATAGTGCTGTCTGCTTTCAGATCAAAACATTTCAAAGCTTGTACGTTAGCAGTAGCAGCTGTAATAGTGCAGAAATCTGCTTCACACTGGGCAGAACTTTCAAATTTGTCTTTGGTTTTCAATAATTGCCTTATATGATATGTTTTCTCGGGAAACCCTGGAAATATATTTTGCACAGTATTCCATCAACACCAGAAAAGACAGTATATAATCCTTACTAGTTGGAGATGCTAACTTCTCCACAGTTCTATCTAAACATGGTTTGGATTTAATACCATTCTCACTTATCACATGAGCAAAATAAGTCACACTTTTCTCAACAAATTTGGACTTACAAAATCCCACAGGCATCCCCTTTGTTTCTAGTAATCTGTCATCATGTTCTTTTCTGCTTTGTCCATAGACTAAAATGACACCTTGAAAAAATGCTTACGCCATCTCACTACCTAACAATTGAAACAATTAGTGTGGCAAAATGTCTGCCACTGATGCTAAGCCAAATGACTTATGCTTAAATTGGAAACATCCTTCCGGAGTGATAAATGATGTAAGTATTCTAGAGTGAAGTGGTAAAGAAATCTGGTAGTAGGCTGAAGACAAATCAATGGTGTAGAACCATTTAGCATCCTTCAGACATGTTACCATCTCATTGATCTTTGGTAGAGGGAACTGGTCTACAATTATGTTGTCATTTAAATGGCGTAAGTTGACATACAATGTGATTTTGCTATTGCTTCGTCAAGCCACCACCAAGGGAGAAACCTAATCTTATGTCTCTGTTGGTTCAACCATCCCCAAAGCAACTAGTATCCCTAATTCCTTGTAAACGTCTTCCCGAATCTTAAGAAGAATGTCCCTTTCTTTGTGTGCCTTAGTTTTTGTATCTTCCTTTAAGAGAATTCTATGTTCGAATCATTTTAAGCTTCCCAAATTGCCACTAAAACATTCCAGAAACCTTCAGAGCATAACCTCACCAACAAACATGCATGCCATCAACTACTACTACTACCACTTACTATTTGGATCAAGTATAATATGCAAGTTCTTCTGAAAAAACAAACCCAAAACAGGAGGTCCCTTCTTGGCAAAGAGTATTTCCATTGTTTAACACAAAAGTGAATCCTGTAAGCCTACCATATTAATGCGTTCTCCACTGTACCCTTCTGGATTATTGTCAGGTATTATTAAATATCTCCCAACCTTATCCATAAATTCTTCACTCCACATATCCTCATTAATATTAGTGTATGGTAAACCTGAATCAGCAAGACATTTCAAGGACACACTGCTAATAGTCATCCAACACTCTGGTTTGTTTTCTGTAGAATTTCTTTCAATATTTAAGATAAACTACCACAAAGACTCACCAGTTATTACAGTTCTCATCTTCACACTCTGATGAATTCAACTCTTCACTATTTGCCATATCACTCACACATTTGAAAGTTTTCCCCCACTCATACACACTTTCGCAAAATATCAAATATTACCACAGTTACTAAACTTCTGTTATTTTGCAGGACAAATCTTTCTGAAAGCCAGATGTGTCCTATTGTCAAAACAGTAACACCAGGCCTGAGCTTTAGTTTTCTGTAGAACGTCGATGGGCTCACTAGAATTCCTGTTTTTATTCTGGCGCTTCCCCACTGTTTCACACTCTTTCACCTCCTGCTTTAAAGTCACAGCAGACCTCCTAGAAGTTTCAGCTTTTCCCACAATAGCTAGTACATCATTTAAAGCAACATCCCTACTGACCCACAGCCATTCCAGAATAGCGGGATTAATAGCATGCATAACTAAGGATCGTTGTTGAGATCATCGTGTGATAAAGCAAATTTGCAGTGTAAGGCACATTTTTTTACTTTTTGGCGTCGTCTTTGGAGCAGCCAAGATCTCACTATTTATAGAACCGAGCTACAGGAATTTTTATCCCTGCCCAATGCCATCAAGACGCCTTGGTTAAACTACATTAAGAGTACTTGCGAGACCCTTGGACTACCAGAATTATGGTCAGACCCGGAAAGCACAAGTAAGAGGACTCCAAGGAAAGCGCTGTGCAGAATGTATTATGACCACATGCTTCCTCGAGCTCTGGACAGCAGTCGTGAAGGATCCCTAACGCACCAATTTATCAAAACTAAAGATTCATATAACCTCGAATGCATTCTGGATGGCATGACTCCGGTTCTAACAAGAAAGCTATTCATGCAGTGGAGGTATGTGACCCTTCCTCTTAAATCTTTTACCAAAGCATGGTCCTGCCGGTCTGCCACAGAGACATGCCCTGCATGTGATCACACAAAGGAGAACGATGTGCATGCGATTTTCTTTTGCCGAGCCTACCGGAAAAGTAGGAAATACTGGCTTGTCCCCCTCCTCAAAAACCTGGGATTTAGAACATTCCTACTTGCATACAGAGTTTTAAAAGCTGATTTATCCCCGCCAATTGTGTTTGCCATGGCAAAATTTCTAACTGCAATGTGGTATGCTCGCACTCGATTGATGAGGGGGGTTGGAGACTCGTGACAAACCTCCATCCCTTGACTAACTGGCATCGTTTCTCTTTTTTATTACTTTTAATTTTTAATGTATTTTATATTAATGACATATTGATGTTCCGGTTTTTTAATTGATGTGGCAAATTCTGTACATCTTTTATGATCATGTGATCGAAATAAAGATTTGGAATTGAATTGATTATTCGTAGTTGCAAGGAATTAAAACTTCAGAATTTTCACCTTTTTCTTCAGGAAACACGAACTGGCTACTTGGTCACAATTAAAAGTTAGCAATTATTAAATGTAATGAGTCAATCCAATCTAATCCTGTGGGACTGGCAGTCCTTACAGTAGTGAAAAACAAATGTAGTAGTTTTTCATTACCAGGGCATGTAAAACTTTAAAGTACATGTCCAACCTTTTAATTACAATGCATCCTGCTCTGTGGGCTACCTATGGCCTGCCTTAGGAGCGACTTATAGGAAATAAAACATGTGGTGGCAAACACTTCCTGGATGCCACCACAGAGCTGCCATTTTCGGCGAGATGTGCTCTAGTGGTTGGTTTTCAAGGGCTTTCACTCTCTTTATGTACAGCTGATGCCGCAGACGTTCAGCGGCTAGGGCTGCCAACTTTTGCACATGCACTTTAGTAGTGGGACTTACTATACTCGAGCACCAAACACTTCCTGGATGCCTGCATAGAGCCGCCATCTTGGTCAGGAAGCACTCTAGTGGTTGGCTTTTAGTCACTTTATAAGCAGCTGAAGAAGCGCAGCGGAATCAGTCAGTGGGTGCACCGATGGCACGCCAAAGGCACGCCTAAGGCAAGCTCGTCTGTGCTCATCCACGTACGGATTGCTGACAGCTCCAGCTATGCTGGCGGTTTGCAGGGTGACACCACTCTACGACTGGCCTACCCTAGAGAGAAGCTGGTAAAGCTGGTATACTCTCCACCCCTTCCTTCTTGTGTGAGTTTCACACCAGTGGCACAAACAAGGTCAAATGCCCTTTCCTTTTTATATGAACTCCCTGCGGTATTGTTCCTCCCCAATCTGAGAAGTTCACCCCAGCCGTTTATATCCTCTCCTTCACTATCCAGTGACGGTCGGCCATCTTCAAGGCTGCCCCACACTGTCTCAGCAGGTCTGCTGTTTTGCAGGTCACTTCCGAAACACGCCCTTTCAAAATATATTGTCTGCTTGTGGAGATTAAGCTTGACCTTCTGGTTCTAACAGAGAGACATGGATTTCTGAGGAGGGGCAAGGCTGCCTAAAGAGAAGATGCCAACCATGAGGCAGATGGCCGGAAGTCAGGCAAGGTCTGCGCCTGGTTGGAGAGGGGCTCCCGCAACATCGAGGAGAGCCCCGCGTGTTGTGGAGGCGATCGTGGCAGCGAGAATGGGGTCGGAGCCTCACAGCACAGGGCACCCAGAAGGAGGACCGGAGCCTTGCTGGCCCCTTTCTGTCACCTGCCGACTGTCTCCCACGACAAAGTGGTATGAGGAAAGAAGCGCCGGTGAGTGGGGCTTGGAAGGCACCCTTTTGGTGCTTATTTTTGCCTACACAGCTGCACCGCCAGGTCGCGGGCAGCTGCAAAGTGGGGGCATTCTTGATGAAAGACAAGGGTGAGTTGCCCCCCCAAACCCTTCTTAGTATCACGGGCATTCTTTTTACATAAGAGGACAAAGGGTGAGTTGCACCCTTGCCCCCATTGAAGCAAGTGCTGGTGGAAGCCACATCCTCATAGAGCCCTGAAGTTTATGGACATAGGGAATTGCGGAGAGCATGGGCTACTAGACATTTCAGAGTCTTTTTGTGGGGAATTACTTTCACGCTTAGAACAGGTCACAGGCCTCTGTTAAAAATGTTAAGCCCAAATGGTATAAAGAACTGCTCTGGCAGGCTTGCACAACTGGCAGTCAGAGTGCAAGATTTTGTATGTAAAGTTGAATATGTACCCGGATGGCGCAACAATGTTGCGGATTGCTTGTCCAGATTGCCTGAGGTTAAAGTGGATTCGGCTGATCTTTTCAAAGAAGTATTGTTGCTAGTTTGGAAGACCTCACTGAGGACCTAGGTAGTGATATTTCCAGAGAGGGCTTGTTGGAAGGCATGCAAAATGACAAAGCTTTGGCTGGTGTTGTCAGGATGGTTGGAGAAGGGGTATCCAGAGAAAGAACAGTATCACCTGGTCTTAGACCCTTTGTACATTTGCAGGACCAAATCTCCACATTGGGGGATTATGTTGTGTTGAGGGGCAAGAAATACATCCCTCCTGAGTCATTGAGGTCCCGGGTAATTGCTTACCTGGGTAAAAGCAGCCACCTGAAATGCATCCTGCTCAACACCCGCTCCGTCCACAGACACGCCGTCGAGCTCTGGAACCTGCTCGACACAACTTCACCAGACGTCGCCTTCCTCACGGAAAACTGGATGAACGCCTCTTCAGCGCCCGACATCGCCATCGCCATCCCAGACGGCTACAAGA
Source organism: Lissotriton helveticus (assembly GCF_964261635.1). Taxonomy (NCBI): domain Eukaryota; kingdom Metazoa; phylum Chordata; class Amphibia; order Caudata; family Salamandridae; genus Lissotriton; species Lissotriton helveticus. Next base: position 1,429,520,239 of record NC_136068.1, on the reverse strand, counting down.
TCATCCGTAGGGACCGTATCAACCAGACCGGAGGAGGCATCGCCATCATCCACAAGAACACGATCCGCATCACGACCAACACCGACGACTCCCTCGCACCCGCCGAACACCTGCACTTCCAGGTCCACATCAACCCCAAGACCACCCTCAGAGGCACCCTCATCTACAGACCCCCGGAACCACGCACACAATTCAGCGAAGACATCGCCGACTTCATCAGCCCGCACGCCCTCCCCTCCACTGACTACATTCTCCTCGGGGACCTCAACTTCCACCTGGAGAACAACAACGACCGCAACACCACCACCCTGCTGGACAACCTCGCTAACCTCGGACTCAAGCAACTGGTGACCACCCCCACCCACTACGCCGGACACACACTCGACCCCGTCTTCTCATCCAGCAAGGACATCGCCTTCAGCCACGCCTCTGGACTACACTGGATGGACCACAGCTGCGTCCACTTCAGCTTCAAAAGGACCACGATCCACCACCAACAACAACAGGTCCCACGCAGAAGCTGGAACAAGATCACAGCCGACCAGCTCACGTCCTCCCTGAGCAAGAACCCACCCACCAGCGCAACGAACCCCAGCCAAGCGGCCACCAACCTCACCAAGTGGATCAGCGACTGCGCAGACGACCTCGCCCCCCTGAGGACCCCGCCCAGCAGACCCGGCAGCAAGAAAGCCCCATGGTTCAACGATGAACTCAAGAGCTCCAAGAAGAACTGCCGAGACCTCGAGAGAACCTGGCGCAGAGACCGAACACCGGACAACATGACTGCCCTCAAGCTCGCCACCCGAAAACACCACCAACTCATCCGTGCCACCAAGAAAACTGCTTTCAAGGAACGACTGGACTACAACGCACACAACAGCAAGGAACTCTTCAACATCGTCAAAGAGCTCTCCAACCCCAACGCCGGAAACAACGACATCGCCCCTTCGCAAGACCTCTGCAACTCCCTCGCCACCTACTTCCACAGCAAGATCGCGGACATACACAACAGCTTCAGCACTCAACCAATGCACGCCATGACCGGACCACCGCCCCCACTACCACCCTCCGCGCCTGGACCCCGATCAGCACCGAAGACACCGTCCGCACGATGAACTCCATCCACTCAGGATCTCCGACCGACCCTGCCCCCACCACGTCTTCAACAAGGCCGACGCTGTCATCGCACCCCACCTGCGGGACATCATCAACACCTCCTTCGACACCGCTACCTTCCCGGAGAGCTGGAAGCACGCCGAACTCAGCGCTCTTCTCAAGAAGCCATCAGCCGACCCCACCGACCTCAAGAACTACCGCCCCATCTCGCTGCTCCCGTTCCCTGCAAAAGTCATCGAGAAGACCATCAACAAGCAGCTGGCCGCCTTCCTCGAGACGAACGGATCCCTCGACCTCTCGCAGTCTGGCTTCCGGGCCAACCACAGCACCGAGACCGCCCTGATCGCAGCCTCCGATGACATCCGAGCACTGCTCGACAACGGAGAAACAGCAGCCCTCATCCTCCTAGACCTCTCCGCGGCCTTCGACACGGTCTGCCACCGTACACTAGTACAGCGTCTCAGCAACGTCGGAATCCAGGAGAAGGCACTGGAGTGGATCACCTCCTTCCTCGCCGGAAGGACACAGAGAGTCCGCCTCCCACCGTTCAGATCTGAAGCCACCGAAGTCATCTGCGGCGTTCCCCAAGTCTCCTCGCTCAGCCGTACCCTCTTCAACGTCTACATGAGCCCCCTCGCAGCCATCGCACGCCAGCACAACCTCAACATCATCTCCTACGCCGATGACACCCAGCTGATCCTCTCCCTCACCAACGACCCCGCCACCGCCAGAGCCAACCTCCACGAAGGGATGAAAGAGGTAGCCGAATGGATGAAGAACAGCCGCCTGAAACTGAACTCGAACAAGACGGAAGTCCTCATTCTGGGATCCTCACCCTCCGCCTGGGACGACTCCTGGTGGCCCCCCGCCCTGGGCAGCGCACCCAAACCAACAGACCACACACGCAACCTGGTATTCATCCTGGACTCCTCCCTCCCCATGACCAGACAAGTCAACGCCGTCTCCTTGTCGTGCTTCAACATCCTGCGCATGCTACGTAAGATCTTCCGGTGGATCCCCACCGAGACCAGGAAGACGGTCACCCAGGCCCTCGTCACCAGCCGCCTGGACTACGGCAACTCCCTCTACGCCGGAACCACCGCCAAACTCCAGAAGAGACTCCAGCGGATCCAGAACGCCTCAGCACGACTCATCCTGGACATCCCCCGTCGCAGCCACATCTCCGGACACCTGAGAGACCTGCACTGGCTCCCGGTCAACAAGAGAATCACCTTCCGTCTCCTCACCCACGCACACAAAGCCCTACACAACCAAGGCCCAGGGTACCTCAACAGTCGCCTCAACTTCTACACTCCCAAACGCCAGCTCCGATCGACCGGCCACGCCCTCGCTGCCGTCCCCCGCATCCGAAGAGCCACCACAGGGGGACGGTCCTTCTCCTACCTCGCCGCCAAGACATGGAACTCCCTCCCGACCCACCTCCGCCTGACCCAGGACCACCTCGCCTTCAGGAAGGAACTCAAGACCTGGCTGTTCGAGCAGTAGCGGACTCCCCTCCCCTAGCGCCTTGAGACCCTCTTGGTGAGTAGTGCGCTATATAAATGATTTGATTGATTGATTGATTGATTGCTTTAGCCAATGAGGGTCACCTTGACCAAACCTTAACTGCCAGAAGGCTGAAGGATAGATTTTGGTGGCCTGGAATGGATTGTCAAGTGAAAGACTGGGTTGAGAAATGTGAACCCTGTAAAGAGTCGGAGAATCAGCTGCATGTAGGGTTGGACAAACCCAATACACCCCACATGTTGCGCACGAGGAGGGTGTTTGGCAAAAGGTCTGTGTGGACCTCATTGGTCCGTTTAGTGAGTTGCATGACAATGAGAGATATGCCTTGGTTCAAGTGAATTCTTCCTCTAGGTGGGTGGAGGTTGCTTTCATGGGAACAACTAATACAGAATCCACCATCAAATACCTCAATGAAGTAATTCGCAGGGAAGGTGTACCAGCATACATTCTGTCAGATAATGGTACACAACGTACATCTATGGGAATGGAATGATACTTTGAGAACATTGGTTTAAAGCACTTATGCACCTCCCTGTACAACCCACAAGGGAACAGGTTATGTGATAGAATTAACAGACTTGTAAAGGGCATAATGCAATTGGCTTTGAAGTCCAATTCTTCTGTGCAGCATGAAGTTAAAGAGATGTTATGGGTCTATCACACCACGGTGCATCAAGGGATAACAACATCCCTATTTGAACTGATGAGAGCAGACTAGCTGGTACAAAGATGGTTCCCACTTGGCTTCTGAAGCGTCACTAGATATCTCTTCCTCTGGCTGTCGTTTAGATGACAAGAGTAGGAGACATGTGTGTCCTGGTGACTTAGTGAAAGTCAAACCGGGCGGAGTACACTGAGGTTTTGACAAGTTCAGAGGACCCTTTCGTGCTGAATTTGTCTGTGAGAATTTTGTCAAACTACAGAATGGCCAAACATGGAACCTCAGAAGAGTAGCTTTATACCAGAAACAAAATAGAGCTACATCTCAGGTTGTGCTTCCTAAGGTGGATGCTCCACCTCGTGGTTCTGGTAGCAGGCCTATTCGAGAACACTGGTTGCCTGCTTATCTGAAGATTTTGTGTGACTTTTTCTGTGCTATACCTTTTCTGCAGGAAGGGAGTGAGGTCGCATTGTTCACTATCCTAATTTTGAATCTGCATTATTCACTGTTTTATTAACCTTCCTGATTTTGAATTTGTATTATTCACTGTTTTAATTTTAATCTTGCAACATGTTTTGTTTTTCTGTTTGTGCTTTCACTTTTGTGATTGATATGCAATTTCTCCACTTTCCCTTCTGTCGTTGTTGGAAGGAAGGGGGATGTGTAATACCTACGTGCCTCTGTGCTCTCTCTGTTGCGGCTCGTGGGGCTGTCTGGGCTCGTAGACAGACCGCGCGCGGTGTTCTCGAGGCCAGCGTTCTGTTCTCAGACGTTGTTAGAGAGACGGTCGCCATTGGCCGCGCTGGTCGGGTTTGCGCCAACCTGCACATGAAATAATGTAATTGGGTGCATCGCAGACCACTGTCTTCATATTCCATTTCAGAGTTTTCCTCAGTATGGGCGAAAGCGGAAGACCCAGAACACCTCTCCCGGTGCAACAACATGCACATCGCCAGCCCTCTGCATGGGTCAGAGGGACCCAGCATTGAAATTCATCTAAAGAAATGGCTGTGAACTGTGGTTTTGGAAGGCAGGCTTTCTGCCTTCTTCTATGTGGAACGCACGCAGAGTTACGAATAGGCCTTCTCCTCCAGGGACCGCACCAAGGTTCGTGGTTTGACAACTATTTAACTATCTGAACAGAGACCATATCCTGCAGATGCATGCTACTAGCTGGAGACCAAAGGGGAATCCCACACAACATAAGACACACTGCGAGACACTGAATGACAAATGTCAAAACACCAGCGGCGAAGGTGACAGGGTCCAGAGGATGCCCCTTACAAGAGGAGGCTGCACAGGAAAGGGCCAAATCAGTGTCAGAACTGGAACTCCACAGCAACCCCGGAAGGTGGTCACACTGATCAATGTTCCACTTATAAGAGAAGGATGCGGCCACCACCCTGGAGATCATAGCAATACTGCACCTATACCTGCTGCAGGGCCTTGCACTAGATGAGCCACTTATGATTGACAAGATCCGGGCTGCTATTGACCAGATGCCACACAACACAACATTTTGTACAGATAGATTCCTGGTGGAGTTCTGCTCAAAATACAAGAAAAAGCTGAACCAAGACTTTTGCAACTGTTTCAAGACATTAGGAACCCTCCCTCATACCTTGAGAGAGGCATTGATTGTGCTGCTCCCCAAATCCAGCCGGCAACACATTTCTGAACATAAGGTGCCTATTCCACCCATTGGCAGATACCTCACAAAAGGGCACTCCACAGAATACGATGTCACCAAGGTGGCCTTATTTGATGAAGGTGCTAGAGAGAATGGGGTTAGGAAAAATCGGCCTGGAATGAGAAATTCTGAGATGGACAGGACTAATATAGTCTAACTCAAGAGCAAGAGTCGGAACGGGACAATAGTTCTCTGACACCTTTAACAGAGGCAGAGGTACTAGACAGGATTGGCCACTGTCCCTGATCCTAATTACCCTCGCTATTGAGTCTCTAGCAGGCCTCTTCCAACAGAGGGGAAAAGAATGGGACTTGATGATTGGTGATTCCTGGGAAAGCATATTGTTATTCACAGATGATGCCCTAATATACCTTCAAGATGTACAAAGATCCTTCCCACAGTTGATGAAAATGCAGAGTAAATCGTGCATCATGCTGGCAACGTGTGGGTTTGACAGTAACCAGTGACATAAGGTCTAATGTGCTGTGTATGTTGCATCTCAGAACTCCAACACATGATATAAATGCATCTGACAGCATTGATGATTCAGCTTGTGGGTATTCGTTTCTGTATTTAACAAGCAGTTGACATTTTAGGAGAGGATATGGCATTAAGGCCAGAGCTGCTGATTATGAAATTAGAAAACCAGGTTCAGGTCTTTGTGTTGACTCAGCATCCTTTGGTTCTAGGCAAGTCACAATATCTATGTGCCTTAAAAATGAACTTGTCCTCATGCAATGTATCTGGTGCCCATGTAAAGTGCTCCAATACCTTCAGGTTGGGTTCACACTATATACAACTGCAAAATTAAATAAAGTAATACAAAATTCTTTGGGGCCTGCACTAGATGTCCACTACCATCTAATTTGTTCATGGAGTACTCTAGGGGTGACCCCCTAGGCTCTGCTCCTGTCCTGAGATGGCTCTGCAGCATCGCACTTATGGCAACTAATAATAAATATGAGAGTTACCTCTAAACATCCTGGACCAGTCCTTGTGTTATACTTTGGTAGTTGCTACATCAACTACCAGAGTTTCACTGGGAGCAATGCTTCAGATATCTGTTTGACGCCATACATTGACTGCAGCAGCAGTGCCTGCAAGGTGCTCTGCCTCACCACGCTTAAAGCAAGGAAAGAAGCACCATCCCAATCTAGTTCAGCACACCCAAACCACTGCAATCACAGAGGTGTTCTACTTTTTTTGTAGGTGCTTGTCTTTTCTGAAGGAGACTCTAATGCGATCACCACTGCCAACATATCAGTGGCTGAATGGGACAGGCAATTTGTCTTACTCTATGTATTCTTTCATCTTGGGTCATCCACAGCGTGAATGAAACTCCATCACCATAATCGTTGCAGGGAAGCAACCGCAACATTCTAAAAAAAAGGATAAAAATAATAATTAACCTTTTTATACATGCAAAGATAAATAATTCCTGACAAATGAAATACTAACTTATAAGAGCTCAAAACAGTTTTGCCTCACAGCCTTTTTCTGTCCATAATTTTTTTATTTAAATGTATTATAGCAGGCTGACTAATATTTCTCTAAGCAGTAATAAAACAAATTGGTAAAATGTTGGTCTCATATAGTCTAAAATGTTGCCTTTTCCATGTCCTGAAGAATTGCTGTATCGGGAATCAGTTTAAATAAAATACTGTTTACCATCACACGCATGGCTGATCTTCGCTGTACTTCATCCAATAGGCCAATGGACCTTAGATGTCAAATCTGAGAAAACCAGGAGCAAATCGTCACATAAATATTCATCACAGTCTCTATCTAATTTTAGTCAATAATGAGAGTTATTAAAGATTTTTAATGGATTCATTATTTCAAACTTTAATAAACGTGTTTTATTCGAAATCATAAGTTATATTTCTATTAGTTTCAACAAACAATGTTTTTACAGAATTACAGGATGAAAAGGTGTCAGTAAGAACCCATAAAGGGTTCAAGTTCCGAAGAGAGTGAAATCAAGCATAAGGTTCAAATATATTCAAAATCGGTTCACTGACAAAATATCGAAGTCAAACTTATAGATGTAAAAATATAGATGAAAGACTATAGAATGCAATAATATCAACTCCCTATTCTTAAACAGGTAAGTGCAAAAATATCGGGGGGGGGTAAATATCGATGTTAAAAATATGGTTGTACAAAATATCAATGTATATATTTATATCAAATGAAATAATAAATATTAAACATATTAAATAATAAAAGTCAATTTAATATACATTTTAACAAATATAACAAATAAACATAATTAAAAAAGATAAACACATATACATAATAATAAATATAAATTTAATTTAATGTCGAATATATGCTATGATTATTATGCCTATCATCTATGATTAAAATTATTGTATTTAAGGCTTCAAGGGTTTTTAAATTATACAGGAATGTTTTTGGTACTTATGACGTATAGGCATAACGCACTTTATTAAAACCCCAATTGGAGATATGTAGTGTATACACAATGGATATTTCGGCATGATGCACTTCAGTACCAATCGTGTTTTAATTTCAAATGATTTTATTAAGCATTTTTGGAAATAAAACAAGATATAATGCTTGTCTGTTTGTAAAATGGTGACTTTGTACATCAATAATAAAGTATCCAGAGGTGATCCAATGCTTGCATTTACAGTTTAGGGAGACGTTTACAACCAGACGTCAAATTATAATACAGATCATTACAAAACAGAACAAAGAAGTAAATTAAATCAATTCAAAGCAAACAATGGATGGCCTGCATGTCTGTGGATCGGATGAGGAGCAAGTAGTTGTACAGAGGTGAGACAAGGAACAGAATTGTTCAGCAAGTTTATTACATACCACCAGCATTTTTGTATGAGAACATTTGTGTGAGTAGGCACAAGCAGAATTGAGCAGTATAGGTGTTTTAACCCTTTCCACGCTCATGACGAGCTCAGCTCATCATGAGGTACGCCTGTCGTACGCTCATGACAAGCTGAGCTCGTCATGTAACGCAGTAATGGTGGATCTTTAGCACACAGCGGTAAAACGCTTAGCGCGTATGGGGTTAAATGGTTCATATGTAGTTGAAGGGTACGCTACATCTAGTCCAGTCTACAAGGGTTAAAGATTTGCATGTGAAGCTAGTATTTTTTTAAGTTCCAGTATGTTTAGTTTCTGTTAAAATCCCTTTGAACCATTAGGATGAAGGAATATTTGTTCAACAATTTGTTCAACAATTGTGGATATTTCAACAGCACATGAGCACTTTCTATGCTTCTAAAGGATTAATTACTTTCAGGTTTTAGCATTTTGTGGTGATGAACATATTAAGTTGCATTGGAGCAAACACTTATTGTCTTGGAGAAAGGATCATTACAAAAGTAAGGAGACGAAAGACAATAACTGAGCAGATAGATATGATTGACTGATTTATTTATTTACGCTTTCAATGACACTGTTGTTTTAAAAATCTCTGTTTATAATTTTTCGTGTAAATGAACTGTTAGATTTGCATTGCTTTTGAGACTCGATCGGGGAATGAAATTCTCAGTATTTCTTTCATGTTAATGTTGAGTGGCAATCACATTGTATGTGTTGCACTGCATATAATGGCTTCACAACACTGTCTTGTTATGTGATCAAGCCCAGTGATGTGGGTGAAACGCGTCATCCTGCCATGATAAGGCGATAAAAAGAAAGTTCAGCCCGAAACTGGTGTCCGCGTTTCGTTATCAGCAGGCCAGCGCTGGAGTCGCCAAAAGGTGGTCATAATTAGGACCTTGTTTCTATTCAAAAAACGTTTTTTCTTTTGCCAATATCTTTGGTGCCGTTTGATTCATCTTCACTACATTTTCAAAACTAATGGGGTGCTCTGGTCAGCTCCTGTCTTGAAAGTTTCGGGGTGATTTTTCAAGTGGGGGCTGAAAAAAACGGGGTCCCAAAACATGTTTTCTCAATGTTCATTTCCTGCTGAAAGGAATTACACCACATATGGCAGGAAGGTAGCTCTTGGTCCAAAGTGCACTCTTTGCTTTATATGGTGTAAATCTGCTCAGTAGTTTTTAAATATTAAAAGAAAAAGAAATGTATATATCTGGGCGGAACCTAACTACACATCTCATTGTGAGATCTGATTGGCTGTCAGCATTTTATCCAAGAAGTGTTGGCCACCTATCTTGGGACCAATATACATTATAGCACCCCATTAAAATGTATTTTAGTGAATGGAAGATTTTAAGGGTCACCAAAAGGAGAACGTAAAAAAGGTGATTACAGATTTTAATTACATTATAAGTCATTTGGTGATGGTACCATACTCATTTTAGGAATTGTAGTGTGTTCTAAGGTGATTTTGCCCTGTGTAAAAGCCTTCTGCTGGGATATCATGAATCTTGTTTGAGAGAAAACTATTTTCTCATGCTTTTTCCATAGATGTTTGGAAGGTGCTCCTGAAGCTAAAATGAGAGTATATTTTCTGTAAATTCACATTATCCTTCTCAGTCATGTGAGAATGAAGTCTGACATTCTGACTAAAACATGTACATCCAACAAGGGTAGAGACTGTCAGTTGATTCCTTTGTGTTCTACTGCAGCTTCACAGAGTGTTCTAAAGAACAACTAGAGCGCTAACAGTCTTACTTATGACCAAAGTATGGCACACCTGAAGCCATCTTCATTGGAATATACTAGTAACACTTAAAACTTTCAATTTAAAAAGGAACAAAATGAGGAGGTTCATTTCGCCACAGAAATTATGATTAGTGCTGCAGAAAGAAAAATTATGGCACATTTTGAGTGACTTCTCTTATGCTTTTCTATTTCATAAACAAATTCTGACATGCAGACTGAAACATGCATTTTCAATACCAGCAGCAGACTTCCAGTTAACTCCCTGGTGAGCAGTAGCTTTACTACAGTGATCAAATGAGCAATTAGAGTGGTAACATTCTGAATTTATGGCAAATATGTGAAACATCTAAATGTCTTATTGATGGAATCAGAGGAAAAAACTGGAAGCATGTCCTACTGAGGAGGCTGCATTAAATGAGAAAATTAGGAAACTTCATAACAAATACAACTACCAAGAGGGCCACCAGAGACAAAAGAACCCATATGTAGCACAAATATCACCCAGATGTAGCCCACATATTGCACAATGACAGAAGAGTACAAAACAATTTTGTTTTTGCAGTTTTTTATATTGCAGCTTTGCATCTTACTTGGACCCGTTATCGTGTATTTTGCACAAAGTACTTAAGATTGATTTCACGAAACACTGAACTTTACGAGTCTGTTAAACTGAAGTTGCTCTGAGCCAGGCTTTGTAACACACTTTTTTACTTTCTGGTTTTAATTAATTCACGTTGTATTGTAATAAGAAAGAGGATTGACTGTTTTCATGTACACTTTTATGATCTATGTTTCTAAATCAGATTGAATAAAGTTTATTGAATTGAATTGAAGTCTCCCAAGATGGCCACCAGAGAAAAAGGAGCCCAAATGTAGCACAAATATCACCCAGGAGTAGTCCAAGTAAAGCCCAATGACACAAGTGTGGGAAACAATTTTTATTTTTTGTTTTTTTTGCAGTTTTTTTTTAGTGCAGACTGGTCAGGTATTGGAGTGCTTTACATGAGCATTGGTTACATCACACAAGGACAAATTCATTTTGGTTGTAGGTATGGGGAGATTAAGTGATTTGACCAGAAGCACACAATGTGTAGCTGAAGCAGAAACTCCAACCTGATTCCCCTAGTTACAAAGTCTGCAGATCTGGAAGTAACACCACATACTCTCCCCTAAGTGCAACATTTAATCAAGTAGTCAACTGGATAAAAACACATAAAGATAACAAATAATTTAAAAGTGCTTTGTCACTATTTGAGAATTCAGAACATATGTCCTCATTTTAGTTTTTTTGGGCACTAACCATAATTTCGATGCAAATAAGACCCTCTCATTTTATCATTTCTAAAGGAAATGCTTTAGGTATTACAGTTTTGCTTACATTAAGATGACATCATGCGTGCCACACATTTGTAATAAATATAGAATGTTAGCAATCTAGCTGTTCATTTGGATACTGTTGAGAGGTAGAGGTCAGAGGCACAGACTCTGAAAATTGAAGGCAGGTAGGAGGGTGCAGAGGCAACAATTTGACCATACTGGTCAGGCAGGAAGGGCCGTGCAAGCACAACAGACTAAAGATGGCAGTTGAAAGGAGGTCAGGGGCAACAAACCAACAATGCAGGACAGGCAAGAAAGGCTGTGGCAATTTATTAGACCATTGTAGGTAAAAGGAAGAGGCAGTCGTAGTACAACCATACATGCCAACTGACCTGATTCAGCCAGGAAATGCCAATGTTTTTAAGCCAAAATGGGTTTTATTTGATCTGTCTCCTGTCTACAATCTCCTCTTTTTCAAAGTAAATCAATGGGGAAAAATAATTACCCAGCTTACCAAGTTCAAAATGTTAGCAAGTATGGTACATTGGATCATGGAAGGCAGACGGATCTGGGGTAGAAACATGGACTCGGATAATAGAGAACAGGAGGGACATGGACAGGTGCACCAGACAGGGCAGGCATCATGGTTTGCAGCAGCACAATACACCGCACAGGGCATGCGGGGTGGCAGTGCAGCACAACAATCCATGGGAAGTAACAGGGAGGGGACAGGACATAGACAATATAGAACAGAGGGGAAAGAAGCAATGGCAGCAAGCTGACCATAACAGACAGACAGGAGGGAAAGCTGCAGCATAACGGACAATAAAGGGCAGGAGGGAGGGATCAGGGGAATGGATCAGACAAGCCAGGAGGGTGGGAATAGGGGTCAGCACATGGAAAACAGAGGACAGGGGGGAAGGGGGCAGGGCAGGAGCAACACGCTGACCATGGAGGTCAGGCAGGATGGGCACTAGGAGCACAACACACCATGAAGGGCAACAGTGGGACTATTGGCAGGTACACAGAACATGGATGGGAGGTGTGAGGGGGTTGGGGCAGCTAGTTGACCACACAGGGAAGGTGGGGCAGGCCATGGCGGCACAGAAGACCATGCTTGGCAAGCAAAAGGGTTAGTAGCAGCACAATGGCCATGATGGACAAGAAGAAGGGGGCAGGGGCAGGAAGAAAGGACCATGGAGGATAGAAGGGAGGGGCACAGAAAAGAAAGTTCAGGGGAAGGGACCTCACAACAGACCACGAGGGGCAGGCAAGAGGAGCAGTTGCAGCACAACAGACTAGAGAGGGTCGAAGGGTGTGGCAGTAAAATGGACCATGGAGGACAGGAAGACGGGGATAGGGGCATGGAATGTGGACAGGCAGGGTGGAATTGGCAGGAACAGGTTACAGTCATCTGACAATGCTAGGCAGGTGGGAGGGGAGTGGCAGCTCAACAGAATACTCAGAGTAGATAGGAGTGGCAGGTCTATGGAACATGGTGGGCAAAAAGGATAGAGCAAGGGCATGCACACAGACATCGGAGGGCAGGGGGAAGGAGAATAGGGACAGCAAGCTAAGCACAGAGGCTAAGCAGGAGGTCAATGATGGGCCATAGAATTGGGCAATGGAGGGCAGGAGGAGTGGACTGGGACATCAGGCTAAATGAAGGGCAGTGGCAGCACATCAGCCCGTGCATTGCAGGAGGGAGGAGACTAGTGCATGGATTCAGACAACAGTATATAGTGAGGAAGTGGATGGGGCAGCAAGCTAACTGTTCAGAGAAGGTAGGAAGGCCAGTGGCAGAACAACGGCCAAACAGGGCTGTAAGGAAGGAGCAGGGGCATGGATTTGGACAATGGATGGCAAGTTGCAGGGGAAGCAGGAGCAGCAAGCTTGGGTGGGGGCAGCACAATGCCATGCCAGGCCCTGCTTCCAAGCCCCACCCTCCATTGTGATAGGCATTTTACTTACCGTACAAAAAAACTGGAAATTTGCTGAAAAAAACAAAGATTACAAGGACGTTATAGTTACTCTGATTTCACTCATACAAAACATGTGAAATTCAGCAGTTATAGATACATGAGCTAACTATAACTCACACCCCTGTAATGCACTTCTTATGGCATCAGACATTACATAATTCATGACATGGTCAGTGACATTACTCATGACATCACTCATGAAATCTCAAATGAGCTATGAATGGAAAGGAATTATAAGTGCTAGAACTTTATTTAGGGATAGTGTTTGAATATTAACATCCTCTTTTTCTTTTCTTTTGTGTAAGAACCATTATAATATGCAGTGCCCAGATCAATATGGGCGATAGCCTTTCACTTTAAAGTAATGTGTAGTCCATTGTTTATGTTGATCTTTGCAATCATAAGTATGTTTATTATGAACAAGTCACGTTGACAAACATACAGGTAGGGCAGTCAAGGGCCAAGATATGCTCAAATGACATTGTGTGCATATCAACACTTGTTTTCTTTTCTTTATGGAATGAATTCCTCCATTTTCACATTGTGACCAGGCCAATATGGCCCCCAACTTTTTGGATGAATGTAATATGTAGTCCTTTGTTAATGTTGACAACTGGATGCATTTGTACATTTAAATAAGAAAGCTACAATAACGTCTTGTTTCGTTATCAAGGGACGGACGAGCGAAAACGTGTGGATTGCGTCCTTTGAAGATTAAATACTTCCAAACTACAACCTAAGTGCTGATCCCTTCACTGTAAGAGTAAGAGGAGATTGAAAACATATATACAGGTTTCAGGGACGTTATAGTTAGAAATTGGCATTTAAAAAACCTTAGATATTCACTGAAAAAAACAAAGGTTTCAGGGACGTTAGAGTTGGTCTGACATTTCACTCGTACAAACCCAGAGAAATTCAGCCATTATAGTCAGCTGAGCTAACTATAACTCACGCCCCCGCAATGCACTGCTGATGACATCACATATTATATTACTCATGTCATGGTCAGTGACATCACTGATGACATCACTGATGACATCTCAAATGACATCACTGATGACCTCACTGAGGACATTATCCAGTGACTGTGAGTGTTTTTAAAACGTTGAACAATTTGATATATATGATGATTCAGTCAGTGTGTAACACTGTATAAGTGAGTGATTATACATGTCTGACGTGCTCCAGGGCACTTCATTTCTGCCATGAGGGGACGGCTCACAGCTGCACACCACGCCTTGAGGGGAACGGCGTTTGCGGTCCTTCCAACACCGTGAGGGGAACGGCCTACATCCCCCAGAAGCCTCTGCTTGGCACAAGGCTGAAGCATCATCACAGCGCCGGCTGCTGTATTCAAAGCCCGCAGCACCCCCGCAGCGCGGGACGCACTCCAGGGCACTTCATTTCTGCTGTGAGGGGAACAGCTCACAGCAGCACACCACGCCGTGAGGGGAACGGCATTTGCGGTCCTTCCAATGCCGTGAGCGGAACGGCCCACATCCCCCAGAAGCCCCTGCTTGGTGCAGGGCTGAAGCATCATCGCAGCGCCGACAGCAGTATTTAAAGCCCCAAGTGCGGGACGCGCGCCGGGCTAAACCCGGGCCAAGGGCGGGCCCATCTGCCCCGTCAGAGCCCGGTGGAAGCTGGGCTGTGCCAGGTCCCGTATATTTGGCATATTTGTGTTTTCATTTTTTATGGATTTGACCGGATTAGTCTTTGAGTCAAGAACAGTGGTTTGACTGTTAGAATTGTGGATTTAAACAAGGTCAAACTCCAGAAACAAGGTACTGTTTGCAGACCAAATAATTGAGTTTATTTTAGTGTTTGGAGAGCCATATCCATAATATGTTTGTAATCCCTTATTTTTCAAATGAGGTGACCATACGTGTTCCTTCTTTACCTGTTCCCCTTTATTTACCTCTTACATAGGGAGCTATACGTGCAGCAGATTATACCACCTGTTATGGGCAGACGCAAGGGTGTGCCTGCCCCAGCTAGTATGGCAAAGGGGAAGAAGGGCATGTCTCTTTCAGTGTCCATGATGGATTCGTTTTTGGTAAAGGCTGCCTCTGCATTAGATAAAGAAATTCAGCAGATGCATAGGCGCCTCTCGCAGTCCCCTTTGAAATCTGGTTCCGAGTCACCAGTTGTTTCCGCTGACCCCGCCAACCAGGACCCTTGCTCCCAGCTAAATACTATCATATTGGAGGATATTAGCGACGCTGGGGAGCAAGATGCCGGGACTTCTAATTTAAGACCTATCACTGCTATTGCACCCCCGTGGTTCCTTTATCTCCCACCATTAACCTCTGAAACACAACAATATTATCCCTCGCCCAACCGAAGTGCTACCCACTGTACCTCAGATCACCAGCGAGCTCCCGCAGCTGAGGGGCGGGACTAAAAGGAAAAACGTAACCCCGGGTGGACTTCCCCCCAAAAAAAAAAATGTTTTGCGAGATAATTCCTTAGGTTTAATAGCAGCTTCCCCTGCCTTAGACCCCACTTTGGCTCTTAACTAGGCACTAGCTACACTAGAGGCTTCCCTAGCTAACATACTAGATGTGAAATTGGTCCCTTTCTCTATGAGGAGTTTTTATTTGCATCTACTTGCAAGTCATCAACCTCTGCTGTATCAGACTCTGTCACGGATCTGGGACAAACTATTACTGGGGCAATAGTGCACCGATCGACCAAATAAACAAGCCAGATACCTCCCAACGCGCTTCACTTACACCACACCTCCTCATACTCTAGAGCCTCAATGAGGTTGGAGGTAGGACTGTTACAGAAGATGCAAGACAGCCTCCTCCTGACAATAACAGTCTGAGAGTTGGTTTGGTATTGCCTTCTTTAATTACCCCCAATCTAAGTCTAGAAACCATGAAATAAAAGCAACATGGGAAGAAGCACTGCCAGTAGCAGATCTCCCTCCCGAATCTACTCCCTATGTGGTGGTGCTGGGGAACGTTCCATCTCTCCCGCAGGGGGTAGGGAAGACTATCAGCAACTTAAAAATAAAACCCTTCACTGGTTTTCACTAAATACTGTGCTGGGGGCTAGAGTGGCTAGAAACATCATCATGGTTCGCAGGGTTAGCTGGATAGGTAAAGATATTAAAAGAGGAACAGGTGATTGTATAATCATCAATTTTGACGATCCACATATAGCAGGCAGGATCCTGTTTGGAGATACTCATAGAGATCTGAGCATGCTAGCCTCAAAGATTAGGGTTTTACCTTTAGGTAATTTCTACAAACCCGACTATGTTGTAGCACGTTCATGTTTTGATCCGATATCTACAGACCCATGTGGGACTTTTTATGAATCATCCCTTAAGCACATACAACAGCCGTTACGCGAGGCCCCTCTCCTAGTTCTACCCACTGGCCATCATGGTCCTAGGTTAAATTTACATAACAGATTTGCCCCATTATCAGGGATGGAGAGGTACGATTGACTGGGGGCACACATGAGCACTGAAGTAAGAGAGGGTTCTGTTGCTGTTCCTATCATATTGCAGCCACATAAGCTGGTGATTGAATCCATTGGATATACAGATGTAGATGTGTGTAATGATGTAGGTGATGGCAGTTTAGTTGGCTCACAGCCCCCACAATTTCAAACTCTAGTGATTAACATGCTGGAGGTGGATAACACACTTAATAAGAACCTTATATCATGGAATATAGCAGATTTGGGGAACAAATTTAAAGACCCAGTATGGATCAAATTTGTGAGACAATTCCTTGTTATTGACCCCTTCCATGCTCATGACGAGCTCAGCTCGTCATGCAGTACAGTGCTCCTGTGCTCATGACGAGCTCAGCTCGTCATGACCACACCCGTTTTTATTGCTGTCCAGCAAAGCAGGGGAATCGCTCTAGCAGCGATGAGGTTAACCTCCAGGAAACTTGGTCAACACACTGTGATCTTTTTTTGGAGGGTTATCGGGCCTTTTTTTGTGCCTGCCACACCATAAGCTCGGGGCAGACCCATGGGGGTCTAGTAACATATCTCTTTGACAGTGGATTGCGAGAGTCAGGTTATTCCATCACCTAGCCCATGCATACTGCCTATGATACTGAAGCAGGGGGACAAAAGATGGGGTTTAACACATTTTTATAATGTAGTGTCATCCCCTTCAGATTCTAACAACATTGCTACCCTGGGCAGTTTTATTCATCACTCCTATAGATCTATTCCCCAAAATCTTGTGATTGCTGACGATTTTAATATTCATTTATGTTGTAATCCCATGACTATTAAAGTTTTGGAGATGGGGTGTTCCTGTTACAATGGGTTCCATTTTGCACATTCAAGGATGGGAGAGGCTCTGAATAACTTGATGTGCACTATGTCCATCTCTGATCCTAGTCCCAACTTCTCTGTACCTACCTTTAAAGGGAGAAGGAAGGGATAATTTATTGACTTCATCCTGATTTCCACGTCCCTGCAGTCGTCTGTTGGCAATTTCCATATTGCAGATAGTATGTATAGTGATCACAATCCCATACACATGCAACTGCAGGGTCCTTTGGCAGTACGGGTTGGAGGTGAGAAGCCTTTAGGATTGCTAAGGGCTAGCGATAATAGTCATCGGCTAAAATGGTCCCAGATTTCTCCAAATACCTTCCACCGGAAGGTTACAGAATTGTGCAGCATTGAGGTGGGACTATGTCTGGATGCTAGCTCCCCTCCAAGCGAGGTAATCAAAGCATATGCATCCATCGTAAGTAAAGTGGGAAAACTTTTAAGCACCGCTGGAGGCAGATCATGGGCCAAGATGGTTTGATGCTGCTTGTTCTAAGGCCGCTAAAAAGCTCAGGGAGTCTTTATCTGTAATCCCCGGAAATATTTCCCTAGTGCGAGCCTGTAGAAAGGACTATAGAGATTGCCTGACAAAGAGGAAATGAGAACTTAAGGATAAGGCTTGGAAGGCACTGATAGACTCCTGTACATTAAAGAGTAGCTCAAAAGTTCTGGAGCATTGTTAATTATCCACTCTTTGATGAAACTACAACAAGGGCTCTCGACTCCCACATAACAGAGAAGGAATGGGTACTCCACTTCACCTCTATGTTTGGATGTCCTATGGAGCCCCCCCTTAATGCTGGTCATATCAGTAATTCTCCTACGGTGATGTTTGAAATGGGTGAGGTAATGGAAGGTAACCTTGGCCTAACAAGTAATAAAGCCCCGGGCCCGGACGATGTTCCCCTGGACCTTTTTAAATCAGACCCCTCTTTTTGGGTGCCCATCCTGATCGCTGTGTTTAATGCAGCAGCGAAGCATGGATGTCCTGAGTCCTGGGCAACCTCGACCATTGTCCCTGTTTTGAAGAATGAGGATCGGGGTAGCACTAAGTGCTACAGGCCGATCTCCCTTCTCGATTCAGTGGTTAAGGTTGTGGGACACGCAATTTTGGACAGATTGTCCAGCTGGGCGGAGGAGTTTAATATCTTCTCCGACGTCCAGTATGGTTTTCGCCCTGGTAGGTCAACTATGTCACAGTGCCTCAATCTCTCCTTAATATTAAGTAAATATACAGTTGCTTGTTTGGGCACTGTCTATCTTGCGTCATGGACTTGTCTTCAGCTTTTGACTGTGTTAACAGAGCCAAGCTGTGGCAGTCCATGAGGGCAAGGGGGGGTGGATGACAGCCTAGTGTCCTTTTTGATAGGCCTACGTAGGTCATCCAGGGCTATCATACGGTTCTCCCAGGATCTTAGGGTTACTAGGGATTTGGACATTAAGAGGGGGGTAAGACAGGGGTGCATTATGGCCCCCTTCTATTTAACTTTTATATAAATGACCTGGACAAGACTCTGAGTAGCATGGAGATAGAGTTTCCCTATGTAGAGCGCTGTGGTCTTCCTGTGCTACTCTAGGCGGACGATGCCGTCTTATTGGCAAGAACGGCACTCGGTCTACAGACTCTACTGGATGCTTTCTCCAGTTTTATGACGGATCAGAATCTGGCCATTAATCCCACTAAATCTTTCGTTATGCAGGTGGGTCCGAGACCAAAGAAGGTTTTCCAGTTTAGGGTCGGATCTGCTCTTATTCATCGTACTAGTGCTTTTTCATATTTAGGAGTCCTTTTGGATGATAAGCTAAATTTGGTACCTCAAATCAGTAAAAACAGGGAGCCATGGAGAGGGCCAAAGCGACAATTTTTAATTTCTCCTCCAAGATAGGGAGAAGACCAAAAGGCGCAATGCTGAAGTTGTATCACTCCAAAAGTGTGGCATCGGCAAGTTATGGGAGTGAAATCTGGGGCCACAACAAGGTTAACATTCTACAGATAGCAGAAAATAAATTCTTAAAGCATCTGCTTTTGGCCCCTTAAAGTCTCTCTAATATGGTGGCTCACGAGCAATTGGGTGTTCAGTATCTGTGTGCCACTTTAGCATTACGCCCCATAGCATTCTGGTTAAACTGCTGGCTGAACCCAGAGCTATCCCTCACATGCAAAATAATGCATGAATGTATGTCCCTGGATGAGGCTTTGAAGGGATAGGGTGTGCATAATTATTCCACAAGCCTGAAAACAAGATATGCTTGATCTTTCTTATGTATTGTTGTTATGTATCTTTTATGGTTATCTTTGTATAGCCGAATAAAGTCTATTTTTGATTTACTTTGATTTACATGTCTGAGTGAATGTATGGGTGAGTGACTAATCTGTGTGAATGTCTGTATCAGTCTGTAACTTGGTGAGTAAGTGGCTGCATGGGTTGGTGAATAGGTACACAAGTGTCTACATGGGTTATTGATTGCTGTCTGAGTACCTGTATGGGTGCCTGAGTGTCTGTACATTGTGTGACTACCTGCATGGATGAATGAGTGGGTGATTCACAGGGTGTATGGGTTTATGAGTACGTCTGTGAGGGGCTGTATTGGTGAGTGAGTGTGCATATGGCTGTGTTGGTGAGTAAATGGATGTCTCAGTTGTATATGTATGAGTAACTGTAACATATGAGTGTTGGATTATATAAGTGACAATGTGAGAGTGAGTGATTGTGAGAGTGGATGTATGGATGAGTGTGTGCTTGTGTCAGTGATTGTATAAAAGACTAAGTATGTGTTAGTGTCTGTATGAATAAGTGAGGTGGTGTGTGTATAACTGTATAGGTGAGTAAATGGGGGTGTGATTGATTCTTTGCATGATAGGTGTGTGAGTAACTCTATGGATGAGTGGCAGTGTGTGAGTGTCTCTACAGGTGTATGAGAACATATAATAGTGCTGTATTGATGAGTGACTGCATGTGTGAGTGACTATGGGTGAGTGAGTAGATGTGTATGTAGACCTAGGAATCAGTGAGTGGGTATGTACTAACTGGTATTGGTGCGTCTATTGTTCCGAGAATTGTAGTCTGTATTTTAGAGTGGGTGTATGAAAGGTTATATTAGGGTGTGAGTAGGTGCCTCAGAGATTAAGTTGATGATGTAATCAGTGATGTCATTTGAGATGTCATCAGTGATGTCACTGACCAAGTCATGAGTGATGTCATATGTGACGTCATCAGCAGTGCATAGTGCATAGTAAAATTTACTATTCCCACTCCAATCAGTGCAATAGTAGGTAAAGTGTTGGATTGTGGAAGGGTAACAATTAATATTTTCCCTTCAGTCAATTCAAAATTAAAAACAAACAAAATATTAACAGAAATATTTAAAAAACGAAATAAATACCTAGATATATAAATATGTTAAAATTAAAATACACATATATTCAATATTACAAATATAAAAAAAATTATAATGTTAAATGCATATGACACATACCTACAAATATTATATTAAATAAAATAATAACATAATTTGCAAACAATTTGTTTTATTTAGAAACAAAAACTTTAATTATTAAATAAATGAACGTTTTTTATTTCCTATCCTATAACACCATACAATTCACAACCCACATCTAAATTAAAACAAAATGTACTTACATAATTAATATAATTAATTACCAACTAAAGAAATATTATTAATTAAAAAAACTAATTAAAACTCATAAAAATATTAAAATCCCACAAAACATTCATTACACAATTAAAATTTATTTTCAATTAAGAAAATTATAGTATTTAACGACTACTTATAAAGTAAGTAAAATTTATTTATTCCCACCCTTTACCCCTATAAAAGTAAAATGCTGACAAAAATATAAATATTTGCCCTAATTAAATGTACATTTATTAATTAATATTAATGATCAACTTACTAATAATTAAACATAAATTACCTCTCACCCTTTACCCCTGTCAACCCCACAACCCACACCTAAAATCAATTACACAATTTCCCAATTTCATTTTCAATTAATTAATATTAATTAAGAACTAATTGATAATTAAATAAACATAAATTACTTCCCACCCTTTACCCCTATAACCTCTTCCACGCTCATGACGAGCTGAGCTCGTCATGAGCCACGGCGCTCCGGTGCTCATGACGAGCTCAGCTCGTCATGAGCTGTGGATCGCTTGCATGCGGGGATAATTTCCCGGCTGTGTGAGCGTTCCACTGCAGGTATTGCACCTGTGACAAGCTAAGCTCGTCGTGAGCACAGGAGCGCCGTGCATCATGACGAGCTCAGCTCGTCATGAGACTGTGGGCGCTGTGTGCGCCCCCCTCCCCCCAGCACTGCGGGGGAATAACCCCCGCAGCGAAGGGGTCAAACCCCAAAGCCCTCACCTAAAATGAATTACACGAGTTCTGTATTTAATGTTCAATGAATTAATTAATACTAATTAAAAATGTATTATTAATTATTAAAAATAAATTACTTTGTTCCCTTTACTTTAGAATTTACACAATCACCATAATGAATTAGCAATTAATTAATTAATATTGATTAATAACCAATTAATAATTAATTATTCATAAATTACTTCCCACAATTAACACTATAAAATCTCAATTAAATAAATATTATTAAATAAAAAATAATCATTAATTTATTATAAATAAATGACTTCCAGCCCTATTCCCCTATCAACCCAAAATCTGCTACGGAACTAAACAAAACGCAAAATGTATTTAAAATAAAATTGATAACTACAAAGAATTTAGCACATATATTAAAAACATAAACTATTCTTATACAAAAAAAATACATCACATGCATTTCAAATATATACAAAAATACATAACACTAAATAAAAAATCCATATTTTAAACAACTATATTTCTGCAAACAATAAAAACGATATTTCTTACCTTAAAATCGATATTCTTGACTATGATATTCTTGCTGATTTTTTGGACTCAGGATATTTAGGACTCGATATTTCTGTAGTTCGACATTTCCAACTCGATATTCTATCTGCATACTGAAAAGAATGTGGGTCTACTCTAGGAACATGTACCATTAAAAACAATCAAAACTCAGTGTTGTAGTTAATCTTGCATCTTCGTCTCCTCTCATCCAGTCATCTTTCAGGGTTCTACGTGGGAGCTGGTTCAGTCCTCAGGATCTCACACGGGATTCCATAGCATTTGGACAGTACCCTTTGAGAATGCAACTTTGTTGTTTCGAGATCAAAATTCAAAGGTTTCTTTATTTTAAGCATCCTTAACCAAGAATCGAACTACATTTCTATACTTCTAAAAAGCAACTTTTATGTTTGCTAACAATGAGGTATGCAAACATCGACACAGCTGAATTAATGAAAGAACATTTTCTTCAAGATGTTAAACCAGGGAAATAATGTATGTTAAAAAGAAAGCACATTTAAAATATGTGCTATCTCTATGTTGTCAATTCGTCAGAGTTGTCAGAGCTCTACTAAGTGATAAATTCTTCTTGGTGTAAGAAGAAACACTTTGCCGAGTGAAGTGTAAGATATGTTTAATAAAACATGATCATGAAAAGGTAAAAAAACGTAACATTAAAAGTGTGCATCAGCACATTTTAGAGGCAACGCTTTCTAAGTAATGCTCCTTTAAACAGCTTTGAGGCCTAATACGTGAGAGTGTGGCTAGTTACTACATTTGTACTAATAGAATATGCATCCTGTTCATTTTAAATTATGCACGTTAATATTACATGAGTCTTTACTATATTCCTTTGTGTTTCGCTCAAAACACCTCATCACAGTACATCTTTCACAATTTTAATTCTGTGTGCAGTGTGTTGCAGAAGGGGCTTCCCAAGAATAATTTAAACTGATTATAAATTATACCTTTACTTTTGTTTTCTAGGAATACACTGCAATGGAACATTCGATAACTATGCGTGCTGGCCACGATCTTCTCCTGGAAACATATCAGTACCTTGCCCTTGGTACCTACCTTCGGTAAAGACAGGTAAAGGAACAAGCAGTTTCTATTGTAATGCAGAATAATTGCAGATATCAGTTTGTATTTCAAGGGAATTATATTAACCTAATGACTATCAATACTATATGAAAACAGATTTTCTTTAAATACTAATGATCACCATGCCATGTGACTGTCCCCGGGTCCTATGTAAGGGCCTGATTACGATCTCATTAGGAAGACCTCCGAATCGGATTTGCCTTTCCCCGATCCGATTCATAGCCCTTGTTTCCGACCAAACCGTACACAGGTCCGAACGACCAAATTCGATGCGAACATCGCGTAAGTGTCGACCGCATCATTTCCCAAACCGGATCAGGTCCGTGCGACTTGTTCGAATCATGCCCCGCAAAGGAGCTGGATTCTGACCGAGCGTGTACGATGCACGATTCAGACAGCCACATTTACTTGGTCTCAGCGAGTCAAAACAGCTGTTGGAATTGTACATTGTGTGTCTGTAGCAGGTCTCCCTTCACCTGGGGCCCTCCGAATCCTTCATGAGGGGAGCCCATGAGTCCCCCCGATCCAGTGTGGCAGGCACCCCACAAGGTGTACCCTTTTCTCCCCCCCTTTTGCTATGGGAGCCTTTGTACGCAAAGGTATGCAGGCTCCTATAGAATTCAATGGGAGTCCGAGCGAACCGAGTCCGTAAGTATACGGATGCATCGCACTCGCTCATTCGGACTCCCAGAACATGTTGCACTTGAAAAGTCCTCTGGATTCGAGCCATACGGAGGGCTTTCCCAGCGAGATTGTAATCGGCCCTTTAATCGTTAAAACCCCATTACAAAAGGATTAAAATGGCATTGTGTATTTCAGAATTACCACACCAGTCAGAGCATTTTTTAAGTCCATGGCGGTGACGTTTTCTAATATGTTGCTCTAATTCTATCCCTGAAGGAAAGTGGGCAACTGGTTCTGGGAAAGGATCACAAGCAGTTTAACAATTTGCGGGGCGAGAGTAAATGTGCACTGCAGACTAGAGCGCAGCATTTGGGGCACAGTAGAGTAAAGTAAAATGATGGGTTGCTCTCCATCCTGTGAAGAGGAGCCTCTGAGCCTCCCATATCTCATAGTCATTAGCCTTGGGCTGAATGGGGGTCCTTTACAAATTAGGCGGCCACTCTTGGGTTGGGCCCCCGTGCCATAGATGCTGCAAGGGCCTGTTTTACACTCTTGATGGACCAGAGGAATGTAGTTTCTAATCCTTTCTTCCACACTTGAACAAGTCAATGTATAATTCTGCTAACGTCTCTTCAACTCCCTGTGCTTGAAATGTTTAACATGCATATTAGAATCTGAATATGCTAAGTACTCTCCCAGTAACAACCCCCATCTCTCTTTTATCATGTTCTGGATCCGTACTTCAGTGGTGGTTGGCACAGATCTGTGATGGCGGGGGGAGAAAGAAAATTTAAAAAATACACTCACCTTTTCACCATGACTCTCCTCCGCCGTCTCTCCGCGTCTTTCCATCCGGAATGGAAGCAGGAAGCACATGGGTTTCCTCTAAGCCAAACACGACACTGCTGTCAGCAGCATTGTAAATGGGCTAAGCGCTGTGGCTTGGTGCTTAGGCAGGCAGTGCTCATGGTTCCAACAGGTTCACCACCCAGGTTGTGCATTACCGCTGGTGAAAAACATGTAAAGTGCACATGGCTGTTTGGCTAGACCAAGACAGCCGGCTAAACCACCATGTGCACTGACAGAGTGCATTCACCACTCCTCCCCCTGTTCTGTGAGCATAGCAGCCCCGACTGCCCCTCAAAACTGCTTCAGCATGGAAAAATAAAATTATAATAACATTGTGAGACGAGTTGGCCTAATGGTTAGGGCGGTCAACCTCAAATATGGGGAACCGGGTTTGAGTCTCGGCAAGGATGCAACATCCTGTGATTCTGGGCAAATCACTTAATCTTCCTTTGCCTAACAAAAATTAATGTGTCCTCATGTAACGCAACTGGTGCTCGTGTAAAGGGCTCTGATACCTGATACCTTCGGGTCAAATTTGCACTATATTAAAGTTCAGAAATAAAAGGTAAAAAATTGTGTTATTATTATTTTATTTTTCCGTTTTTACATTGCTGAAAAGCAGAGGGGTGACACTCCTCCACCTTAGCGAAGGAGCCACCACTGCTGTAGTCTGGTGTAAAGCAGGTCCTCCTTATGTTTCTATGTACAACACCGCATGTTAGACATGCATCTGCTGCCTTGAACATCCAATTGCGTCAAAGATATAAGCCAACCAGAGTCTGCCAATGTATCCAATAAATGGCCTAGCGTTAGCATAACATACTTACATATAAGGGCCTTCAGCATACCCTCTTCATATATTAGTGTATTATTGTGGCAGCTCAAAACCAGCTGTCGCCCTTTCATAAAAAGCATATCTAATCCACACACACAAAGTAGTTCCCTTCAATTCCAGGGATTACTATAACAATCTATGCTTTTTAAAACAAAAAAATATATATTTTTGCTCTTTGGCATTGTTTTTGTTGTCTAACACTGTGAACGATACTGTGCACATGTCTAAATGTAACTAAGTAGCAGTGCATGCCAATGCCAGTGGTTCGTGTGTCAATTTTCTCTTTCATTTCTTTATTTAAATTGTTTTATGCATCAGATGCTGACCAAAATAATGTGGCTGCGTCTCGGCACAATCACTGATTGCTCGTTTTGCCATGATGCTCGGTGCTTTTCCAGCTGAAATTGCTTGGAACGGTGAAGTGTGTTACTTAGCATACGCAGGCACAGCAGGAAAACATTTCACCCATGACAGCATGCTGTAATTTGACTCCACCTGCATTTCCATGGATCATACTGTGGCAGTCATCCAGTGCCTGTGTGCAAAAGCAGCAGGGAGTACTTGTCAGCGACAGGTGCTGTTGAACAGAGTCTAATTAATTTCAGAGAAAGCGTGCTCATCTTCTCGGCATACTGTCATGAAAAGTGAAACTGCCATACACAGTGGAGTATCAGTGCTTATGCTCTGAAAAGCAATGTTTATCAAATGTTCAAGTTCTACGTGGCAATCACCCAGTCCGTGACTGCAAAAGTTGTGTTTACCAGCGATACCATAAGGGATTGGCTGATGATGTTTGAGTCAATTGCGTTCCCCTTACACTGATTAAGGTCTTAAAATGAAAAACTGATGTTTTCGAATGCATTGCCTATTATTTTGAAGTTTAGCTAGAGAAAGCCCTGGGAGCAGAAATGCTAGTTAAGGGTTACGCAGGTAATATGGATGTATTGAATGTTTATTTTCTTATTTACAATTTGCAGGCTTTGTGTCAGACTTCCTTTAGGACACCATGGGTAGGCAGGAGCTACTGGGCCACTACAATCGGGGTTGAGGCCTTTTGACATGGTGACCAGTGCAAAAACAAGAAGTGGCACTCTTATTATGGCTCTACAAATTGGCCAAGTACAAACCTTGTAACACACTAAAGCTGCTCCCAGTGTTAAAAAAGTTTATGTGCAATTATTTCAAATTTGTGAGTGCTGGCATCTCACAAAATGTGAAAGACTGGTGTCATGCTTCATCATTGACCAGTCCTCGCCCTCTAAAAACTCGGTTTGATAGAGGGCGGGCATACACCTGACGACAGGGATGCACTTCTAAACTAAGTGGGGGACCAAAAGGAAAACAGAAAGGTGAGTTAAAAAGCCATTACAGATGTCTCATTCATTTTTAATATTACTGGCATCTGTATGGTGCTTTACAATAATGGACAGTGTGCTGAGGATATAATGATCCTCCCACCGAGGTCAAAGGGTCAACATGTTTCTGCCTAATGGCCCAGTTGGGTCCTTGGCATTCATCAGGACCTATATATAAGGGCTCCACTCTCACCGTGCTACGGTATGAGGATGTCCACTGGGTGGGGTGTGAAGACACTCTCACTCAAATGTTGACTTTGGTCTCTAAAGTCTGAAATGAAACATTAAAAAGGAAATATGAAAAAAATGCACAAACAATATAATATAAAGAAAGCCTAAAACACCTAAGGTTAACTGTGCAAGGCTGTATGTGTGCAAAGATGGCAGGATCATACATCTATGCACATAAGAAAAGGGACAATGTGTATGTCCTGCTTACCCTGTTCCACCTGACTGCATCCTCTTCCTCTCCTCGATGTCGAGTGAGTGGTGAGAGTGGGGCGCTTATATAGTGAGCTGTGGTGGGCTAATTAGTGCTTTTTAATGTGAAATGGGAAGCCGCTGTGCTATGTCCGGTGTCCAACGGGATGCCGTTGTGTACTCTTGCCTGGTTGCCTGAGCACCTATTAATGCGATTTCCGGGATTCGGAAGTCGTGTCCGGCCACTGGATGGGTCTCATTGGAGTGCCCTAGGTAATGGCCGAGACGGGCGTTCGTAGAAGTGCACATGCGCAGGGAGCGCAGAGAACACCTCCGAGTAGTTACCGCCCTTGGGCGGGTCTCTGTGACCGCCTGAGGGAAAGAACAATCTGTGATTGCGCGGTGCAGGAAGTGTTAGATCGTGCCTCGCGCAGAAGAAACTGTATCCCTGGCGGTGCGATAGCACATGCACACTGACTCCCAGGGTTTTACACTATCGGAGAAAGAGGACACACACGCAATGGCGCTGTGTGTACAAGGGGCCTTGAAAAGAAATGAAAATAACAAAAAATCACATGCAAGTTGTTAGTAGTGCAAAGGACTTCAGCCATATTAATGTCCCTGATTGAAAAAAGGGGACGAGTTTTAAAATTAAAATGCTTATGGTCTCACAAGTAAACCCAAGATGTGAGTTTTTATGTCTTACCTGCCTGTAACTAACAGAACAGGAAAAGAAATTAAAAATGCTAAGAGCCCGGACACTCAATGACCTATACTCTCTATTTATTCGGAGAAAGGAAAGGTAGGAAAGGGCAAGTTGTGTAAAGCATTGATTTGTACGAAAGCAAACAAGTTGGTGTAAGAATGCTGACCTGGACTGCCATGTGACTCTGTCTGTGAAATTTAGAAAGTGTGCCATTCAAGGACGGAGGTACAGGAGGCGATGTTTCCTCTAATAGGCCATGATCATGATGTCAGTTGTAGCCACGGTATTTCATCATTAAGACCTGTAGTTGATGTACGAAGATGGTAGACCCACCTCTGTTCTCTGATATGTAAAGGTTTTGTAATGTCTGTATTGTGTTTCTTCATTACTTCAAGAACTACCCACTTGAGGTCAGTGTCTTTATGGTTCTGTTCAAGAAAATGTTTGGTAAGTTTGATGTTAGTCTTTTTACACCTAATCGTACTCCGGTGTTCGTTAATTCTTATTTTAATTTTTCGGGTGGTCATCCCCACGTATTTCAAGTTGCAGGGGCACGTCAACAGATATACAATGTTCTCTGTGTTGCAATTAGAGAAAGTGTTCAGTTTCCATGGGCGTGGGGTTCCAATATCCACTTCTTTCGGTGTAGACGTTAGTGGGCATGCGACACAGTTCCCACAGGCAAAATGTCCTATTGGTCTTTGGGTGTTCCATAGTGTTGTTTGGTCGTCCCTTGTCGCACTAGGTTCTTTTGCATGGACAAGTTCATCTCGCAGGTTCTTGCTCTGTTTGAATAAAAAAAGCGGTAGGTCCCATTTCTCTCCCGCACCATGGAGGATCTTCCAATTTTTCCAAACAATTTTCTAGATGTTATTAGACACCGGGGTGTATGTAGTAACACATACCAGTCTGTTTGTTTTTTCTTTCTCGATAGTATCTAGTAAGGCATCGCGATTATTAATTCTGGCCCTCTTCTTAGCTTGATGAATCATTTTCTTTGGATAATGTCTTTCCAGGAGTTTTTCTTCCAGGGCATCTGCCTGTTCCAGGAAGGTTGCTGTTTCTGTACAATTCCTACGAACTCACAGGAATTGTCCAACTGGTAAGTTGTTGCGCAGGGCCTTAGGATGGAAGCTTTCATACAGTAGTAAGCTGTTCCTATCTGTTGGTTTCTTATGGACCTGCGTACTGATACCCCCCCTGTTCATCTTGATGTCTAGGTCTAAAAAGACCGCCTTGTCCTTACTGATTGAGTGGGTGAATCTGAGATGTTGGTCTTTGGTGTTCACCCAGTTGACAAAAGATTTTGCAGTGTCCTCAGTTCCACGCCATATGATAAAAACATCGTCTAAAAACCTTTTCCAGGTTTTTAGATTGGATATGAATGGGTTACTTGTATGGAAGATGTGGTCCTCCTCGAACTGGTGTACATATAAACAGGCCAAACTGGGGGCAAATGTGCTGCCCATTGATGTGCCAGCAATCTGGGGGTACAGTGCATCTTCATACTCGAAAAAGTTTTCTGTTAGTGCTGTCTCCACACAGTCCATAATGAAGTGTTGCGGTGTCAGAAAACTCCACTCCGTATTGAGGAGGATCTGTTCCACTACTTGTAATGTGCGTCTTTGGATGATACTGGTATGTAATGCCTCAATATCCATAGTGATAAAGAGGTCTTCTGAGGAATCAATTTCCAAGTCTCTTAGGAGGCAGAAAACTTCTTTGGTGTCCCGTAGATATGATCGGGATTTTTGCACGATAGGTTTTAGAAATCAGTCGCAGAATTGCGACAATGGCTCAAGAATGGAGCCGAAGCCAGAAACAATCGGTCTTCCTGGAGGTGGTATTTTACCTTTATGGATTTTTGGAAGACTGTACAATTTTGGGATTCTGGGTGAGTCAGCTGTGAGGAAGTCTGCCTCCTGTTTTGTGATCCAATCATTACACAAAGCTTCATTGATCATGCCTTGTATCTTGTTTGCAAGACGGGGAGTAGGGTCGCTGTTTTATTTCTCATAGCTGACGTTATCTGCAAGCAGACGGTTGCATTCCTCCTGATACATTGATTTGTTCATTAAGACAATAGCGCCGCCTTTGTCAGCAGGTTTAATTGTGAGCTCATGATTACATTTTAGTTTTTCCAGAGTTATCCGTTCGTTTCGTGTGAGATTCTGGAAGCCTTTTTCTTCTTTGAAGTTGATCTCTTCTATATCCCTGATTACAGCCTGTTCAAAAGCCAGAATGTGGCATGGTATAGACTGGGTAGGTGGTACAAACATTGATTTTTTCTTAAGGCCAGTGTTTGTTGATTCTTTTTGGCTGGTATTATTATCATCATCAAAGAAATTACGAAGCTTTATCTTCCTGAAGAACTGGGCAAATTCCGTGTGTAGAAGAAAGGGATCATTGGTCGGGGTTGGAACAAAACCTAAGCCTTTTGATAAGACTTTTTCTTCATCCTCCGTGAGGGTGTAGTTGCTCAAATTAACAATATTGCTTGCTATCGGCTGGTTGATGGTCCGTCCCCTTTCCCTCTGCTTTTTGTTCCCATGGCTTGATCTTCCCACTGTATTCTGGAGTTCTGTCCTTTTTGTTTTCCTCTTCCCCTGCCCCGGCCACGGTATAAAAAAGGCTGTGGGCCCTGGAGGTGGCCAAATGCTGGTGGATAAAAAGGTTGTTGCCCGAATCCCATCTGAGGCATTGGAGGATGTACAAACTGTTGGTTATAATTTTGTTTATGTCCCCCTTGGTAGCTACTAGAGCTGTCTTCGCCGCTACTGCTCCCATCCGTGCTTCTGTCATCACCAGAGCTAAAGGTCCAGTTTTGTGGTGTTGCTTTGTAGCCCTGTTGTTTCCTCATTGGTTGAATTTGAGCTGGGTTGTCATAGTACTCATCAGTTGTGTATGGATATACAGTATCTCTACTGAATTTTTGTACATCTTTCTTTAGTTTATTCATTTTTAATTGGGTCAAATAGTCCTGGTATTCTGTGTGATCTTTGTTAATTTCTTCGAATTTTTTCTTAAAGATAGTTATCTGTACCATGGTTTTAAGTCTAGTCTCACTTTGTTGAATTTCAACTAGGAGTGCATCATCCAACTCCCTGGCGGTGTTTATAATCAGGACTAGCAAGTCCTTTGTGCACTTCCATGCAATCCTGGACCAATTGATACGAAATTCTTTAATATTAAGGAACAGTCTGGGCTCATTGGTGACTATGAGGCCGCTCGGTGCACAGTTCTTCCGTAGATATTCGGTCATGAAGGCTCCATGTAAAGCCGTTCGTATTTGTTCTTTTTTCTTGACAGATAAGGTGTTCCATTCATCGGTGTTCTGTACCGTATGTGCTACCACTGTTTCTGCTAGAAGCGATGGTGTTCTTAGGATCTCAGCGTAATTCTCCTCATTAAATGCTAGCTCAGTGTCCAATTTTGCAATGTGACACTGTTCCACACCTTTATGAAAATTTGTGTGTATATTTTACTGAATGTATGTACCTCAGAAAAGAGATGCGCACAGGCAAGGCTATCCCAAGGATTTCAGTAATTTCTATACCAGGAGTTGGTATAACCCCAACAAAATTTGTTCCCACAGCTAAAAGCTGTACTAATATGTAACCACAAGGGTCCAGAGATGTCTGGACCAAGGGAAACAGAGGCACGGGGTACCAGGAGCAAGCAGCCTCCAACACTAATACTGTAACATACTAAAGCTGCTCCCAGCGTTAAAAAAGTTTATGTTCAAATATTTCAAATTTGTGAGTGCTGGCATCTCACAAAATGTGAAAGACTGGTCTCACACACCACCTGGTGTCATGCTTCATCATTGACCTGTCCTCGCCCTCTAAAAACTCGGTTTGATAGAGGGCGGGCATACACCTGACGACAGGGATGCACTTCTAAACTAAGTGGGAGCCCAAAAGGAAAACAGAAAAGTGAGTTAAAAAGCCATTAAAGATGTCTCATTAATTTTTAATATTACTGGCCTCTCTATGGTGCTTTAAAATAATGGACGGTGTGCTGATGATATAATGATCCTCCCACTGAGGTCAAAGGGTCAACATGTTTCTGCCTAATGGCCCAGTTGGGTCCTTGGCATTCATCAGGACCTATGTATAAGGGCTCCACACTCACCGTGCTACGGTATGAGGATGTCCACTGGGTGGGGTGTGAAGACACTCTCACTCAAATGTTGACTTTGGTCTCTAAAGTCTGAAATGAAACATTAAAAAGGAAATATGAAAAAAATGCACAAACAATATAATATAAAGAAAGCCTGAAACACCTAAGGTTAACTGTGCCAGGCTGTATGTGTGCAAAGATGGCAGGATCATACATCTATGCACATAAGAAAAGGGACAATGTGTATGTCATGCTTACCCTGTCATAGGAGCAGGATGCCCCATAGGAGGGTGAGGGATGGGACCCCTTTGGTCCAGAGCTAGACTGGAATATTTCCATAATTTGAGGAGAAAAGAAAAAACAGAAAAGATACTCTGTAATTAAACATTCCAAAAGGGAACCTGAGTTGAAAAGTTCTTCCTGTTTGGAAAATGTCTAAAAAATGAAAAACACACTCATTCACACAGCCACACTCTTACTGTATGTCTATCTGCTCTTCGCCGTTCCACCTGACTGCATCCTCTTCCTCTCCTCGATGTCGAGTGAGTGGTGAGAGTGGGGCGCTTAAATAGTGAGCTGTGGTGGGGTAATTCAGTGCTTGTTAATGAGAAATGGGAAGCCGCTGTGCTATGTCCGGTGTCCAACGGGTTGCCGTTGTGTACTCTTGCCTGGTTGCCTGAGCACCTATTAATGCGATTTCCGGGATTCGGAAGTCGTGTCCGCCCCTGGGTGGGTCTCATTGGAGTGCCTTAGGTAACGGCAGAGACGGGCGTTCGTAGAAGTGCACTTGTGCAGGGAGCGCAGAGAACACCTCCGAGTAGTTACCGCCCTTGGGCGGGTCTCTGTGACCGCCTGAGGGAAAGAACAATCTGCGATTGCGCGGTGCAGGAAGTGTTAGATCGTGCCTCGCGCTGAAGAAACTGTATCCCAAGGATTTCAGTAATTTCTATACCAGCAGTTGGTATAACCCCAACAAAATTTGTTCCCACAGCTAAAAGCTGTACTAATATGTAACCACAAGGGTCCAGAGATGTCTGGACCAAGGGAAACAGAGGCACGGGGTACCAGGAGCAAGCAGCCTCCAACACTAATACTGTAACACACTAAAGCTGCTCCCAGTGTTAAAAAAGTTTATGTGCAAATATTTCAAATTTGTGAGTGCTGGCATCTCACAAAATGTGAAAGACTGGTCTCACACACCACCTGGTGTCATGCTTCATCATTGACCAGTCCTCGCCCTCTAAAAACTCGGTTTGATAGAGGGCGGGCATACACCTGACGACAGGGATGCACTTCTAGACTAAGTGGGAGCCCAAAAGGAAAACAGAAAAGTGAGTTAAAAAGCCATTAAAGATGTCTCATTCATTTTTAATATTACTGGCCTCTGTATGGTGCTTTAAAATAATGGACGGTGTGCTGATTATATAATGATCCTCCCACCGACGTCAAAGGGTCAACATGTTTCTGCCTAATGGCCCAGTTGGGTCCTTGGCATTCATCAGGACCTATGTATAAGGGCTCCACTCTCACCGTGCTACGGTATGAGGATGTCCACTGGGTGGGGTGTGAAGACACTCTCACTCAAATGTTGACTTTGGTCTCTAAAGTCTGAAATGAAACATTAAAAAGGAAATATGAAAAAAATGCACAAACAATATAATATAAAGAAAGCCTGAAACACCTAAGGTTAACTGTGCCAGGCTGTATGTGTGCAAAGATGGCAGGATCATACATCTATGCACATAAGAAAAGGGACAATGTGTATGTCATGCTTACCCTGTCATAGGAGCAGGATGCCCCATAGGAGGGTGAGGGATGGGACCCCTTTGGTCCAGAGCTAGACTGGAATATTTCCATAATTTGAGGAGAAAAGAAAAAACAGAAAAGATACTCTGTAATTAAACATTCAAAAAGGGAACCTGAGTTGAAAAGTTCTTCCTGTTTGGAAAATGTCTAAAAAATGAAAAACACACTCATTCACACAGCCACACTCTTACTGTATGTCTATCTGCTCTTCGCCGTTCCACCTGACTGCATCCTCTTCCTCTCCTCGATGTCGAGTGAGTGGTGAGAGTGGGGCGCTTAAATAGTGAGCTGTGGTGGGGTAATTAGTGCTTGTTAATGAGAAATGGGAAGCCGCTGTGCTATGTCCGGTGTCCAACGGGATGCCGTTGTGTACTCTTGCCTGGTTGCCTGAGCACCTATTAATGCGATTTCCGGGATTCGGAAGTCGTGTCCGCCCCTGGGTGGGTCTCATTGGAGTGCCTTAGGTAACGGCAGAGACGGGCGTTCGTAGAAGTGCACATCTGCAGGGAGCGCAGAGAACACCTCCGAGTAGTTACCGCCCTTGGGCGGGTCTCTGTGACCGCCTGAGGGAAAGAACAATCTGCGATTGCGCGGTGCAGGAAGTGTTAGATCATGCCTTGCGCTGAAGAAACTGTATCCCAAGGATTTCAGTAATTTCTATACCAGCAGTTGGTATAACCCCAACAAAATTTGTTCCCACAGCTAAAAGCTGTACTAATATGTAACCACAAGGGTCCAGAGATGTCTGGACCAAGGGAAACAGAGGCACGGGGTACCAGGAGCAAGCAGCCTCCAACACTAATACTGTAACACACTAAAGCTGCTCCCAGTGTTAAAAAAGTTTATGTGCAAATATTTCAAATTTGTGAGTGCTGGCATCTCACAAAATGTGAAACACTGGTCTCACACACCACCTGGTGTCATGCTTCATCATTGACCAGTCCTCGCCCTTTAAAAACTCGGTTTGATAGAGGGCGGGCATACACCTGACGACAGGGATGCACTTCTAAACTAAGTGGGAGCCCAAAAGGAAAACAGAAAAGTGAGTTAAAAAGCCATTAAAGATGTCTCATTAATTTTTAATATTACTGGCCTCTGTATGGTGCTTTAAAATAATGGACGGTGTGCTGATGATATAATGATCCTCCCACCGAGGTCAAAGGGTCAACATGTTTCTGCCTAATGGCCCAGTTGGGTCCTTGGCATTCATCAGGACCTATGTATAAGGGCTCCACTCTCACCGTGCTACGGTATGAGGATGTCCACTGGGTGGGGTGTGAAGACACTCTCACTCAAATGTTGACTTTGGTCTCTAAAGTCTGAAATGAAACATTAAAAAGGAAATATGAAAAAAATGCACAAACAATATAATATAAAGAAAGCCTGAAACACCTAAAGTTAACTGTGCCAGGCTGTATGTGTGCAAAGATGGCAGGATCATACATCTATGCACATAAGAAAAGGGACAATGTGTATGTCATGCTTACCCTGTCATAGGAGCAGGATGCCCCATAGGAGGGTGAGGGATGGGACCCCTTTGGTCCAGAGCTAGACTGGAATATTTCCATAATTTGAGGAGAAAAGAAAAAGCAGAAAAGATACTCTGTAATTAAACATTCCAAAAGGGAACCTGAGTTGAAAAGTTCTTCCTGTTTGGAAAATGTCTAAAAAATGAAAAACACACTCATTCACACAGCCACACTCTTACTGTATGTCTATCTGCTCTTCGCCGTTCCACCTGACTGCATCCTCTTCCTCTCCTCGATGTCGAGTGAGTGGTGAGAGTGGGGCGCTTAAATAGTGAACTGTGGTGGGGTAATTAGTGCTTGTTAATGAGAAATGGGAAGCCGCTGTGCTATGTCCGGTGTCCAACGGGATGCCGTTGTGTACTCTTGCCTGGTTGCCTGAGCACCTATTAATGCGATTTCCGGGATTCGGAAGTCGTGTCCGCCCCTGGGTGGGTCTCATTGGCGTGCCTTAGGTAACGGCAGAGACGGGCGTTCGTAGAAGTGCACATGTGCAGGGAGCGCAGAGAACACCTCCGAGTAGTTACCGCCCTTGGGCGGGTCTCTGTGACCGCCTGAGGGAAAGAACAATCTGCGATTGCGCGGTGCAGGAAGTGTTAGATCGTGCCTCGCGCTGAAGAAACTGTATCCCTGGCGGTGCGATAGCGCATGCGCACTGTTTCCCACGGTTTTACACTATTGGAGAAAGGGGACACACACGCAATGGCGCTGTGTGTACAAGGGGCCTTGAAACTAAATCAAAATAAAAAAAATTC
Source organism: Lissotriton helveticus (assembly GCF_964261635.1). Lineage (NCBI taxonomy): Eukaryota > Metazoa > Chordata > Amphibia > Caudata > Salamandridae > Lissotriton > Lissotriton helveticus. The sequence goes on along the minus strand of NC_136068.1, from coordinate 1,429,483,999 downwards.
ACATGCAAGTTGTTAGTAGTGCTTCAGCCATATTAATGTCCCTGATTGAAAAAAGGGGACGAGTTTTAAAATTAAAATGCTATGGTCTCACAAGTAAACTCAAGATGTGAGTTTTTATGTCTTACCTGCCTGTAACTAACAGAGAAGGAAAAGAAATTAAAAATGCTAAGAGCCCGGACACTCAATGACCTATACTCTCTATTTATTCGGAGTAGGGAAAGGTAGGAAAGGGTAAGTTGTGTAAAGCATTAATTTGTACGAAAGCAAACTAGTTGGTGTAAGAATGCTGACCTGGACTGTCATGTGATTCTGTCTGTGAAATTTAGAAAGTGTGCCCTTCAGGGACGGAGGTACAGGAGGCGATGTTTTCACTAATAGGCCATGATCATGATGTCAGTTGTAGCCACGGTATTACATCATTAAGACCTGTAGTTGATGTACGAAGACGGTAGACCTACCTATGTTCTCTGATATGTAAAGGTTTCATAATGTCTGTATTGTGTTTCTTCATTACTTCAAGAACTACCCACTTGATGTCAGTGTCTTTATGGTTATGTTCAAGAAAATGTTTGGTAAGTTTGGTGTTAGTCTTTTTATACCTAATCGTACTCCGGTGTTCGTTAATTCTTATTTTAATTTTTCGGGTGGTCATCCCCACGTATTTCAAGTTGCAGGGGCACGTCAACAGATATACAACGTTCTCTGTGTTGCAATTAGAGAAAGTGTTCAGTTTCCATGGGCGTGGGGTTCCAATATCCACTTCTTTCGTTGTAGACTTTAGTGGGCATGCGACACAGTTCCTACAGGCAAAATGTCCTATTGGTCTTTGGGTGTTCCATAGTGTTGTTTGGTCGTCCCTCGTCGCACTAGGTTCTTTTGCATGGACAAGTTGATCTCGCAGGTTCTTGCTCCGTTTGAATGCAAAAAGCGGTAGGTCCCATTTCTCTCCCGCAACATGGAGGATCTTCCAATTTTTCCGAACAATTTTCTGGATGGTATTAGATACCGGGGTGTATCTAGTAACACATACCAGTCTGTTTGTTTTTTCTTTCTCGATAGTATCTAGTAAGGCATCACAATTATTATTTCTGGCCCTCTTCTTATCTTGACGAATCATTTTCTTTGGAAAATGTCTTTCCAGGAGTTTTTCTTCCAGGGCATCTGCCTGTTCCAGGAAGGTTGCTGTTTCTGTACAATTCCTCCGAACTCGGAGGAACTGTCCAACTGGTAAGTTGTTGCGCAGGGCCTTAGGATGGAAGCTTTCATACAGTAGTAAGCTGTTCCTATCTGTTGGTTTCTTATGGACCTGCGTACTGATACCTCCCCTGTTCATCTTGATGTCTAGGTCTAAAAAGACCGCCTTGTCCTTACTGATTGAGTGGGTGACTCTGAGATGTTGGTCTCTGGTGTTCACCCAGTTTGACAAAAGATTATGCAGTGCCACTACAATCGGGGTTGAGGAATTTTGACATGGTGACCATTGCAAAAATCAAGAAGTGGCACTCTTAATATGGCTCTACAAATTGGCCAAGTACAAACCTTTCCTCACTTCACTCTCAGTGGTAGGGAGACAACAAGGCATAGGTTTTCAGGGAGTGTAGAGTAGCAGTACTAAGCCTCAGGAATCAATACCACTTCCCGCTCAGTTGCACCGTAAGATCAATGTCTAGCCTAGTGCCTCATTTTGTAGAAAAGATACGTACTGTTTTACACAAAAACAAAGAATCCCACCACACATTCAGTAATGCACAAATACTCAATTCACAGGTGTGAGTCTGTGTGCTTTCAGGGGCTCCTGACGACTAATCCAATAACCTATCCTCCTGTCCCCTCTTGGATACTCCTCTTCTCTGGGGGCCCTGCTCTCAAGTTCAGAGTTCAAAGTAAGGTCAATAGATTCAGATCATGCCCCCCCCCCCCAACATTTGATCTTAGCACTTGCTTTCTCTGGCCTAGAGCTGCTCAGGCGTTAACCCAGTTCATAGCATCAAAGTCCACCCATGTTCGGCCTTCACATGGCTGCGTGATCTCATCAGTTGGAGGGAGATAGCAAGTCACACAAAGTTGTCTTCCTGAGAGATGAACTGCTGACAGCCCCACCTCAGGAGGTATCAGCAGGAGCACAGGCTTCTGTCTCTGGCCCTCTTCCAGCTGACAGGCTGTGAGTCATGGCTCACTCCAACAATCCATTGGGTACCTGACTCATGTCATGGCTCACTTTGACACTTCTGTAGGTCCTTGACTCATGATGCAGCTTACTTTGCTAGTGAGTATTTGGTACTTCTTCTTGAGTGCAAATGCAGCACACCCACAGATAATGATCCTTTTCTTCAGTGTGTTGGATGCCAAACGCAATCTTCAACAAGCAGTGCTTAAAGGCGGTCCCTGTAATTTTAACAAGGCATTCTAGATGCACCTCTCGGGTCACTTGGTCTTCCAGACCAGTCCAGAACCCACCGGCACACTTGGGCGGTGCTGCAGTCACGCTGGCCTACCATTCAGGCATACATCTGTTTGTGCCTTGGTAGATATTTACGGGATAAGTCACAAAGATGTCACTGCCCCGGCCGACAGTACAGAGGTTTCTTTGTTAGTCCCTTCCCTGAATAGCTCCTTATTGTGATGGAAAAGTCCTTTGTTTGGTAAGAGACATGTACCCCTATTGTAAGTTCCCAACTGTACAGTTATTTGGATCCCTAGTGCTATTATTTTGTCATAGGTGAACACAGTTCATGCAAGTGCACCATAACATAGGCCTGTCTCATGGAATGCAGCCTTATTGTACCATGAGCAGTGCCCAAAGCACTTCCCTCATAATGGTGGAAGGCTACTGCCTTCCCCAAGAGTTAAGCAGCTCAAACATGGTGGTGGCAGCATACAGTGTAGTGATCAGTAGTAGTGAACAGGAACTTTTTGCCATATGCCACTGCAGTGAGGCCTACAGACTCATTCACTTTTTTAAAAGCTCCGCTGCTGTGTGCTTAACTTACCCTTGGCCCACATCAGGTAGATGTGTGGTGTTGTGTAGCGAAGGACTCTACGTTGATTGTATGTCTGCCTGGGAAGGGTACAGTACAAGGGTGGGGCAGTACTTTGGCGTGCATGTGTGGTTAGTACATGCATTGGGTGTATGTATGCCTGAGAGGAATACATTACATGAGAGATGTAATGCGATGCAGTGCATGTGTGTATAAAACATGTAATGAGTGCATGTGTGCTTGCGTGAAGTACTATACATGAAGGGTGAAGAGACACCCTGGTTAAAGATAGGAAAGTTTCAGTGCTGAACAGTGCTCACAGACTGAGTGTGTGTACTAGATGCATGGGTACATGTAAGGGTACAATGTACAGAGGTAAATAGCGCTGAACATTAAGTGTGCTGAGAGTGTAAACTGAGTAAATGTGCCTGAAAAAGTACATTGTACGGAGGACCCTGGGTTTCATTTTGGGAAGCCCAGGACTGCCTGGTGAAGACATGAGGAGGAGCTGAATCCCCTCAGACAGATCTGTGGATTTCTGCATTCTGGTGAGCTGGGTTAGAACACACTGGAGGGATGGAAGAGACTCACTTTACACCTCAAAGGACTGCTCTTTGATTCAGTGATAGATCAAATGGAAGGGCCCTGGACACATCTCTGGAAGGGAGATGAGGCTATACGAGAATCATAAAGAGTGGGACTGGGGATCTGGGATTAACCTTTTGATGCACATTCTACTGTGTCTGACATCCAGGTGTGAACTCTAGTCACTCCCATGATTTATGTTGTGGACAGTCTACTTCGGAGTCGTGTCTGCTGTGACAGACCTCTTTCCTTCAGGAAGATTACAAGGAGAATTCCTTTCTTAACCACATTGGTGCTAAGGCAATTCCCGCTGGGTGCTGGTCTTCTCCAAATCCCATTGTTCATGACAAGGTCAGCTCGTCATTAGCACAGCTCCAGTGTATCTCATGACGAGCTGACCTTGTCATGAGCATGGAAGGGGTTAAAATAAGACGCAGATCCCCAACATAAAACTTCAAAGACCCAGGCCCTAAATTACATTTGGTGTCTGGAAAAGGACTATAAGAAGGGGAGGTGAGTCCCCAAATGTTGTCATCTGCCAAGTGACCAGATGGGCTGTGTGAGAAGGGGAAGTTCTGCATGACTGTATCAGCTCTATGACCCTCATATGCTAGGGAAGTACTGAATTGTTCTGAGTCATATTGACAGCACTGCGCGGGAAGCATCAAGCTACCCCACTGAGCCGTGGTGACCCTGCATGCCTGAGGGGGTCACACTTGAACTGAGTTTGGGCCAGGTGCACAGGACCTGTGAATGCCAATGAAGTCCCCACACCAGCACCCCATGCCCCAGAGAGGGAAATGAGAAACTGACATTTTTTGTCTGCTAAGCGGGATCAGGTCTTTTGACTTGAACCTGACTGGCAGCACGCTTGACAAGAAGGGCCTGCAGCGATGGGTGCTTTTGTGTCCATCGTGAGGGGCCCGAGTTCACCGTACAGAATACGGACTTCGGAACGCTCAAGGAGAGGGCACTCACTTCACCGCTGAACACCATTCTGCCAGGGTGGATAAGACTCAATCTGGGCCTTTGTGGCCCAGGGCGGACTTGCTGCTAACAATGCTGTTTCACCATAGACACTTTTGACTAAGGGGCCCATTAGGATGGGGGGTGAACTTTTGGTGCCAGCCACCATAGTGGTGCTGGGACCGGCCGCCAGATGGGCGGCGGTCCTGCACCACTGATTAGGATGTGACTGTCACCCTGGTAGTCGCATTCCGCAATCTTGACATTGTGGTGGGTGCTGCTGTAAGAAGCACTTGCTGCAATGCCAAAATGGCATGTTGTAAAATGTGGCAAGCATGCCCAGTGCCTGCCACCTTGTGCATGGCAATGCCCCGCCCCCCAAACCCCTCCAACTCCCTGGGGGCCTGCAGTGGGCCCTCAAAGCAATTCCCGTCAGCCTTTCCATGGCAGCATCGCCACCATGGAAAGGTCTTTGAAAACGCCCATGTTAATATGGATGGTGGTGCCTGGTAGGCACCGCCACCATATTAGTGTCCAACTACACTCAGCCAGCATTCGTAATGATTGCGGTCCAGCAGAAAAGCGGCGGACGCACTCTACGTCCGCTGCGATATCCCCCGCCATGGTAATATGACTGGGGTAAATCAGGTTGTGATGGCGGGAGGATCGTTAATAGTTTTCATTCCCTGATGTGGCCACTATTGAATTTGGAATAATCACATTACATGAAGGATGGTGGGACAGTTTTTTTCCTGACAACTACTAAAACCCTGACCTCAAGGGGAATTGTCTGAAATAGGAAACTCCACCACCGTCAGCGAAACCACCAACTCCCATGGACGGACCATTGCTACGTCCATTTCACCTTCAGAACACCCACCATCCACAGGCACCTGCTCCCACGAAGAAACTGGACCAAAGTAATTGACGACAGCTCATCTCCTCACTTACAATTACGCCCCTACCATCGCGGAAAACTACAACCCCAACACCGCAGCCCGAACCCTGCATAGATGGATCTCGGACAGCGCCAACACTATAGGCCCCCTCAAGAAAACCAACAATACCCACGCCAAGAAAGCCAGATGGTTTACCACCAAACTTGCGAGAGTCCAGATGCACATGCCACCACATCGAAAAGGCCTGGAGGAACACCAAATCCACAGAAGCCCACAACAACTTCAGAGCCGCCACCAATGCCCACCATCAACTCATCAGAGAAACGAGGAAAAAAGCGATTTAAGGCAGAATCTCCCCCCACGTGCACAACAGCAAGGAACTCTTTAGCATCATCAAGCAGTTCACCAAACCCACCTGTGAGTCTTCCGACATCCCTACCTCACAAGACCTCTGCGAAAAACTGAGCACCTTTTTCCACTACAAAATCAAGAGCCTCTACGACACCTTCGACGAAGACAACCAACACACTGAACCCTCACCAACCACCCCGATGTCCACAAACCAGCATTTGATAACTGGACAGCCCGCACCACCAAAGACACACTTCAATCAAGAGTCTCTACGACACCTTCGACGAAGACAACCAACACACTGAACCCTCACCAACCACCCCGATGTCCACAAACCAGCATTTGATAACTGGACAGCCCGCACCACTAAAGACACACTGAAGACAATGAAGTCAATCCACTCAGGGTCCCCCACAGACCCCTGCCCCCACAACATCTTCAACAGAGCCACCGACACCATAGCACCCATGCTCTGTAACACCATCAACTGCTCCCTGGTGACCGCCTCATTCCCCGACGACTGGAAACACGTCGAGGTCAACCCCCTCCTGAAGAAACCCCCGGCGGACCCCACCGACCTCAAAAACTACAGACCCATCTCCCTGCTGCCGGTCCCAGCGAAAGTCATTGAGAAAGCCATCAATGGCCAATTTTCCACATTCATTGAAGAACACAACATCCTCATCCCCTCCCAGTCCGGCTTCAGAAAACTGTTGTTTTGCATTTGTCACCCTGAGTGGGATGGGTATGCTCAGACCCAGTCCCATGCTCTCCACACCACTGGAGTCAAGCTATCCTGGCTGAAGACGGCTGATAGCCAGAAACCGGTCCTGGGATGCTTGATTCTGGTCCAGGAAAGACATGGCTTGGCAGTTCGGGCTGGACTGTTCCCATGAGGCACAGGGTCAAGGCTGATTTGCATATGGCCATGTCTGAACTGGGGTGGTGTGGAGTGCAAACAAACGATGGATTTAGGCCCAGATCTCTGTACTGGGGTGAATGTATGACATTGTTCTGCATTCTGTCCATCAACTGTTGTTTTGCATTTGTCACCCCGAGTGGGATGGGTATGCTCAGACGTGAGTCCCATGCTCTCCACACCACTGGAGTCAAGCTATCCTGGCTGAAGACGGCTGATAGCCAGAAACCGGTCATGGGATGCTTGATTCCGGTCCAGGAAAGACATGGCTTGGCAGTTCAGGCTGGACTGTTCCCATGAGGCACAGGGTCAAGGCTGATTTGCATATGGCCATGTCTGAACTGGGGTGGTGTGGAGTGCAAAAAAACGATGGATTTAGGCCCAGATCTCTGTACTGGGGTGAATGTATGACATTATTCTGCATTCTGTCCATCAACTGTTGTTTTGCATCAGAAAAAAAAACAGCACGGAAACCGCCCTCCTTGCTGCAACAGACAACATCTGCACCCTACTGGACAAAGGAGAGACCGTAGCCCTCATCCTCCTCGACCTCTTAGCAGTGTGTCCTATGCAGACAACACCCAACTCATCCTATCCCTATCCAACGAGCCCAACACACAACTTTCAAGAAGGCATGGAAGCCATCGCCAAATGGATGAAAAACAGCTGCCTACAACTAAATACCAACAAAGCAGAAGTACTCATCATGGGCCCAAACCCCGATGCCTGGAGCGACACCTGGTGACCCCCTGCCCTCGGAAACCTGCCAACCCCCACGGACCGCATGCAATCTGGGAATCATCCTGGACTCCGAGCTCAAAATGGACAGCCAAATCAACTCTGTCTCGTCTTCCTGCTTCCACAACCTCCACCTCCTCCGTAAGACCTTCAGATGGATCCCCCTCAAACACCGAAAGACCGTCACTCACACCCTGGTCACTAGCAGACTAGACTACTGCAACGCACTCTATACAGGAATAAACAAAAACCTCACTCGCAAGCTAGAGAACATCCAGAACGCCGCCGCAAGACTAGTCCTCAACCTGCCAAAACACTGCCACATCTCCCAGCACCTGCGCACACTCCACTGGCTCCCCGTCGAGGCGAGAATCACTTTCAAGACACTCACCCACGCACACAAGGCTCTCCACGGCACTGGACCGGCATACCTGAACAGCCAATTCAAATTCCAAGCGCCCCAAAGGACCCTATGATCAGCCCAGCTCCCCTACGCTGTGGTCCCCCGCACCAGAAAGACCAGATCGGGAGGCCGCTCCTTCTCCTTCCTTGCAGCCAAAGCAGGGCACGCCCTTCCGCTCCACCTCAGACAGACAACATCGCTCCCCCTCTTCACAGGAAACCTCAAAACCTGGCTCTTTGACAGACCCCCACCTTGATGGAATGGAACCTCTTCCACGCAACCTTATGCCTTGAGACCCTTACTGATGAGTAGTTGTGCTTCAGAAAACCCTTGATTGATTGATTGATTGATTGATTGGCATTGTTTTGTTGATTCTGAATTTTGCAATACTTTGCATGTATAAATTTGAAAATAAAATACTACTTTTTTTAATAAAAACAAGTATTTGGCTGGACATTGATGTATTGTTTGTACTGTTTGCGTTTTAAGTTATGGGTCATGTTCCCTGACTTGTATTCACATTTCCCCCAAAGGACCATTGACTGCTCAACCACAGCTACCACTGAGAGTCAAGACAGAAGTGGTGCTTGACCCAGTTGAGCAGGATCTATAGTAGGTAGATTCCCAGAACATCATGAGTAAAAGGCCTCAACATCCACAGTTGGGCCCAGTAGCCCCTGCATGTCCTGTGGCCCTCTGAAAGGGGTTGTGACACTCCCCCTCCCCTATGTTGTGTATAATTTTGCCATCCCTCAAAGTGTGAAAGCAAGGGAATCCAAGGTGTGTTTAAGTCCTTGAACTTGGCTAATCTGAGACTGAAAGTTTTTTGCACGATATCTTTCAGGAAAATAATCTGCTGTGGTATGAGGCATGCTCCAAATAATGCCTCAGTTCCCTGAACTTACCAATCTCTAGTTCCCCAGATAGATTTTGTGTCTCTGGTGTCCCTCCAAAAGTCAAACCCGTCTAAAGACAGCTGGGAAATAAAGGAAGAAGAGTATATCTGTTTGATGTTAGTAAGCATATTCTTCCTAGCAGGTGTAGGTGCAATCTTATAATAGTATAAAGTAGGATCTGAACGGTAAAACCCAGAAAAATAAGCAATCTTTGTGTGTAAATGTTTTTGAACTACCTTTTGGTGGTGTTGAATAATGCTCCCATTGATGGTAAGTAAACATGTTACGTGGGAAACTTACTTTGTGCAAAAATTAATGACATTAAGGTTGGCAGAAATACATGATGTCAAAATCTGATGTTTCTTCATACAAGTTGTTTTTTGAAAAAGCAGCACATTTTACTAAATCAGACAGCATGCTATTCACAGTTTCAAAGTCCCAATCGTCAGAGAATGTACTGGAGGTGATGTTATTATTCAATGAAGTTTAAATACATGTCTTATTGTCAAAACTTCAGTGGGACCAAATACATCATATGAAACCCTATCCCAAACTAATCCTTCAGGAACCAGAACTGCTGCAATGTTCACAAAAGACAAGTATCTTCTTTCACGATGAGATGATGTATGTGGTTTCAGGACCAAGTTCACATGTTGTACTACAGAGAGTTCTGGGAAATAATGTCCATTCAGAAGCAGGAAAAACACAGTCACTGCACCTATCCAGAGGACTAGTAACAGTATACAAATTGCAATCCAGAGCTGTAGCCAGGGAGAAACAAAGTAAGTCTTTTTCAACCAAACAAAGATATTATATATTTTCTCGTTATGGGAAACAGTAGCTTGCTGTGGCTCAGGTTCATTTGGATCTAGAGAGAAGGTATCAAAATCGATGAAGTAGCCAGACGCTGTTCATTCTATCTTTGGAAGCTCAGCAGGTGTTATTGAACTGGCAGATGACTCATTGTGAGACATAGTCACATAAATGTCGGTATTAGGCCAAAGCAAATTCTGTGTTTTATTTGTATTTTGTTGTTTTTCAATTTCAATAGCCACGAGGTCCATTCTATTGTTGCCAACTACCGTTATTTCGTAGAGCAGAATCTTCAAACATTATTAGTCTTTCTGCCTGTACTTCCGGTATGGTAGCAAGAGAAGATCGACGGCTACCCAGGAGCCCACGCAGACTGCTATCCAGTATTGGCCACATAGTGTGGTTTGAATAGATCAATGGAGAAAAATCTCGAAAGAAGTACTGTTTTTGTTCCTTCGACAGCCAGGACAGGTACAGGCGCACTTTAAGATGGCCCAAATTCTCTTTTGTCCACAATCTTTTCCCTGACCAGGTCCCTGATCTTCAGGACCCAGGCACGTCTTGCCAAAACTGCTTTAACTTCCCCAGTGGTGGTGTGTATTACTGGGATGTTGCTTTGCAGTGCCCAGAATTCTCTAAGTTCCTGTAAAACAGCCAAACGATCATTGATCACAAATGCTTTTTCATCCGCCACCATCGAAGTCGGGTACCCATATTCTCATCCGAAACAGGACCTTGTAGGGAGTACGGCCTCCCAGGGAGCTTCTTAGCATGGTATTTAATGCCCTCTGGACCCCATATGGGTGATTGACCCAACCACCACCCGAGCAAAATACCCTTGCTGTTAAGGATTGCTTTAAGTCCCGGTTTTTCCTCTCCACAATCAAATTTCCCTTGGGATGATATGGAGAGGAGTACCGCAATGCCACACTCAAACTTCACAGGGCATCCTTGTAAGCCCGAGAGTTGAACGCGGGGCCATGGTCAGAATGTAATGTACAAATTACATATGTCCCCATGAAGACTTGCAAATCCTCCATAACAGTTTGGGTGTCAGCCGAGCGCTGAGGCCAAACCCAGAGGAATCTAGAGCATGAATCCACTGCCACCAAGATGTACATGTAAGCCACATCAGATTGTAAGGGGTCACTGTGGTCCAAATGGACACATGCGAGAGGTATGTCTGATATCATTAAAGGTGTCTGTGGTGGACATACTATGGTGGAACCCTTCATCTGCTGACAGATATCGCACTTAAGAACAAAGCCTATGGTCTGTTTGGTAAGATAACACTGTTTCAGTAATGAAACTGTTCCAGTGATACATGCGTGTGCTGAGCCCAGACCCTCTTTTTATACAAAGCAATGACAGCTATCATTATCTGTCCATCTACTCTTGTCCGAGGAAGAGTGATTGCAGCTATGGCAGCAGTTCTCACTGTCACCGTGGCTGCTTCATCAGCAAATGAATTCCCTTCAACGTGCACGCCAACACGTTGATGACTCAGCCTATGAATCATGTGAGCCCACGACAAGCCGTTTTTCAGCTCTGCCACTTGTTACCAAAATGCATGCTTTATTGTGCAACCTTTAGAATCTTTGAATCAATTCTGGCCCCAGAAGTGAAGATATTCATCGTATGACTGGACACACTAAAAGAAATCACAGACAATGAGGGTGGGGAATTCTCAATCTGCATTTGGTGACAGTATTAGGGCTTTTAGTTCTACCAACTTACTGTCCCACATATAACCTTTTGCAAACGCACATGCTGTGCTGTATTGCTGTTTACTTCCAATGGCTGGCTGAGCTGAACCATCAGTGTTAATTATATATTCATACTGATTTAGAGGCATTATTTCATTTAGGAGAGGATATTTTTGCTCGTAATGCAGAAATGCTTGGGTCTTTAATGTAGAATCAAACTGTAGTCTACATCTGTTGCAATGAGATAATTAGCCCATTATATCCCTTGTGGATCCAATGCATTAGCATTGGGAACGCTTGCATTTGTAACAAGCCTCTAAGGTTTGTACTGGAGTTACGACAATTATTAGTTTCCCCTGAGACAGTGCTCTTTCTCTCAATACAGCAATCTGTACTTCTGTCAGGATCTTTTCATTCGACAGTGTACAAATGAGATTTGTATGCAATGGGTATTGTTTCACCTTCATTGAAGGTGAGATAAGTGTACTCTGATTGACCCGCAATTACATGGATCACTACATTCATTGTGTTTACACATGTGTGTAAGTGTTTGGAAGCTATCAAGTAAACTTGTAGGGAAAGTAATTTTTCTGTATGTTCCTGTGACCAATGTCGAACTGAGAAATCAGGTTTGATTAATTCGTAGAAAGTTATTACTCTCTGCGGAATCAAAAATGTATGCTCTGTCAAAATGCAGGAATCCTGAAATGGATTCTAGATTTTTCAGAGTTTTTGGATGTTGAAACAGCACACATTTTTCAAAAAATTTGCATGCTAGCCTTTTCCCATCACTTGAAAGCTCATATCCGAAAAATAGGACATAGAGGGGGTAAATTTTTGATTTTTAAAGTTAAATTTGTAGCCCTCAGAGGCGAACCCCAAAATGATGTTGTTCAAATGATCCAATCATTTATCGTCCATCAGATAGATATCATCTACATAGGACAATACCTCCTCATTAAAATTTTAAAGTAACTCTGATACTCTTGCTGAAAACACCCCCAGGCTATTTTTATAACCTTGGGGCAGCCTACAAAATTGACCCTGAGAGAATAGGGCTGAGAATTATGTCAAATATCTGCTCCTCAGGCACCATATTTTGGCAAAAGAATATATTCAAGATATCTAGTGTTGTTTTGTATTTTTTCCGCACAATGTTATTCATTAATGCGGAACTGTGTGCATTTTGCACTGCAAATGTTTTCGTGCATGTGTTTAAATGCCTGTAGTCTAAAACACCACAATATAAATTATCAGGTTTCATTATGGGAAATAAAGGATTATTCGTGGAAGAGATACAATTCTCTATAACACCTTGGTATTCAATTTGATCTAAAATCTCCCTGACTTGTTTTTGTGTGTCAGGAGATCGATTATTTTTTACAGGGATTTCATGGTAAGGTGACTCAGCAGGAGCTAGTGCTACTGCCCACTTGTCCACATAGAATTTTTCATTTAATCTGGAACGAGGTCAGAGGAGGCTGTTAAAATTACAGTTTCTCACTTTGGGTAGTTCGTAACAAACTAAAGCTGCCAATATTTTTCTGCTGTAAGGATGTCGTATCCAAAGGACAGGTTCTCCCAAAAGAGACCTTTAACTTTCCTGGGCATGTACCCCTCAGTATGGGGTGTTATTTCATATAACTGGTGTGGGACACTTACCCTAGTATCAGGTGTCTCCACCGTGATATGGTAATTCAACGCCGCTGCCACCAGGTATTCCATAACGTTCTGGTGAGCTATTGTTACTTCTGCTGTGCTGTCTAGCATCGTCAGAGCCCCTTCGCTGTTCAGAAGCTGCGTCCTCAGCAGACTGGGCATTTCTAATTTTAAGGCCAGCTACCTTCTTCTTTTTAGATTGAGGTTTTCTTTTTAGTTTATCTTCTTTTTTAATATGAAAGTCTGAAGTGCAATGTGTCTCTCTTGACTTGGATCACTCTTCTGATCTGTGTTCTGACCATCCTTCCCTCTTGGAGTTTCTCCTTTAAATCCAGAAAGGAACAAAAGGATTGTGTATCAGTATCCTGATACCTGTCAGATTTTATTATGTTATCACATTGTCTAAGGTGATAGCTCCTGTCAGAAGGCTCCTGTTGAGGAGACTTACCCTGAGCTTGTGATGCATTTAGCTTATTTTTCTGCTGTTTGTTATCCCATTTCTTTTTCAAAGGATCTGGTGTTTGCTTAGTGTTATCCTTTTCAGGATTTCCTACTACTTGTGGTTTCATAGGTTTAGCTCCCAAATTATCCCTACCTAATTCACCATATGTATCTTCGATAATTTTTGCCAAATCCTGCACCTGTTTTGAAGGATTGCATTCCCTAAGGCACTGGCATATTGCCACCACTGCTGCCTCTCCTTTTATATTAGCCAACATAATTGTTGATACCTGCGAAAAATGCCTATAATTTAATCCCTAAGTTTAGAGCAGGTTCTGCCACATTGTCATTCTGAATTTGTCTTAATACTTCTGGTATCACTGCGATTGAAGGGGTGCTATTGAAGGGGTGCCATGAGTCCTCAGATAACTGTCGACATTCCTTGTGTCTATAGAATGGCGGCTCCCTCTGTACTCAGTGCTCCTTTAAGCTGTACCCGCGCTGAAGGTGTTTACGAACCCAGTGCCGTATAAAATATTCCTATTTAATTGTAGATCTTTACCAAAACACTCAGTTGAACTTAATATGTTTTTAGAGGATGAACAACTGGATGTGTTTTTTAACAGAAACTTGGCTCCATAAGGAATCTGAACCTGACCTGATCCAAACACTTCCCCCCGGCTATAATATTCAGAGGAAAGATTGTGAAACGAGGAAAGTTGGAGATATCACCATCATTTAAAAAACTCTTTTAAATGGCGTATCAAGTCCACTACCGGACTGTGAAAACGTATTTTTCTCTTTTCTACTCTCTGCTACTCAGTCTTTCTCAGGGATTCTAATTTACCACTGTACTGGTGTCTACGGACAATTTCTTAACTCGCTCCCTGAAATATCAGCCGCCCTAGTCAGCTCTTACGCCAATACTACTCTTCTGGGGGATTTTAATTTGCACTTTGATGACCCAAATAGTGCAGATGTGTCTAATCTCTCCCTAGAGCTACCAGCCATTCAGCTCTCACAAAAATTGATAGGCCCCACACACAAGAAAAGCCACACATTAGACCTTGTTTTTTCCAACAACGCTGGGCTGTCAATAGGCGATCCTCATCTGGTGGTCTGGTTGGACCACTTTTTTATTCCCATCTCACTAAAGTCACTATCTCAACCCACCATCACTGACCCCATTAAAAGGAGAGACCATCCTTGGTCCAAGCTTTCGTTTGAATCCTGTATCACTGCTCTGAAAAACTCTAAGCCTAAATTGGACCCCAACCCTGCCCTAGCCATGGAAAACTTTACTCACTGGATAGAGTATTCACTCGACATAGGCATCCCTTTTAACTCCAAATATAAAAAAGTGAGAGAACTCACCTAAACTCCGCTCATTAAACAAATCTGTAAAAGACTTGAGAGGAAATGGAAGATTGGTTACTAATTACTAAGTAAACAAAAAAACAGAGAATCTATAAACCTCTACCAGTTGGAAATGAAGAAAGCACAAGCACTCTATTATGAAGGAAAAATTAACTCAGCAGCCAACTCCCCCAGGAAATCTTCGCATCGCAAAAAATCTCCTAGACTTCCGCCCTCAGAAACGCGACATATTGTTTCGCCTGCTCATTGTGATGAACTTGCTGAATTTTTCCACAGGAAAATTCAAGACATTTATAATACATTTCCTTTTTCCTTATGCCCCATTGACCCTTTTGCAATGGAGAAGTCCCCTCTCTCCACTGAGCAGGTACTGCAGGAATTTCCCGCTATGAATTTGGATATCTTATCAGGAATTTTTTCACAAATAAAATCTGGCTCTCCTCTTGATCCAGCTTTCCTACACTTCTTTCGCAAAAACAAAGAAGTAGTGCTTCCAGTTATATTAGAGGTAATAAACCTATCCATTTCTTCCGGCTTAGTCCCAGCTCCTTCGAAGCATGCCATGGTGAAGGCTCTGTTTAAAAAGCCTAGTCTTAAACCTGATGTCCTGGGTAACTACCGCCCTACCTCCTTGTTCCCTGGGATCTCTAAGATCCTAGAAAAATAAGTCAACACAATCCTATCAGACTTCCTGGAAACTCATACACTTGTACGCTATTCACAGACTAGGTTCTGTCCTCAACATGGAACAGAAACAGCTCTGCTGGTCTTGTTAAAAAATTCCAAAAGTATTCTTGACCAGGGAGGAGCAGCAGCCATCATCCTACTTGACCTAAGCTCTGCATTCGACACGGCCAACTTTGATATACTCTTAAATAGACAGCAAAGTTGAAGTCTCTGTTGGTGCCATCACCTGGCTCAGCTCCTACTTGGATGGCAGATTGTTCTAGGAATTTGCAGGAGATTATTTTTCTAAGACCCTACAGCTCAGCTACGGAGTGCCTCAGGATTCTTCCCTGAGCCCCACACTATTTAATGTATACGTAAAACCACTTGCAGATATTATTTTGCCATGAGGGATCAAAATCTTCATCTATGCTAACGATATACAGTTGGTGGTTGCTCTCAGCCACCACCAAAGTACTCTATCTGACCTGGAAGTGGCATCAGGGAAACCACTCCTGTCTCAAACTAAATGGAGGAAAAAAAAGAGCTAATGCTCCTGGGCAACTCTCTGAGTATGGAGCCTAAATTAGCCTGCCCCCTCCCCTAATGCTAAAATGAAAAGCCTAGCTGTCTTGTTGGACAAATCCTTTATATTCAACCATCAAGCAGTCATGCTGGCAGGGGCCTGCTATAGCATCCTTAAACTCCTGCAGAAAATCCTTCCTCTCTTTCCTAAGAGAACAAGAAGAATCATGGTCCAAGCCCTAGTACTTTCTCGATTGGCTTATGGGAACTCCCTCTATTTGGTAGCCCCCAACTCTACGATAAAGAAACTCCAAGTCGTTCAGAACTGTGCCGCCCGGCTTCTATTTGGTATGCCCAGAACTCAATTGGCTAAGCCAGCTTTGAAGGTCTTACATTGGCTTCCTATCTCAGATAGCATAAGGTTCAAATCCCTATGCATAGCTCACAAAACCTTACGGGGGAATGACCCTTCAATAAAAGAGTCTCTCATCAACTTTTATCACTCCTTGAGATGTCTAGGTTTGGCTAATTTAAATTCATCCGTAATCCCCAAAGTTAAATGGGTGAGATGTCGAGAAAAATCCTTCTTGTACAACATAGCCAGACTCTGGAATACTCTCCCTGGATATCTTCGGTCAGAGTTACGTCACCTTCCTTTTTGGACACTCCTCAAAACCTGGCTGTTCCAAAATCTCCCTCTTTAAACCATTTAGCTCCTCTCTGTCCTGCTGCTTAGTGCTGGGTTGCCTTCTGGTAGCTACGCACTAAATAAATGTTGTTTTAAATCAAATTAAATTAAATATAGATGGCAGCGAAGATCCTTCCCCAAGTGGTACAATCCTCTGTACCCAAAGTGGTACAATCCTCTATCGGGGGAGCTATCCCCATCGGCAAGCAAATTGTCAGTATTTAGTGTCTTTTCTTGTGGGTCTGTGTATGGAAACACTGCCTCTAACTGTGCTATTTTCTGTGCTATCCAGAATGGCATTTGCTCAAGTTTAATGGGCATTCTTCCCATAACTGTGTTCAGTGTTTGTGGGGTGATTTTAGTTTTGGTCCCTTGTAGCTGACCTGCTGGAGTAACCCTTACGGGTTGAAGTGTGAGGGTTCTCATAACAAACTGCGTCAGATTTCTGTAAAATTGTATTATTTCGTTGTGAAGTGGACTGCCAAGTCGCTCCATCTCTGCTGAGCAGAACAAGTCTTGATTTTTCTGTGGTGTGTGGCAGGACGCCTTTAAACCAGTTTATATGTTCCTGGTATGTTAACGGGACCTCTATGTTTCGGCATGCATTGTATGCTCCTGGTATGTCATCCAGAGTGTAAGAATGACATGTATTTGTATAGAACACCTCCGTCCTGTATGCTTTGTGTGCCTCAACCACAAAGGTAATTGTCCCACCTAATGCTGGGCCTCCAATGTCTGCTAGTTTTAAATAGTTTTGGTCTTTCTTTTTGCCTGCTCAGGGACTTCTTCCAGTGCCATGCATAGAACAAAAATGTTGTGCGACCAAATAGTATAATGTCATTTGTATCTGACTTAAAAATCCTTAATGAAATACGATGTAGCCTCATGCCGAAATTATGGCAAATTAGAAGGGTCCATTTTCTCCTGAAGTTATCTTACGTGGTGAGGAAGAATAAAAATGTGCCTCTGTTACTGGTGCAGACATTCATCCTGGACATGTGTCAGAAATGGGGCCAGTTAAAATCCATGATAATATATATTATTGATAGGTAAAATACTCAATCTGAAGTTCATATACATATTTATGACACCTGGTGACATCATCCTATCCATGTAATTTTCAAATTTTGGAGCATTATTGTAGTCGAGAAATGTTTCCACACACTATCTTTCTGTTATATGAGTCCAAAATCTTTCATTAAGCAATTTTACAATACTATTTGAAATAAAGCCTGCGTCTGCCCACAGCTTATTTAGGCCCGGGCAGGTGAGCCAGTCCTCCACATATTTAAACTAATGTATGGTAGAAGCTTTATACAGGTTTCTCGGCTCACTCAATGCCTGCTTATATGATTCTAGTTATGCTGTTTCCCAAATTCTTAGCCAATAAAGAAGGGGTTTAAAATTAGCTATTTGGGTGATTTCTTGAGACCTATTTCAACGAAGAGAGGGAGCATTCGAGTACTTTGCAGAAAAGTGACCAAAAATCTTATGTACTTATTCTCCATCACAATTCCCTCAGATCACTGCTTCATAAAGAGCAGACATGATAAACTTGCAGGGCTAGTCACAGTGACCTAAAGGTAGTCGATTTATGGATTGCTAAGACAACAACTCATCGGTTCTGTACTATTAAACAGCTCTTAAGAATTTCGAGGTTCTAAGAAAGTGTGTTAACTAAATTTGCATCCAAGTATTTAGAATTCTTAACCCTGTTGAGTACTGTGTCCCTGAACTAACTTCAGTTCACCCCTAAAGGACCTCTGTGGGTGTGGTACAATGTAGTAGGCCTTTGGAAATCATGAAAACATGTTAAGTAAGATTTGCAACTTCATGGGAGTTTTTGAGATGAAGAGGGTATCATCAGGGAAAGTAGAACTTGGATTTTATGGTCTTCCAATTGAGGGGAGTCATTATCTCACACCCCAACATAATCAATTACATAATTAAGGTAAAGAGAAAACAGGGTGGAATCTAAGGTATGTCTCTATCTTACACCGTTTTAAATGTTAATATGGTTGGCCAACTCCCCATGCATTTAATAGTTTTTCACATCACAGGTGTTAGGTACCAAGACAAACATGGCCGTCAAATAAATGAAAGCCACATACAAATGTTTTCTCTTTAAAACCAAATATTTCCAATATAATATTAGAAATCAGAAAAGTAGGTGCACAGTGCTCACCTACATTCTGAACCCCATCAAAGGTCATCAAACTACTGGGACCATGCGTTAGTTTGGATATAAAACTCTGCATGGCTGTTTCCATGCAGACTTTCATTGGCAACAATTTGCAAATACTACTTATTATTGTTCTTAATTGCTCCTAGGAGGTCCTGTCAGTTGCCCTCTTCGCATTTATTCTTACTTAGTTCTGCACAAATTCCCCATAACATTACCATTAACGGTGGGTCAGGGGTACTGGAAATATGAAAAGAGAATATCTGAATGATCTATGCCAAAGAAAACTTTGACCCCTGAAAAACATTTCAGATCTTCACAAACAAATATAACATCGCAACAGGACGATAAATGACATAATGAAGACATTAGCCACTAATGCCAAAAAAGAGTCACAAACAAATTAGCACAACCTTGGTACAGCAGTCACCTAAATGAAGAAACAAGGAGACTTAGACTTGCAGAAAGAAATTGGATGCAAACAATAACCTCGCCAGAACTAAAACAGCTCAGAACTCTGAGAAATCCATACAGCAAAATTATTATATAGAATACAAATGCAGAAGCCTTTAGATCAGAGCTAGATAACACAAAAAAACACCGAGACAAATTGAATGAAACAACAATCGTGCCACCATAACAATACCCCACAGGATACCACCACATGGCTGAACTGTGAAGACTTCTTGACCTTTTTCAATTAGAAGATACAAAAAATTGATATTGCCATATCAAAAGACTCAGTACATCTAGAAGTGTCTTCCCAACACCCCCAACTTGAAGGAAACCAACCGCAAAAGATCACTCTCCCCCTCCATGAGAGCAAAAAATATAATCATCTACAGTGAATTCAAGACCCTCAATGAAAGAGAAATACAAACATTCTTTCTGTTAGCAATAAAGCCAAAAACATAGTTCAATGACCCCATACCATCTAAAATTCTGAAAGGCACAAGTCAACCTTTCTATGCTGTAAGCAATTGGTTTTGTTGGTTGACTGGGGTGTGAGCACTAGTCAAGCAGCATCCACAATCCTTGTCAGTGAGAGGCACAAGCCAACCCTAGGCTAACATTTGCTCAACCCTCTGGTAGCTTGGCACAGAGCAGTCAGGCTTAACTCAGAGGCAACATGTACAGTATTTATGCAGGACTTCAAACAGTAATAAAGTGAATACAAAACACAAGAAAGATCCTAAATCAATAAAAAAAAGCAAAATTTCATAAATAAAACAAAGCCCAAATAACAAAAATCTAATCAGTAGAACCAGAGACAAGCAATTTTAAAGGTTTTAGTGAAAATACCACCGAACAAAATAAAGCTGCACGTGTGGTTATCTGGTTGCGGAAGTTGCAAATTCAGGCCAACCATAATGGAGCACGGGCTGGCTTGGCTGCAGGGACCCACTGAGGTCTGCTGAGCACGGTACCTCAGCTTCTGGTGTGTGGTCTGCATAGCATTGCTTTGCAAGACTTCGCATCGTCAGGTGTCGGTTATGATGAAGCTGTGCAGCAAGACTTTGCTGGGCTATGTGTCACTTTGCAGGAGTTCCGGTGAGCTGTGCGGTGAAGCTTGTCGGGGCTTTGCATCACTTCTGATGGACCTGGCTGTTGTGGGGCAAGGCTTTACATCACTGGGCGTTGATTCTGATGATGCTGGCAGTTGTGCAGCAATGCATTGGTTTGGTTCTGATGGGGACCACAGCTGTGCTTTCAGAAGCACCTTCAGGCCAACCTCTAATGATCCAGGACTGGGGTGGCACCACTTGGGAGGGCTGGACTCGCAGATGTTCCAGGTGCTGGGTTCAAGATTGTTGGAAGTCTATTATGCCCCTGATGCTTCTGATCAGGAGGCCAGGCCAGCCAACAATCCCTTGACTCACTCTTCGGTCCTATGTTCAGAGTTGCAGGCCCAGTCCTTCTCACACAGGCAAGAGGGCAACAGTGCAGCAGTCCTTCATAGTAGAAGTCCTTCAGAGCAGCAGTCTAGCAGACTGACAGTCCTTTCAGCAGTCCTTACTGGCAAGTAATTCACAGGTCCAGAAGTGTACTGAAAAGTTGATGTATGGGGTTAATTAGTTCTGCCTCTGAAGTGGGGAGAAGCTTCTAGAGGCATGCCTTTGAAGTACACAGGTGCCCTGCCCTGGCTCCATACTAACCACAGGAGGTATGCAGCCCCTTGTAAAGAGGCAAGACGCAGCCTATTCAACTGTAAAAAGGGTTGTGCCCCGCTCTTCCTTCCCATTCTGCCCGTGATGACCCATCCAGGCTCATCTAAGCTTCCTACTGTGTGGCGTTCTAGGAGGAATACACAATGCCCAACTGTCAACTATATCTAGTCATGTGACCTGGAAACAGGCTGCAGACAAAGAACGGCTATGCAGGAAAATGCTAACTTTCTAAAAGTGGAATTTTCAAAATTGTGATTTAAATTCTGACTTCACCATCAGTTAGATTTTTTTCATTATAATTCTACCATCCATGAACTGGTTACATTTGGAAATTACAGCTTATTAAATGTAATATGGTAACTCAAGTTTTATCCTATGGGAGAGGTAGGTCTTGCAGGGTTTTTCACTACCAGGGCTTGTAAAACTGTTCAAACGTTTAAATACACAGCTCCGTGCCCTCAAGTTCGTCCAGTGCCTACTCTAGAAGTGACTTATATGTATTAAAAAGGAAGGTTTGGACCATGACAAAAGGTTTATTTTGCAAGGTCGGAATGACAGTTTAAAACTTCGCACAAAGGATGCAATGGCAGACCTGAGACATGTTTAATGTGATACTTAAGTGAGTGGCACAATCAGTGCCGAAGGCATACTAGTAGCATTTCATCTACAGGCCCTGGGCACAGGTGTTAGCAACTTAACAGACACTTACAAGTAAATTAAATATGATAATTGGGTAGAAGCCAATCTTACCATGTTTTAAGGGGAGAGAGCATGCACCTTAGTACTAGTCATTAGTGGTAAAGTCCACGGTTTCCCACGACCAGTAAAAATGAAGTCAGCAAAACAGGAGGTCTTAAGGGATAAAGATAGGAGGAAAACCACTCTAAGAACGCCACTCATAAGCATGATCGTGAACTTCTTCTTAACAAAAGGATCAATCCCACAGTGTCTTAAGTCTGGTCAAGTAATGGGACTACTGAACAAACTGACTCTGATCCATAAGCACTAAATAACGTTTGTCTGATAGCCACCATCCCACTCCTTCATAACTGCTGGAAAATGTGTGCATACCCAACTGTGCCAATACACTCAGCAGTTTAATCTATTAGACAGGTGCCAACAGGTTTTAGACCTGGGCACAGCATGAAAACAGTCATTGTATTCTATGGATTACACTCTAAAAACACCCAACAATGACTCATGCCTCCTGATTCTCCTGAACCTGTCCTCAACTTTTGATAAGGTAAGACACAACAATCTCCTTGAGCTTCTTGAAAATGGCCTGAGTAGGGCAGAAAATCTGATAAAATGGTTCTTCTTGTTTCTGCAGAACAGATCACAGAAAATCAAGCTGAGTAACACACTATCCAATCCTTCCCTGGTCTTAATTGGGATCCCCAAGGATCCACCTTATCCCCCACCCTGTTCAACCTGTACATGGAACCATTTATGGAAATCCTCAAACAAGCGAACATATCTTACCACATGTACACAGATGATACACAATGGTAACTAACGCTATCTTCTCTGAAAGATATCAGAAGACTCAATGACCTGCTCATGGGAACACAGCAATGGCTGGCACAAAACCACCTACAATTAAATGCACTAAAACACAATTTTTACTACTATCTCTATCAGAGAGCTCTCTGCCAGTGAAAGAATGGATTAGCAACTGCAAACCAATTATCATAGAGTCAACTAAATCCCTTGGAATTACACTTGACAAAAACTTCAATAAGCAAGCACACATAAGTGCAGCCACAAAAGGCGGCTTTTTCCAAATGAATCTTGTCTGGAACATAAATACTTTCCTACCACTCCTAGACATCCAAACAGCAGTGCAGTTCCTAATCATCTCCAGACTAGAATACAGAATAGTCACGTTAACTGGACAAAAGAATTGCTCTGCTCAAGACTGCTCTTAACACTGAGGCTAGGCTAATTACAGGATCAAGGCGCTACTACCATCTCACTCCTATGCTCAAATCACTACAATGGCTCCCTTTCAAAGCCAAGATTCAAATGATGATAGTTTGCTGAACACACAAAGACCTACTCCATAATACTTTCTTATAACTGGCTCAGAAGCTCTTGATTTCTGGAGGCCGTCATACTCTACAGAGTATGGTCACTCTGTTGATAAAACCCCCGAATTTCAGAAAACAGATGACATGCTTGTGTTGGAGGCACCAAGAATTTGGCGCTCTCCCCCACCTGAGACACGGGCTAACCCTTCTTCCTTAGCATGTAAAAAAGAAGTCAAGATGATCCAAATGAACAGATTCTTCAGCTAACGGACCGGACTGGATCAATCCACCAGTGTGATCAAAATTGAATTATGCAGTGGTTGTTAAACATAGAGGGACTGCTCCCTCTTCCCACCATGTTTAGAAACCACTGCATACTCCTCAGTCCCCTTACTTACCCTGCAGTGATTAATAGGTGGGGTATGCAGTGGTTTCTAAAAACGGCGGGGATAGGGAGCAGTACCTCTATGTTTAGAAACCACTGCATATCACTCGGTGTCCTTACAATCTCCGCAGTGATTAAATGCTTTAATCACTGCAGAGTATGTAGAACTCATACACCCACTGCATATTACTTGGCTCCCTTACATATTGCAGAGTATATAACAACACCCACCACTATTTATATGGGCAAAATTCATCCTTGCTTCCATTTTTAGATGAGAGGGTGCATTTTGCTCAAATAAAATATCGTTAAATTCCCACTTCGTCTTGTCAAGGAATTCCACAAAATCTGACAGTATTTTAATGTAATTCCAGTGGATTCCACAGAATCAAACTCCACATATTCTACCCCCACCAATAAGCTTGGCACAATCTATCACCTTATATGCACATGCATTGCTTGGATCTTATTCCAAAACATCAACAATCGGAGAATAATAAGAAACACAAACCATCCATAACATTTTATCCACACTCAGAAGAACCACGTGGCTCAGTGAGCTCCCCACAATGAGGAGCTAGGCGCATTGAGCCCCAGAAACACCCCGGATAGGCATACATATAAGGCAGCAATGTGATATACACAGGAAGCACCTAACACAATTGATCAGTTTCCTTAATATTTGTGCAACACCCTGATATCTAATAATGTCTTCCATGGAATCAATCAATCAATCAATCAATCAATCAAGAAACTTGTTTAGCGCACTACTCACCTGGAGGGTCTCAAGGCACTTGGGGGGCGGGGGTGGGGTCCGCTACTGCTCGAACAGCCAGGTCTTGAGTTGCTTCCTGAAGGAGAGGTGGTCTTGGGTCAGACGTAGGTGGATGGGGAGGGAGTTCCAGGTCTTGGCTGCCAGGTAGGAGAAGGATCTTCCTCCCGTGGTGGCTCTTCGGATGCGTGGAACGGCGGCGAGGGCGTGGCTGGTCGATCGTAGCTGGCGGGTGGGAGTGTAGAAGGTCAGTCGGTTGTTGAGGTACTTGGGGCCCAGGTCGTGGAGGGCCTTGTGTGCGTGGGTGAGAAGTCGGAACGTGATTCTCTTGCTGACGGGGAGCCAGTGTAGGTCTCTCAGGTGTCCGGAGATGTGGCTGTGTCGGGGGATGTCCAGGATGAGTCGTGCGGAGGCGTTCTGGATGCGTTGGAGTCTTTTCTGTAGTTTGGCTGTGGTTCCGGTGTAGAGGGTGTTTCCGTAGTCCAGTCGGCTGGTGACGAGTGCCTGGATGACCGTCTTCCTGGTTTCGGTGGGGATCCATCGGAAGATCTTTCGGAGCATGCGTAGGATGTTGAAACATGACGATGAGACGGCGTTGACTTGTCCGGTCATCGAGAGGGAGGAGTCCAGGATGAAGCCCAGGTTGCGTGCGTGGTCCGTTGGTTTTGGTGCGCTGCCCAGGGCAGGGGGCCACCAGGAGTCGTCCTAGGCAGAGGGTGATGATCCAAGGATGAGGACTTCCGTCTTGTCTGAATTCAGTTTCAGGCGGCTGTTCATCATCCACTCGGTTATGTCTTTTCTCCCTTCGTGTAGGTTGGTTCTGGCGGTGGCGGGGTCGTTGGTGAGGGAGAGGATCAGCTGGGTGTCGTCTGCGTAGGAGATGATGTTGAGGTTGTGTTGGCGTGCGATGGCCGCGAGGGGGCTCATGTAGATGTTGAAGAGGGTGGGGCTGAGCGAGGAGCCTTGGGGTACGCCGCAGATGACTTCGGTGGCCTCGGATCTGAACGGGGGGAGGCAGACTCTCTGGGTTCTTCCGGCGAGGAACGAGATGATCCACTTTAGTGCCTTCTCTTGGATTCCGATGTTGCTGAGGCGCTGCACTAGGGTGCTGTGGCAGACAGTATCGAACGCTGCAGAGAGGTCCAGGAGGATGAGGGCCACTGTTTCCCCGTTGTCGAGCAGGTCTCGGATGTCGTCAGTTGCTGCGATGATGGCGGTCTCGGTGCTGTGGTTGGCTCGGAAACCGGACTGCAAGTGGTCGAGGGATCCGTTCGTGTCGAGGAAGGCGGCAAGCTGTCTGTTGACGGTCTTCTCGATGACTTTGGCAGGAAAAGGGAGGAGTGAGATGGGGCAGTAGTTCTTGTGGTCGGTGGGGTCTGCTGATGGTTTCTTCAGGAGGGCGCTGAGTTCGGCATGCTTCCAGCTCTCCCGGAAGGTGGCGGTGTTGAAGGAGCAGTTGATGATGTCTCGGAGTTGGGGTGCGATGATGGAGTCGGCCTTGTTGAAGACATGGTGGGGGCATGGGTCGGTTGGTGATCCGGAGTGGATGGTGTTCATCGTGTGGATGGTGTCTTCGGTGCTGACCATGGTCCAGGCGCGGAGGGTGGTGGTGGGGGGTGTCGGTTCGGTGGTTGGGTGCGTGGTCTGTGCGCCGGAGCTGTTGTGTATGTCGGCGATCTTGCTGTGGAAGAACGAGGCGAGTGAGTCGCAGAGGTCTTGTGAGGGAGTGATGTCATTGTTTCCGGCGCTGGGGTTGGAGAGCTCTTTGACGATGCTGAAGAGTTCCTTGCTGTTGTGTGCGTTGTTGTCTAGTCGTTCCTTGAATGCTGTCTTCTTGGTGGTGTGGATCAGCTGGTGGTGTTTGCGGGAGGCGTGCTTGAGGGCGGTAATGTTGTCTGTAGTCGGGTCTTTGCGCCAGGCTTTCTCGAGGGTACGACAGTTCTTCTTGGAGTTCTTGAGATCGTCGTTGAACCAGGAGGCTTTCTTGCTGCCGGGCCTGCTGGGATGGTTTTTCAGAGGTGCGAGGTCGTCAGCGCAGTTGGTGATCCACTGTGTGAGGTTGTTGGCTGCTTGGTTGGGGTCCGTTGAGCTGGCGGGAGGGTTCTGGTTCAGGGATGTGGTGAGCTGGTCGGTGGTGATCTTGTTCCAGCTCCTGCGGGGAACCTGTTGCGGGTGGTGGTGAGTCATGGTCCTTCTGAAGCTGAAGTGGACGCAGCTGTGTTCTGTCCAGTGGAGTCCGGTGGAATGGCTGAAAGAGATGTACTTGCTGGAGGAGAAGACTGGGTCAAGCGTGTGTCCGGCGTAGTGGGTGGGGGTGTTCACCAGTTGCTTGAGTCCGAGGTTGGCGAGGTTGTCCAGCAGGGTGGTGGTGTTGCTGTCATTGTTGTTCTCCAGGTGGAAATTGAGGTCCCCTGGGAGGATGTAGTCAGCGGAGGAGAGGGCGTGCGGGCTGATGAAGTCTGCGATGTCTTCGCTGAATTGTGTGCGAGGTCCTGGGGGTCTGTAGATGAGGGTGCCTCTGAGTGTGGTCTTGGGGTCGGTGTGTATCTGGAAGTGAAGATGTTCGGAGGCTGTGAGGGTGTCGTCGGAGTTGGTCGTGATGCGGATGGTGTTCTTGTGGACGAAGGCGATGTCTCCTCCTGTCTGGTTGACGCGGTCCCTCGGGCGCTGAGGAGGCGTTCATCTATGTTTCCGTGAGGAAGGGGACGTCTGGAGATGTGGTGTCGAGCAGGTTCCAGAGTTCCACGGCGTGTCTGTGGACGGAGCGGGTGTTGAGAAGGATGCACTTCAGGTGGTTGCTGCTGGTGGCCCGGCTTGGTGGGTGCGGTGCAGGTCCGGATGCAGGAGAATTTGCAGGATTGGCAGGTGAAGGGTCCGTGCGTGTGTCTCGGGGTGGCTCGGTAGCAACCGGGGATCCGGCCGGTGTTCAGTGCGTTGAGGGTGGCGTTGTCGTAAGTCCGGCGGGTGGGCTGGCAGCTGCGGGGGCCGGGGGTTCTGGCGCTGGGCGCGGTTCAGGTGCAGACGGGCGCAGACGGGCTTGCCTTTGGCGCGCCTTTGGCGCACAATCGGCTTGCCTGATGCGCGTGCTCGCTGCGCGCATGCGCGAACTCTGCCATAAATGGAGAGTGGGGGGGGGCGAGAGGAGGGAGGAGCAGCTGGGAGGTGGGAGCGGGGTGGCGAATGGGAGAGGGTAGAGGGAAACAGAAGGAGGGGGGCCGGGCCGTGGGGGAGCAGCGGCAGGGAGCGGGGTGGACCAGCGGGCCACGGGGCCAGAAGCGCTAGAGCAGAGGGCGAAAACAGGGGGCAGAGCACAAATGCGACAAATACAATCAGGGGCACAGCAGCAGGACAAAACACACAGCGGGGGAAAAGGCCACTAAGAACTATGAGGACAGTACAGAAGCACAGCGGGAAAAACTGCGGCAATCACAGCGGGGGAAACTACGAGGACACAATCAGGGCAGCAGTACAAACCACAACGGGGAACAAAAGGCTGCAAATGCGATCAGGCGGCAGCAGCAGGGGATTGGGTGACTTTCTGGAGGAGCCACGGGTGCTGGAAGAGAAGTTCAAGTTTGTAGACGGGCTGAATAGAGGTCTGTTTTGAAAGGCCAATATTACGCTCTTCTTCTGAGGGATCAGATTACATTATGGATGCAACTCCCCAGTTTGTCCTCATATGCACACTTGAGTGTGTCCGGTGCATAATGGAGCTCGGTGCCTATAACCATTCAAAAGAAGATCTTGAAGAGTCTCTTGCTGTACGACGGTGTCTTAATAATTGCAATTCCAGACTGTTTTTAAAGGACTCATTCCTACTAAAGGGATCACTCTCATATTCTTCCCTTCAGTGTTGGAGTTACAGTGCTCCTGCCATCTAACATTGTCGGATCTCCTGGCTGTTATAAAGTTGCCACCTCTCCAAAAGCTCTCATTGTCTTTCAATAACATATGTTATAATATGCAGGCACTTGGAAAAAGTGTTCCTCCAGTTGTATAGTTCCAGTTACCCATGAAATTGAGTAATGGTACACTTCACATTATCACTATCATATTTGACTCCTTTCCTATGGGTATCAGAGAGGGTGCAGGACAGGACTTGCACATCAAGATATCATGGTCATTCATATGATGAACACATGTAGTAAGTCCAGAAAACTGGCATATGGTCAAGATAAGCACCTATAGAAAGCTGTAGATCTACTATTCTTAACTGTACATAAGAACACTTCTAAAATGAATTGCAAAGTATCTTACGAACAATCCATGTGTTCTTGAGCGAGTCAAGTGTTGTGTCTTCCTGTTCACTTGGAATCTGGAATAAAGCCTGTGTTCCAGATTCCAAGACAGACGGTTGGGCCCAGGTTTAATACATAAAGTGTATTCTAGTTGCTCTGAAGAATAAAGCAACTTACCTTTAATTCTACGTGCTGTCATCTTTGGGTTGCCTGATTCCTACATTGGCGACAAGCGGACAACGGACCCCAAACCTGGAGCCCTGCAAGTAGCAGATCACGTGTCCGGTTTCTCACAGAAGCAATAAGAAGTCTCCTGATTATGGCTGATAAATGCTGTGGAAAAACGCATCCTGAACGAACGTGGTGGTGAGATTCTGTGAATTTTTACTTATTTTGTCGTCTTTTGTTCACTTAACGAATTCTCCACGCGCTGTATCTCGTGCACGGAACAATCGCATTGCATGAAAAGTAAGGCCTGCAATAGTCACCACGCGCATGGTGTCAGAGCTCACACGATCCCATAACAGTTGATGTGAGTTGCACGGTCTATGCGCTGATCTCTAAGCCTGAATGTAACGCGCTGGTTATCACGTTTTCAATCTCTGCCTGCGTGGGATTTCTAAAACTCATCTCTGTGCTTAACCAATTAAACGCGCATGTGCAGTCATGCTCAGGAAAGACTGGTGCACGAACCTTCTATGAAGGTGTGAGGAGTTACATCTAAAGGCTGTTGCGTTTAAGCTGTTTGCAGTCACCATTTCAACTATTTGTAATGGTGATATGCTCACCTTATGACAGATCACATATTAAATTTACTTAAAGATTTTATTGAATAAAGTTCAACAGCATACAGTGATTTGCACACCTCAGGTGCAGATCATATCTTCTGTTATAAAGTATTTTATCTGATAAAATTTACACGGTGATCTGTACACCTCTCTGGAAGATCATATTACTTTTGTCCTTTAGCATCTCTGAATTCGGTGATCTGCACACCTTATTGTCAAATCATATTTTTTTTGTTGTGTCATTAATATTATTATTTTTTATGGAGGGTTTTAATGCACCTGCACCATTTTTACCCACTCCTGGTGAGTCCATTTTGGACTGGAAACAATGGAAAGAAGATTTAGAAGCTTATATCAAAGCAATTGGTGGTGATGACTTTACAGAAAAGAGGAAGCTAGCAATATTAGAGCATTGTCTTGGTGCTGAAGGCAGACTCATCTTAAGTCACTTACCTCCTAGCACTGTACCTCACGCATTGACTTCGGATGACGACATTGATGTTTTTGATGAATCTATTAAACAACTTGACAAGCGTTATATAAAAATAAAAATAAGTTGTAGTACATCATACATTTCTCAGCAGAGGTCAATTGGTAAATGAATCCATAGATGACTTAAGAATTTTGGCATCCAAATGTAATTATTCTACATTTCATGACCAGATGGTGTGTGACCAACTTGAACATAAGGTTGCAGATGTCAAACTACAGGAAAAACTATTAGCTGCTGAAGACCTTACATTAAATAAGGCCATAGATATAGCTCATCGTTTTGAGGATATGAAAATCGTTTTAAAAGAACTTGCAGAGCAAAACGTCGCTGAAGTTCAGTTGGTTAAAAAGACTAATGTTGATGAGGGGATTTCTAACAAATCCAAGTTTAAAACTCATTCCAATCAAGACAGGAAAGTATATGTTTGTTTCAAGTGTGGTATCCCTAGTCATTTGGCCAATGATAAAAGATGTCCTGCCAGTGGTCAAATATGTAGATTTTGTAAACTGAAGGGGCATTACACTAGGATGTGTAGGAACAAGAATAAATCCAAGAACAGTAGTGTTGATTTTAAAAACCAACATCATGAACAAGTTAAATAGGTTGATTGTGATGTCAAAGATGATGAATGTCTTTCAGCAGTATATGAAGTTAACAGTACAAAAGATGCTCCTTATTGCACTGCTGTAATTGGAGATCAAAATGTAAGAGTTGTGGCAGACTCTGGGGCTAGACATACCCTAATTGGAGATGAATGGTTGAAAGAATTTCCAAATGTAAGTTTATCTGCACCTAACATCAAGTTAGTGGGGTATCGCAGAAAACCCATAGATGTATTGGGATTTTTCATATTTACCATAACTTTTAAAGGAAAGACTATTCCTTCAAAAGTATGTGTTGCAAGGGAGGGTTCATGTCTCTTGGGTTGGCCTCAGCAGAGAGATCTTATGATCACACTTGATCCTAATCAACCTGATCAAGTTCTTTGATATTCGGATTTGATAGTACACGTTGATATTGGTCCGGCACCTGAGTGGGGAAAATGCTTTCCTTGTTTATTTTCATCTGCTAAATTAGGTCTTCTTAAAAATGTTTTTCACAAAATAATTCTGAAACAATGCTATACCAAAACTTCATAAGGTCAGAAATGTCCCGTTACACTTAAGAGATGCTGTCAAGAATGAACTAGAGGGGGGAGGAGCTTAGCGCGCATCAAAGATGGTCGCGTGAGCACAGGGCTCCCGAGACCCTCGCCGCCTCCCGCATATATCCTGCCACTAATCCTGTTACAGAAGATGGGTTATTAAGGACATGACCCTGCTGACATAAAAGCTCTTTCCGGAATTCGTTCTGGATGCCGGGAACCGGACTCACTCCGCTCTGAAAGTTGACGGCCTACACCGAGGAACAACCTGGGACTCAAGTCCCCGAGGTACCCGGGTGGTAATCGAACAACAACGGCCAGTGGAGGTTGTCCTGTGCCCTCGAAGTACTTTCGGTTTCGTTTTTGGACCTTCTCTACTGAAACCAGTCTCCATCTGACTTCGGTGGCCCATGGTCTGCTCCTGGCTCGTACGCTTGCCCAGTGCGCCCCGTGTTTAGGCTCTCCTGAGATTGTCTTGTGAGAAGCCATTCATACCAGGTCTCAGAGGGCCCAGTATGGCGGGCAAGCCTGAATGTGAGAAATGGACGATCAAAGTCATGCACCGTGGGAGCGCCATTCAATCAAATAGTATGGACCGTTACACTCGCCCTAAAGGTTCCCCCGGTGGTGCTGGCAAAACATCGGACGAGGCCGGCGATGGCTCCACGACGATGGAAGAGTTGACCTTACGAGACGTCATGAGTGCCATTGCGGAGGTGAAGACTTCCATGGGACAGCAATATGAGACATTGGCTCTGAAGCTGGACCCGGTGGCTATCGATGTTAATTTGATCAGGACCGACCTGGCGAAGACCAATGAACGGGTCAAGTCTTTGGACATCAAAACCGCCAGTCTCACAACTGATATGTCCGATCTCCAAAACGAGGTTCGGGGATTCTAGTTAGGAACTCCCTCCCGTTGGAAATAGATGGAACGACTATAGACGACAGGGGGTGATATGCAGCTATCACAGGCAGATGGGAGGGGAAGACGATTTCCTTACTTTCTGTGTATGTCCCGCCCGGCTTGCAAACTGCAACATTTGCTGACCTGGGGGAGGTAGTGTTGGGTCTCCCCGAGGGTATTTTAGTTATGGGTGGAGACTTCAACTCGGTGGTCTGTGGTAGAGAGGACCGTAACCCCCCTAGGGACCTTTCAAGATCGCAGTCTTGGCTGAGCAACTTCCTGAAGACACTGGGTCTTGTGGATTGTTGGAGGATGATGCACCCTGGACAGGCACAATACACCTTTCACTCGGGGGCACACGGGAGCCTCGCTAGACTTGATTATGTTCTTATGCCGGCGGCACAGGCCGTCTCGGTGAGGGAGGTTAAACACCTAGCCAGGGGTATTTCGGATCACTCCCCACTGTGGCTCTCCATTGATATTCGGTTGGGGGCGGAGGGTCGAGTGGCCCCGATTAATCCCTGGCACCTTCGCAATCCTAAAACCCGGGCAGGTGTGGTTAAGTCTATTGATCATTACTTCACGGAGAATGTGGGGTCAGTATCCTCCTCCATTTCGTTATGGGAGGCCTTTAAGACTGTGGTCCGTGGTCAAGCCTTGTCGTTGATCGCGGATGCAAAGAAACGGAAGAATGAGGAGGTGGTACGGCTGGAGGCTGAAATGATTGAATTGGAGAGATAGTTGGAGTCTGGTGCCACACAGGATAGACTGCATGCACTGAATCTCAAACAGTCGGATTACCGAGCTTTGGTGACTGACGCTGCCAAGGCGATGAGTCGTGAGCAGCAGGGGCGGCTGTATGATGTGGGAGATAAAGCGGGGAAGTTGATTGCTTGGTTAGATAAGAAGGAAAGATCGAATCGTGTTGTGCCTGTGATAGAAACTGCTGATGGAATGCGAGTGGTGGACCCGGTGGAGATAGTGGAGGGTTTTGCGTGTCATTACCAAAAAGTTTATGCGCCAGTCTTAGACATACCGGAGGAGGACTCGCATCTGTTGCTTAGAGATATCGCTCTGCCTTGTTTGTCGGACTCGGACAAGGAGCTTATGGAGTCGGAATTTTCCGACGAAGATGTAGCGCTCGCTATCCGCTCCATCCGCTCGGGGAAGGCTGGAGGCCCAAATGGTATCCCCATTGAGCTGAACAAGTTACGCCCGGACAAAATGGCGCCATATCTCCGCAAGATGTTCCTGGAGTCGCGTGATGTCGGATCACTTCCCCGAGACCAGCGACTTGCGTCCATTGTTGTGATCCATAAGGAGGGGAAACCCCGGGATCTATGTACATCTTACAGACCAATATCACTTTTGAACGCCGAGCCAAAAATCTTGGCAAAATTATTGGCGAACCGACTGATAAAGGTGATCGGCGACCTGATACACCCGGATCAGTCTGGGTTTATTCCTCACCGCAACACCGCGCTCAACCTGCATCGTCTTCATGGCGTCTTGGCAAGGGCGGAGTCCTTACGTGAACTGGCCATCTTGGTGTCCTTGGATGCCATGATGGCTTCGACACGGTGGAATGGCCATATTTGTGGGTTGCCCTCGCGAAGTTTGGCTTTGGCCCTGGATTCATTGGGTGGGTTAAACTCCTTTATGAGGCACCGCTGGCCCAGGTGGTGGTCAATGGCAGGGTCTCGAAGTCCTTTGTTCTCGGGAGGGGTACGCGACAGGGATGCCCGTTGTCTCCTCTGCTTTTCGCACTTGCTTTAGAACCCTTGGCGGCTTGGCTGCGATGGGAACCATCGCTTAAGGGTATCAGGTGGACCCCGACTTTGAGGACCGCATATTGTTATATGCAGATGATATCCTGCTGTACCTCACTTCCCCACGGAAGTCGTTGGCAGTGTTATTTGATGTCCTTAGCTCGTTTGGGAAAAACTCCGGTCTAGTAATTAATTGGGCTAAATCCAGTGTCTATGCTCTTACTGGTGATGTACCCCCCTTACCGCGCATATGCCTGATACAAATATTGCAGATTGGATTTAAATATCTGGGGATTTTTATATCATTAGACCCCACGGTGCGATATGAACGCAACCTGCTCCCTCCGCTTCTCCGACTTAAATCTGACGTAGCGGCCTGGAGTAGCCTGCCGTTGTCCCCGATTGGGAGGGCGGCTCTTTTCAAGATGATGTCCCTACCCCGATTCCTGTATGCCCTTCAGAATACGCTTGATATCGTACCAGCCAGATACTTTCGTGAGATAGAGAGCCTGCAGAGACAGCTGGTATGGGGCGGGCATCCTCGCATCGCCTTAGCGAAACTGACTCTGCCCTGGTACGCCGGGGGCATCGCACTGCCGGATATCAGGCGCTATTATTGGGCGTCCCAATTGAGTGCAATTAATCATGCCATGTATGGCCCAACGCCAAATCCCGCATTTGAAATGGACAAATGGCAGTTGCCGGGAGGGAACTATAACAGGGCGTTATACTCCAAATCGGCTAGCAGGGGTCTACCGGGACCCACCGGAGTGGCAGTACGGCAATGGGGTAGTGCGAACGCCGCCATGGGGTGGTCAGACAGATTTACCAGGGCGACCCCGCTCTATGCAGCCGAGAGATTGGGAAGCTTTGGACAACGAAAGGCTTCGAGAAGTGGGACCTCATTGGTATCAGTAGGGTAGGGGACCTCTGGGTCAAAGATAGGATAAAGTCCTTTGCGGAGCTGCAGTTGGAATATGCGCTTAGTGATAGGGAACATTTCCGTTATATGCAGATCCGTCACGCACTTCACTCGGCCGGAACAGTTATCCCGGAATCCTCTCCCCTTGAAGATAGGGTGCTTGATGGCCATGTTCCGGATAGCACTATATCTTTAATATATAAAAAGCTGATTAACGATCGAACGGATTTACTACTGCAGCTCCGGGAGGCTTGGACCGGGGATGGACTGGAGTTGGATGATGAAGACTGGCAGGCTGCGATATCCTCTCCCAAAGAGGTCGCGATTCCGGCCTGTCTCCGGCTGGTGCAGCTAAAGATTTTACATCGCATTTATATAACGGGTCCCCGTCTGATGCGTATGGGTTTTTCTGTAGATGGCATGTGTAAGCGTGGCTGTGGTCTGCTTGGTACCTTCCTTCATATTATATGGGAGTGTCCTGCGGTGGCTGTGTTCTGGAACCGTGTGCATGTGGTCATGGAAGAGGTCACGGGAGTCTTGTTGCTGCCTGAAGTTCGGCGCTGTTTACTGAATGTGTGGGAGCCGAATGACTATTCAGTGGCACAGACGCAATGGGTTACCCTTGGGAACACGGTGGCTAAAAGGGACATAGCACAATTGTGGGGGTCCCACAGAGCACCTACGATTTCTGCTTGGGAAGAAAACATGGATTGGTGCATGTTCAGGGAAAAAACTGTATATGTTGCACGTGGCAAGCCTAAGAAGTGGGTCAGAATTTGGAACCAATGGAATTCATACCGTGGGGGGATCTGTACCCCTCCGTTTGTAGATGACCCAGAGATGCCGCAGTCCCCATAGCCTGACGTTCCTTGTACAGTACAGATTTTTGCGGAAACATGATCTTTTTCCCTGGCCCCCCCCCCGTCCCACCTTTCCTTTCGTTATTGTCACAACACACGGTGGCTGATGCGGCTCTCCCCATGGAACGGACACATATTGCATTGCCTCTTTGTTCCGTTAGTTTTGATTGTTTTATTGTTCGTTTGTATGTCTTTAAATAGTAAAACCTTGGCCTTATCCTGCACTACAACATATGAACCGTAAGAACAGTATACTGAATCGCTGCCGGGTCTCCAGGCTGTCGGCTGAATAGCTGTGTATATGTGAAATATTAAGTTTCTGTTTTGTTTTAGCGACGGCCGGCCCCCGTGGTTGTAGGCCCGCAAATGTAATACTGCAGCTGAGAATAAAGGTTTTAATAAAAAAAAGAATGAACTAGAAAGATGATGTTGTCTCGTCATCATTGAAGAAATAGAATCTTCAGAGTGTTTGTCACCCGTTGTAGTCGCACATAAGCTAATGGTCGAGTGAGATTGTGTTTGGATTTGAGAGATTCCAACAACAATGTCTGGGTGGACAGACATCCTCTGCCCACTATAAATGAAATGTTTTCTAAACTTAAAGGTGCCTCTGTGATCTCTACACTTGATCTTTCGAATGCCTATCACCGGATAGCTCTCCATGTGAATAGCAAACATCTTACCTCGTTTATTACATCAGAAGGAGCTTTCAGGTACAAACGAATGCCCTTTGGGCTAATATCTGCATCGTCTGTATTCCAAAGATTATTGCATATGTTATTTAAAAACAGACAATGCATTATATTTTTAAGACAACACTCTTGTTTTTGCAACTAATTCACAAGAACATGCCAATATACTTCACCAAGTTTTGTGTATTCTACAAGATAATGGTTTGACATTGACAAAAGAAAAATGTAAGTTTGGTATGTCTTCTGATGATTATATAGGTCACTCTATAAACAAAAATGGTATTTCACCCAAGTAAAATCTTGTCAGAGCTATCGTACAAGCTCCAGACCCTCAAAATAAAGACCAACTTAGGTCTTTTCTTGGTCTTGCGGAATATTGCGCTAAGTTCATACCTCTTTTTTCTGACCAAACTCAACACATGAGATCCTTAATGAAAAATAATCAATACTGTTTGCGGGATGACAACTGTGCCAATGAATTTAAACATTTGAAAGTATGTATTTCTTCGGCACCTGCTTTGGCCACATTTAACACTGCTTATAACTCCATAATTGTTTTGGATGCTTGCAGCATTGTAATTGGCGCTGTTCTCATGCAGAATCAGAATGATCATTTAGTGACAATTGCCTTTGCATCAAGACCGTTAAGAGGTGCTGAATGCAAATTCTCCACTCTAGAAAAAGAAACTCTAGCGTGTTGGTGGTGTATTGAATATTTCCTTAAATATGTATATGGCAACGTTTTCAAGGTGAGGACAGATCACCGTCCTCTTGTTGATTTGTTTACAACAAAATGTTGTAGTAGGGCCACTTCGAGAGCGGCGAGGTGGCAATACAAATTGCAAGAATTTCATTTCAAAGTTGAATACATTCCAGGAGTAAAAAACATTGTTGCTGATTGCTTGTCGAGACTGCCTGCTGCTGATCACAATGTTGTAGAGGAAGATGATGATTTGGAAAAAGTTGTTTCCTTTTGCGAGGTGCCTAAGGGATGCATACACGAGAGTCAGTGGAGAGTAGCATCCGACAATGGTCTCATTATGAAAGAGGTTATTGGCTACATTCATTCTTCATGGCCTAGAAAGGGTGATATTTCAGAAAGTATTCTTCCTTTCTTTCACGTTGCCCATGAATTATCAGTACATAATGATGTTCTAATAAGGGGTTTAGAACTAGTTGTAGCGATTGAATTGCAACAAACCATTTTTGATATGGCGCATGAAGGGCATCCTGGCATGACCAGTATGACAAGGATAATTAGAAGCAAATTTTGGTGGCCAGCAATGGTTAAGTGTGTAGAACGTAAAGTCAGAGATTGCTTAGAGTGTTCCATTAGTGATAAATCCCCAAAAACTGTTTCTTATGAACACCGGCTTGTTTCGAGACCGTCACGTGTATGGCAATGTGTATCCCTTGACATAGCTGGTCCGATTTCTTTGGGCCCAAATCATGTCTTTGCCATAATTCTTATTGATCAGCTATCTCTATGGCCTTAGGTTGGATTTGTTCCTCATGTTACATCAAATGTTGTAATCCAATTTTTTAATGATATGTTTTAAAGAGAAGGTTTTCCCGAATCACTTCATACCGACAATAGAGTACAATTCACATCCACCGAAATGAAACTTTTTCTTGACAATCATGGTATTGTTCATAAGCGCTCATTTGTTTATTACCCACAGAGTAATGGAATTGTGGAGAGGTGGATCAAGGTGTTCAAAGAAGGCTTACAATTAGCTGTTTCCAATGGAAAAAATGACAATCAACTTATCAAAGAGGTTCTTTGGAGTTATAGAAATACTCCCAGATCTATTGGAGATTTATCACCTTTTGAAAAAATGAGGGGAATAAAGTTTGTGTGTAACATGAGCCAAGCATGGATGAGAGATCTAATGTGTAATAGTCAAATTAATCAAGATCAGGAAAGTAAGGATGTGATTTCTCCTGTGAAGATAAATGATTGGGTTTGTGTGAAGAAAGGTAGAATTGTGAGGTCTGGTGAATTCAGTTTTTTTTCGCCTTTCAAGGTGGTCAGAGTTGGTCGTCAAGTGGTTGAACTTTCTGATGGGAATGTTTGGAGTTTGTCCAAAGTGGTGAAAATTCCTCAGTGGTTGTGGCCTAGTGATAAAACAGCTATTTCACCAATTACCATATCTCCTAAAATCTCTCACAATGGAATAAATTGGCCTAAATTTGATGTTTGAGCTGAATTTGAACAGCTCATCTTTTGTGGGAAACTGACTACTGCAGGAAGAAATGACATGGAAGTAAATAAAAGAGGCAAAAGGAGTGCACTCAATAACAAATGTCGATAGCCAACTCATTGGGTGTAATAGGTACTTGGAAAAAGAAATATCTGAAAGCTGGCCCATTTAGGGATGAAATTAAAGAAGGCAGCAATAGGCAACATAATGCGCTGAGTTCGCAAAGGGAACAACGTGTCTTTCCCTTACCTACTAAGAGAATGTCTCTATAATTTTCCTCTATGTTCAAACATTTTTTCTCTTTTTCCATATAGGTAGTGTCATCATGAGGCGTGTTTTGTATGTTGCATGCTTAGTCCCAAGTATGACAGTAGTTCCTTGACTGACAAGGATACAACTAACAGGGCTAAGGATATACATACAGTACTAATATGGGTTTTGGATGACTTTCCGACAAATGTCAATCAATCAATCAATCAGCCGTTTGTTAAGCGCGACTACTCACTTGTAAGGGTCTCAAGACACTGGGGGGGGGGGTTAGCAGGCTCCAGTCTATCAATGGTGGGGTCTGTCAAAGAGCGAGATTTTGAGGTTTCTTGCGAAGATGGGGAGCCATGTTGTCTGTCTGAGGTGGAGCGGCTGGGCGTTCCAGGCTCGGGCCGCGAGGAAGGAGAAGGAGCGGCCTCCCAATCTGGTCTTTCTGGTGCTGGGGACCACGGCTTAGGCGAGCTGGGCTGATCGTAGGGTCCTTTGGGGTGCGTGGAATTTGAGTCGACTGTACAGGTATGCTGGTCCGGTGTCGTGGCGGGCCTGTGGGTGTGGGTGAGCATCTTGAAGGTGACTCTAGCTTTGATGGGGAGCCAGTGGAGTGTGTGCAGGTGCTGGGAGATGTGGCAGTGTCTTGGCAGGTCAAGGACCAGTCTTGCGTACCCCATCATGGTACATCAATGTGTACTATGATGGGGGTAAAAAGCATCACTATTATAGGATTAATTGTAATGAGGGGGATTCACTGGGTGCAGTTTTGATTCACATACCTTTCTGGAAGGGATATGTTAAAACATTGAACATCAGTGATGGTATTGCTAAGGAGTTATATAATTTTTGCTGTGCCCCCCAT
Organism: Lissotriton helveticus; assembly: GCF_964261635.1. NCBI lineage: Eukaryota > Metazoa > Chordata > Amphibia > Caudata > Salamandridae > Lissotriton > Lissotriton helveticus. The sequence goes on along the minus strand of NC_136068.1, from coordinate 1,429,444,715 downwards.
TTTTTTTCTGTCGGATTTTCCTCTGTGCACGTTATCACTCCTAAACAGTAGTAAATTGATTGCGCTTCTTACCTAAAACATAGGCTTTACAATGAGAAGTTCTTGTTATGCCTATTTAACTTCTCAAAAGATCATTGTACATGGTGCCTGGTAGGTGGGCTGATGTATGCTGGTACACTACCCACATATATGACAAAACAAATGTCTAAAAGGAGCACCACTGTGCTCTGGCAGGTTTGCAGTTGAGAGGTCCTACAATAACACATGGCATGGAAAATTGCCTTTGTCATGTAGGAAAAATATTATCATTGAGTAGGCTTATAGTGAGTAAGCAGGAAGGGATCTTGGAGAGGATCATGTTCACATTCTTTGAGTTCTTCAAGAACCTCAACACAAAGCTTCAGTGCACCTTTTACTGTGTGTGTTTGCGAAAACATGGACAATCATGGAGCTGGGGCCTAATTGAGAACTAATTCAATCTATACCACAAAAACAAAGGGGTACATTTACAAGAATTAACCGCTAACCAGTTTTTGCGTTGGTAAGCTGCAATGTTCTTAATGCTGTCTATCATCAAAAACTATTGCCCTGTTAGCAACATACTTACAATCCATCGCTACATGGTGATAGTATCAGATATCTGCGGCGAAAACTGCCACTAACACTAGCCTCAAGGCGATAAAAAATGTGACGTTAGTGAGAGAAAAATGATGAAAGGCCAATTAGTGGCAAAAAATTTCAAGTTAGCCAGTCCAATGTCACTTTTCAGCCTGTAGAGGCAAAACTAGCCTATAAATTCACCACTAATGAAAAAATAAATAAACAAATGGAATGAAGAATGGAGCAGCCAGGGCCAAGTTCAGCACAGGTAATTAGCCCCCCCAAATCCCCCAACATCCAGGAAGACCAGTCAGAGTCCCAGGGGAAGAGGAAATGCAGAATCAGGGACTCATTTATGAAAGGAGGTACATCTCTGGTGAAAACCAGTGATGCAGCACTTTGTATTGCGCCCTCCTTGCAACATCATGGCAGCAGATGCCTGGAAGCGCTGACAGTCTCCTGGGCCCAGAGGCCTCACCGGGCCGGCGTCTGAGCCCCAGAGAGGGAGGTGGTGGTGCTGTGGATTTGCTGTGGCCTGACGGTGGAGATGGGCCACATTGGGCCCAAGCCTGTGGGCCATAGCATTAGACATTGAGGCATCAGCGATCGCCCTTACCTGGTAATTGCTGACCTGTGTGAGAAGGCCCCTGGCAAACCTTGGAGATGTGATCCATAGAGGTCCTCCTGCGTACCGACGTAGGGAGGTCTGCATCGCATAACATGCGCCACCACTAAACCGGGGTGCATAGACGGAGGATGTAGCACTGCCCGGACGCTGTGGCGGGTGAGGTCCCTAAGTTGCGCCAAACTTGTGCAGCCGGAGCGCTGCAACTTCACTCCTATGAGGGCCTTGTTGCATCACCTGCATCTGGAGGTTCTCCAGCGGACTTGGCAGCAACTGCGGTATCCAGGCTTGTGAAATCCCATCTAACTGAGGCTCCTGCTGGCTAAGTCACAGATTTGGAGAGAGCGTGGTGGATTGAGCCTCGGTGTCAATGTCCAAGTGAGGAGAAGGTGGGATGCAGAGTGGAGGAGGCCTGGTGGTGTATTCGGGCTCAGGCCTAGTGCCTGTGGGTGGCGCACACCATGCCTTGAGCAATCCCTGTGCTGCAGCTGATCTACATCACTGAGGCACAGTATAAGACTGGTGGGGTACTCCACTAACTGGCTCTAGTCGCTAATATTGGCCGTTGGTGGTGCCGGGTGTTGTTCAGGCACCGGCCCTTGGGCGTGCTGCCTGATCAGCCCTCACTCACTGGGGTACTTGGGAATCTGGTCACCAGTGTTAAATGTGAGGAGGTGACCGTGTGGTGCTGCCTTTCCTCACCCCCTGGTAGTGAGCTCTTAGGCGTTCGGGGGATATCAAATGGTGCTACTCGAACAAAGATTCACTGCAATACACTTCATGTCACACATAGTGCAGGGGCATCTGGCACAACAAAATCCTGCCTGTGGATAAGGGGCGTCATTGACATTTGGCTGCTCCTCTGTGTCGGTTAACCGAGCGGCTAGGGTTCACTGTCTGGCAGGGAAGGTGACAGAGGTCACATTCGACTCCAAACTAGACTCTGTACTCACAGCAGGTACTTCCCTCAAACAAAGGGGCACTTCCTTTGAGGGCCACAGAGACAAAATCACAGTCGACTTCACCATGGAGCGCACAGATCATCACAAGCTGACTAACAAGGTACACAACATTGAGCAAGAACTGACCGAAGTCCCCCCGATTACCCTGAGCGCAGCATTGGAGGTGCAACAGCTAATGGCATGTGTGAAGTCACTGGAAAGAATAGCGGAGGATGTGGAGGACCGCTCCTAGCGTAACAACTTGAGGGAGTTGGATCTGCCCGAGGGAGCATAAGAGGCTAAAGCAGTGGAATGTACTGAGACATGGTTGCATGACCTGGTGCCACCAGGTGCACTTTTCCCATTTCTTGATGTGAAGCGGGCCCATCAAGTGGTGACAAGCCGTTCGCTGCCAGGGACAGGTCCTAGACCCCTTCTCTTTGCCTATAGGGTTCGTGATGCTGTCCTGAGGGAGGTACGCAAGCAGGGGGAGGTAAAAGTGGATAACACCGCAGTTATTTTCTTACCTGACTATGCCACGGGGTGCAGAAGTAGAGGGGCTCATCTCTAGTGGTTAAGCGATGGCTCCAAGAGTTGGGCATCAAATACTCCCTCTTCTACCCGTAAAGGCTGCAAGTGATCTCAGATGTTGACAGACAAATCATTGATGCAAATAAACAGGTCTGAACCTGGCTGGAATCTACTGGTCACCAGGTGCTGGGGACAGGGAGCGAAGGGTCTGTGCAACAAGTTGCCATTCATGGAGCCAGTCATCCTGGGAGGCATAGGAGGAGAAGGTGTCCCATACCACAACTACAAGCCACCCCCAATCTGTAACAGGTCATACAAGAGAGGCAAAAGTCACTGCAAGCGGCGATGATGATCCGCCATTGCACTTAGAGACAGGATCCCAACACTTCCCCTGAACACTCCCCCGCGACATCTACCGTGAAGTAGTAATCTGGGGCGGAGTCCATGCAGCCCTCAGATGGCAGATAACCTAATTTAATTTTGATTGGTTGTGCTTCTCGCCTCCTTCCACAGTTATAGACATCTCCAGATAGTCTCTGGCTTTCTGTGGTTCCTGATGTCCAACTTCCTGTTGCTGAAGTTACGGTGTACCGAGTACAGTACTTAGATGGGATCAGGTCCAGTTGTCACCTAAATGGAATGGAGCAGTTGTTCAGGTGAGCGATGCATGTCAAGGGTAGTGGTGGTGGTCTACTTGATGCTCCGAGCTGCAATGGAAGGAGGTCCATGGCGTCATTGACCTTGCCAAGGATGAATCGTGGGAGTTCTGCTATTATCCAAGGGCCTCATTTATGGAGTCTTAGCGGTAGTCTTGCAATGCTGACATCACTTGTTTGACATTCCGGTGGCGCAATGTGCTAGAGCATGTTTACAAGGCCACATAAAGCCACTTCGCATGGCTTTTCATAGACTTGTAAATATGTGCCCCTTTCACGCATTGCACAGTGTGAAAGGGGCATTCAATGGGTGTTGTTGTTGGCATTCCCTCACCAAAACAATGGAATCTGGAGCATCCACAGGCTAACAAGAAACCATAAACCTTCTAAATGTGTCAGAATCTAACACCACCCCAAGGACTGCATCTTTTTGTCACTTTTCCTATGTGTGCAGCATTCTGCATCACACAGAGAAAGAGGAGATACCCTGGATTGATAGGTTTTGTACAGGTAGGTTTCTCTTCCTGCACAACATCAATCAACTCCGCAACACAGTCACCCTTGTAGAATGGCACAAGGGTGCCTGTATTGGTGCATGGCAGCCATTGTGCACCAACGTAGGGGAAAAAGTCATGGGGGCTTATTCATGAGCCCCTTCTAACGCCCTGGTATGTCATTTTCTTAACGTACTTGTAGCGTGAATTTGACACCACGTTGTGCCGTATTTACAAAGTGATGCATCTAGGCATATGCATGACCTTGTAAAGCCCTGTGACACATTATATCTGCGTCAGATATGATGTGTGCAGGGTGGGCGTGCCCATGTAACAAAGCCTCGTAGGAGTGGTGCAGGGAAATCTCTGAGATTTAACTGCGACTATTCAAGGATGCCACTGCATCACAACCTTACGCCTGCCTCATGGCAGGCGTAAGTGTGATGAAGTGCCATAGGGATAGGCTGCCCCCATGCATTGCTGGAGTTGCATCATGCTTGCAGCACAACTGGAGCAATGCATGCCTTTAGCGCTGATGGATAAATCAGGGTTCTAGGCGTATCTGTCATTGATTGCGACATGGACATACAGTAAATACAGAGCAGCCATGGTATTACAAGAAGGGTGCAGTGAAAAGTGTCCTATTGCTGTTTTATCGCAGGGATGCAACACTTTTCATGAATGGGGCCCAGAAATACGCACTACCTTATTGATAGGGTGTATTCCTGACCATTTGTTTTGGCACAGGGCAGTGTAGCAATATTCTTTGCAGTGCTGTCTAGCACCAAAACATCTTATATGTGGGCCCAAGTGTTTGCACCAATTTTAAGAACAGCTATTTTCTGGCCTTAAAAACGGTCACTTATTGTACTTAGCAGCATTTTTGGGGGTTTATCAACATACTGGGATTTCCTTGTAAGTGTTGCGTTCTGTGTTTAGCTGCAGTTTTTTCACAGAGCGCCTACCTTGCATCATCACCAAATAACTTTATTTTGCATTTAAGAATAAATGCTTAAAAGTACATGGTACAAATAACATTTCAATAAATTAAGCTAATAGAACATGATAAGCATACATTCTTTCTTAAAATCCTAAAAAAGATACTAAACATCACATAAAAGTCATGTCTATATAAAAGGTTTACATTTGGTATGTGATTAACAAAGTTATTAGTTTTTACAGCTGCACATAAGAAGGAGGCCGTTACAAAACACACATAAGGCTTCTCTAGCTGTTGCATAATGCAGAGTGCAGGAATATGGCTGTGGAGGCTAAATTTCTTTAAAAGGGAAATAATAAATCTCTTTCTTTCCTTTACATAAAATTTGCAACAAATTTAAATATGTATAATTGATTGTTTTGCTGTTTTGTCACAAGGGCAACAACCCAACTGATTCTGGGAAAAAACATTTTCAGGGTAGCCCAACATTATTATCACATAATTGAAACAGATCTTGTCAGAATAAATCAATAACAGTTATTTTCTACAAAAGTAAGATATAAAGATGGTCCATGTGAAATAGGAGGGATTGCATTATCACCAATTACTGAAGCGTTTTCTTTGTATCTGTTCGATCTGTCTTGTGCACATTTCTCTAAAAAAAACCTTTTTAAATTCATCCTATCCCAAGATTCACAGTGCTCTGGTTGAACATATAGATCCCCTAACACCACCTAATCAAGGGTATGCCTTACATATTGTAGCCAAATAATATCTTGAGGCATGCTTCATTTTCATGATGTCCCTCAAGATGAATTGGTTTGGCTGTACTTCCTCCCGTTTCCATATAGACAACCATAGTAGCAAAGGGGCTAATTTGATTGTATCCGTAATATATGGCAATGCTAACGCTTTGTCAACTAAATAATTTGTGCAAGTGTTTGGGACAGACAGTAATCTTTTGGCAAAACTGTCCTCTAACATTTGTAGAATATCCACTCAAGTTGTGCCCTAGATTGCTGCCTAATACGTTGCTACAAAAACTGTTTTTGCCAAGTAAATTTTAACCATCTCATGTATTGGTTTGTTACTCAGGTTAGATGCAAATGTAAAAATTGCAGCTATACTTTTCTTCATCTGTGTGGCTCTTGAGGTCACCATCAAATCCCAATCTACATTAGCGTCAAAAACCAAAAAAATCCCGTTTATGCTGGAAAATTGCTGCTAACGGGAGATAGCGGCAACTTGTAAATACAGGGATCAAGAAAGCCACCGTAACAACAAATAATTGACGCTATGGAGGTGCTAATTTCTTGTAAATATGCTCCAAAATTCTGCATATCAGAACATTGGTATTTAAATGTAAAACAAATCTAATAACAAGACAAACATTTTTAGAAGAGAACCCCCAAATTAATTTACAAATTGTTACATGGTTTAAAATCTAGGAATATCCTGTTAAGCAATACATTTGTGTTTGTACTCTTTTACTGATGTAGACTCAAAGAGTTCCTTGTACTCTTTGTATCATCATCATATATTATTAGACCAAGAATAATTATGACCAGGTATGAGTTACAATGAGTTTTTTGAAGAGTAGGTGCATCTTACTATAAGCTTAGGTGAGACTTTTACTTGAGTTACAAAGAGGACGTAGCGTTTACTCTTCAAAAAAACTCCAATAAGCAATTTTAGTGCAATTAGTAATTGTTTTGTTTGCACCAACGTATGATGCTTTCACTCTATTTCACAATTTTCAGATGTTTTTATTGGGCTTATGTACGGGGGACAAGCCAATAAATAAAAGGTAATAAGGTACTAAATATGGTTTACACATACTGTTGTTAAAGCGGTCTCTAGTTGCCAGTGGTTTGGAGCCTATCCAAGTAGGGACCCTCACTGTTGTCAGGATAGGGAGTCACAGAGCTAAGATAACCCCAGCTCACCCCCTTAGTAGCTTAGCACGAGCAGTCAGGCTTATCTCAGAGACAATGTGTAAACTATTTGTATACACACACACACACCACAGTAGCACCGTGAAAACTCCACAAAAGGAGTCCTCTTCAGTTTTAAAAAACAGCCAATATTTATCTGAATAAACTAGTTCAAATATCACTTTTAAAAGAGTAAGCAAGTTTAGTGCATAGAAACCAATGGATGAATTCGTTTTTAACACAGAGTACCTTAGATTAGTCAAACATCAAAGATGGTGCAAGGTGCAGGGGAGGTGAGGCATCTAAAAAGCAAAGCAATGTGTTGGTTTCTTACTACAGAGGGGAGGTGATGCATCGGTTGCTTCTTGCAGAAGAGGGGTGTCAGTTCCCTACTGCTATGCAGGGGAGGAGATGTGTTGGGTCCTTAATAGCAGGGGAGGTGATGCATCAGTTTCTGGACACGCGGGCGTGGTTCCTTATTGCAGTGCTATATCGATGAGGGATCTGCACCCAGGAACGATGCATCTAAAATGCAGATGCGATGGCAGCAAAACAAGTGCTGCATTGATTCCACGACTGTGAAGCAGGTGCTGCATCAATTCCACCGCTATAAAGCACGTACTGCATCGGAGTTAGAGTCAGTAATAAAGTGTTTGCAACTCACGCTGCGGCAATTTTTCTGATGTACTGCACTGGCACCCCAGGCCCCACAGTGCATTGAGCAGGAACCATGCTTCTGTGCAATCAGTGGCAATGTGTCAATCTTTTGCAGTGGTTCATTGAGAAAACAGGCGATGGGAGTTGATGCATGGATTTTCTCCTTAAGCTCACCAGTTACACTACAAAGGTCCCAGGAACTGGATTTGGCGCAAATTGGCAAGTCAGGACTCTCAGCAGAGGAGATCAGGCACTGGTAGGTAAAGTCTTTCATAGCCCTGAAACTTCTTAACAAGAGGCAAGCAAACACAAGCCCAGGGAGAACCTTGAAAGCAGGATGTAGAAAGCACATTTCAGTCCTTTCACTGCCAGGACAGAAGCAGCAAGCAGCAGGCCAGCCCAAAAAATCAACAGGTAGAGTGGCAGTCCCTGTTACAGCATCCAGTTCTTCTTCCTGGCAGAACATCCTCAGTCTGAGGTCCCATACTTATACCTCTTTCTGTCTTTGAAGTAGGCAAACACCAAAGGAAAGTCTTTGTAGTGCAAAAGACCCTGCTTTATGCTGACCTAGCTCTAGACCCACTACAGGGGGGTGGAGACAGCTTGGTAAAACGACATGCGCAGCTCTATTCAAGTGTCAGTGACAACTCCTCCCACCACTCTAGCTCAGGAAGGCCCATCAGCCTGGTGATGGCTCATCAGGATATGCAAGGCACACCTCAGCTCCATTTGCGTGACTATCTAGACTGAATTCACAAGAGCCCAACTGTCAGCCAACCCAGATGTGCATTCTACAGACAGGCAGAGGCACAGAATGGTCAAGCAAGAAAATGTCTACTTTCTAAAAGTGGCCATTTCAATAACCCTGGGCGGGTAACTTCGCTCCGTCAGTGGAGTTTGTAGAGATTTGCATACTCCCCTCTCCGTGGCAAACACCGAGGTAGGCAAAACTCAGTCTCCGGTGGCGGAGCGGGGTAGCTACTCACTCCCTCTCCCAAATGCTTTAAAAGGGAATAAATAAGGCACTTACCTGCATGTCTGCAGTCTCCCCTGCCTTGCCCCATTCTCCTTCCTCCTCCTCTCGCATCCTAGACGTCCTTCTTAAAAAAAACACTACGTTGTACGTTTTGCGGGTGCACATGCGTACACGCAAGTCTTACAATGTAGTGTTTTTTTTAAGAAGGACGTCAAGTACGCGAGAGGAGCAGGAAGGAGAGTGGCGAGGCACGGGAGGCAGCAGAAAAACGGGTAAGCACCTTATTTATAACTTTTTAAAGCATTTGGGAGCGGGGAGGGAGAGGGGAGGGAGCGGAGCTAGGCATAGCTCCACAGAGATTTTTCCAAACTCAGTGGAGCTAGGCGTAGAGGCTCTACTCCAGCTCCGCCCATGCTCATTTTCAAACACATAATTTAAAAAACAACTTCACCAAAACATTTCTTTTTAAATTGTGAGTTCAGAGACCCCAAACTCCAAATCTCTATCTGTCTCAGTGGGAAATTACACTTAAAAGATATTTCAAGACAATTCCCATGTTACCCTATGGGAGAGATAGTCCTTGCAATAGTGACTAATGAAATTAGAAGTGTTTCACTATTAAGACATATAAAATACAACAGTACATGTCCTACCTTTTAAATACATTGCACCCTGACCATGGAGCTGCCATGGAACTACTTTAGGGGTGACTTACTTGTAGTAAAAGGGAAGGTTTAGGCCTGGCAAGTAAGTGCACTATCCAAGTTGAAATGGCAGTTTAAAACTTCACACACAGACACTGCAATATCAGGTCAGTGACATGGCACAAACAATACTACAGGCCCACTAGTAGCATTTGATTTATAGGCCCTGGGCACACCTGGTGCACTTTACTCAGGACTTACTCTTAAATCAAATATGCAAATATGGATAAACCAATCACCAATACAATATAGACAGAGAACACTTACACTTTAGTACTCGTCAGCGGTGCCCGAAGTCCTAAAACCAGCAAAAACAAGGTTGGTAAAATACAGAAGGAAGGCAAAACATTTGGGGATAACCCTGCTAAAGGGCCAGGACCATAACATAGCTTCACTGTATGAGATTTTTAATCATTATGGGTAAAGAAATATCGGCAAACACCCACTTTGAGAATCGCTATTTTGTAAACATGAAGTTTTATAAAGAGATTGTGCAGTATGGATTTGAATGCAGTGATCAAAAACAATGATTATTCAGTGTGTTGATTCCAGCTATTTGGGAAGTTACTGTAGACCACTTATAAATGCTTTTCACTGGATCAGGCTACTACTGAAGAAAATAGTTGTTATTCCAATTCACTACTGGAATTGGTGATTGAGGCATAATTGCATCTATAATCACTTCAATTAGATGTTCTAATCTACAAAGGAACAGAAATCACTTCTCTTCAAGAAACATCTTGTTGTGCTATGTTATGTTATGTTATGTTATGTTATGTTATGGGATGTTATGTTATCAGTGTTTATATACCACGTTTGTCAACCAGGAGGGTATACAGGCGCTAAGTGTGTAAGACCAGCCCTGGAGGGCCTGCTTGTAAAGCATAATTTTAACTTCTTGCAGAAGTCAATAATAGAGGAGGAGGCTCTAATGTGTTGTGGGACATTGTTGAAGGCTTTAGAAGCTTGGTATGAGAAGGCATGACCCCCCTACTTTACTTTTGTGAATGCATGAGGTGTGTGTGCTAGTGAAGGCCTAACAGAACTAAGGTGTCTGGAAGGTTGCTGGAAATAAATCCAGCTATTTAGGTTGGCAGGACCTGTGATATGGAGTGCTTGGTAATGTGGGTGAGTAGTTTATGGTGTGAGTTCTTGTGTATCAGGAGCCAGTGGAGTTCTCTAAAGTGTGGTGTGATGTGGGCTCGACGTGGGAGGTTGAGGACTAGTCTGGCTGCTGCGATTTGGGCAGTCTGTAGTCTACTTGTGAGCTGGTTGGGTATACCAGTGTACTGGTCTAGTATGCTGATGATGAGGGCTTGATTGATCATTGTCCTTGTTTTGTCTTGTAGCCACTTCTAGCCATGTGCAGTTTGTTATCTATGTTGATTCGAATGTTTCATGCTTGTGAGCAAGTGGCGGAGATGGATCTGAGTTCTGTGAGCCACCAGGTGGGGTCCCACGGCAAGACGTCTTTCCCAAAGGCCACCACTTTGGTCTTGTCCAAGTTCAGTTCATAAATGTGGCACATATGATTGTTGTGACACACCAGTTGAAGGCTCATTATTCACCCACAGAGGAATAGAGTGGAAACACGAAACCTTCTCCAACTGCAAAACAAAATTTGTAGTATATGGAATAACATCTCCCTGTGGGATGTTATATATTGGAAAAACAAGCCAAGAAATACATCAGAGGATTAGCCAGCACAAATCCCGTATCAGAAAAAAAGTGGAAACAGCACCTCTCATGAATCATTGGGTTAAAAAACTACATACGGAACAAGACCTCCACTGGACAATAATTTCAAATGTGGAAACAGATCCTCGAGGAGGAGACCGAGAACAGAAACTATCAAGAAGAGAAGGTTTATTGATCGTAAAATTCGACACAGCAGTGTCTGGATTAAATGAAATTTCGGAATTATATAAATTATAAGACCGATTTTTCTGCAACTGCCTTTATGCGAACACATTGCTGGTTTTGAGCGAGTCACAATGGGAGTTTAAGATAAAAGACCGTGAGATATATCCCATACATTTTAAAACAATGGACAAGAAGACTCGCGGCACGCCGTCTCTGAATTATTAATAATTTTTTTAAATAGCCATCAGATTCGAACACTGGCCACATAGGAAGAAATTGATGCCATTATTGCGGGTAGAAAATTACACAACCCAGAGGGATGTGCGCGTTTTTTCAAATGCGCTTTTTCAAACGCGTTTATAGGAAATGCTGCAGGCTCATGTAAGGGCGAAAATCAAAAGTAAGGTGAAGCCGAGATCCAGATCTTAACAGTTTACAAAAGAGTTGGCCAAAGATTTGAATTCTTGTTGTATATCGTGAGGATGGCGTCTAAACTACAAATCCCAGCACCACTAGCGACATACATGCACGCCTTAAAATAATGGGAGGAGCGTAATGAAAAGCAGGCCTATTCATTGGCCAGAACACTCAGAACACCCGGAAGTGATTCACGCATGAGCAAGGTGGGACACTCTGGAGTAAACGCAGCCTCTCGCCTTCACTGTTACGAGATATGGGCTTCCTTCAAATAGAGTTATTAATATGGAAAGCCTCCCCTTTGCCTTCTAGAGCATTAGTGGAAATTACCATCACGGAGTAAACAGTGGCCCCGTTTTCAGAGCACGACGGGCAAGGTAAGAGACCTCTGCAATAGCCAATGGCGATACAAGGATATACTTCAAACCAAACCGCTAATAGCAGCACCCTTGGTTTCCCCATATAGAACCCCCTTGACCCTATGGTTGTGTGTTTGTTTGGGGTACCCACTTTGCCACCGACGGAGCAGAACCAAAAAGAGCGGCAATTTCAAAATAAAATGTAAGTTATGTACAATGGAGCAGTATAAACTGAATGTTCCATGTTCATGGTTACGGATAAGACGGTCATTTCTCCTCTCGTTTCTCTTCTTTTTCTCCTCTCTTGGTCCTGTTGGGCATTAGACTCACCGTTCCCTAACGATTCATTTATGGCATCCGTTTTTTAACTCATGTAGAGGTAAGCCAGTGCAGACTGGAAGACTGGTGGGGCTGTGTCAAAGTCAGGTCAAGGTAATTTTTTGATTTTTTTCCTTTGTGTTTTTTCTAGTGAGGTTTGGGCCTGATGAGAACCCCTCAATCAAGGGGGTTTGAAATGCGTAGACCATTGGAGTAACCAAACAATTGCTGGGTGTAAATTGCATGTTTATGTAATCGGATTTATCCAAATCAAATTGGGTTATCAAATGAAAAAATCTTGTAAAAATTGTACAGTCACTTTTTCTAACAAAAAGAAGATTTTGTAAAGCAATATTGTTTGGTTTGTAGTATGTGAGTGTATTATGAACATTTGTTGTGAGTATGGGATGTATGAATGTGGAACAAGTGGGATGATGAGAGTGGTGAGAATTGTTGAAAACAAGTAGATTTTTCAGTGTTGTGTTGTATAATTTTTGTACAGTATTTGTGGGCACAATGTTAATGCATTGTTTATATTGAAAATAAAATTTTGAAAGAAAAAAACAAGGTTTGATGCAAAAATTTAAATTAAAATAAAAGCTACAAATGAGCTTAAAGATGAAGCGATGGTCATTTCGCACATCTTTTCTAATTTGAATTAGAATAAGTAGCAGTATTGGCAATTCTTTGGGTTGTTGGTTTAAAAGTGCTCAGCCTTGCTGCTTAAGAGCCATACCCTTTGTTGTTATTGACAAGTTCCGTTTGAGACAGCTGGTTTCCTTCAGGTAGCCACTTCGGTCATGCATGTGCTAAAGTTGTTCCTGATGTTGGGCATTTTTTCCAAAAGAGAGACAGCATCAGTTGGATGCCATCGGTATATGTGAGGATGTTTATGTTGTGGGTTGGGCAAAGGAGTCAAGTAGCTGTTGAAGAGCATCTGCTGAGCGAGAAACCATGCTGGACTCTGCAGATTACACTGACGCAAAGGCAGCCCTAGACAAAACAGAGCGCACAATATTAGACTTCCAAAATTTTGAACATCATAAAAAATCAACGAAAGTCACCAAGATATAAAAAACTATAACAAGGAATGAACCTACCCTTATCTACAGGAGGATTTCTTTACTGTAGGCCCATAAGAGCAACAGAGATTCCCGACTGGCACGTGGGGTCGCTTCAGGGATAGAGTACCTGTCACATGCTCTGATTCATCTGCTGAATCGGATAGCTCAGAAACAACAGAAGGGCCCAGTACATCTGCACACACCAACAACCCCCTTTTTTTAGGCAGGGGCCAACGGAGGAATATAGACCCTCCCAGAGGAAGCGGGAGGGGGAGAGGCCAAACCAGATAAAACTTCCCCCCAGGCAAACGCCAGACGAGGAACAGCTACTATCAGTAGGGATACCAATACACCACACCAAGCCAACAGTGAGACACCACACCAAGCCAACATGGAATCTATTCCTATCTTTAATCTTTCCAGTCACCAGCTAAACTCGACAGACATAGCTCTACTGAGCAAAGGTTTGTCTTTTGTGATTACTGAGAAGCCCAATTGGTTTACCATCCATGCAGAGTTATTGCAATTCTTCAGAAAAGTGAGATTGCAGGTCTTTTTCCAAGACCGCAACACTCCTCCCAGAAATGATACTACAGGACTTCGTCCAGTGTCTACATTCAACCTAGCGAGTGGCACTATGCCCCCAGAGGTTATCACATTTGTACACCTTGTACTGAGAGACCAGGCCAAACTTAAAATAGATTAGGCCAAGGAACTCGAGCACTATAGTGGCGGGCGACTTTAACTGTACGTTCGAGCCCCTGGGCCTTGATGATATGTTAGGCATGGAGGAGGAGGATGCAAGAAGGGGAATTCCGGCCCTGGTTCTGCCCCCCATTAAGAAGTGGACGCAAGTGGCGTTACAGATCAATGCACTAAATTTGGAATTTGATCTGAGGGCGGTAAACGGGAGGTCCAAATCTGACTTGCAGGGTGCACATACATATAATAGGCCCAATCATACATCAAGAATAGATTATATCCTTCTTGATGTATGTTTATGGGGCACCCTGAGCGACATGAAGATTATTGAGAGCACTGATAGCGATCATAATCTCCTGTCTCTCGGTCTGTCTCCAGGGTGGCTAAGGGATAAGGTCAGGTCCCAACAACCCTTGCCGGCACCTAATACCCAAAGGCTCAATGTATCTAACTGTGGGAGGCGGTTAAAATGGCCCAAGATCGCTCTGTCCAGTGAGAAACTTTCTACCATAGGGGCGCTGCTGGCTGAAGCTCAGAGTAATTTGACCCTATTGCCTAGTGCACCCAAGGAGGTCACGCAGGTCTTTTGTGCCCTAACCGGGGCACTGGGCAAACTCTTTGTTTCACCCAGCGGCGCCCGGGGTATGTCCAATAGGAAAGATCCCTGGACAAAACAGGGTTGGTACACAACTAAATGCAGGTCTCAGAAAACGGCCCTGATAGAGGCCGTCAAATCCAAGTCCCCAATAGCTGTTAGAACAGCCAGGAAGGACTATTCTCTGACCATAAAGATGGCGAAAAAGGAGTGGGAGGAGAAGTTCTGGGAAGATTTTTTGGTTGCAAGTAAGGGAAAGGATGCAAGGGGCTTTTGGAGTCTGATTAGGAACAAGAGTAGGCCAGATGGGTCACTTGTTACTTGTAACATCCCTGCTCAGCTCTGGTATACTCACTTTGAGGCCCTGTATTCTCATCCTGTAGGGACTCTTAGCGATTCCTTTTCCTTGGAGAACGATACAATGGTCAGTGACATGGACGACTTCACTGAGAGGGAGGTGGAGGCAGTAATTAAGTCCCTGGTCCCACTAAAGGCTGCGGGCCGGACGGGATACCGGTGATTTGCTTCGTGCCAATTCAAAGGCATGGGGTAAATTGGTCGCCACGTTATTAAACGCAATCATGAGGGGCGCACTGGTACCTGATTCCTGGAATGGGGCGGAGGTTGTCCCGATATTTAAAAAGGGGTGTCGGGACAACCCCGCCAACTACAGGCCAATCAGCCTAATTGACTCTTCCCAAAAGGTGTCAGGGAAGGCGATTTTGGGGAGGGTACTCCAATGGGCTGAGGAGCATAAGATACTGTCAGACTTCCAGGCGGGTTTTCGCTCAGGGACGGGGACGATAGAACAAGCATTCAGGTTGACTCTCCTGTACTGGAAGGTGGTGGTGCTGGGCAAGGGCAGTCTTTATTTGGCCTTCATTGCCCTGAAGACTGCCTTTGACCCAGTGCCAAGGGAGGAGCTATGGAGGGTTTTGGAGGGGTTGGGTCTACCCGCCTACATCCTGTCACTTCTTGTTAAACTTCACTCTGATAACTATGCACAGGTGCGGTGGGGCAAGAATGGGGAGAAAACCAACAGAATCCCAGTGCAAAGGGGTGTCCGCCAGGGTTGTGTGCTGGCTCCCACACTTTTTTCATTATATGTGAATGGTGTGTTTGAGCATCTGCTCAAGGAACCTGCAGATGCTCCGTCCCTGGCGGGCACACGGATCCCCACTCTGCTTTTTGCCGATGATACCTTGCTCATCGCTAAAACACCGCAGGGTCTCCAAAAGCTCCTTACCCGCTTCCAGGAGTTCTGTTCCCTTAGGGGTCTTATAATTAACGTTGATAAGACCAAATTCCTGACTATGAACCCGCCCAAAAAATTAGGGCCACCTCCGATTTTAAACTCCGTCCCGCTGGAGAGGGTCCTTGAGTTTGACTATTTGGGGATTCGCCTTAGTAACTCCATGAGTTGGACCCCACACATCCACAAGATGTTGCTTAATCACAAAAGGGTGACTGGTGCCATTCTCAGGGAACATCGTTCTTCCCCTAAACATTGTATCTCTCCAGCTATAGATATTTACAAAGCCAGAGGGGTGGCAGCGGCTTTGTATGGGGCGGAGTTGTGGGGTTCCACAAACCTGGAGGTACTGGGTAAGGCTGAAAGTAAATTCCTGAAAGAACTCTTGCTACTCCCATCAAGTACACCGACAGTCCCAGTGCTGCTCGACATGGGTTGCAAATCGATCATGGGCCAGGCGCGATTGCGGCCTCTGCTGTTGTGGGCCCGCCTGTGGAGGGTTCCGGAGCTAATCTCCTACGCAGCAGGTCTGTCTGAGGTAATTGCAATGGAAGGATGGCATCGAATCAAATGGCTAAGAGACATTAAGAGCCTTTTAGTGGAGTTGGGCTTGGAAGAATGCTGGGCTACTCGTTCTGCCCCTCCAAAAGCCACCCTGAAGAAGATATATTGGGATTGGGTAGCCACAAAACTTATTCGCAATCCTCGCCACTGCAATTCGACCGCAGCATTTCTGAGATATTTGACAAATAATCCACCTCCCCTTCCTAAGCGCCTTGAAACCCTCTGGGTATGTAGTGCGCTATATAAATGGTATGACTTGACTTGACTTGACTGAGAATCAAAGATGTGGTAGCCTATGAGCCCTACTTGGACTTAATTTCCATTCCCCTGGACAGGGCTCTTTATTTCAAACTCAGAGTGGGTACCTTACCTTTGGCCGACTTGGTGTCCAGGTGGAGATCTTCCATCTCCCGGCCCTCAGCTTTCTTTGCGGTGTGTTTGGCAAGGGTTGAGACGGTGGCACATTTCTTTTTTGAATGTCCTGACTACCGTGCCCCAAGGAAACGCTGGCTACTACCTCTATGCAGGCTCCTGGGCACAAGACAGCATCTGGTGGCCCTTTGCATTTTAATGACCGATACATCGCCCTTTATTGTCTGTGCTGTCTCCAAATTTTTAAAATGGGCTTGGATGATACGAGCAAAAAGGCTTTCCATCTCAATTTAATCCTATTTTAATTATTTATTGCTCCTTTTATCTGATTGTTTTATGAATTATAACTGTATGTCATTATCAGCCCTGAAATTGTATTTTGTAATGTATTGCTTTTAAGATATTTACGTATCGAAATAAAGCTTTTACAACAAAAAAAAAATAGATTACAGATTCACTCCCTTCAATGTCAGTACAGAAGAAAGAGATATGGCTAAACTTAAAGACAATGAGGAAATCATAATAAAACCGTCCGAAAAAGGGGGCGGAATCGCTATCCAGGACAGGACCGCATATGACGCAGAGATTCTACGCCAAGTTAATAACTCCCTGCACTATGAGCAACTAACCAAATACCCAGTAAAAAAGATCAGTGAAGGCATTCTCCAGGTCACCCAAGAGGGCTTGGACAATGGATTCATTAGCAAGAATGAATTCCTTTTTCTCAATAACAAGGAGCCACGTACTCCTGTACTGTATACTCTTCCCAAAGTCCACAAAAATGCGGAAGTACCACCGGGCAAGACAATCCTGTCCGGCTGTTGATCCATCCTGGAACCTCTTGGGAAGTATGTTGATTTTTTTATAAAAGATCTTGTGTCTAAAACAGAGACTTACATTAAAGACACCACTCATCTTATCAATCTGATTGAATCCCAGCCATTCAATCCCAATACAGAAATCCTAGTCACTCTTGACATAGAGTCATTATACACGAACATCCCCCAACAAAAAGGCATAGACGTGATAAGCCAACATCTCAACAATCGTCCAGCTCCCCATCGAGTATCCACAGAATTTATAATTAGCTTACTCGAAATTGCACTGACTAGAAACTATTTCCTTTTCCAAGACACATACTATCGGCAATGCAAAGGCACCTCAATGGGAGCTATTTTTGCTCCAAATTTTGCTATTCTGTTCATAGACTACTTGGAGTCTAACATCATCCTCAATGACAGAAACCCATAATATGAAAAGATCCGTCTTTGGTGTAGCTGCATAGACGACGTCCTCATGATCTGG
Source organism: Lissotriton helveticus (assembly GCF_964261635.1). Taxonomy (NCBI): domain Eukaryota; kingdom Metazoa; phylum Chordata; class Amphibia; order Caudata; family Salamandridae; genus Lissotriton; species Lissotriton helveticus. The sequence continues at coordinate 1,429,426,846 of NC_136068.1, read as the reverse complement.
GGTAGTGACCAGAACAAGCTGAACAAGTTCTGTGGGTGACTTAACTCAAGCCAACCAGAGCTAAAATTCACATGCACCTACGATGCACAACAGGTAGACTATCTTGATATGACTATCAAATGTACAGACGGGGAATTATATACCACCTTGTTCAGAAAGCCAACTGAACGCAACTGTAAATTCAAGCAAGATTTCTTTCATGAGGCATAGATCCTGGTTAAAAAACTGATGTCCAGAGGCTACCCCAGGACGCTAGTCAGAAGGGCCGTGAAAAGTGCGAGGTATGCCCATAGGGAACACCTCCTCCAGCCCCATGAAAAGAAACCAATGACTAGGGTTACCTGTGTATTCTGATAAGCAACCTCCATAATTGTATTCGTTTTTGTTTGGGTCTACTCAAAAACGTTTCATGTGTACCCTATACCTACACAAATGAATGCCAGCCTTGCGATAGGGCCTCTACCAATCTGACTCTCTGTTAATGTTTGTTTATTGCTAATCATGACCAAATGTTTTGCTGCCCATTTTATGAAAAGCAACCTCCATAATTTCAATCTGTTTGGGTATAATTTTGTTATCGATTGGGCCTACCCAAAACATGTAATGTCCAATGGAATACATTTATAGCGACTACTTATCGTATTGAACTAATTGTCCAAAATACTTTAATCAATTACTGTTTCCCATGCACAATTAAGAGTACACTACCCCTTAAACATGCGCGACCAATAGCAAGATTAACCAACTGGAATACGCAGGCGCGGGAGCCTTCCCACTATTAGGAGCGACTGCACATGCCCGTCTATAGTTACGTCACTCCCGGAAGCATAAATCACCTAAGTCCGTCATGCCCCGCGTCCGCAGCTACAGCTTTAATGGCAGCCACGAGGACAAGCGAAATCATTACGACTGTGCAAACAAGGTGTTTAAGTAAGTGCCCCTCCCACCACCACATTAGGTTTTTGTTAATGCCGCCCCATATTGAATGTCGTCCATGCATCAGCCAGCGTTTAATACGCAACATTTCATTACAGATCCAGACCCGAGGCCACAGTCCGGGACCTACAGGGGTAAATATATGCAAGCACTGCCACTCGGCAATTCCTCACTAATTTCAGCAGTGTCCATCCGTTCAATAATCACGCTAATTATTAATTCTGTTTTTAAGATACATAGACAAAGTCCTGTCCCTTACTTGATCCACCATGGCTCCAAAGTATGAAGTAAGTAGCCGAGTTATGCTAGTACTAGCACTAATTGCTTAATGGGCTATTGTACATATTACTCATATTTCCCCTAGATCAAGTCTCCATGCACGATATCCCAATCATACTTATCAAAAACTTCGACATACGCATGGATATTCACTCCAGTTGTTAAGATCAATGTACCAAACTGAGGAGTATGACACCAACACCTCCTTATGCCTAATCATATTAGTGTGACTGTGACCCAGTAGCCTTATACTCCTGTTCTGTTCGCCACAGATCTCTTCCAAAGTTCCCTTCCCAACCAGATCAAGACACCAATACAATCTGTTGACTCTTTAATCAGTAAGTAGTGGCGCTAGCACCCCCGCGGTTCCTAGCTCTCCCACCAGATGATAGTAGCATTACTGATTCTGAATAATCACGGTTAGCACTTTGGCACCATGCTAGAATTTACCAATGAAACACACCCTCACACCATTGTATTCCTACAACAACCAGTAGAGGCTTGTAGTACTGCGCAGGCACCTCGCATGCGATAACTGCTCTCCCATTCAGCTGCATGGGATGACTACTGCAACCAACATTAATTGGTATATGACTAAGCACTGGGAGCACACTGCCACTGTATTAAAATAATTAACTGTCCAGTCTGGTACAGCTCTAATATATGCTCATCTTTTAATCTAGTTTCAGAATGCTCACTCTGTCCTGATGATGATCTTAACTAACTAAAGATCGAAACGTCGCCGACCCCCTGTTGGAAATACCCCCATTTCAATCAATCAATCAATCAGAGCATTTGTATAGCGCACTACTCACCCGGAGGGTCTCAAGGCGCTGGGGGGGGGGGGTCCGCTACTGCTCGAATAGCCAGGTCTTGAGCTGCTTCCTGAAGGCGAGGTGGTCCTGGGTCAGGCGGAGGTGGGTCGGAAGGGAGTTCCAAGTCTTGGCGGCCAGGTAGGAGAAGGACCTTCCTCCTGTGGTGGCTCTTCGGATGCGGGGGACGGTGGCGAGGGCGTGGCTGGTCGATCGAAGCTGGCGCGTGGGAGCGTAGAAGTTGAGGCGGCTGTTGAGGTATCCTGGTCCTTGGTTGTGTAGGGCTTTGTGTGCGTGGGTGAGGAGCCGGAAGGTGATTCTCTTGTTGACCGGGAGCCAGTGCAGGTCTCTCAGGTGTCCGGAGATGTGGCTTCGGCGGGGGATGTCCAGGATGAGTCGTGCTGAGGTGTTCTGGACTAGCTGGAGTCTCTTCTGGAGTTTGGCGGTGGTTCCAGCGTAGAGGGAGTTGCCGTAGTCCAGACGGCTGGTAACGAGGGCCTGGGTGACCGTCTTCCTGGTCTCGGTGGGGATCCATCGGAAGATCTTGCGTAGCATTCGCAGGATGTGGAAGCACGACGAGGAGACGGCGTTGACTTGTCTGGTCATGGAGAGGGAGGAGTCCAGGATGAAGCCCAGGTTGCGTGCGTGGTCAGTTGGTTTGGGTGCGCTGCCCAGGGCGGGGGGCCACCAGGAGTCGTCCCAGGCGGAGGGTGAGGATCCCAGGATGAGGACTTCCGTCTTGTCTGAGTTCAGTTTCAGGCGGCTGTTCGACATCCATTTGGCTACTTCTGTCATCCCTTCGTGCAGGTTGGCTCTGGCGGTGGCGGGGTCGTTAGTGAGGGAGAGGATCAGCTGGGTGTCGTCGGCGTAGGAGATGATGTTCAGGTTGTGCTGGCGTGCGATGGCTGCGAGGGGGCTCATGTAGACGTTGAAGAGAGTTGGGCTGAGCGAGGAGCCTTGAGGAACGCCGCAGATGACTTCGGTGGCCTCGGATCTGAACGGGGGGAGGCGGACTCTCTGTGTCCTTCCGGTGAGGAAGGAGGTGATCCACTCCAGTGCCTTCTCCTGGATTCCGACGTTGCTGAGGCGCTGCACTAGGGTGCGGTGGCAGACAGTGTCGAAGGCCGCGGAGAGGTCCAGGAGGATGAGGGCCGCTGTTTCTCCGTTGTCGAGCAGGGCTCGGATGTCGTCTGTGGCTGCGATCAGGGCGGTCTCGGTGCTGTGGTTGGCCCGGAAGCCAGACTGCGAGAGGTCGAGGGATCCGTTCGTCTCGAGGAAGGCAGCCAGTTGCTTGTTGACGGTCTTCTCGATGACTTTGGCCGGAAACGGGAGCAGCGAGATGGGGCGGTAGTTCTTGAGGTCGGTGGGGTCTGCTGATGGTTTCTTGAGTAGAGCGCTGAGTTCGGCGTGCTTCCAGCTCTCCGGGAAGGTGGCGATGTCGAAGGAGGTGTTGATGATGTCCCGCAGGTGGGGTGCGATGACAGCGTCGGCCTTGTTGAAGACGTGGTGAGGGCAGGGGTCTGTCGGAGATCCGGAGTGGATGGAGTTCATCGTGCGGATGGTGTCTTCGGTGCTGATCGGGGTCCAGGCGCGGAGGGTGGTGGTGGGGGGCGGTGGTTCGGTCGTGGCGTGCGTTGGTTGAGTGCTGAAGCTGTTGTGTATGTCCGCGATCTTGTTGTGGAAGTAGGAGGCGAGGGAGTTGCAGAGGTCTTGCGAAGGGGTGATGTCGTTGTTTCCAGCGTTGGGGTTGGAGAGCTCTTTCACGATGTTGAAGAGTTCCTTGCTGTTGTGTGCGTTGTTGTCCAGTCGTTCCTTGAATGCGGTTTTCTTGGTGGCGCGGATCAGCTGGTGGTGTTTTCGGGTGGCGAGCTTGAGGGCAGTCATGTTGTCTGGTGTTGGGTCTGTGCGCCAGGTTTTCTCGAGGGCTCTGCAGTTCTTCTTGGAGCTCTTGAGTTCGTCGTTAAACCATGGGGCTTTCTTGCTGCCGGGTCTGCTCGGCGGGGTCTTCAGCGGGGCGAGTTCGTCTGCGCAGTCGCTGATCCATTTCGTGAGGTTGGTGGCTGCTTGACTGGGGTTCGTTGTGCTGGTGGGAGGGTTCTTGCTCAAGGACGTAGTGAGCTGGTCTGCCGTGATCTTGTTCCAGCTTCTGCGGGGAGCCTGTTGCTGGTGATGGTGGAGCGTGGTCCTTCTGAAGCTGAAGTGGACGCAGCTGTGGTCCGTCCATTGGAGTCCCGTGGTGTGGCTGAAGGCGATGTCCTTGCTGGAGGAGAAGACGGGGTCGAGAGTGTGTCCGGCGTAGTGGGTGGGGGTGGTCACCAGCTGCTTGAGTCCCAGGTTTGCGAGGTTTTCCAGCAGGGTGGTGGTGTTGCGGTCGTCGTTGTTCTCCAGGTGGAAGTTGAGGTCCCCGAGGAGGATGTAGTCGGCTGAGGGGAGGGCGAGCGGGCTGATGAAGTCGGCGATGTCCTCGCTGAATTGTGTTCGTGGTCCCGGGGGTCTGTAGATGAGGGTGCCTCTGAGGGTGGTCTTGGGGTTGACGTGGATCTGGAAGTGCAGGTGTTCGGCGGGTGCGATGGTGTCGTCGGTGTTGGTCGTGATGCGGATGGTGTTCCTGTGGATGATGGCGATGCCTCCTCCTGTCTGGTTGACGCGGTCTCTCCGGATGATCTTGTAGCCGTCCGGGATGGCGATGGCGATGTCGGGCGCTGAGGAGGCGTTCATCCAGGTTTCCGTGAGGAAGGCGACGTCTGGGTCTGTGGTGTCGAGCAGGTTCCAGAGCTCGACGGCGTGTCTGTGGACGGAGCGGGTGTTGAGCAGGATGCACTTCAGGTGGTTGCTGCTGGTGTTCTGCTTGGTGGGCGCTGGTGCAGTGCAGGTCCGGATGCAGGAGAACTTGCAGGACTGGCAGATGAAGGGTCCGTGGGTGCGTCTCGGGGTGGCTCGGTAGCATCCAGGAGTTCGGCCGGCGTTGAGTGCGTTGAGGGTGGCGGCGTCGTATGTCCGGCGGGTGGGCTGGGGTCTGCGGGGGCCAGGGGTCCCGGTGCTGGGCGCGGTCCAGGCGCGGACGGGCGTAGACGGGCTTACCTTTGGCGCACCTTCGGCGCTCAATCGGTGCTCCCGCTGCGCGCGTCCGCTGCGCGGTCGCTCTGGGGGCGTCATAAGTAGGAGCCGGGTGGGCGGGTCAGCTGGGTGGCGGGAGCGGGGCGGCCAATAGGCTGGTGGTGGGCGGGGCCGCAGGGGGGCAGCGGCGGGAACCTCTGGGCGTCCGGCGGCGGCGGCGGGTCTGTCCCTGGTCAAGCGTGGGAGGCAGGGGGAGATCCGGGTGGCCCAGCGGCGGCTGGGTCGTCCTAGCAGCAGGCAGTAGTCAGGCAGCGGCAGGCGTGGGAGGCGAGGGGGTGACCCGGCCTGGTAAAGGCGCAGTGGTCACTCCCTGGCTGACCCTGCAGGACCCCATTTGTACATATTGTTTTGGATTTCTTTGTCTATCCGTGTGATATTTCGTATACTGCCACTATCACTCAGTCACGTTAGGCACCCTTGTCACCTATGTGAGCACCTGAACGTATCTGTACTAATCTGCATATTACTATGATTAAATGTATACATGTTGCCCTATGAAGCCTGCTTCCCAAGTGATTTATTCATTAGACAAAATAATATTTAACCTTGTGTTACTGGACCTAGTCAGGCCTCCCCTGAACCATTGTCCTTCTCATATGTAAAAAAGACTCCGTAGATTAATTTCTGTGCTTCAGAGAAGGGAGGCAACTTGCCAATTTAGGCTCTTCTGGTAAGGGAGGAGCATATTCACTGTGAGGGTGTGTGCCTAGATTCCTGCTTGGTGAAGTTGTTGGATCAGAACAGGTTACAGTGTTGAAGGCTGCTGATAGGTCTAAGAGGAGGAGCACTGCATTTTACACCTGTTGAGGATCATCTGGATGTCATCTACTGCTGCTATGATGACGTATTCTGTGCTGTGGTTGGTTCTAAATCTTGATTGTAGCATTGAGAAGCTGATGATTGGCGGGATTAGTGGACAGGCGCATGGCAATGGCTTTTTCCAAGAACATGGCAGGGTAGGAAAGGAGGGATGTCGGATGGCTGTTGAGGAATTTGGTTGGATTGGCCAAGGGTTTCTTTAAGAGAGTGTTGACGCCTGCATGTTTCCAAAGTTCCGGTAAGCTGGCTGTACTGATGGAGGTATAGAGGATGGGGGTGTGGGACTTGCTCATGGGGGTATGGAACTTGCTGATTGGGATCGTATTTTTGTCAAAGGAGTGATGGGTGCAGGGATCTGCCGGGTCCCCGGAGTGTATGCTCTTGATAAGTGCTGTGGCTTCCCCTACGCTGATGGTGTCCCATATGGTGATTTTGTTGATTTTTTCTGTCACTGGAAGACTTCTGGTTACAGTCAGGGGGTTCCGTTGTGGAGTGAAATTACAGTATATGGTTGTGAACTTGCTTCAAAAGAAAATTGAAAGGTCATTGAACAGATCTAGGGTTGGACTGATGTTGCAGGTGAAAGCTGTGGGTGTGGCCAAATCCTAGACAATTGTGAAGATTTATTTGCTGCTCTTCGTACTACTAGGGCCTTCCTTTTAGTTTCCTGGATTAGTTAGTAGTACCCTCTCTGGGTGGCTTTGAAAGCATTTTTTTCTACTTCTCCTTGGCTGGTTCGCCATATCTGCTCCAGTTGTTTGCAGTGCTGCTTGGTCATTCTGAGGTCTTCTGTGTACCAAATGACTTGAATTCTTGTTTTTGCTGTGTGACTTCATTTCTTGGGGGGCCAGGGTCTCGGCTCAGTTGATGATCCACTTGTTTACATTTTTAAAGTTGCATGAAAAGAGGCCTGTGGTTTTCAGATTGTTCTCAAGGAGAGACGATGTCTAATCCGCCTCTCTTAGGTTCTCTCAATGTCGGCATGCTGGGCCAGTTGTGGGGGGTTTTCTGCATTGATGGATGATGATTTTGAAACTGGTTATGGCGTGGTCGGTCCAGGTGACTTGTCTGGGTGTGTTGATCGATGTGTTGTTGAATAAATGTGAAGATGGGATCTAGGATGTGTCCAGCAACATGGGTGAGTACCATGACAAGTTGGGTTAATCCCAGGTTTTCTATGGTCTCAAAAGGGTGGCTGAGTTGGTTGAATGCACTGGAAACGAAGACTGGTAGGGCGATGACATCTGTAATGCTGCTAGAAAAGTTGGCTTGAGGGGCTAGGGGGCTAGGGGGCAGTAGGCCAGGTTTCCACCCAGGGTGAAGGTTGCTGTGATTTGGCATATTTAAGTTGAGCTGTTTCATGTAGTTTATTCCAGCTTCAGACTAGGCAGTGCGGTTAAATGTGTCTTTATAAACAATGGTGATTCCTCCTCTGGGCTGTTTAGGCAGGTTTGCCTGGTGAGCAGGGGGGGAGTGATAGAGCACAGAGAGGGTGGCCCTGAGAGATAGAAGATTGAAAGACACGAAGCAAATAAAGTGTGTGGGAAATGGCAAAAAGGCCAGAAAAGGAGCAATAGAGAGGCAAAAGGGGCAACATAAATGCCACCAATAAATCAGAAATGGCAAAAAAAAGTAAGACATGGCTGTAAGAGTGGGACCTGGCAAAAAGAGCAAAAGAAAAAGCACAATAGTCACACGGAGAGAGAAAAGGAACAAAGAGCAAGAGAAATGGCACAAAAGTCACACACATGTGGAAGAGCCAGGAGGGTGGTGGGTGGGCTGAAGAGGAGCGTGGTGGGCAAGTAAAGAGAAAGGCGCGAGGAACAGGTAAGGAGCAGGGGAAATGGGGATTGCGGGATGCAGACTTTCAGTTTAATGTACACAATGACATTGTGCTGCAATTGGATTCAGGAGAAACCATTGCAGCAGGTCTACTGGAATTTCCAGTAAGGAGATAAAAAGCACCTGCAGTGTGAAATATGCCAAAGCTCTCTAATGTATACAGGTGTCATGTGTATTGACCTTTTGCCTGAAGCTCTGTTTACTTTTAGGAAACACAGGATATGTACACAGATTCTGCTCTGATCAGGGAGTTTGGAAGACGATGGAAAATTCAACAAACATTTGGCGTGACCACTCGGAATGCTCAGAGAACAATCTCTTCAAACACAATGTGAGCAAGACCTGATTTTCTTAAGCTTAATATGTTAATCTTATTATTAAAAGGCTTAAACGAAAGTCAAACAAGCTAAAAATTAACTATTTGTTTAGACTAGCACAGATACTGCATATTACATAACAAGCACAGTTAAATGTTGATATTAATTTATACTTCAAAAGAAAGCTTAAAGCATTGTTAATGATAACAGTTCTATATTTAGTTCTGTGAGAGTGGCTGGGTAGTGGTGTGTCAGTGCGGATTATGTGCTTCTACCCATCCAACTCTTTGCGCTGCACTGGGGGACCAATACAGCACAATGGAAATGTGATTTACAAAGATTCCTAGATACCTTGTCTTATCAGTATTTCTGAGAATCCTTGCTACCGGCTGTAAATTCTGAGATGGAGGTGTAAATTTCGAGATGGAGGCCTGATAGAAACATCAGACAAACATTATGGGTTCCGGAGTAGCATGGTACTCACCGAAAAAGCACTTCAACGCCTTGTCAGGGGCAGTAAGAGCTATATAAATGCCAATACAATACTACACAATCAAACAACTCTCTTTACGTTCTGTTTGGCAGTATGCTGAAAGTGAGGAAGGGACATCACCTTCAATGACATTCAGCATGTCATATCAAACAAAAGAGGGACTGAGGGGCTAGTTTAACGAGGTCCAGCGTACATGCCCCAGCAAGGCTGTGTACAAAGAGAATACGGAGATCCTCTATGCTGGGGGGTAGGGAAGGAGGAAGCCGGTAGAGATAAGTGAGTCACTGAGGAGCACTGTTGTATATGCGCAGGAGAGGCAGTTCTCCTTGTAGGAACTAGGGCCCTCACACACCCAGCAAGCTAGTTGTCATGCTTCATCATTTGAGTCTGCCCCTCGTCAAGTCGGCGCTGCAATACCTGACAGGCACCCAAAACCGGGGCTCTTTATCGGGGATCTTTTGTTCCTGCCGGTGGGTGCAGTGGGGGTGAGGTGCCTAGTGTGTGTAGATGTGGGGAGACGTGTGTATTTAAAATAGGTCAGTTAGTCCTAGCCAACATTTTATTCAGAAGGTAAGCAGCCTAAAGTAAAAGAGTGAGAAAGGCAAAGGACCAGTTGTAATGTGTCTAGCGGTATATGACCTGCTCTCAAGTGATCAACATGTTTCGTGCCTCTAACGTCATTCAGAGCAGGGCACTTCCTCAGGATCAATGAAACACTATCTACACTAAAAAGGTAAGTGGATTCTACATACCCAGTTCTCTGGTTGTTGACCTGTAAGTTGGATAAAAATAGGTGGGGATAACATGTTTAAATTACATTGTTATACAAACATACAGTGTCTCTACAATCCAACCCTTGTTGTCTGGCAGGGCGAACGCGCTCATGAATAAAACCATAACAAGGACACTGTGTCACGCAGGCTATCACAGTGAACTAGGCAATAGTTACCAGTATAGTGTACTCAATGTGTTATGTGCTCAAGATCTTTAAAACTCGTAACAATAAAGTAAATGGCAGGTGTGAAGACTGGTAAAAACAATGACAGTCAGGACAAAGTGGAACTCACCTATACTGTCACCAAGTCATTGCTTGCAACAGTAGCCGGCAGTAATAAAGGACACCGATTGGGTCCTGTCAGGAAGCAATGGAATTTATAGGCAATTTGTAATATTGCAAGGAACTTAAATGGGAAGGTGATAGTCAGTCAAAACACTTCCAGAGCTGGATGCAGCATGAGATTAAAACACGTGAACCACCCAAACGTCCCCGAAGAACGGAGAAAAAACCTAAGACAAATGCCCCCTGGTTTACTCCAGAATTAGCCAAAGCCCATCTATTATGTAGAAAAGGCGAACGCAAGTGGCGTAAAACTTACGACACGGCAGACAGAAATTCTTTTATCCAGTTGAGGAAGATATATCACTCCAGCATAAAAATTGCCAAGAAGGATTTTTACATCAATGCCATCAAGGATGGCAAACAAAAACAAAAAACATTGTTTTCGATAGTCAAGACTTTTACCCATCCTAGAGCGTTACAGCCTGAAATACCCCCATCCCAAGAGTTATGCAATCAAATAGCTGACTTTTTTGAGGAAAAAATTGACTCATTACAGAAAAACTTTCCTATACCCCAAGTCGCTCAGACTTCTACCCTCTCCGATCAGGGAGAAAACTCAATTGGAAGTCTTAAAACTTTCACACCGGTCAGTCTAGCCCAAACACGGGACGTAATCAGGAGCACCTTCGGACCCATGCCCCCCAAGAATTCTCCATCAGTTAATTGATGTGGTGAATCCAATCATAAACAAGATTGTTAACTCTTCCCTCAATACAGGTATCGTCCCACGTGAATGGAAACAGGGAATAGTAAAACCCCTGATGAAAAAACTTAATAAATCCCCCTCAGACCTCACTAATCTACGTCCAATATCACTCCTCCCAGTTTTGGGAAAAATCACTGAACAGATGGTCTATAGAGAACTAAAAAGTCATATAGAAGCATACAACGTCCTCCATCCCCGACAGTCAGGTTTCCGTCCCCATCACTCTACAGAAACTGCACTGATTGAATTGACAGACTATATAAAGCTGTTACAAGATCAGAGAAAGAACGCCGTACTGATACTACTGGACCTCACAGCACCGTTCGATACCATCTCGCATGCTATACTGTTGAGCAGACTGAAAGACATCGGTATCTCAGACGTGGTTCTTGCGTGGATAACATCCTTCTTAACTGACAGATCCCAAACCATTGCCTTGGGCCCTTTCCTTTCTAAAGAGAGGAGGGTTCGGTCTGGAGTCCCTCAAGGTTCCATTTTGAGTCCTCTTCTCTTTAATGTGTATTTGATTCCACTTATCTCCCTGATTGAATCATTCGGCATACTCGTAACTTCGTATGCCGATGATACTCAACTCATTGTACCATTAGATGAACATTCCACCAAGGCCGAATAAAATCTTAAAAACTGTCTGGAGGCCGTCTTCCACTGGATGGATAAAAACCACCTGAAATGTAACGCCAGCAAGACAGAAATCCTCCCAATGGGAAAAAATGTTAATTTCTGTCCCAGCCTATGGTGGCCAGAGGACTCCACTGCTCCCCCCCAGACCGTAGCGACAGTAAGGAATCTCTGAGTCCTGTTCGACACTGAATTATCCTTCGACCAACATGTCAGGAATATGGCAGGTCACTGCTTTGGCATCATAAAATCTCTTACATTTTTTTTTTACTTTTTACCCACTGACTCAAGAAAGGCTGTAGCAGTGGCTCTAATCCTCGCCCGCCTCGACTACTGCAATGGTCTGATGGCAGGTGCAAAAAAATCTACACTAAAAAAACTTCAAAGTGTACTACATTCGGCAGCCAGATTAGTTTTAAAACTACCCAGAAAATCCTCAATATCAGCGGCCTTAAAGACTCTTCATTGGCTCCCTTTGCATAAAAGAATATTTTTTAAGATTCTAATCGTCGCATTTCGGGCATTCAACAACACAGGCCCTAAATATCTCATCAGGCGTTATCCCCACTACAACCCTTCTAGAACTCTACGATCCTCTAATGACAATCAAATAAAGCTAGCTAGGTTTAACCTCAAAACCAAAGGTGGCAAAACCTTGACTTATCTGTCCTCTAAAGCCTGGAACTCTATGCCCAAATATCTCAGGTCCCAAACCCAAGAAACCCAGTTCAGGAAGCTACTAAAAACCTGGATTTTTAATCTCCCCGACGAATATATCATGGCCGCCATTTAATTTTTGCTTATGTAACTGACTGCTTACCATCAAACAGCGCCAAGATGCTCCTTTTGGAGCGACCGTTGCGCTCTAGAAATACCACTACAAATTACAAATTACAAGTGGCCTTGCCGGTAACTAAAACACTGTGGGGGTGGTCGATCAGGAGTACAGGGCGACCACCAGTGACCCTACCCACGAGAAGGAGCCCACCTAGTGTGCAACGTGAGGCACGGAGACGCCCCTCCAGGTCGCATGAGTCTTAAAGGTACATCAGGGACCAATGCGCCATGACAGACTCACGCAACCATAGTGCCCCAAGTGGCCCACAGATGTGTGGCGCCCCAGCGGGTAGATCACAGCGTGGATCCAGTCCAATACATGACAGACTCACCTCCAAAAGCGGTCAGGCAACCTTTAAGTCTGGAGCCTAGGGAAACTCACCGGCGTGTGTACGCTTCTGGGGTCTGACCTACCCTGCCGCCGACACCGGGATGGTGAAAGGTAGCCAGCGGCGGGTCTAGATGTAGTAAGTTTGACCACGACACAACAAAGGGTACGTGGGTAATTAGTTGTACGTCGGTGGCAGTAAGATAGCAAAACTGGCGGCCATCTGAGAGTGTAGCTTCAATACGGCACTGTGTAGGATTCTCGTTAGTTAAACAGCGTGAACGGGTTGTATTGAGCTGCTAACTGAGGGGTGCCATTTTGTAAAGCGCGAACAATCACCCGTAAGGGTCTCTAGGCGCTGGGGGCCGTCGGGAAGATTAAACAAGCTATTGCCCAGAGTCACATGGTGCTGGGCTAATCTGCCGCCGGTGCCGGGGATCGAACCGTGATTCCCACATTCCAGCGTCAGTTGCCCTGTGTGTATAGTTCTACAGCCAGCTAAAACAGTAAAGTCACAACTCAGAGGGTACACCACAAAAAAGATGGTAATTTCCAACCACAAAGAGCTGCCCAAGTAATTCTCCTGTAATATCCCCTTAATGCAAAGGAAGGACAAACACTACAAATCCATAGTAAACATCACCCTTAGTAGTATAGTGTCTATACAGGTCCAGTGAAGTAACTTTGGTGGAATTTCAAAACATTCCAAATCAAATAAATAAATAAATAACCACATAAAAGAGTACACAAGTGAATAAATAAGTATTGCACCCTATATGCTGCTATAACTGGTTATACTTGACTGCGTTTTCCTAGAACCAGCTGCTAGTAGTTGTCTTCTGACTGTACCCATCAGCATAACACCGCTATTGTTAAGTCTTCAAATTTCTTTTTTGCCCAAACGCCACTCTGGTTACAGTCGCTGTGCATATTTTGCCTTTTTTAACACATAACGTTACTGAAGTCCGCAAATGGAATTCGAAAGTTTTAATGTACCTACTGTTTTTATGCTGTGCTATTTTAATAATTTGTACTGTCGTTGGTATCTTCTGACCTGTACTTTTATAGATGTTTTATATCTAAATAAAGTTATACTTGCTAGCGCGAAGTATTGCACCCAAAATCGTCATTTTGCAGCAGTGTAAAGTTCTGGGAAAACCGCAGCCTTAGCTTTGTAACCTCCCTACGAGTTCAGTATGGTGGCTTTAGTGGTATTTTAGGACAGTACAAATTACATAAACAGTGACACAAAACATAAATAAGCAAATGAATACATAATTTACTTGAAATGAGTTAGTACATGTTTGAAAATTCCAAAGAATGAAGAGTGTTCTCCCAGATTCCTGCAAATGAATGTGTCATCAAATGAAGAAGGAAGGCCTCTCCATTTTTGATGGTTCATGTTGGGTATATTCCATCTTACGCCTAAGTACAAATTATTGGTTTCTACAAAATGCATTTAGAGCAATGCAGTGACTAAGAGAAGCAGATCATAAATGGAGTCACGTGAATGGGCAGGAAACAAAATTGTATTAAAAAAAACCAACTTACACTGACACTGACTTAAAAATAAATATCAAGAGGGAAAGATTCCGATGGAAATGTAAATCCCCAAAAGTGTTTGAAACGTTAGAAAGAAGGTCAATTAGGACCAATTTGAATGGAGGATGGTTGTGAAACACACAACAAGTAATGTTGCAAGTGCGAGAGACTCTAAGTGCCTATCACAGAAGTTCACACACAGATAAAGGATTTGATTTATGACGATATGAGTCAATTTACTTGCATGGATTATGACCAGCATGCTATTAGCCTTAGTAGAACAACCATTTATCCAAATGCTTAACTTCGTAGAATATATTCGATCAAGCAAATTAGAAGATTTTGCTGTTAATCAGGCAGCAAGAAAAAATATCTATATACACAAGTATCGTATAGCCTAAAACTCTTCAACAGAGATTGAATGGATGATAGTCCCATAGTAGGAATACAAGGGTTTTTTTTCAGACCCCCACCCATTTTATTAGTGGCATGGGATGGACTAAATCATGTCCAGGGGAAAACTTTTGATATTACCTGATGACAGGGGTAGACTGGCTAACGGGAGTTTCTATGGGCTGAGAGGCTGGGGGCCGAATTCATTCCTGTGGGGTCTAGTTTTGTTACTGGGGACCTGCTGACCACATTCCTTCTTGCTGCACTTATAGATATGCAATGCAAACACAAACTGTTTTAAAGCGTGCTTCTTAAAGTGTACTTACAACCATTTGTTTTATAATTGAATATTTGGAAGCGCCGAAAGTAGGACCGTGACACAAGGAGATGATGGACGGAGCGCTGAAACTTTTCAGACACTCACCTCCAGTCACAGATCTAGGTTGAATTTATCATCATTCTTTAGCTCACTTTGCCACCTCAGTTCAGATCCACCTATGTAAAAATCGGTCTTCACCCTGTGCCTCATGGGAATAGTCCAGCCCGAACTGCAAAGCCAGGACTTCCCTGAACTGGAAACAAGCATCCTGGGACCGGTTTCTGGGTAACACCCTTCATCAGCTAGACTAGCTTGAATCCAGTGGCAAAGTGAGCAGGGACCCATGTCTGGGCATGCCCGGCCAACTTAGGGCGAACAAAGAAAACACAAGGAGATGGCAGACAGAGTGCTGAAACTTTTCAGACACTCACCCCCAGTCACAGCTCTGGGTTGAATCCATCATCATGCTCAGACGTGGGTCCCGTGCTCTCCATGCCACTGGAGTCCATCTGTCCAGGTTGATGGGGGCTGAAAGCCTGAAACCGGTCCTAGGATGCTTGTTTCCAGTCCAGGGCGGACCTGGCCTGGCAGTTCAGGCTGGACTGCGCCCATAGGTTGCAGGGTCAAGATTGATTTGCATATGGCTGGGTCCAAAATGGAATGGCATGGTGAGCAAAAAACAATGGATTTAGGTCCAGATCTCTGTACTGGGGTGAATGTATGACATTGTTCTGCATTCCATCCATCAATTGTTCTTTTTGCATTTGTCACCCAGAGTGGGACAGGTATACCCAGACGTGGGTCCCTGCTCTCCATGCCACTGGACTCAAGCTATCCTGGCTGATGTGGGCTGAAAGCCTGAAACGGGTCATAGGATGCTTGTTTCCAGTTCAGGGAGGACCTGGCCTGGCAGTTCAGGCTGGACTGCGCCCATAGGTTGCAGGGTCAAGACTGATTTGCATATGGTTGGGTCCAAACTGGAATGGCATGGTAGGTAAAAAAACAGTGGATCTAGGCCCAGATCTCTGTACTGGGATGAATGAGTGACATTGTTCTGCATTCTGTCCATCAATTGTTCTTTTTGCATTTGTCACCCCGAGTGGGACGGGTACGCCCTGACATGGGTCCCGTGCTCTCCAGGCCACTGGAGTCCAGCTATCCTGGCTGATGAGGACTGAAAGTCTGAAACCGGACCCAGAATGCTTGTTTTCTGTCTAGGGAGGACCTTGCCTGGCAGTTCGGGCTGGAGTGTTCCCATTGGTCGCAGGGCCAAGACTGATTTGCCAATGGCTGGGTCCAAACTGTAGAACCTCTGGCCATAGCTTTACCCCAACTGCCGGATCAATGGGGAATATGGCTGGTGGAAGAGAATCACGCTGTCTCACTATAAACGGACGATATCTTGCTTTTCGTTCAGAACCTACACGCGATACCTTCAGTTATACCCAACACACTGCAGCTGTTTGCTAGAGTGTCAGAGCTGAAAGTGAATTGGAGGAAATCATGTTTATTTCCCTTTACTACTGGTGTAGATGCTCCTAAGTGGATGGTGACCGGCACAGTACTGGCCTGGCAACCAGCGGTGTTCCGATAGTTAGGTGTCCGCATCTGTCACATGGATTGTAAACTACTAGAAGGCAACATATCTAGAGCAATTGCAGTGCTTCGCCTCCAGGTAGACTTCTGGAAAACACTTAACCTCTCTGTTTCGGGCAAGGTGGCAATCAATAAGATGGTAGTGTTGCCCAGGCTGTTTCGTAGACCTTCCATTATACCTATCTGCATCATTTTTCCGCCCATTGGCAGAACTAATGAGGGACCTCATATGGAGCAATACTCACTGTAGGGTTGCGCTTGCTACAGTGGATTAGCCTCACCCTCACCCAATCTGGAAAATTACTAT
This sequence comes from Lissotriton helveticus, assembly GCF_964261635.1. NCBI lineage: Eukaryota > Metazoa > Chordata > Amphibia > Caudata > Salamandridae > Lissotriton > Lissotriton helveticus. Next base: position 1,429,410,444 of record NC_136068.1, on the reverse strand, counting down.
CTAGCGTCTCAAATACAGTGGGTGGCAGAGCTCAATCTCGAGGATATGGTGTAGGGCAGCCCGCCGTGTACACTAGATAGGCTCCTTTTCACCTTCCATCCGTGCGCTAGACCAAGTAAGTCTCTCCCGTTTCTGGTACAGTTCACCCAGAAATACTTCCGTAGAGCCCTATACCTCACTAGGCATGTAAAACCATATGCGTCCACGATACCACTCCTGGGAATGCTGAGGGGAAAGGGTAGAGTCAGTACAACTAAATTTGTGCTTGGCGAAAGGCTGATGTACACACATAGGGTGACTTGTGTGTGGAGGGTACATTGCCGCCATTCTGCTCTCTGGCAGATAAGGAAGGCATTCCATTGGGGCAGTTCCTAAAGCATGCCTCCTGGATAGCTACATTGAGACATCACTGGAGGGATAACGACGCACCTTCAGTTACAGTATATCCATGTACTAGGCACGGGGTGACACCTCATAAAATGGTTTGCAGATTCCATTAGATAATACACCTTTACTGATTTAAGACACTTGCATACTAAACGGGAGACAGACCTTGCACAACCATATACACCCAGGGAATGAGTAATGTTGCTGGAGAGTCCCAGATAGATTCATAGGAATGCAAGATTTAGGCTAATTCAATTCTACATAGTCCATAGGGCCTACTTATCCCCAGACAAATTCAACAGGTTCTTTAATAGGATGGAGGCTTGTTGCCCACTATGCAAACTGACACGCTGATTTATTGCATATGATGAAGACATGCCCCAGACTACAGAATTATTGGCTCGGAGTGATTCACTTACTAAACAACAGCACAGATAGAGCACTACCGAATACATGGGTGGCTTGCATAACAGTTATATTCCCCAGAGCAAAAAAGCACAGGGCCACCTCCTGTTTTCTAGATTTAGTGCTGGCGGTGGCCAATCGGTTAGTCACCTGCCGCTGGAAGGCAGCTGACCATCCTTTACTCACAGCCTGGGCTCACTCGATGCTACATTGGGCTAAAGCAGATGCAACTTCATTGTTGAGAAAAGACACACTTGGGCTTCATAAGTATCCCATTTCGGCAGCATGGGGAGTGATGCTGACGGCACTACAAGTGTCATTGGCCACGGAGGACCCTTCAACTACTTTCTACACTAACCATTAGTGACTGGGCATGGTGTGCCAAGTCATTAATGAGTTCTGTACCAAGTGCGATACATAACTTCTGACGAAATGGTATTTTGAAATGTGACACTGAGTTTGATGTAACTGGGATCGTGTAAAGGATGATATGGTCATAAAAACGGATCCTTCCTCACCCCCCCTCGCAGTCCTCACTGTTCTTCCCAGTTAATTCTTATGAGTGGATGTATCAACCCACCCCACTGCCCCATCACTAACGCATCCAAATAGAACTGCTATCAAACCATTGTCCCCCTGCCTTCAAGCGCCTCCCTCTTATATGGATATCGAAACTCTGCACCACAGAGCAGCCAAATTAACGCAGAGCATCCATAACTCCATTCTGGACCTAAAGCACCTCTTTCACCTCACTGAACTCTCCTTCACCAGACTCAAGCCTCTGGGGAACTCCACCACCCTCCCTATCTAAGAGCCCCCCAAACACTCATTGCCGCTATCAGGGAGACACCTTCGCCCTCGCAAGCAACCATGCCACCTCTCGGAGGAGGAAATTCTAGCACTCCTCCTCTCCTACAACCCTACCCCTGTCACCCCTAGTCCACTAGATCTCACTTAAGAGGAAATTCGAGCCATCCTCCTCTCCTACAACTTTAACCTAGAAACCCCCGTGCCACCAGGTGAGATTGTTGAACATGCCATCCACACAGTCGCAATCAACCCCAATAGATCAGCTACACTCCGCAACAGTAGTGTGTCATAGTAACCTAGCACCAGTACCCCTGTCCACCCCTTCGCACGATACTCTCTCCGACCCTCCCTTTGTTTGGCCTCCTAATTAACTGCTTTTCAGCAATTAAGCATGCCGCCGACATCGCAGATCTCATACTGAGTCAAAACCCTGACCGAATCATAGCTCAACAAATCCCTTTCTCCATGCCTGGATCTCCTAGTCCCTCCAAATTACAACATCGCAAGGCTGGATAGGCAATCCAGCAAAAAAGGTAGAGGCATTGCCTGCATTTACCGCTCTAACCTCCTTGTCACAGAACTCCTGGCAGACACCACAGATGCCTGTGAACACCTCGTACTTTCCATATGCAGTAACACCACTAAACTGTGCAGTCTGCAAATTTTTTACCACCCCCCAGGCTTGAATGACGCCTTCACTGATCACCTCATGGAAATCATCACAGTCTAGGTTTCCCCCAACTCTAAAGACATTTTCCTCTGTAACTTCAACCTGCATTGGAATGACCCTAAAGATCCACATGTCAATGCCATCAAAGATTTCCTGGCGGACCAAGAACTAACCCAAGTCTGCTCACACCCCTGTGGTAAATAATTAAATAATTACCGGTACTATTTTTCTATGCATTAAATGAAAAGGATAGCTCAATAAATAAGAGGCAAAATCCGTGGTGTCTGAGTCAAACGGGATTTAATCAGATGGCTCGAGCCTCAGGAAAAGGATGGCATGGAATGGAATGGCAGCTGCAACGTCTCATTAACATTATACAGTATATATAGTAAAACAGTACAATTGCATTGAATACAGTAGGCGTAACAAGTGACAAACGAAAGATAAGAACATATGGGCGTGAAAAGAAGGCGTGCACAGGGCGTGCACGGAGACATGTGATGTAGACGTCACAGAAGTGTCATAAGTGGGTGGATACATGGAGGGGGCTACCTGGGCAGCTGGAACCTTTAACCTACTGGTGCGCGCAAAACGGGCCATGACGTGTAACTGGGGAGAGCTGGGGGCTCTGACTTCTGGCACTAGAAGAGGAGACTAAAGTCTGGGATGTCAGGACGACATGTACCTATAGCATATCTGATATCTCGTGTTTGGAGAACATGTTGATAGAATCTAAAAGTCATCAGGGCAAAGGCTACTTGTCACTAAGGCTAGTGCATGCATATATTTCTTAATGTATTGTGTGTGCTATGACTCTTCTATGGACATTTATTCAGTAATTCTCTTGCATGGAGACAGAAAGACTAGACTATAAATGAAGATGTTTATGCGGTTCGTTAGCTAGGAATGTGAAGCCGGGGAGCTGAACTGATAACTAGAGGCATAACATATTCTTGGCAGACAGGCAGGCAGGCCAGGCCGGGCACCGCACTGCTTGGCAGAAAGTAAGTGAAGGGTCAGGGATGCAGGAGGGGCTGCATCGCTCCTCGGAGTGGTTTCAGGAGACTTGAGGCTTGAATCTGGTGTCCGGGCCCTGTGAGGCCTAGAAACGGGGACAACTCGATGAATTAACGTGCACAGTGTAAAGACGTTGGCAACATAAGCCTAATACTTGTTGCTTTCAGGGCGGACTGGATAACTGGCATACTAACGTTGGACACAACCATAATTGCGTCTTTATTCGGTCAAGGGATGAATATGCATATCGATCATGCACATATAACATATAATGGGGAACACGTAGGGACACATGACAGGGCAAAATTCACTTTTCCTCATTCCCTCCTTGTTCCCTACGTTTCCTTCAGGAAACATCAATATTCATGATACCATCTATCTGTTCATACAGCATCATTTGCTCGTCTCTTATCTTTTGGGAATAGGACTTTGGACTTGGAATACAAGAGGTAGCGCACAAGCCGCAAATCGCAGGGCCACATTGTAAACAGAGACAACAACTGAATATGATCATAACTACTATCCCTAGAAATGACAGTACCTTCCATCCCCAGGCAGATATTATATTCCAGAGCCAACCGGACCATGTCCAGGTGCCTGGATTCTGGTGTAACTGATGAGCTATTTTATGAAGTCTAGTTATAGCTGAATATACAGACGGTGCGTTATTAGGAATGAAAACGCAACAACTAGATCCGATGACTCTACTCTGTGTACTGTTCTAATGCAGTTTCAGTCTGATCGACAATTGGGGACTCGATCTCCCTTCTATGTCTGACGTGTACTAGATGTATATTTCTATGATAATCGGATGGGGCTAGAAAAACTGGTGGCAGTAGGAAGGCAATGTAACATGTTCCATCCCAATCTAGGGGCAAACGTACATATGCGGTCTGACCACATATAAAATATGAATGACGTGAGGCTTTGAAAGTAGATTTCCCGCTGTCACTATACTCGACCACAGTAGTACAATCACTGTGTCCCAGGTGTACTGAACCATTCTTTCTAACACATAATTCGCCTTTCACTGGTAGAACTGTTATAGCAGGCAAATCTGGAGTGGTCTCGGACTGAACATTCAAAACCATGAAATTGGAGGAGAAATTACCTAGATCATATACTTCATTTTCTAGATCTAACCCTGTCCTATGGGAAAGACCTTCCTTGTCTGGGACACACGTTCTATTCAAAAGGGACTTGTCGTCTAAAGATGATGTCAACGTAAAACATGCTCCACACGAACCATTGTGTGAAAACGGATAGGGAAAGAGTGGCAGAACTCCCTTCGATGTCTGGTAAGGGGGGAGTCGACCACACACCCAACAATTAGTGGCATTGCTGGTCTGGTGTGAATAGTGTAACATACGGATAAAAGAATTGTTGCGCATGGCAAGTCGGTAGGATAACTCGTGAGGGGGTAGGTCACTAAATGTGTGCTCTACTGTATTATTAGATGAAAGATGTACATGTGGATCAAGAGGAGGAAAAAATACATGTAAAACATAACATATACTTGTGATCGTAAGACTCAGAAATAACATAAACAATAACGTAACAATACATCTGCTTCGCAGATTTTTACAATAACGTATTCTCTTGGAGATTCTATCTCTCTCACTATGTGGGTCTATCTTATACATGTCAGGAACCTGTCTAACCGCTTCACCCGAGAGGGACTTAAACAATTAAACTGTCTGACTTGCTAGACCTCAGTTTCAATTTATACTCCTGCTGCGGAGTTTTCTCTAACAGGGGGAGTTTAGAGTCAGTATCGGGGCAGTCCTTGAGAAAAGTCTTTGGACGGAGTCCATGGAAACGTTTTACGTGGCTGGAATGTAGCCACCCTTTGCGTCCCTCTATCTTGACGGCGGTCCTTGTGGTCATCAGAACTAGTTTCGGCTCTTTCCAGCGGGGCTCCAGCGGGCTTGAACGATCAAAGTTGCGGATCAAAACCAGATCACCTGGAACGATCTCGTGCGGTTTCACCTGGGTGTTGTCTGGAAAGGCAGCCGCGACCTGTGAACGACAAGAGAGTAGTGCAGACATCAAGGAAGCTAGGTAATCTGTCAGCATATTACTGTCAACATCAGTAATTTTACGTGGCATAGGTGTACCCCACATGTTTGGGGGACGACCGAATACGACTTCAAAGGGTGACAGACCTGAACGGGAGTGAGCGGCCATTCTCATATAAAAAAGGGCGACTGGCAGTGCTACTATCCAATCTACACCTTTCTCGGCACAGACCTTCGCTATATGTATTTTCAGAGTTTGATTGTGTCTCTCGACGAGGCCAGCTGCCTCGGGGTGTCGTACGCAGTGGAACTTCCACTGGTACCCTAACAGAAGAGATACTTGTTTCATAAGTTCGGATGAGAATGGCTGTCCGTTGTCTGAATACACGACCCTGGGCAAACCATAGCGGGGAAAAAACTCACGAACCAACTGCCTGGCAGTGGTCGCGGCAGTGTAATCTGGGACTGGATATGCTTCTGTCCATCTGGACAAAGCACATATAACTACGAGGACATACTTGAAACCTCGACATCGCTCCATCTGGATATAATCCATCTGGAGGACTTCAAAAGGGTGGTCAGGAGGATGGAATCCACCTTGTTCCACCGGAACACCTTTACCTGGATTGAACTGGCAACAGATCATGCAGGTACGCACTTTCTGCTTTGCTGCTGCTCGTAAATGCTTGTTAAACCAAAGGTTCTGGATACTGTCTAACATGGCTTTTTCTCCTAAATGTGCTGGAGTATGTGCTGTATTAATAATGACTTGAACCATAGAGTCGGGGAGAAACCATGTGGCTTTTCCCTTCGTCAACCATCCCTGATCTGTCTGGACCCCTCCTTGTTCAGACCATTTCTTGATTTCGTCTGGAGTAGCATGTGTCTGGATGTCTAGTACGTTTTGTGTAGGGTCCTTAATGGTCATACAAGTTGTCGGGACTGGAACGTCTGTCTTTATCATGTTAACTGGAGTGTCTGGGGTCTGAGCTGGAAGCTTGGCTGTTCGATCTGCTAGATCGTTACCTTGGGAAATGGCGTCAGTGGCTTTCGTATGTGCTTTGCACTTCATAATGGCAATGGCTTTCGGTAAATGTATTGCTTCTAACAGAGCTTGAATGAGGGAGCCATGCTGAATCTTGGCTCCATGAGAGGTCAGGAAACCTCTTTCTTGCCAGAGGACTCCAAAGTCGTGTACGACTCCGAATGCATAACGTGAATCTGTATATATGTTTACTTTCAGGTTCTTGGCTCGTATGCAGGCTTGGGTCAGAGCGATGGGCTCTGCTGCTTGAGCAGACAGGGTGTCAATACGATGTGTTTCTATAACTTCAGTTTCAGTAGTCACTGCATACGCGGCTACTAACTCTCCTGTACTTGTCCTCACACATGAACCATCCACGTAAAGTTTCAGGTCTGGATCAGGTAATGCAATGTCCGTCAAGTCTTGTCTTGGCTTTGTCATGGTGTTAATAACTTCCACACAATCATGTGGAGTAGTGTGGCTCACTGGTTAGAGGCGGCAGGCCCGAGAGCAGAAGTCGGCCCGGGACCAGGGTTCAATTCCTGACGCGGCAGGGTCGTGGACCTTGGTCAGCGGACTCGATAATTCTCGATTCGGTGCTTACTCTAATCAGGGGTTCCACTCGGCAACTCTGGGCATTAGCTTGCCTAATCTCCACAACGGCCCCACCAATTCCGGGGATGCCTGGCTCCACCTTGGGGACTCCCAGCAAGGGACCATCCCACAGGGAAAGCCAGGACGGGTTCCCCAGAGTTATACAGCGCCGGGACGCCCCGTTGCTGGGGCAGCTGTGCGCTTTACAAGTATACTACATTTACATTTACATGTGTGGCAGGATTGGAAACAGTCGAGGGTAACAGTGTAGCAGGATTTAATACGTTGCAGCGTCTGATTTCTATGTGTGGCTGAAACTGATTTAAGGCACGCAGGCAGAGCCTGGGCCACTGGATCTAATGTGCTAGAAAAATAAGCACAAGGCTTGTGTTGTCCTGCTTGATCTTGTGTGAGAACAGATAATGCTGTACCATCACGTTCAGTAACAAAAAGTGTAAAAGGCTTACTATAGTTCGGTGTCGCTAACACAGGTGCTTGGCATAAAGCTTTCTTTAACTCATTGAAAACAAGTGTATGTTCCTGGGTCCAAGGGAGGACAGTCGATGTGGCTGCCTCCCGTGTTGTCAACTGTATCAGTGGTTTGGCTAGGTATGCGTACTGAGGAATCCATTGTCTGCAGTAAGAAGTGAGGCCGATAAAAGCTCGTACCTCCTTCTGTGTCTTGGGCTGTGGAAGATGTGCTATTAACTGGATACGGTCAGGTGTCAACTGTCTACCCCTCTTGGACAACAAGTGTCCAAGGTATACCACTTGTTGTACACAGAATTGCAGTTTCGAAGGGGACACCTTGTGTCCCATGTCTGCCAGAAAATACAAGACTGTCAGTGATGCACGTTCGCAGTCACGTTCTGTACGGGCTGTGATCAATAGATCATCGACATACTGGAGCAGGGCAGTGTCAGTTGGCATGTGAATACTGTCTAGTTGTCTCTTAAGTGCTTGACTGTAAATACTGGGACTTTCTGTGAAACCTTGAGGTGCACGTGTGAATTTATAGCTTCTTCCATTTAAACAGAATCCGAAAAGAAACTGGCTGTCTTGATGAATGGGGACACTAAAAAATGCGTTCTTGAGATCAATAACAGTAAAGAGCGTAGCTTCAGAATCAATGGCAGTCAATAGGGAAGAGATATCTGGAACCACTGGGTACTGGGGTATGATACATTTATTAAGTTCTCGAAGGTCAATCACTAATCGATAAACTGGAGGTGCATTTGGGTCAGTACGTTTAAGAATCGGAATGATAGGAGAATTACATACATTGAAGTCAGTTTCTACAACTACTCCTTGAGCAATGAGCTTGTCAATAATTTTCGATAAGGCTGCTACAGCCTCAGGTGGCAACTTATATTGTCGGATTCGTGGTAATACAACTCCTTGTTTCAGAGTGACACGATATGGTGTAATGTGCATACAACCTACATCAGTTGGACCTTGCGCCCATAAATGCTGTGGTACATTCAGTAATCTTGGATCAAAATCACGTAACACATAATGACCTTTGAAATCACGTAAAAACAATCTCACTCCTTCCGGAGAACAACATATGACTGCAACTAATTCTTTCAATGTTTTAATACCAAGTAAATTTTCTGGACATGATTTCGTAAGTAACAAGTCTGTAATTCGGGACAATGGACCAACTTCTAGGGAAACTGGTTTCGATATTTCATTAACAATAGGCTTTCCTGAAAATCCCAGGGAAACATTTCTTGAGCCTGAGAGTGGAGCCCCTGGAACCTCGTCATGACTGATGGTAGTCCTACTTGCCCCTGTATCAATCAGAAACTTTCTGTCTTTCCCTAATACTTGACTGTGTACATAGGGACCCTCTTGATCTACAGGAACCTCGATGAGAGGCAAGCCAACCTCCCTCTCTAGGCTGTTTCATGAATACTGCTGATATTCTGGATAATCTGACTGTGCGTACTGGTACATCTGCTGTGTAACGTGTTGCGTGGCAGCTATAGGCTGCGGTACTGTAACTGTCTGTTGTGCGTTCTGCGGCGGTTGCGAATTCTGCGGAACATGTTCTTGTCTAGGAGGACGCGGTCTCTCTTTCGTCTTACCTGTAGCTATGTTGTGTTTCAGAACTGCACATTCGTTTATGTAATGACCTGGCTGTTTACAGTAATTGCATGTCCCTTTAACGGGAGCTGCAAAATGACTAGTTTGATTCGTACCCCTCTTCTGACTATCTGCTGGAACAGACTGTGCAACTAATACTTTCATTTTCGTGTCCTTCATACGTCTCCTTTCGTGTTCTTGCTCTTCCCTGATTCTATTCTGGTGATACTGTAACATCTGTAGCATTTGGGACGGGGTATTAGCTTGCCATGTACTCTCAACTTTTAATACTCGATTTTTAACTTGTGGTAAAGAATTCTCAACTAGTTTAGTAACAAAAAGATGTGGATACGACTCACTACTTGTCTTCAAACCGCTATTAATAATGAAACATTTCTCAAATCTGGAATAAAAATCACTAGTGTCTTCGTCTTGTTTCTGTTTACAGGCTGAGATGGCATCCCAGTCTTCCTTTTTCGTGGCTAGTAATCTTGGCAAGACTTGTATTAACAGTTCGGGCAATTCTTTGGCTTTAGCCCCAAGACCAGTACCTGGGACTCGTGTGTTATCTTCATTCTCTAACGCGGTCCAATCAATCTTTTTCTCTCCCACCTCCCATTCTTTTTCTTTAAGTTTTTCATATATGCCCGCAGGCAACAGGACCTTTAACATTTTGATGATATCAGGATACGTGTATTCTCCCATACGGAGCATGTCTTTTAACTCTCGGTGGAACCCTGCTGGATCTTTATCGTGACAGGGCACTAACTTTTTCATTTCGAGTAGTTCTATTTTCGTTATAGGGGTGTAAACAAATACTCGTTCGAGCTCACCCCCCGTTCCCTTAACAGGATGCACTTCTCGCAACGGATTCTGTCTGTCTATGTAGAATGGGGGTGAAACAGGAACAAAATGCGGAGTCAGGAACGTTCTGTATTTGTGGCGCTGTTCTAAAATGACACTAACTAAATCGGTACCTAGACCTTTCCATCGGTTTAGGAGTAACTCGTTCAATACATTATATAACGGACCTGGATCAGAATGCTGACTCTCATACTGTGTAATGAGGTGCTGGATCATGTACATACCCACCAGTCGCTGCTCGGCTGGGGGCAGTTTCAGAAACATTTGAGCCACTACTTCGTCTGAATACGTGGCAGAATCACTAGTCCATCGAACTGCTGATCGGGCTAGTTCTTGTTCATGCATGGTACTAAGCTCACTGTAACCTATTCGTAATTTCAGAACTTTATCGGTAGCCTGGAATATTTGTTCAAGAGAACACTGTTCTGGTACGGGAGGAGGAAAAGCTTTCTTGTAGTCTAGGCGTGTGTGTCTATCAGAAGGTCTCGTCCTGCCTACATACGCTATTCTGGTTGGATTCTCGTTGTCTACCTCTTCGTCTGAAGAGTCATTCTCTTTTTCTGCTATTATTCTTGCTTTCTCCCTCTCGTGTATGCCTATGATTTCTTTACGAATCTTTCTGTACATTGTTTCTATACTATTCTGTGTCTTGTGTTTTCCGTCTGCTATATTGTCACTCCATCTTGTCAGGACTTTCATCTCTTCTGGATTTTTATCAGGACGATCCTGTTCTCTTATTAAACAATTTATTAGAAATTGCAAAATCATGCCTTGAGTCTCGACTTTCCTATGTGACATGGCTTCGTGAATACTTTCTGGTTTCTCCCCTGTTCGGATGAAATGATATATTCTGTCTAAATGTTCTTTCATATCTGACATGGTAGTCAAAAAGTTTGCAACTCGTCGTAAACGTACGGAATGCAATATCATGTAATCTTCACCTGGCACTGGATCATATCTACAATCAGTAAGGTACTTCTTGAGTGCGTCGTACGTGGCCACTTTTGGCGTACACTGTAATGCTGCGTCTCTCAGCGTCAGGCGCTTTGTTTGAGGCGGGGTGATAGGAATACCTCCCCCTGCTCCTCCGGAACTAGAATCGTCAATTAATACTGAATGTGCGGCTGCTGGTAACGTGACTGGTAAAGCAGGTGTACGTAATGTGGGTTGGTCCTGGGGTACTGGCACATGGACAGGATTCCCGGGACCCACGACTGGAGGAACAGTAATTACATTATTAACAGGGTGCTGAGGTTGAACAGGCGGAGCAGGATTCGTATTAGCATATTCCGGGACAGTGTCGTCTAAATAGGAAGAAAGGAAAATTTCAGCTGCGGTCGGTTTATGACGTAGCTTAATCGGGACCAATGGCGGCGGTAAATTACAGAGTGTTTCCGGGGTCGCCTTAGGCAAACCCTCGGCGAGAATGGGATACATGCCTTTTATAAGGGCATTTCTTTGTCTGTCTGATTGTTCTGCTCTAACTCGTTCACCTTCTTCTAGTAATTCCCTTTCTTGGGCTTTTTCTGAAGATTCCCTACTTAGTTCTGCTTTTCTGAATTCCTTTTCAGTTCTCTTATGGGATTCTTTACGCCATAATTCTATGGCATCTTTCTGGGATTGTCTGGCTTTCTTTTTCCATAATGCTTCTTCTACTCTCATGATGCACTCGGCATCCCATGTTCCTGAAACAGGCCATCTATATTTCTCTTCGAGATCTTTAGTATAATCCACCCATAAATCTAGATACAGTATGGCATCTAAGCCATGCTTATGGTACATGAAATGTCCAGGACTGTCCCTAGGAGGGACAGGAACTGATTCTTCGAGTAACCCTTTTCTGGTTTTTATCTGACGTAACTTAGAAAACAGCGGCATATTTGAACCGTACTTGAACTTGAACACAATACACAATAAACACAGTAATGAATAGCAAAAACAATCACTCATACCACGACAGCAAAAACACATTAATAACAGACTACTAAATACATTGAAAACATAATACTTGAATTTTCTCGAGAACAGACTTACTAGAATTACTGGATGCACTGCTAAAACAGTACAGAACATACCGGTCTCCTAAAGAGACACGTCATACCGTATCCACCTAAGTGAACACGTCGGACCGGATCTGTGTACCCAAACCCGTCGGACCGGGCATAACCCGTCTAGATACTTCCCCAGCAACGGTACTCACCGGGAAGCAAAACTGAAGGCCTCGGACTGGACTGGACTGCTACGACGTCTGGTTACTGCTACACACTACGCATGCGCTTCGGGCTTCGGAAACAGGTGGGCCTCTGGATACCTCGGACCTTGCTCTCTCGGCTTGGGCTCTGGTCGGGACGACCCGCCTTCCTCACCGCCTCGTCTGGATGCCGGACCGCAGTCTCCGTCTCCTCCGTGGGCCTGAGGGAGACTTGAAGCAGAAATATCTGCACGTGCACAGTAGAGGTCCGTCACGGCTGTAGAAGGGTCAGGGGGCCTGCGTTACATCGCCGGCGCGTGGGGAAGGGGCTCGTCCCTATTCGGGCGCCATTATGTGGTAAATAAATAAATAATTACCGGTACTATTTTTCTATGCATTAAATGAAAAGGATAGCTCAATAAATAAGAGGCAAAATCCGTGGTGTCTGAGTCAAACAGGATTTAATCAGATGGCTCGAGCCTCAGGAAAAGGATGGCATGGAATGGAATGGCAGCTGCAACGTCTCATTAACATTATACAGTATATATAGTAAAACAGTACAATTGCATTGAATACAGTAGGCGTAACAAGTGACAAACGAAAGATAAGAACATATGGGCGTGAAAAGAAGGCGTGCACAGGGCGTGCACGGAGACATGTGATGTAGACGTAACAGAAGTGTCATAAGTGGGTGGATACATGGAGGGGGCTACCTGGGCAGCTGGAACCTTTAACCTACTGGTGCGCGCAAAACGGGCCATGACGTGTAACTGGGGAGAGCTGGGGGCTCTGACTTCTGGCACTAGAAGAGGAGACTAAAGTCTGGGATGTCAGGACGACATGTACCTATAGCATATCTGATATCTCGTGTTTGGAGAACATGTTGATAGAATCTAAAAGTCATCAGGGCAAAGGCTACTTGTCACTAAGGCTAGTGCATGCATATATTTCTTAATGTATTGTGTGTGCTATGAATCTTCTATGGACATTTATTCAGTAATTCTCTTGCATGGAGACAGAAAGACTAGACTATAAATGAAGATGTTTATGCGGTTCGTTAGCTAGGAATGTGAAGCCGGGGAGCTGAACTGATAACTAGAGGCATAACATATTCTTGGCAGACAGGCAGGCAGGCCAGGCCGGGGACCGCACTGCTTGGCAGAAAGTAAGTGAAGGGTCAGGGATGCAGGAGGGGCTGCATCGCTCCTCGGAGTGGTTTCAGGAGACTTGAGGCTTGAATCTGGTGTCCGGGCCCTGTGAGGCCTAGAAACGGGGACAACTCGATGAATTAACGTGCACAGTGTAAAGACGTTGGCAACATAAGCCTAATACTTGTTGCTTTCAGGGCGGACTGGATAACTGGCATACTAACGTTGGACACAACCATAATTGCGTCTTTATTCGGTCAAGGGATGAATATGCATATCGATCATGCACATATAACATATAATGGGGAACACGTAGGGACACATGACAGGGCAAAATTCACTTTTCCTCACCCCACACACTCGAAAGGCGCCACTCTAGACTGGATTATCGCTAAGGAATCAACAATCAAGCTTATCACTATAGACCCTTGTGACTAGTATGACCACCATGTTATCACTTTCCTTTTACCTGGCACCCACAAGATGAGGGCAACGCAACAGCTGTTTCCTAATTGCTGGGCTAGAGACACCAAGAACCTCTATCCCAGGGAACTGGCAGCTCTCTGCAAATCCGACCTCCCCCCTCCATATCACATCATTAAGTGACCTCAATGACTATTAATCTGTGACTATAACTAACATTCTTGATGACCTTGCCCTTCTAAAATTAAAAAGAACCCAAACCAAAGAGAGAAACCCCTGGTTCAATGAGTCCCTCAACAACGTGAGGCGATCCTTCCCGCAGTCAGAAAGAATATGGAGACAGCACCCCTCAACCGCACACTTAAAATTTCTCACCCAGGCCAGAAATGCCTATAACAGGAACCTCCTCAAGTCAAAAAAATAATTCTTCAGATCGGGAAACGCCAAGAACAGACCCTGCAAGCTCTTTGAATTGGTCAAACACCAATCTAACAACCTGGCCAAAACTTCGAAAGAAACCCCTAAGTCATTTATATCATCTGAGGAATTCTCCTCCTTTTTCGCTGACAAAATCACAACCTTAGGAAACAAACTCAGGTCCGCCACTTACTCTCAACCCCTTCCTGATCTGCCTCTTCCTTCCGCGCCGTCCCCACAGGCCTCACCCAACACCAAGCGCACTGGACTAATTTCAAACTCTATGACGAACACTCTGTCTTGGAAATCTTTTCCATCTTAAACCCTAACAACCACTTTAAAGGCTCACTCCCGTCTAACTGCCGATAATTATCAATGCCTCCCTTCTTCAGGGATCAATACCCAACTCTCTGAAAGCCGGCCAAGTCCTCCCATCATAAAAAAAATGTTGCTTGATTCTGCCTCCCCTGACAACTTTAGATCTATATATAATATCCCTCTCTTAGCCAAAGTTATAGTGAAGTGTGTGCAACAGCAGCTAAGACAGCATATCACCAACTTCCATCTACTAGATGACTTCCAATCCGGCTTCAGGCCCGGGAACAGCACGTAAACCACCATTCTCCACATTGTTGATGATGCCCTCCAAGCCCTTGACCAAGGCAAAACCTGTCTAACAATCCTCCTTGATCTTTCCTCGGCCTTTGACACGGTCAATCACAAAATACTACTCGAACGCCTCAAACTCAGGACGGGAATGAATGGCGCTTTTCTTGAATGGTTCAAGTCCTTTCACCATAACCGGTCACAGAGATTCTTAATTAACAGCAACCTGTCCGCTCCCTCTCCGGTCACTATTGGAGTCCCCAAGGATCAACCATGTCCCCCACCCTTTTCAACTTTTACCTAGAACCGTTTGCCGAAGTACTATACACCGCAAATATCTCCTATCACATGTACGCTGATGACACCCAGATCTACATCAAAATCTCCTCCCTCAAGGAGATTCTTTCCAGAATGAGGCCTTGAAATTAACTGTCCTCTGGCTCTCCTCCAACCAACTCAAACTCAATGCAAAGAAGACAGAATTCCTTCTAATCTCACCTCAGAAAACAAACCATGAGACTCTGATATGGATTTAGGCCATCACAGCCTTAAACTGCCCTCCAACCATTGTGGACTCGGCCTAATCCCTCGGAATAACCCTTGACTGCAACTTGACCATTCGGGAGCACATTAACTCGATGGCCAAATCAGTCAGTTTCCACCTGAGCTACCTAAGGAAATTGAAATCCTTCCTTGACACTCCCGACCTAAAAATGGCAGTGCAGGCACTAGTCATCTCCAGACTAGAATATGGCTGATCTACCCTCTCTCCCTGGCACCTTTAAAAGCCTGCCTCAATGCGGCCACAAGACTACTAACAGGCTCAAGGAAATTCGACCACATTTCACCTGATCTGAAATCTCTGAATTGGCTTCCTCTAGAGGCCAGAATCCAACTCCAATTGGCATGTATCACGCACAAGACATTATTCTCAAACTCCCCTGCATATTTTGCCCAGAAATTCGTGTTATCCGGAGGTACCAAAAACTCCCTGTCCACCAGAGACCTTTTGCTCCAACCTGCACGTTTGCGGGAAAAGAAAACTTAAAATTGGGCCTTCTCTGGGGCTGCACTAAGAATATGGAATTCACTCCCGCACGCCATTAGAAGAATACCGTCTATGGCCCGTTTAAAAAAAGATGCGAAAACCTTACTATTGGGAAAATTCCTTGCCTAAACCTTGTTTTCTGATTTCCCAGAGACCTTGCTCTACCTCCGACTAGTGCATCCCCTGGAGTACCTAGTCACTATCCACCCGGCACCTCCAGGCATCCCACAGTGGAACTTGGGACCTTGCGTTTCTCACAAAATGTGTTTGTAAATTGTACATACTTGTCCGTTATCCCTTATGTATCCAGCCCCCCTCCCAGTCTTTTGTATAATACTGTTATTTACTGTATAGGGCTCTAATACCCTAACGGGTCAAGTTTGAGCTATATAAAACTCAAAATAAATGAACAAATAAATAAAATGTATATAGTTTTGTTATAATGGGTCTGGTTGCTTATATAGTAGTCATGACCCTATGGCTTAGCCGAGAGGAGTCAATGGAAATGCGCAGATAGAATGTCGTGGGGAGTAAATTGTGCCCTTCCATGGTGCCTGGATATTGATCCAATGACAAGCCATGAATGTTGATATAAAATTGTGGTAGTACAAAGTATACTGGCATAAGGTTGGTATATGACTAAGACAGGAAATTTATTCGCCTGTGTAATGACTTTATGCAATATTCAACTATGTAAATTGTCGTTTCAATTGGTACGCGTCGCTTTTATTCATGTCTGTATCATGTTTTATATATCTACAAATTTCAAGAAACAGATTAAACAAAAAGATTAGAGGAAAGGTAAAGAAATAAATGCAAATGAGTTGATCACCCCACATAGTTGCAGGTCTTTAGGTATTTACAAATCTTTTTAATTAATTTTCAGCAGATACCTTTACAATTAGTATAGACTATTAAGGTTGAGATGTAGGTGCCAATACAAGTTTGGGAAAGTGCACTAAACTAGGTACAAATCGTAGGATAGGTATAAGAAAGAAACACATAGAGGGAAATGTTTTTATTGAAAAAGAACAAACTCAAAGTAAAAGATAAAATGACATACACGTTTTAAACACCTAGGCATACTTGTGGTATACCCGTAGAATAGGCTCACAGGTAAAAGAAAACGAGAGTTGACCTATTCACAAAGGCATTTTGGAATATTTAAGGTAGTACTTCTGTAGTACTTTCGTATGCCTTTCTGAAGTGGCTCAGGGAATATTCATATTCAATCACTACAGATGGAAGGGACATGTGCAGTCCTTGTACTTTTACTCGTAGGGAGTTGGACATATCAGAGCTGATTCACAAAGGCGTGTCAAAGTACTTACATGAGTATTACTAAAGTACTACTTTCCCATACCACTGCTCATACTACATTACATCCGTGGGATCTCATCGAGCAGTTAACGGGGATTGTGTAATGAGGGCCTAAATCAAGCAAAATACCAGTTGTTCATGATAGACACACTTTCTTTTGAATTTTTTTTAGCTTTCAATTGAATTTTCGCCTATTTCATGTTATTTTTCTTCGGGTTTGGTTTTAGGACGAAGTCTATTCTGTGCTGTCCACATTACAATTACTCTACACTGTTGGCTATTCCATCTCGTTGGCAGTGTTGCTGCTGGCTCTCCTCATCCTGTCAGTCTTCAGGTCAGTCAAAATAAATGTTTTTACCGCTTGGAGTTCACTGAAGACCACTGAAATGCATGCATGTAATACTTTACTATTTTACGACATATGGTTTATCTCTTCCCAGCAAAAGTTGCATTTAAATCTTAATGGTGCACGACGACCATCAAGTTGCATGCCCGATTCATAAAGTGAAAGATTCTTGCCACAAGCCGTGTGATGTATCTACTACACAGCCATTCATCTTATGCGATTGCTTCGATTTTCCATCATCAAAGAAGTATTGCTACAGATAGGAAGAGATGACTTAGAGAGAAGTGCTCAGACTTTACACATCATTTCTCAGGAAGTGAAATATTGCCATGTCCAGCCTTGTGGTGAACAACTGTTAAGAGCATATTGAAATATGTTAACCACGTTTAATCACTTCACACCTAGAGAAAAGACATCCAGAAATACAAGGGCAATCCAACATAATTTCGGTTAATTTAATAAAGCAGCAAAAGAGGTTCAAAATATAATTTATTAAGCCTGTAACAAGACAATTATTTCCTAACCAGTGCATTCAGTTAAATGTCCGCTAATTAGAAGCAAAATAAATGCATTCCCACAGCGTGGTGTTAGTGGCTTAATGAAGGTAGCAAAGTAAAAAGTATATATATCAGTCACAGGAAAGAAAAAACACTTGTTTAATTACCATGAGTACACGGACAGACACGCCTTTGTCAATCACATTATGAGTCACGTTATTAAGCACAATTCAGTGGTCAGTAGTCGTGATGCAAAAAAAAAAGTTTTAAACTTAACAGGATCATATGCACCACAACCGCCATATTATAACGACATATCGTATTCCATAATTGCATCAGAATAAATTAAATACGTGATTTATCATAATATTGACACTCCCAAGACATATGTCCTTCTTACACATATGATCCAGCGCGACACCAATAATTGATCAGGGATCAATACTCAATAAGATCATACTACAATGGCCCGTACACATTCTCCCAGAATCCCTGATGTGCTGGGGTCAATTCATATGTACGTTCACATTCTTTTAATTCAAAGGAGGCAATATTTTAATAACTAACCTTTACAATTAACTTTCCTTCCATTTGGTTGATGGACCAATTAGTTGAATAGTTGATGGCAATGATAACACTCTCTAATATAAATTCAGTTAACTTAACAATCACAGACACTCAATAAGGTTTATAAACTTTATCTCAGTTAATTTTCAAATGCTCAATGCATACAGTCACAGATTAAATAACAAAATTCACCAAAGGAGACAATATCTGCAAAATTTAAATGAATACGATCTCATCTCATAATAAGGACATTATACATGAGGAGTGGATAGAGTAAGAGACAAAAGTTTCAGCAAAAATATATGCGAAACATAATACACCTAATGGAGGGGATAGATGAAGAAACAATAGTTTCATCTAAAATTGCATATCAGTATATCATTGACGGAGTAGATAGGTAAAGTGACAAACGTTTCAGGGGCAACATACATTTATAAGTAAACGTTGAGAAAGAGTTTAACTAAATACAAACATACAAACCTATTCGTCTGTAGGAAAACCACCCCCTCGGCCTAGGAAATGTTGTGTGTTCCGCAGAATAGAATCAGGGAACATAGGGTAAAAGAACAGGAACAGCGAAGCCTCTCTGCAAACCGATGAACAGTGACGCATCTCCCTTCTTCTCTCCTGCCATCCTAAGCTCTAACCACATCCCTAAAGGCACCCCAATTATACCCCAAAATTGACGTCCATCCCACAATTGTTGCAAACTTTCATCAAACTCGCAAAGAGATTGGTGGGCTTGGGAGGTGGCATTGTCCCACCACTGTGACTTCATCTCCAATTCAATTAATTTATTGTTCTATATTAGTTCCCAGGGTTTGGGTCTTAGTTTGTTCTCACATTTACTTTGTATGATACAAATTTAACATTCTCCATTCATTATTCAATATCATCCGTAGAATGAATCAGCAGTCCCACGACTGGGTACACCACTTGGTAGTCGCTCAATACTCTGGCCTTCAACTTTTTCATGTCATCTGCCGTGCACAGCATGCTTGTCTTGCCTCTGACAGATCGGAGTCACTCCTCGAATTGCCCCCTCCACTTTAGCCAACTTTAGGAAGATGGCAATTTCATCCAGCACACTAAAGTGAATGAAAATTAACATTTATTAATTATATGATAATGAAGCCCTCTCTGTTTACCTCCCACCTTGCACTATTTTCCCATTAATATTACCTGCATAAGCTTAGTATAAAAAGCGGTATAGTTTATTATTCCAAAGCAGGATGCAACATGCAAATCACTGATGCTCATGCGGCGTAGTCATTGCAGCATTTCTCGTTTCTTTCAAACCACAAATGTTATTACAATATTATTTTATTTATGTGTTAGTTCTGGCATGTATAAAGCAAATTTCCCTTGTGTTCATGTTGGGTGTACGTTAGTTTTCTACAACTACTTACTGTTAGTACATATTATGGGGGTATCACTTTGAGCAGGTTTCTTTTTGTGAAACCCTGCACCATCACATGTTTTGCGTTGTCAATAATAATAAAAGTTACGATCTAAACATAGTTGAGTCCATAATGGGCATCCACCCTATTATGGCGGTACATCTTAATACATTGGTGATAATGATGTAATATAACACATTTTCATTTGAAACTAGTCGGTGTTAGTAGCTTGAGGTACCATATTTAGGCATGATTAAGTTCTATATGGGCATCCGCCATATTATAATTGCATGTCGTAATGCATGCATTCCATAATGGTTGTGACTTCAACATATTTAAATTCAATACGAATCATTATGGGGCGCTTAAAGCCACATACCATCACATCTGGACATGATTAACTCCAAATATATATATAAATATATATATATATATATATATATATATGCAAAATCAGCTCCACACAGCTTGGCACGGCACAGCCCGGCGTGACACCAATGGAAGGAGACGAACCAGCCAGGTACAGCAAGATATAGTTTTTATTCACGACAACAGCAACGCGTTTCGGGCTTATCGCCCTATCGGGTGTTTGAGGTGGAAGAAGGAAAAAAAAAAAGCGGGGCAGGTGATTCCCGGTGCCCGCACCTACCCACTGGGGACACTAACTTTGTTTTATTTTGAAAATGAACAGCGAGCCCACCTGGGATTTCACGCAGCGCACCACAACAACCAGAAGGCCGTGTGTTCGGCCACGCCCACTGTGGCAGGTGTTTAAATTGAAGGGTGCGCAATGCAAGAGCGCTTTCATTTCCTGTGAACAACACGCCACAGAAGAAGGGACTTTGTGACTCCCGAAACGCGTCTGGCGTAAGGATTTTGGTTGGGGGTTCCGTTTAATCGCCTGTTTGCATGCTGCCATTAAACTACGTGATACCTATCAATTCTTCCTGTGGCCTTCTTCAAAGGGATTTCCTGCAGTGTTTGGATTAAATACGGCCTTTCCCGGTCGTGAATGAAGGCCCACCGCTGCGGTGCGGGTCTTCTCAAGTGCCTATCGGGTGTTTGAGGTGGAAGAAGGAAGATGGGCTGGCGCCTCGGCAGGGTGGTGCCCGCTCTTTCACAATGTCGGCAAAAAAGCGGGGCAGGTGATTCCCGGTGCCCGCACCTACCCACTGGGGACACTAACTTTATTTTATTTTGAAAATGAACAGCGAGCCCACCTGGGATTTCACGCAGCGCACCACAACAACCAGAAGGCCGTGTGTTCGGCCACGCCCACTGTGGCAGGTGTTTAAATTGAAGGGTGCGCAATGCAAGAGCGCTTTCATTTCCTGTGAACAACACGCCACAGAAGAAGGGACTTTGTGACTCCCGAAACGCGTCTGGCGTAAGGATTTTGGTTGGGGGTTCCGTTTAATCGCCTGTTTGCATGCTGCCATTAAACTACGTGATACCTATCAATTCTTCCTGTGGCCTTCTTCAATGGGATTTCCTGCAGTGTTTGGATTACATACGGCCTTTCCCGGTCGTGAATGAAGGCCCACCGCTGCGGTGCGGGTCTTCTCAAGTGCCTATCGGGTGTTTGAGGTGGAAGAAGGAAGATGGGCTGGCGCCTCGGCAGGGTGGTGCCCGCTCTTTCACAATGTCAGCAAAAAAGCGGGGCAGGTGATTCCCGGTGCCCGCACCTACCCACTGGGGACACTAACTTTGTTTTATTTTGAAAATGAACAGCAAGCCCACCTGGGATTTCACGCAGCGCACCACAACAACCAGAAGGCCGTGTGTTCGGCCACGCCCACTGTGGCAGGTGTTTAAATTGAAGGGTGCGCAATGCAAGAGCGCTTTCATTTCCTGTGAACAACACGCCACAGAAGAAGGGACTTTGTGACTCCCGAAACGCGTCTGGCGTAAGGATTTTGGTTGGGGGTTCCGTTTAATCGCCTGTTTGCATGCTGCCATTAAACTACGTGATACCTATCAATTCTTCCTGTGGCCTTCTTCAAAGGGATTTCCTGCAGTGTTTGGATTAAATACGGCCTTTCCCGGTCGTGAATGAAGGCCCACCGCTGCGGTGCGGGTCTTCTCAAGTGCCTATCGGGTGTTTGAGGTGGAAGAAGGAAGATGGGCTGGCGCCTCGGCAGGGTGGTGCCCGCTCTTTCACAATGTCGGCAAAAAAGCGGGGCAGGTGATTCCCGGTGCCCGCACCTACCCACTGGGGACACTAACTTTGTTTTATTTTGAAAATGAACAGCGAGCCCACCTGGGATTTCACGCAGCGCACCACAACAACCAGAAGGCCGTGTGTTCGGCCACGCCCACTGTGGCAGGTGTTTAAATTGAAGGGTGCGCAATGCAAGGGCGCTTTCATGTCCTGTGAACAACACGCCACAGAAGAAGGGACTTTGTGACTCCCGAAACGCGTCTGGCGTAAGGATTTTGGTTGGGGGTTCTGTTTAATCGCCTGTTTGCATGCTGCCATTAAACTACGTGATACCTATCAATTCTTCCTGTGGCCTTCTTCAAAGGGATTTCCTGCAGTGTTTGGATTAAATACGGCCTTTCCCGGTCGTGAATGAAGGCCCACCGCTGCGGTGCGGGTCTTCTCAAGTGCCTATCGGGTGTTTGAGGTGGAAGAAGGAAGATGGGCTGGCGCCTCGGCAGGGTGGTGCCCGCTCTTTCACAATGTCAGCAAAAAAGCGGGGCAGGTGATTCCCGGTGCCCGCACCTACCCACTGGGGACACTAACTTTGTTTTATTTTGAAAATGAACAGCGAGCCCACCTGGGATTTCACGCAGCGCACCACAACAACCAGAAGGCTGTGTGTTCGGCCACGCCCACTGTGGCAGGTGTTTAAATTGAAGGGTGCGCAATGCAAGAGCGCTTTCATTTCCTGTGAACAACACGCCACAGAAGAAGGGACTTTGTGACTCCCGAAACGCGTCTGGCGTAAGGATTTTGGTTGGGGGTTCCGTTTAATCGCCTGTTTGCATGCTGCCATTAAACTACGTGATACCTATCAATTCTTCCTGTGGCCTTCTTCAAAGGGATTTCCTGCAGTGTTTGGATATATATATATATATATATATATATATTATCTACTGGCGGTCACCAGTACATAGTTATAATTAGGACCTATTACCCATAGGAAATCCGCAACATTCTATTTGTAATAAATTTGGCGCCAATTGACAAATCGGCGTGAAATCTTCCAAACTTTGGCCAGCTCCGGACTGCTTCTATCCTGAAAGATTGGGGGTGATTCGTCAAGTGGGAGCCGAGTAAAATGGGTGGGTCCCAAAACGTGTTTTCCCCACTCAATTTCCCATAGGACCTTTAGCCGTAGCTACAGCCTGAACTGCTGAATTACACCAAATTTGGCAAAGAGGTTGTCCTTGGTTCAGACTCGTGCCTTTTGCTTATTTGATGTAAATCCGTTCAGTAGTTCCTGAGAAAATTACAGTTAAAACCATTTATACATCTATGGGCAAGGTGGATCAGCGCATCCTGCGCGTACCATGAGCGCACCATAAGCGCACCCTCCTGATCACGTGCTGAATGCTAATTGGCTGTCAAGTGGTTGTCAACATTCAAAACTAGAAACTGTTGGCAGCCATTTATGCCTCGGTAGAAGTCTGTGGAATATGTGTGTGGAATATGTGTGCAAAACGCGAAAAGGTTGCAGGATAGATACACTGTGACCTCCCTGAAGGACCCCCTTGGCCACATTTTTTTTTACTTAAAAAAAAAAATTGAGGGATGCGCCTCTTACGCGCATTTCGCTGCTGAAAAAAAAACGAAGCGTGGGCTCCAGAGCTTTAAAGGTTATTAGCCCCGGGGGGGCCAAATCCCCGCCGGGGATGCACCAAAATATATGCGGGGGCTCATGGGGCCCCCCGCAGCCCCGGGGACTGCCACCCCTGGGGCTTGTTTAAAAAGGGTAATGGGAGCTCTTAGGGGCTTCAAAACATTAATTGAGGGGGGCTCTGAGGCCCCCCTCATGTTAGCTGCTCTCCCTCAGGAAAAGCAATGACGGCTCCCAAAGGACGCGGGGAGCCGGCTGGGACCGTGGGGGCATTGGGGATCCCCCACGGTCCCCAACGTATTATATAAGCCACGGGGGATGGGGTCCCCGGGGATAATAAAAATTAGTGATGGGGCAAATTTTTTTTTTACTGTAAAATTAGGAGTTGCGCACCCGAAGCGGCAATCAGTGCGGCCCCTGGTTTGCCCTCGCTGGATGCACGACTTCTAACCTGTAGGGTGCGTGACTCCAGCACGTGCAGTGCACAACTTACACACGTTGGCTGTACGACTTTGACGCGTTGGGTGCATGACTCCTAGCCAGAAAACAAATAATATTTTTCAAATATACATGAAGCTTATGTGTTTAGTTGTTAGGTGGCTCTAAAAAGAACCCTTGTGTTCATTGGGAGATTTTAGTACCTAAAAGTAAGTACCAATGCAGAGTCTAAAGTTCCAGAGGAAGACTCTGTTCCCCTCATCTGTTAAATGTACACCATCTCTCCTATAGATGCCATGCATATTGAAACGCAGATTGTTGTGGTAAATGGACCCCATTCTATAGTCTCTGAGAAAAGCAGAAACAGATTTATTCACATATTTCCTAGCTTTCTCAATCTGTAGACAAAATTGATTGGACCAGTTCCATTTCTGCCTTTGGCGCATGTTAGAATAGACAAAGGTAGTTGGGGTAAAAGTAACATCAGTTCTCCAAAGGTGTCCTTCATAAGCATTTCTAGACCTACCCCAGTCAAAGTGCCTAGGTCCACAGTGCACAATTATGAGGTCAGGGTGTTAGAGATGCAAAAAAGATTTAACCAATGGGATCAATTGGTGCCACTTTAACCGTCTTTGTCCAATCCATTCATGTCTACATTTGGTAAACCTAGGGCTTTGTAAATTCCTTTGTGTTCTGCATACCTTTGGCTCCAGAAAATATAGCTGTGTCCCACAATACACACTCTATGCATCCTGAAGGGAAGTCTGGATACACTCAAATGGTCTCTGTAAATGAAGTGGCAGTTTGAAAACCAAGGGCCAGATGTAAGTAATTTTAATTTACCACCTCTTAAATACCGATTCACACCGAATCGGTATTTAAGAGGTGGTAAAATAGAGGGGGGGAGATGTAGGTATTTCTGATTCGGTAAATACCGAATCGTTAAGATTCGGTATTTACCGATTCTGTAAATACCGATTCGGTAATGCCCATTGATTCCTATGGGCATTGAAGCCCATAGGAATCAATGGGCATTACTGAATCGGTATTTACAGATTCGGTAAATACCGATTTCAGCAAGGGTGCAGGGGGTGTCACTTTGACACCCTCTAGCACCCCAAATACAGGCATGTGTGCCATGTGGCACACAGACATGCCCTAAGGGGACATGCACACCTGCATTCGGTATTTTACCACCCAATTGGGTTGGGTGCTAAAATACCGAATTCTGAAGGCCTGTAGCACTGTCAACAGTGCTACCTACATCTGGGTTTTACCGAATCGGTAAAATTACCGATTTGGTATTTTACAGATTCGGTAAATTTACCGTTTCGGTAAATTTACAGAATCTGTAAAATATTTGCCCTTACATCTCGAAAACCAATTACCGGTCGGTAACGGCCGAAATCGGCCGTTACCGACCGGTAATTGGCGACCTACATCTGGCCCCAAGATTTTCTAAAATGGTGGATAACATGCAGTGTTGAAAAAAGAAAATAAATCATTGGTTGTTTGACAACATTCTACACTGAAAACTAGGGTGCATGTTTCTGTTTTTTTAAAAAGCATGATTCATATTGTTTAACAAAAAGAGATTGAAAAGAACATTACATAGGATAAGCTGGTATATTGAGAAGTCAAGCACACTTGCTGTTTTTATTAGCAACATTGTGTGACGAACTGTTGACCTGTGTGCTCAGTTAAGTGTTCCATGAAGTGTTTTTATGGTAACAGGCAGAAGGCAGAATGGGGGGAGGGTTGAAATTTATGACATTTGGAAAGGATTGAAATGTGTAACCAATAGAAATGTGTGTTTGCTTTTGAATTAATGAGGGAAGCAATGTGATTTGATGCGAAGGTGTATATGTGTTGAAAATGAGAGGGAAACTGTGCCATTCTTTGGTTCTGGTGAGAGGTGTTCAAACCAGAGATTCTGTGTAAGACTGATATACCTCTTATTCTACAAAACAATTTGAAAGGTGAGTTATTAATTTGTCAGGGAATGTATGTAGTGCATTTTGATTTTAATCAGATTAATGTGTTTGTCCTGCTAAAGTGCAGGGAATACTTTTTTTTCTCTAGAATTTTATTGTTAGTGAGTGTGTATTTAAAGAGCATTCTGAGATAAGCATTTGTGTATTTTATGTGCTTGCAGACAGATAACTATGCTGTTCTCATGTTTTTGTAGAATTAGAAACCAGTTATTTTTTATTTATTTGCAAAAATGACTCAAGTTTCTACATTAACATGCAGTACTCATTCTAGACTGTGAAATGTGTTTTGGTAAAATGCAATGGATAGTGTTGGTTGTCTAGAGTCTCACAGTGAGTTTTGTGAACATTTAGGAATCATTCTGATAGAAGCACTGTATACTAATGTGTAGTAGAACATTTTGTGCAATGTGCAGAGTCACCTAAAATCTTGTTGAGTGGTAAATGTGTTTTGGTTATTAATTTGTGAGGGAATATATTAATATAATAACTACAGGGGCGGGCAGACAGCAATGTTTTAGAGATGGCAAGCAACAGCACAGGAAATGCTGGCATGATGGAGGCTCTGCTGCAGGTTGAGGCCGAGCTCAATTCACCTCTGCAGGCTAGTGGCACATGGGGGAGTACTGCAACATTGGAAAAAAAAGACGGCGAAGGCTATGGTGAGGGAGAATGCTTCTTTTCACCATTTGAGGATACAGATACCACTAGAACTAGTGACGTTAGCTCAGAGGAGGGCTCACCTTCACGTTCTAGCTCCTCAGATAGACAAAGCACTCAGAAAAAGAGACGGCCGCATTTAAAGAGGCATGGTTCAGGCTCGGGTTCGGGCACTGCACCCCTCAGTGACTTTGGCTGCAAATTGGCATGGGATTATTCTGCTACTTCGCAGCCTCACCAAGAAGGCAACAATTCCCTGGGCGCTACTAGAAAAGCACCTCCTGAGAATGCCCCACCTCAGGCCCCGTTTGATATGTTATTTGATACATTAAAACAAATGCAGGGGGAGGCGAGAACTGAAAGCCGCAGGGCAAGACAAACCACAAAAAAAATCCATAACACTATGAAAAAGGTTAATAAGTTATACGATGAAATGTCTGCCAGAGTTACCGAGGTTGAGGAGAGAACGGGGAAACTAGAGGAGGATATGAGCACCTGGCAAAATTTCAAAGACACACAAGAAAAGATAACGGAGGACTTACAATGGAAACTTGAGGATTTTGAAAATCGCCAAAGGCGCAATAACATCCGTCTTTTGGGCGTTGAAGAAGGAAGCGAGGGGCAGGACATTATGAGTTTTGTTGTCAAACTATTGAAAGTGGCCTTTCCTGAATCTGAATGGCAGTGGGAGAAGGAAGTTCAGCGCGCACACAGGTTCCCCTTTAAGCAGAAGAAAGAGAGAGGAACACCTCTCCCAAGGGCAATACTTATAAATGTTGGGAACTATCTTCTTAGGCAAGAAATAATGGACAAGGCAAGACCTGATAGCAAACGGACATTTGAGGGCATTACTTTTTTTGCCAGGCCTGACTTCTGCCACGTGACAGTGGAAAGGAGATGGAGGCTCAGGCAATTAATAAAGCCTTTTCAGTCTATCGGATCAGAGGCATATCTACTATTCCCTGCCAGATTGAAGGTAGTGACCAAGGGAGCCGTGAGAATGTTCCTATCCGAAATTAAAGCGCAGCAATTCCTAGAGGAACTTAAGGATCAAAGGGGGAGGTAAAAAGCGCAAAATGAGCCATAATTTAGGAAATCTGATAGAACGATAGTATATATCAGGATTTTCGTTAAGGGCACTTTTTTTTAGAGAGGTGAGGCTATGGGCTGAGCTGAAGCAAAAGGGGCAATAGAGGCGAATGGGGGGGGTATGAATAAATAAATAAGGAGAGGGGGAATAGGGGTAGGCACGGGTGGACATGAGGGAGCACAAGGTAATGGGGGAGTGAGGGAGAGCGGCGCGGCCTCAACAACCGAAAGCAATCACACATAGGTCACCCTGACCTATTTGCCAGTAGAGGGGAGGGTGGGGGGTTGGCTAGTGTGGGGAGGGGGGACAAGAGGGGTGAGGGGGGGTAAGGAGTAAGGGGGGGAGAAATTTTCAAGCAAGAGAGGATTTAAGTGGTAAGAAACAGCACAGAACAAGGGTTAGTAGGTTAAAGCTAAAGCAACAGCGGAAACAGTATGGCACAACTTATGTAATTGGATTAAATGTAATTGTCTGCCAGAATAAGTACCAAGAAACGCCTCATGACTGGTTCTCTATGATGGGCAAAAAGTTATCTGTATTCAATGACGTGTAAGATAGCTACTATCAATGTCTGTGGGCTTAATGATGTGACTAAAAGGCTCAGGGTCTCAGAATTGTTAAGACCTCTGCGATTGGACTTAGTATGCCTGCAGGAAACTCACCTTGAGGCAATAAGAGGAAACCTTTTGGGTCATCTGGGATTTAATGTATTGGCTAATTCCAAACAGTCATCGAGAACTAAGGGTGTTGCTGTATTAGGGAGAAAGAACGATGTGCTGGTGATAAGGAAGAAGGAGGACACAGGGGGCAGGTGGGCTCTATTAGAGTTAAAATTCAAGGGAGATAAATTAACACTTGTCACAATATATGGGGCAACAGAGGATGATCCGGAAGTTTTTCAATATCTAGACACAGAGTTAGCCCAGTGGCCAGAGCCTATAATATGCTGTGGTGATTTTAATATTCACGACCCCGACAGCATCTTTCTGTGTCCGCAGTCTCATTATGGGGGGAGGAAGAGGAGGGTACATAGAGCACTCTCAAATTTGGTGGCTCATAATTCTTTGGATGATCCATGGATTAAGACACATCCTAATATAGATGGCAGCACTTTTTACTCATTCCCCCATAAAGTTATGGTCAGGCTGGATTATTTTTTGGTTTCCAAATCCTTGATGACTGATGCATATTTAGAAAGGAAACCACGAATCATCTCTGATCATAACCCTCTAATACTGACAGTCAGACTAGGACAGGCACAAAAAAAGACTACCCAGTGGACCTTTGAAAGAGCGTTATTGAAGGATCAGATGTATAAGTCTCATATGAATGGCTGGATTAAGAGCTATTGGGAGATCAATAGAGGAACAGCACCCCCGGGGGTGGTTTGGGACGCTTTCAAAGCAGGAGCTAGGGGAGAGACATTGAGCTATGTACTTTCCAGACAAAAAAGGGAAAAAGAAAAACTAGAGGAACTCTCTAGAAACGTACTCAATGAGGAGAATGAGCTAACACTAGCTATACAACAGCATTTACCCCTAGACCAGCATCTATTGAGACTAATAGTTCTTAAGGCAGAAGCCTCGGAAAACATTGCTAAAAAGGCAGCAGAAAATTATCTGGTTAAAAGGGAGGCTGCATATGAGCTAAGTGAAAGAGTTGGGCATATATTAGCTATAAGAACTAGACAGAGGCTAGTGGCGGCAGACATTAAGGAAATAGTGGATGGGTAGGGTAACACGGTTACAGAACCAGATTCAGTGAGGGAGGTTTTTAGGCAGTTTTATAAGGACCTATATGCCAGAGGCAACACAGGAGAAATAGCCGAGATAGATAGGTACCTAAGGGATATTCCTAAGCCATTCATCACAGCGGAACAAAGGGAGGAGCTGGACTCTCCTTTTCACCTAGAGGAATTTATGCTAGCTCTGACTAGCCCCCCTTCGGGTAAAGCAGCAGGCCCAGATCAGCTACCTGTAGAGTTTTATAAGATTTTTCAAGGCAATATTGCTGAAGAAATGGTAAATGTTATGAGGCGGGCACAAAAAGGAGAGTCAATACCAGTGACATGGGGAGAAGCTGATATCATTGTGATTCTAAAGAAAGGGAAACCTCAAACTACACCAGGATCATATAGACCAATCACATTAATGAATGGAGACACTAAAACTTATTCTAAAATATTAGCTATGAGGATTTCTAGGATTATTGAGGGGATGGTAAGCCCCATACAACATGGGTTTATCCCTGGCAAGGGTACTACACAACATGTCAGGCAACTGATCACAATGTTTGATGCGGCAGGTACCCTGGGGGACCCTATGGCAGTGCTTTTTCTAGATGCTGAGAAGGCGTTCGATAGGGTCTCCTGGGATTACCTGTGGCATGCACTGAAATGGAGTGGCATAGGCGAGGGTTATATAAAAGCTATCCAGACTCTCTATAAAGAACCAACAGCAAGAATCAGGGTCAATAGGGGACACTCGGCAGCAGTTGAGATATGTAGAGGGACTAGGCAAGGTTGCCCATCATCTCCCCTGCTGTTTGCTATATACCTAGACCCCTTTCTACGGAGATTGGAAGGTAACCCAGGGATTTGCCCAATGAGAGAAAATGGCTGCGAAGTTAAATCGTTGGCCTATGCGGATGATGTCGCCATTTTGACCCCTAACCCATCAGCAGCCATTGGAGAAATAGAGCATGAGGCGCAACTGTTTGGACAGGTGTCTGGGTACAGCTTAAATAGAAGTAAGACACAGATAGTAGGTAATAGGTTTATAGACTGTAATGACCAAAGGGTTGTTACCTCGGCAATATATTTGGGAGTGGCAATTTCTGCAGATTTAGACATAGTGGTACAGAACAATATTGCCCCATTAATAAATAAGGTAAAATTAGACCTAGAGAGAATGAACAACTTGCACCTGTCTCTAGTAGGTTGTACTAATGTTATCAAGATGTTAATACTGCCAAAGTTTTTATATTTCTTTAGGACAATTCTGTTATTCTTTGAAAATAAATGGTTTAATTCACTAGAGACTGTTCTTAACAGATTCATCTGGGCACAAGGAAAGACGCGCAGAGCATATAGGTTTATATCCCTGCCAAGAGACAAGGGAGGCTGGGGGGCACCAGATTTTAAACTATATTACTGGGCAGCTGCCATACAATATATGCAGGGATTGGTGGGTGCTGACGGCCTCAACCAAAGAGTTACCAACTACTCTACAAAAATATATGCCGCAGTGTTAGGGGCAGAAGCGGAGAACTTTTTCTTAAACTGTATAGACTTTGGATATTATAAGAGAACTAAATTCAAGACAGTAGAGGCCGCTATTAAAGTCTGGAATGGTTTTTTAAAAAGATCCCATCTTGGGAGGTTTAATCGGTATATTAGGTTGTACAAAAATAAGTCTTTCTCGATACCAATCTTTTCAGATAATGTGATGGCAGGGTGGGCAGAGAAGGGGATCATTCAAGTCGGGAACGTAATGAACACCGAGGGATTTTTGCAATTTTCAGAATTGATAACAAAATATGGAATAGACAGGAGGGACTTCTTTAAATACTTGCAAGTAAGAAGTTTTTTAAACACTAAACGAGGAGGATTGGTGGGCTTTGCTAAAATAGATATATTGGAGAAAATTAGGTTGGGGCGGGAATGTACTATTCGCAGCTTTTATGCATGTCTACTAGTAGGAAAAGTTGATGATAGAGAAAAATATAGTAAGAAATGGGCAGAGAAACTTAATGGAGAAGAGTATTGGTTTGAGGATTCCCTGGTCTTGGGGCGTACAATTCTTTGCTCTGCCCCCCTACAATCACAGCACTACAAAACTCTGTACTCGTTGTATTTTACACCAGCAAGAATTGCAAAATGGGGAGGTACCACGGGCACATTATGTCCACGATGTAATTCAGTAGAGGCAGACATGATTCATATTTGTGCTACATGCCCTCAACTGCATACTCTAATTAGAGATATAGAGAAGTTTTTAGATCAATCCCTAGATATACAAGTAAGGCTTAATCCTATGAGAATCTTATTAGGAATAGGGCCCGACATAAATGAGCCGCAGCGAGAATTCCTGTTCATTGCTATGGCAATATACAGATTGAGCTTAGCCAGGGCCTGGCTGGATAAAACCCCCCCAGGGATGCAAGTATGGTTAGCAAATCTCTTAGCAGCATATAATTTGGAAAAGCCCATTTATGCGCGAAAAGGCAGGAAAGGAAGGATGCTAGGCTTAAGAATATGGGATCCTATATGTAGATGGAAGCGACAGCTGGAGGTCAATCAATCACTTGGCTAGGTGGATCTCATGCTTGCAGGAGTAATATTCGTATTATTTGGGGTATTTATTTATTTTTAATTTTTTTCTTACAAACTTATGTTTAGCTTTCAACCAGGAGGTGCTGCCATAAATAATCAATTAAAGTTGTTGTGATTAACTGTAATGAAATGTAATTACAAACAAAAGATACTGCTTGATTGTTAACTATGAAGAAAGTAAAGTAACACATGTATTATGATATGTAAATCTGTGCAACTTTGGGAAAAATAAAAATATATAAAAAAAAAAAAAAGAAATGTGTGTTTGCTTTTGAATTAATGAGGGAAGCAATGTGATTTGATGCGAAGGTGTATATGTGTTGAAAATGAGAGGGAAACTGTGCCATTCTTTGGTTCTGGTGAGAGGTGTTCAAACCAGAGATTCTGTGTAAGACTGATATACCTCTTATTCTACAAAACAATTTGAAAGGTGAGTTATTAATTTGTCAGGGAATGTATGTAGTGCATTTTGATTTTAATCAGATTAATGTGTTTGTCCTGCTAAAGTGCAGGGAATACTTTTTTTCTCTAGAATTTTATTGTTAGTGAGTGTGTATTTAAAGAGCATTCTGAGATAAGCATTTGTGTATTTTATGTGCTTGCAGACAGATAACTATGCTGTTCTCATGTTTTTGTAGAATTAGAAACCAGTTATTTTTTATTTATTTGCAAAAATGACTCAAGTTTCTACATTAACATGCAGTACTCATTCTAGACTGTGAAATGTGTTTTGGTAAAATGCAATGGATAGTGTTGGTTGTCTAGAGTCACACAGTGAGTTTTGTGAACATTTAGGAATCATTCTGATAGAAGCACTGTATACTAATGTGTAGTAGAACATTTTGTGCAATGTGCAGAGTCACCTAAAATCTTGTTGAGTGGTAAATGTGTTTTGGTTATTAATTTGTGAGGGAATATATTAATATAATAACTACAGGGGGGGGCAGACAGCAATGTTTTAGAGATGGCAAGCAACAGCACAGGAAATGCTGGCATGATGGAGGCTCTGCTGCAGGTTGAGGCCGAGCTCAATTCACCTCTGCAGGCTAGTGGCACATGGGGGAGTACTGCAACATTGGAAAAAAAAGACGGCGAAGGCTATGGTGAGGGAGAATGCTTCTTTTCACCATTTGAGGATACAGATACCACTAGAACTAGTGACGTTAGCTCAGAGGAGGGCTCACCTTCACGTTCTAGCTCCTCAGATAGACAAAGCACTCAGAAAAAGAGACGGCCGCATTTAAAGAGGCATGGTTCAGGCTCGGGTTCGGGCACTGCACCCCTCAGTGACTTTGGCTGCAAATTGGCATGGGATTATTCTGCTACTTCGCAGCCTCACCAAGAAGGCAACAATCCCCTGGGCGCTACTAGAAAAGCACCTCCTGAGAATGCCCCACCTCAGGCCCCGTTTGATATGTTATTTGATACATTAAAACAAATGCAGGGGGAGGCGAGAACTGAAAGCCGCAGGGCAAGACAAACCACAAAAAAAATCCATAACACTATGAAAAAGGTTAATAAGTTATACGATGAAATGGCTGCCAGAGTTACCGAGGTTGAGGAGAGAACGGGGAAACTAGAGGAGGATATGAGCACCTGGCAAAATTTCAAAGACACACAAGAAAAGATAACGGAGGACTTACAATGGAAACTTGAGGATTTTGAAAATCGCCAAAGGCGCAATAACATCCGTCTTTTGGGCGTTGAAGAAGGAAGCGAGGGGCAGGACATTATGAGTTTTGTTGTCAAACTATTGAAAGGGGCCTTTCCTGAATCTGAATGGCAGTAGGAGAAGGAAGTTCAGCGCGCACACAGGTTCCCCTTTAAGCAGAAGAAAGAGAGAGGAACACCTCTCCCAAGGGCAATACTTATAAATGTTGGGAACTATCTTCTTAGGCAAGAAATAATGGACAAGGCAAGACCTGATAGCAAACGGACATTTGAGGGCATTACTTTTTTTGCCAGGCCTGACTTCTGCCACGTGACAGTGGAAAGGAGATGGAGGCTCAGGCAATTAATAAAGCCTTTTCAGTCTATCGGATCAGAGGCATATCTACTATTCCCTGCCAGATTGAAGGTAGTGACCAAGGGAGCCGTGAGAATGTTCCTATCCGAAATTAAAGCGCAGCAATTCCTAGAGGAACTTAAGGATCAAAGGGGGAGGTAAAAAGCGCAAAATGAGCCATAATTTAGGAAATCTGATAGAACGATAGTATATATCAGGATTTTCGTTAAGGGCACTTTTTTTTAGAGAGGTGAGGCTATGGGCTGAGCTGAAGCAAAAGGGGCAATAGAGGCGAATGGGGGGGTATGAATAAATAAATAAGGAGAGGGGGAATAGGGGTAGGCACGGGTGGACATGAGGGAGCACAAGGTAATGGGGGAGTGAGGGAGAGCGGCGCGGCCTCAACAACCGAAAGCAATCACACATAGGTCACCCTGACCTATTTGCCAGTAGAGGGGAGGGTGGGGGGTTGGCTAGTGTGGGGAGGGGGGACAAGAGGGGTGAGGGGGGGTAAGGAGTAAGGGGGGGAGAAATTTTTAAGCAAGAGAGGATTTAAGTGGTAAGAAACAGCACAGAACAAGAGTTAGTAGGTTAAAGCTAAAGCAACAGCGGAAACAGTATGGCACAACTTATGTAATTGGATTAAATGTAATTGTCTGCCAGAATAAGTACCAAGAAACGCCTCATGACTGGTTCTCTATGATGGGCAAAAAGTTATCTGTATTCAATGACGTGTAAGATAGCTACTATCAATGTCTGTGGGCTTAATGATGTGACTAAAAGGCTCAGGGTCTCAGAATTGTTAAGACCTCTGCGATTGGACTTAGTATGCCTGCAGGAAACTCACCTTGAGGCAATAAGAGGAAACCTTTTGGGTCATCTGGGATTTAATGTATTGGCTAATTCCAAACAGTCATCGAGAACTAAGGGTGTTGCTGTATTAGGGAGAAAGAACGATGTGCTGGTGATAAGGAAGAAGGAGGACACAGGGGGCAGGTGGGCTCTATTAGAGTTAAAATTCAAGGGAGATAAATTAACACTTGTCACAATATATGGGGCAACAGAGGATGATCCGGAAGTTTTTCAATATCTAGACACAGAGTTAGCCCAGTGGCCAGAGCCTATAATATGCTGTGGTGATTTTAATATTCACGACCCCGACAGCATCTTTCTGTGTCCGCAGTCTCATTATGGGGGGAGGAAGAGGAGGGTACATAGAGCACTCTCAAATTTGGTGGCTCATAATTCTTTGGATGATCCATGGATTAAGACACATCCTAATATAGATGGCAGCACTTTTTACTCATTCCCCCATAAAGTTATGGTCAGGCTGGATTATTTTTTGGTTTCCAAATCCTTGATGACTGATGCATATTTAGAAAGGAAACCACGAATCATCTCTGATCATAACCCTCTAATACTGACAGTCAGACTAGGACAGGCACAAAAAAAGACTACCCAGTGGACCTTTGAAAGAGCATTATTGAAGGATGAGATGTATAAGTCTCATATGAATGGCTGGATTAAGAGCTATTGGGAGATCAATAGAGGAACAGCACCCCCGGGGGTGGTTTGGGACGCTTTCAAAGCAGAGGCTAGGGGAGAGACATTGAGCTATGTACTTTCCAGACAAAAAAGGGAAAAAGAAAAACTAGAGGAACTCTCTAGAAACGTACTCAATGAGGAGAATGAGCTAACACTAGCTATACAACAGCATTTACCCCTAGACCAGCATCTATTGAGACTAATAGTTCTTAAGGCAGAAGCCTCGGAAAACATCGCTAAAAAGGCAGCAGAAAATTATCTGGTTAAAAGGGAGGCTGCATATGAGCTAAGTGAAAGAGTTGGGCATATATTAGCTATAAGAACTAGACAGAGGCTAGTGGCGGCAGACATTAAGGAAATAGTGGATGGGTAGGGTAACACGGTTACAGAACCAGATTCAGTGAGGGAGGTTTTTAGGCAGTTTTATAAGGACCTATATGCCAGAGGCAACACAGGAGAAATAGCCGAGATAGATAGGTACCTAAGGGATATTCCTAAGCCATTCATCACAGCGGAACAAAGGGAGGAGCTGGACTCTCCTTTTCACCTAGAGGAATTTATGCTAGCTCTGACTAGCCCCCCTTCGGGTAAAGCAGCAGGCCCAGATCAGCTACCTGTAGAGTTTTATAAGATTTTTCAAGGCAATATTGCTGAAGAAATGGTAAATGTTATGAGGCGGGCACAAAAAGGAGAGTCAATACCAGTGACATGGGGAGAAGCTGATATCATTGTGATTCTAAAGAAAGGGAAACCTCAAACTACACCAGGATCATATAGACCAATCACATTAATGAATGCAGACACTAAAACTTATTCTAAAATATTAGCTATGAGGATTTCTAGGATTATTGAGGGGATGGTAAGCCCCATACAACATGGGTTTA
Organism: Lissotriton helveticus; assembly: GCF_964261635.1. Taxonomy (NCBI): domain Eukaryota; kingdom Metazoa; phylum Chordata; class Amphibia; order Caudata; family Salamandridae; genus Lissotriton; species Lissotriton helveticus. The sequence goes on along the minus strand of NC_136068.1, from coordinate 1,429,373,855 downwards.
TCCCTGGCAAGGGTACTACACAACATGTCAGGCAACTGATCACAATGTTTGATGCGGCAGGTACCCTGGGGGACCCTATGGCAGCGCTTTTTCTAGATGCTGAGAAGGCGTTCGATAGGGTCTCCTGGGATTACCTGTGGCATGCACTGAAATGGAGTGGCATAGGCGAGGGTTATATAAAAGCTATCCAGACTCTCTATAAAGAACCAACAGCAAGAATCAGGGTCAATAGGGGACACTCGGCAGCAGTTGAGATATGTAGAGGGACTAGGCAAGGTTGCCCATCATCTCCCCTGCTGTTTGCTATATACCTAGACCCCTTTCTACGGAGATTGAAAGGTAACCCAGGGATTTGCCCAATGAGAGAAAATGGCTGCGAAGTTAAATCGTTGGCCTATGCGGATGATGTCGCCATTTTGACACCTAACCCATCAGCAGCCATTGGAGAAATAGAGCATGAGGCGCAACTGTTTGGACAGGTGTCTGGGTACAGCTTAAATAGAAGTAAGACACAGATAGTAGGTAATAGGTTTATAGACTGTAATGACCAAAGGGTTGTTACCTCGGCAATATATTTGGGAGTGGCAATTTCTGCAGATTTAGACATAGTGGTACAGAACAATATTGCCCCATTAATAAATAAGGTAAAATTAGACCTAGAGAGAATGAACAACTTGCACCTGTCTCTAGTAGGTTGTACTAATGTTATCAAGATGTTAATACTGCCAAAGTTTTTATATTTCTTTAGGACAATTCTGTTATTCTTTGAAAATAAATGGTTTAATTCACTAGAGACTGTTCTTAACAGATTCATCTGGGCACAAGGAAAGACGCGCAGAGCATATAGGTTTATATCCCTGCCAAGAGACAAGGGAGGCTGGGGGGCACCAGATTTTAAACTATATTACTGGGCAGCTGCCATACAATATATGCAGGGATTGGTGGGTGCTGACGGCCTCAACCAAAGAGTTACCAACTACTCTACAAAAATATATGCCGCAGTGTTAGGGGCAGAAGCGGAGAACTTTTTCTTAAACTGTATAGACTTTGGATATTATAAGAGAACTAAATTCAAGACAGTAGAGGCCGCTATTAAAGTCTGGAATGGTTTTTTAAAAAGATCCCATCTTGGGAGGTTTAATCGGTATATTAGGTTGTACAAAAATAAGTCTTTCTCGATACCAATCTTTTCAGATAATGTGATGGCAGGGTGGGCAGAGAAGGGGATCATTCAAGTCGGGAACGTAATGAACACCGAGGGATTTTTGCAATTTTCAGAATTGATAACAAAATATGGAATAGACAGGAGGGACTTCTTTAAATACTTGCAAGTAAGAAGTTTTTTAAACACTAAACGAGGAGGATTGGTGGGCTTTGCTAAAATAGATATATTGGAGAAAATTAGGTTGGGGCGGGAATGTACTATTCGCAGCTTTTATGCATGTCTACTAGTAGGAAAAGTTGATGATAGAGAAAAATATAGTAAGAAATGGGCAGAGAAACTTAATGGAGAAGAGTATTGGTTTGAGGATTCCCTGGTCTTGGGGCGTACAATTCTTTGCTCTGCCCCCCTACAATCACAGCACTACAAAACTCTGTACTCGTTGTATTTTACACCAGCAAGAATTGCAAAATGGGGAGGTACCACGGGCACATTATGTCCACGATGTAATTCAGTAGAGGCAGACATGATTCATATTTGTGCTACATGCCCTCAACTGCATACTCTAATTAGAGATATAGAGAAGTTTTTAGATCAATCCCTAGATATACAAGTAAGGCTTAATCCTATGAGAATCTTATTAGGAATAGGGCCCGACATAAATGAGCCGCAGCGAGAATTCCTGTTCATTGCTATGGCAATATACAGATTGAGCTTAGCCAGGGCCTGGCTGGATAAAACCCCCCCAGGGATGCAAGTATGGTTAGCAAATCTCTTAGCAGCATATAATTTGGAAAAGCCCATTTATGCGCGAAAAGGCAGGAAAGGAAGGATGCTAGGCTTAAGAATATGGGATCCTATATGTAGATGGAAGCGACAGCTGGAGGTCAATCAATCACTTGGCTAGGTGGATCTCATGCTTGCAGGAGTAATATTCGTATTATTTGGGGTATTTATTTATTTTTAATTTTTTTCTTACAAACTTATGTTTAGCTTTCAACCAGGAGGTGCTGCCATAAATAATCAATTAAAGTTGTTGTGATTAACTGTAATGAAATGTAATTACAAACAAAAGATACTGCTTGATTGTTAACTATGAAGAAAGTAAAGTAACACATGTATTATGATATGTAAATCTGTGCAACTTTGGGAAAAATAAAAATATATTTAAAAAAAAAAAAGAAATGTGTGTTTGCTTTTGAATTAATGAGGGAAGCAATGTGATTTGATGCGAAGGTGTATATGTGTTGAAAATGAGAGGGAAACTGTGCCATTCTTTGGTTCTGGTGAGAGGTGTTCAAACCAGAGATTCTGTGTAAGACTGATATACCTCTTATTCTACAAAACAATTTGAAAGGTGAGTTATTAATTTGTCAGGGAATGTATGTAGTGCATTTTGATTTTAATCAGATTAATGTGTTTGTCCTGCTAAAGTGCAGGGAATACTTTTTTTCTCTAGAATTTTATTGTTAGTGAGTGTGTATTTAAAGAGCATTCTGAGATAAGCATTTGTGTATTTTATGTGCTTGCAGACAGATAACTATGCTGTTCTCATGTTTTTGTAGAATTAGAAACCAGTTATTTTTTATTTATTTGCAAAAATGACTCAAGTTTCTACATTAACATGCAGTACTCATTCTAGACTGTGAAATGTGTTTTGGTAAAATGCAATGGATAGTGTTGGTTGTCTAGAGTCTCACAGTGAGTTTTGTGAACATTTAGGAATCATTCTGATAGAAGCACTCTATACTAATGTGTAGTAGAACATTTTGTGCAATGTGCAGAGTCACCTAAAATCTTGTTGAGTGGTAAATGTGTTTTGGTTATTAATTTGTGAGGGAATATATGTGGTGCATTTTGATTTTAATCAGACTAATGTGTTTGTCCTGCTAAAATGCAGGGAATACTTGTTTTTTCTCTAGAATTTTATTTTGAGTGTGTGTATTTAAAAAGCATTCTGAGATAAGCATTTGGGTATTTTATGTGCTTGCACACAGATAACTATGCTGTTCTCATGTTTTGGTAGAATTAGAAACCAGTTATTTTTTATTTATTTGCAAAAATGACTCAAGTTTCTACATTAACATGCAGTACACATTCTAGACTATGAAATGTGTTTTGGTAAAATGCAATGGATAGTGTTGGTTGTCTAGAGTCCCACAGTGAGTTTTGTGTACCTTTAGGAATCATTCTGATAGAAGCACTCTATACTAATGTGTAGTAGAACATTTTGTGCAAAGTGCAGAGTCACCCAAAGTCTTGTTGAGTGGTAAATGTGTTTTGGTAAAATGCAAAGGATAGAGTTGCTTGAGTAGAATCACACAGTGAGTCTGTGCATTTAGGAATCACTCAGAGAGAAGCATGTTGGCAGTTCATGTGTTTCCCGACGCGGAACATTGAGTTCTCACATTTTAGTAGAATTAGAAAATAGTCATTGGTTATGTGTTTCGAAAATGAGTTTAGTATTAATAGTAAAATGCAGTTCTGAGATATATGGAATGCATGCTTGATGTTTTTGCAGACAAATAAGTACATGTAGTCTTGCAGTGACACTACTCCCAGTATGATTTCCTAATCTACCTCCAGCACAACCACCTACACTACCTATTCACCCCTTTACTACCCTAAACTTTAAATATACCCCAGCACAACCTCCTACACTAACCAAACACCACTTTATTTCCTAGAACACTACCCTACCTCGACCTCTTACACTACACAAACACCACTGCACTACCTTAAAGTCTAAAACGCTATCCTTAGCATGATCCCCTACAGTACATAAACACCACTGCACTATGCTACAACATTACCCCAGCATGACTCCCTATTCTATTTAAACACCTTTTCACTACCCTAAAGCTTACATCTATCCCAGCAGGATTCCTTAAACTACCCAAACAGCACTATACTATCCTACTACTGTATTTACAAGAAATATTGTTTTTTGTCTAGAATCACACTGTGAGTCAGGGTCCATTTGGGGAAATTGAGAGACAATGATTTTGTTGCTTTATGTGTTTGCAAACATATAAATGCATGTACTCTTGCAGTGACACTATCCCTAGCACGATTCTCTATACTACACAAATAGGAGTGCACTACCCTAAACCCTTAATCTACCTCCAGCACGAACACCTACACTACCCATTCACTACTGCAGTACCCTAAACCTTAAAACAATACTCCAGCACAACTGCCTACACTACTCAAACACCATTGCACTACCCTAAACCTTAAATGTACCCCAGTACAACCTCCTACGCTACCCAAACACCAGTGTACTTTCCTAGAACAGTACCCTACCACGAGCCCCTACACTACACAAACACCACTGCACTATCTTAAACCCTAAAACACTATCCCTAGCATGACCCTGTAAAGGTCATACACACCACTGCACTATGCTGGAACACTACTCCAGCATGACTCCCTACACTACTTAAACACCATTTCACTACCCTAAAGCTTAAATCTATCACATCAGGACTCCTTACACTACCCTAACACCACTATACTACCCTACTACTGCATTTATAAGAAATGTTGTTTTTTGTCTAGAATCACACTGTGAGTTAGTGTTCATTTGGAGAAATTGAGAGACAATTGAGAAAAAATATACATTAAAATTGTAGAAAACAAATCTGTAATCTGCATAATGCCAACACTGTGTGACTGTTCTATATTCAACGAACAACTTTTGAAACTGGAAAATGAAGACATATAAAAATGGAAGCCATCGATAAAATAGAGCATGAAGGAATTACGATTATTTTGACCAAAAATGTGAAGACAAAATTGGATTCTTTATAAAAATCAATATCTAAAACTGCTGGTTTAGAAAAGAATCTATATGCATGTAGAAACTGTCGGATAATTTTAAGGCGTAATTTGGATGTAGAAAATGGTTTAGTTAATGGAGCAATGGGCAAAGTTGTGGATTTTATTAATTATCAAAATAAAGATGGTATTGAATTCTGAAAGATTAAAGTTGATCAGATTAAAGTAGTGAAACAAATTGGTTGTTGTTCTGTCCGTTTTTTGCTTGTTAAAGATTTATATGTCCGTAGAAAACAGTTTCCACTTTCTCTGGCATATGCAGTGACTATTCATAAATCTTAAGGTTTAAGTGTTGACAATGCATTGTTGAACATTGGAAATACTGTGTTTAAAGAGGGCATGGCATATGTTGCTTTGTGGTCAGAACATTATCTGGTTTGTTTTTGATTGATTTTGATGATACTAAGATTATGGCAGATGCCAACTGTATCGAAGAGTACAATAGGTTAAGAAGAACATATGCTCCTAAATTAGGTCAATATCCCGTATTTGAAAAGCATGTGGTTGGTCGAAAACGAAGGCATGAGAATATCTGTACTGAAGGTGTAGAGAAGGGAAAAAAAGATAATGTGATTGCAAGCAAAAAGAAAAAGGACACTGTTGAAGAGAATGTTGGTTATCAGTTTGAAAATAGTTCTGGTGTCAACTGCTATGCTAATCTAGTGGTCAATGTTGTTTTTTTTCTTGAAGGTTTGCAACAGCAAATTATGGAGAATCGTGAAAATAGATTTTGTTCCTTTTTGCATTCTGTTCATAAAAAATTGAGAACAGATAAAAGTAAAATATGAAGCATTTCTGATGTTCGTAATCTTTTGGATGTATGTTCTGGTTTTGCACAGTTAACACAAAATATCCAACAAAATGCTCAGGAAGTTCTAATGTATATGCTTACTGTATTGGAAAATGAAGGTGTAGACATAGAGAATATAGTTAGGCCTTTGTTTTAAATGGGAACATCAATGTGAAAATTGTATGTATACATGTAGCACTAATGTAGATTTCTATATTTAACATTACCGGACTGTAAATCAGTGTCTTTCAGTAAATTAGTTGAAGCTGCAAATCAAAACATGGAGTGTAGCCAATGCAAATCAGAAATGTTATCAACATTAGTTTTACAAAGTTATGGAAAATATATAATTTGAATGATACAACGTTGTACGGCTGAGGGAAGACAATTGGACACTTTAATAAAACATTTTTTAGCTACACAACTATCAATATCAGGAAGGACTTTTGTAGCAGTAGCGATAAGTGTCCATGATGGTCCTTCAACAACATCTGCACATTACACTGCCTATCTAAAAAGAGAGAAAGGTTGGAGTCTTTGTAATGATGCTGAGTTATTTTTCAAACAACATTTGCCTTTCGAATTACCAAATTCCTACCTAATATTTTTAAAGCCAAAGTTTTAGGAAGATAATTCAGCCTCTGAGGAATTTATTATTCCCATTTAATAGGATTACCATTGGACAATTTACATAAAAATGAATGCAAAAATACAACTTGGCCTCAAGGAAAGGTATTTCTTTGAATATGGACTTTTTGTTGCATATTGTCTCGGTGTATAATTTTAACTGGCATCTTTCACAGTGTTTATACATTTAAGTTATAACATTTTCTTAGCAGTAATCATTTTATATATGTGTGATTTGTATTAACTGGTGTTTTACTATAGATAGATTGCTGTTATTTTTTAAACAACCTAATTGATTGGGTTTTTTTTTGCCCGCTGTTATTTGATGAGTACAATTGAAGTCACTATTTCTAGTGAAATTCAATATATTCTGAGAACAGCAAAAAAACGCAAAGAAATTACTTTGTAAAATGTTAAAATTATGCCGTGCTATTAAAAATGCATTATTGGGGCATGGCTTAGCTGGCTATGGAGTAGGACGTGACTCCTGGGTGCTCTGGCAAAGTGCCACTGTTTTTAGCTATTGCAAGCGGAGTTGGGGAGCTATAGCACTTACCCTTGCTGGGGGCATTGACGGTGGTGTCCAGGGTCCCCGGAGAGAAGGCGGTGAGCGGCCGGTGACGTTTTGACCGGAGGTGCAGCGGAGTAACCAGAGGCCCGGGCACGCAGGCAGCGATCTTGGGCGGCCCTGACGGAGATCTTCCCTGGACGTTCCCCTGGGGCCCTGGTGGGGTGGAGCATCGGCAGACAGGGGGCGAGGTGACTCTGTGGCGGCGCTAATTCCTCCTGGTGCCGGCTGGTGAGGAGCTGTGAGTCACGCGGCGGCGACCCCTGGAGTGCCTGGGAGCGGAGAGGAGCTCTGCAGCAGCCGTAAGCGGGACCCGCCATTTTGTTGCAGCGCTTAGCGGCCCTGGAAGAACAACATATAGAGCTCCAGGTGTAACAGGAGGACCTCGAAAATCCCAGTTTCCGGAATAACCTCCGTATCCGGGGCATTCCATTGGGAGGGGAAGGGAAGGACATGATGTCCTATGTAGCGCAGCTCCTGCACGCAGTCTGGGGCGACGAGGACGCTTCTCCACCGACGTTGGACCGGGCCCACCGTGTTGCAGGGCCCGCAGGGAGACCGGGCCTCCTCCCGGACATCTTGACCAGGGTCCATTACTTCACCAAGAAGGAGGCCATTCTTCGGGCGGCGAGAGACAAGCCAGACCTCGTGTACGAAGTGCAAAAAATCCCAATTTTTCAGGATCTGGCTCCCAACACTTTACGCCGCCGCCGTGCCTTCCGACCGATAACGGACAAGCTGCGCAGCCTCCAAATCCCTTATCAATGGGGCCATCCATTCGCCCTCATCTTTCAATGGGAAGCCAAGCGCAGGGTGATGAGATCGTATCAGGAAGCGGCTCAACTGCCACATCTACCCGCCTCCCGGCCTGCCAGCCCGTCCTGCCCCTCGCCAAGCGTGCGGGTGCCAGCCAAGGCTGCTTGGTCCACAGTGTCTCGGCGTAAACGGTCACCGCCCATGGATGAACATGCTTCCCTGCAGGCCAAGAATGACATCATTGAACATATCCGGTCCCTGGAGGGGGACAGGTCGGACAGATCAGATGGGGGCCCGGATTTACCGGGCATTGGTTAGTCGGCCCTGGCACCAATGGTGTTTGTTATGCCCTATCATTGATCTGCTCTTCCCTCCGGCTGTTGCATATTGGCCACATCCCCCTCCCTTTGTGCTCGACAAAGTGGCTGATGCCGGAGCAGCCCACGATGTGGAACTTGTGGATCGTGCTTGCCATCCCCTCCGCCGTTCCTGAGAGAGTGACGTCTCAGGGTCCCTCCGAACCCTAGGGTGTAGGATGACCCAAGCCTGGAATGGACAAAAGTGGCCTAGTTGGCCGATGTTCCTAGTTTTTCTCTTTCTCTTCTTTCTAGCTGTCTCTCTGCTCTCTGCTCTATTCTTTCCTCCTTACCCTACCTCTGGCGCGCGGTGGGTGGGGGCTCGCGGGGATGTGATGGGGATGCGATAGGCGCTGCGGTGCAGGGGGGGTTTCACTTCACTGTTCCGTGGGTGGCCTGGGAAGTGGTTATTTGGGAGGCTTGACACTCTGGCCAGTAAACTGTGGCCCCTGTAGATCCCCTCAAGATCCTTTCCCTCAACGTTAAGGGGCTTAACTCCCCCAATAAGCATAGGCAAGTATGGCGCTATATCCTGCTACACGGCCCGACATTATTTTCCTTCAGGAAACCCACCTGCTTAAGGCCGATACCGAGCGCATGGCCCATCCTAAATATCCCCTCCAGTTCTGGGTGGCAGCGGATACCAAGACGGCAGAAGAGGCATCGGACAGGAGACCCTAAAGACCTTCTGTGGGTCAGATGGGCGCTTCCTCAGGGCAGGGGTGGTGGTTGGCAAACGCTCACTCACACTATGTAATGTGTATGCGCCGAACCAGATGCAGGACTCTTATCTTCAGACACTCCTTAAGGGTCAGATACCTCCGGGTGACCCCTCGCTTATAGTGGGAGGAGACTTCAACTTGGTGTGGAGCCCCATGCTGGATCGTAGTGAAGACTCCTTGAATGGCTCTGGTGCCATGTCCTCAGCGCTTCGGAACCAGCTGTCTGACCTCGGCCTCATCGACTCTTGGCGTAATTGCTCCCCGGAAGCACGTGATTATTCGTACTACTCGCACGTCCACCGCTCGTATTCCCGCATAGATTATTTATTTGTTTCACACGCACTCATACGGGATGTGTTAATGGTGACTATGTCGGATATCTCGATTTCTGATCACGCACACGTATAACTCCTCCTGCAGGATCAAGCATCCGGCCCGGTGCGTCCGCCACGGTGGCACCTGCCGCCGTACATTCTGCGAGATCCGGACGCGATGGACTCAATTTGGGCGGCCATAGACTCCTACTTCGAGACCAACGACCTCCCCGTGACCCCGTTCCCCGTAGTACGGGACGCCTTCAAGGCGACGATTCGAGGCCACATCACGTCTCTTGCCATTGCGCGTTCTCGGGAAGCCCGCAAACTGGAGGACAGCCTTTCCGCGGATATAAAGAAACTGGAAGTGCAGGACCAGGAGCATTCCTCGCTCGCAACCAGGCGGAAATTGGCTAACCTTAGGGGCCAGCTCCGCTGTCTATGGACTAACAGGGCCGAAAGCTCTCTGCTAGCCCTGAAGCAGCGATATTTCGAGGGGGGGGACAAGGTGGGGCGGTTATTGGCGTGGCACCTGCAGGTAGGGTAGCAAAGGCGCACATCGCAAACATTCAGGTTCCCGACGGAGGGAGGGTCACGGCGGAGGGAGCGAAATGTGACGCCTTTAGGGCGTATTACACTGCTCTTTACGAGGCTGATACGCCCTCACAAATTCAAATTATTGAGGTGCTGGCTCATTGGCCGGGGACCCCGATACACCCGCACCATGCTGCTCAGATGGAGGGCCCCCTCCTGCCGGAAGAACTGACGGCGGCGCTAAAGGACCTCCCTGTGGGCAAGACACCAGGCCCGGATGGCCTGCCAGTGGCCTTCTATCGCCTGTTTGTATCTCAGCTCCAGCCCCATCTTCTGCACCTCTATAATTCCTTCTCGGACGAAGAGGGGCCGTCACCCTCCTTGGGAATGTGGGAAATAGCTCACATCCCCAAGCCAGGAAAGGACCCCCTCAGTGTGCCTCCTACCGCCCCATAGCATTACTCAACACGGACCTTAAACTTTACACAAAAATGCTGGCCAATCGCCTGGAACCCTATATGCCGAGTCTTGTGGATCCCGATCAGGTGGGCTTCATCCGTAATAGGCCGGGGGCGGACAATGTGCGGTGAATTGCTCACCTGGTCGGGAAGGCACATCACTGGAAGAACCCGGCCTGCCTTCTCTCGCTAGATGCGGAGAAGGCCTTCGATCGAGTGGAGTGGGGGTTTCTCCGCTCGGTTCTGCACAAGGTTGGCCTGGGGCACAACATGGTTTAGAAGATCATGGCGCCATACCTCTCCCACCGGGCGCAGGTCCGCGTCAACGGGCAGCTTTCGGACCCCTTCTATATATCCAGGGGCACTCGGCAGGGCTGCCCCCTTTCGCCTCTGCTCTTTGCCCTGGTGGTGGAGCCTCTGGCAGAAATGATTCGGCGAAACGAGAACATCCATGGCCTAACACTAGGGGCCGCCAGAACAAAGTAGCGCTATTTGCGGATGACCTTATTCTCACCTTGTCGCGCCCGCAGGTTTCACTTCCAGTACTTCACACCCTCCTACACACATTTGAGAGAGCCCCTGGCCTCAAAATCAACCACTCCAAGTCTTGGGCATTAAACCTCACGATTCCACAAGAGGAGCTCCCCGCCCTGGAAGCATCAGCCCCATACCAGTGGGCCTCGGACCATGTCCACTATCTGGGCCTGAAATTGACCCCCTCCCTGGACACGTGGTCCCAGGCTAATTGGCGCGAGTGCAGGGCAGCTGTCAGGGAGGATATGCGGAGGTGGAAGCCCCTGACTATCTCCTGCTTGGCAGACTAAATGGCGTCAAAATGACACTCCTCCCGAGACTCTTGTACCTGGTCCAATGTCTTCCTACCCCTATACCACAACAACAGATACTCGAGCTTCAGAAAGAGGTCACTAAGTTTATTTGGGGTGGCCGTCGACCACAATTCTCTCACAAGATTTTAATGCTGCCCAGAGACAGGGGGGGGGGGCTGGCGTGTCCCAACCTCCTGGACTACTATTGGGCCTCACACCATCGCATAGTCTCAGAATGGACAACCACAGAAAGTGAAAAGGTGTGGTTCTATATGGACCGAATGGTGACGGGGCGTACCATATGGGACCTTACATGGCTCCATCGGACGGTGCGTTCTCGCAGTGCCTACATGGCAGTACCTACAAAAACGATCCTTGACATATGGGACAAGATTGCGATATGTAAGGGCCTGACGACGTTCCCTTCACCGCATACTTCCATCGCCGATAACCCGCTCTTCCCGCCGGCCTACCATACGCAAGCATTTGTTAAATGGATACAGGGAGGGTGCAGAGTCATTGGGGATATGTTCGAGGGGGGACTCTTAAAGACATTTGCCCAGTGCAGGGATGAATTTTGCCTCCCGCCGGATGCGCACTTACAGTATGTGCAGTTGCGCCATTGGATATTTTCGCCCGCTATGAGGCAGGCAGCCAACCGTCCCCACACCCCCTTCGAACGGCTGGTCCGTTCCTTTGACGGTCCGAAGGGCCTTATATCCCGAACGTACCAGATTCTTCAGCACCCGCCCTCCCAGTCACTGCACCCATACCAACGCAAATGGCACTTGGCGTCGGGCACGGACATCAGACCTGGACAATGGGAACGACTTTGGCGTGACATCCCTAAGGTTTATCGTAGCATCCCGCAGAGGGAAAATGCGTATGAGATCATGACGCATTGGTACTACACGCCCGTCAGACTACATCGCATGGCGACTTCATTCACATTTGGTGGGCTTGTCCACTACTGTCCATGCTATGGAAGGAGGTTCTCAGCCACATTAAGGAGGTCTTGGGATTCCCATTGCCTGATTCCACAGCCACGGTTCTTCTGGGTATTAAGCCTGCCGCCTTTAAAGCGCTCAAAAACAGCGACTGGACTATAGCTCTGCACATGTTAGGGGCCGCTAAACAACTCATTGCGCTTTACTGGAAAAAGGCGGAGGCACCACCGATTGCAGCATGGTTTGTACGACTGTGGCATGTTCTAACCATGGAACTTTTCACTGCGCGCTTACAACTGCGGGAGACCCGTTTCAATGCTGTGTGGCACCCCTTGGTCCATCACCTCTGTAAAATAGAACACGCACGATGCCTCCCTGTTAAGCTTAGAGCGCTGTGTCTCTTTGAAGATTCTTTGCTTCCGCCCAACCCCAATAAGCTTACTTTACGCCCGGCTCACACATAGTTGCTCAGTCCCCAGCATGCTTACCACGGACCTCATGGTGGCCCTGACGGGCTCCCACGATGTGCTACCTGCCTCTGGACCCCACACTTCCCTAGGTAGCTGCCCCTGCTGCTGTTCTCCCCCCCCCTGTTTACCCCTTTGCTTTTTTCTGTCTTTCTCTTACTATCCTCTTTATTGGGGCTTGTTGCCCATGTTAATATTGTTCATGCCCCTCCCCGATGGGGCCCCATACAGCACCGCTCCCTGATCTTAATACTGTCTCATGCAGTGTACGCATTCTGTGGCCGAAAGTAACAGGCGTTGTACCCCCTCATAGTGGGATCCCTGTGACCTACGCACCCATCAAGGAACATTCGCAGTGGAAGCAACTAGCCGTGCATGGATTTTTAGCCCATTGTTGTGCATACCTGGACGTACATAGAACCTTTCCTATCTTAGCTGCTCCTGCGCAGACCTTAAGTGACTCTACATTATGTGTCTTTTGCCCCATGTCCTAGCTTACGCGGCCGGTCCCTCTGGGGTTGTAGGTGATATGCTGTGTTAAACATCATTTCTCTCTGCCCCCTTTCTACACTTGGCAAAACCCTAGGAGTCTGGCTAGAGCCCGAGCTGTCACTGAAGACTCAAGCCACCAAGACAGCAGGGACCTGCTTTGGCCTAATGCGCTCCATCAGGAAGATCCTTCCACTTCTCCCGCCACTATCCAGGAAACTCCTAGTACAGGGCCTGGTACTCGCAAGGCTGGACTACTGTAACATGATATACCTCGGAGCACCAGAATCTACCCTCACCAAACTCCAGCGAACGCAGAACGCAGCCGCCCGGCTACTCTGGAATCTCCCCTCCAGAGCATCAGCCAGGCATGCAATCCAGGACCTCCACTGGCTTCCTATCCGCCAAAGGGTCGATTTCAAGACCCTCTGCACTGCACATAAGCTGCTTAACGGTTCCGGCCCAAACATCTTAAGAAACCTGGTTACCCCTTACAAAGTCTCCAGGTCCCTCCGCTCGGAAAATGAGAATCTGGCCAACGTCCCCAGGCATAGGAAGACACGCTCAGGTGGCCGCCGCTTCTCGATCAATGCCTCCACGAGATGGAACGCCCTCCCCCGTACCCTCCGACTGGAATCCAATCACCTGCGGTTCAGGAAGAAATTGAAAACGATACTGTTCCCTAAATAAAAATTTCCCCCCTGTCTGCCCTCAGGTTCGCCTTCAAGATTTTAGCGCGGGGATGCCCTCGGGTCACCATGCGCTGTACAAATCGCTAAAATAAATAAATAAATAAATTCTCCTCCAAAGAACGCGGCCGGCCCAGACTGGGTTGTAGGCTTAACGCTGTGTACACGGGGGCCCCTTCCCCCCTCCTTCCTTTTCTTTTCTTTGTTGAGAAAATAAAACAGAATTCAAAGAGAAAAATGCATTATTACATGTTATATCTATTTTTTTCTTTTCTTTTACAGATCTTAATTTTAAGATATGGAATTTACCACAATTTAAATTATAAAAACCAAGTGAATAAAATGTGTAGCGTTTTTTAGGTGTATTACGGTTGAGGTAAGTTTTAGTAAGTTTAAAATGCACAATGGACTGTGTTTCCACACAGTTGAAGAAAAGGAAGATGGATGGACTAGATTTGTGCCAGAAAATTCCAATGCAAACGGGTATGAATTAGGGGACAGTTTCAGAATACTTGTCTGTAAGATACATAGTATAGTACTGAATAGACTGATATGGTTGTTTTGCAGGTCTTGGTAATTTCAGAATTAAAAGAAATGAATCTCTCCAACTTAAACCACATCACTGAGTGTTTTTGCACATGTCATATTAGGCGGCATCCCTTCCCTTCAGTAATATATAAACTTGTCCTATCAGTTCCCTTAAACCTAAGTATTTGTAAATGTATCTTGTTCTCTGTTATCAGTACATACATTTACTCCTATAATAACAATTGGACTAGCCATTAACTATCTTTCTTATTTACAAGGTGAGGAAAAGACATTTTGTATACCTTTTCTTTTCCATGTGAATATCATCTCAACATACACAGCACTTTGCATTGAAAAGGCGTTCTATAGGTTTTGCTGTGCATGTTTGCACAGAACACTCATAGAACAAGACACATCTCCAGATTTATCATAAATCATAAATCTGGACATGTTTTTGAATGCTGCACCATCCTCCTATTGGTGTAGCAATGCACAACAAGGAAAATTGTTTTCACTTCTCTGCCTTTATTGATTGTTTTTGTGCAGGAAGGTGTCCCTTCTTGCACAAAAACAATCTCCACATGACACGGACATCCTTGCACCATAGTGCAAGGGTGCCTGTGTCACCACATGGCTGCAGTTTAAGCAGCTGTGCAGAGTGAAGCACAGACCTGCAACATATTTATATACATATGCTGCATCCCTGTGCTTCGGAAGTACCACAGCATGCTGTAGTTCAACATTTTACAGTGTCATGAAGCAGCACTTCCTTATAATTCTGCACTTATGCATTCACCACACATCACAAATGTATTTTTACAGTCAATTATGCACTACACATAAATTCATCTAAACTTTCACAAACTAGCATACTTGTTTAGATCTTTCTTTAACCAAAGTAGTTAGTTCTGGAAATAACTTTTTTTTTCTTTTTGTTGTTTTGTATTTTTTCTTTATTTTGAAAACGATTTTGTATTTTTTTTGTTAAAAGAGGGCAAAAAATGTGAACTGGGAAAAGAGAAATAAAAACTGGGAGGAGAGGAAAAAAGAAAACTAATAATGGTGGTGGTCAATGCCTCAAAACACCAGATCCACCGACTGCTCCCCATATGCATTGAGCCGTCCGCATTTTATGCATGTCATGCGGGCTTTCCCTAATTGGGAACGGATGTCAGGATGCGATGATGAGCTTACTGGTGTTGCTCAACTGGTACTAGGGACAGCCGATGGATCAGTAGGAGTCTCCCATAATCTCCTTAATTCCTTCCTGGCATAGTTCAACGGATGCTTCGTTTGCAAGTACTTCCGCATACTTTCAGTACCGCATGAGTATTTTTTGGTGTGGTCTGCCCTCAAAAGCACTGCCTTGCAAATGCGGCAAGTCACTTTCGTTGCATTCACCTTCTTCAACCCTGGAGGAAATGTGAAAAATTTCCAGACAATGCTTGTATATCTTTCATTAGGGGAAGGTTCTGGAACAAATTCTTGTTCTGATGAATTCTCTGAATCAGAGGAAGGTGGTGGAATGCAGCCATAGTTCAAGCAGGTCAATGTGTTCTCCAATAAAGAAGGCAGCAGATCTTCTCAGCAGCTCTTTCCCTAAGAAAAGTTCTAAGAAGAGTGATTAAAATGGGTGGGGCCCTTCAATAGTTTCAATAGCAAGTCTAATGAACCAATCAAATCTCTTTTTTTGAGGTCACATGGTGTGCGCGTAGGATGCACGCACTCAGCACGCACCCTCCTCACGCCGTGCTCGCACCCAGCATGACTTTGTGATATATTTTATTAAAAAGTTAAAGAATATCATTTTTATAACAACATCAGATAATGTCTTGTCTTAATATTTATATTAAATATATGTATATACGTTTTTCAACATTAAAAAAATTGCGGGAGTCTCGCACCCACCGCGTCCGATATGCATATGGCGTTGCGCGCTACCGCGCATCCGTCACGTTGCGTAATACGTACATGTCGCGTATGCTCCAGAAGTTGCGCACAAGTCCCATAGCAACTGCTTTGGAAAAGTCGTACCCGTCGCACACCCTACGCGGATCCAAGACAGCAACCCTAAAATGGCGGACACGTTTCGCGCAGTAAACGAGCAGGGTGCGCTTTGGGTGCGCAACTCCAAGAAAAAGTAAAAAAAATAACACAAATAATTTAAGTATATTATAAACAATATAAAATAATAAAAAATATATATTTTTATGAAAAAAAAATATTTAAAAAATGTGTAATGTAATTTACAAAATAACATATCTAAAAATATAAAGATTAAAAAGGTGTGGTTAAATTTTTTTTAAAAACACAACAAAAATATATTTAAAAATTATCGTTTAAAAAACATAGGTTTTGCATATGTTATAGTTAGGAATTAGCATTTAAAAAAACCTTTGAAATTCACTGAAAAAACCATAGGTTTCAGACATGTTATAGTTAGGAATTAGCATTTAAAAAACCTTTGAAATTCACTGAACAAACAATAGGTTTCAGACATGTTATAGATAGGAATTAGCATTTAAAAAACCTTAGAAATTCACTGAAAAAAATAGGGTTTAGAGGTGTTATAGTTAGCTAGACATGTCACTAGTATAAAACCATTGTAATTCCCCGTTATAGTTAGTTGTACTAACTATAACTCGCACGCCCACAATCCACTGCTAATGATGTCACATATCACATCATTCATGACATGGTCAGTGACATCACTGATGACATCTCAAATGACATCACTGATGACATCATCCATGTGACTAACTGATATACCTCATCATACAGTAGCACACCCTTCAACACTCAGCATAAAATATGGAGTATCATGTTTGAAACCATTGACACAGTAATACAAGTTTCTAAAAACCCACTTAGTAATTCCTACATCTACACACACATCTAAACACTTACATATAGATTCAGTCATACATGCTACCAAAGATCAATAGAATACTATTAAATATACTTATACATCTACATCAACATTACACACCCGCACACATCCTATTCACTTATGCAGACATCCTACTCACCTTTGCAAACAATTGATCATACTTATATTTACTAAGATATACACTTAACAAACACCACTTTATTTATTCATATAGTTAGAAAGTCATACTTAGTCTGTTATAAAATCACTACTACAAGTATACAGTTATCCATACAGTCACTCATACAATCACTGAATCTTAGGAATACTTATTTAAATACAACAACTGTCACATACACTGCCTTTTATATTTCTAGTTTGTTGGACATTTATCATTCAGAAATATATTTACTCAACACTACACCTATAAAGGGATTCACTCACTCAAAGACCTGTTTCCACATACACTCTTAACCTCATATACCTACTAAATAAACTATTTACACATCTTTGGATACTCATACATGTTCAACCCAACACATCCATTCAATATCTCATACAAATACTCACTTAACTAATTAATAACTAATGTAGACTTTCACATAGCTAGTAACGAACTTATGTAGTTGTTTTCACAACAAGAGATAGAGTGATACAGGTATTTACACAGTTTAATCAATATCCCATATAGTTAGTAAGACACATTAAATTTGTCACTTAGACAGTCAATCACTTTGCTGCTAAATCCTCCATTCAGACACTTATGCATCCACTCAGTCTTCAAGGCAGATTACTATATATATATATAATATTTATTTAAATATGGAACCAAGCCACATTCACTGGATGATGTCATCAGTGATGTCATTTGAGATGTCGTCAGTGATGTTATCAGTGATGTCACTGACCATGTCATGAATGATGTAATATTTGACATCATCAGCAGTGGATTGAGGGCGAGTGAGTTATAGTTAGTACAACTAACTATAACGGGGGAATTTCAATGGTTTTATATGAGTGAAATGTCTAGCTAAATATAACACCCCTAAAACTTATGTTTTTTTCAGTGAATTTCTAAGGTTTTTTAAATGCTAATTCCTAACTATAACATGTCTAAAACCTATGTTTTTTTCAGTGAATATATATATATATATATATACATTTTTTTTTTTGCTGAAAAAAACATAGATTTCAGGTATGTTACAGTTAGTTGGACATTTTTCCCAGACATTTCTCTCATTCAAAACATCTTAAGACTGCCAGCATAACTCTACACTACGCCACATTGTCAAAACACCTGTGCTTGTACGCTAGTATTGTTTTTAATAGAGCTGTTTTAAAAAAAAAAAAATACCAGGGATTTTGCTCTCATTATAGAAAGGGGAACAGGAATTTTAGAACAGGAAACGGGAACGGGCACACTGTATTAATTTACCTGTTGTACACCACTGCTCCACCGGCACTTGCGTTCGCGCTCTGCTGACCGAGGTGTACTGGTGTACTTCCACCTGTCAGAGTGGGTCACCGAGACAATGTCATCTTGGTCAGTGCGCTAGTTGTTTTCCCTAATTACCACATGCCTACCTATTTAGGAAGGGTGTTGCAAGCACGCTCAATTCAAAACCTCTTAAGACTGCCAGCATAACGCTACGCTACTCTACATTGCCAAAAAGCCTGTTCTTGTACGCTAGTATTGTTTTTAATAGAGCTGTTTTTAAAAAATACAAGGACTTTGCTGTCATTTTAGAACGGGGATCGTGAATTTTAGAATGGGGAACAGGAACGGGCACACTGTATTAATTTACCTGTTGTACACCACCCCTCCAGCGTACTTGCGTTCGCTCTCCGCTGACCGAGGTGTGCTGGTGTACTCTTGCCTGTCAGAGCGGGTCACCGAGACGACGCCATCTCGGTCAGTGCGCTAGTTTTTTTCCCTGATTACCACATGCCTACCTGTTTAGGAAGGATGATGCAAGCGCGCAGCACGGGCGCCAATGGCATGCCGGAGGCACACCAATGGCATGCTGGATGCACGGCGGAGGCAAGCCTGTCGTCGCCCGTCCACGCTCCGACCGCGCTCAGCACCAGTATGCTGCCAGTTGTGCACCAGGGTATGCTCGACTATGCTACTCAAGGGAGCAACTCATACATATAGGTGAGAGGGATACTAAGGGGACACAGAAAGCGGCTGACAATGGCAATTATGCCATGGCTGACCAGCTTCTGGGCACATTGAACTGTGGCCTAATAAATAGTAGATCTCTAGTTAAACACTATCAAGAGGTGGTAACTCTTTTGGAGTGCCTCGACCTAGATGTGTTGTTTTTAACCAAAACATGGACCAGCTCCGAAACTGTGGTAGAGCTAGGATTCGCATGCCCAGAGGGATATAAAATGTTCCACAAACCCAGGCTGCTGTGGAGAGGCGGGGGTAGCCCCGATCTTTAAAGAAAAGTGGGAGTTTACCCCTTTACACATCGATGATGTTGAGGGTATTGAACTGCTAGGCTTCTCACTACAGGAGGCAAGAGGGAAAGTGTTGACAGGAATAGTATGTTACAGGCCCCCCAGATAACATACCCAATATCAAGCCCTAATCGACACCTTTGTTAATATGACCCTAACACACTCAAGGATGATCATACTGGGCGACTTCAATCTCTGGGACAATGGAACCCTCGGCCCCTCACTGAGAGATTTGGAACAAGCCTGTGAAAGCCTCAATCTGCACCAACTAGTACATCAGTCAACCCATCAAGGAGGGCACACCCGAGACCTCTTATTTGCAAACCAGAATGAAACAAGGTAAGTGAGGTTTTACCTCAATGCTGGACTGATCATTCCTTAATTCACTTTAGGATTACACTGCCCAGTCTGGCCAATAACACAAATCAGGCAGTAACCTTCGGGAAGGGAAGAGAATGGGCTAAATTACTAAAAAAACAGAAACTATCCGACATTTCCAGAACATAATTTATCTGTGTCCAGTAAATCAGTGGATTAAAACTACCAAACTTTCTGTGACTACATAAAGGGTACCTTAGACAAGATCGTCCCAGTAAAAAGGCTGAAGAATAGAAAAAACCCTCAGCTCCCTGGCACCAACTAGTACATCAGTCAACCCATCAAGGAGGGCACACCCGAGACCTCTTATTTGCAAACCAGAATGAAACAAGGTAAGTGAGGTGTTACCTCAATGCTGGACTGATCATTCCTTAATTCACTTTAGGATTACACTGCCCAGTCTGGCCAATAACACAAATCAGGCAGTAACCTTCGGGAAGGGAAGAGAATGGGCTAAATTACTAAAAAAACAGAAACTATCCGACATTTCCAGAACATAATTTATCTGTGTCCAGTAAATCAGTGGATTAAAACTACCAAACTTTCTGTGACTACATAAAGGGTACCTTAGACAAGATCGTCCCAGTAAAAAGGCTGAAGAATAGAAAAAACCCTCAGCTCCCTGGTCCAATGAAGAGCTAAAACTAATGAGGAAAAAACGTAAACGAGCAAAAAGGATATGGAGAAGGTCATATGAGGAAGCGGATAAAGAAACGCTGAAATCATTACAGGCCTCATATAAGGAAGCAATTTCAGGGGCCAAAGCAGAGTATTGTGCTAAAACAATCCTACAGGCACCTAATAGCACAAAAACGCTCTTCACCACCGTAAAGGACCTATCCAATCCAGCGTGTATGGGTAATAAAGCAACCGCACACAAAAACTTCGCAACAATATCGCTACCCATTTTGACGAAAAAATCAACAAGATAGTCAGTGGTTTAAACTCCAACAATGATAGCAGCCTAGATGAGGAAAATGAACCTCCTGCGAGATTAGCAACAGAGCAACAGAAAGAGGCACTTAAGAACTATCTGCTACCTGCCTTAGAGCGCTTTCAAATCCCCACTGAGGATATATTTAACGACTTAGCCCAAAGCGCCTCCTCTGGGTCCCCATTGGACCCCCTTGCACAGGTGATCTGGAAAGAGGTCTAGTTTGAACTATTTCCCTGGCTGTGGCAGATTTGCTGTCAGTCACTAGTAAAGGGAACCGTCCCGGAGGTCTGGAAGCAGGCAGTAGTTACCCCTTTGCTCAAAAAGCCATCACTCTATCCTAACTGTCCATCGAGTTTTAGACCAATATCTCTTCTACCGTATGCAGTAAAAATTCCAAGCGGGAAGTTAGTAAGACCCTGTCCGTCTATCTAGAAGAAAATCAATTACTAGATAAGGATCAATTTGGTTACCAACCAGGGCATGAAAAGGAAATGGCCCTAGCGACGGTGAGGTTCCGTGAATTCTGACCCTGGGTCATAATGGTCGTGGTTCTGTTACGAATTTGGTAACAGCGAACCGTAAACAGTGAGCTCAGCAAGCATGAGTGCTTCCGTCATGCTACATTGATGGATTCACTGTGTATTTGACGATTTTGTTCTGAAACCCTTGGGTTCCATTTTGTGCATGGCAGCCATTTTGTGGTTGCCCTCACATAGGCCTATGACTGTGGCTGAACAAGTCTCTGGGACACGTGCACCTTAGCTTGAGTTTGTGCTGACTCCTGTTTGACCTGAAGTGAACTGACCCTGCTGCCTGAAGCTGACCTTGCCAAACCAGTTCTTGCCCTTTAGCTGGTCAAGATAGAGATCAAAGAGCAGGACATTGCTGATTTTATGGTACACGCACACACCTTTCTATCTTGCTTCTCATCTGTTTCTGTTCCTTCTTTTATGGCCTATTTACGATTTGGGTTGAGGTCTTTTATTATGGGTTTGTGTCCAACTTGTTCAAAAGAAGAATGTTTATTATGGGTTTGTTTGATGATTAATTTTGGGCTGGACAAACTGAAAAATGGGCTTGTCATCATGCTCCTGCTTTTGTCGTGGAAACATGTGAGTGGTCAAACTGTAAATAAGGAATATTTGCCTGAAGCACAATTTTTTGTATAAAATGGGATGGCTTGCTTTGTAAAGTTGAGCAGTCTCCTGAGAACATACACCGTGTTGTACTTCTAGGATCTCTGTTACTGGCTGCAGCCAATAAATTTGATCTTTGACGTCACCAAGAAGTACCCAGTATCTCTGTATGCCAAGACAGGAGTACTCGGAGACATCGGGCGTTTACCCTGGCGCCGCTGGGTTCTAAAAACCCGGTTCTTCAATGGTTCTGGATAACCTAAGAATGCAAGCCAACAGTGGCAATCTGTCCGTACTGGTATTACTGGACATGTCGCCCCATTCAACACGGTAAATCACAGCATTCTGCTGAAAAGACTAGAGAACATCGGAGTGAAAGGACGAGCCCTAAAGTGGCTGCAATCATATCTGACGGGCAGGCAACAGGTGGTAGCTATTCCACCGTTCATCCCTCCTAAGACCCCCGGGCGACATGGGGTGCCACAGGGCTCAGCAATCAGCCCAAACATTTATCTGCACCATTTAATCCCAATCATTAAGGGGCTGATTTACAGTATTAACTTAAGACAAAATCCTAAACTTACTACTTTGGTATTCACAGAAGGCATTTAGTAGTAGTAAAGTTAGGATTTTGTCTTAAGTTTGACTTAAGTTTGACTTAAGACAGACTTAAGACAAACTTAAGACAAACTTAAGACTGACTTGAGAAATACTTAAGACAGACTTAAGACACACCTAAGACAACATCTTAACTTAAGTCTGTCTTAAGTCTGTCTTAAGTTTGTAGGATGACAGTTTTTTGTGCTATATAAATGTATGAAATAAATAAATAAAAACATAGAAATTCCCCCGTTACAGTTAGTTCAGCTAACTATAACTTGCGCCCAGTGATGTAATTTGAGATGTCATCAGTGATGTCATCAATGATGTCACTGACCATGTCATGAATGATGTAATATGTGATGTCATCAGCAGGGCAATGCGGGGTGTGAGTTACAGTTAGCTGAACTAACTATAATGGGGGAATTTCTATGTTTTTGTACAAGAGAAATGTTCAACTAACTATAACGCACCATGAAACCTATGTTTTTTTCAGTAAATTTCTATGGTTTTGTAAATGCTAATTTCTACAAATAATGTACGTGAGACCTACGTTTTTTTCAGTGAATTTCAAAGGTTTTTTAAATGCTAATTTCTAACTATTTCTACAGAGGTAGGACATGCGCAGAAAGAGGAAGAAAGGCACAGAAAGAAGCAAGAGAAATGCAGAAAGAGGCGACAGAAGTCTAGAAAGATAAAGAAAAGTGCAGAAAGAAGCAAGAGATATGCAGAAAGAATCAAAAGAGGTACAGAAATAGGCCTTGTTGCACAGTCATCCTGTGCCCCCAATGTTTTGCTGACGGGTACTGGTGGTAACTGACTCTGACTAACCAGGCCCGGAACCAGTGCTATGCTGAAAGACACTTAGAATACAGTAAAAACACCTACATACACTAGGGTATACTATGGGTTGGGGTACCCCTGTGATTAGCATGACCTCCCCTGTAAGTCCCTAGTACATAATAGGGCAAGGGGATTAAAACTATCTGTAACTCAGAGGTGTAGAAAGAAGCAACAGCCATGCCGAAAGAGGCACAAGAGGTGCATAAAGACACAAGTTAAGTACAAAAGGAGGCAAGAGAGCTACAGAAAGAGGCAAGAGGGGTACAGAAAGAGACAGGAGCAGTACAGAAAGAAGGAAGAGAGGTGCGGAAAGAGGCAAGAAAATTGCTGAAAGAAGCAACAGAACAGTAGAAAGAGACAAGAGAAGTGCAGAAGGAGGCAATTGAGGTACAGAAAGAAGCTAGAGCAGCACAGAAAGAACCAACAGAGGTGTAAAAAGAGGCAACAGGGGTGCAGAAAATATGGGAGAGGTGCACAAAGAGGTACAGAAAGGCAGGAGGGGTTAAGAAAGAAGGAAGAGAAGTGCAGAAAGAAGCAACAGACGTGCTGAAAGAGGTGAGAACAGTGCAGAAAGAGCAAGAGAAGTGCAGGCAGAAAAAAGCAACAGAGGTACAGAAAGAGGCAAGAGACGTGCAGAAACAAGCAGGGAAGGTGCAGAGAGAGGGAATGGGGTATAGAATGAGGCAAGAGACCTGCAGTATGAACCAACAGAGGTGCAGAAGGAGGCACGAGGGGTGCAGAAAGAAGAAAGAAGTGAAGAAAAAAGCAACAGTGGTGATGAAAGAGGCATGAAGGGTGCAGAAAAAGGCAAGAGAATTGCAGAAAGAAGCAACAGAGGTACAGAAAGAGGCAAGAGTGGTGAAGAAAGAGGTACCCGAGGTGTAGAAAGAGGTAAGGGAGTTGCACAGAGGGATAGGGGGGTGCAGAAAGAAGAAACAAAAGTGCCGAATGAGGAAAGAGAGGTACAGAAAGAAGCAAAAAAGGTGTAGAAAGAGGCAACAGAGTTGAACAAAGAGGGAAGAGGGGTGCACAAAGAGGCACAAGAGGCACAGAAAGAGGCAGCAAGGGTGCATAAAGAAGGAAGTGAAGTGCAGAAAGTGAAAAGAGGGTGCATAAAGAGACAAGAGATCTGCAGAAAAAAGCAACAGAGGTGCTGAAAGAGTCAAAACGGGTGCACAAAGAGGCAAGAGTGGTACAGAAAGAGGCAAGAGGGGTTCAGAAAGAGGAAGCGAACTGCAGAAAGAATCAACAGGGGTGGTGAAAGAGGCATGAAGGGTGCAGAAAGACAAGACAGGTGAAGAAAGAAGGAACAGAGGTACTGAAATAGGCAAGAGTAGTGCAGAAAGAGGAAAGAGAGGTGTAGACAGAGGCAACTGAGTTGCACAAAGAGGGAAGTGGGGTGCAGAAACAGACAAAAGGTGTGCAGAAAGAAGCAAATGAGGTGCACAAAGAGGCAAGAGAGGTACAGAAAGAAGCAAGAGAGTTACAGAAAGAAGCAAGTGAAGTGCAGAAGGAGGCAAGAGAACTGCAGAAAGAGGCAATAGAGGTGTAGAAAGAGGCAAGTGAGATGCATAAAGAAGCAAGATAAGTGCAGAAAGAAGCAACAAAAGTGCAGAAAGATGGAAGAGGGGTGGAGAGAGAGGCAAGAGGCGTACAGAAAGAAGCAAGACAGGTAGAGAAAGAAACAAAAGAAGTGCAGAAAGAAGGAACAGAGGCAAAAAAGGGTGCAGAAACTCATAAGAGGGGTACAGAAAAAGAAAAGAGAGGTACAGAAAGAGGGAAGAAGGGTACAGAAAGAGGCAACAAACATACAGAAGGAAGAAAGCGAGGTGCAGAAAGTAGAAGAGATTTGCAGAAAGAGGCAAGAGAGGCACAGAAGGAAGCAAGCGTGGCTTGCACACCATTAGTACCAATTTAACACCCACATTTAGCAATAAGTAACAGGTGACCATTCTAGATTTGCAAAGGGCCTTCCAACGCTCTCACAAATACGAAACCTATAACATTGCAAACACTTCTTCAAATAGTAGTCGCGTTAGCAGAGTGGTGGAGGAAGGGTGGTGGGCCTCTGGCCAGCGCTCAGGAATTCTGCTGTGTAGGACTTTCAGGAGAGCTTCTTGGCCCCCAAAAATAAATTGGACTTCTTCCCCCATTCCGTACTCTGCCAGGAGGCACATTTGCAAAGTGGTGGAGAAAGGGGGGCATGGCCTCCAAAGACGTATTAGCAATCCACTGTGTGCCACTTGCTGGAGGTAACAAGAGGGGTAGTTGGCCCCCAAGGACATCCTTGGGTTGCCAACTACTACTCCTATTACCTCCAGTAAGTCCCACACAGCAGGATTGCTAAGTTGTCATAGCAGGCCATGCCCCCTTTCCCCATCACTATGCAAACGCACTTCCTGGCACGCTCTTGGGTGGGAATTGAAGGCCCCTTCACTGCTGGGGTCCTTTGGGGCCAACTAGCCTACCTGATACCTCCAGTATGTCCAGATAGTGGGATTGCTGAAAGCTGGACACATCCCAGGCCCCCTTTCTCCACCACTCTGCAAAACACCCCTCATAGTGCATTCTAAGTTGGGGGATTAAGTCCCCTTAAATAAAGAGGGTCCCTGGGGGCCAACTAACCCACCTCTTACCTCCAGTAAGCCCCATATAGCTAGATTGCTGAGTGTGCTCAAAGACCACCCCTCCTTTTTAGACGACTCTGTAAATGTAACTCGTGACACACTGCAGCTCAGGGGATGGAGACCACTTGTGTCCTGAGGTCCCCAGGACAAAAGAGTACCTCATTGCTTCACCAGCAGTGTGCCAGGAGGCACGTTTGCAGAGTGGTGTAAAATGGGGTGTGGACTTGGACCGCGTTTCAGCAATTCAGCTGTGTGGTGCTTACTGAAGGTACCTTGTGGGCTATTTGGCCCCCAGGAACCCACAGTATTCATGGGGAATTCATTCCCCAACTTACAATGTGCTAGGGGCGTGTTTGCACAGTGGTGCAGGAAGGGGGGCAACCCTCCGGCACAATAGCAGCTTTTTTTTTCATTGATTTTTTTAGAAAGGGGGCTGAGTGGCCCCCCTACTTTTAGCATTTTTTTTAGCCCTGGGGACCCCATCCCCCAGGGCCTGACCCCTTATTCATTTATTTATTTTTTAAATGGGAAGGGGTCACATGGCTCCCCTCCCGAACACAATTTCGGCCCGGGGACCCTATCTACTGGGCCATGGCAGCCTTTTAAAAATATGTATATATAGGGGAGGGGGCCTCGTGGCCCCCCTTCCCTGGGCCAATTCAGCCCCGGGGACCCCATCCCTCGAGGCATGGCCTCCTTTTTATATGTATTTCTAAGGACGGGGGCCACATGGCCCCCCTTCCCTGGGCCACTTTTGGCTCCAAGGACCCCATCCCCAGGCGCATGACCTTTTAAAAAAAAATTGTTATGGAAGTGGGCCGCATGGCCCCCCTGCCCTAGGCTACTATTGGCCCGGGGACCACATCCCCCGGGCCGGCCTTTTTAATTTTTTTTATTAAATGGGAGGGGGCCGAGTGGCCCTCCTCCGGGGCCACTTCTGGCCTCGGGGACCCCATCCCCTGGGCCAGGCCCTGTGTATTTTGGGCCATGGGGGGAGCCCCAATGCCCCCACGGTCTCGCCGGCTCCCCGCCTCCTGTGGGAGTCAGCATTGCTTTTGAGCTGCTGACAAGGAGCACCCCTGGCTCCAAAGCAATGCTTTGCTTCAATGAAGCCAGAGCAGGTGTTCCTGCTCTCGCTTCAACGAAGCAAGGCAGAGTTTGCAATGACAGGGCGGGAGCCGTGCTCCCACCCTGTCATATCAAACAGCAATGTCCCAGGGGTGGGCACCGCAGACACTGCAGGAGCCAGCCCTGGGGTGTAGCGGTCCCCAGGGCCATCAAGGGCTCCTAGAGGGGGGGTGTTGCCCCCGCCTTCATTTTCAAAGGCCCGGGAAGGTGGTGGTCCCCAGGGCCGGGGGTCTGCAACGGCCTCTTGCATTCAAATAATTAGTGCCCGGGGAGGTGGTGTTCCCTGGGGCAGTGTGGGGGTAGCAGGAGCCCCTTACACACATTTATAAAGCAAAGCCCTTGGGAGGTGACGGCCCCCCGGGGTTTAGTAGACACCTGTCCCGGCATGTAATTAAAGAAAGCCCCAAGGAGGTGGCGGTCCCCATGGCTGTTGGGGGCTCCCAACGGGCCCCCACAAATTTATTTGCCATTGCCCCTGGGTCCTGGCCCACCTGGGGGCTTTAAGAAACGAAGCCCGCGCTTCATTTTTAAAATATTTTTTTCAGCCGTATTCGCACACTCAGCGCAAATATGGCCATTTACAAACAAATCGATGCTTTATTGGGCTCTGGGTGCCCTTATGGGACCCCCTGAGCAGGCCTAGGAGGTCAGGGTGTTTCTACCCTGCCTCCTTTTCTTCATTTTTCACTTTTTTCCCCCTACAGACAGTTACGAATAAGATCAATTGTAAACTTAAAGAATGGTATGAGAATTCTTTATTAGATCGTGATGAATATCTATATCTTCAGGTAGAGTTTCCCCGATCTCCGTGTTTATATTGTTTACCAAAGATACATAAAAATAAACATAAACCACCAGGGAGACCAATTATTTTGGGGATTGGGGGCCCGACTGAGAAGATTTCACAGTTCATTGAAATCTATTTGAAACCATATGTACAGAATCTGCCCTCTCACATAGAAGATACTAAACACATTTTGAACTTGATGAATGACTTAACATGGGAACCAGGAATGATACTTGCTACATTAGATGTAGTATCATTATATACTAATATTGACCATAATCTGGGATTAACTGCGTTGGAAAGTTTTTTGAATAAAGGACCTGTAGAATTTTACAGGCATACAAAAATGAAACTAGATATGACGAGAATGGTATTAGAAAATAATATCTTCTTATTTGATGAGAAATGGTTAAGCCAAAAGCTTGGTACAGCGATAGGTTCCAGATTCGCTCCGTCTTTTGCCAACCTCTTTATGGGGTGGTTCGAGGCAGAGTGGATCTGGGGCCCTAAGGGCAGCAAATGGATTGATAACATCTATCACTGGGGACGGTTCATAGATGACTGTCTTCTCAAATGGAGAGGGACAGTGGATGAGATAAAAGCGTTCTTTGAATATCTTAATACTAACGCAGTGAATATAAAATTTACCACAGTACATGATTTTGAACATCTTTTCTTTTGGGATGTTGAATTATTTGTGGAGGGGGCAGATTGTGTAGCAGAATGTTTCATAAGGAGACCAGCTGTAATGCATTACTACACGCTAGTAGTTGTCACCGTAAAAGTCAGATTAATGCCATCCCCTTTGGGGAAATGTTAAGAGCACGGAGAAACTGCTCAGAACATAGGGACTTTGAGATTAATCGCGAGGATATGACAAGGAGATTTAAACCCGAGGGTACCATGAAAGGGTCATCTGTGAGGCCAAGACAAGGGCAAATAGACTGAAAAGGGAGGAAACTCTTAGAACTAAAACCAGATCTCCTCTGATAAAAGACAAGCAAGAAATTGTTAGGCTGGTTACTAACTATGGTGAAGGGGACCATAAATTATATGGATTACTATATAAATATTGGCACCTATTGAGGAGTGATGGGGATATTTCACCATTCCTGAATGACAAACCGAGTATTACCTTTAGGAAAAGGATTACTTTATCCAATATTGTAAGTCTCAGCTATCCGAAAGGGGTGAAGAATACCAACTGGCTGAGCAATAAATTGAGAGGTTTTTACTGCTGCGGCAAATGTAGCTCTTGCAGGTGGGCTGTGAGGAAAATGTATGAATTTTGCTACAATAATTCAGGCGATTACAAGATAAACACATTTATCAACTGTGATACGACTTTTGTCGTATATGTAATTGTATGGACATGTACTCGAATTTATGTGGGAAGCACCATCCTTAGATTAAAAGATCGGATGGCAGAGCATTTCCGAGCACTTAAGAATGGAGATACCAGGTACAAAATTGCAGCACATCTGATACAAAACTGCAATGTGCAACACGCCCAAAAATTTAGCTTCCATGGCATAGATCATGTTAAGTTGGATAGGAGAGGTGGAAATAGGATATTACAATTAAGACGCAGAGTAGCTTTATGGATAATGACATTGAGGGCCGTGGAAATGGGATTAAACCTGGATTCAGAATTACAATATTTTTTGGGGCAATAAAATATTGGATATGTTTCATGAACAGTAATAAGAGAAACATGTAAATACATTGTTTGGAAATTTGTTTACCGATATCTACACCTTCTGTACGATCATACGTTAAATTATATGTAAGGTGTAGCTTATGGGTGTCTTGTGATATAAAATATGTATACTGGCTACAATGTTAGAAAAGTGTTGAAGAAGTACCAATTAGGTATATTGTATATCGATATATGGCAATTGACTATATAGAATGCTCTAAACTCTTCAGTCTCGAAGACAAATGTATGTTCAGCTTGTAAACATTATAATGATCTGGATGAATTTCCAGAAAAACGAACGTTGTAATTTTCCTATACCTCTAACTTTCATCTCTTGATCTTTCTCCTATATTGAGATTTACACATTTTTCACCATGGATTCGATGCATTGCTTAGAAGTTGAATACTCTGGAAGGGTCGTAATTATGCATCAGTGAGTGTAGCTCAAGGTACATGTGACGGTCTCGGGAGCCCGGAGACGTGGGTTCTAAAATATTTCATACAATATTTTATTTCGGTCTATACTGACCGACTTTTTCAAGAATATAGGATTATTTGGTTTAGAATAATTCTTTATTTTTATTTTGGGCACGAAATCCCCGAAATTAACTTAATAGGTATCGAACATTTTTCTAAGACAACTCATCAAGCGGGACTTAAGTCCATACTGACACTAGCATTTGTTGTTCTAACATGCGCGATATCTGATTCACATTCATAATAATGTTCACACATATGAGATCACAACTATATTTAAGTTTAGTGTGATATTTACAATAATAATTCTAAATATCCTAAATTAAAACGTTTGTAAGTAGAACACTACTCTTCCAAGATGGCGCTCATTCTAGGAGAACTTAAATAATAGTGTAGACATGGCGCCGTGCAGAACGCGGGATATTATACGAGGAGAGACAAAACGTCGGAATAGGTAAGAGTGATCTCCTTGCCGTTACAAATTGATATTTAAGACAACTAAAAGGGAAACATTAAACTCACTTTGGCTCATATATTTTAGGTCACCCACGTATGATAACTGAATCGCAAGATAATTTAGGTAAGAACAAACTTCGAACATTTTGGTTAATGTGGATTTATATTTCTAATTATACTATAAGGGGAGTCTCTTAATGAGACCTGAATATACCGTAAGAAGTATATCTTTTTATAATTTTCCCATGAAGGTATAAATGAATTATTGTAGTCCTTGTACTCGACAGGTTGTATATCTTCCGAAATGGAAATAGAGGTGTGAGGCGACTGAATGGTAATGTCGACTTTGTGTTTACTACGTGCACTTTGTGTTAATAAGCACTGGTACTTATATGTAATGTTCTCTTAGGATTATTGGAGTTTACAAACACTACGTGCATTTTATATAAATAAGCACTGTAACTTATATATAATGTGTTTTCAGGATTATTGGAGTTCACATATCGATTAGGAGCACTATTCACTTAGATTGTTGAATTTAACACGGTGAGCTTGACTTGATAAATTACTTCCATAATTATGTTAACTGAATGAAGAGTACTCGAGAGTTTAAAACTTTCTCATATTTCAGGACGGAGGTGAACAAGATATTTGTGCCCTTATCTGCTACTACCCAGTATTATACATTGGCTTAACAATACAGGTGAGCCCCATGTTATATCTCCAAGGAGGACGTGATAGAATTTCTCGTCCTTAATATTAGTGGACAATATTTAGTCAGCATTTTAATATTGCAGAATATTTGACGAGAGCGCCAGTCAAACTCTTGGCAACCGATTAGGTTTTAATGATATTCTTGAATAGGCCTTTATTATTGGGTTCCTCAATTAATAGGAACTATTACTTGTTGAAGCAAGCCTAGAGTCCATGTACAAGATTGATAAATGATTATAGCAAATATCTGATATTCTTTTTGTTCTTTATTGTGATCATCGGTAACAATATTTCTATTCCCAGTATACTGAAATACAGATATGTCTGGAGACTTAACCAATTAGGTGATTTGCACATCTACTGAATATTTACTTGCGACTTTTTCTCTTTGGTGGAGTTGCACACTATGGTGACTTCTGAGACTTGGTAACTTGGTGTATTTTCTCTTTTTCTATCTGGACACCATTTCGGTGGTATTCTGTGACCATACTCTCAATCTCAGACTGATAAAGATATGATTTGGATTGAGTAAAGTATGAAGAGCTGTCTTAACATGTTTTATGTTTGTGTTGATAATATATATACTTTATTGATAAATGTATTAATATTGTTTGGGTTGCAGCCCTGATGAAGTCATATGGCATGGATTAGTGCATGACAAAACATTTGTTGGCTGCCTTTGGAGACTTTTTGAACTGGAACAAATGCATTTCAAGGCTTTTTGAGTTGGACTATTAATTAAGGAACGAAGTGGATGATCATATTATGGACTTTATATCAAATTGATTGTTGATTTACTATGTATGTTAATGTGATTTGCTCAATGCATTGACTGATAGTAAGAACTATTTAGCTGTATCTATGAGGACATCGTATATGTTTGAAACGATTTAGAGTCTACAGTAATATATACAATTAGAGTGCTCAGGGAGGAGTGTATTATTATTGTTTAAGTGCTCACTTCGTGAGTATGTGTGGGGTTGTCTGGTAGCCGACCTCTTTTCCTACCCTTTGGATGCACCATTTATAGATACGTGCACCCATTATCACTTCACCCTTATTGAAGGTTGTGCGCCCATTCTAGACCTGGTTACCAGGAACTTAGATTCGTTAACACTTTCTGGTTTGGAGTGTTGGCAGCCTATCAGAGTGAAACTTGTGCCCTGGAGGGTTCGCGGCTCCTTTTCTGTGCTCAGATAGCGATATTTTTTTCTTTCTCAGGAACTACTGAACAGATTTACAACATTTCAAAAAAAGGTCTTTTTCTGAACCAAGGGCTACCTTTTTGCCAAAATTGGTGTAATTCCGTTCAGCAGTTCGGGCTGTGACCTGTTTCGAAATTCTTTTGGAAAATGCATTTTGGGACCCCCTTTTTCTTGGCCCTCGCTTGACAAATCACCCCGAAACATTCTAGGCAGGAGCTGACCGGAGCGAGCCAATAGTTTTGCAAATTTCGTGAAGATACGTCAAACTGCGCCATAGATATTGGCAAAAGAAAAAAACACTTATTGAATAGAAACAAGGTCCTAACTATAACTACCTACTGGCGACCGTCCGTAGGTTTTAGGTTTTATATATATGTATATATATGATTGCCACACACTTGTGATCTCCAAGTGAAAATAGACGGCACTCCAAGTCAGTTTTCACAACAAAAGATTTATTGGCAGACCCCCCTGCCCCCTCGACAGACGCGTTTCACCGTTTAGGCTTCGTCAGTGAAAAAAACAAAAACAACGAAAGACAGGTACAGACTCTGTGAGAATATGGCAAAGAGAATTTTAAACCAACAAAGACCTATATATACATATCGACATATCATTTATTAACAGTGTTTCACAAATGCATTGATAACCTTGCAGGGCATGAAAAACATGACACAGAAAGGGGATGAATAGGAACTAATAAATAAATACATTTTTGATAAAACTGGCTAATGGCCAAATCACACAATGAAGGTTATCTTGGGTAGATGATTTTGTCCTCCTTAAATACTGGTGAGCTCAGTGGAGAAGTAACTCAATTCACAGCCAAGGTAATGTTAAGTAAATTCTGGGCACATTTTCTTGCACACATTGGACATTTCTCACAAAAACTATAGTAAATGCTAAAAGATTGGAAAACTGCTTATAAGTTGTTCATTCATGTAAACATTGTACTGGCCCATAAAATGCTTACCAGAGACTGGTGTAATGCAGTACCAGATTATTCACCAGAAATACTAAGTAAGGTGGGCACCAAGCACTTACATACAAAATGCTTGTAACATACATGCACCTTCTACTGCTCAAAATAAATTTCTATGTGAGTGCATAGGTGTGAGAGAAGTGGGGATCTCCATGAACTATTAGTAATTCAATAATTAAGAACTTCAAGATACTACTCTTTTGTCATCTAAACGTTTCACACTCCTAAGCATTGTACATTAAAAGGGTGAAAAATAAATAAGGAACTGCAAGCATTTTTGATGTGTGTTCTAGAGACAGATTTAGCTGTCTTGGATGCCTCATATACTCAAAAATATATATATAAACATGCAAATACATACTTATAGACAGGCTTTGGTCAGCCATCTTTATCAAGTGGTTAATTTAATTGCCACCTACAATGGTGTGAGACTGGGCTTTACACAAGTCAGCCTAATTAGAACACAAGGATGGGCAGTAGCAACAAGATAAACTTACAATATATGGCTCTGCTTTACTTTCTTTCTTGTGTAATGCAATAAAGCTAATCTGTGTGATGAGCTGTGTTGCTTACAAAATTAGTAGGTCTGCCTCTTCATTTAGGACACAGTCAACTTAAAATGTAATATAAACTTTATGTTTCAGTCCTAATGTAAAGTAACACATTTAGTGGGCTTCTGCAGGACCAATAGAAAGTGAAAAATCTTCTAGGTAAACAAATCATTTTCAACTGTTCCCATGTGAGCAATAGATGACCAGAATGTCTATTTAGAATTGAACAGTAACAGACAGAAACAACATGGCTAGTGGTGAAAGGGATGAGGCTCATGTGGGGAGTGAAAAGTGTAGCAAAGTTATTGACATTCATCCTTGTCTCTATGCTGATGTGAAGTGAAGCAGTGGTGGCTGTGAATGAAATGGTTATGGACATCACTTAATTATGTTGAACGGACTCAGCTTTGCAATGGTACTGGGCACCAATTCTTCAAGTGCGTGATCTGTAGGGTGTTAGATTGTGTTCCCATGGGCACAGGGAAGAATGAGGCAGGACTACATATTTTTTAGGAATACAGTGCCCCAGTCACTCATGTACATGGTGTAAAGCGAGGGCACATTTTACAGAAGTTCGTGGATTGTGTATATTTATTTTACCAGGATTCAGCACACCAAAATAACATGGAATGTTATTTCGGGCTGCAAGAGCCCCAAGATGGTAAGTAAACACCAACCTCAAAATCACAGGCTAAATATATTTCATTTGTATCCATAGCAAGTGCCACTTGAATGTGCCAAAGTGCCTTTTACTGACCAACAGCAAAAATATAAAATGGATGTCATTGATTACCTTTGCATCACTCTTATCAGTCATTCCTTATGAAGCAATCCTCACCATATTGTAGGAAGCCTCGGTATGGGTTACTAAGAATGCAAAATCTGGTCACCCGTACTATGAGTAATAAATTGGCTGGCATTGCCTATATTGTCCTGTTTTATCAACTTTTCACCTTAAAATTAGAACAATGTACTTAAAACACAGAGGCCCTATGTCTAGTCTACAAAGGATATCAGATTGCATTCCCCCCTCCTCACCATATTTATGAGTCAAGAAACAGCCCTTGGAATGTGTACATAGGTGCTATGGGACCGGAGGGCAAAAACAGGAGACAGGTATCTACTCTATCATTTTTATAGTTCCAAAAAGACCCAGGTGGCTTTTGATGATGAGAGACTAAGATGGTCAAAATATTTCAAACCATTCCATTCAAAGTGGATGCTCATCCGAAGGAGATTTTGTGAGGCCCTGTGGAGTGAGTTCTGATTCTCTAGTGCTGTTCCTGAGATCCTGCAACCCTGGGCTGGTGTCAGAGTGTACTGCACTGATGAGCATGCAGCTGTGCTTTTTAGGCCCACAATGAGCCTTTAAACAGCACTGCTGCGGGACTGCCATGCCACCTGCCCGCCAGACCACAAAATTACTTGTAATCTGGCAAGCGGGCTGTGGGGTTGATTATCGGCAGTCCTGGAGCAGAGTTGTAGCATGCCGCCTCCTCCAGGACCACCGAAACTTATAATAAGACCCTTCGTTTGAAGGTAGAAATCTTCACTTGACCCGATGTCAAGCAGCATCAAAAAGATGTTTACAGATTCCTTGGTGTGAATTCTGGATTTTTCCCACTTTGAGCTTTCCCCGCGATCATCGATGGCTTCACCACGACCTTGTCATTTGGCAAACCCTCGTCGACTACCCCATCTTCAGATCCAGCCTGCTTCTTTGCCCAAATGAGGACTTTTTTCAGGGAAAATCTAAGTGAGAAGGAAACTCTTTGACTTTGAGCAACTAGGACTTTGTACCTAAACTATGCTCCATCGTGGTCTGCTTAAACCTTACCTTTTTTTCCCTGCCTAAGATGACCAGTTGCCTACAGTTACAAATTCATGTCTCCAGTTCCCCTTATTGTTTTTTTTTCATTTTGATGCCATTATGTCCATTAAAGTAATCTCTGTTCCTATATAATATGTGACATTTTAATGTATTGTGTTTCTTTTAATAATTATGTATTTTTTTTAGACAGAGATGGATGCAATGCCCCCAAAATCGGCAGATAAAGAGTGCCTTCTCTCTCTTTTTTGCCGATAATACACTTTTAATATCAAAAATCGCCGCAGCGATTACAGCAGCTTTTAAATGAGGTTCCTCCAGTGAAGGTATGGCGGGCGGGATACAGATATTCCCTCTATATACATTCCATTTGACGCAAATTGCCGACCACTTTTTGGGGCATCCCCCGCTACATACGCAGTTTTTTTCCTCAGCATACACCAATCCATGTCTGCCTTCCATGAAGCTAATGTAGGCGACACTACAGATCACCACAGTCGGGCAATATTCCTCTTGGCCACCATCAGGCCCAGCGTAAGCCACGTTTTGACCCTGTTGTTCACATCAGTAGGCTCCCATACATTTAATAAACATCTTTTGACTTCAGGCTGGAGCCCCACCCCAAGCACCTCATTTATACATTTGTGTATCCCCCTCCACTAATTCTAGATAGTGGCACATTCCCATATTATGTGTAGGAAGGTACCCTCTTGGCCGCATTGCCATATGCACATCCCATCAGATGCTTTCCCCAGGCTAATGAGCCTGGCCCCTGACACATAAACCCTGTGCAGGATCTTTAATTGAACCAGGCGGAGTCTGGAAGAGATTGACACTTCTTTGGGGGAAGACAACACCTCCTGTCATTCTTCCTCATCAGGTTCTATCCCGTCTCTCTTCCAACGAACGCCTTCTGGTCTGGACAAGTGGATCAGAGGTGTTATTGGTAAGTTTCTTTGTACATGAGGGTGATCGCTTTTGTGGGCATGTAGCCATCTAACAACCTGTCTTTGAACGGCGACGCTTCTGGAGGAGATTCCCCGTTGGCCAAATTTGACATTAGTGCATGTTGCACCTGCAAATATCAGAAATATTCTGAATCAGCTAACTCATACTCTTTCTGCAGGGCAGCAAAGGACTGCCCCATTCGGCCAAAGGTACCCAATCCTTGAGACTCCAATCAAATCCCAGTTTCCAAACCTTTTGAGATCCGCAGAGTACCTAATTGCTCGGCATCCCACAATGGCGTGGCTTGAGTGAGCCGCCGGTCTAATCCCAATCTTCTGTTTGCCGCCTTCCAGACGTGTACCACATGTTGGATAGGTCCCTTGAGTGGAATCTTTGTAGTAAAGGAGTAGATGTCTCTATTAAGGTTACCCCCGGGAAGTAGCCACTTGTTCATCCTATACCCCAGGTCATCCTCGGTGCAATGGTTAATTGCTGCTAGATGAGAAGCCCAGTAATATTTTCTTATGTCATGGAGAGCGATGACCCAATCATACCATGATAGTACTAGTTTTTGGAAAGCTATGCGTGGCCTGCCTTCCCACAGCAGCTCTCTCTGGAGGCTTTCAATTTCCTTACATTTACGAGCTGGGACTGGGTCCGGGTGGTTCTACAAAGCATACAGAAATAGGGGTAAAGCCATTATTTAAAAAAGTACTGCTCTTCCCAGTAGGGAGAGCAGGAGTGCCCTCCAATGTGAGACATCCCGTTTGAAGCGCTGGAGAGGGGTAGCAGATTCTGTGCATGCCTTGTCTTTGGGTCAGCTGAAATAAAAACACCCAAATAGCAGAAGCCATCTCAGGCCACTTGAATTGGGCAGTTCTTTAGGGGTTTTGGGGGAACATAGATGACCAATTTGGCCCAGTTGATCATGTACCCTGAAAAATATTAATGGCATTGAGAAGGCTTTCGGGGAGGCGAGATGAAGGAGGATGTCGTCCGCATGCAGAGAGATATGGTTCTCCCAGGTGTCTGCCCTTTTGAGGCCTCGAATTGTCGGATCACGCCGGATTCATGCCGCAAGCGGCTTGAGGGAAAGGGCAAAGAGTAGTGGGGACAACGGACAGCCCTGATGTGTCCCACCGCTCAACTCAAACACTTCCGACTTTTTGTTGTTGACCACTACTTGAGCCAAGGGCTCACTATACAATAGCTGCACCCACCCAATGAAGTCAGACCCGAAACCTAGCTTTTAAGGACCACAAAGAGATAAGCCCATTCAACGGTGTCAAATGCCATTGTGGCATCCAGAGACACTACCGCCACCGCTTCTTGGATCGTGTCGATCCTGCCCATCATTCCATTCCATTTTGATGAGGCATAAAGCCCGACTGATCAGGGTGAACTAACTTACTAAGAATCGGGGTCAGTCAGGTCGCCAACAGGTTCTGCATGTAGCAGTGAGATAGGTCTATACGATGAACACCTATCCCTTGGCTTCCTTTCCTTGTAGATGGTCAATAGGGTGGCTATCCGCTGATCATAAGGAAGGCTCCCCTTCTTCCTACTCTCCTCGAACATTGCTCACAGGTGTGGAGCGATGGAGTCAGGCTAGTTTGGGCATAGTGCTTTACCGGATTGAATATTTCTTATCGCCTGTGCGATCTCGTCGTTTGTAAAAGTGCCATCTAAAGATTCCCGTTCTTCGGCCGACAGTACAGGAAGCTGTTATGTTATGTTATGTTATGTTATGTTATTTTTATTTATACCGCGCACAGCTGCCCCAGCGAAGGGGCGTCCTGGCACTTTGACAAGGCAAACACAACACAACACAAAGAGACTCTGGGAGGCCCAAGGAATCAGCAAGAAAACTAAACAAATAAGAAAGTCTTGACGGCCCGTCTAAACTGGAAAAGGTCATCAATAGCCCGGATATGCGGAGGAAGAAAATTCCACCACTTTGCCGCTAGCACACGAAAAGAGCGGCCACCAACTCTAGTCAATCTGAAGCGCGGGACCACTGCCAGATTCTGACCCAGAGATCTGAGGGTTCGCGGGGGACATACGGTGTCAGCAAATTCTCCAAGATTTGGGGAGACATACCTTTGAGGATTTTAAACGCTAGGCAGAGGACCTTGAATTGAATCCTCTGGGGTATGGGGAGCCAATGGAGAGAGTGCAGAGATTTGGAGACCGAGCACCGCCTTGGCAGACCAATCACCACTCTGGCTGCAGCATTTTGAACTCGCTGCAGCCGGGTGAGTTCTGCCTGATTAATCCCAGCTAAAAGCGAACTGGCATAATCCAGCCGGGACAACACTGATGCTTGAACCACCAGTTGCCTGGTGGATGCATCAAAAAATGTAAGAATAGGTCTTAGCCCTCTAATGATGCCATAGCAAGAAGCCGCCACCTTCTTGGTATGACAGATGAAACCGAGGGTCGGGTCAAGCCACACCCCTAGATTTTTTATCTCCGATGCTGGAAAAGGGGTCAAACCTAGTTCAGAAGGCCACCACTTGTCACCCCACAACGCCGCCTGCTTGCCAACCACCATAACCTCAGTCTTTTTGGTATTTAACAGGAGACAGTGGGAATTCATCCAGTTAGCCACTGCCCGTAATCCGTCACAGAACCTGGGAGCCTCCATGTCTGAGTCCCCACTCAGCGTGACCGCCAGCTGCATGTCATCTGCATATGAAACCATTGTCAGGCCCCATTGCTCTGTCTGTATGTCTGTGACCAGTGCCTTTGAGTCTATTTCTCGCTAATCAGTGCTTGAGCGGTACACTCGGTGATAATGGTTGACAAACTCATTTGCAATCGCCTGCGGATCTGTTAAGATTCCCCCATGCTCATCTGCGAGCTCTGGTACCAGACGGCTAGCTAGGTCTCTTCTGTCAAGCCAGGCAAGAAGCTTGCCATCTTTATCACCTAAGTCGTCGACCCTGCCCTCCTTTTCGCTGCCTAGAGTTTTGGCCATGTCCGTGGCTATGGCTCTATATTCCTTCCTCTTGAGTTTGAGTTCATGCTGCTTGGCATTTGTGGCCTTTTCGTCCCACTCTAGCTCCAGCCGGCTTAAGCTTAACTTTATCACCCAGACCATTAACGTTCCATGATAGAAGCCTGAGGCCCTTATCCCAGTGTGTGGTCTGTCTATTAAGAGTCAGTGCAGTCATCTTTGAACATTGAAGAACTAGTAACAACCCCCAACCCAAAAACCCCTTCCCTGCTTCCCTGCACTCCGGGCCTTGAACCGCCCAGCAAACAAACTATGCAGAGTGCCTGTTGCCCATGCATTAACTAAAAGAGGTAAACTGTGGGGATAATGGTTCCGCCACCTCGATCCCTGGTAATCAAGTATTAATATCCTCCCTGTGGGGATATCTTAGAAAAAGAATGCTAACACACAACCTATGCTGTGGTTGAATGTCTGCACAGGAAGAACTACTCCCTACATCCCAATCACCTATAAAGCACAGACAATTACATTGAACAGGCCCAGCAAGAGACCCCCACCTCCCAGAAGTAAACAAATGCTAAACCTAGTCCTGGACACCATTCATCTGGCGTTATTTTCCTTTGTACCTCTTCAGTCCTCCAGCCAGTCCACCGCCTCCTCATTCAAAAAAACATGCCTTCTCCTCTGCCTCCACTCTCAGCCTAACACACAAAAAAATGCCTCCTTCTCAGTTTACTTGTAATTGTGAACCAAATAAACAATTTCATTAAATCTGGTCCGGTATATTTATTTATACCTTTTAGTCATGTTATTTCATACAAAAAATTATTTCAAATGGCAGAAAGAGAATACACAGTACAAAAAATTACTGACAGTCTTACTCAATCGACAATTAACGCAAAACACATTACGAAAATATCCAAACGAATAACATCAATATTACATCCAACAAACAATACAAATTGCAATGCAACAATTTTGCAATATATCAAACTATTTCAATGATCAACATTATTTTCCGAAAAGAGCTAATTCATTACAAGAGCTAATTCATTACAAGAGCAAAAAAAGGAATATATCACTTTTATCCTAAACACACTAAATGTCACAAGTAGCGCTTGCTGGATTTGCCGACGCGTTTCAAGTTCGGGCCATAAATGTCCAAACCATCATCAGGGCTCTGTTATTTTTCTGTATGTTCCTATGTAGTTGACCTGGAGTGACTTCTATTCATGGACACAATCCTTTCTTCAGGTCTCAAATGGGACAACTTTTTTCACAAAAACAATCTTAGTCTGAGCAATCTTGCGATGCAAGGAGGGGCGGAGGATATCTTTTTCTTTTTCTTTTAGGCCTGTCATGCAAACCACCGTGATGATCACAGTCAAATGCTTCGTTTTTTCATTAATCGCAGCCGCGTTTACCTGTATTTTTGTAAAATGAGGAACCGCCTCTCGCCCCCGTCTACCGCCCCGTCCGGGGCTGTAAGTTTAACGGAATCGCCTTCCTTTTAGTGCTTGCGGGTTCCGATTATAACAAAAAATCAGTTGTTCTCTATTTCTCCGATCTGCTTTTGCCGCATCCACACAGTGCTTCTCACTCCGTGGTTTGCACGGTGGTTTGCATGACAGGAATAAAAGAAAAAGAAAAAGATATCCTCCGCCCCTCCTTGCATCGCAAGATTGCTCAGACTAAGATTGTTTTTGTGAAAAAAGTTATCCCATTTGAGACCTGAAGAAAGGATTGTGTCCATGAATAGAAGTCACTCCAGGTCAACTACATAGGAACATACAGAAAAATAACAGAGCCCTGATGATGGTTTGGACATTTATGGCCCGAACTTGAAACGCGTCGGCAAATCCAGCAAGAGCTACTTGTGACATTTAGTGTGTTTAGGATAAAAATGATACATTCCTTTTTTTGCTCTTGTAATGAATTAGCTCTTGTAATGAATTGGCTCTTTTCGGAAAATAATTTTGATCATTGAAATAGTTTGATATATTGCAAAATAGTTGCATTGCAATTTGTATTGTTTGTTGGATGTAATATTGATGTTATTCGTTTGGATATTTCCGTAATGTGTTTTGTGTTAATTGTCGATTGAGTAAGACTGTCAGTAATTTTTTGTACTGTGTATTCTGTTTCTGCCATTTGAAATACTTTTTTGTATGAAATAACATGACTAAAAGGTATAAATAAATATACCGGACCAGATTTTATGAAAATTGTTTATTTGGTTCACAATTACAAGTAAACTGAGAAGGGGGCAATTTTTTGTGTGTTAGATTTATATAGGGTCCAGCCCTCCCTCAGCCCCGTTAAGGACCTATCTCCTTTTTTCCACTCTCAGCCTGGCAGGGAAGAGCCTGGTGTATTTTACCCCTCCGTCATGTAGCGCCCTGGTTACCTCACGGAATGACCTCCGTTGTTTCTGCACCCGCAGGGTGAAGTCAGGAAAGAGGGAGATTTCAGCATTCTGATAACGAAGAGGTGGGGCCACCCTGACAGTCTGGAGTATGACATCTCTGTCTCTAAAGTTAAGCAATCTGATCAGGATGGGGCGCAGCGGAACACCTGGTCGCGGCCAACCTCCCGCCACTCTTTGTGCCCTTTCCACCACAAAGAGCTTTGAAAGGCCCTTGGGTTGCAAGTGGATGAGAATGAGGTCCTCTCAAAGAGGTCTGCTGCCGGTCCCTCCGCCTTCTCTGGTACTCCAATTATGCGGACATTGTTCCTTCTCTAGCGTCCTTCGTAGTCGTCAAGCTTGTCGTCTGCATACTTCTGAAACTCCTGGAGTTCCCTGACATCCTGCTGCAGTTGTTCGGTGTCACCTTGGAGGTTGGAAGTGACAATCTATATTTGCTTTACCTTTTTGCTGATCTTGGACATGTGCGCCCTAATAAAAATTACATCAGAGGAGATCGTGTCCATACGCTGTTCAGGAGAAGTATGCACTCAAGTTATAGCCTCCAGCACATCCTGTAGGGTCAGTTCGGTGTGTTCAGAGTCAGCCACAGCCAGCACACCGCCCTTCAGGTGGGATTCAGAGCCACAGTCTTTGGCATGGTATACTTGTCCAATTGGGTCTATTGGGTTGCCTTTGGGGCCTGACATGGCCGCTGTCCGTTATTTTTGGCCGGCCTGCACCCCAACTTTGCTGTCACTGTGAGCAGAGCCACAGGATTGGGGCACCACCCTAGGGCCAGAGAGCAAAACCCGGCAAATCACTGGTACTGCCTTCAGCTGTGCCCTTTCTACCACAAAGAACTTTGAAAGGCCCTTGGGTTGCAACTGGATGAGAATGAGGTCCTCTCAAAGAGGTCTGCCGCCGGTCCCTCCGCCTTCTCTGGTACTCCATTTATGCGGACATTGTTCCTTCTCTAGCGTCCTTCGTAGTCGTCAAGCTTGTCCTCTGCATAGTTCTGAAACTCCTGGAGTTCCCTGACATCCTGCTGCAGTTGTACGGTGTCACCTTGGAGGTTGGAAGTGACAATCTCCATTTGCTTTACCTTTTCGCTGATCTTGGACATGTGCGCCCTAATAAGAATTACATCAGAGGAGATCGTGTCCATACGCTGTTCAGGAGAAGTATGCACTCCAGTTATAGCCTCCAGCACATCCTGTAGGGTCAGTTCGGTGTGTTCAGAGTCAGCCACAGCCAGCACACCGCCCTTCAGGTGGGATTCAGAGACCGCAGTCTTTGGCATGGTATACTTGTCCAATTGGGTCTATTGGGTTGCCTTTGGGGCCTGACATGGCCGCTGTCCGTTATTTTTGGCCGGCCTGCACCCCAACTTTGCTGTCACTGTGAGCAGAGCCACAGG
Source organism: Lissotriton helveticus (assembly GCF_964261635.1). Taxonomy (NCBI): domain Eukaryota; kingdom Metazoa; phylum Chordata; class Amphibia; order Caudata; family Salamandridae; genus Lissotriton; species Lissotriton helveticus. Next base: position 1,429,330,367 of record NC_136068.1, on the reverse strand, counting down.
ATTGGGGCACCGCCCTAGGGCCAGAGAGCAAAACCCGGCAAATCACTGGTACTGCCTTCAGCTCTGCCGGGATCAGAATGTTTCACAATTGGGTTTTCATCAGATCTTAATATGTCAATACCACCAGCTGCCAAGTTTCGTGTCTGTGAGGGTGGGTCATCTGCAATGGCTGCCAGGCTGTAACTGGCCAGATGGACGTCTGGCTGGCAGCCTACAAATCTTGGAAATGTATACAGTAGTGGGCGAGGGAGCCGCTAGGTGGGAAAATGCAGTCTTCAACTCTGCCTGAGTTGCAACAGCTCGCCTGTTCCCCGTATCCCAGGAGGTGACCAGAATCCAACCCCAGAGCGAAACACGGTCCAACCGTATTTTGGCGCACAGCTAGGCCCCAGACATGGCGGTCAGATAAGTCACCGCTCCCAGGGCCCCAACAAACTCTGCGATGGGTGGGGGGGCTTCCAGGACAGTCCCCGGGAGGCCCCCAGTTGACCACAAGGAGTTACAAGTGGTGCAGGTCTGGCCCAGCAAATTTCCAGCGTGGGTGTGGGCTCGGGCCCTCGGCGGCAACAACCCCCCGGTCTGAGCTGCATCCACTGTCGCCATGAGCCCTAGATAGGAATGTGGGGCTGCAGTACAACAGAACCAGGGTGCCATTTTTCTGCACAGTCCGTAGGCCCACTCCGGATTATTTACAGCAGGGCCCGGAGATCCCAGGGGAAGCCGCTGTCACCTTTTTACAGAGAGCCGAGTGTTCAGTCCGAGTCAGATCTACGATGAATCTAACAGCGGGCGTCAGCTGTGCGCCCCAATCATCGAGGCGTTAGCCAAGCCTGGCTCTCTCTGCTTCGCATTGCAGACTCCAAGCCAGTCCGTTAGCACAGGCCACCATCCACGGCCTTGCGTGCTTCAGATGTGGCAGATGCAGCCTGCGCCGTGCCTCAGGGGTCCCTGGACCCCCAATCTTGTCCCTGCTGGCCTGATGAAGGCTTCCGATGACCCCCCAGCACATAGGAGGTGGATAAATGTTGCGGATTCATAGGGAAAATCGAGGTTCTTGCGGAGCTCCCTCACATCGCTGCCGATACACTCTATTATATTTTTTATTGGACTCAGATCTTTGAATGGGTAATTTTTAGATTTTTCTAAATCATTTCTTATTCTAATATTTACACCTTTTAAAACTCCAAGGGAACATGGTGTTGGATCTAGCTACACTGACAACTCTCCAGTGGTGGAGATGAAGTCCATATTCAGAGAACGAAAATAACGTTGGGCCACAAAGCCAAGAACCTGTATTTTTTAGAAGGTCCTCCAGGGCTGGAGGGAGCCCAACAAGCACAGATCCTCCCTGAGAAAGAGGCAACTCTGGAGGATGAAGGGGACCACCTATCCTAATCTGAGTTGCCAACTCCCCAGTTGAAGCTCACTGACAGGCAGTTAGCAAGGGAGCTGTAATCCAAACTGGCATCCAACAGCCTGGAGGAAACGAACTATCAATACAAGAAAAGAAACTGGCCTTGAAGGAGACGAAGGGCAGGCTCTGCTTGATCCTTAGTGAAGATAGAGGCTACAACAATCTGCTATCTGCAGGGTGGCATGCACTCTTGCTTGCTCAAGGGTACTTTGCTTAGCTTGGTGGATGGGAACAGTATAGACAAATGATTTGCCTTCTTCAAAAGAGCATTGAGAATTTGGAGGGTGGGTCAATTGCACTGGAGAGCCATACTATGTGAGTTAGTAGAAACACTGCGGAGGGATGCACTCCTCGTTTTAGAAGAGAGTGTACCTGACTCCTACACTAACGTGCAGGGTGTCATTGTATATTTGTTTGATCTCATACTTCACCTGAGGTGTACCAGAGGATGTTCTGAAACACACACCAAGAAACAAAACAATCCTTGGTTGGCTTTGTACAAGGTTCACTAGAAGCACTAGATGGCTGGGTCAAAGGCAATACATTCGCTACTTATTACGATCTGTATATTATGGGAGCACATCTTGAGTACCTGTCATTCAGAGCTGCACCAGCATCTACTGAATTCCAACATGTCTGACCACAGCCAGCTTGGTAAGTTAGCTGACTTCTGTGTGCTCACTCGAGTGTTTAAAAAGTCCCAAAGGGATGATTCTGAGAAAAGTGGTTCTACCCCCTTTCAAAGGAAAGAGGGGGAAAAGCAAGGAGAAATTTGCCTTTTGTTTCCCATTTTTTCTTTAGGGAATGGATGAATTAAATTGGGGTAAACCATCATCTCCATTAAAATAACCCTCCGTAGATTTTTAATGTCAAACTTGCCTATCTCCACACAAACTATCTAGTTCTCCACTTACTTATTACTGTTAGATTGTCTAAATCTTGTGTAATTAAAACTCCCAAATATCTTAGCTGATTTTTCATATTCTGAATAATCTCTCTAGCTCTCCACATTATTATCTATATTTTCTCTTTATTAATTCAATTTCCAGAGATTTTCTCGTATTCCTCTGTGAGTTTGTCCACTTTATAAACTGAATAGACTGGGTCAGCTATCACATATAGTGACCCAACGCCTCAAATGGAATCATACATCAATCTGTAGATATCAATTGTGCAGCTGGCTGTATGTGAAAATTAAATAATAATGGTGCGAGAGGGCAACCTTGTCTTGCCCCTCTTAAAATGAAAAACTTGCTTGTTAGCACACTGTTTATAAGAATTCTTGCTGAATATGACTTCCCAAAGGTATACCTTAGTTATGGTGTCTTAGGCTTCTAAAATGGCTATTTCTAGTGGATATCAAAGGTCTCACAAATGGTAATTGAAATTATGAAGCGGTGTATCAGTTCATTATGTTGTCTACCTTTTTAATCAGGGTGAATTTTTGAAGGGTTAATATCAGCAAGTCTTTTGGCTACAATGCCAGTGTAGATTTCAAAATCACAATTTAGTAATGATTTAGGTCTATAAGAGTCACTTTTCTTTAGTTGGTATGAAGATCAATGTTATGGTAGTTTTATTCCAAGAGGTCAGGGCTACTTCTTTATTAAAATATGTCAAGTTGAACATAGTTTTCCATATTTGTATAGCCTCAGCCAATTCTGCACCTTTCTTGTTCTTTAATATTTAATTTGTCGTTTTATCTTATTGCCAGAGACTTGTTTTACTGTGACTGCAGATTGAATGTTTGTTAGTATTGGCTGTTCTTTATCTGTTAACCACTTGCTGATTTTATCTCGGTCTGGATTTATACTTCGGTTATTTGATGTGCTCGAGCTTCTAAGCATCGCACGGTGTCTATGTCTTCTGGGGAGTTTATCTGTACTCCTGTTTTAGTATCACTAGTGTTTTCCACAATTTTCACAATTTTTCCATTCTCAAAATGCTGTATCTTTTTAGCTGTTTACCGTTTTTGCTTTTTTTTCCCGAGCCTTATCTCATTTCGTTCTGAATATTTTCTAACTATAGCCGTTATTCAAGAAAATAGCTTGATGCAACATTACCGTGTTGTTGTGTATCTTTTTCTTGCCCTGAAATCTGATCCATTTATTTATTATCATCTTCTCAATTTTGTATGCTTTGTATGAAGCCTTTTTATATGATAATCCCCTGATATAGGTTGTTTTATGCATCACAACTGTGTCTGTATTATATTAAAAAAGAATTACTTTTTTCTGCTGACTCTTAAACACCTTTCATATCTAAAAGCATGCTCTAGACAGGGTCCACCTCATTTCTGCTTTTGTCTTTGGAAATTCTAAGCATAGACCTACAGCAGAAGCATGAGAAATGCGTGTAGGAACATGGGTTATGCTGCTAACCCTTTTAATAAAAGACATATCAAGTAAAAAATAGTTTAGCCATGAACTATGGCCAAACCCTTTACTTTTAAAAGTATATCCTGTCTGTTTTGCCTGATTTCTGCCACCACATTGTTGCACAAAGCTAAATCTGGCTTAGTGTGTTTTAATTTGTGACACGTTCAGGTTGCACACATATTTGCATTTATGAGATCTGTCAAGGGCTTTTTCTTACACAGCACTAAAGCATCCTCCAGCCATAAGGGGGATAGTAGCATTTATAAACATCGGATATCAAGTACCCTAGAAATGTAGGATTGTCAAAGTTAGTGTCATAATATCCTGCACATTTCGGACCCCTTTTGTGCCTAGAATCCACCTCCCACAACTATCAGTTTTATAATTTATCATTCTAATTACAAAGTTCCTTTTTTATAATTATTGCCACTGCCCCTAATGCTACCCATCTGTTCAGTGCAAATGATGATATCTTGGACATATTCATGCTTTGCAAATAATGCCCTAATTTCTAGCCTCTCTAGGTGAGTGTCTTGAAGTATAATAATATGTGTTTTGACATCTTTTATATATTCTACAGTTCTGGTTTGCTTTTAGCATGAAGGCCATTTAATTTCCAGGTGATAATCTCTATCACTTTCCCCATAGTCTGTTTTTCCAGTCCTTTCCATCTTTCTTCATATCACTCTCTGGTATTAAATAATGTTTATGACATCTACATACCAGTGCAATATCGTTACCCTTCTTGTCTTGTGTGCAGAGGACTTTTTTTCTTTTCTACCTGTATGCTCTGCACCTGTTGCCAGTCAGTCTGAGGAACCCCCCCTTCACTGAATGGCATCTTTGTCTATGCATTCAACAACTCCCTAATGGTGTGGCTTAAATCAAATCATCCTTGTAGTGTATGTATTAAATTTAAAAATCATTATAGTTTTATAATTCATGTATTTTCACGCTCTTTAATATACCATACTTGATTATCCTGATTAATTATCCAGCTCGTCTTACTGTTTAAAATTGTGCACTTTGTTCTCCGGCCCTGTTTTTAGCACGAATGAGAGTTTTAGTTTTAGCTTTTCTTCCAGTTTTCTCAGTTCTATACTTCCTAACTCCCACTTGTGTGGCCAATATCTGATCTTCTTGTATTGATAAAGTTAATGTATGTCATTGCTTTTACTTTTTATCTTGACTTGGCTGAGTCTGTGTCACAAAATGGCTGCCATTACATCCTGGTTGAAGTGTTGGCAGCCAATCAGATCTCTGCACGAGTTTGGTTGGATTCAAGAAGTTTCATGTCCGTAGATATACAAATTAGTTTTTCTTTTAACATTTTATTCTACTGAACAAATCAGAAAAAGCACTCTTTCTTGACCAAGATCAAGGTTTCTACCAAATTTAGTGTAATTCTGTTCAGCAGTTCGAGCTGTTGTGGTGTCTAAAATCTCTATAGAAATTAGCATGAGAAGCACCCTTTTTTTGAGCCCCCCTTTTCTTGACTCCACTTGACAAATCACTCCAAAACGTTCCATTTATAACTAAAATCATGAAACCCCTTTTTGGGGGAAAATGTCATAAATATTCTTCTAATAGTGCCAAAGTTATAAGCAAGTCAAAACCGCTTTTCCTATGAAAACTAGATCCTAACTATAACTACTTACTGGCAACCGCCAGTAGGTAATATCAACACGCATCCTTTTTTTCATTTGTAAAATAGAAGTTCTGAATAATGTTTTCACTGCAGTCCTTCTGTAATTGGTGACCAAGGTAAGTGCCAACATGTAGTCCTATTTCTATGTTGGTGCCCATCCTGGTTTTTGATTCTCAAAATCTGGTCATCGTACATGTGTTGCTTGTGTAGTTACTCCAATGGAATCAAGATGTGGTGATCCAGTGCACTTGGTGGAAGCAATAATAAATGTGCAAGAGGGTACATGCATCCCGTCATCCATGAATACCTACTATGGGATCCTCTTGTTAAAATCAGTTTTTCACAGCAGCTCTGTGTTGTTACTTTTAGGGAGACTTATGCTTTGCCACATTTCACTGGATGGTGGATATGTTTGCTTCCCTGGAAAGAACACCTATATCACCACACATAGGACATGTGCAAGGCTGCACCTGTAGTTCATTGTAAAGTCAGGTGAGAACGCATAGGACACTGACTCCTTCTGCATGCCCCCCCTGCAATGGAAGGTAGTAGGTGCCTGAGAAATAAAAGGAATTTGAATCAACTACAATTTACCAATTTGACCACACAGTAAAGTTCTGAGTCGATTAATGGGATTGCGTATAGATTTATTACAAAGCCAAGCTGATATAAATCAGTTGCAGAAACATAGTATACAAATACAGAAACACTAAGGGGTATCCGAAATGACGTACAAGATTGATCCTCAATAACAAGAAGCAAAGGAGAAATTCTGTAGCTGCTGGATGAGAAACAAAGTCTGACAGAAGAATGAAAGTTTCAATCCCCTTGTCTATACATAAGGTTATGTAAAAAGATCTACTAAACCCTGTTCTAAACTAAAAATCTGGGAAACCCCATTAAGAATGGGAAACATAGAAAGATGTCGGCGGAGTAGAACCTCTGTAAACTTTCTCTGAAGGCAAAGAATATCGTATAGCATTAGCCACACAACAGAGATGTCACAAATAGGTCTGTACCTCTCAGAGTCTAGAGGGAATCTGTAAAAAATCTAAAGCGTAATCTTCGATTATACCTTCAGCAGATCCTTCCAGAATCATATGTCACATGCCTCATTAATTTGTATCTTCAAATGACAAAACTTGGCAACTATAATCAAGATTTCTTTCGTTTGGTCCACACAGTAAAACGTCCTTGGATTCCTACTCTCTCCGTAGTCTGCTCGGACAGTTGTCAGTCCTCCTTTCATTAAATCTTCTTATCCTTGCCAAAATATAGTCTTTTGGAGCATCACTCTCTCTTTCACACAATGTGCCTTTCTTTAACCATGAGCTCCAGCACCTGCACCTGCAGAGGTAAGTAAAATGTTGCATTGAAGCAAACATTCATGTTAAAGTTAAAACGATAAGAAATCCCAGTGTTTAAGGCCTCTGGTCAAATTAGTGCAACAACCATCACAATGCACATTTAAATGCAGATTACATATATATATATTCAGTGAAAAAACCATAGGTTTCACACCAGTTATAGTTAGCTGAACATTTTACTCATACAAAACCATTGAACTTCCCACGTTATAGTTAGTTGGACTCACTATAACTCGCGCGCCCGCAATCCACTGCTGATGATGTCACATATTACATCATTCATGACATGGTCAGTGACATCACTGATGACATCACTGATGACATCTAAAATGACATCACTGATGACATCACTGAGTGCATAGCGTAAGCGCGTCAAGCCATGTGACCTTAAAATAACACTTTTCATTGGTTCAGAACATTTTTTTTCCAAATATTGAGAACTCCACCCATTTCTCTCACTATTGATTTGTACTTGGAGAGAGCAAGAGGTGTTCTGTGCATTATCTGCTTCTCAAAGTTTTCTGATCTACAGCAATGGCTGCAAGGGAGTCATCCAGCAGTGATTCTGAAGGTTTTTTGCCTGAGGACCCTTCTCAGCACAAAGTAAAGGACCACTTCATCTGGAATTTTTTTTCCATCCCTGAAGGAAAAAAAAAGGTTAATGCTGCTAAGGTAACCTGCAAAATATGTGGCACTACTTTATCCAGAGGCATTCCTAATAGGAAATATAGCTTTGGAAATGCCACTTTAATTAGGCATGTCCAGCGAAGACACCCAAATAATTTTGCCAGGGAGAGTGTCAGGGACCTGGCATGGAATGCACCAAGAGATGGCGGCAGCACCTCCACTGGTGGAGCAACAGCTTCGGGAACACCACGTGGAAGAATGGTCCCTAACGTGCAGCCGGTCTTTGCAGGCATAAAATGTCTATGCGTGGACTGTGATGAACTGCTCTGTTATGGGGAGCAGAGCGTTGAACTCATTGCTATGAAGAGACAGAAACACCGCTGCCCTCCCCGTCCCTAATTTTTCACCTTTTTTTTTTTTGCTCCTGTTGAGCAATTTTGGAATCCCTGGTTTTGTTTTTCCCCTGAAAAAAATACAAAAAAAATATAAAATCGTTATAAAAAAGTATAAAAAAATATTTATAAAAAGAAGGAAAAAAAGTTCTTTTCAGAACTACCTCCAATTCTCAAAAAAGAGCTGTATTCTTTACATATTTTACAATTCTTTTTTTCAGAGAATGTGTACTGAATAAATGAATGAATAAAATGAGTGAATGAAGGGGAGAAAGTGATAGAGGGATCAAGTGACAGAAGACGAGTGAGAGAAGGTGAGTTGTAAACAAGAGTGAGTTGAAGTGGAGAGAACGAAGGAGAGTGACAGGGAGTGACGGAAAGAAAGGAGTCAAGGTGAAAAAAGGGGATTGATATTGAGAGAAAGAGGGTGACGGACTATAAAGTAATGGGACTGAGAGTAAGGCAAGGGGAGTGAGGAAGAAGGAAGTATGCGTACCGGTAAGCGCCCATGTGCGCGCACCCTGAGCTTACTCCGCGAAATAAAAAAAATAAAAAATAAAACTTTTTTTGCCCTTCGGAGTCCTCCTAGGCCCCCCTGATAAAACATAAGGGCTGCAGGGTGTCTCTACCCTACCCCCTATCAATGTTTTCCACTTTTATTTTTCACCTCTTGTGTCTCTGTTCTTCAGAGTCACAAGATGGCGGACTATGCAGACCATTTAGAATGTTTACAGACACCCAAGAGCCAATTAGCTTTTGAAATTTAGAACCAATTAAAATGTTTCTTTGGTTTTGAATTTGTGTGTGATGAAGTTTCATTGGTTTTCTACATGAATATACATGAAAAATGAGAGGTAAACACAGCCATTTTGTGATAGTACTCTTTGAGGTACATTTGTGAGGAATTTTTGGTGTTCTATTTCTGGTGTGAAATTTACAAAGTACTAACTCTTCTACTGCTTTCTAAAAGGTGAGTTGTTAATTTGTAAGGGGAATGTAATACTTGATAAAGCTAGTTTTATATTATCTATTACTAAAAACGATAAATTAAAGTGATTTTTTTTTCTGAAATTTACAGCAAGAAATTTGAAAAGAATATGGATCTGAATGAGGACACCGTTGATATTAATTTTGAAATCTCTGCGACTTTTGTTGAGGCAAGTTTTATTAAGGTCTTGAGTGATCCTGTTGATAACACTATCCATGAAGAAGACCTTTTTTTGAGAGGAGATGGAATGGGGGATTTTAATGATGAGACTTTGGATGCTGAATTAATCGAATGTTTGGACTATATTGCATTCCAGGACTCATGTATGGAGACTTCTGATGAGGAGATTCCTGATCAGTTAATGTTAGAAGTTCTTCTAAATTATGAAAATTCTGAAGAATAAATTTATATTTAGAAATTATAAATTGTTTGAGACATGTTTTATTATTCTATTTGTAATTTATGAGATAGTAGCGAAATGATTGTGGTATAAAGTGAGACTTATAGTATAGAGTGCAACATTTCTGTGTTACATAGTAAGTTTACTCACAGTTACTTCCCTTCTCCCACTATATTTTCTCCAATGTGCATGTCACATCTCTTCTTCATCTCATGTCTTCTTTCTCTCACTGTCTCTCTCTAATGTACACTATCACCGCCATTTGTGTACTTTCAGAAGACAGTGAAATGTAATGCTCCAAAGGTGGAGTGCAAAATCTGCCATACTGTACTTTCCAGATGAGACCCCTGAAGGAAGTACAGTTTTGGTAATTCTACTATGATTCGGTACGTCCAGAGGAGGCACCCCCAGAAATATGCGCGGGAGAGTGTCAGGGCTCTGTCACGAGAGGCTCCAAGAGATGGTGCCTCTACTTCAACTGGAGGAACAACTGCATCGGTGAGAGGGTGGCCAGAGCAGCTGATCCCAAATATTCAGCCTGTTTTTAATGAGGCCTCCATCAAATGCAAACATTGTGATGCCCTACTTTGTTACGGGGAACAAAGTATTATTTATTTAAGACATTTATTAAGCGCACAGCTACCCCCAACGGGGGTGTCCCGGCGCTGAGGAATGCAGATCAAGGGGAGAGAAAATGTATTGACCCGAAAATAGAAAAGTTTTTAGTTTGCCCCTGAATTGAGACTCAATGTCGATGAGCCAAAGGCTGATGAGTAGGGAATTCCAGAGTTTTGACACTACCACTGCAAATGCTCTGCCACCCTTTCTTGCTAAACGGAATCTAGGGGTGAGCAGAAGGCGAAGATGGTTAGACCTGAGATTAAGGGAAGATTGGACTGGTTTTAATCTATGTCTCAGGTATTTTGGGCCTTTTCCGTTGAGGGCCCTGAAAGCTAGGACCAGGGCCTTAAATTTGACACGGGCCGTGATCGGGAGCCAATGTAATTTCCTTAAATGGGGGGAGATTGAGTGTCGATAGGGGACTTTGTGCAGAACGCCGCTGCTAGGTTGATCTGCAATCTGCAGCCTGTGTAGGAGGTACGCCGGTAATCCCACAAACAGGCAGTTCGCATAGTCCAGATGCGAGGTGATCAGGGCATGTATCACAGTCTTCAGTGCTTCCGTAGGGAGGAAGGGGAAATTTTTTTTTATCATATGAAGTTTCCCGAAACATGCCGAGGTGACTTTCTGGATGTGTGTTTTAAAAGATAAATCATTATCAAATTGGACTCCAAGATTGCGGGCCACTTTAACCGGAATAGGTGGAGGGTTGAGTTCCTTTGGCCACCAGGTGGTGGGCGACAAAGGAATAGTTTGATTAAAAAACAGCACCTCCGTCTTATCCGTATTAAGTTTTAGCGTGTTAGAGGTCATCCAGGCCACAATATTGGAGAGACAGATTTTAAAATTTTCAGAGCCAGAGAGCGAGTTATCTCTGAGGGAGACAATAAGCTGCGTATCGTCAGCGTAAGATATTACTCTGACCCCCAGAGACTCAATCACCTTTGCCAGAGGTGCAACGTAAATGTTAAAAAAAGGGGGCTGAGGGCAGATCCTTGGGGCACCCCGCAGCCTAGAGGTTTCCTGTCCTTAGACCAAAAAGGTTGGCACCAGACTTGTTGTGTGCGATCAGTAAGAAAAGAGGAAATCCAGGCGAGAGGGGAGCCACCGATTCCCAGCTCTCGTAGTCTGCTCAGGAGGATGGCGTGGGAGACCGTGTCAAAGGCTGCGGATAGGTCGAGGAGCATAAGCATGGCTACCTCTCCCCCGTCCACAGTCTCACGCACGGTCTCCACCACCTCCAGAAGGGCCGTCTCCGTGCTATAGCCGGTCCTAATGCTGGATTGTGAGTCGTGTAGCAGGCCATTGCTTTCAACAAAGTCCGACAGTTGTTCTTGCAAAAATTTTTCCAAAACTTTGGCCGGTTTAGGTAGGAGAGATATTGGACGGTAGTTGCTGAGCACCGCAGGGTCTGCATCAGATTTTTTCAGCAGAGGAATAAGGATTGCCTGCTTCCAGGTCTCCGGAAACTGGCCAGAAGCCAGAGAGGAATTCCATATTGATAGGAGGGGCTGTGCAATCGCAGGAGCGACTGTAGAGAAGACTTGAGCAGGCATGAGGTCTAAGGGTGAGCCTGATTTGCACAGTTGAAGTTTCTTCATTGCAGTGTCTAAGGTGATGGGTTTGAACGCCCCAAGCCTAGTGACCTTGGGCGTGAGATCGCTGGGAGGTAGGCTAGCTATGTCTAAGTTATTTGCTACCTTAAATGAAGCATAGATGAGGGCAATTTTCTCATGAAAATAATTAGACAGTTTATCGCAGAGTTCTTGGCAAGGTTCAGTTTTGTGCAGAAGGGCTGCGGGGTTGGTGAAGTCTTTCACCACTTGAAAAAGTACCTTGGCCGAGTTGTCTGCCGATTTGATTTTGTCGGAAAAATACTCCCTCATAGTTGTTTGTTTAAGTTTGTGAAACTTTTTCAGTGCCACCCTGTACGATAATTTGGCGGCTGGGTCATAGGAGCGACGCCAAAGGCGTTCCAGTTTTTTACATTTACTTTTTTCTTCCCTCAACAGCTGGGAGAACCAGGGGGCAGAAGATTTAGTTCTGGCAGAGGAGAGAACAGTGAGGGGGGCGATGTTTTCAATGGCCACAGTCAAGCATTGATTCAGATTGGCGACATCCTCATTAATGTTAGTGGAGGGTTGCCAATTAAGTTTGGCTAAGGCAGGTTCGAACTCCTCCAGAGTTACTTTAAACCACTTTCTTCCCGTCCTCTCCATCCTACAGATCATTATACGAGCATTAGAGAATCACCGCTGCCGTCCCCAGTCCTAATTTTAGTGAGAGAGGAAAGGAAAATGAGTGAGGGAGCAAAAAAAGGGACGAGAGGGGAAGGGAAGTGAAGTAGGGGGATTGAAAGAAGGTGAGTGTGTGAGTATAACTAAGTTATAGGGAGTGAGCGTGACAGAAGAGGAGTGAGAGACTAAAGAGACGGAGAGTAAGGAGTAAAGAGTAAGGAAAGGGAAAACAGTGAAAGAGCGAAGGATGGGAAGAGAGAGGAAGGAAAGTAAAGGAGAAGGTCTGAAAGAAAATGAGTGAGAGACTAGGAGGACGGAGAGAATGGGGGTAACACAGAGAGAGTGAGAAAAGGCGAGTGAGTAAGTTAGAGGACAGAGGGATTGACAGAAGCAGTTACTGAACTGCAGAAAGAGGAGTAAGGGAAGGTAAAAGAGTGAAGGAGCAAAGGAAGGAAAGAGAGAGGAAGCAAACTAAAGGAGAAGGTCTGACAGAAGGTGAGTGTGGGAGTATAGCTGAGTTATAGGCAGTGAGCGTGACAGAAGAGAAGTGAGAGACTAAGGGGATGGAGAGAATGAGGCTAACAGAAAGAGATTGAGGGAAGGGGAGTGTAGAAGTAAGAAGACAGAGAAAGAAAGACAAGGAGTAAGTGAAGTGGAGTAAGGAGAGTAAAAGAAGGGAAAAAAATAAAACAATGAAGTAAGAGAAGAGAGAGGAAATAAAATAAAGGAGAAGGCCTGAAAGAAGGTGAGTGTAAGAGAAAAATGTGAAAAAAGAGTGTAAACGTGGGTATTCAGAATAAGTGAGGCAAGCGCAATAAGGGAACAGAGGTGTGGGAGTATCAAAGAAGAGTATTGAGGTTATGGAAAACAGTATAGTGAAAATAAATATTGTACATGAAACTTACCTTATAAGTAATGTAAATTTAATATCATATTTCCATTAAAATTTATATCTGTGAAAGACAAAAAAAAAATAGAATATTTATAATATATATTTTAGAATACAAGAGACAAAGTAAGATAAGTAAGGGAGTGTGGGTGATGGAAGAGGAGTGAGAGAGTAACAGCATCGAAAGACTGAAGCTAAGAGACAGGAAGTGAGGGAAAGGGAGTGAGGATGTGAGAGGACAGAGGAAGTGAGAGAAGGAGTGAGTGAAGTGTAATAAGGTGAGTGAGAGAAGGAGAATTATTGAGGAAACAAAGAAAGAAAACAACGGGAATGGGAGTGAAGTAGAGTGACTGACAGCTGGAAAGTAGTGAATGGGACAGAGGGAAAGAGCAGTGAAGGAGTGGTTAGTAAGAATAAGTGAGGAAAGTGGAATATGGGAAGGGAGGTGAGGGAGAGTGAGAAAAGGCCAGTGAGGGTGAGTTAAGAGAAGTGATAGAGGGTGGAAATAGGTGAGTGAGCATAAGAGAATGGGAAAGTAATATATATTTAATAATAATTTCAACATCATGTTAAATGGTTTATTTTTGCTGTTCTCAGAATATATTGAATTTCACTTAAAACAGTGACTTCAATAGTACTCATCATATAACACCGGGCAAAAAAAAACACAATCAAAATGATTGTATTAAAAAACCCATTGAATAATTTCTTAAATAATGTAAAATTTAAAAAAACATATCTAAACTCACTTTTGATCCATCCACTTTTCCACGAGGCCAAATAGTATATGGAAAGTCCTTTTCTATGGAAATTATTCCAGAGTATTCTTAATGTCTCATTTACCCACTTTCTGAAAGTAAAGCTCCAACATCTTTTACATTATGAAACAAGAGTTTTACTTCCACCTCTAGCTTACTTTTTATAAATAATTTCTATAATAATCACAGCTCACTCTATATGATAAACATATACTATCTCTATGAGAACTACATGTTTTTTATTACCTTCATCACTCTCATTCAGAAAGTAATTTTGAAGAGCAAACTAAGTTATATTAACTGCTGCAATCTTCATAGGCCAATTACCTTCCCTAAAATTTCGGTTGTAAGAACACTAGGTAAGAATTTAGTAAGTCAGAAGGCAAACGTTGTTTGAAAGTCAATTGAGTATCATTACAGAACTTCCAACCTTTTTGACATTTTAAATAACATGTGTAATGTCCTGATGTTGTTGAAGGACCATCATGGTAAATAATTGCTGCAGTTGTAAAGGTTCTTCCTGAAATTGATAATTGAGAAGCCACAACATTTTTAATTAATGTTGTCAATTTAGTTCTATCAGGTCTACATCGTTGGAACATATCTTCTTAAAAATAAAGTTGATAGCATTTCAGATTTACTTTGACTACAGACCATGTTTTGATTTGCTGCTCTAACTACATTATTAAAAGACACAGATTTGCAGTCCGGTAAAGTCAAATATATAAATCTGTCAGTGTCTACTGTAGTACTACTTGAAAAGGAGCAATTGTCACAGTCATATTGCCATTTATAAGAAAGGCCAAAAAGATTTTCTACATCTACACCGTCATCTTGCAAAACAACAAGCATATCCATTAGAAATTCCTGACAATCTTGCTGAATATTCTGTGAAAATTGATTTAGACCAGAACATATGTCTAAAACTTTTTGAATTTCAGAAACACTTTGTATTTTTATTCTATCACAGCTACATTTCTCTAATACAGAATTTAATAAACAACAAAGTGTTTGATCACGATTTTCAGCAATCTGTTCTTTTACAGTTTGGAGAAAAAAAACAACATTAACCACTACATTAGCATAGCAGTTGACACCAGAACTATTTTCAAATTGAAATCCAACAACATCTTTAACTGAATCCATTTCCTTTCTGCTTACAATTACTGTTTCATCTACTTTTTTTCACAATAATTTTTCTCATTTCTTCTTTTTCGGCCTACCACACGCTTTTCAAACAGAGGATATTGAGGTAAATTTGGAGCATACTCTCTTCTTAACCTATTATATTCTTTTACACAATTTAGATCTGCATTAATCTTTGGCTCATCAAAATCAATCAAGTACAATCCAGATAAAGTTCTGACTCGAGATAAAGCAACATATGCCATACCCTCCTTGAACACAGAATTTCCAATATTCACCAAAGCACTATCAACACTTAAACCTTGAGATTTATGAATAGGTACTGCATATGCCAAAGAAACAGGGAAAAAAATTCTGCGCACATATAAATCTTTCACTAGCAAAAAACTAGCAGAACAACGACTGATTTGTTGTACTTCTTCAATACCATCAAATGTAATTTTTATAATTTCAATTCCATCTCTATTTCGGTAATTCACAAAATCCACAACATGACCCATTGCTCCATTTACTAAACCTCTTTCCACATGTAAATTACGTCGTAAAATTATACGACAATTTAAAGATGCATACAGAGTCTTTTCCATACCAGCAGTTTTAGATATTTTCTTCTCTAAAGAATCTAATTTTGATTTCAACTTTTCTGACAATATAATAGTTGCTCCTTCATGTTCTATTTTATCAATAGCTTCCAGTTTAACAATTTCTTGATTTTCCAACTTTAACATTTTGGTGTTGAAGATTGAACATTCTTGCAGAGTTGGCATCAAGCATATGACAGATTTGTTTTCAGGAATTTTCTTAAAAATATTCTCTGGGAGAATATTCTCCTTTGGAAACAAATTTGAAATTAATCGTCCATGTAAAGCTTCTTTGCCATGCTCAGTTAGTTTCCAATTCTTACATCTTGTAGAATATTTTGACAATCTTCATCCTTTGCCTGTCGCATATTTTGAAGTAGTTCTGCATATTTGAAATGTAGCCATATGTTAACATTTCCAATGCTTCCTAAGCACTTCCTGGTATATTCATGCGTAAGCATTTTAAACACTGGCCTTTCACTGGAGTTAGTTGCAGTAGATCTCCAAAAACAATGATGTGTTTGCCTCCAAACAACACATCATAGTCTGTTTTAAGAGTTTCTTGCATTCTTAAATGCACAAAAGCAAGCATTACATCTGATACCATGCTTACTTTATCAATGATAAGAAGTTTCATTTTCTTTAGGACTCTTGAAAATTCACAACAAGCTTCTCCAGATAGCTTGTGGTATTGTAATGTGTTATCATGCTCCACTGGCAGCATCAATAAGCGATGTAAAGTAAACCCTTTAATGTTGTGTGCTGCCAACCCAGTTGGAGCATTAACAACACAAGAGAGCGATGACTCCGTTGTTTTCTGCAAATATGTTGCAATCGCTTTAATCAGGAAACTTTTCCCAGTTCCTGCTTCTCCACTCACATACAGTCGGATAGGTACAAATGATGTACATGAGCACTCTTTTTTCTCATGAGATAAACCATGCTCAATTTGTTGTGTGACTTGATCATATATTTGTCTCTGCTCAACGTTTAGTTCATTTTCCAAATCTTCTAAGTCAACTCCATTCTCATGAGCTTGTTCCATGGCTCTTTCAACTTCATCCATGGCAGTGGCAGCTTCATTTTTATAATTGGTCCTCCTAGTGGATCCTGACTCAATGAAGCAGAACTCTGACTATCTTGAGAACTGTCTCTAGCAATCTCTGCTGCAATTGTAGCTTCTTGCTGTATTTCCTCGTTCAACATTTGCAGATAATTTGAAAAAACAGCACATTCTATCGTATACTTGGTTGCATTGAACGAATCTTCATAAGTAAGAAAATCTCCAAGTATTTCCTCTTCTCTACGCCAAGGCTTAAAGAGTTGCAAAGAGCTAAGTAATAAAATTCCCTTTTGTCTGGAGAATCACAACTCAATTTTCGATGATTAATCAAATGGGCTTTTCTTTGTTTTACTAGACAGCCTTCACATCCAATTACAGCATATACACCTTTATTGATGTCTTCTGTGACGTTCTTTTAAAAAATGTATGTTTGCAGAACTTCATAGAGACAAGCGTTCTCAAGGTGAGTACTTCTATCTGGATAGTATGCATCCAACATGTTTGTCTTCAAAATATCTGTACTGTCTGGTTCTTTCTCCGCCAAATACTCTATTTCTGGTACAGATTTCAAAACTCGGTTTCGTGTTGCAGCAAGACCTAGACTCACCCAAATGATGGTTCTAGATTTGGCATATAGACTTGCTGATGACAACCGATCAGAACATTCATACGCTCCAATTTCTCGATGCGACAACATCTTTAGACTGTAACTGTATAATTTCTTGCTTAGATTCTTTTCATGTGAAATTTCCTCCCACATTTCCTTCAGTTCCATTTTTTCTGATTTTGTGATGTAAGACGTCACATATCGAGCCACAGCAATAGAGTTGTCAGCCACATATTGAATATCCATGATAGCATTCCACATGGACAAAATGACTGGGTTGTAGTCATTTATAAATTTGGATTCCTCATTTCTTCTTAGGTTTTATGTATTTTTGGGTGATTTCCTTGTCACAGTATGTCGCTGAGAAGACATAAAATTGTTCACTCTTCCTTTCAATGTTACTGGACGTGAAAATGCAAAACGACATTTCGTATAGAATTTGTCCTTGGATTTGTATTTTCGACGACAGTATTTCCCACAACGATGACTTTGAAAGCGTAAAACTTGGTGTCTTAAATTGTTTTCTTCTGTACTTTTCGGAACAGCACATGTAGAAAACTGCTCAATGAAACTTATCACTTTCTCATCTGAATCTGTTCTAAATTTAGGTGCATCTTTAATCCATAGCAGCATATCTATATGAGGAGCACCTCTTGCTTGACACTCCTTTCTCCAAAAGAAATCCAACACCTCTCCAAGCGGAGGATTTTTTTTGTTTGTAATAAAAGACATCACAGCTTCAAACCTATGATTGAAATACCTGCATACATTAACTGGATCCAAAGAGCACAGTTCTCCAGGTGTCTTGCATTCAATATTTTCAATGTTTTTATTTGCCTCTCGTAGAAATTCAAGTAAGTCTTCCCAAGCATACTCAGCACAGCTAAGAGTGAGGAACCATGTAGGAGTTCCTAAGTTTCTTAGCATACATTTCAATTCCCCATGACGACGGTACCAATACTCGTTAGTACCACGTTGACATGCCATGAGATTAATTAGTTGAGATTCCAAAACACTGTCTTGCAGTTTGACTTTATCCATAAAATCCCTTGCCGAAACATTTTGTAGATGTGCTCCACTTTTCAGTATATGGTTTACTGCATAGGAAAGTCCAGACAAGTCACTCTCAAACAGTAGATGGAACAAATATGGAATGCATTGACGAAACCTTGGATCTTCTGCATATAATCTTGAAGTCCGGTATTCAGATGCAGGAATTTGAACAGGTCGGTCGTCATATCGTCCACCTTCACCTGTTGGAAATAACTGTGGAAAACAACGAGCTTCTAAACTTTCTTCCCATACACTATTGGGACTTCCTTCGGCTTTTTTCATCTGAAACAAGTCAATAGCATTTCCCAATACTTCTTTGGAATGCAATGGATGAACACTATAATGTTCGTAAATGTATTCACTTCTAGAGACATCAACTTTTTCTATTTGTCCAGCAGAGACATCAGTGTCGTCTTGTACAGTTGTTTCCTCTTCTCCCACATACACATTTGTATAGTACTGATGATTTTTTACCAGATACAATGTTGCCTTTTTGACTTTCCTAACATCCACTAATTCTTGCCAGATTTTCTTACTTTTTGTCGGAACACCATTAACCCAGCGGTTCCTCTTCTACTTTTTCAACACCAATTGTATCAATATTTTTCTTAAAATCTAGAGGCAAATAAACAACTCTTCCCTTTAATTCTCTCTGTAAATCTGAAGGAGGCAATTTCCCTGTCTTAGGCTCCATGCGAACAATAGCCTGAAAAGGATGCACACATTGAATCAGAATAGACTCATAGGTATTTAAATCCATCAATTCAGAAGGAATGTCTACCAACTCCAGATTATTATGAACAGCTCTAGCAGGCATTTTGTTTTCATTTAATTTATTATAGCAAAATGTACAAATACGTTGATCAGAGCCCAAATCAAAACAATTTTCAACCAACAAATAAGTTGCAAAATCCTTCCACTCATTATTATTTATCTTTTCGCTTTTTACATATAAATCAACTAATCTAGTTTGATGCTTATAATGAGTCCGTCGACAACAAACACAAGAAAAATTAGGCCTTTCACTTGAATTCACTTTAAACTTTATAATTTCATTTTCACTTAAAATCTCTACGTTCTCTTCTACATTACCTTCTATTACTGTATCAATTTCTGCACTAACCTCTTTTTCACCAAAGTAACAAAACTCAATTTCATCACAAATGTTTTTGACATCTAATTCAGTTCCATGCAAAAGAGCATTGTTTAACTGTTTTAGTTTAAGTGCTGGACTTTTTGCATAGTACAACCTTCTCACTAATTTCCTCACTTTATTATGATGCGCTGCTAACATCCTAAAATGGTGAAAAACACTCTGACATACTTTTCTTGAAAGACAAGCCAGTGAATGCCCTTGCAAACCTGTTTTTTCTCTCACTCTACAAGGATCTAACTCTTGTAAAATTTTCATTTTTTGTTTCACACTTTTCTTAGTATATGTCCGTAAAAAAGTGCGAAACAAATCAATTGATTCCTGTCTGACACTACAAATACTACTACAATTCCATGTATACACTGGACCCTTAGGACATCTCCCTAAAACCTCATCAGCTAACACCTCTTCTGTATTTCTAGGCACAATCTCTTCTTTTTCAACCGGACAACCGTCCTTCGCCTCATATGCTCGACCACTGGTGTCAACTGCATTCACCAAATCATTATCCTGAAAGTAACTTTCTTCATTAAAAAATGGATCAGAACTTGAACTATGCTTCCATTCTCCAGAAAAAACATCACTGAAATTAGTACGATTAATTACTCTCCTCCACTTACATTTTGATTTGAACACATTGATTACTTTATCAAGTGTACGAATTCTATTCATTACTAAACTAAACAATTTATTTTTCACTTTAAATGCTTCATCCACAATCTTAACTATGTTTTTATTCCTTGTAAAAAGCTGTCTTTTTTTATACGATTTTACTCTTTTTCAATAAATTTGATACTATTCTGTTGTAAAACATTCGTCTACGTATTTCAGAAAATTGCTTGCTTCTTCGTTTCATATGCAAAATATCATCTCCTTGTACAGATTTATAATTTTTAGAAGGACATCCTCTTTACTTTGAAATTACAGGTGTTTCATTGTTCTTTCTTAAAAAACTTTTTTTTTCTTGGCATTTCAATAACTTGAGAACATTTTTAGTTTGCTTACCAGGAGCATTTTTCTTTTTCTCTGAAGATTTTATTTTCCTTGGTTGTTGATTTTCTTTTTCCTTAGTCCTTAATTTTCTTTTATGAATTTTCTCTCTTCTTTCTTTAGAAGACATCTTTTAGTTTGTTTGTATAGATGTTTATAATCTGTAGTAAAGAAAAAATAACATATTATAGACCACTACAAACATATTACACATCAATTACAATAAGTAAACAATATAAACACTAGTATACAACAAAAGGCTCATTTACATTACATGTGCTTTGTTTTCTGTCAAAAACTATTAACTAATTAATTTGTATGTCTTGTTTATATATAGGTGGTCTGTTTTTGGGCTGTACATACTTTGAAATAATATGAGCAGAGACGCACATACTGCTTGCAGAGAAAGAGATGGTAGATTACATGTAATATGGTGGACATTTGCCTAACATCATACCAAATCTATTGCATTTTCAATGCTTGTTTACTTTGGCTCCATCAAAAAGGCATTCAGATGTGTCACACATTTGCCATAAATTCTAAATGTTAGCACTCTAGTTGCTAATTATATCAAGCTTCAGTCACAGTGTGATCTTAGGCACATGATCAGAATGTTAGATATAATGTACCATGTGTGTTTCTGCCAACAGTATGTGTGACTCTGCCTAACATTACAATGGTAGGTGAATCAAGCTTCACTTACAGTGTGATCTTAGGCAGATTAGTAGGATTTTAGATATAATGTACCGTGTCTGTCTCTGCCAACAGTATGTATGACACCGAGGGCAAGATCTATTGCATTTTCAATGCTTGTTTACTTTGGTTCATCAAGAAGGCATTCAGATATGTCAATCATTTGCCATAAATTCTGAATGTTAGCATTCTAGTTGCTCATTATATCAAGCTTCACTCACAGTGTGATCTCTTAGGCAGGTTAATTGGATTTTAGAAATATGTGTGACACATCTGAATGCCTTCTTGATGCAATGTTTCACATGGGTGCAAGCAGAAAATGCATGCAGAATAATAAAATTGGCATTAACTACAAAGGAGGAGTACCCCCTGTACGGAATGAAAGCAGAAAAATCTCTGCTTCCTTCTGAAGGCCCAGGTTAGCACAGTGTGCCCCAACCCGTTACCGGACAGTGCATCTTTTTTATATGTGCTTAAAATTACAGTGAAAGTGTATTAAAAAAGGGCCAGTACTACTCACTTCAAGACTTTATTCCTGAGTGCATGAACCCCTATAAAACCAATGTGGCACCTGTGCCTAACTAGGAAGGCTTTGGTGTCTCAAGAAGTGTAATGTATTTAAAAATAGCGAAGTGTGCTATGTGCATATTTACAAAGAAAGATAATAAGGTCTACATGTTTCAACCATCGTAAAAACTCTATGGTTTTCGTCAGGACCGTGAAGATTGCACGGGGTGGTACGCACACGCTAAGGTGCGCCCAGCCCTCGCGCAATTTAAAGACCACAAAATTGTGATCTAGCGTAAAAGGGTGTGTCTTTTTCTCGTTCAGGAAAAAAACACTTGAAGCGGTAATTGTCGCTTCATGGGCTTCTTAACTACCAAGACGGCAAGTATCCGTCACTTGCGGTATGCGGTCATCTAGCGGTAAACCTACTTGGTTACTGCTTTCGAAGCCCCGTGGAGTTCGAAAGCAGTAACCAAGTAGGCGACAATTACCGCTTCGAGTGTTGAGTAGTACTGGCCCCTTTTTAATACACTTTCCCTGTAATTTTAAGCACATATAAAAAAGAAATAATAACCCGCTCCACTGTAGTCAGGTGTCGCAGCACACCCTATGGGCATTCGGCCTATGGGGTGGGACCCCGATGATGAAGCATGTCACCAACTAGGTTGATGAGTGAGGGGTCTTCTCAAAGGACATGCACTGTCCGGTAACGGTTTGGGGCACACTGTGCTAACCTGGGCCTTCAGAAGGAAGCAGAGATGTTCCTGCTTTCAATTCCTACAGGGGGTACTCCTCCTTTGTTGTTAATATTATTCCCAGGGACTAGGAGTTCCCACCTCACATAGCCTGTGTAACTTCCCTAACTCTCCCTTTTGTTATAAACATAATAAAATTGGCACCCACTCTTTTTTTGTATATTCTATCTCAATTTATGCCATTAAAAGAAACCTTTAAACCTCTCTCACGGCATTTCATATTCTTGTCTGGGTACCAATTTTATTATTCTGCATGCATTTTATGCTTGCACCAATGTCACACATTGCGCAAGAGTCTTGTAAATATGCCCCTCTTTATCTTATATTCCATCTCAATTGATACCATTACTGAAATACTTTATGCATCTCCCACACCATTTCATATGGTTTTCTATCTGCTATTCCTATCCCTCTCCATACATTCACTGCTTCCACCCATGCTAAAGGTTGCACAAGGCGCTTCAAAAAAAGGAGCATATTTACAAGTCCAATGAAACCATTACACAATTTCTAAACCAGCATTGAATCCAAGCTTAAAAAACAATTTATAAAGAAGTCTACCTTATAAACACACAGCTATGTCAAAGATTGTGCACGCAGCTTGTAAATATGCCTCTCTTTTTTTGTATATTCTATCTCAATTTATGCCATTAAAAAAAAGCTTTAACATCTCTCACAGCATTTCATATTCTTCTCTGGGTGCCAATTTTATTATTCTGCATGCATTCTCTGCTTCCACCCATGTCAAACATTGTGCAAGAGTCTTGTAAATATGCCCCTCTTTATCTTATATTCCATCTCAATTGATACCATTACTGAAATACTTTATGCATCTCGCATACCATTTCATATGGTTTTCTATCTGCTATTCACATCCCTCACCATACATTCACTGCTTCCACCCATGCTAAAGGTTGCACAATGCACTTCAAAAAAAGGAGCATATTTACAAGTCCAATGAAACCATTACACAATTTCTAAACCAGCATTGAATCCAAGCATAAAAAACAATTTATAAAGAAGACTACCTTATAAACACACAGCTAACATTATGGAAAAAGGTAAAAATATAATTCCTTAATTCACACAGACAATCACTATGATACTTGTCAAAACTCTTTAAGCTCTCTATCTTTTTTAAAACAATCATTACTCACCTTTAAAAATGCTTTGGAAGATGTAAAACAGTGTCAGTCACAGTCAACAGATATTCTTAAGCTGAATCTCTGAATAATGCTACCTTCACTGGAGCCTTTCAATAATGGCACAGATTCTTTCTCATTTCAGACCCATATTCTTGTACATAGCCAATAAAAATTGTTCCCACACAAATTCAAAACCAGCTGCACATTTTAATTGGTTGTACATTTCAAGCCTTTGAAACTCACATAACATTCACCCATCCCCCCAGTGCTCATTTACCCTGTAACCATGGTAACTCCCTCTTAAACCAGCACACAGTTCACAAGTTCATCATACTATGTTGCAAAACAATCCTTCAAGGCTGTTTGACCTCTCAATCTACTAGCTAATGAAATGCAATGTTTCTTTAAATTACTTTTTCTCAACCATTGAAATGACTTCTTACAAAAAAAAAGCATGCACCCTAATTTTCAGTGGAGATTTTTTTTTCACAACCGTATTTATTAAGAGTTCATGCATAAATCGATACAGCCCTCCACAGTCAGGAGGAGACTGTCAACGACAGACATTGAAAAAGGCATAGCAGTGAACCCAGAGTTATAAAAAAACATACCCCAGTCCCCTCCCAGACCACCCAACCCCAACCGCCCTACTACACCCCCCCCTACTACCCACCCCTTATCCCTCCCGAACCCAGTGCACGTGTTCGCAGCGTAGCAACATAAGATGCAAAACAAAGGTGGAGTCAGCCAACAGTCGAAGGTACGGGGTCCACATTCAGAGCCAACACATCATCAAGATCCGCGGGGGGGTCGAGGTGCAGACCCCTGTATTCCGCCCATCTCTTCCAAATTTTGTAGTGCTTCCGGGGACACCCTCTGGCCTCAAAGACAGGCAATTCCAGGCCCATAAGGAAGTCCAGTCCCGCTTTCCATGCACCCAGCGGGGGGGCACGAACACTTTTCCAGGCTTGGGCCAGATCTCGCTTGGCCACCACTAGTCCCAAAAGCAGCAGGTGACGTTTGTAAACATTGCCCCCAACATTTTCCAGGATATGAAGGAGACCCAGCCTAGGGGTACGGGGCAGGTCCCACCCCAGCACCTCCGAAAGACAGTCCCAAACTCCCGCCCAGAATCTGGTCAGCCTCCCGCAGGACCACACAGTATGGAGAAGCGTCCCCCTCTCAGCACCACACCTCAGACACTCCGGGGCGGCTATAAGGCCCGCCCGCCACAGCCGTTCTCTAGTATAGTAGGCCCTGTGAAGGTACTTAAACTGAATAAATCTGAGACGGACAGCTATAGCAGCTCCCCGGGGGGATTCAAGCGCCTCGCGCCAGTCATCATCATCCAAGGGACCAATATCAATCTCCCAGGAGGCCTTCAACGACGAGAGGGAAGGGGAACAGTGTGTAACCAAGGAGCGATATATCTGAGAAACCTTTTTGTCGCCTAGGTCACCCATAAATAGCTTAGCCTCGATGGGACTGAAGTCAGGGAGTTGCTCCAAGCCCACCAGACTCGGGCCAAGGGCATGACGGAACTGGAGGTACCGGAAGAATTGGGACTTAGGCATATTGAATTCAGAGCTAAGGTCCTGAAAGGACTTAAGCGTAGTACCGGAGAGAACGTGACCAAGGGACGAGATCCCGATCGCGTCCCAGCCGCCAAACCCGGAAAGGGAAGCCAGCGCCGGGAGCAGGCCATTATGCCACAACGGCGTCTCGGCCGTCAGTCTGCCCCACCACCCCATACGATGCAAAGCTTGCCGCCAGACCGCGAAGACCACCTGAGTGACCCTCGGCAATATCCTCCTCCGCCTGGCCGAGTACAGCAATGTGTGGAGCGTGGCTCCGCCCATCAACGAGTGCTCTAGAGCATAAGCCGGATCACTACGGTCCCCATACCACCACTCATTGAGCACGAGGAGGTGGGAGGCTTGGTAATAAGACAGGAGGTCCGTGGACGCCAAGCCGCCACTGTATGTAGAGAGAAAGCAGGTACGTAGCGCCACCCGAGAGGCGCCCCCGGCCCACAAGAACCTACCCAACACCGAGTTGACACTCCGGAACCATTGTGGGTCGATTCTATAGGGATGATTCTGCAGTTGGTAGAGGAGCCGAGGCAGGGCAACCATCTTAAAAATCGCCGACCGCCCATAGATGTTAAGGGGCATACGGGTCCAGGCCTTAACGTCCATCTGGACCCTATCCCACACCGGCCGAACGTTCCGATCCCATGCCACCGCGGCCGAGGCCGAGAGGAAGACGCCCAGGTACTTCATGCCCTCGACCACCACCCGGAGGGACGCAGCCCATGGGCAGTGTACCGAGTCACTCCCCAGCACCCACAAGGTCGACTTATGTGGGTTAAGAAAAAGCCCCGACGCCAGACCAAACTCATGCATGATCTCAAGAACGCGAGGGCCCGTACGATGCAAGTCAGTCATAAAGAAGAGCACATCGTCTGCATATAAGGCAACGCGGTCCGTGTGATCCGTCCCCCATACAAAGCCCCGATAAAGCGCGTCCTGGCGCACCCGGGCGGCCATAGGTTCCATAGCCAGCGCGAATAGGTACGGGGAGAGGGGACATCCCTGTCGGGTGCCCCTGGCCACACGGAACCGCGCAGAGACCGCCCCAGAGACACGTACCGAAGCGGTGACATCTGTATAGAGCAGCTTCACATAGGAAATAAAAACCGGTCCCAAGTTCAGTAGTGGTAGGAGAGTAAAGAGATAGGTCCAGCTGACCGAGTCAAAGGCGCTATCAATGTCCGCCAACAACAGCGCCGCTTGTTCCCCGGTGGTCCCGATCGCGTCCAGCGCGGCCTGGGCCCGCCGAATGTTGTGCCGCGTCGCCCGGCGTGGCATAAAGCCCGCCTGATCCGGGTGGACAAGGGTTGAGATGTGCGGGAGGAGGCGATTCGCAAGCGCCTTGGCCAGGAGCTTGGCTTCAAAATTAATAAGGGAGATGGGACGGTACGACTCATGGCGCTCGGGGGGCCTGCCCGGCTTTTGAAAGACCACAATCTCGGCATGCCGCCAGTCTGGGGGGAGGGTGCCACGCTCCCGCGCCAGTTCCAACGCCCGCCTGTAATGTGGCCCAAGCTGTAGGTGGAATGTCCGATAGAATTCGCTGGGGAACCCGCTCGGCCCCGGCGCCTTACCCGCGTTTAATTGACCCAGTGCGTCGCCTAATTCCTCCGCCGTCAGGGGGATCTCCAGAGCGTCACGAACATCATCGGAGACCGCCCGCGGATGGACCGCTGTGAGGTATTCCTCAATGCCATCGGAGGAAAGGCTCTCCCGAGGGGCATACTGACGTTCATAATGGCGCGCAAAGCTCGCCGCAAGGATCACAGGGTCTGTAATCGCCACTCCAGTATCGTCAACAAGCCCCGGCAAGGTGATCGGCTGCAGAGTCTGCTGACAAAGCCTATGGAGCATTGTGCAAGACTTGTCGCCCCACTGGTACACCCTACTACGCGTAGCCAGCCACGCCTGGCGTGCCTCATCTAATAAGACCGAGGAGTAAGACTGTTGCGCCTGTAAAAGCAGCCGCAGTGTCACATCGTCTGCCGCCGTCCTGTGCCGCACCTCCAGCGCCTCCACCCGCACCGCGGCCGCAGTAATACTGTGTTGGCGAGTCCGACGAGCCGTCGCGCACCAGGCTATATCCACCCCCCTCAAGGCGGGCTTCATGGCCTCCCACACTGTGATGGCATCCATCCCTACCGTGAGATTATCCTGCCAGTAATGGGCGATCGCACCGCGCAGATGCTGGGAGTAATCCGGTCGCTGCAGGTGCCATGTAGACATCCGCCACCGAAACGGCTGGCGCGCCTTACAGAGATCTATTTGCACCGCCACAGGGGAGTGGTCCGAGAGCCCGCGAGGCCGGATCGCCGCCCCCTGCACCCTGTCAAGGAAGGCCCCCCGGTACAAACACACAATCGAGGTGCGAAAGAGAGCCATGCACAGCAGAGACATACGTGTATTCCCGCCTCCCGGCATGCAAATGTCTCCACACATCCACCCATCCAAGACCATCAATCATGGCACTCAGCCGAGTAGGGGAGGCTACAACCTCGGCCCCTCGTCCCCTCTGTCTGTCTAAGGTCATGTCCACCACATCATTCCAATCGCCTCCAATAACAGCCAGGGAACGGGGAAGCTCGGCCCATAAGGCAAACAGTCGCTCCGCAAGGGCCCACTGCAACGGGGGAGGGGCATACACACAGCCGAACACCACAGGCTCCACACCAACCCTACCCTGCACAAACACAAACCGGCCCTGAGGATCGAGCCATTGACGCTCATGAGTGTAAGCCAGCCGTCTGTGAACTAGAATGGCCACGCCCCTCGATCCCCGAGTGAAGCCAGCATGAAACACCTGGTGGAAGCCAAACCTCTGCAGACTCAGTGCCCTGGTACCCATCATGTGTGTTTCCTGAAGAAAGAGCACATCTGCCAAGTCCCTTTTCGCCCAGCGAAGCACGGCCCCCCGCTTGATCTTGTCTAGGAGCCCCCGGACGTTCCAGCTCAGTACACGCATGGAAGCGCCAGGAGATACAAGCCGTGGAGCTTCAGCCATTGTCACGATGAGCCAGTACCCATCCACCCCAGTACCCGACCCCGGCCCACGACACCCTGTTTGCCAACATCATAAGAAACACGTGCACCCCCCAGAACACTGCCCTAAACCCCACTACCCCACCAACCCCAGCCCAACCCACAAGCAACCAAACACCCCAAAACCCCCCACCCCCACCCCCATACCTCAATAAACAATGAAGTATCTGTCGCGGTAAACGGTACTTCAGGCCCAAAACACAGCGCCCAAAGCCAGCCATACCAAGGGATCCCAACTAGTTCCCCCCCAAACTAACCAGACACACTCCCTGAACTACCCCCCAATCCCAACAGGAGGAGGCAGCCCATACTACATGCCCCGAACCCCAAAAAAAACATATACAGTCGAGTCATAAACAAAGCACCACAGAAAAGTACCAGACCAGGATGGCCCTGGTATGCACCAAAAAGGAAGTCAATACTGCACCGGCCAATGTCTGTCCCACCAACCACAGCTCAGCATCCGCAGCACACAGATTGACATATGAAAGGCATCCAGCAGATAGTTCCTGTGAACGGTGATCAAGAGCCGTGTTCAGAGTGATCCGTATCGGGCTGTGTGTCCCCCAAAAGAGGGTCCTGGGACAGGGACCTCCGCCGGGAGCGAGACTTGCGGTGACGTTTCCCTCTGCCTGACGTGGTGCCCCGGTCCTGAGACGAGGCACGCGACGACCCGGAGTGGAGCCCTGGTTGGACATGAGGTCGAACTCTGACCGTCTCATCGGTCCAGTTGAAGACGGCCTCCGGTGTATCGAAGAAGAGGGTCTTGGAGTTGAAGATCACACGGAGGCGGGCCGGGTAGAGCAGTGAGTATTGGATTTTCAAGCCACGCAGCTTGGCCTTGGCTTCCAGGAAGGAGTGTCTCTGCCGGTGGACCAGTTTGGTATAGTCCGGGAATATCATAATTTTATGATTATCATAGAGCAGGGTGTCCTTAAGCCGAGCCTCCCGGAGGATGACGTCCCTGTCGTGGAAGTTGAGGAGCCTGGCGATGATCGGGCGAGGCCGCTCCCCGACCGGCGGCTTCTGAGCCAGGGCGCGGTGAGCACGCTCCACCACGAAGCATCGCGACAGGGAGTCCGGGGGCAGCCAGCTCTCCAGCCACCGGGACAGAAAAACGTCCATGGGCCCATTCTCGCAGTCCTCCGGAAAGCCAACAAAGCGCAGATTGTTCCGCCTCGCCCGCCCTTCGGCATCTTCCACACGGAGCGCCAGGCCCCGCTGAGTCTGTTCCATGTCGGCAATCTTCTTCTGAAGGGCCCCAACATCTCCCTCCACTGCTGTGACCCTGGTCTCGGTTTCAGTAATGCGGGCGACCGCATTACGAAGATCTTGCCGCAGCAGCATCACGTCAGCCCCCACCGCGCCAATCTTCGCATCCAGCATGTCGCGGGACTGTGTAATGGCGGTCAGCAACGCCGCGTTGTCTGGTCCAGCATTTTGGCCCCCGCCAGCCGCACCAGGGCCTCCACCAGGGCCGGTGAACTTATCAATGGGTCCAGTCTTAGTGGCGGCCGAGCCCCGAGTCATGACTGCCACAGAGAAGGCAGACCAGTATCACACACCTGTAGTGAGGCCGCACCGCACGATAGTCCACCAACCAGGCCTCGGCCGGGGCGTCTAGGGCACACCAGGCCACACGGGATCCTCACGCCACTGGTCCACAGGACGGGCAGGCCCCCAGGAAAAACGCCGTCTCACCAGGGCGTAGTAGGTCGTCCCCGCGCCCACTGGCACGGCGCAAATATGGGCCACTCTAGCCCAGTCCACGAGTCGTCCGGCCGCCGCCCCGGCGACCACAGGGGCGGGGAAGGGCAAGTATCCGGGCCAGGCGCCCGACTGACACCCCAGTCCCCGGGGACACCCACTCGGCCGAAGGATCCGGGCCGGCGACTCCAGGCGGGGACCACCAAACTCGAGGTCCCGGCTCCACCAAGGCCAGGCAGGCCGCAGGTCGTCCGAGGCCCCCCAGGCACCAGCCCCCACCGCTGATGTGGCGAGAAGAGGCAGGGGGGGTCCCACAGCAGGTCGCCGGCAACCAACAGCCCGGGGTCGTGGCCAAAGGAGAGCGCCGCAGGCCCCGGATCGAGACCTCCAGTCCAGATGCGCCAAAATTGAGGCCCCGGCTTGCTCAACCGGCACTAGGCCGCCCGCTACTCCAGGCTGCCCTACCG
The DNA here is from genome assembly GCF_964261635.1 of Lissotriton helveticus. NCBI lineage: Eukaryota > Metazoa > Chordata > Amphibia > Caudata > Salamandridae > Lissotriton > Lissotriton helveticus. The sequence goes on along the minus strand of NC_136068.1, from coordinate 1,429,300,150 downwards.
CCGAGAGAGGTCACAGCGCGTCCCTGGCAGCACCGGATGACTCCCTGCGCCGTCCGCCGCTGTAGCCCCAGACGTGGTGCACAATTCGGGTCCGGGGGCCAGGAGAAATCGCAGGATAAGTATCGGGCCGGCGGGAGCTCTAGCAAGCCAGGTCCGCCATGATCGCCCGCTAAGCCACGCCCCTTCAGTGGAGATTTTTAACAAAGCTCCAATCATTTATGGTTATTCAACTGCACTGATTCACAACCACTTTTTTTCATAATCAAACTGCCATTTCATTTCCAGAACACATCTACCTTCAAAATGACAAAAGTCTGGTTTGTGGGTCATAGCTATGTCCACTGGAGTCAAAAATACGCAGCTAACAGAGCTATATACACCGCTATTGAAACTTAGCTGAATCATGCAAGCTGGGAATTGGAGACCTTGATGAGCCGGACTTCAGCTGGAAACAACCAAGAACGGAGCTTGCTTCACTCCAGCCAATGGGAGTGCTTTTTGACATTTAAATGAGGGAGCGAGTGCAGCCCAGTGTAACCAGGCATCTGATGAAGGCCAACGCCGAAAGGCATTATGCCCTGTCTTACTGGTGAATAAATGTCCGCTGAGATATTCCCTGCTGTGTCCTCTGCTCGTTTGTTTGAAGTGAGTTCTTTGGATATTTTCACATGCTGGCCAGTAGCGCGTGCACAGAGGACCCGCCTTGCAAGTGACTTGCGAAAATATTGGCACCGCTGTTCTGCTGACATCCAAGGTATTGGATTTTGCAAGCCCACCATGGGGAGAGACCTGACAAGTGGCCGCTGCAGCTAGCAGTCTGTGACTGCACGGGGACGCGGGATCATGGTATCTCCATGTCACGGCCCGGTTGGGTGCTGAACTTATGGTTGAGGCGTTGGGGACTCGAGGCAGCCACCAACACTGATAATGCGGGATCCACTCGGCTCCTATTAGCCACCTCCCCCCTTTGTCATGCACAGCAGCGCTCACAAGAGCACAAAACAGCTCCGCTATTGAAACTTACCTGAATGATGCAAGCTGGGAATCGGAGTCCTTGATGAGCCGGACTTTAGCTGGAAACAATCAAGAATGGAGCTTGCTTCACTCCAGCCAATGGGAGTGCTTTTTGACATTTAAATGAGGGAGTGAGTGCAGCCCAGTGTAACCAGGCATCTGATGAAGGCCCACGCCGAAATGCATTAAGCCTTGTCTTACTGGTGAATAAATGTCCGCTGAGATATTCCCCGCTGTGTCCTCGTTTCTTTGAAGTGAGTTCTTTGGATATATATATATATATTTATTCACTGAAAAAACCATAGGTTATAGACCATATATAGTTAGGAATTAGCATTTACAAAACCTTGAAAATTCACTGAAAAAACCATAGGTTATAGACCATATATAGTTAGGAATTAGCATTTACAAAACCTTGAAAATTCACTGAAAAAACCATAGGTTATAGACCATATATAGTTAGGAATTAGCATTTAAAAAACCTTATTTTACTCACACAAAACCATTGAAATTCCATATATAGTTAGTTGCACTAACTATATATCGCGCACCCGCAATCCACTGCTGATGATGTCACATATTACATCATTCATGACATGGTCAGTGACATCACTGATGACATCACTGATGACATCTCAAATGACATCACTGATGACATCACTGATGACATCTCATTTGACATCAATGATCACATCACTGATGATATAATTCATGTGACAATACAATGCATCTCCTCACACTTTAATATAACCTCTGTTACACCCAGTGTTAAATACAGAGTATAATTTTTGAAACCTTTGACACACCGATACTAGTTACTACATACGCACTCACTGATTCCTACGTCTACACACACATTCACTCATTCACCCATACAATCATTCATACATACAATCACTCATCTTTACAACACTATCATATGCACTCATACACCTATACAGACACTCACACTCTGCCACTCATCCATGGAGTTACTCACACACCTAGTCAGTCCTGTAAAGAATCAATCACACTTCCATTTTCTAATCTATACAGTTAAACATAGAGCACCTTACATTTTCAAACATATACAACACATACTTACTCTCTTATACAATCATTGATACAAGTACATATTGATCTGCACAGAGTCACACACCTCCCAGCCAGCCACACACACACTCAGTCTCCCATACAAATACTTGGGCAATCAATCAATAACCCATATAGTTACTCATATAGCTACTGATCAACACATGCAGCAGTTTACAGAACAACAGACATAATGATGCACAAATTAAGACAATTTAGTCACTAACCCATGCACTCAGTGAGACACATTTAATCACTCACTCATACATTCAGTCACGCACCTACTGAATCTTTCATCCAGACACTTATATATCCTCTCATTCTTCAATATGTAAAACATATTTAAACTTTACAGAAACACACAGTCACTGGATGATGTCATCAGTGATGTCATTTGAGATGTCATCAGTGATGTCACTGACCATGTCATGAATGATGTAATATGTGACATCATCAGCAGTGGATTGCGGGTGCGCGATATATAGTTAGTGCAACTAACTATATATGGAATTTCAATGGTTTTGTGTGAGTAAAATAAGGTTTTTTAAATGCTAATTCCTAACTATATATGGTCTATAACCTATGGTTTTTTCAGTGAATTTTCAAGGTTTTGTAAATGCTAATTCCTAACTATATATGGTCTATAACCTATGGTTTTTTCAGTGAATTTTCAAGGTTTTGTAAATGCTAATTCCTAACTATATATAGTCTATAACCTATGGTTTTTTCAGTGAATTTCAATGGTTTTTTAATAGCAAATATCAAAAGCTTTAAAATGTATTCTTCTTTAAATAAAAAAATATATTTTATATGTTTTTAATACAATTTTTTTATGTATTTTTTTTAAATAATTTTTTTTGATTCGCTCCCGGTCCGCGAACCAGGCAGCTTCCCGCTAGCTCAGTTTGGTGCAGCGACCCGGTCCGCGAACCGGTAAACGGTCCGTTAGCGCAACTGTCGTGTTAGAAAACAACATCGTGACGCGTCGCGTCAGCGTGACGTATCGCGTTGTCGCGTGATACGTCATATGACGCGCCGCGTTAGCGTACCCGGAATTGAACCGGTACGCGAAGCGGGGCGTGAAGCGCAGCTTCCCGGAAGCGATCCGGGACGCGGCGCAAAGCGCGTAACGTAAACACAACAGGTCATGTGACTTGTTAATAGCACTTTTCATTGGTTAATTTCACTTTTGGTTTCCTAATGATGTAAGACTAGGTCATGTGACCTAAAAGTAACACTTTTCATTGGTTTAGAACTATTGTTTTTCCCAAATGATGAAAACCCCTCCTTGTTTCCTCACTCTGACTTTCATCTTTGTGAGAGGAAGACCTTTTGTCATCACTGAGCAATGGCTTCATAAGTAGCTTCAGCTGGTGCTTCCCCACCACCTCCACCACCTCCAAGGAAGAGAGGACCACCTGCTGAAGTTATCATTCAGCAAGAGGAGGAAGAAGAGGAACAGCAGGAAGAGAGGCATTTTTTGCCTGAGGAGCCCAGGAGGTCTCATGTCAAAGAAAACTTTATCTGGCAATTTTTTAAATATCCCCGGGGCCAAAAAAAAGTCAATGCCCGGTACGTAACTTGCCTTATCTGTAAGAAAGATTTGTCCAGTGGGACAGATAAAAAATATAGTTACGGCAATTATACAATGCATCGCCATATGGACAGGTGGCATCCTAATAACTACAGTGCTGCGCAGCTACGTGACCTGCAAGATAATCCTCCTTCTGTGGCCAGAAGATCAGTTGTAGAGGAAGTGACGGGACCAGAGGCGAGGGAGATGGTCCCAAATATACAGATGAGGTTTGGGGCAGTCAAACAAGTGTGCGTACGTTGCGGTCAGTTGATTTGCTACAGAGAAAGTAGCATCACTTTAATGTTATGTTATTGGCAATTTATAAAGCGCGCGTACGCCCGAGGGCTTCTTGGCGCTGGTAAGATAAAAAACATAACAGGAGGAGAGTCTGGCGGAGGAGTTATTTCAACTTAGCAATTGATAATCATGTTTGTTCAGGACGATTCAGAAAATAAATTATCTTTTTTTTTGTTGCTCCTGTTGAGCCCTTTACAATGAATCGTTTTCGTTTCCCCCCCCCAAAAAAAACCAAAAAAAATATAAACCGTTCAAAGAATACAAAAAAAGTAAAAAAATGTTCAGAAAAATAATAAAAAAAATATAAAACAACAAAAATAAAAAAATAAAGTTCTTTTCAGAACTACCTCCCCTTTATAAAAAAATTGCTAGAATGTTTAGCACTCTGGCAACCTCTATTTCTTTTGGTTTGCTTCCCGGTTCGCTCGCCGGTACGCGAACCGGGAGCAAACCATAAAACATTTTTTTTAAAAAAAGAAGAGTAAGTATAAGGGAAGTAAACAGAGAGTAATGTTAAAAGAAAGACAGCTATAGGGACTAAACCAGAGATACTGTTTAATAGATCTATTTACCGAAGAAAAGATGGAAGAGGGTATAATTGTGAAAAACAAAATAGATAAGGAAGTGAAAGAAAAAAAGGAGAGTAGAAGAATAACAAAGAAGAGTTTCTTAGAGAATGTGACTGAATGATCAAATTAAGATTAAAACATTGGAATAACAGAGAGAAAAAACAGAATGCAGAAAACAAGAAGTAACAGAAAAGGAATGATTGAAACAGCAAAGAAATGTAAATAACATAGGGGCATATTATCAACATAGCTTCTAGGAAGAGGAACTCGGACCCCCTGCTTGCCGCACCGACCTGCTAAAAATAATTTCAGGTCGCTCCTTCTACAAAAACGACGAATGCGCTGTCTGAACCCACAATAATTGTTTTCAGATAACCTTCCCTACCATAGCGACGACTGCGCCTTGGCAGTGATACTGATCATGTTTTAACCTTAATTTTCTCTCAAGTATTTTCCCCACATTGAAGTAAACAGCCACTACCTGAATCCCCATTTAATGCCTGGATTCTAACCAATCTTGTATTCCGTGAAAAGCTGCGGCATCCGCCCGATAGTATTACGCGAATGACCATCCTTGCCCCCCCCACTGGCAAGTCTCAGGAGGCTCAACTGTCCTGATGAAGATCTAAAATAATATAGATCGAAACGCCGTCGACCTACCCAAGGAATTTCACTTGTACCATTGTATATAATTGTTGTGTGCGTTTATCCTTGTTGTGTGTGACAGTTCGTTCACTTTGATCACCTATGTCACGTCCTGCACCGTACTATTCACCTGAGCACCTGAAATACTGTGTATATATATATATATAATTTTGTGTCTTGCTATGAGAAAAGAGTAAAAATAAAAAATTCCATTTTTCCTACTACCAATGCTCCCTAGCGACTTATTAAATACTCGCTAATACCCTTTGTTCTCCTTTAAGGACCACATAAGGCCTACTCCGAACCATTGTTTTATAAAATTATCATTCTACCCCAGGTTCTACTGTATGGGGTCCCCTTGTATATAACAAACATATTATCAACATAGGCGATAAAAGTTTCGCAGCTTTTATCGGCAGAAATCTGCCGCTAAAGCCGCTTTTGCGGCAGAAAACTGCTGCTAAAGCCGCTTTTTCAGCAGTTTTCTGCTGATAAAAGCAGCGATAATTTTATTGGCTGTGTTGATAATATGCCCCTTAGTGTGCTTCAACTACACAGAGAAAGCATAATGAACAAGTAGTGAAAGAGTGATCAGTCAGAGACAGTGAGAGTAATAGAGACGGAGTGAGTGAACAAGAGTGAGGAACTATGAGAAGAGAGGGACTGAGAAAAAGAGTGGAAGGAGTAGAGTAAGTAAGTAATAGAGAAAGGAATGAGGGAAGTAGCAAAGGCAGGAAAGTGAGGGTTAAAGAAATGAAGCAGTGGAACTAATAGAAGTTAAATGTGATAGAAATGTAACGAAAATAGTACAAAACATTTACCTTATAATTGTCGTTAACTTAGTCACTTGTTATTTTTATACTTTCAATCTGTGAAAGAGAGAACAAACATTTGAAAAATATTAAAACATGTATTTAAAAAGACAAGGGAAAAGATTGAAGGACAAACAGTTTTTCAACAACTTTGACACTTACAGAAGCCTATGCTTCTCCAGGCCCCCTACACAGTCCTAAAAATATACATTTTAAACTAACAGTATCTTGATGCAGATGAAGTGAGGCCTATCTTGCAACATGGTGCATCTTTTGCACTGCTGCTGTCTCACAAAAGTGATGCAACGGCAGCGCAAAAGAGGTGCACAGCCATCATAAAACTGTCCCTAACATTTTAAATGATTGTTTCAGGATGCCAATAAGGTGTGTCCTATCCAGAGGTTTGTTTGAGGTGAGGCCTACTCAGGGTTGCAGATGAAATTTAGGCTTGTTGAAGAGTACAGAGGAGATAATACATGTGCAGGCCTACCAACGAAGTGAGTCATGTCCACTGCACTCTTGAACAAATGTCAGACCTCCTCTGTCTCCTGGAACAGGCCTAAACCTCATCTACACAATGTGATGTGTAATGTTAGGAAACACAGGTAATGTAATTGAAAAACGTGCAATTTTTTTTGCTCATTCCACAATCACATCACCTGTGTTTCCTTTGCTTAGGTATCTCATTGTGCAGATGTAGTCTATCATATGAAAGACTACGTAGAATGTGAGCACTGTATGCAACAACTTTGACACTTACAGAAGCCTCAGCTTCTTCATGCCTACTACACAGTTCTAAATGTATATCATAAATACAAAAAGTACAGAATTAATTATACATGTTAAATGGTTTATTTTTGCTGTTCTCAGAATTTATCAAATTTCACAAAAAACAGTGACTTGAAGGTATTCATCATATAACAGCGGGGGAAAAAAAACACAATCAAAATGATTGTGTTTAAAAAACCCATATAACATAACCAATCAGAAATCAGAACTCCTGAAAAGTAACTTACTTTCCATGACGTCGAAGGATATCCTATGAACAGCTTACACTCTGTTGTGCTGTTATTATTTTCAGCCCGCCACTTTCTGAAAGAAAAGCTCCATCGTTTTGACAAATATGTTACATACAATAAATGACTTCTCGCTCTCTACCACACTTTTCCACAAGGCCAAATCGTGTAAGAGCCATTTATAACTCTTGGAATTCTTCTAAGCAAATCCTGTCATTTTGTATTTGCGCAACTTTCAGAAAGAAAACGTTCAAGATCACTTTCACAATCCTGTACTAGTAATATCTCACCCTTCTTGCTCACTCATGTTCCACATTTCCTATGACACTGATACTGCTTACTATGAAGCAGACTTACACTACCTCTATGACTACTACAATTATTTAATTCTCTACATCACTTTTAATCACAAAGCAATTTAAAACAGTAGATAAAATTATATCAACCCCTAGAATCATTATAGGCCAGTTACCTACCCTAAATTCTCTTTTCTGAAAACAGAAAGTAAGAATATTTTTAAGTAAAAAGGCAACATTGTATCGTAGTCAAATGGGAATCATTTCCGAAACAGCAGCTTTTTTTACATTTTCAATAAGCTGTGTAATAAGCGGATCTTGTCAAAGGACCATCATGTCATATAATAGCTGCAGTTACAAATGTTCTTATTAAAATCAACGACTGTGTAGCCACAACATTTGTAATTAAAGTTGAAGACTTACTTTCATCAGGTTTATATAGTTGGAATTTTAAAATGACATTATAACCAAAACTTTGGTCAAATAATCTAGACAGCATTGCAGACTTACATTACCTCTACTCCATGTTTTGATTGGCTGCTTGAATTAGCTTATAAAAAGAAACAGTTTTTCTGAACTCATTCAAAGTGCAGTTATTTTTCCATGACGTTAAGTGTTATGGTAAGAACACCGTTTGCTTTGGGAAATACTCTGTTGTCCTTTAACTAATCCGTGCCCACCACTTTCTGTAAGAAAACCTTATTTTTTTCCAGGAACTATTTAAAACTCAAAAATAACTTTTGACTCTGTACTACACTTATCCTCAAGGCCAAATAGTGTAGGAGCCATTAGAACCTCTTGAAATTCCTCAGAGCAAATCCCGAGATTCCTTCCCTAAAATTTTGGTTTTAAAAACACCAGGTAAGAATTTTTAAGGTCAAAAGGCAATTTTTTTTTTAAAGTTAAAACAGAATCATTGCAGAATGACCAGCCGTTTCTAGACTTTAAATAAGCTGTGTAATGTCCTGATGTTGTTGAAGGACCGTCATGATATATAATTGCTGCAGTTACAAAAGTCCTTCCTGATATTGACAACTGTGAAGCCACCAAATTTTTCATTAAAGTTGTCAATTTTGTTCCATCAGGCCTACATCGTTGGAACATTAAAATGACATACTGGCCATATGTTCGTATAAATAATGTTGACAACATTTCAGACTTACATTGGCTACACTCCATGTTGTGATCAGCTGCTTTTACTAGCTTATTAAAGGACACTGATTTACTGTCTGGCAAAGTTAAATATATAAATTTTTCTGAGTCTACACTAGTAGTACTTGATACCCTACAGTTCTCGCAGTCATGCTGCCATTGATAAGAAAGCCCAAACAGGTGACCTACATCTACACCTTCATCATGCAATACATCAAGCATATACATTAAAAACTCCTGACAATCTTGCTGAATATTTTGAGAGAATTGTGTTTGACCTGAACATCTGTCTAAAAGATTTCGAATTTCAGACACACTTTCTATTTTTGTTCTATCAGTGCTACATTTCTCTAACACAGAATTCAACAAACTGCAAAATCTTTGATCCGAATTGACCACAATCTCTTCTTTTACATTTTCTAGAGAAAAGAAAACATTAACCACTACATTAGCTTAGCAGTTGACACCAGAACTGTTTTCAAATTGAAAACCAACAACATCTTCAACAAAATCCTTTTTCTTTCTGCTTATAATTTCTGGTTCATCGACTTTTCGTCTTTTTGCTACAACCTCTCTACTATTGGTCACATTTCTTAGTTTCCGGCCTACCACACGTTTCTCAAACAAAGGATATTGAGGCAAATGTGGCGCATACTCTCTTCTTAACCTATTGTATTCCTTAACACAATCTAGATCCGCACAAATGTTTGTGACATCACACTCAATCAAGTACAATCCCGATAAAGTTCTAACTCGTGACAATGCCACATATGCCATACCCTCCTTGAACACAGAACTGCCAATATTCACCAATGCACTGTCTACACTTAAACCTTGCGATTTATGGATTGTCACCGCATATGCCAAGCAAACAGGAAACTGCTTATGGCGAACATATAAGTCTTTTACAAGCAAAAACCTAGCAGAGCAACGACCAATTAGCTGTACTTCCTCAATGCCATCAAATTTAATTTTTAAAAATTCAATTCCATCTCTATTTCTGTATTTCACAAAATCAACAACATTACCCATTGATCCATTTACCAGACCTCTTTCAACATGTAAATTCCTTCTTAAAATTATACGGCAATTTAAGCACACATTCAGAGTCTTTTCAAAACCTGCAGTTTTAGATATAGTCTTCTCTAATGAATCCAATTTTGATTTCAAATTCTCAGACAAAATAATTGTTGATCCCATATGCTCTACTCTGTCAATAGCTTCCAGTTTCACAATCTCTTTGTTTTCTAAATACAACATTTTGTTGTTGAAGATGGCACATTCTGCAAGAGTTGGCATCAAACATATTCCAGATTTCTTCTCAGTAATTTTCTGAAAAATATTCTCAGGCACAACGTCTTGTTCTGGATACAAATTTGACAGTAATCGTGCATGTAAAGCTTCTTTACCATGCTCGGTCACTTTTCCGATTCTAACATCTTGTAGAATATTCTTGTAATCTTCATCCTTCGCCTGACGCATATTTTCACGCAGTTCAGCATAATTGAAGTTTAACCATATATTAACGTTGCCAATGCTCCCTAGGCACTTCCTGGTATCTTCATGCGTGAGCATTTTGAACACAGGTTGTCCTTTCACTGGTGTCAGCTGCAGAAGATCACCGAAAACAATGATGTGTTTGCCACCAAATAACACATCATACTCTGTTTTGAGAACTTCTTGCATTCTCAAATGCACAAAGGCAAGCATGACATTGGAAACCATGCTTACTTCGTCGATGATAAGAAGTTTCATTTTCTTCAAGACTCTTGAAACTTCACAACAAGCATCTCCAGATAACTTGTGGTATTGTAATTTGTTATCATGCTCCACTGGCAGCATCAGTAGACGATGCAAAGTAATACCTTTAATGTTATGTGCTGCCAGTCCCGTTGAAGCGGTGACAACACAAGACAGCGATGACTCAGTCCTTTTCTGCAAATAACATGAAATTGCTTTAATGAGGAAACTTTTTCCAGTTCCCGCTTCTCCACTCACGTACAGTCGGACAGGCTTCAACGACGTACATGAGCACTCTTTCTTCTCATGACTTAATCCATGATCAATTTGGTTGGTAACTTCATCATATATTTTCCTCTGCTCAACGTTGAGTTGTCTTTCCAAGTCTTCTAAGTTAACCGCATCCTCCTGAGCATGTGCCATGGCTCTTTGCACTTCAATCATGGCAGTGGCAGCTTCATTTTCGATTACTGGTCCTCCTAGTGGTTCCTGACTCAATGAAACAGAACTCTGACTGTCCTGAGAACTGTCTCTAGCAATCTCGGCTGCAATCGTTGCTTCCTGCTCGATTTCCGCATTCAACATTTCTAGATATTTGGGAAAAACAGGACATTCTATGGTCTCCTTGGCGGCATTGAAAGAGTCTTCGTAGCAGAGGAAATCTCCAAGCAGTTCCTCTTCTGCATGCCAAGGCTTGAAAAGTTGCAAAAGTGCTAAATAGAAAAACTCTTTTTTTCAGGAGATTCGCCACTCAATTTTCGATGGTTTACCAAGTGGCATTTTCTTTGCTTGACCTGACATCCCTCACTTCCAATTACAGCATACACTCCTTTATCAATATCTTCTTTGATGTTCCTCTTGAATATGTAATTTTGTAGAACCTCATACAGACAAACATTCTCGAGGTGACTGCTTCTATTTGGATAATATGTATCCAACATGTTGGTCTTCAAAATATCGGTACTGTTTGGCTCCTTTTCCGCCAAATACTCAATTTCCCGCACAGGTTTCAGAACTCGATTATGCGTTGCAGCAAGACCAAGACTCGCCCAAACGATACTCCTGGATTTGGCATAGAGACTTGCTGAAGACAACCGGTCAGAACATTCGTAAGCTCCGATTTCTCGATGTGACAACATCTTCAGACTGAAACTGTACAACTTCTTACTGAGGCTCTTTTCATGGGAAATGTCCTCCCACATATCCTTCAATTCTGTCTTTTCTTTTTTGGTGATGTAAGATGTCACATACCGAGCCACAGCCATACAGTTATCAGCCACAAACTGTATATCCATGTTAGCATTCCACATGGACAAAATCACTGGGTTGTAGTCGTTGATGTACTTGGACTCTTCGTTCCTTTTCAAATTGTATGTGTTTTTAGGTGTTTTCTTCATCACATTATGTCGCAGCGAAGACATCAAACTGTTCACTCTTCCTTTAGAAATCACCGGTCGTGGAAAGGCGAAACGACATTTGGTGTAGAACTTGTCCTTGTTTCTGAATTTACGACGACAGTACTTTCCACAACGATGGCTTTGGAAGCGTAAAACTTTTTCTCTTAGGCTTTTGTCTTCCTTTGCGTTTGGAACAGCACATGTAGAATACTGTTCTATGAAACTCATCACTAAGTCTTCTGGATCTGTTCCAAATTTAGGTGCATCCTTGATCCACAGCAGCATATGTATATGAGGAGCACCTCTTGCTTGGTACTCCTTTCTCCAGAAGAAATCCAACACCTCTCCAAGAGGTGGATTTTTATTGTTCATGATGAAAGACATCATAGCTTCCAATCTATAATTGAAGTACCTGCATACATTCACTGGATCCAAAGAGCACAGTTCTCCGGGTGTCTTGAATTCAATATTTTCAATGTTTCCATTTGCCTCTCGTAGAAATTCAAGTAAGTCTTCCCAGCCATACTCAGCACAGCTGAGAGTGAGGAACCATGTGGGAGTTCCTAAGTTCCTCAGCATACATTTTAAATCACCATGACGACGGTACCAGTACTCATTAGTACCACGCTGACACGCCATGAGATTAATCAGGTGAGAATCCAAAATACTGTCTTGCACATTGACTTTATCCATAAAGTCACTTGCCGAGATGTTTTGTATCTGTATACCACTTTTCAAGATGTGGTTCACTGCATATGACAGTCCAGACAGATCGCTTTCAAACAGGAGATGAAACAAATAGGGAATGCATTGTCGAAACCTAGCATCTTCTGCATACAATCGTAAAGTCCGGTATTCAGAAGCAGGAATTTGATGAGGTCGCTCATCATATCTTCCTCCTTCACCTGTTGGAAATAGCTGTGGGAAACACCGAGCTTCCAAACTTTCCTCCCAAACACTAATGGGACTCCCTTTGGCTTGTTTCATTTGAAACAACTCAATAGCATTCCCCATGACTTCCTTGGAATGCAAAGGATGAACACTATAATGTTCATATATTTCTTCACTTTTAGAGGGTTCTACTTTCTCAATTTGACCAGCACACAAATCGCTATCCTCTTCTTCACTTACTTCCTCTTCTGCAACATATACATTCTTATAGTACTTATTGTTTTTTTTCAAATACAATGTTGCCTTTTTGACTTTCCTAACATCCACTAAATCTTGCCATATTTTCTTACTCTTTGTCGGAACCCCATTAACTAAGATAACCAGAGGTTCCTCTTCCACTTTTTCTACTCCAATTGTATTAATGTTTTTCTTCAAATCTAGAGGCAAATAAACAACTCTTCCCTTTAATCCTCTCTGTAAATCTGATGGAGGCAATTTCCCTGTCTTTGGCTCCATTCTTACAATAGCCTGAAAGGGATGGATACTTTGAATCAAAATAGATTCATAAGTATTTAAATCCTTCAATTCAGAAGGAATCTCAACCAATTCCAGATTATTATGAACCGCTCTAGCAGACATCCAGTTTTGATTTAATTTGTTACAACAATAAGTACACACACGTTGATCCAATCCCAAATCAAAACAATTTTCGACCATCAAGTATGTTGCGAAATCCTTCCATTCACAATTATTTTCCCTTTCACTTTTCGCATATAAATCCACTAACTTAGTCTGATTCTTATAATAAGTGCGTCGACAACACACACAAGTGAAATTAGGCCTCTCACTTGATTTCACCTGAAACGTGGCAATTTCCTTCTGAAAATTATCTGTACTGGAAACCTGTACACTATCTTCCACATAACCCTCTTCTTCTGGGTCAATTTCAACATTCTCCTTTTTACTTCCAAAGTAACAAAACTCAATTTCTTCACAAATATTCTTCACATCTATTTCAGAACCATGCAAAAGAGCAGTGCATAATTGTTTAAGCATAATTGCTGGACTCTTAGCATAATACAACATTCTAACTAATTTCCTCACTTTATTATGATGCACTGCTAGCATCCTGAAATGATGAAAAACACTCTGGCATACTCTCCTGGAAAGACAAGCCAGTGAATGACCATGCAAACCTGTCACTTCTCTCACTCTGCAAGGATCTAATTCTTGCAACAACATCATTTTCTGCTTCAAACTTTTCTTATTAAATGTCCGTACAAAATCACAAAGCAAATTGATGGAATCCTGTCGCACACTGCAAATACTACTACACTTCCAGGTGTACACAGGTCCCTTAGGACGTCTTCCTAAAACCTCATTACCTAACACCTCTTCTGCCTCTGTTGTCACAAGTTTTTCTTTTTCAACTGGACAACCATCTTTCACCTCATAAGCTCGACCACTGGTGTCAACTGCATGCACCAAATCATTATCCTGGAAATAACTCTCCTCATTAAAAAATGCCTCACAACTTGAACTATGCATCCATTCTCCTGAAAAAACTTCACAAAAATTACTACGATTAACTATTCCCTTCCATCTACTATTTCTTTTGAAATCATAAATTGCCTTGTTTAGCTTCCTAATTCTATTGATTATCAAAATAAATAACTTTCGCTCAATTTCAAATGCCTGATCAATAACCTTCTCAACTTTTTTTTTCTCTTATAAAAAACCACTTTCTGTTGACCTTTCTTAATATTTTTTAACAAATTGCCAATTATCCTGTTGCGGAACATTCGTCTACGAATGTCCCTAAACTGTTGTTTCCTTCTACTATCATGCACAGAGTTATCTCCTGCTCTAGCAGTAACATTTTTGATTGGCCTTTCCTTTCCGTTTAAATTGCTTCTCTTTTTCTGGACTAAAACATTTTCTGTAGTACTACTTTTTTTTCTACAAATGTTTCTTATGAATGATTTTGTTGTCTTAGCCGGAGCTTCCTTGGTGACTTGACAAGTTTTTTTTGTAGAGGACTGCTGCAACAATTTATTAAGCTGCTGTCTTTGACGTTTTGTAGCCTTTCGGATTCTATCCTTAGACGGCATTCTCTAATTTCGAAATGATCTGCAGTTGAATCTGTGGTAAAATATAATAAAAAATTTTATTAACCACTATTACCAAACAGTAAATCAATAGCAGTCGTAAAAAATTTAACACACTACTTGTCATTTTTACATAGAATAATTTTTAGTGCATTGGCAAATTTAGTATTCACAAATAGTAGCAAAGAAATGGAATGCTTCTACATTTTACCTGTGCTGTTTTATATGTGAATCTGATCTAATTTTATGAGCATATTTGACTATTTTATTAAAGACACTACACATAACCTGTTTTTGAAGTTGTGTTTAATTTTAAATCAAACGGTTTACATTTTTACTTTTCATTTCCAGTAAATTTTAAAAATAAATGTTTATAGTTCCATAGGCTCAAGCAGGTCAGCTTCCCACCCTATGTCATACAATTCTGACAAATCGGCGTCCTCATCATGTTCTTCATCATCCTCAGGATTTAAATCATCCAAGGGATCTACTTCCACTGACGTTTCAATGACAAGTTCAATTATAAGATCGAGATCAACTGATTGCTCATTATCACTCATGGTTGATGTTGTCGTTATCTTTAAAGAAAGAGAACAACAATGAGATGCTGCAGAGTAAGAGACAAATCTCAGAGACTATAATAGTAAAATTGTTTAACAAGAGTAACATTTTGCAGCTATTATTTAGCCATGTCCAGCGATGCTGAGGAGGTGATGCCTATGTCCAAGTTTTCAGTGAACAGGACTCATCTCTTCTTAACCTTGGATAAGCCTCACCGACTCTGTGTCCCCTGCTCATACTTAAATGTAAAGGGGCAGATTTATGTTAACTGGCGCATCCCCAGGGATGCACCAGTTAATGTGCACCGCTGCTCTGCCACCCATGGTGTGCCGCATTTACAATGTGGAGCACCATTGAGTAAAAACAGCACAGATGCGTCACGCATCTGTGCCGCAAAAGCAGCACATTGCAGGAATCACGTCGTAAGCGCGACATGTCTACTGCAATGCACAGGAGCAAGCCACACATTGCATGGTGCATCACTCCTTATGCCTGTTTCAAACAGGCGTAAGGATTTGATTCAGCAATGCTATAAAGCTGACTCAGAGAAATCTTCTAAATTTCACTGTGTTAGTTTTACAGGGCTTTCATGCAAATGAATGCCCACCCTGCAACAAAACGCCTATATGAAACCTGACGCAGGTTTCATGTGGCACAGGACTTTACAGCATTACACATCTGCCTAGATGCATCAAGTTGTAAATATGTCGCAACATAGCGCATCTTTTGCGCCGCCGCTACGTCACAAAAGTGACACACAGCGGCGCAAAAGAGGCACACGGCTATCATAAATCTGTCCCTAACATTTTAAATGATTGATTCAGGATGACGATAAGGTGTGGCCTATCCAGAGGTTTGTTTGAGGTGAGGCCTACTCAGGGTTGCAGATGAAATTTAGGCTTGTTGAAGAATACAGAGGAGATAATACATGTGCAGGCCTACCAATGAAGTGAGTCATGTCCACTGCACTCTTGAACAAAGGTCAGACCTCTTCTGTGTCCGTGAACAGGCCTAAACCTCATGTGCACAATGTGATTCGTAAAGTTAGGAAACATAGGTGATGTAATTGAAAAATGTGGAATTTCTTTTCCTCATTTCACAATCACATCACCTGTGTTTCCTTTGCTTAGTTATCTAATTGTGCTGATGGAGTCTAGCATATCAAAGAGTACACAGAAGTTGAGCACTGTATACAACAATTTTGACATTTACAGAAGATTCAGCTTCTCCATGCCCCGTACACAGTCCTAAATGTTTACAGTTTAAACTGACGGTATCTTGTTGGAGATGAAGTGAGGCCTGCCTTGCAACATGGTGCATCTTTTGCATCACTGCTGCATCGGTTTCATGTGGCACAGGACTTTACAGCATGACACATCTGCCTAGATGCATCAAGTTGTAAATATGTCGCCACATAGCAAATCTTTTGCACCGCCGCTGCGTCACAAAAGTGACGCACAGTGGCGCAAAAGAGGCACACGGCTATCATAAATCTGTCCCTAACATTTTAAATGATTGATTCAGGATGACGATAAGGTGTGGCCTATTCAGAGGTTTGTTTGAGGTGAGGCCTACTCAGGGTTGCAGATGAAATTTAAGCTTGTTGAAGAGTACAGAGGAGATAATACATGTGCAGGCCTACCATTGAAGCAAGTCATGTCCACTTCACTCTTGAACAAAGGCCAGACCTCTTCTGTGTCCGTGGACAGGCCTAAACCTCATCTGCACAATGTGATTCGTAAAGTTAGGAAACACAGGTGATGTAATTGAAAAATGTGGAATTTCTTTTCCTCATTTCACAATCACATCACCTGTGTTTCCTTTGCTTAGGTATCTCATTGTGCAGATGCAGTCTAGCATATCAAAGAGTACACAGAAGGTGAGCACTGTATACAACAATTTTGACATTTACACAAGATTCAGCTTCTCCATGCCCCCTACACAGTCCAAAATGTTTACAGTTTAAACTGACATTATCTTGTTGGAGATGAAGTGAGGCCTGTCTTGCAACATGGTGCATCTTTTGCATCACTGCTGCATCGGTTTCATGTGACACAGGACTTTACAGCATGACACATCTGCCTAGATACATCAAGTTGTAAATATGTCGCCACATAGCAAATCTTTTGCACCACTGCTGCGTCACAAAAGTGATGCACAGTGGCGCAAAAGAGGCACACACCTATCATAAATTTGTCCCTAACATTTTAAATGATTGATTCAGTACGACGATAAGGTGTGGCCTATTCAGAGATTTGTTTGAAGTGAGGCCTACTCAGGGTTGCAGATCAAATTTAAGCTTGTTGAAGAGTACAGAGGAGATAATACATGTGCAGGCCTACCAATGAAGCGAGTCATGTCCACTTCACTCTTGAACAAAGGCCAGACCTCTTCTGTGTCTGTGTACAGGCCTAAACCTCATCTGCACAATGTCATTCGTAAAGTTAGGAAACACAGGTGATGTAATTGAAAAATTTGGAATTTCTTTTGCTCATTTCACAATCACATCACCTGTGTTTCCTTTGCTTAGATATCTCATTGTGCAGATGGAGTCTAGCATATCAAAGACTACGCAGAAGGTGAGCACTGTATGGAACATGGCTATGTAACTCAAAGAATCAAAATCTAAATTTGCCAAGCATACATGGGGGTGTATTTACAAGGACCTTCCACCACGGGGAAATGTCTTTAATTAAAATGGGAAAAATAACATCAAAGGGACTCAAATGCCTTTTAAATATACCCCAAGCAACCTATGAAACTCTAGCACTACATATCAAGAAACCTAATTGATTTCAAAAAATGTTTTTAAACACATCATCTAAATCAATTATATACCTACATTCAAGGGGAAATGACTTAAAATGCCCTAAGAAACATGAAAGCGTTTTTTTAAGGCTCTTGCACCATTTTTGGGTCACTTTTAACATGGCTATGTAACTCAAAGAATCAAAATCTAAATTTGCCAAGCACAGATGGGGGCGTATTTACAAGGACCTAGCACCACGGGGAAAGGTCTTAAATTAAAATGGGAAAAATAACATCACAGAGACTCAAAGGCCTTATAAATATGCCCCAAGCAACCTATGAAACTCTAGCACTACATATCCAGAAACCTAATTGATTTCAAAAAACGTTTTTAAACACATCATCTAAATCAATTATATACCTACATTCATCAGGAAATGACTTAAAATGCCCTAAGACACATGAAAGCGTTTTTTTTAAGGCCCTTGCACCATTTTTGGGTCACTTTTAACATGGCTATGTAACTCAAAGAATCAAAATCTACATTTGCCAAGCACAGATGGGGGTGTATTTACAAGGACCTTGCATCACAAGGAAATGTCTTAAAATAGAATGGGATAAATTACATCAAAGGAACTCAAAAGCGTAAAGTTAGGAAACACAGATGATGTAATTGAAAAATGTGGAATTTCTTTTGCTCATTTCACAATCACATCACCTGTGTTTCCTTTGCTTAGATATCTCATTGTGCAGATGGAGTCTAGCATATCAAAGACTACGCAGAAGGTGAGCACTGTATGGAACATGGCTATATAACTCAAAGAATCAAAATCTAAATTTGCCAAGCACACATGGGGGTGTATTTACAAGGACCTTCCACCACGGGGAAATGTCTTTAATTAAAATGGGAAAAATAACATCAAAGGGACTCAAATGCTTTTTAAATATACCCCAAGCAACCTATGAAACTCTAGCACTACATATCAAGAAACCTAATTGATTTCAAAAAATGTTTTTAAACACATCATCTAAATCAATTATATACCTACATTCAAGGGGAAATGACTTAAAATGCCCTAAGACACATGAAAGCGTTTTTTCAAGGCCCTTGCACCATTTTTGGGTCACTTTTAACATGGCTATGTAACTGAAAGAATCAAAATCTAAATTTGCCAAGCACAGATGGGGGCGTATTTACAAGGACCTAGCCCCACGGGGAAAGGTCTTAAATTAAAATGGGAAAAATAACATCAGAGAGACTCAAAGGCCTTATAAATATGCCCCAAGGAACCTATGAAACTCTAGCAGTACATATCAAGAAACCTAATTGATTTCAAAAAACGTTTTTAAACACATCTTGTAAAGCAATTATATTCCTACATTCATGGGGAAGTGAGTTAAAATGCCCTAAGACACATGAAATCGTTTTTTTAAGGCCCTTGCATCATTTTTGCGTTACTTTTAACATGGCTATGTAACTCAAAGAATCAAAATCTAAATTTGCCAAGCACACATGGGGGCGTATTTACAAGGACTTTGCACCACAAGGAAATGTCTTAAAATAAAATGGGAAAAATTACATCAAAGGAACTCAAAAGCCTTGTAAATATGCCCCAAGCAACCTATGAAACTCTAGCAGTACATATCAAGAAACCTAATTGATTTCAAAAAACGTTTTTAAAAACATCTTGTAAAGCAATTATATTCCTACATTCATGGGGAAGTGACTTAAAATGCCCTAAGACACATGAAAGCATTTTTGTAAGACCCTTGCACTATTTTTGCGTCACTTTTAACATGGCTATGTAACTCAAAGAAACAAAATCTATTTGTAAAACACTTGACACAAAGCAACATTTTAAATACACAACTTTCTTCATAATTTTCTCCCTAAAGCACACTATTCTCTATCTAAATTAAATGAATCTTTTCTCACCTTAGCAAATACTTTATGAGTTTCAAAACAGTCTCAGACACACACCAATTTGTCTTTAGCAGAGCAAAAGGTATGCACTCCAGAGGCTGCAACCAACAATGGCACAGAAATGCTGTAATTCATCACACATATCTCTCATGTCACCCAATCAAAACTCTTCCCTCACTTTTTTCAAATCAACACCCTTCCCCCCTCTGCCCTTTCTGCCTTTTTTGCATAGCAACCACCTCCTGAAAGACCTCTGATGTTTGCAAGTTCACACAACAATGTTTCAATTGAACTCTGAACTCTCAGTACACCTGCATATCCAGTGTAATCTTTCATGAAATGATTTTTTCTTGACCATTCAAATTACATCTTTCAAAGAACTCATCCATGCACCCTAACTTTCTGTTTTCAGCAATCAAAATCCACCAATCACTGCTACTGCTTCTTTAACACAGAAACTCCACAGTTTTTTTCATTTTAAACTCTTATTTTTTCAACTGCCATTTCATTGCCACACTTTATCTGACTGCAGCACAACCTTCTCTCACCATGTTTTCTGTCTGGATTGTTGGACATAGTTACATCTACTGGGCTCAAAGGTATGCTAATAACAGAAATGTACCTAACCTCAATTTACAAAATGTGGAAATTAAGTGGATTGGCCACAGAGGATTAAAATGTCACCAATTGATACCATTGGTGAAAACCTTTTTGCATTTGCCAAAACCTGACCTGTTAATTGTGCACTGTGGAGGAAATGACTTGGGCACTTTAACTGGGGTAGGTCTGAAAATGCTTTTAAAGGAGACCTTTGACCAATTGATGGCACTTTTTCCTCAAACTGCCTTGGTATATTCAAATATATGCCAAAGACAGAAATGGAGGTGGTCGAACCAATTTTGTCCACAAATTGAGAAATCGAGGAAGCATGTAAATAAGTCTGTTTCAGCTTACATGAAAGACCATGGAATGGGCTCCATGTACAACAATAACTTGCGTTACTACATGCAAGATATCTACAGAGGAGATGGAGTTCACTTCTCAGATGAGGGAAACAGAATTTTCATTCTGAATTTAAGACTGTGCATTGGTACCTACTTATAAGTACCTAAATCTACCATAAACCCAAAAGCTCTTCTCAGAGCTACCCTAACTATGATCACCATAAACAAATTTTAAATGTAAATTTTTTTTTACTAATTTTCACAATTTACGCTTTCCGGAGCGCTACCCGGTACGCGCACCAGACGCTAACCGCGCGAAATTTTTTTTAAAAATCTTTTTTTTACGCACATATGGACCTTCTCAGCCACCCTCAGAAAACCTAGGGGGTCAGGATACGTCTACCGTGCCCCCTTCTACCCATTCTGAACATTTTTTGCCCTCCATCTTGTATCTCAATTCTACCGAAACACAAAATGGGGGACTCCCGTAACGCTGCCGGTTCGCGTACCGGGGCGCTCACTGGGAAGCGCTCCATTAAAAAAGGTGGGAAAGTAATTTACAGAAAAACTACTGGAGACACTTTCACCAAATATAGATTAGCTCATACTACATACCAATCCCTACCATTTTCACAAATTTGATTGAAAATCCATTTAGCCATTTAGCCTGTAGACCTCTCTAAATACCCTGAGGTAAATTACTTCACAAAACACATCTGAACTGTTGGAATTGACAACCAATTAAAATGTTACTTTCATTTTCTACTTTTTTTACCTGACATTTGATTGGTTATGTACCTGAATATATATATAAAGAAAGAGAGAGAAACACAGCCATTTTGACTACTACTTCCTGAAGTACATTGCAAGATCATTTTCACTGACAACTTAAACTTGTTTTTAAAAGGTAAGATGTTATTTTGTAAATTTGAAAGGAGAACTATGTCATGCACTTTAAATTAATTTGGGAAAACATTTTCAGATAGTTATATACTGTCCCTCTGTAAGAGTTAGAGATTGAGAAAGGCTTGTTTATTATAATTATGGATTGATTTAGGTTTCTGTGGTATAATTATGAATTTACTTAGGCTTCTTCACAGGCACTTTTTAATAGTACTACTTCACGCCTGAAACCATACAGTACCCATAGATTACTTCTCAGTTATAAACTCACAAGTACCTGTCTGAACTTAAACCCAACAGTGCCCTATCTCTACTGATATATTTATTTTTTATGCAAATTACAGCAAGAAAATGGAAGGAGAGCAGATTATTTCCTTCAAAATTGTTCTGGAGAACAACACAGAAAAAGTTATTGAGGACAATGATGACTCAGATTTCATGGATGAATCACGGGACCATGAATTAGTTCAATGTGTAGATGCAGTAGATTCGCTGACAGAAAATGAGGACATTTCCGACAATGTGTTGTTAAATGTTCTGTTAAATTTGGAAAAAGAATCACAAAAATAAATTTATATTTAATAAAAAAAGCAAAAAAAAACAACAAAATGAACAATAAATAAACATACAATATTTCAAAATATCATTGTCTATCATTCTTTTTTCCTTATAGTACGCTCCCCAGACCGCTTACCGGTGCGCGTACCGTTTGCGCAACTACCGCGTTAGAAAACAACATCGTGACGCATCGCGTAACGCGTTGTCGCGTAATGCGTCATATGACGCGCCGCGTTAGCGCACCAGGAAGCGCTCCGGTCCGCGAAGCAAAGCGCGAAGTGCAGCTTCCCGGAAGCGATCCGGGGCGCGGCGCGGAGCGCGTAACGTAAGCATAACAGATCATGTGACTTGTCATGTGACTTGTTAATAACACTTTTCATTGGTTCATTTCACTTTTGGTTTCCTAATGTTGTTAGGCTAGGTCATGTGACCTAAAAATAACACTTTTCATTGGTTTAGAACTATTTTTTTTTCCCAAATGATGAAAACCCCTCCTTGTTTTTACCTCATTCTTACTTTCTACTTCCAGAGAGCAAGACCTATTTTTCACAATGGCTTCTGTAATAGCTGCAGCTGGTGCTTCTCAACAACCACCACCACCACCACCACCACCAAAAGGACCACCTCCAACACTGGACTTTGGTAGAGAGGAAGATAATGAGGACGAAGAAGAGGAGGAGGAGGAAGAGCAAGTAAGGCAGTTCCTGCCAGAAACACCAAGGCAGAGCCATATTAAAGAGCACTACATATGGCAATTTTTTAAAATTCCACCTGGACAAAAGAAGGTCAATGCACCCCAGGTGTCTTGTTTGATATGTAAAAATATACTTTCTCGTGGCAACCCCAACAAGAAATACAGCTTTGGCAATCATACAATGATTCGCCACATGGAGCGATGGCATCCTAATAATCTTTCCCAAGCACAAGTAAGGGATCTTGCTGCCAACCCCCCAAATGTCATCCCCAGCACCTCCAGTGGACAAAGCTCATTCGCCGGACCAGGAGGCCGAGAAATAATCCACAATATTCAAGCTCCTTTTGAACACTACAAAATAGTTTGTATATATTGTGGAGGAACTATTTGTTATGGAGGGAAGAGTATTACTTTGATTAACCGAGCTGGAGAAAATCATAAATGCAACAAGATGAGAAAACAATGAATCCTTTTTATTTTTTTTTTTTGCTCCTGTTGAGACATGTTCAAACCCTGCTTTTTTGTTATTTCCCCTAAAAAAACACTAAAAAAACACAAAATAGTTTTCAAAAATCAAAAAAAAATCAAAAAATTGTTCAGAAAATTAATAAAAAAATAAAAAAAAGAAAAAGAATAAAAAAACAGTTCTTTTCAGAACTACCTTCCATTTATAACAAAATTGCCAAAATTTTTATACCCTGTCTTTCTTTTTTCCTCATAGTACGCACCTCGGACCGCTTCCCGGTGCGCGTATTTATTTTTTTTGCCCCGCGAGGCCCTTTTAAAGCCTCCACATCAAACCTACGGGGTCAGGGAGGATCTACTATGCCCCCTTATGGTCATTTCCCCCTTTGTTTTGGCCTCCTCTTGTCTCTCGATCCTACCGAGAGACAAGATGGCGGCCGCTCCGGACTGTTTAGAATGTTGACAGACACTGGAGAGCCAATCAGCTTCGCTTCACGAAGTTCCGTTACGCGTCAAGTACGCGAACCGGAGCGCTACCCGGAGCGCGCTTACAGATATATATATTTTTTTGAACGTTAATTTATCAAAATCCACTGGAGCACATATATTGAGACCTAGCAAAGGCACATCGGGCTACCAGTCCCTACAATTTTGCCAAGTTTCGTGCAAATCCATTCAGCCGTTCGGGCTAAAAGTGAGGCCAACCGCCCTATGGAAAAATGAATGGGAAAAACGCGTTTTGGGACCCCCCTTTTTTCTCAGCCCCCCCTTGACGAAACCCCCCCCAAATTTCCAGGGGCTGCTCAGAAACAAAATGTTCCATTTTCCTGAAAATTTCAGCCAATTCCGTCCTCAAACGCCAAAGTTATTCGACATAGAATTTTCAAAAATCCCATAGGAAAAAAATCCTAACTATATATACCTACTGGCGACCGCCAGTAGGTAATATATATATATATATATATATATATATATATATATATATATATATATATATAAATTCACTGAAAAAACCATAGGTTTCACACCAGTTATAGTTAGCTGAACATTTTACTTATACAAAACCATTGAAATTCCCACGTTATAGTTAGTTGGACTCACTATAACTCGCGCGCCCGCAATCCACTGCTGATGATGTCACATATTACATCATTCATGAAATGGTCAGTGACATCACTGATGACATCTCAAATGACATCACTGATGACATCATCCAGTGACTGTGTGTTTCTGTAAAGTTTAAATATGTTTTACATATTGAACAATGAGTGGAAGTATAAGTGTCTGGATGAAGGATTTAGTAGGTGCGTGACTGACTGTATGAGTGAGTGATTAAATGTTTCTTACTGAATGCATGGGTTAGTGACTAAACTGTCTGAATGTGTGCATCAGTGTGTCTGTTGTTGTGTAAGCTGCTGCATGTGTTGATCAGTAGCTATATGAGTGGCTATATGGGTTATTGATTGGTTGCCCAAGTATTTGTATGTGAGGCTGAGTGTGTGTGTGGGTGGCTGGGAGGTGTGTGACTCTGTGCATAAATGTGTGAGCAGTTGATTCACTAGGTGTATGAGGTCAAGACTGCATGTGGAAACTGCTGTATGGGCGGTTGACTGTGTGTATGTTTGTGTTGGTGAGTGAATGAATATCTCACTGCTACATGTCCAAGTAAGTACATATGTAAAACACAGTGCATGTGAGAGTTGGCATATATAAATGACTATACATGAGTGCCAGTGATTGTGCAAGTGGCTGTATGGTCATTTGATATGTCATCAGTGATGTCATCAGTGATGTCATTGACCATGTCATGAATGATGTAATATGTGACATCATCAGCAGTGGATTGCGGGCGCGCGAGTTATAGTGAGTCCAACTAACTATAACGTGGGAATTTCAATGGTTTTGTATGAGTAAAATGTTCAGCTAACTACAACTGGTGTGAAACCTATGGTTTTTTCAGTGAATTTCAAAGGTTTTTTAAATGCTAATTCCTAACTATAACGAGTTTGAAACCTATGTTTTTTAAAGTGAATTATTAATTTTTTTTAATAGCTATTTTTTATAGCTATTAATTATTATAATTTTTATAAAATGATTTAAATAATGTATATTTTTGTAACATTAATTTTTCAATGTATTTTTCCTTTTTTTTTTTTTATCTTTTTACCCGGGATCGCGCACCCGTAAACGCACCCGTACACGTAGCGAGAGCGCTATTCCCGCGTGCGAAAAAATATATAATGAAGTATTTAAAGTAAATAATAATGCAAGACATTCAGTGGCATACTCATAAAAGTACTAATTTTCATTTTTAATAACTGTATTTCACCTTTAAACGCATTTAAGAAAATCTAGCAAAACGTCATTCTGACGCGCCGCGTAAGCGCCCCCGGAAGCGCCTACGTATGTGCCGCGTAAGCACCCGCGTAAGCGCGCGTCAAGCCATGTGACCTTAAAACAACACTTTTGATTGGTTAATAACAGTTTTTTTTCACAAGTAGGAAAACACCCCACCCATTTCAATCACAACCTCTTTGCTTTTGCTGAGACAACACCTCTTGTCTGTTCCTGCAAAAAAAAAATCTTATTCCACCATGTGTGGTTCCCAGAACCCTTCCCAGGACCAGTCCTCAGACTCTTCAGATGGATTCCTGCCTGAGGACTGAGGAAAGTGAAGGACCACTTCATATGGAAGTTTTCTCTTTTCCAGAGGGGGAGAAAAAATGTAATGCTGCCAAAGTCACCTGTAAGATTTGTGACACTGTCCTATCACGTGGAGATCCCACCCGGAAGTATAGTTTCGGGAATGCTACTTTAATCAGGCATGTTGAGAGGAGGCACCCGAATAATTATGCACGGGAGAGCACCAGAGCCCTGGCTTGCAATCCACCGCAAGATGGCCCCTCCACTTCCACCGGAGCTTCAACATCATCGTTGAGAGGAAGACCAGCAGTGATGATCCCAAATATTCAGCCTGTTTTTGGAGATATTACAATTCGTTGTAAGCAGTGTGACCAACTGCTCTGTTATGGGGAGCAGAGCATTGAACTAATTGTTAAAAAGGGGGAAGAACACCGCTGCGCCCCTCAGCCCTAATTTTCCCCCTTTTTTTTGCTCCTGTTGAGCAGTTTTGCATTCCCTAGTTTTGTTTTTGTTCTGAAAAAAATAAAAAATAAATTTTAAAACGTTTGGAAAAAGTACTTTTTTTTTTAAAAACTAAGAAAGAAGAAAAAAAGAGTTCTTTTTAGAACTACCTCCAATTCTCCAAAAAGAGCTATATTCCTTTCATATTGTGTTGTTCTTTTTTTCAATGAATGTGTACTGCATAACTGTTTGGATGAAATGACTGAATGAAGGGGAGCAAGTGACTGATGGAACAAATGACAGAAGGGGAGTGAGTAAAGGTGAGTTGATGACAGTGAGGAATGCAAGGTGAGTGAGGGGGAGTGAAGGGGGAGTGACAGAGTGAGAGGATGGAGGGAGTGAGAGTGAGACAGAAGGAATGAGGGAAGAGGAGTGAGGAAGTGAGAGGACAGAGGGAATAAGAGAAGGAGTGAGTGAAGTGGAGTAAGGTGAGTGAGAGAAGGGGAATTACTGAGGGAGCGAATGAAGGGAAGAGAGGGGAAGGGAAGTAAAGCAGGGGGACTGAAAGAAGGTGAGTATGGGAGTAGAGTGAGAGGAAGGGGAGTGAACATGGGGAATGAGGATAAGTGAGGGAAGTGGAGTAAGGGAACAGGGGTGAGGGACGGTGACAGAAGGGCAGTGAGCGTGAGTAAAGAGGAGTGAAAGAGGGTGGATAAAAGCAAGTAAGGTAAGACAAGGGGAGTCAGGGAGTGAGGGGACAGAGGGAGTGAAAGAAGGAGTGACAGAAGGGGACTCAGTGAGGGACCAAAGAAAGGTAAGTGAGGGAGTGTGGGTGAGTTATAGGGAGTGAGTGTGACGGAAGAGGAGTGAGAGAGTGAGGGGATGGAGAGAGTGAGGCTAAGAGAGAGGGAGTGAGGGAAGGGGAGTGAGGAAGTGAGAGGACAGAGGGAGTGAGAGAAGGAGTGAGTGAAGTGGATTAAGGTGAGTAAGGGAAGGGGAATGAGTGAAGGAGCGAAGGAAGGGAAGAGAGGGGAAGGGAAGTAAAGCAGGGGGTCTGAAAGAAGGTGAGTGTGGGAGGGGAGTGAGGGAAAGGGGAGTAAACATGGGGAATGAGAATAAGTGAGGGAAGCGGAGTAAGGGAACGGGGGTGAGGTTGGGTGAGAGAAGAGTAGTGAGGTTAAGGAAAAGAGTGATGAGAAAGTACATTTTGTTTGTCAAACTTACCTTATAAGTAATGTAAACTTAATGACATATTTTTAATAAATGTAATATCTGTGGAAGAGGAAAAAAAAATAAGTTATAATTTTTATAATATATATTTCAAAATACAAGAGACAAGGCAGGAAATTAAAAGTCATAAAAGGGTACTAAGAGATAAAGTAGGAGTGAAGGACACAGAAAGGGTAACAAAGGAATGGTGAAGAACAGAGAGAGGGAAAAAGAAATAGAGGGAGAGCAAATTACTAAGAGGATAATGAGGCGGATAGATTCAGTGACAGAGAGGAAGAGAGGGAGAGAGAAATGAACTGAAGGTGAGTAAGATACTAAAGGAATGTGAGTTATCAAAACTAAAGGAGGAAAGGGGAGTAAGGAAAGGGGAATGAGTGACAGGGAAGGGGGAGTGAGTGAGGTTGCATTCACGACAATGAGGGATGGAAGGTGAGTGAGGGTGAGTGAAGGGGCGTGAGAGAGTGAGGGGACAGAGGGAGTGAGGGTAACAGAGAGGGAGTGAGGGAAGAGGAGTGAAGAAGTGAGAGGACAGAGGGAGGGAGAGAAGGAGTGAGTAAAGTGGAGTAAGGTGAGTGAAGGAAGGGGAATGACTGAGGGAGCAAAGGAAGGAAAGAAGGGGAAGGGAAGTGAAGCAGATGGACTGGGAAAAGGTGACTGCGGGAGGAGAGTGAGGGGAAGGGGAGTTAAGGATGGGGAATGAGGATAAGTGAGGGAAGTGGAGTAAGGGAATGGGGGTGAGGGAGGGTGAGAGAAGGGCAGTGAGGTTGAGGAAAGAGGAGTGATAGAGGGTGGATAAAGGCGAGTGAGAGTAAGACAAGGGGAGTGAGGGAGTGAGGACATAGAGGTAGTAAAGGAAGGAGTGAGAGAAGGGGACTAAGTGAGGGAGCATAGAAAGGTAAAAGAGGGAGTGTTGGTGAGTTAAAGGGAGTGAATTTGAGGGAAGGGGGAGTGACAAAGTGAGGGGATGGAGGGAGTGAGGGTAAAAATGAGACAGTGAGGGAAGGGGAGTGTGGATGTGAGAGAACAGAGGGAGCGAGAGAAGGAGTGAGTGAAGTGGAGTAAGGTGAGTGAGGGAATTAGAATTACTGAGGGAGCAAAGGAAGGAAAGAAGGGGAAGGGGAGTGAAGTAGAGGGACTGAGAGCTGGAAAGTGGTAGAGGGGAGAGAGGGGAAGGGGAGTGAAGGAATGGGGAATAAGGGGAAGTGAGGGAAGTGGAGTAAGGGAACGGGGGTGAAGGAGAGTGAGAGAAGGGCAGTGAGGGTGAGTAAAGAGGGGTGATAGAGGGTGGAAAAAGGTGAGTGAGCGTGAAACAAGGGGAGTATAATATATATTTCACAATACAAAATACAAAATAACTTTTACAACATGTTATATGGTTTATTTTTGCTGTTCTCAGAATATATTGAATTTCACTTAAAACAGTGAGTTCAATACTACTCATCATATGACAGCGGGCAAAAAAAAAACCACAATTAAAAAGATTGCTTTTAAAAAACCCATACAACGTTTCAATAAATAATGTAAAACTTAGAAAAAACATATCTTAACTCATTTTTGATCCACTTACTTTTCCACGAGGCCAAAAAGTATATGGAAAGTACTTTCTTTGGAAATTACTCAATAGTACTCTTAAACTTCCATTTACTCGACTTTCTGAAAGAAAAGCTCCAACATCTTTTTCATCGTGTAACAATAGTTATATTTCCACCTCTGGCTCACTCATGAAAAACATTTCCTATAATACTGACATCACTCACTATGTGATACACTTGCACTACCTCTATGACAACTACAAGTTTTTTATTATCTTGATCACTCTCACTCACAAAGTAATTTTGAACAGCAGACTAAGTTTTATTAACTGCTCCAATCTTCATAGGCCAATTACCTTTCCTAAAATTTCGGTTGTAAAAACACTAGGTAAGAATTTTGTAAGTCAAAAGGCAAACGTTGTTTGAAAGTCAATTGAGTATCATTACAATTAGTCCAGCCTTTTTGACATTTTAAATAAGCTGTGTAATGTCCTGATGTTGTCGAAGGACCATCATGGAAAATAATTGCTGCAGTTACAAAGGTTCTTTCTGAAATTGATAATTGAGAAGCCACAAAATTTTTTATTAAAGTTGTCAATTTAGTTCCATCAGGTCTACATCGTTGGAACATTAAAATTACATACTGTCCATATCTTTGTATAAATAATGTTGATAGCATTGCAGATTTACATTGAGTACAGACCATGTTTTGAATTGCTTCTCTAACTAGATTATTAAAAGACACTGATTTGCAGTCTAGTAAAGTCAAATATATAAATCTTTCAGTGTCTATTGTAGTAGTACTTGAAAAGGAACAATTGTCGCAGTTATGCTGCCATTCATAAGAAAGGCCAAAAAGATTTTCTACATCTATACCTTCATCTTGCAATACAACAAGGATATACATTAGAAATTCCTGACAATCTTGCTGAATATTCTGTGAAAATTGATTTAGACCAGAATATATGTCTAAAACATTTCGATTTTCAGAAGCACTTTCTATTTTTGTTCTATCACTGCTACATTTCTCAAATACAGAATTCAACAAACAACAAAATCTTTGATCCCGATTTTCAACAATCTGTTCTTGTAAAGTATGGAGAAAAAAACAACATTAACGATTACATTACCATGGCAGTTGACACCAGAACTGTTTTCAAACTGAAATCCAACAACATCTTTAACTGAATCCTTTTCCTTTGTGCTTACAATTACTGGTTCATCTACTTTTTTTCTTTTTGCTACAACTTCACTACAATTTTTCTCATTTCTTCTTTTTCGGCCTACCACACGCTTTTCAAATAGAGGATATTGAGGTAAATTTGGAGCATACTCTCTTCTTAACCTATTATATTCTTTTACACAATTTAGATCTGCACTAAGCTTTGTCTCATCAAAATCAATCAAGTACAATCCAGATAAAGTTCTGACTCGAGATAAAGCAACATATGCCATACCCTCCTTGAACACAGAACTTCCAATATTCACCAAAGCACTATCTACACTTAAACCTTGAGATTTATGAATAGTCACCGCATATGCCAAAGAAACAGGAAACTGTTTTCGGCGGACATATAAATCTTTCACAAGCAAAAATCGAGCAGAACAATGACTGAATTGCTCCCTTTACTAAACCTCTTTCCACATGTAAATTCTGTCGTAAAATTATACGACAATTTAAACATGCATACAGAGTCTTTTCCAAACCAGCAGTTTTAGATATTGTCTTCTCTAAAGAATCCAATTTTGATTTCAACTTTTCTGAGAAAATAATAGTTGCTCCTTCATGCTCTATTTGATCAATAGCTTCCAGTTTCACAATCTCTTGATTTTCTAAGTTTAACATTTTGTTATTGAAGATTGAACATTCTTGCAGAGTTGGCATCAAGCATATCACAGATTTGTTTTCAGTAATTATCTTAAAAATATTCTCTGGGAGAATAATTTCGTTTGAAAACAAATTTGAAATTAATCGTGCACGTAAAGCTTCTTTGCCATGCTCACTTACTTTCCCAATTCTTACATCTTGTAGAATATTTTTATAATCTTCATCCTTTGCCTGTCGCATATTTTGAAGCAGTTCTGGATATTTGAAATTTAACCATATATTAACATTTCCCATGCTTCCTAGGCACTTCCTGGCATCTTCATGCGTAAGCATTTTAAACACTGGTTGTCCTTTCACTGGAGTTAGCTGCAGTAGATCTCCAAAAACAATGATGTGTTTGCCTCCAAATAACACATCATACTCTGTTTTAAGTATTTCTTGCATTCTTAAATGCACAAAAGCAAGCATTACATTTGCTACCATACTTACCTCATCAATGATAAGAAGTTTCATTTTCTTCAGGCCTCTGGAAACTTCACAACAAGCTTTTCCAGATAGCTTGTGGTATTGTAATTTATTATCATGCTCTACTGGCAGCATCAATAAATGATGTAATGTAATCCCTTTAATGTTATGTGCTGCCAACCCAGTTGGAGCGGTAACAACACAAGACCGCAATGACTCAGTTATTTTCTGCAGATAAGTTGCAATTGCTTTAATCAGAAAACTTTTTCCAGTTCCTGCTTCTCCACTCACGTACAGTCGGACAGGCATAAATGACGTACATGAGCACTCTTATTTCTCATGACATAAACCATGCTCAATCTGTTCTGTGACTTCGTCATATATTTGTTTCTGCTCAATGTTTAGTTCTCTTTCCAAATCTTCTAAGTTAACTACATCCTCCTGAGCGTGTTCCATGGTTCTTTCCACTTCATCCATGGCAGTGGCAGCTTCATTTTGGATAATTGGTCCTCCTAGTGGATCCTGACTCAATAAAGCAGAACTCTGACTGTCTTGAGAACTGTCTCTAGCAATCTCTGCTGCAATTATAGATTTTTTTTTTTTTTTTGTCAAAATCACTTTATTCGATTAAATTAAAATCACACAAGTATGCTATACATTCATAGTTGATTATTGGAGTATAAAAAATTTTTTGTGTATATAACTTAAAAACAAAACACATTATATACAAAACCAAGTTTCATATTTACAAATTTCATATTTACAAGAATTAAATAATTAAAATGTTAAAATATTTGTCCTCCTATTGCACTGTCTGTGGTTTACTACAGAATTTCATTACACTTATACGGTTTGTAATAGGAGTATATTCGATGATCTATTTACAATGATATTTACAAACCTATAATACAATCATTTACAGTGCTGCCCCAACAGGGCGTACAGTTTTTAACAAAGGCTAGGACAATTTACCAGTAGCTTCGCTCTATTTTGACGAGACCTAATGGACATAGTGAGAAAATTTGCTACCCCAAACATGATTAGGGGTGTTTCCATTAATTGTAAAAACAGAAAGGCAGGTTTCACTTGGGTAAACTTATGATCATTCAATATGGGCTTAATATATTTGTCTCTTGCAATGCTATAAAAAGGACAAAAAAAAAGGAAATGAAGAGAGTCCTGGTCTGAAAAGTCGTCACACTTACAGGGGGCGTTCTCATGCGGTTTACACCATTTATTGTATTCACCCAACAGGAAGTGAGACTGATCAAAGCGGAATTTAGTGAGAAGCCACCGATGGAAGGGTTTATTTACTACCGCCAGATATGGTTCGATAGCTAAAGATGTTATTGTCAAAAAATGTGACCTCACGGTTGGCTTCATAATCTCGCGAGTTTCTCTATCAGCTTCTCTTTTCTTTATATATTCCAGTTTTACCCAACTAATGTCTTCTTTTTGTAGGCCTTCAGGGTTGGTATATAAATCAGGGCGGCCCAGATATTGTGCTATTTTCTTAATATGTGAAAGCCACTCAATTTCAGCCACACGATCCCGCCTCATACAGTCTTTAATGATCGTGTGGTTCAATGTTAAATTAGGGTTAAGCCAAGTTTTAATCCATGCCCCTAGAGGTGCAAGGGACAACATATCTTCAATGTAACCCATCCCTAGTTCCAAATGGACTGAGTGAGCAGGTGTGGATTTTGATAAACCCAGAACAGTTCGCAGAAATATGTTCTCTGCCCTTTGGATTTGGGTTGTGTTCTTATATCCCCAAATAGAGGCTCCATATCTTGCTATTGCTATGGTTTTAGCTTTGTATATGGATAATATAGCCTCTGGTGGTTTGCCGCCAAGACGTTTGGCGAACCCCAATATAGCTGCAGATGATCTTTTTACTGCTGCGGTCTTGTTCTGGATTTGTGGTGCCCATGTCCCTTTAGCATCGAACACCACACCTAGATATGTAAAGGTTTTAACTTTACTAAGTGCGGCACCATTACAGGTCAGGGTTCTGATATTACGTTTAGAGTTGCCCACAGCCATGACATGCGACTTTCCTGCATTAATCACCAGGTCCAGGTCTTGCATAAATGCCCCAAAGGCGTTAAGTAGATGCTGAAGACCCCTCGGGGTCCTTGACATCAGCACCGTGTCGTCGGCATATAGAAGTACCGGCGTCACGGCTCCACCCATGCAATTATAGATTATTGCTGTATTTCCTTGTTCAACATTTGCAGATAATTTGAAAAAACAGGACATTCTATGGTATCCTTGGTTGCATTGAAGGAATCTTCATAACTGAGAAAATCTCCAAGTAGTTCCTCTTCTGTACGCCATGGCTTAAAGAGTTGCAAAAGAGCTAAAAGGTAAAATTCCCTTTTGTCAGGATATTCGCAACTCAATTTTCGATGATTAATCAAATGGCCTTATCTTTGTTTCACCAGACATCCTTCACATCCAATTACAGCATATACTCCTTTATTGATATCTTCTGTGATGTTCCTCTTAAAAGTATAGCTTTGCAGAACTTCATAGAGACAAACGTTCTCACGATGATTACTTCTATTTAGATAGTATGTATCCAACATGTTTGTCTTCAAAATATCTGTACTGTTTGGTTCTTTCTCCGCCAAATACTCAATTTCTAGTACAGATTTCAAAACTCGGTTTCGTGTTGCAGCAAGACCTAGACTCACCCAAATGATTGTTCTAGATTTTGCATATAGATTTGCTGATGATAACCGATCAGAACATTCATATGCTCCAATTTCTCGGTGCGACAATATCTTCAGACTGTAACTGTACAATTTCTTATTTAGACTCTTTTCATGTGAAATTTCCTCCCACATTTCCTTCAGTTCCGTCTTTTCTGACTTTGTGATGTAAGACGTCACATATCGAGCCACAGCAATAGAGTTGTAAGCAACATATTGAATATAATCATGTTAGCATTCCACATGGACTGGGTTGTAGTCATTTATGTTTTTGGACTCTTCATTTCTTCTTAAGTTGTATGTATTTTTCGGTGATTTTCTTGTCACAGTATGTCGCAGAGAAGACGTAAAATTGTTTACTCTTCCTTTAGATATTACTGGTCGTGGAAATACAAAACGACATTTTGTGTAGAACTTGTCCTTGGATTTGAACTTTCACAACAGCATTTTCCACAACGATGGGTTTGAAAGCGTAAAACTTGATGTCTTAAATTGTTTTCTTCTGCACTTTTCGGAACAGCACATGTAGAATACTGTTCAATGAAACTCATCACTGTGTCATCAGAATCTGTTCCAAATTTGGGTGCATCTTTGATCCATAGCAGCATATGTATGTGAGGAGCACCTCTTGCTTGATACTCCTTTCTCCAAAAGAAATCCAAAACCTCTCCAAGCGGAGGATTTTTCTTGTTTGTGATAAAAGACATCATAGCTTCAAATCTATGATTGAAATACCTGCATACATTAACTGGATCCAAAGAGCACAGTTCTCCAGGTGTCTTGTATTCTATATTTTCAATGTTTGCATTTGCCTCTCTTAGAAATTGAAGTAAGTCTTCCCAAGCATACTCAGCACAGCTAAGAGTGAGGAACCATGTAGGAGTTCCCAAGTTTCTTAGCATACATTTCAATTCCCCATGACGACGGTACCAATACTCGTTAGTACCACGCTGACATGCCATGAGATTAATTAGGTGAGATTCCAAAATACTGTCTTGCAGTTTGACTTTATCCATAAAGGCCCTTGCCGAAACATTTTGCAAATGTACTCCACTTTTCAGTGTATGGTTCACTGCATAAGAAAGTCCAGACAAGTCACTCTCAAACAGTAGATGAAACAAATATGGAATGCATTGACGAAACCTTGGATCTTCCGCATATAATCTTAAAGTATTCAGATGCAGGAATTTGAACAGGTTGGTCGTCATATCGTCCACCTTGACCTGTTGGAAATAACTGAGGAAAACAACGAGCTTCCAAACTTTCTTCCCATACACTAATGGGACATCCTTTTGCTTCTTTCATTTGAAACAAGTCAATAGCATTCCCCATTACCTCTTTGGAATGCAAAGGATGAACACTATAATGTTTATACATTTCTTCAGTTCTAGAGACATCTACTTTTTCAATTTGCCCAGCTGAGAAATCACTGTCCTCTTCTACAGTTGTTTCCTCTTCCCCTACATATTCATTTTTGTAGTACTGATTGTTTTTTACCAAATACAACATTGCCTTTTTGACTTTCCTAACATCCACTAATTCTTGCCAGATTGTCTTACTCTTTGTAGGAACGCCATTAACTAGAATAACCAGAGGTTCCTCTTTCACTTTTTCAACACCAATTGTATCAATATTTTTCTTAAAATCTAGAGGCAAATAAACAACTCTTCCCTTTAATCCTCTCTGTAAATCTGAAGGAGGCAATTTCCCTGTTTTAGGCTCCATGCGAACAATAGCCTGAAAAGGATGCACACATTGAATCAGAATAGACTCATAGGTATTTAAATCCATCAATTTAGAATGAATGTCTACCAACTCAAGATTATTATGAACAGCTCTAGCAGTCATTCTGTTTTCATTTAATTTATTATAACAATATTTACAAATACGTTGATCAGAACCCAAATCAAAACAATTTTCTACCAACAAATAAGTTGCAAAATCCTTCCACTCATTATTATTTTCCATTTCACTTTTAACATATAAATCAACTAACCTAGTCTGATTCTTATAATGAGTTCGTCGACAACACACACAAGAAAAAGTAGGCCTTTCACTTGAATAGACCTTAAACTTTGTAATTTCATGGTCAAATTTTTCTGTACTTGAAATCTATACATTCGATTCCACATTACCTTCTATTACTGTATCAGTTTCTGCACTGTCCTCTTTTTCACCAA
Organism: Lissotriton helveticus; assembly: GCF_964261635.1. NCBI lineage: Eukaryota > Metazoa > Chordata > Amphibia > Caudata > Salamandridae > Lissotriton > Lissotriton helveticus. Next base: position 1,429,263,733 of record NC_136068.1, on the reverse strand, counting down.
AATAACAAAACTCAATTTCTTCACAAATGTTCTTCACATCTAATTCAGATCCATGAAAAAGAGCACTGTTTAACTGTTTTAGCTTAAGTGCTGGACTTTTTGCATAATACAACCTTCTCACTAATTTCCTCACTTTATTATGATGCACTGCTAACATCCTAAAATGGTGAAAAACACTCTGACATACTTTTCTTGAAAGACAAGCCAGTGAATGTCCATGCAAACCTGTTTTTCTCTCACTCTGCAAGGATCTAACTCTTGCAACATCTTCATCTTTTGTTTTAGACTTTTCTTAGTATATGTCTGTAAGAAATTGAGAAACAAATCAATTGAATCCTGTCGCACACTACAAATACTACTACAATTCCAAGTATACACTGGAGCCTTAGGACATCTCCCTAAAACTTCATCAGCTAACACCTCTTCTGCATTTCTAGGCACAATTTTTTCTTTTTCAACTGGACAACCGTCCTTCACCTCATATGCTCGACCACTGGTGTCAACTGCATGCACCAAATCATTATCCTGAAAGTAACTCTCTTCATTAAAAAATGTCTCACAACTTGAACTATGCATCCATTCTCCAGAAAAAATATCACAAAAATGAGTCCGATTAATTACTCTTTTCCACTTACATTTTGATTTCAAAACATTGATTACCTTATCTAGTGTACGAATTCTATTGATTACTAAACTGAATAATTTTTTTTCACTTCAAAAGCCTGATCCACAATCTTCACTATACTTTTCTTTTTTTTTAAAAAGCAGTTTTCTTTTTATATTTTTAAAAAAAATGTAATACATTTAAAACAATTCTGTTATAAAACATTCGTCTACGAATGTCAATAAATGGATTTCTCCATCTCTTACTAAAGACAATATCATCTCCCTCTACAGGTCTAACATTTTTTGGGGGGCTCTGCTTTTTCTTTGTATTTACAGATGATTTTTTTTCTTTGAAACAATATCCAGATGTTTTTTACATTGCGTTAATTTCCTTAAAAACTCCTTTGTTTGCTTACCAGGAGCATTCTTTTTTTTCACTAAAGATTGTGTTTTGGATGAATCTTCTAAATGTGTTTTCTTGGACAATGAAGCATGTTTAAAACTTTTTCTTCTTTCCTTCGTCGGCATATTCTTTTATCTTTCTATAAATGATTACAATCTGTGGTAAAGAAAAAATAACATATTATAGACCACTACTAACATACTACATAGCAATGACAATAAGTAAACGATATAAACACTAGTTTACAACATAACTATGTTTATAGCACAGCAACTGTGTCACAGCAACAGTGCAGTACAGTTTCATTATTAATCTCACTCTCTGCCTGCACCATCTCTCTCTTTGTGTGTGTCATCTCTCTCTTTGCGTGTGTCATCTCTCTCTCTGCCTGTGCCATCTCTCTTAGCGTGTGTCATCTCACTCTCTGCCTGCGCCATTTCTCTCCTTGCGTGTGTCATCTTGCTCTGTTTCTGTCCCATCTCTCTCTTTGTGTGTGTCATCTCTCTGTTTGCGTGTGTCATCTCAATCTCTGCCTGTGTCACCTCTCTCTTTGTGTGTGTCATCTCTCTCTTTGTGTGTGTCATCTCTCTCCTTGTGTGTGTCATCTCACTCAGTCCCTGCACCATCTCTCTCTTTGTGAGTGTCATTTCTCTCTTTGTGTGTGTCATCTCTCTCTTTGTATGTGTCATCTCTCTCTTTGCGTGTGTCATCACACTCTCTGCCTGCGCTATCTCTCTCTTTCCGTGTGCCATCTCACTCTCTGCCTGCGCCATCTCTCTTTGCGCGTGTCATTTCGCTCAGTTTCTGCCCCATCTCACTCTTTGTGTGTCATCTCTCTGTTTGCGTGTGTCATATCAATCTCTGTGTGTACGATCTCTCTCTTTGTGTGTCATCTCTCTCTTTATGTGTGTCATCTCTCTCCTTGTGTGTGTCATCTCACGCATTCCCTGCACCATTTCTCTCTTTCTGTGTGTCATTTCTCTCTTTGCGTGTGTCATCTCACTCTGTGCCTGCCCCATCTCTCTCTTTGTGTGTGTCATCTGTCTCTTTGTGTGTGTCATCTCTCTCTTTGCGTGTGTCATCTCACTTTGTGCATGCCCCATCTCTCTCTTTGTGTATGTCATCGATCTCTTTGCGTGTGTCATCACACTCTCTGCCTGCGCTATCTCTCTCTTTCTGTGTGCCATCTCACTCTCTGCCTGCACCATCTCTCTCTTTGCGTGTGTCATCTCGCTCTGTTTCTGCCCCATCTCTCTCTTTGTGTGTGTCATCTCACTCAGTCCCTGCACCATCTCTCTCTTTGTGTGTGTCATTTCTCTCTTTGCGTGTGTCATCTCACTCTGTGCCTGCCCCATCTCTCTCTTTGTGTGTGTCATCTCTCTCTTTGTGTGTGTCATCTCTTTCTTTGCGTGTGTCATCTCACTCTGTGCCTGCACCATCTCTCTCTTTCTGTGTATCATCTCTCTCTTTGTGTGTGTCATCTCTCTCCTTGCGTGTGTCATCTCACTCTCTACCTGGGCTATCTCTCTCTTTCCGTGTGCCATCTCACTCTCTGCCTGCGCCATCGCTCTGTTTGCGTGTGTCATCTCGCTCTGTTTCTGGCCCATCTCTCTCTTTGTGTGTGTCATCTCTCTGTTTGCATGTGTCATCTCAAATTCTGTCTGCACGATCTCTCTCTTTGTGTCTATCATCTCTCTTTTTGTGTGTGTCATCTCTCTCTTTGTGTGCGTCATCTCTCTCCTTGTGTGTGTCATCTCACTCAGTCCCTGCACCATCTCTCTCTTTGTGTGTGTCATTTCTCTCTTTGCGTGTGTCATCTCACTCTGTGCCTGCCCCATCTCTCTCTTTGTGTGTGTCATCTCTCTCTTTGTGTGTGTCATCTCTTTCTTTGCGTGTGTCATCTCACTCTGTGCCTGCACCATCTCTCTCTTTCTGTGTGCCATCTCTCTCTTTGTATGTGTCATCTCTTTCCTTGCGTGTGTCATCTCACTCTCTACATGCGCTATCTCTCTCTTTCCGTGTGCCATCTCACTCTCTGCCTGCGCCATCGCTCTGTTTGCGTGTGTCATCTCGCTCTGTTTCTGCCCCATCTCTCTCTTTGTGTCTGTCATCTCTCTCTTTGTGTGTGTCATCTCTCTCTTTGTGTGCATCATCTCTCTCCTTGTGTGTGTCATCTCACTCAGTCCCTGCACCATCTCTCTCTTTGTGTGTGTCATTTCACTCTTTGCTTGTGTCATCTCACTCTGTGCCTGCCCCATCTCTCTCTTTGTGTGTGTCATCTCTCTCTTTCCGTGTGCCATCTCACTCTCTGCCTGCACCATCTCTCTCTTTGCGTGTGTCATCTCGCTCTGTTTCTGCCCCATCTCTCTCTTTGTGTGTGTCATCTCACTCAGTCCCTGCACCATCTCTCTCTTTGTGTGTGTCATTTCTCTCTTTGCGTGTGTTATCTCACTCTGTGCCTGCCCCATCTCTCTCTTTGTGTGTGTCATCTCTCTCTTTGTGTGTGTCATCTCTTTCTTTGCGCGTGTCATCTCACTCTGTGCCTGACCATCTCTCTCTTTGTGTGTGTCGTCTCTCTCTTTGTGTGTGTCATCTCTCTCCTTGCGTGTGTCATCTCACTCTCTACCTGTGCTATCTCTCTCTTTCCGTGTGCCATCTAACTCTCTGCCTGCACCATCTCTCTCTTTGCATATGTCATCTTGCTCTGTTTCTGCCCCATCTCTCTCTTTGTGTGTGTCATCTCTCTGTATGCATGTGTCATCTCAATCTCTGTCTGCACGATCTCTCTCTTTGTGTCTGTCATCTCTCTCTTTGTGTGTGTCATCTCTCTCTTTGTGTGTGTCATCTCTCTCCTTATGTGTGTCATCTCACTCAGTCCCTGCACCATCTCTATCTTTGTGTGTGTCATCTCGCTCTGTTTCTGCCCCTTCTCTCTCTTTGTGTGTGTCATCTCTCTCTTTGTGTGTGTCATCTCTCTCTTTGTGTGTGTCATCTCTCTCTTTGTGTGTGTCATCTCTCTGTTTGCGTGTATCATCTCAATCTCTGTCTGCACAATCTCTCTCTTTGTGTCTGTCGTCTCTCGCTTTGTGTGTGTCATCTCTCTCCTTGTGTGTGTCATCTCACTCAGTACCTGCACCATCTCTCTCTTTGTGTGTGTCCTTTTTTCTCTTTGCGTGTGACATCTCACTCTCTGCCTGTGTCATCTCACTCTCTGCCTGTGTCATCTATCTCTAATCCAGCATTGAATCAAACCATCAGAAACAATATAAAAAAAGCGTACCCTAGAAGCAAAGAGATGCAAACTGTGAGTAGACACAGGTGACATTATAGAAAAAGGTGCAAATATAATTCCTCATTTCACACAGACACTCAGTGTGATCCTTGTCAAAAATGTTAAAGCAATATATTTTTACCAAAAAACATTTACCATAGTAAATCGTTTTAGACACAGAGCACAGCCCATTTAAATGACCACTACATTACATTTCCAATACGCACCATTACATTTTTTACCAGCATTACATAAAAACATGACACACAATGCAAGAATAAAGAAGCCCAATAAGCTTCTTAATCTTCCCCACTACATTACAAGGCAGAAACCTGACTCATTGCCAAAATACATTTGCACCATTACATTTTTCAATATAGCAGCTAATCCTGTGCAATGGTTCTTTCAATGACTTTTTCTCAACCATTAGAATTACTTCTTACAAAAAACAGAAGCATGCACCCTAATTTTCAGTGGAGAATTTTAAGAAACCACCAATCATTTCTTGTTTTTCAAGTGCACTGAATCTCAACCACTTTTTTTCATAACTCCTACTTTCAAACTGCCATTTCATTTCCACAACTCATCTGAATACAACCACGTCTACCTTCAAGATGCCTAAAGTCTGGATTGTGGGTCATAGCTTTGTTCACTGGAGTGAAAAGTATGCAGCAAACAGAGGTATTCCCAACCTTGATTTACCAAATGTGGATATAATGTGGAATGGCCAGAGAGGATTGAGATGTCACCAATTGATACCATTGGTAAAATCCTTTATGCATCTACCACACCCTGACCTCATAATTGTGCACTGTGGTGGCAATGACCTGGGCACTTTGACTGGGGTAGGTCTGGAAATGCTTTTAAAGGACACCTTTGGGCAACTGATGTATCGTTTTCCAAAAACTGCCTTGGTATATTCTAATATATGCCAAAGGCAAAAATGGAACTGGTCCAACCAATTTTGTCCACAGATTGAGAAAGCAAGGAAACATGTGAATAAATCTGTTTCTGCTTTCCTCAGAGACTATGGTATGGGTTCTATATACCACAACAACTTGCGTTACAACATGCAAGGCATCTATAGGAGAGATGGCGTACATTTTACAGATGAGGGGAATAGAGTCTTCCTCTTGAATTTTAGACTCTGCATCGGTACCTACTTGTAGGTACAAAAAAACACCCACATAACACAACAGCTCTTTTCAGAGCTACCCTACCTCTAAGCACTCTAAATTCTTTTTTACTCTCATTTTTTTCACTGTTTTTCCCCGTGGTGCGCTCCGTGTACGCGTACCTGTAAACGCCCGTGTAAGCGCACCCTGAGCATACTCCACGAAATGTTAAAAAAAAAAATAGTGTTTTTGCCCTTCAGGGTCCTCCTAGGCCCCCCTGAGAAAACCCAGGGGGTCTCTACCCTGCCCCCTTTTATAGTATTCCCCTTTTGTTTTTTCACCTCTTGTGTCTCGATTCTACCGAGACACAAGATGGCGGACTCTCCGGACTGTTTGGAATGTTGACAGACACCCGAGAGCCAATCAGCTTTCCGCTCGCGCACTTCCGTGGTGCGCCGGGTGCGCTTACAGGTACGCGTACCCCAAAGCGCTCGGAGTGCATATAGATATATACATTTTTTTAAGTTAATTTTCGTAAAAACCACTGGAGCAATTTTCACCAAATATAGAAAAGGCACTTCTGCGTACCAGTCCCTACAATTTTGCAAAGTTTGGTGTAATTCCATTCAGCGGTTCGGGCTATAGCCGTGTCTGAACGTCCTATGGAAATTAACATGGGGGAAACACGTTTTGGGACCCCCCTTTTTTCTCGGCCCCCGCAAGACGAATCTCCCCGAAACTTCCAGGGAAGGAGCGGAGCGGAGCTGGCCTGAATTTTGGGAAATTACACGCAAATTCCTCAACCGGCACCAAAGTTATTCCCAATAGAATGTTGCGGATTTCCTATGGAAACTAGGTCCTAACTATAACTTCCTACTGGCGACTGCTGCCAGTAGGTAATATATATATATATATATATATATATATTAATCACCAAGGAGACCCGTTCTTCACGAAGTCCGCGGCCCGTTGACAGATGGCGAGTCCGACCGAGCGGGACACTCGGTAATTAATCTACCACCAAACTCTTTACTTTGCTTTAAAGAGAGAAAGACTCGCACTTGGGATAACCGTAGTTTATTTAAGCAAGGTAATGCGTTTCAACAGCGAGAGCTGTCTTGATCACACAGTTTGCTTACTGGCACAGGAAGTCCATACATAGGTATTCAACACAAACAAAGGACTCATTGTTTGGTAACTAGTGTTGGAAACTTGGCGGCCATCTTAACACTATAAAAATGTATATAAACCTCAATAGGTTGAACTTATGTTACAAACATATTGTAAACATATTGTTTATCAAGAAAACATTATTGTAAGCATATGTATAATCCCTATGCCTATTGTGAGATCATTCATGATATCTAAATATGTACATCACTATATACATGTATTTGAAACAAAAATAATTCATTCTACATAGTGTCTTTAAACTTGATCTCAGATATAAGCTATCCATATACGGCATAGTGCCCAATTTTTAAAGGGATAAAGTTCATATGTAATAAATCAAAAAAGTTTCCTTGAACATGATATCACAGTTCATACGTATATATTTGTAGATGGAACAGCATATCTATATAATATACCTTAGATAATCTCCCTGTGTCAGAAAAAGAGATGTGAAAAGTGCATGGAAAAGCAAAGTGCAAATTAGTATCTAAAAAATAATAATAATATCTGAGAAAGGAGGGGACTCAGGTGGAGGAGATAACTGAAGATTCCAGAATTTCATTTTGGCCAGTCTCATCCACCTAGGAGAATCAGATAAAACTCAATAAACAACAGTGTTGTGCTATACGTGAAAGGTAAAACAACAAAAAACATGGAAAGCAGTTAGCAATGTAATGGAAAGATGTATATACACAGGAATAGAAACAGAACAATGCACTAGTCTCTGTACAAATAATTGTATACAAGTTAATCTTTTAATCTTTTAAATGGAAGGCTAGTTCCTCATCGAGGTTGTGGCCTTTCGGGTACTTAGTTTCGAGGTTAATTATCCATTTTGACTCACGTTTGCGGAGAGCAAGGGTTCTATTGCCTCCTCTGGGACCTACGTGTACTTGTTCTAACGCAAAGAAACTAAGTAGATTGCAATTAGAACGATGGAAAAGTTCAAAATGTCTGGCTATCGGGTAATGGGGGTCTTTGTTAGTAATAGCCCGCATGTGTTCTAGTACTCTTTTCTTTGCTGCGTTGGTAGTACTGCCGACATATTTCATTTTGCACGGACACGTGAGTACATAGACACAGAAGGTAGTGCCACAGGTTAAGAATTGGTCAATTCTTTTAGGTGTTGCATAGCCAGGAATCATAACTGTTTTTACCATACTGCTATTGCGGCAAGCTTTGCAGTGCCCACAGGGAAAGAAACCCTTGAGCTGATGTTCATTGGGATCTTTAGTGGGTGTGATATCGTTTCGTACAATGATATCTCTTATACTCCTGCCTTTCCTGTAGGTAATTTGAGGTCTACGCGGCATACTAGGACCTATGAGAGGGTCACTGGTAAGTATCTCCCACTTGTCGGCCAAAATTTTGGATATTTGATTGGAATTATTATTGTAAGTGAATATGGCCCGCACTGTGGGTTCTGATTCTTTGCCTTCTACCTCAGATGTTTCATCCTTCTCTGGATTAAGAATGGTAGTACGGTCTATTCTCCTTACGCGTTCTTTGGCTTTGTTAAGGACCCATTCCGGATATCCTCTGTCTCTAAATCTGGATGTCATGGTATCCATTTCTTTCTCAAAGTCCACAAGGGAACTACAATTTCTCCTCGCCCTCAGCAGCTCACCATAGGGGATACTCCACTTGAGGGTATCGGGGTGGCTACTGAGAGCGTGGAGAAGGGTGTTCCCGGCTGTTGCCTTCCGATAAAGACTAGTCTTTAGAGTGTTTCCTTCAGTGGTTATATGCAAATCCAAGAATTCGATGGATGTACTACTGATCTGACTTGTGAGTTTGATATTGTAGTTGTTAGTGTTCAGGATATTGATAAACTCTACTGCCTTTGCTTCACCCCCTGTCCAAATAATGAACAGGTCATCAATATATCTGAACCATACTTTGACCATGGAAAAATATGCAGACACAATGTAGTCAGCTTTGATCTCCTCCTCCCACTTCCCGAGGAAGAGATTGGCAAAGCTCGGGGCAAAACAGGTCCCCATGGCAGTACCTCGTGTCTGTTGATAAAGAGTGCCATTGAACATAAAGATGTTACCGGTTAAACACATCATCATCATGTCTAATACCATTTGCGTATGTTCAAGAAATTGTATTGGCCTGTTGTTCAGATAATGAAGACTAGCTTGTATGCCCTCTCTATGGTCAATTATGGTGTACAGTGAATTTACATCCATTGTTATTAGCAAATCATTCGTTTCCCATACAACATTCTCTAGTTGCATATAAAATCAGTGCTATCTCTCACATATGATGGTAACGCTGTGACATATTCTCTAAAAAAAAAGTAGACATACTTTGAGACATTTTCTAATGTACTACCAATTGAGGACACAATCGGTCTCCCTGGTGGAGACGTGGGGTTCTTATGCACCTTCGGGAGAACCCATTTTAAAACGAGACTACCCCAAATTACCCATACTGTATCTTCTCCCGAAGGTGCATAAGAACCCCACGTCTCCACCAGGGAGACCGATTGTGTCCTCAATTGGTAGTACATTAGAAAATGTCTCAAAGTATGTCGACTTCTTTTTAAGAGAATATGTCACAGCGTTACCATCATATGTGAGAGATAGCACTGATTTTATATGCAAACTAGAGAATGTTGTATGGGAAACGAATGATTTGCTAATAACAATGGATGTAAATTCACTGTACACCATAATTGACCATAGAGAGGGCATACAAGCTAGTCTTCATTATCTGAACAACAGGCCAATACAATTTCTTGAACATACGCAAATGGTATTAGACATGATGATGATGTGTTTAACCGGTAACATCTTTATGTTCAATGGCACTCTTTATCAACAGACACGAGGTACTACCATGGGGACCTGTTTTGCCCCGAGCTTTGCCAATCTCTTCCTCGGGAAGTGGGAGGAGGAGATCAAAGCTGACTACATTGTGTCTGCATATTTTTCCATGGTCAAAGTATGGTTCAGATATATTGATGACCTGTTCATTATTTGGACAGGGGGTGAAGCAAAGGCAGTAGAGTTTATCAATATCCTGAACACTAACAACTACAATATCAAACTCACAAGTCAGATCAGTAGTACATCCATCGAATTCTTGGATTTGCATATAACCACTGAAGGAAACACTCTAAAGACTAGTCTTTATCGGAAGGCAACAGCCGGGAACACCCTTCTCCACGCTCTCAGCAGCCAACCCGATACCCTCAAGTGGAGTATCCCCTATGGTGAGCTGCTGAGGGCGAGGAGAAATTGTAGTTCCCTTGTGGACTTTGAGAAAGAAATGGATACCATGACATCCAGATTTAGAGACAGAGGATATCCGGAATGGGTCCTTAACAAAGCCAAAGAACGCGTAAGGAGAATAGACCGTACTACCATTCTTAATCCAGAGAAGGATGAAACATCTGAGGTAGAAGGCAAAGAATCAGAACCCACAGTGCGAGCCATATTCACTTACAATAATAATTCCAATCAAATATCAAAAATTTTGGCCGACAAGTGGGAGATACTTACCAGTGACCCTCTCATAGGTCCTAGTATGCCGCGTAGACCTCCAATTACCTACAGGAAAGGCAGGAGTATAAGAGATATCATTGTACGAAACGATATCACACCCACTAAAGATCCCAATGAACATCAGCTCAAGGGTTTCTTTCCCTGTGGGCACTGCAAAGCTTGCCGCAATAGCAGTATGGTAAAAACAGTTATGATTCCTGGCTATGCAACACCTAAAAGAATTGACCAATTCTTAACCTGTGGCACTACCTTCTGTGTCTATGTACTCACGTGTCCGTGCAAAATGAAATATGTCGGCAGTACTACCAACGCAGCAAAGAAAAGAGTACTAGAACACATGCGGGCTATTACTAACAAAGACCCCCATTACCCGATAGCCAGACATTTTGAACTTTTCCATCGTTCTAATTGCAATCTACTTAGTTTCTTTGCGTTAGAACAAGTACACGTAGGTCCCAGAGGAGGCAATAGAACCCTTGCTCTCCGCAAACGTGAGTCAAAATGGATAATTAACCTCGAAACTAAGTACCCGAAAGGCCACAACCTCGATGAGGAACTAGCCTTCCATTTAAAAGATTAAAAGATTAACTTGTATAAAATTATTTGTACAGAGACTAGTGCATTGTTCTGTTTCTATTCCTGTGTATATACATCTTTCCATTACATTGCTAACTGCTTTCCATGTTTTTTGTTGTTTTACCTTTCACGTATAGCACAACACTGTTGTTTATTGAGTTTTATCTGATTCTCCTAGGTGGATGAGACTGGCCAAAATGAAATTCTGGAATCTTCAGTTATCTCCTCCACCTGAGTCCCCTCCTTTCTCAGATATTATTAATATTTTTTAGATACTAATGTGCACTTTGCTTTTCCATGCACTTTTCACATCTCTTTTTCTGACACAGGGAGATTATCTAAGGTATATTATATAGATATGCTGTTCCATCTACAAATATATACGTATGAACTGTGATATCATGTTCAAGAAAACTTTTTTGATTTATTACATATGAACTTTATCCCTTTAAAAATTGGGCACTATGCCGTATATGGATAGCTTATATCTGAGATCAAGTCACTATGTCGAATGAATTATTTTTGTTTCAAATACATGTATATAGTGATGTACATATTTAGATATCATGAATGATCTCACAATAGGCATAGGGATTATACATATGCTTACAATAATGTTTTCTTGATAAACAATATGTTTACAATATGTTTGTAACATAAGTTCAACCTATTGAGGTTTATATACATTTTTATAGTGTTAAGATGGCCGCCAAGTTTCCAACACTAGTTACCAAACAATGAGTCCTTTGTTTGTGTTGAATACCTATGTATGGACTTTCTGTGCCAGTAAGCAAACTGTGTGATCAAGACAGCTCTCGCTGTTGAAACGCGTTACCTTGCTTAAATAAACTACGGTTATCCCAAGTGCGAGTCTTTCTCTCTTTAAAGCAAAGTAAAGAGTTTGGTGGTAGATATATTTATATATATATATATATATATATATATATATATTACCTACTGGCGGTCGCCAGTAGGTATATATAGTTAGGATTTTTTCTCTATGGGTTTTTTGAAAATTCTATGTCTAATAACTTTGGCGTTTGTGGACGGAATTGGCTGAAATTTTCAGGAAAATGGCACATTTTGTTTCTGAGCAGCCCTTGAAAATTTGGGGGGGGTTCGTCCAGTGGGGGCCGAGAAAAAAGGGGGGTCCCAAAACGTGTTTTTAACATTGAGTTTTCCATAGGGCGGTTGGCCTCACTTTTAGCCCGAACGGCTGAATGGATTTGCACGAAACTTGGCAAAATTGTAGGGACTGGTAGCCCGATGTGCCTTTTGTAGGTCTCAATATATGTGCTCCAGTGGATTTTGAGAAATTAACGTTTAAAAAAAGATATATATCTGTAACAGCGGACCGGTTAGCGCTCTGGTTCGCGGACTTTTCGCGCAACGGAGCTTTGTGAAGCGAAGCTGATTGGTTCTCCGGCGTCTGTCAACATTCCAAACAGTCCGTAGCGGCCGCCATCTTGTCTCTCGGTAGGATCGAGAGACAAGAGGAGGTCAAAACAAAGGGGGAAATAACTATAAGGGGGCATAGTAGATCCTCGCTGACCCCCTAGGTTTGATGTGGAGGTTTTAAAAGGGCCCCGCGGGGCAAAAAAAAAAAATACAAATAATAATTGAACGGCTGAATGGATTTGCACGAAACTTGGCAAAATATTAGGGACTGGTAGCCCGATGTGCCTTTGCTAGGTCTCAATATATGTGCTCCAGTGGATTTTGAGAAATTAACGTTCAAAAAAAGATATATATCTGTAACAGCGCTCCGCTTCGCGTAACGGAGGTTTGCAAAGCTGATTGGTCATTCTGTCACTGGGCTATAGTTGGGCTACATCTGGCTGATATTTGGGCTACATTTGTTTTTTTGTGTGTCTGGCGGCCATCTTTGGGCTACATTGGGCTACATTGGGCTTCATTGGGCTACATTCGGCTAATTAGCAAATAGCTCATCGCAAACTAGGAATGGTAAAGAATCGCTATTTATTCCTTAAAGTTCGCTATTTAGGAAATGCAAATAACTTTGATGATACATATGGCGGTTCATCTCTAACAAGATAAGAAGCATAGGGATAGATTTATGATGACTGGCGCATCACCAGGGATGTGTTAGTCATTCTGTGCCGCTGTTCCGTCACCTATGGTGTGCTGCATTTACAATGCGGCGCATCATGGGGCAAAAACAGCACAGATGCGTGATGTATCTGTGCCGTAAAGGTGGCGCATTGCTGGAGTTGTATCGCAAGTGTGATGAAGCTCCAGCAAGGGTCGGGGGTGCCCCTGTCGCAGGGTTTCTGTTCTCACACAGAACTGTGGACAGAGGATTGGAACCTCGGCGAATTAGGGTGTCCCAAAACTCACGTTAGTAATCAAAAACTATTTAGCAAGCTAGGTACAGTGTCACATTGGATATAACAAACTCTCAATGTTTAGACAATCCAGAATATGAACTTATAGTACCTCAGGATACGTGGAACTCATGAACAGTCGGTCGTTATATATTTCTTAGAAACCAGAACACATGTGTATTTGAAATGTTTATTTACTAATGCCGTCTTCTCAGGCGTAGTACCTTAGATAATAAAAGTACACATATTATCAGTAGCAAAATTACCAGCATAGTTACTAGTACATAAAAAGTGAATGGTGATAGTATGTTAACATGCTGTAAATGAATAAGAGTTAGCAACACTTATAAGCAGCCGCGGGCCGTGGAGGGAGTTACGGTGAGGCAGGGAGGCGGGGAGGGGGAGAAGCAGGGTGGAGAATACAAGTACACATATTATCAGTAGCAAAATTACCAGCATAGTTACTAGTACATAAAAAGCGAATGGTGACAGTATGTTAACATGCTGTAAATGAATAAGAGTTAGCAACACTTATAAGCAGCCGCGGGCTGTGGAGGGAGTTACGGTGGGGCAGGGAGGCGGGGAGGGGGAGGGGCAAGGTAGAGAGGGCTCCACCCTGCTTCTCCCCCTCCCCGCCTCCCTGCCCCATCGTAACTCCCTCCACGGCCCGCGGCTGCTTATATCTCACCCTCCCTAATACACATATTATATTATTTGCTAAGAAGGTCTCTTTGTGTTGGTTTAGGGCGTGTCCATACTTTAGTGTCTTAGATTTGAAGGAATCACATCAGCATACACCAGCTCTCTCTTCATGTGAACCGCATCAACTGTTGTGTATGTGTGTTCGGCAAAGCAATATAAAACCCGCCTCATGCCCAGAATTGGCAGAAGTTGCACTTATGTTATGAGTATGAAGTCGTGGAGATCAGACCTCATAACAATTCTGTATCGTGTTGTTCTTGAAACTTTAGCACTCGCTGTACAGATATAGTTTAACAAGTAAAGCAGATAGTAGACCAATAACATATTATTCTCATGTAAACCACGATGAACTACTAGGTGGAAAGCTAAAGCAACAACTAAGTGTCGTGTGCAGAAGTTGCAAAAAAGGAAAAATGGCGTTTAAACCGGTAATGAGCCCATGCTAACTTAACACGGTGTAAAGATATCCAGGACCTAGATGACACCTCCTCATGATCCGGAAACGAACTGAATAAGATAATAGAAGTGCCATCTCATGAGAGCTGATTGCAAGTTTATATGTGGACGGTCCGCAAGGTAAAGCATTAAAAACTAGGAAAATTCAATGCTAAAGAAAAATAAAACAGCCAAGTACTTTATCGAGTCTTAAGCCAATAGGCAAGGTAAATAATAAAAACTTGACAAATAAGTCAATGAATTGTCAATGAAATGCTAGTACTCAGCATATCAAACATGAAAAAGGTCTATGACATAACTGTGTATGCAAAATAAGCTGCAACAGCCTCCAATAGGAAGTCACCGTCTTCATCCGAAAACAGTTCAGCCATCCAATTTAAAAGCGGAAAAGAACATACGTGCTCTCCCAGCATCGGATCCTCTATCACCATCAGAGGACAGCTCGGTGGGTTTTCAAGAAAGCTGTGTTCCAAGAAAGACTGTGCTGCCGCCAGTAAATTCCAGGGACCAAGTAGTCCATGCATCAATGCCACAGCCATAATCCTTTCGCCAGGACAAATCAACTCGTGAGTAATGATAGGAGTCATCAGCTGATTAAAGTCGACGTCAGGAGAAACCGGTCCGCAGAGACACAAATCAATGGCCCAATCGAAATCACAGGTCAGGCAGTGAAATACAGGCTGGACACAGGTGAAGTAGGAGAACCGAAAAGATAATCCATATGCCGTGCTTAATATCGCCAACGGCATTGTGCCATAATATTCTAGCATGCGATTGCGGAACAGTGTCAGCAGCTGCAGGGTCGGAGGTTGCATAGGAGGGACATCCATATTTAAAAATGTAAAAAAGCACAAGAGCGTCCGCTGGTAATGCAAGTAAAAATGCAATCCACGAACCAGAGTGGAGAAAATGGAATGAAAGGGAGCAGGGATGACTCCAAAGATTTTCTCAAATGAAGTCACGAGACCACTGGTAACAACTTTAAAAAAGTGTGCCAGGGATTTTGTGGAGGATGCGTTAAAGATAGTCGGAAACATGTTGCTGAAATTGAAAGGCAAACCTGTGTACGGGTGTTCGCTATGTGAAGTACGAAAGTTTCACGGGCCGAACTCAAGGCCACCTCTCTCTGAGACAAAAGAGCTCTTATTCTTGTCATGCCGTTGAAACGTGTCCCAAGGTTGGTATTTGTGGCCAGATTGAAAACTCCCTATGTTCATGTGTGGGAGGAAATAGAACATTTCTGCAGCAAATAACCCGTTCACTTACTGTTACGATAAAAGGAATACTTTTAATTAACTCAGAACAATCTTCATTATTGAGCATCAAATAACTACCATTTTCCAACAACTTGAACGTGGGGATGATAGCAGGAACTGGCGTGCCTTGCAACACGCAAGCCATATTTGGTCGGTGTTTGTTGCATGAATCGTGTAACTGTATGTGCCTACACATTAGTGAATGATCTGGCGTCTCAGTGCATTCCTCTCCATTCAGATAAACTTCTTGATCATCTTTGAAACATCTGTATGTGTATGGAAGCGACCAGACCTCATGAACAAAAGCACTACCTAAAGGTTCATAAAGACCTATTGGTATATATTTCATACAATTTGAAAAGTTATATAAAGCAAAAGGCAGCGTTATTAAACCGTGGATAAGGCATGTTGCCAAAAAACCCGCAATCCTCTGCTGATGATGTCACTGAGCATGTCATGAATGATGTAATATGTGACATCATCAGTAGTGGATTATGGGTAATAGTATCTCTAGTTTACTCCCCTATAGCTGTCTTTCTTTTAACATAAGTGTGTGTTTCCTTCCCTTATACTTACTGTTTTTGGTTCGCTTCCAGTTCGCGTACCAGCGAGCGAACTAGGAAGCGAACTAAGAGAAATAGAGGTTGGCACAGTTCCAAATATTGTACCAATTTTTTAATAACGGGGAGGTAGTTCTGAAAAGAACTTTTTTTTTTATTTTTCTGAACATTTTTTTACTGTTTTTGAATTTTTCGGAACAGTTTTATATTTTTTTGGGTTTTTCTTGGAGGGGGCAATGAAAACGATTCATTGTAAAGGGCTCAACAGGAGCAACAAAACAAAAAAAAGAAGTATTTATTATTTTGGGCGTTTCGGACAAACTTGCATATGATAGTCAATAGCTCTGTTGATCAGAGTGATGCTTCTTTCTCCGTAGGAAATGAATCCATCGCAAAATACGCAGGTGTGTTTTACTTCACCAAATCTCATTTGTATATTTGGCACCATCTCCCTGCCCTCTGGTCCCGTTACTTCCGGCACAACAGATCTTCTGGCCATAATAGGGAGATTATCTAGGTCGTTCCGAAACTGTGCAGCACTGTAGTTGTTAGGATGCCACCTAGTCATATGGCGATGCATTGTGTAGTTTCCGAAACTGTATTTTTTGTCGGTCCCTCTGGACAGTCTATCTTGACATATAAGGCAAGTTACGTATCTTGTATTTACTTTTTTCTGACCTTTGGGAATTTTAAAAAATTGCCAAATGAAGTTTTCTTTCCGGTGAGACGTCTTGGGCTGCTCAGGCAAAAACTGCCTCTCTTCGTGCTCGTCCTCCTGTTCCTCTTCTTCTTCTTCTTGTTGAATTACAACTTGAGCAGGTGGTCCACTCTTCCTTGGATGTGGTGGAGGTGGTGGGGAAGCACCAGCTGAAGCTACTAAAGAAGCCATTGCTCAGTGATCACAAAGGGTCTTTCTCTCACAATGATGAAAGTCAGAGTGAGGAAAGAAGGAGGGATTTTCATCATTTGGGAAAAACAAGAGTTCTCAACCAATCAAAAGTGTTCATTTTAGATTATATGACCTAGTCTTACATCATTAGGAAACCAAAAGTGAAATGAACCAATGAAAAGTGTTATTACCAAGTCACATGACTTGCTGTGTTTACGTTAAGCGCTTTGCAGGGCCTCCCGGTTTGCTTCCAGAAACCTGCGCTTTGGCACTCGCTTCGCGTACCAGTTCGCTAACGTAGCACGTCATATGACGTATCACGCGACAACGTGGAACGTCATGCGGACGGGAGGCGTCACGATGTTGTTTTCTAACGCGGCACTTGCGGTAAAGAAACGTTTACCGGCTCGCGGTCTATTTCGCGGCATCAAGGTCAGCTAACGGGAAGCTTCCCGATTCGCGAAGCGGGAACGAAGAAAAAAAAATATTTTAAAAAAAAATTATTCATAAACATATAAAATATATTTTTGGATTTAAAGAAGAATACATTTTACAGCTACAGATATTAGCTGTTAAAAAACCAATGAAATTCACAGAAAAAACCATAGGTTATAGACCATATATAGTTAGGAATTAGCATTTACAAAACCTTGAAAATTCACTGAAAAAACCATAGGTTATAGACCATATATAGTTAGGAATTAGCATTTAGAAAACCTTATTTTACTCACACAAAACCATTGAAATTCCATATATAGTTAGTTGCACTAACTATATATCGCGCACCTGCAATCCACTGCTGATGATGTCACATATTACATCATTCATGACATGGTCAGTGACATCACTGATGACATCACTGATGACATCTCAAATGACATCACTGATGACATCACTGATGACAACATCCAGTGACTGTATGCTTCTGTAAAGTTAAAATATGTCTTACATATTGAAGAATGAGTGGATGTATAAGTGTCTGGATGAAGGATTTAGTAGGTGCATGACTGACTGTATAAGTGAGTGATTAAATGTGTCTCACTGAGTGCATGGGTTAGTGACTAAACTGTTTTAAATTGTGCATCATTGTGTCTGTTGTTTTGTAATCTGATGCATGTGTTGATCATTAGCTATATGACTAACTATATGGGTTATTGATTAGTTGCCCAAGTATTTGTATGGGAGACTGAGTGTGTGTGTGGGTGTCTGGGAGGTGTATGACTCTGTGCATAGATGTGTGAGCAGTTGATTCACTAGATGTATGGGTTCAAAAGTGCATGTGGAAACATCTGTATGGGCGGTTGACTGTGTGCATGAGTGTATTGGTGAGTGAATGGATATCTCAGTGCTACATGTCAAAGTAAGTACATATGTAAAACAGAGTACATGTGATAGTTGACATATATAAATAACTGTGCATAAGAGCCAGTGAATGTGTGAGTGGCTGTATGGATTATTGTGAACTTGTATCAGGGATTGTATAACAGAGTAAATATGTGTTATTATATGTTCCAATAAGTAAGGTGTGTATAACTATATAGTTGAGGAAATCGAGGTGTGATTGATTCTTTGCAAGACTGACTAGGTGTGTGAGTAACTGCATGGATGAGTGACAGTCTGTGAGTGTCTGTTTACACTGAGTGTATCTAAGGTTATATTAGAGTCTGAAGAGGTTCATTGTATTGTGGTAAATAAATAAATAATACCCTATTTTTGACTAGACATATATCATAACAGATAGCTCAATAAATAAGAGTCAAGATTCGAGGTAGTAGGAGTTTTGCAGGTTTAATACAGCATAAGGACAGGAACAGGACAACCTGCATAGGAATAGGATGACAGGGCCCAGCAGCTGCTGGGGCTGGATCTGGGATGAGCGCGCTGACTTTTAATAACAATACATGAGCATATATACATAGCGCAAACACATAGCATTACATTGCAGTAGGCGTAGCAGTGGGTGGAGCAGAAGGCGTGACGCGTAGCAGTCGCGAAAGATAAGAGTAAAAAGAAGGTGTAACTCAGACATGTGATGCAAACGTAACAGAATATGTCATGAATGGGCGGAAACATAGGAGGGGGCTACCTAAGGAGCCGGGACCTCTAACCTGGTGGTGCGCGCAAACTGGTAATGACGTGTTACGAGGAGAAGCTGGGGGCTATGAACTCTGTGCTAGGAGCAGAGACTAAAGTCTGGAGGGTCGGAGCGACATGTACCTAAACCCTATCTAGTATCTGATGTTTAGGGAACATGTTGATATAAACTAGAAGTCAAGAGGGGAAAAGCTAACTGACTCTAAGATTGGAGCATGCATTTATTCTACATATAGTGCGTGATGAAGAATATTAAATGACCATTAAATACAGTATTTCTCTAACGTGGAGACGTGAAGGCTAGACAATGACGGAAACTATTGATGCAGTTCAGTAGGTTAGGAATGCAGAGAAGGAGTACTAAACTGATAGCTGGAATCATAACATATTCTTGGCAGACTCAGAGACTGAGCCAAGCTGCACCGGGCACTGCGAGGCAGGAAGTAAGTGAAAGGTCGAGGATACAGGTGGGGGCTGAATCGCTCCTCAGCGAGGGTTCAGGAGACAGGAGCTGAATCTGATGTCTGGGCCCTGTTAAGGCCTGGAAACGGGGACTTTATAATGAAATAACGTGCACACTGAGAAGCGTGGCAACATTACTTTACATAAGCCTGATATTCGTAGTATTCACGGGGACTGGAAAATGACATACCAGAGGTGGACACAACTATAATTGCGTCATTAATCGGACATGGGGAGTACATATGCATATTGGTCATGCACACATAACATATGATGGATGACACGTAGGGACACAGAACATGACAAAATTTACTTTTCCACATTCCCTCCTTGTCACTACGTTTCCATCAGGAAACATCAATATTCATGATACCATCTATCATTTCATACAGTACCATTTGTTCATCTCGAATTGTCTTGGAACGGGATTTAGAACGGGGCTTGGGACTAGGAATACAAGAGGTAGCACACATGCCGCAAATCGCAGGGCCACATTGTATACAGAGGCAGCAGCTGAATATGATCGCTACTGCGATACCTAGAAAGGACAGGACTTTCCATCCCCAGGCGGAAATTATATTCCAGAACCAACCGGACCATGTCCAGGTGCCTGGATCTTGGTGTAACAGATGGGCAATTTTATGAAGTCTGGTTATAGCTGAATAAACAGACGGCGCGTTATTTGGAATGAAAATGCAACAACTGGATCCGATGACTCTACAGGCCCCGCCCCTATCGGCCAGTATGACGTCAAGGACGAGACGATTCTGGAGCACAACAATTCTCATAAAGGATTGCTCTTCGGTTAAGTTACCTAGAGCGGAGGCAGTCTCATCTACTACTGCTTCAAGGGTTCTTGTTAACCTACGGATTAGCTTACTATTTACAACTGTACCTAAATAAGGGAACACACCTTTATCAATATCAATGAATTGCTCTGCAGCAGTTTCAGTATAATCGACAATCGGGAGGTTTCTCTTGTGTCTAGTATGTACTAGGAAGGAATTCCTATGGTAGTCAGGTGGGGCTAGGAAAACAGGTGGCAGTAGGAAGGCAATGTAACAGGTTCCCTCCCAATCGAGGGGCAGACGAACATATGCGGTTTGACCACAAACAAAATAAGAATGACGTGAAGCTTTAAAAATAGATTTCCCACTGTCACTATACTGGATAATAGTAGTACAATCACTATGTCCTACGTGTACAGAACCATAATTACGGACACATAATTTGCCTTTGACTGGTAGTACTGAAATAGCAGGTGAGTCTGGAGTAGTATCAGACTGAACATTCAGGACCATGAAATTCGAAGAATAGTTACCTAAATTATACACTTCATTTTCTAGATCTAAACCTGTTCTGTGGGGGAAACCTTGCTTGTCTGGGAAACATGTACTGTTAAGAAAAGACATATCTGTTAAGGATGACGTTAACGTGGACCATGCTCCACACGAACCATTATGTGAAAAAGGATAAGGAAAGAGTGGCAGAACTCCCTTTGACGTCTGGAAAGGGGGCAGTCGACCACACACCCAACAATTAGTGGCATTGCTGGTTTGATGTGAATAATGCAACATGCGGATAAATGTATTGTTACGCATAGCGAGGCGGTATGAATATTCGTGAGGAGGCAGATCACTAAACGTGTGCTCTACTGTAACATTAGAAGGCTTATTTACATGAGGAACTGGAAAACACAGGAAAAATGCGTAACTAGTGCAGGATATCAAAAGGCTGAGAAATAATATGAAACTTAGAAAAACGATACATCGGTTTGAGTTTTGACTGACTCTCTCACTATGGGGGTCTATTTTATACATGTCAGAAACAGTCTAACCGTTTCACCTAGGGGAGGACTTAGACAATCAAACTGGCTGACTCAATTTACTAGACCGTAGTTTTTGTTTATACTCCTGCTGCGGAGTTTTCTCTAACAGGGGGGGTTTTGAATCAATGTCATTTGCGGGACAGTCCTTGAGAACAATATTTTGACAAGTCTTGATATCCTGGGAAATGTTTTTGGAGACCGGCTTTAATCCGTAGAATTTCTTGACGTGCGAAAGGTGCACCCAGCCGCGGCGTCCTTCCAATTTCACAGCTGTACGGGTGGTGAGGAGGACCTGACGGGGCTCCTTCCAACGTGGCTCCAGCGGACTTGATCTGTCAAAGTTCCGGACGAGCACCATCGAACCTGGAACGATCTCATGCGGTGCCACCTCGGTATTGTCTGGAAATGCGGCGGCAACCTGTGAACGACATGAGTTGAGGGCAGACATCAAGGAAGCTAGGTAATCTGTCAGCATATTACATGAAACATCAGTAATACTTCGGGGTCTAGGAGTACCCCACATGTTAGGGGGGCGGCCGAAAACGACCTCATACGGGGACAGACCTGATCTGGAATGTGCGACCATGCGCATATAAAACAAAGCAACTGGCAGAGCTACTAGCCAGTCCACACCCTTATCTTTACATATTTTGGCAATTCGAATTTTCAGAGTCTGATTATGTCTCTCGACTAGACCGGCTGCTTCAGGATGGCGTACACAATGAAACTTCCACTGGTACCCCAACAACAGGGAGACGTGCTTCATCAGTTCAGATGAGAATGGCTGACCGTTATCAGAATATACGACTCTAGGGAGTCCATATCGAGGGAAGAATTCACGAACCAACTGCTTGGCAGTGGTCGCGGCTGTGTAATCTGGGACTGGATATGCTTCTGTCCATCTGGACAAAGCGCATACAACTACAAGGACATACTTGAAACCTCGACATCGCTCCATCTGAATATAATCCATCTGGAGGACCTCAAAAGGGTGGTCAGGAGGCTGGAATCCCCCTTGTTCCACCGGGACACTTTTACCTGGATTAAACTGACAACATATCATACAGGTACGGACTTTCTGCTTGGCTGCAGCTCGTAAATGCTTGTTGAACCAAATGTTCTGGATACTGTCTAACATTGCTTTTTCTCCTAAATGTGCTGGACTATGTGCGGTATTAATGATGACTTGAACCATAGAGTCGGGGAGAAACCATGCGGTCCTACCCTTCGTCACCCATCCTTGATCTGTCTGGACCCCTCCTTGTTCAGACCATTTCTTGATTTCATCGGGAGTAGCATGTAACTGGATATCTATGACATCTTGAGTAGGGTCCTTAACTGTCATACATGTAGTCGGATCTGGAGTATGTGTCTGTGTCGGATTAACTTGAATGTCTGGAGTCTGTGCTGTAAGCTTGGCTGTGCGATCTGCTAGATCATTACCTTGGGAAATAATGTCAGTAACTTTCGTATGTGCTTTGCATTTCATGATAGCAATGGATGTCGGTAAGTGTATTGCATCTAACAGAGCTTGAATAAGGAAACCATGCTGAATCTTGGTTCCATGAGAAGTCATGAAACCTCTCTCCTGCCAGAGCACTCCAAAGTCGTGTACAACTCCAAATGCGTAACGTGAATCTGTGTAAACATTAACTTTCAGGTTCTTGGCGTGTATACAGGCTTGTGTCAGAGCAACTAGCTCTGCTGCTTGAGCGGACAGGGTATCAATACGGTGTGTTTCAATAACTTCGGTGTCAGTAGTCACTGCATACGCGGCGACTAGTTCTCCTGTACTAGTTCTCATACATGAACCATCCACATAAAGTGTCAGGTCAGGATCTGGTAACGGAATGTCTGTCAGGTCTTGTCTTGGCTTTGTCGTAATGTTGACTACTTCCACACAATCATGTGTGGCAGAATTTGAACTAGCTGATGGTAACAGTGTAGCAGGATTCAGGACGTTGCAGCGTCTGATTTCTATGTGTGGCTGGAACAGTGTCAATTCATAACCTGTTAAACGTGCAATTGTCAAGTGCTGTGTTTGTGTTCGGTTTAAAAGAACTTCCACGGAGTGTGGGACTTGTACTGTCAAGGTATGTCCTAAAACTATGGAATCACTTTGTCTGATAGCTAGTGCTGTGGCTGCAACTGACTTGAGGCACGCAGGCAGAGCCTGGGCTACAGGATCTAGTGTGCTCGAAAAATAAGCACAGGGCTTGTATTGTCCTGCTTGATCTTGTGTAAGAACAGATAATGCTGTACCTTCACGTTCAGTAACGAAAAGTGTAAAAGGCTTACTGTAGTTCGGTGTAGCTAGAACTGGAGCTTGGCATAAAGCTTTCTTTAACTCGTTGAAACTAAGTGTATGTTCAGATGTCCAAGGGAGAACAGTCGATGCGGCTGCCTCCTGTGTCGTTAACTGTATCAGTGGCTTGGCTAGAAATGCATACTGAGGAATCCATTGTCTGCAATAAGAAGTAAGGCCGATAAAGGCACGTACCTCCTTCTGGGTTCTGGGCTGAGGAAGACTCACTATTAACTGGATACGGTCTGGTGTCAACTGCCTACCCCTCTTGGACAGTAAGTGTCCTAAGTAGACCACTTGCTGGACACAGAATTGAAGCTTCGAAGGGGACACCTTGTGCCCCATCTCGGCTAGGAAATACAAGACTGTAAGTGACGCTCGCTCGCAATCACGTTCAGAACGGGCTGTGATCAGTAGATCATCGACATACTGGAGCAGCGCAGTGTCAGTTGACATGTGAATATTATCTAGTTGTCTCTTAAGTGCTTGACTGTAAATACTAGGGCTTTCTGTGAAACCTTGAGGAGCTCGTGTAAACATATAGCTCCTTCCATTTAAACAAAATCCGAAAAGAAACTGGCTGTCTGGATGGATGGGAACACTAAAAAATGCGTTCTTGAGGTCTATGACAGTGAAGAACGTGGCTTCGGAATCAATGGCTGTCAATAGGGAAGAGATATCTGGGACAACTGGGTACTGAGGAATAATACATTTGTTAAGTTCCCGTAAATCAATCACTAATCGATATACTGGGGGTGCATTTGGATCAGTACGTTTCATGACTGGAATGATCGGAGAGTTACATACATTGGAGTCAGTTTCTACAACTACTCCTTGAGCCATGAGCTCGTCTATAATTTTGGATAAGGCTGCTACAGCCTCAGGTGGCAATCTATACTGCCTGATTCGTGGTAACACTACACCTGGTTTGAGAGTCACACGATGGGGTGTGATTTGCATATAACCTACATCAGTTGGACCTTGCGCCCATAAATGCTGCGGAACTTTAGACAGTCTGGAATCAAAATCTCGTAATACATAGTGACCCTTAAAGTCACGTAGGAACAGACGTATTCCCTCTGGGGAACAACATATAACTGCACCTAACTCTTTCAGTGTTTTAATGCCTAATAGATTTTCTGGACATGACTTAGTAAGTAACAGATCAGTAGTGCGGGACAATGGACCTACTTCTAGAGTGACTGGCTTTGAAATCTCATTAACGATAGGCTTTCCTGAAAATCCAAGGGAAACATTTCTTGAGCCTGAGAGCGGAGCCCCTGGAACTTCGGCATGACTAATTGTGGTCCTACTTGCCCCTGTATCAATCAAAAACTTTCTGTCTTTCCCTAATACTTGACTGTGAACATAGGGACCTTCTTGATCTACAGGTATCTCGATGAGAGGCAAACCTACCTCCCTCTCTAGGCTGTTTCATGAATATGGCTGGTACTCTGGATACTCAGACTGTGCATACTGGTACATCTGCGATGTAACATGCTGTGTTGCAGCAATAGGCTGCGGTACTGTAACTGTCTGTTGTGCATTCTGTGGCTGAGGAATCTGTGAAACTTGTTCCTGTCTAGGCGGACGTGGTCTTTCTTTAGTCTTACCAGTAGCTATGTTGTGTTTCAGAACTGCACACTCATTTATAAAATGACCTGGCTGTTTACAATAATTGCAGTTCCCTTTAACGGGAGCTGCAGGATGACTGGCTTGATTCTGACCCCTCTTCTGACTGTCTTGAGGAACAGATTGTGCAACTAGTACTTTCATTTTCGTGTCTTTCATACGTTTTCTCTCGTGTTCTTGCTCTTCCCTGATTCTATTCTGGTGGTACTGGAGCATCTGGAGCATCTGGGACGGAGTATTTGCTTGCCAGGTGCTTTCGACTTTCAGAACTCGGTTTTTAACTTGTGGGCTTGAATTCTCGACTAATTTAGTAACGAAAAGGTGAGGGTATGACTCACTACTTGTCTTGAGGCCACTGTTGATACTAAAGCATTTTTCAAACCTAGAATAAAAATCACTAATATCTTCATCTTGTTTCTGTTTACAGGCTGAGATTGCATCCCAGTCTTCCTTTTTCGTTGTTAATAATCTGGGTAAAACTTGAATCAATAATTCTGGTAATTCTTTACATTTCTCTCCTAGACCAGTACCTGGTACTCGTATCTTATCTTCAGCTTCTAGGACTGCCCAATCTATCTTTTTCTCTCCCACCTCCCATTCTTTTTCCTTGAGCTTTTCATACACCCCTGCGGGTAGCAGAACCTTTAACATTTTAATGATATCTGGGTAAGTGTATTCTCCCATACGGAGCATGTCTTTTAATTCTCTATGGAACCCTGCTGGATCTTTGTCATGACAGGGAATTAATTTCTTCATTTCGAGGAGTTCCATCTTTGTGATCGGAGTGTATACAAACACTCGTTGCATTTCGCCACCCGCTCCTCTGACTGGGTGGACTTCTCGTAACGGATTCTGTCTGTCTATGTAGAATGATTTACTTTCTGGGGGTGAGACATGGACAAAATGCGGGTTCAAGAATGTTCTATATTTGTGGCGCTGTTCTAGAATGACACTAATTAAATCGGTACCTAGACCTCTCCATCTGTACTGGAGTAACTCGTTCAGGATATCATGTAACGGGCCTGGATCAGAATGTTGACCCTCATACAGAGTAATGAGGTGCTGAATCATATACATACCCACCAGTCGCTGCTCGGCTGGGGGCAATTTCAGAAACATTTGTGCCACTATTTCGTCTGGAAAAGTGGTAGAATCAGTAATCCATCGGACTGCTGATCGGGCTAGTTCTTGTTCATGCATGGTACTTAACTCACTATAACCGATTCGTGATTTCAGAATGTGATCGGTAGCTTGAAATACTTGTTCTAGGGAACCTTGTTCTGGTGCTGAATGATGGAAAATAGACTTGGGTTCTAGACGTAAATGGCGATCTGGAAATCTAGATTTTCCTACATACGCTATTCTGGCGGTATTCTCGTCGTCTTCCTCTTCAGGATCAGAGGTACTTTCTTTCTCGCTTACTTGTGCGGCTTTACGCTGTTCGTGTATCTTTATTATCTCTCTACGGATTTTCTTGTACATACTTTCCATGGCACCAATGGTATTGTGCTTTCCTTCGGCTATATTATCACTCCACTTTGTTAGAGTTTTCATTTCTTCCGGGTCTTTAGACGGATGATCCTGTTCTCTTATTAGACAGTTAATTAAGAACTTTAATATCATACGCTGAATCTCGGCTTTCCTTTGAGACATGGCATCACTAATACTTTGTGGGTCATCCCCTGTACGGATGAAACGATATATCCTGTCTAGATCTTCTTTCATATTCGGCAGGGTGACTAGATACTCGGTCACTCTCCTTACGCGTACGGAATATAAAACCATATTAAACTCGCCTGGAACTGGGTCATAGACACATTCGCCAAGGGTTTGCCTAATCTCTGCAACAGACTTATTACTTTTAGGAGTACGCTGTGATGCTTGAGCATGTAATTCGAGTGCTGATAAACGCTTGTATGGCGGCGGAGTTTGAGGAAGACCTCCTCCTGCGGCCCCTAAACTGGAATCATCAACTGATGCTTTTCGTCCTGGCAGGGTCGGTAATTGTAACGTGGGCTGGACTTGTATGGCGGGCTGACCCGGGGGGGCTGTTAAGGGCACCCCGGTGTCTGGAGGAGCAGGAATTACCTGGTTTACAGGGACTGGCGGAGTGCGAACAGGATTTGCATATTCGGGGACTGTGTCGTCCAGATAGGATGAAATAAAAATATCAGCTGCGGTCGGTTTGTGACGTAGCTTGGTCGGAACCAATGGTGGCGGGAAATTACTGGATGCCTCTGGGGTCGCTTTTGGCAAGCCCTCAGCAAGAAGAGGATACATACCCTTAATGAGGGCATTCCTCTGTCTGTCTGATTGCTCAGTTCTAACTCGTTCACCTATCTCGATTAATTCTCTTTCTTGGGCTCGTTCTTGGGATTCTCTACTTAGTTCTGACTTTCTGATTTCTTTTTCGGTTCTTTTATGAGCTTCTTTGCGCCATAACTCGATGGCATCTTTCTGTGATTGTCTGGCTTTCTTTTTCCATAATGCCTCCTCTACTCGCATGATGCATTCGGCATCCCATGTACCCGATACGGGCCATCTATACTTTTCTTCTAACTGTTTGGTATACTCTACCCATAAATCTAGATACAATATGGCACTTATGCCATGTTTCTGATACATAAAATGACCTGGACTGTCCCTAGGCGGGACGGGAACAGCTGCTTCCAGCAGACCCTTTCTAGTTTTTAACTGACGTAACTTGGAAAATATGGGCATGACTGAACTGTAATCTAGACACAATACAATACACAATAAACACGATACCTATTTCCCATTCATACCACGACATTAAAATACATGAAAAACATTTAAAATAACAGTTCGAACAGAATACTACCTGGAAATACTGAGAACAGAACACATGAATTTTCTCGAGAACAGAAACTGACTAGAACAGAAACTAGATGCACTGCTGAAACAGTACGAAACTTACCGGTCTCATAACGAGACACGTCAGGACCCGTATCCACCGAAGTGAACACTTCGTTTGTGGGACTGTGTACCACCAACCCACAGACCAGAGTCAATGAAATTGACCCTGTCTAGATACCACCCCAGTAACGGTACTCACCGGGCAGCAAGAACGGAAGGCCTCGGACTGGACTGGACTGCTACGACGATGACGACGAACTTCAGTTACGGGTGGACCTCCGGATACCTCGGACCTTGGACTCTTGGCTTGGGCTCTGGTCGGGACTCGCCGCGTTCCTCCACCGTCTCGTCTGGATGCTGGACCGCCTCCTCCGTCTCCTCCGTGGGCCTGAGGGATACTTGAGCAGAAATATCTGCCACTGCGCAGAAGAGTTCCGTCACGACTGCAGAGGGTCAGGGGTCGGCGTGGCTTCACCGACGCGTGGGGAAAGGGCAAGTCCCTATTCGGGCGCCATTATGTGGTAAATAAATAAATAATACCCTATTTTTGACTAGACATATATCATAACAGATAGCTCAATAAATAAGAGTCAAGATTCGAGGTAGTAGGAGTTTTGCAGGTTTAATACAGCATAAGGACAGGAACAGGACAACCTGCATAGGAATAGGATGACAGGGCCCAGCAGCTGCTGGGGCTGGATCTGGGATGAGCGCGCTGACTTTTAATAACAATACATGAGCATATATACATAGCGCAAACACATAGCATTACATTGCAGTAGGCGTAGCAGTGGGTGGAGCAGAAGGCGTGACGCGTAGCAGTCGCGAAAGATAAGAGTAAAAAGAAGGTGTAACTCAGACATGTGATGCAAACGTAACAGAATATGTCATGAATGGGCGGAAACATAGGAGGGGGCTACCTAAGGAGCCGGGACCTCTAACCTGGTGGTGCGCGCAAACTGGTAATGACGTGTTACGAGGAGAAGCTGGGGGCTATGAACTCTGTGCTAGGAGCAGAGACTAAAGTCTGGAGGGTCGGAGCGACATGTACCTAAACCCTATCTAGTATCTGATGTTTAGGGAACATGTTGATATAAACTAGAAGTCAAGAGGGGAAAAGCTAACTGACTCTAAGACTGGAGCATGCATTTATTCTACATATAGTGCGTGATGAAGAATATTAAATGACCATTAAATACAGTATTTCTCTAACGTGGAGACGTGAAGGCTAGACAATGACGGAAACTATTGATGCAGTTCAGTAGCTTAGGAATGCAGAGAAGGAGGACTAAACTGATAGCTGGAATCATAACATATTCTTGGCAGACTCAGAGACTGAGCCAAGCTGCACCGGGCACTGCGAGGCAGGAAGTAAGTGAAAGGTCGAGGATACAGGTGGGGGCTGAATCGCTCCTCAGCGAGGGTTCAGGAGACAGGAGCTGAATCTGATGTCCGGGCCCTGTTAAGGCCTGGAAACGGGGACTTTATAATGAAATAACGTGCACACTGAGAAGCGTGGCAACATTACTTTACATAAGCCTGATATTCGTAGTATTCACGGGGACTGGAAAATGACATACCAGAGGTGGACACAACTATAATTGCGTCATTAATCGGACATGGGGAGTACATATGCATATTGGTCATGCACACATAACATATGATGGATGACACGTAGGGACACAGAACATGACAAAATTTACTTTTCCACAGTATCATCACATGAATGATGTCATCAGTGATGTGTTCAGTAATGTCAAATGAGATGTCATCAGTGATGTCATCAGTGATGTCATTTGAGATGTCATCAGTGATGTCATCAGTGATGTCACTGACCATGTCATGAATGATGTAATATGTGACATCATCAGCAGTGGATTGCAGGTGCGCGATATATAGTTAGTGCAACTAACTATATATGGAATTTCAATGGTTTTGTGTGAGTAAAATAAGGTTTTCTAAATGCTAATTCCTAACTATATATGGTCTATAACCTATGGTTTTTTCAGTGAATTTTCAAGGTTTTGTAAATGCTAATTCCTAACTATATATGGTCTATAACCTATGGTTTTTTCTGTGAATATATATATATATAGAGAGAGAGAGAGAGAGAGAGAGAGAGAGAGAGAGAGCGAGAGAGAGAGAGAGAGATATGTTAAACACTATTGAAATGTACACGTTTTCAGTTATAAAATACCTAGACAGTATTATTTAAATAATAACGCAGATATAAAAGTATTGACATTAATAGTCAAACCACACAAATGTAGAAATACATGAGAACTGGAACTTGTTGTTACTGCAAAGGAAATGTTAATATACATACTTGTATAAATGTTGAATTTACACAGTAAATGCACCTTCAATAACTGTTCAAGTGCACTACATTACATTATTAAGGTTACATCACACAAGTACATAAGGAACATAAGTACATAAGAAACATATATGCAGCCTAGTAAAACATGAAAGGGTGGAGTCAAAATCATGTTGCTCCATCAGGCATGCATTCTGCCATTGCACAGAGAGTGACTCTTGTATACCATGGCAAAACCACAACAGCAGATGATCATCGATGCATGCACCCAGGACCACAGTGCAAAGTGTCTGCTCACTTCTAGATGCTGACTCAAATTATGGCTTAGTTACTTATACGTGGTACAATTGGCTAAACATTCAGCACCCCGTGCCCTACAGGAGATTGTGATCAACTTGCTGCTGGTGTGTTAAAGGCCACGGGGTGGGGAATTTCAGTAGGGGTGCTCTAATCTCTGCTTTGTGGAAAATAACCACAGCCTTTTTCGAAGCCCTTCAAAATGGTTCAAACTGCACTGCAATGATTGGTTAGGGGAACCGATGGAAAAACATAAACCAAACTTCAGGTATAATCCTGAAAATGATCATAAATGTAGTACAAAAAAGGAGAAATGGATAATGAGGCGGTACTCTGTAAACGTGCTTTGAAAATCAGAATAAAAAAAATAATCTATGGGGTTTCTCGCGAAAGAGATACTAAAATGTGAGCAGAAAATAGTAATAATGATTGTATTGTGGGGAGTAGTATTTACACAAAAAAAACATATGTTTTATGGAATCTTAAACATGGAGTATATAGAGTTATTCTGTTGCTTAGACTGTATTTACTCCCTCTTAGAATCGTAACAGAAGCTTGGGAGGGCATTGCTAGACAGGAAAGACTTTGTCACTTATGTATCTCCAGTATACAAGATTTAAATCATGTCCTATTTGTTTGCCCCACATTACAACCAGTATGTCGCAGATACCTAAGGAATTGATTTTTAAAGTATAATATCACCACAGGAGGCCCGCAACCGTTGGCTGGAACCTCCATCTGAACTTGTTTGTTTTACATTTTTAGCTCTTTTAAACAATTTTTAAATAATATTAGAACGGTATTGATTGATTGACTATATATGTTTCTGAGCACTTGCACTTTTCCAACCTTTTTTGCTGCTAGCTATCGAGTACTGTATGCTGAAAATGTTTCTGTGAAGATTTAAATATTCTTGCACTGTTGTTATGCTGCTGGGTCTCTTGTACATTATAGTGAATAGACACATTTCCACTTTTCACTACATGGTTATGCTGCTGGTTATCTTGTACTGCATTGTGAATTGACAAATCCCAGCACTTTAGTATATGGTTTTAATTTTGAAAGTTTTTATGATAGCATTAGATTATAATCTTTGTAATAGTCCCCTAAGTACCCATCAATGGTAATCTGATGTATTATGGATCAATCCTCTTGGCACTTGAAATTTTATTGCATGGTTACCATATATACGTTTTTCCTTGTTTTTATATGATATGATGAATTTAGTACTTCACTGCCTTTCTTAAAATGGAGTGTAATGTTGAGTTTTAGATGTATCTTTTTTTTTATGTGGAACTCTCCGGAGTCCCAAATCATAATAAATAAACTGTAAATTGTAAAACTGGAGCGCATAGATGTGCACTCCTTGAACTGCCAGAATAAATAGTACATGCTAGCCGTTAACCCTGATAAGAACTGTGACCCTGACACATCAAACGTGACTCTGCATTATTCGAGCACCAGGTGCTGCATCGCATAAAGTGAGCACTGGCAGACTAAATTAAGAGACAGGCCGGATCACAAAACATGTATGACTGGTGCCTTTATATGTCCTTGTTAGTTAGTTAAGGCAGTGTTTAAAGTGAAAATCATTTACCTCTGCAATACGGAAAGCACGTTTCTAGAAGAAGCAAGATGTGACAATAAGGTTTTTGTATATATTTGTTGTTTGGTATCTTGATGTGGTGGGGGCATGTTCTTTTTTTAAAAACAAATTCTGCTCGAGTGCTCCATTATTGCACTGTGATGTTGGTATGTTATAATGCGGTTGTTGTGTTGCATTCTAGTTTACTGTTTTATTGTGTTGTGCCTTGTTTTCTTTTAATTGTTTTATTTTGTTTCATGTATTTGGTTTCATTTATGTTATTGTAATATGTTCTGTTGCTTACTTTAAATA
Organism: Lissotriton helveticus; assembly: GCF_964261635.1. Taxonomy (NCBI): domain Eukaryota; kingdom Metazoa; phylum Chordata; class Amphibia; order Caudata; family Salamandridae; genus Lissotriton; species Lissotriton helveticus. The sequence continues at coordinate 1,429,231,157 of NC_136068.1, read as the reverse complement.
TGTCAACAAACTCTGAGATGAAGGCAGCATATGACTTTACCCCCTTCGCTGCTAGGCATTTTCCCCCCGTGCTAAGCCTTTTTTGGGTATTTGGGGTAGTTCATGCTTAGACACCTGTAACAATTTGTACACATAAGCTATCCACGCCATCATAGGGATTTTAAAGGCACCCAATGTTTGTGGATCCCCCTGGAGGAGACACAGAAATTAGCACAAATACAGCTAAATTGTGTTAAGTTTTTTGAAAAATGGGTAAAAAGTGCTGCAGGAAAAAGCACCTGTTTTTTCCCTGCAAATGGTACCAACAAATAGTTTGTGGTGCTGAAATCACTATGCCATCTTCCCAGCTTTCAGGGACAGGCAGACTTTGGTCAGATGTTTTTTTACACAGTTTTGGCACATTACTGGGACATAGCCTATTTTTGCTACTTTTTGTGCTTTCAACCTCCTTCCAGTTAGTGGTGGAAATGGGTATGAAAGCAATAATGGATCCTGGAAAACTACACATTTGTGAAAAGTAGATACAATTATGAATTCATCAAGGGGTCATTTGTGTAGATCCTTCAAAGTTTTTTTAATAGAAATTAACAGTTGAAAATAAGGAATATTGAAAATCATTCGAAAAAAACAGCCATTTGTGCCAACGTTTTCACCTGTAACTTCTTGTAAGTATGACACATTTTTTAAAGAAATATACTGTTATATCTGCTGGACCCATCTGTTTGTGGGGATATATAGGATTTGTAGATTCACCAAGAACCAGAGGAACCCAGAGCCAATAACTGAGCTACATCTTGTAATATTTTTTCATTGTGTACCGGGTATATGGCAATTTATTTGGTAACATTTAAAGAGTGCAAAATAGGTAACAAGGACACCTATATATTTCCAAAGTGGGAACAAAATATATCATTTAGAAGTAGTAGCTATTTGCACGTTTCCAAAATTGTGGGTACCCATACGAGCATGTGAATAATAGGACTTTTTTCAAAGTGACTTCTTTTTTACACATTGTTTACATTTGGAAGCCAGAAACACATAGAAAGTCAATAGATAATAACAATTCTGTATTCCCCTAAATCTCCAAATAAAAATGGTACCTCACTTGTGTGGGTAGGCCTAGTGCCCGTGACAGAAAACGTCTCAAAATGCAAAGTAGACACAGCACATTTTTACAGTGAAAACATACCCTTTTTTTTCAAAGTGCCTAGCTGTAGATATTGAACCCTAGGTCTGCTAGTACCTGGGGAAACTTAGAAAACCTATACATTTTTGAAAACTAGACACCCAGGGGAATCCAGGAAGAGGTGACTTGTGTGACTCTCACCAGGTTCTGTTACTCAAAATCCCTTGTAAACCTCAAACTTTGTAAAACAAAACACATTTTCGTCATATTTCTGTGATGGAAAGTTCTAGAATCTGCGTGGATCCACATATTTCCACTGACCTAGTATTCCCCAAAGTCTCCCAATAAAAATGGTACCTCACTTGTGTGGTTAGGCTTAGTGCCCATGTGTTAAAAAGTTATTGGTTTATTTGTCAGGTTGCAGGATCAAATATAAGTTACAAGATGATGGTAAGATCCATGTAATGCCCCACCAGGAGCAGCCTCCTTGCTGCTCAGCTCATCCGCTCCAACTGACATCTCCTCAAGCAGAAACACACTCAAAATTCCAAATGACATCAACATTGGCTGAGCAGCAAAGCAGAGAACAAGAATGAGAAGGATGCCCCAACCAACAAGTAATTTATAACACCATGACAGGAAACGGGCCAAAATGAAACGTGGACACGTCACATTTTTAAAGTGAAAACTGACCCTTTTTTCTCAAAGTGCCTAGCTGTGGCAAACCTATAAATTTTTTGAAACTAGACACCCATGGGAATCATGGAGGGGGTGACTTGCGTGGCTCTCACCAGGTTCTGTAACCAAGAATCCCTTGCAATCCTTAATTTTTGTCACAAAGAACACATTTACCTCACATTTCTGTGATGGAAAGTTCTGGAATCTGCTTGAATCCACAAACTTCCACCCACCCCGCATTCCCCAAAGTCTTCCAACGAAAATGGTACCACACTTGTGTGGGTAGGTCAAGTGCCTGCGAAACGGGCCAAAATGCAACGTGAAAGCACCACATTTTTACAGTGAAAACTGAACCTTTTTTTACAAAGTGCTATCTGTGGATTTTGAACCCTAGCTCTGCCGGCACCTAGGGAAACCTAGCAAACTTATACATTTGTGAAAACTAGACACACAAGGGAATCCTTAATGGGGTGACTTATGTGGCTCTGATCAGGTTCTGTTACCCAGAATCCCTTGCAAACCTCAAACTTTGTAAATAAAAACACATATTCACTACATTGCTGTGATGGAAAGTGCTGGAATCTTTATGGGTCCACAAACGTTCACCCACTCTGCATTATTTGAAGTCTTCCGATAAAAATGGTACCTCACTTGTGTGGGTGGGCCAAGTACCCGTTGCAGGAAAGGGCCCAAAACGTATTGTGGAGACATAGGGCTCACCTGTGTTTTTGGCCATATGCTCGGCGGCCATCTAAGGAAACCTACCAAACCCAGACATCTTTGAAAACTAGACACGTGGGGGAAAACATTGGGGGATACACCCAGGCACAGAACAGCAAAGAACTCTTCAGCATCATCAAGGAGTTTGCCCAACCCACCAGCGAGTCTACTGACATCACATCCTCACAAGACCTCTTGAAAAGCACCTTCTTCTACCTAAAAATCATTTATGACTGTCAACTGGACAGCCTGAACCACCGAAGAAACACTGAAGACGATGAAGTCAATCCACTCTGAGGCCCCACGGACCCCTGCCCCCACAACATCTTCAACAGAGCCGCCGACACCATTGGACACATGCTCCGCCACACCATCAACCGAACGGCTCATCCCCTGACGACTGGAAAGATGCCGAGATCAACCCCCTCCTGAAAAAGCTCTCAGCAGATCCCACCAACCTCATAAACTACAGACCTATCTCCCTGCTCCTGTTCCCAATAAAAGTCATTGAGAAAGCAATCAACAGCCAACTCGCCACCTTCATCGAAGAGCACAACATCCTCGACTCCTCCCAATCCTGCTTAAAAAAAAACACAGCACAGAAACCACCCTCCTCGCCGCAACAGATGACATCCACTCCCTACTGGACAGAGGAGAAACAGTTGCCCTCATCCTCCTCGACCTCTCCGCGGTGTTCGACACAGTCTCTCACTGCACCCTAATATGCAGACTCAGGACGCAGGGATCTGGGACCAGGCCCTTGACTGGATCCACTCCTTTCTTTCTGGCAGAACGCAGTGGGTCAGACTCCCCCCCTTCCTCTCAGACCCTACACCTACCATCTGCAGAGTCCCCAAGGATCCTCCCTCAGCCCCACGTCCTTCAACGTCTACATGGTTCTGCTCGCCCCGATTGTCAGAACCTACGGACTCAACAGTGTGTCATACGCAGATGACATCCAACTCATCCTCTCCTAATCCAATGAACCCAACACCGCCAGTCACAACTTTCAAGAAGGCATGGAAGCCATCACCAAATGGAAGAAAATCAGCTGCCTACAACTTAACACCGACTAAACGGAAGTACTCATCTTGGACCCAAACCCCGATGTCTGGAATGACACCTGGTAGCCCCCTGCCCTCGGTAGCCTACTCACCCCCAAGGACCATGCACGCAACCTTTGAATCCTTCCTGGACAGCGAGCCCAGGCCCAGATCAACTCTGTCGCATCCTCCTGCTTCCACACCCTACGTAAGACCTTCAAATGTATCCTCCTTGAGCACAGAAAGACCGTCACTCACGCCCTCCCCACCAGCACACTCGACTAGGGCAACGTGTTCTACGCCGGAATAAACAAAAACCTCACCCACAAGCTACAAAACATCCAGGACAACGCCTCAAGACTGGTCCTCAACTTGCCGAGACATTGCCACATCTCCCAACACCTGTGCATACTCTACTGGCTCCCCATCGAGGCTAGAATCACCTTCAATATTCTCACCCAGGCACACAAGGCACTCCAGAACACTGGACCAGCATACCTAAACAGCAGACTCAACTTGCACGCTTCCCAAGGGACCCTACGATCAGCCCAGGTCTCCTACGCCGTGGTCCCCCACACCGGAAAGACCAGATTGGGAGGCTGCTCCTTCTCCTTCCTCGCGGCCTGAGCCTTGAACACCCTCCCGTTCCACCTCAGACAGACAACTTTGCTCCCCATCTTCGCAAGAAACCTCAAGACCTGGATCTTCAACAGACCCCCTCCTTGATGAACCTGAACCTGCACCCCCCCCCCCCCCAGCACCTTGAGACCCTCACAGGGGAGCAGTCGTGCTACAACAAACTCCTGATTGATTGATTGATTGATTGATTGATTGATTGATTGATTGATTGATTGATTGATTGAATGATTGATTGATAGCCGCAAACCATACCCCACTGGTTGTCTAGTTTTCAGAAATGTGTGGGTTTGGTATGTTTCAGTAGATGGCCGTCGAGTCCTGGGACAAAAACCCAGGTGCCCCCCCCCCTTGTAAAACCAGGTCATTTTGTGATAGGTAATTTTGATGTCTCTACAATAGGTTTTGGGCTTTTGCCTGTCACGGGTACTTGGCCCACTCACATGAGTGAAGTACCATTTGTATCAGAAGACCTGGGGGAATGATGTGTGGTAGGAAATTTGTGTCAGCCCAGTGATCCCACAACTTTCCCACACAGAAATTTGAGAAAAATTTGATTTTTTCAGCTAAATTTGAGGTTTGCAGGCGATTCTAGGAAGGAACACATTGGGAGATCCATGCAAGCCACACCTCCCTGGACACCCCTCAGTGTCTAGTTTTCAGAAATGGCTGAGTTTGGTAGGTTTCCCTAGATGGCCTCTGGCCTGGGACCAAAAACACAGGTGACCCCCTTGAGAAACCAGGAGGAGAGACAACGTGGGTGAAACGCGGCAATAAGATAAGTTGTTTTTTTTCTTTCTTTTCTTATACCTCTTTACTCCCCCACGTCGAACACCCTCCCACCCCGATCTGTGCTGGCCACCACTGTAGGCTTGCCTAATATTATTCCTGCTGTGCAGAGACCATTTCCTTACTGACGAACAGCCACTTTATATATATATTTGTTTTTGCAGTTTTATATATCATGAACTCGAGCCGAAGGTATCAGAGTGCTTTACATGAGCACCAGTTGCAATACAGAGGGACACATTTAATTTTTTTAAGCACAGAGAGATTTAGGGGCTTATTTACAGGTCTCTCTCGCCACCGGTCCATCAATTTTTTCCATGTTAAAAGTGACAAACGGGTGGCGCAAGGGACTTGTAAATAAGCCCCATTGTGATTCGCTCAGAATCACAGGATGGTTCCCCAGCTACAAAGCCGGTCACTCTAGCGCTTTAGTTAAATCCTCTCATTCACTAAGGGACATATGATTGAGACCTAGGCTGAACCATCAAGTTTGAAGAATTATCCATAGTTCTAAGGAATTTATAAACTCAGTGTAGGATGGAATGTAAACTGAAGAGGGGGCTTGGTCAGTAGTCTGTTTTCAGAATAAAAAAATCCAAACACATTATTATTTAGTTAACATATAAATATTTATAGTTTTCTGATCTCAGTTTATCAGCTCTGAGTTCATGTTACTCATGCACTTGATCATTTGGAGACAGTGTTCTACACAGACAGACAGCAGTGGAATGTGTTACTGATGCTTTACAAGTGAGCAGGCTATTTCTCTGAATGGTTATCAGCAATTCATCTCCTACTAGGAGGAGCACCAGGACGTGGTTGAGGTCACTGAAAATGTCCTTGTAGAGCTTCATGATAAAATCATGCTTCTGTGGTGCACGAGTACAGCAAGGCCTCGTTATATGACATCAAGACAAAAGAGTCACTGACTCGGGCAGAAGTCACTCAGGGGCATATTTACAAGGGCATTGTGCCACTGGAGCATCACTTTTTAGGACACTTCGCTGGCTCCATATTTACAAAGCGGTGTTAAGACACGGTTGTAAATATTGCATCCTTTCATGCAGGTATCTGCGTATAAGGGGTGTACAATGCGTGTTGCTGTGGACATTTCACCACAACACCCATTGCTTTTTGATACTGCCCCAAATTAATTCTGCCCACAGAAGCCCGAGGCATATGGAAAAATGCCCTGCCTCGTCCCCCTTTCTGAAGGCCTGGCCTCCTAAGTGAATGAAAGCTTGAGGGTTGAAATTCTAAACTATGGGAGACTGGGGTACATAATCACATAGAAACAGCACAGTCCTACAAGCAATTTAGCAGTGCCATGCTACGTCATTTCAGAAACACAGAGATGTGCCATGTTCACAAGAATTCCTGTGTTTCCCTTGAGCTTGTGCTAATAAAACCTTCCGAGCGTCAGAAGAGACACCCTTGCGCCATGGTGCAAGGGTGCCTGCATTGCAGAGATGATTTTTTATGTGCAGGATGTACCTTCCTGCACAAAACAAATTATTATTCTTTTTTTATAACCATTTTATTTATTTTCTGAAGAAAGCATACAGTACAAACGAGAAATATACAGTCAGTTCAATATGCAATGCATCTGAGGACATTACACCCCATAAGGCTGCGCAACAGTGTGTAGTTAGCAAACGGTTAAGATTGGTACTCACCACATCCCACAGTTGTCCAAACAGATGGTTAATCATCGATCGCTCCCACCCATTTACCCCACCCTTAGCCTCATATACAGAACGTTGCTGTGTGGCGCACCAGTCCACTCCTCAGAGCCAATGTGAAAGAGAAGGGGCCATCGGATTCAGCCAGCACTGTGCAATGTCCCACTTTGCCACCACTAGGGCTGTGTTGAGTAAGAGTCTATCTGCATGAGAGCCATCCAGTCCCTCAGTAATGCCCAGGAGTATATTGGTGGGGTTAAGAGGCACCTCCCATCCCAAGATCTCATTGAGGTCCCCCAGCACTGATTCCCAATATTGTGTGATGGGTGAGCATGACCATACCATGTGAAAGAAGTCCGCGTGAGGGTGTAAACATCGCGGACAGGATGCCTCCGGGCGAAGGCCTGCTTGGTGGAGGTGCAGCAGCGTGAGATAGGGAGCGAGTAAATAGTATAATTGTACCAATCAGAGGCGCGCATAGGCAGTCATTAACTAAGGGGCCATTAGGGGGTCGTGACAGTCAGAATCATCTAGGCACTCAATCCAACCTCCCACCTGACTCTGAGCTGGGAGTGTGTGTTCGGGGTATGGTTTGTGAGAGAGCGATAAATACGGGAGATCCCCCCCTCTCCCCAAGTCCTCAGTCAGAACCTGAGCCTCCACCTGGCTGTAGTCAGGCAGGGCCGTGCCCTCCGGGACATGCAACTGGACGGCATGACGCAGCTGTAGATAGCGATAGAACTGTGAAGAGTGTAGAGAGAAAATATGTTGTAGGTCTTGAAAAGTGCGGATGTGTTCCCCCTTCCAGACATCCCCCAAATGTGAAATCCCAATCAGGTCTCATGTCCTGAAGCCGGATAAACCCGCTACCTCTCAGAGCTGGGCGCCCTGCCAGAGTGGAGTGCATTGGGTCAGTTTCCTGGTCCAGTGAGTGTGGCGCAGAGAGGCCTGCCAGGCCAGGAGGGCCATGAGCTTGATCTTTGGTAGTGCTCCAGAGATGGTGTTGCCATACAGCATCCCCTGAATACTTGGCAGACTTAGGGTGTGAAGTTCCAGCCTGAAGGTGGGGTACAACCATCCCCCGTTGAACCAGTTTTGCACTACAAGAAGGTGGGTCAGAAGATAATAAAGATACAGGTTCGTCATCTCCAGACCGCCATCATAAGGTGGGATCCGACACTGCGTGAGGGCCAGTCGGGGCCTCTGACCCCCCCCAGATAAATTTGACAACCAGGCTTTCCATTTCTCTAAACCATGCACGGCAAAACAGAAAGGAGTGTATTCTGGAGCATATTTAGGAACCTGGGCAATAACATCATCTTAAATATGGCTATTTTGCCCATAGGGTTTAGGGGCAATGACTGCCACTGGAGATGACCAGTTTGGGCATTCAGCACGATTGGGGCTACGTTAAGCTCCAAGGTTAGATCAGGGAGGACGGCCACCCAGACTCCGAGATACTTAAGGATTGCTGTCAGAGGGGTATCGTGGACTGCCGGTGGAGCACTCCTGTGAAAGGTGAAGGTGGACCAGGACGGATTTGGCAGAGTTCAGTCTAAGGCCAGAGATTTGCTAAAAAAAGGTCAGTGCTCGGAGGAACCGGGGTCCTGATTGCGCGGGCTCGGCCAGGTATAGAAGGAAATCATCGGCGTAGAGGGCAATTTTGTCCTCTCCGAGTCTGGGTCATCTCCACCCCTGGATAAGTTCATCAGAGCGCACCAGACTCGCCAGAGGTTCCATTGCGAGGGCAAAGAGGAGGGATGACAGGGGTCACCCCTGCCTGGTGCCCCTGCAGATAGGGAAGGGTGAGGACAGGGCTCTGTTGACCAGTACTTGAGCCCTCGGGCGGCAGTATAACGTGTTCACAAACTGGTGGAAGCACGCCCCAAAACCCATATCTGCCAAGACCGCCTCCGAATATAGCCAGTCCAATAAATCAAAGTTTTTTTCAAAGTCTACAAGAAGGAGGGACAAGTACAGAGTCAGGCACTGGTGATTCACTAGAGCGAGATGGAGGTACCTGAGGCAGTGACGGGTACCCCGCGAGGGCATGAAGCCGCACTGGTTAGAGTGAACCAGTTTAACCAAGTGTGGCAACATGCGGTTAGCCAGGACGGTAGCAAAGATCTTGAGTTCCGTATTAATAAGAGAGATAGGCCAATAATTGGCACAGTGCTTCGAGGGGGGCTGAGACTTAGGGATCACCACAATGGTGGCCATATCGGTTTCCTAGTGAAATGAGCCCTTGTCGGTCGCCTCCTCATACAGCTCCATCAGATGGGGCACCAGCGTGTCACAGTAGTCTGTGTAGAATTCTTGAGGAAATCCGCCCGGACATGGTCCAACAGCAAGGAGAAAGAGCAGCTGAAGCAATGGACAACTTTGTCTTTTCATTATCTGTAAAGTTATTCTACACAGGAAGCATCCATTTTTTACCTGAGTTGACATGGAGTTATGGAGCCATCGAGCATTGGTAATACATTCGAGCCCAAACCCACTCCTTTGAGTATCTGAAAAAAGACCCTGCTCCACTCCATCAAATGCTTTCGGAGCATCTAATGAAATGGCAAATACCTCTGTAGGGAGATTTTTTACTTTTTGCCATAGATGGTGAAACAGCAAACTCGCGGTATTTCAAGCCCCATGGACTAACCCATCTTGGCATGAATATATTAGGAGGTAATACATTGTAGTGGCTAAAAAACATGTATATTAGGGATATTGGTCTGCAGCTGTTACAGTCCTTCAAATATATACCATCCTTTGAAAGAAGGGTAATAATAGCTTTATTGAATAAAGAGCTCAAAAATCCTGAGGTCTCTGTCTCCTAAAACATCGCAAATAGCATTGGTGCCAATAGTTCTTTTTTGGAATTGTAGAATTCCTCAAATTATTCTTGTTTGTCAGGCGATTTATAAGTATGGATGTCTATGTTAATTTATCTTCTAACAAACAATATTCTTCTTGTGTCTGGGTTGGTGTCTATAGGGGCCCCAAAATGTGTTTGTTTTCCTGGGTTTCCTAGGTTATGTATTTGTCTTTATAAGCTCTCACAGTATGATGCATATATCTCAAATATATCTGCAGAGTGGATTAATTTAATTACATTGCTATCCTGTATGGCAGGTATGGATAGTTGCACAGCCATCAGTCCAATTCGTGATGCTAGTAAACTGCCTGCTTTCCCCCAACATATTCTGAATGCTTCATTTCACCTTATCTGGAGTTTTCAGCATACATCATAAACAGGGAGTTAAGGAAAACCGTTTGACCTCTAACCAATGTTTTAAATCGTTGAAAAGGTCAGATTTACACTTCATACTTTTTTCTGCTAGATTTTTCTTTTAGTAATAGCCGAGTCCCTCACCAGGAGGTCAATATGCGTCAGTTTACCTGCTTCCAGTAGCACATGCTTTGAGGAGACTGAATTCTGACTCTATATGTGTAACTTAAATAATTTTTTTCACTTCTGGTAGTTTGTATCTAAAAGTTTCCATCTACAAAAGAGCAGGGGAGGTGTCACAAAAGCCAAGTCATGATTCGATTGGAAGGTGGAGTGATCTAGGAATTCACGTAATGAATCTTTTGGCACCAAGAAACCTAGGGCCAGATGTAGGAAAAGCCTCTTTACCGATTCATAAATACCGAATTTTACCGATTCGGTATTTATGAATCGGTAAATATGAAGGTATGAGATGTAGGAAGATTCGGTAATTGAATTACCGAATATGTAAAAATCGGTATTTACCGAATCGGTAAATACCGATTCGGTATTGCCCATTGATTCCTATGGGCCTTGAAGCCCATAGGAATCAATGGGCAATACCGAATCGGTATTTACCGATTCGGTAAATACCGATTTTTGCAAGGGTGCAAGGGGTGTCACTTTGAGACCCTCTGGCACCCAGAATACAGGCATGTGTGCCATGTGGCACACAGACATGCCCTAAGGGCATGTCTGTCTGTCACATGGCATAGGTGTGCATGCACACATGTGCATGCACACCTGGATTCGGTATTTTACCACCCAATTGAATTGGGTGGTAAAATACCGAATCTGTATGGCCTTTGGGACTCAGAAGAGTCCCACCTACATTTAGATTTACCGAATCGGTAAAATTACCGATTCGGGGCCCGATGTAGGTAAATCCCATTTACCGATTTTGAAATACCGAATCT